>NC_091700.1:27382500-28582500 GCF_041296265.1 Equus caballus | reverse complement strand
ATCAAAGAATGCATGTTTTGTATTGGCAGAGACATGAAGAGAACCTTCTGGAAGTGGCAATGTTGGAAGCTGAGGTGTCGAGATCAGAAAGCACTGCAGGCAATTCTGACTGTTCATCTTCTGCTCTTACCACCTGCCTACCTCTTTGTGTTAAAATGAAGAAAATAGTGAGAATGTCTTTATTTAGTAAAGGAGTCAGTATTTTTTGGTATAACCAGATGTACCAGAACTAAAATAAATTGGTTCAGAATAGCAAGGTGCATAAAATAACAAAACCACTTGTTGCCATTAAAGTTCCCTTAATTATAGCCACTAGTTACTCAGTATAAGAAATAGGCACATTTATAGAAAAGGAAGCAGTCCCAAATTCAGAATGACTTGGTTAAGTGTTGCCTATAATATCTTTTCACAAGCACTCTTCACCATCACCACCACTGAGAGATGTCATAGCTGTCTGTTACCAAGAATAGGTTAGGCGTTGATCTGACAGAAGGCCAATCTTAATTGTGATCATTGGATATGGAATTGCAAATGGAAAAGCCAAATGATTCCTAGACTCACGATGCTTCTCAATCTTTTATGTGCGTATAAATCACTAGAGGAACTGATTAAAATACAAATACTTTTTTTCAGTAGGTCTGGGGTGGGGCCTGAGATAAATAATTTACTTATTTATTTTGATTATTTATAACGTCCCCCTTCCCACTAGAATGTAAACTCCAGGAGGACAGGGATCTTTGTTGATCTGTTCACTGATGTATTCCAAACACCAGAATATGTGTAGTACATGTGAGGCACTCAGTCATCACATGTTGAATGAGTGAACAGCATTACCTACAAACCCCTGCAGGAAGTTCATGGGGATGCCAATTCTGACTTTCAGGGATTAGTCTTGCTCAAGAGACACCACTGACTCATTAAGACTGAGAAAGGTGTGCAACAAGGATAGAGGTGGCCAGGTGGCCAGACGTTTGTACCAGATCATTTTCAGAGTCACAGCCTTCCCTGTGGGGCTCAGCATGGCTTGAGCTACAGCCTTCACTTGCCCATCACTTAACTGGTTTTAGGACTGACTTGGCATAAATTTCAGCTCACCATCTGGCTTCCTGTCACTTGTGTCCACCAACTGTGATGTCCCTGGGTTGCTCATGCCTACAGCCTGAGGCCTCCCTCTCGCACCAAATCTTCATCCAAATTCTTCTTTCTCCAAAATCTTGTGTGGTTCAGCTTAAGATCTGAATTCCATATTGCCCTAGCTCTTGAGCTTCTAAGCTTGGGAAAGTTGAAAGAGTTAGGCATCAACCTGGCATGTAGCCCCAAATCACAGTTACCCTGTGAACTCCTAAAGACTCTGAGGAGTTTACCTGTGACTACCACAAATGTCACAACGTGTTTGAGCAATTGCATGGGTACCTGGAAGGCCTGTACAGTACAGCCTCATAAATAGGGAGCCTCAGCTTCTTTTCATACCCAATTAAATTTCTTCTGTCTATTTTACGTTCATTTACTTTTCCCAATTTTATATAAGGCTATGTTTCTATGTCTTATTGATTTATCATTTTAAAATATATTCTGGATACTAGTTTGTTATCAGTTATATTCAATGCAAATATCTTCTCCCATTATGTAGCTCATCATTTTATTTTATTGATAGTATTTTCTGTTAAACAGGCAAGCTTAATTTTAATGTAGTCAGGCTTACCAATTATAGTTGTACTTTCTGTATCCTGTCTGAGAAATCATTCTAAAATAAGAGATTTTGAAGACATTTTTCTTATATTTTTGTTGTTCACTTTTAGGTCTTAAATCCATCTGGAATTTATTTTTGTATGTGTTATGAGGTAAATATCCATCATTTCCCTCTACCTAACCTGCAATACCAACAACTAGTACCATGTATCAAGTTTCTATATGATGAATAAATGAAAAGCAGTAGGATATATGGAGTATATGAGGAAGACATTTGGTTTAAAACTAATTTGGCCTGATCTTG
The DNA here is from genome assembly GCF_041296265.1 of Equus caballus. Taxonomy (NCBI): domain Eukaryota; kingdom Metazoa; phylum Chordata; class Mammalia; order Perissodactyla; family Equidae; genus Equus; species Equus caballus. Next base: position 28,580,507 of record NC_091700.1, on the reverse strand, counting down.
TTTTTCCAAAAGGGCCTGATGTGGACTGTTGAGCATGCATTGTACATCTGCTTGAAACGTTTACAAAGTCCCAAAGACAAGAACGATGCTCTTAAAGATAGCGATGTAGCTTCCCCCCATATTAGCATTTCCTTAAGGATAAACATCTCTTCCTAGAAACTAAGGATTAATTACTGACCTGCTGTGTTCACCTTGTGACCACTGACCTGCTGCGCCAGCTAAGCATCTCGTGATAGTAGTAATAGGGACAGTCCTGTCATACGTGATATATGCTCTTTGTTCCAAGATGGTATATAACCACTCTGTACACCCTACTTCTTGGGATGTGCTTCCTTCCTTGAGGAATGAAGCCCCACCGGGCTATAGTCCTCAGACCTGTCTCATAATAAACTCACCCCAAATTTTGATTAACAGAATGACTGTGGCTTATTCATGTTGACATATATATATGAATTTGCTTCTGGGTCTCTACTTTGTTTGGTCTATGCTTCTATCCCTACACCAATACTACTCTGATTCAATCAGTACGGCTTTAAAATCAGTTATGATATCTGACAGAGCAAGTTTCCCCAGATAGATCTTTTTCAAATATGTACTAGGTATTTTTGTTTTTGTGCTTTCCATATGAATTTTAGGATCAGTTTGTAAAATTCCATACTCCTGCACACTCACACAGAACCTACTGAGAGCCTGACTAGGATTTTACTGAGTTTTAAAATCAATTTGGTAAAAACTGACTTTGATATCGAATCTTACTATCTAATAACGTGGTACATCTCTCCTTTGATTTGCATCTTATTTTATGTTCTTCAGTAAAGTTTTGTAATTTTCCCCATACAGACTTGAATGTCTTTTAGATTTATTCCCAAGTACCTTTTAGCTTTTGTTAAGACTGTGAATGAGATCCCCCACCACATCGCCTAACAATGTGTTGTGGTTGCTGCCACAAGGAAGCTTTAGATGTCTGCAGGTTGACCTCCTTTGTGTCTGGCCGTTCGGGTTCACAGCTTCCCCAAGGCTTGGCTGCTGGCAGCAGGTTAATACTTTCTTTCTTTTTAAGTTTCTTTAGGGAAGCGCAGGAATCAGGGTGTCTTCTAAGTTCTGCCTGACCAATCCTTCAGGCCAGATCTTGCATTACTGACTTTTGAGCCCAGGGTTCTCCTCTGGTGAGGCTGGTGAGGTGGGGCTCACAGAAGGAAAGCACATCAATCATTTTTAGGGGTCCCATTACACCCAGATTTCATATTATTAGCTTCATTTTCAGAGTCTTAAAGGGATGAAGTATCTTTCCCAAAGTTAGTAAGTGGTGCTCATTCAAACCCAAGCCTCCCTGAGCCCAAAGCCAATGCTCTTATTCTTTACAACACATTTCCTTCCAAATACTGCTTCCCTGAGAAGAAACTGAACCCAGGCCTCAGGAGTGTGAACACAGGACTTTAACAACCAGACCACCATGGTGGTCCCCACGTTTACCCAGAAGCCCAGGATAGAAACTATTGGGGATCACAGATTCCACCTTCAGCAGCCATTCAAGCACCAAGTCCTGTGGCCTCTGCCTCCTAAGCACCTCTCACATCCATTCTCTGCTCTGTATCTCAGCATCTCCTCTCACCTGATTACTACTGACAGCCTCCCCACGTCTCCCACCTCCACATTGGCCTGTTACAGTCTCTCGTCTCACAAAAGGGTGATATTTTTGTTAGAAAAATCTGATCATATCTCTGCTGTGTTAAAACCTCCAGGCCTCCCACGACAATTAGAATAAAACTCACCTCCTTTTCCGTGACCTGCTAGCCTTTGGAATCTAGTTCCTGCCTTATTCTCTGACTTTATTTCCTTCCACCCCTTCTCTATTCACTACGCTCCAGCCACATTATTCTGTATTCTCTCTCTGCTAAGGTCATCACAATCTTAGAGCCCTTTTCTCTGCTGTTCTCTCCACCTAGAATGTTCCATCACCAGATCCTTGCATGGCTGAGTCTTTCTTTCAGGTTTCAGCTTAAATGTCACTTCTTCAGTGAACCCTTCTCTTACCATCTCACCTAAAGAGAGAGCCTGAACCCCACCTTGCCCCCCAAGTTGCTCTCCACTGCATCATCTGGTTTATTGCTTCATATAATTCACCACAATCTGTATTAATGTTTTTTGCCCAGAAAAAAAAATCTACCTGAAACATAGTTTTTGGCCACTCTTTCTTGCATTTCTTTACCCTATAGCTTCATAGAACATTTGACTGTGGTGGGAAACGTTTTGTAAAATATACATAACATAACATTTACCATTTTAACCATATAATTCTGTGGCATTAAGCACATTCATTCACTATGTTGTGGAACCATCATCACTATCCATTTCAAGAACTTTTTCATCTTCTCAAACAAAAACTCTGTACCCATTAAAAATAATTCCCCCTGCACCCCTACCTGCTGCCCCTGGGAACCCCTATTTTTTCTACCTCTATGAATTTGGCTACTCTAGGTATTTCAGGTAAGTGAAATCATAACAATATTCTTTTGTGTCTGGCTTGACTTTGCATAGTGTTTTCAAAGTTCATCCATGTTGTAGCATGTGTCAGAATTTCCTTCCTTTTCAAGGCTGAGTAATATTACTCTGTATGTATATATCACATTTGGTTTATCTATTCATCTATTGATGGATATTTAGGTTGTTTCCCCCTTTTGGCCATTGTGAATACTGCATTAATTTTTTAAATGTGTTTATTGTCGGGGCTGGCCCCATGGCCAAGTGGTTAAGTTCACATGCTCTGCTTCCATGGCCTGGGGTTCGCCAGTTTGGATCCTGGGAGCAGACACACACACTGCTCATCAAGCCAAGCTGTGGTGGCATCCCACATAGAATGACTGACAACTAGGATATATAACTATATACAGGGGCTCTGGGGAGAGGGAAAAAAAGGGGAAGATTGGAAACAGATGTTAGCTGAAGGCCAATCTCTTCTCACCAAAAAAAAAACACAAATGTGTTTATTGTCTGTCTCTCCTCACCTGAATATAAATTTCACAAGGTGAGAGACTATCTGAATAAACAGGGCCCAGCTTCCGGCAGGCATGGTATAAGCCAAGTGCAACGTTATAAGCCAAGTGCAATATTATAAACTAAATAGTCATACTTGATGAATATTAAAAAATTAATGAATTCTTTCTTTCATGGGTCAACAGCATCTCTCAGCTGGGTGACTTCAGGAGAGTACTGTCTGATCTCCTTGCCTTTTGTCTTGCTCCTTTTCAACCCATTCGTCTTACTTCTATAAGAGTGATCTCTTTAAAACATAAATCTGATTATAGCAATTTTCTTAAAAACCTTCAATGGCTCCCCATTGTTCTTATAACAACTCCAAACTCCTGAGCAGAGCTTCCAAGGACCCAGCCTGGCTTAGCTACTCAGTTTCAGCTCTAGTCAACCTCATGCTCCAGCCATAATGGATTCTCTCAGTTCCTTAAACGTGGCGTGGCATCTCACTGACTTTTGTAGATGCTGTTCCTTTGTCTTAGACATCTCCTGCCCTCTCCTTCATCAGTTCCCATTTGTCCTTCAGATTCATTTGGACGTCACTTACAGGAGAAGGCTTTCTGACACTCCAAGTCTGCACTAATTGCTCCTACTGTGTTTGTAGGAATTACCTGTTTTTTTGTCTTTGATCCCTTAGACTATAAACTCCGTAAAGGCAGGAACTATGTCTCTCTGTTCACTACTGAATCTCAGTGCCTGGCATGGTGCCTGTACTTAGTAGGGGCTCATTAAGTATTTGATGAACAAATGAATGGATTTATAAGCCCCATCTTTTGTATTGAAAAAGAATCAGTGATATTATGACAAATAGATTAGAAAATATCAACCTAATGGTGTCTAGGTGTCTGTCCACACGTAGCCTTTTGGACAAATGTGGCCTGAGATCTTTGAAAAACATTTTTAACATAATTACCTTGATTTCATACATGACAGGACAAATGAAGCCTTACCATCTGTTCTTCATAGCTCTGTGAAATTCACTGCCACCAGGTGTCACCCAGGAAGGTGGGGACCAATTAGTAATTATAATTAAAGCTTCATGTAATTAATGACCCAATTCTAAGCCGTCCAAATTTAATTCCACTGACATTACATCATGAAACTGGGGGAACTACAAAAAATAATTGAAAGGAGAGAAATAGATATGAAAAAATCCTGGGCAGACTTTTTCCCTGGGGCAGCCAAGAACTTGGAGAATTGGACCAATTATATCAACACATATTAGGACGAAATAATATGAATTGGGCAGAGCTGTTTGATTATAACTTACTCAGTGGTGTTAAGTGGTGTTAAGAAAGAATCTGTCAGCAGATATCAAAAGAATTCAGAGAGGCAAAACTGGTCAATGTATCCACATAACCCAGAGGAGAGAGTGCCAAATATGGGGACCTAAGTCATCTGACTAGACACACACATACAAACACACACACAGATTTATGTCCCTGTGGCCAATGAAGGAAAGAAGGAAAGAAAGAAATAAAGAGCACTGTAGTAGTTTAGTTCAGTCCATTTTACGGTGATCTGTCCTGCAGCTTTGAGATCACAACAAACATTCCCCGTCTTAATATTGAGCACAGATTTTAAATTTTTTTACACTAGCACTTAATCAATAAATCTGTGTTGACATTTACAGAGATTTAGGTTTATCATCTGAACTTGTCATGCTCATCACTTAATGATGTTTATCTCCTGGCTCGTGATAATGAAGAATGGAAACTCGGCGATTGATTAAATAAATTGCAGTGGATCTATACAGAGGAGATCTATTCTGGCCCCCAAAATGATGCCATAGATCAGGGACTCGGATATCAGCATTTAGACATTTGCTAAAATACAAAGTCCACAGCCAGAACCCTGGAGATACTGAATCTGCAGATCCAAGTTGGGGCCTAGGAGTCTGAATTTCAACAAGCATTTCCCCAGGAAGATTTTTATGCAGTGAATTTGTTGATAAGAATCATCATATAGAAACTAATACTTATTTATATGGAAATGTGGAGATTTTTAAATGAAAAATCATAGGCCATAAAATGGAGTGTATTATAGTATGATCTCATTAAAATACCTAGCTGGATGGATAGATAGAAAGGCAGATAGATTAATACAGATATGCATAGAAAAAAGTTTGGAAGGAGAGAAACTAAGGTGTTAATAGTAAACTGTGTGAGGTCTGGCCCCGTGGCCGAGTGGTTAAGTTCGCGCGCTCTGCTGCAGGCAGCCCAGTGTTTCGTCGGTTCGAATCCTGGGCATGGACATGGCACTGCTCATTAAACCACGCTGAGGCAGCATCCCACATGCCACAACTAGAAGGGCCCACAACGAAGAATATACAACTATGTACCGGGGGGCTTTGGGGAGAAAAAGGAAAAAAAAAAAAAGAAATATAACCAACAGTTTGCTTGGGGTGGAAAACAAACAATGAAAAAAAATAGTAAGCTGTGTGAGAATACGGTGTTTTTCAAAAAATATTTTTGCTATATATATTTTCTGATTTTCCACCATGCAATTATACTGCTCTTATACTAACAGAAGATATTTTTAACTACAAAAGAAATATTTATTGAGTTCCTAATGTGCTTGAGATGACATATTCCCAGGTGTATTAGGACACAGCTCGGTGAGAGCTGTTGCATCCACCTGGATGCAGCACTGTGGGACACCGAGGACTGCAGCATCTACCCCTCCTGGGGCACACACTGATCTGGCTGAAACAGAGCTGGGAAAGGCTGAAAAAAATAGGCAATATTGGGGGTGGGGAGTGATTTGTTATCTTAAAAACTGTTGGGATTTTTTTTTTTTCTGGTGAAAGAACCACCATAATAATAAACAAAACAAACTCTACAACAAAACCCAAACAAGAAACAACAGAAAATTCTGCAACCCACAACACTAAAAACAAAGCAATAACAAAAACAAATGGCATTTACAAGTTTGCATTGGGAGCTCCCTGTGGAAGGATGAAAGGAGGTTGGTATAATGCTGCACACACATTCTTGCCCACTGTCTCTTCTGGCCAGGCTATTATTAGGCTGTTGCCTGTTCTCTGCCTAGTTAAATCCTACCCATCCTTCAAGCTGAAGGAGTTCCTCCCATTCTACAGTATCCCCTAATCCTCCAGTCTTGTAGTAGCTTCATCCTTTAAATACACAGTATCTTATCTGATGCACATTTGCAAAATCTTGTATGTTTGGCATATATTATTTATCTCTTGGATTATTTAAGTTGTCATGTAACAACTTCTTGAAGAGAAAGTCTTTGATTTCTTCAAGTAGACTGCCAGGTCACTGAGGGCAGGGATGGTTTAAAAGAGAATTCTAGGCACACAGACATAAATATTAGGCACTAAATACATACTTTTAAAAACATTATGTTGAACAAAGATACCTTATTTAGATTTTTTTAAATAGCTTAATATTGAAAAACAAAACTTTCTGGTTAAGCTAAATTTTTTATGAATAAATGCCAGTATAATTTTCTAAATACCCATGCCTCTATATGAATAAATGCCAGTATAACTTTCTAACTAGCCATACTTATATTTTTTCAGCACTGTTACTTTATCCTGATGCATTCATATGTTTTATTTAAAATTCAACAGTAGGCACATACTGATCAAAGGACCATGTTCTATAATTCTAAAAGCAGGGTTGGAAATAATTCATTTCTTTAATATCTAGCAGATTAGAACTGCTAAACATTTTAACACACATGATTGTCTCTTGGGAGAAGGCAAAGTCACCACTTGGAAGAATAAGAACGTGCTTTCCTTAAAAAACAAACAAACTGTCTAAGAAGAGGCTGTGAAAAATTCTTTCCCTAAATTCAGCATGGGAAGAAAAGACTTGCTTTTGAGAAAACACTGATTAGAATGATAAATGACAAATGTTTGACGCACATCCTAAAGCCATGTTGTATAACTTCCAATAAATGTGTTCAAGACAAGGTAGTGCATTATTAAAAAAGCTTGCTTTATTTATTTTTTAATGGCAGAGCTAAGGGAAAAGCCGAGGCTCATTATAACATCCCTCTAGCACCCTCTGGTGTCCTATTTGCAGCAAGCCTTTTTGAGTTCATTATTTGCTGTTTCTACAGCTATTTACAAAGGAGCTCTTTGGGAAACTACTAATGTGTCTGGAGGGGAATGCCTCATCAAAGAAAATCAAATACCTGGATCTTACAACCCGATGGTGTGCTAATTATGCCCATACACACTGTTCGCCTCTCTCTGGGGAGCCAGAGCCAGCAATGTGGGTATTAGAGCCACACAGGTGAGTGGAATTGGTAAATGGTGGGGCTCCAAAAGGAAGACTTTGTCATCCTATCCAATGCCTATTTTGTGGAAAGTTCCATGGGAAGCCATAGGTAATCTGATGAGAGCTGAATGTTTGGTGAATAACTGCAATATTAAACCTGCTTTATTAAAAAAAGTTGAATAAGTGAGATGAGTGAAGATATATGGTCAAAAGTGACGTTAGCCCTTTTTTGTTGGGTCAGGAATGCAAATATGCTCCTTTAGTACACACAGATTTAGAATTGACTTCAGATTTAAGAGTCAACCTAACCTGAAATATTAAAATTAATAATTGCCATTCAATAAATTCTAAAACTAAGGATAAAAGAATGTAAATTATAATAAGGCATAAACAAACAAATCAATCTTATATGAGTACAAATTTCTGAAGGAAATATACACAAATGTTGATAGGGTTTGTATTAAAATAGGAAGATTATGTGTCATTTTTTCCTTCTATAATTTCCTTTCTTCTTTTTTTTTCCTTTTGGTCATGATAGGAAATATCTTTTGTAATGAGGAAAAAAACTCACTTCAGTAAATGAAAGTTCTTAAAGGAGAATGTCCTTGCTCAGATCTTTCTGAAAATATATGTAAAGAAAATTAGGACAAAGGGAGGGAGTATTTCATCCTGTTTCCAAAATCTCCCACTTGGTAACTATAAATCAAACTTTTATTTATGATAACTTCACCTCATGCCTTTTGACTCTTTCTTTATCATCTGATCCTAAATCCCAAGTGCTAGAAGGAGGTGCCCTCATTTCTGGCTACTGGTGTCCTGTCTTTTCATTGTCACTGCTGAGTAATTGACAATTTATGCAATCCAGCTCATCTGCTTAGCAACAGGAAGGGTGGGGCTCAAAACAGAGGAAAACTACAGGAGTAGCATTCTGCAATTGTGAAATGAGAAAGGAAGAATGGGAACTGGCTACACACAATACAAAACTATTTTCAATACTAATTAAAACTATTTTCAATACTTTCAATACTAAACCCCAAAAGAATAAATCAAACAAGAAGTGTTCTATATTCTTCTCATACAAAACTCTATAATTATAGCCTTAAGAATGCCATGTGATTAGAATGCCATAAATAATGCTTTAACGACAAATAAACAGAAAGTTCCTCGCTCATGGATCTCTAAATGGGTCAATGGGCTTTGCCTCAGACATCTCCTTAGGGAAAGGATGTGGCTTAGCTGAGAGTCAGACAAACTTATGTTCAGAGAGGAGCTCTAGCCACCCAGGTGAGAACCTGTGATATGGTTAATTCTGACTGAGAACTGCTCAGTACCACACCTGCTGGACTTTTCACTTCATCTTGTATCAGCAAAAAGGAAGGAAGAATGGGGAAAGAACTGGGACCTGCATTAGAGTGGTTCCTAGTATTACAAACTGTCTGTTTCTGCCAAATTTCTTGAAGTTTATGGCTATAATCTCATCAAATGAATGAGAATTCAGAGATCATAGGTCTTAAGGATCCTGTCTCCAAGTCACATTAATTTATTCCACGCATCTAAACAGAAATGTATTAGATTTACAGCACCATCATGTTTCTTCTTTACGGTGGCCTTGATCACAAAAGCAGAAGAAAGAGGTTTCTATGAACTGAATTGGCCAAATGAGAGTAAGTTTGGATTTTATTTTCTTGATTAATCCTTAGGAATTGAGGTAGATCAGCCAAGACATCGCTATGAAATAAAACAGAAAACATCATCAATTTCCTACTTAACAGATTGTCTTGTTGCTTGAATTTGTTCATTCATTTGTTCAAAATACGGCTTTTGAGCATCTACTACGTGTGCTGCTCTAAGCACTGAGGCTATGGTGACAAATAAGACCGTCAAGGTTCCTGCTCTCAGAGCTTACAGTTTGGTGTGTGTTCCCACATGCAGAATAAAAAGTAAAAACTAATAAATAGACAAGAAAATTTCCAACAGTAACAAACACATAGGAGAGAATTAAAGCAGAGTGACATGAGAAAGAGTGACTTCTTTAGACTGGGTGTCCTGGGAGGCATGTCTGAGGAGGTGAATTAGGCTGAGATATGAAGGTTAAGTAGGATCCAGCCATTCAGAGATAAGGGGTAAGAGCTTCCAGTCTAGAAGCAGCATATGCAAAACCTCTATGGTATATACATATTTGATATGTTAGAGAAATAAAAAGTAAAGTAGTATATTTAGGGTGTATAAAAGGGAAGAGTGATACAAAATGATACTGCAGAACTAGGCAGGGTCCAAATGATGTAGGGACCTTGTAAACCAGGGCAGAGTCTGGATTTTATTGCAGGTGAGATGGGATTCCACGGGGGAATTACCAACGGGGAAAGGAGGGTGTGACAAGTGTTATTTATGTTTTGAAAAGATCACTGTGGCTGCCGTGTAGAGAACTGACTGGAAGGAGACAAGAATGAGAACAGGGAGACAACGGGGAGGCTACTGCAATAGGTGAGGGTCAGAGACAACAGTGATGTGGACTGGAGTACTGATCATGGAAATGAAAAGGAGTAGATATACTGGGATCTGTTGTGGAGGCAGCGTTGATAGGATGGACTGAATGTGGAGGGTAAAGGTAAGAAAATAATCAAGGAGAAGCCTCAGATTTTTTGTTTTGATGTTGGATGATGGTGTTATCTACTGAAACAGGAAAACTGGGGGAAGAACAGGTATGTGATAGAAATTAATTTTTATTTTGGCCATGTTAAGTCTGAAATGCCTCCAAGACCACCAAGTAAAGGCATTTAGAATAAGAGCTGAATATTTAGGGGAGATGTCAGGACCAATTATACAGTTTGAGTAGTATCAGTGTGTGGGATTGGAGATGACCTCAGTAAGAGTGTGTAGATAAGGAAGAAAAGGGTGCTTGAGAGCCAGTGTCTTGGGACACTCAGCATTAGTAGTTGGGTAAGAGAGGAGAGCTAGCAAAGAAGACTGCAAAGGAGCAGCCAGGGAAGTATAAGAAAATCAGGAGGGTATGGTGTCCAGAGAACAAGTAAAGAAAGTGGGGAGGTCAGCATAGTTAGCTACTACCAGGTGCCTTAGTAAGTCAAGAACAGAAGGGTGACCAGGGAGCTTCGCAACATGGCTAGACTGAATGGAGGAGGGCGTCTGCACAAAAATAGAGCAACTGAAACTATAGTCAAACACCTTGCAGTACTGTATAAACATGGTGTCTCTTTTCTAAGTTATATGAAGCATCTTTTCACTACTTAGAGCACATACCTTTTTTTCTTTCTATAACCAAACCACCTAAATATGTATTTTAACTTATAAACACATGTTGTAATACATAAATTGAAAACAGGCTTTATCAGTATTTGTTGCCTCTTTCTCTCCTACCTTATCTTACTTTATTTAAAATCAAGGGTATTCGATGCAGACAGGTAAAATGGAAATCAATTAATGGTTGCCCTTAGTAGAAAACATTTTTTCTGAAAATAAATTTGAAACCATTGGCTAAAATAAAGTTTGGTGATTATCTCTGGGTTTCAATGATTCAAATGATATATTATCCCCATTTTACTACAGAAAAACAGGGTCAACTTTGTGTAGACCCACAACTGAATCTTAGTGACAGAAAAGGGACTCATGTGTCCCAGCCAAGAATTCTTATTCTTTCTAATTTTACTTAGACAATTATCTTCAAATGTTAGACATTCTCCACATTTAAAGCTGGGGAAACTTCCATCCGTGGAGCCACTGAGCTGAGCTCCTGGTCGTAGTTCCCTTTCTGTCTTCTGAACACAAGATGGACAGGCTGCCCAGCACACTTTCCTCTGAGATAGCCCAGTCATAAGTTGCTGTTATTGTTTTTGTGACAATTGAAATTTTCCCACTGCAGCTACATTCCCAAGTGCCCAATTTAGTCCCCTACAAACAGTGATTAAGACATCTATTCACCATTTTTCAGTGGTGAGAGAGGAGAACAAAATTTCCAATTTGCCTTAATTGATATTCATGCAGAGCTGCCAAATTTGAGCAGGAGCATAATAAAGAGATGAAAGTTCAGTTTGAGACGGAAAAATAAGAGTTAGTTAATACACCTGTTCTTAGAGGAAACAATTAAAAATGTGACACCTGGCTAAGACATTAATTAGAACGTTTTCCAGTTTATTGCTATGGATAGAGAGCCATTTTCTTTTTTAAATCACACATCTTTTGAAAGCTTACTCTAAAACCAGCCTTTACTTTTCAAGAGATTTTCATGTCACATCACTGGGTAAGTAAGTGCAGAGTAAAATCAGGTGTATCCTGCATTTCCCCAACTGGCATTCTCTAATCCCAGAAATATCACGTAACTGATGTTCATAACGAAGTCTTGAGGTGAGAGAATATCCCAACAGCAAAAATAATAATACCTCACATTTATATGGAGCTTTACTATTTACCAAGCATTTTCACACACATTGTTTCATTCGATACTCAAATCCACTCTGTGAGGCAACTGTCGCTCTCATCCCAGATGAGAAAGCTGAGGCTCAGAGAGGCTGAATGCCATGCCTGAGGTCACACAGTCATTAAGAGAAAGGGCTGGGACTTAAAGCCAGGCTTTCTGACTCTGAGTCTGTTTTTTTCCACCAGGGCTTAGCTCTGCAGCGTCAAGAAGATAAACTAGGCAAAAGCTTTCGTGATAGGTTTACTTTATTTTATCCTACTTGTTTGTAAAAGTAGCAATCAAGGGTTTGAGGATTCTGCTGTACCTCTCTTAACTGTGTGGTCCTGCGAAGGTCACCTGTCTCTGTACTTCAGTTTTCTCATCTGCAAAATGAAGGACTTGGATTAAAGACTCTTACACCTCCCCAAATTCTGAAATTGTATTAACCAGAACATATGAGTGACCAGAATATTCTACTCATCTAATAGCCTTGTACTACGCGTTATATTTCTTTGTGTGTTTTGAGGCACAGCAATTTCAGTCACACTGCATAACGCAGTCGAGTTCAGCTTTAAAGTGAAAGCTTATTAAATTATTCATTTGAATGCTCTTTGGGAAATTACAGACCTCTTTGAGTTTATACTGTGTTTCTCACCAGACTATCAGCTTCTAAAACGCATTATTTTCTCGGTTATTCCCTATTCAGTTATCCAGTATCAGCTAAGTCTTTAGTGTACATCTAGGAACCAAGAGATAATTGTAAAAACATAACTCAAATTTGGTTCATGCAGAGCTTATAAAGAATAAGATATAAAAGATCAGTCAAGGTGAAACAACTGAAAATCAACGAAAAGCTGTGTTGGTGAAACAGACTGTAAGGATTACACAGGCATTTAAAGTGCAAATTAACACTATTTGCTCTACTCACGCTTAGAACTGCGATGAGGAAAGTGGAAAATTAAAAGGACTCTCCTTGGTTGCCTCTTCTTCAGTTTTCCTAATTATGAGAATTTGTGAATTTGTGATTTTCCAATCATTTCATGAGTATAAGTTTCTAAAATAATATACAGAATTTCTTAGGGACAAGGGTAATTTGTGTGTGTGTGTAACTAATAAGTTGAATGCAATGGATCTGATTTTTCTACAAAACTTATTGAAAAATCATTCTCCTTAATTTAGAATGAAATCCAAGGTAAAGTGAAATTTCTTTTAAAAGAGCTGAGAAGAGCATTTTTGAGTGTAGAAAGGGAGGTGCTTTTAGACAGAAAAAGCCTGAAGATAGGGAGGGACAATTGTAGGGAATCTCACTTTAGGGGAAAGATGCATTAGTTAAATGTTTTTTCTCTCTATTTGTGGTTCTAATCAATCAAACAAACATTTCTGGGAGACAAGCATGGCCAGACACTGGAGTGGGAGGGGTGAGGTGACAGATGAAACACTGTGGGCTGAGAACCGTGTGCATCCTGTGCCCAGCTCCCACCAGGATGGCGCATGTGGTTGAGGTCCTCCCGGGCCCCCTCCATGAGCAGAGCACAGTCTGTGGGGTGGAGTGAAGCTTTCTTTGTAGAGAGTTAACTTGCCCAAACAGGTTCTGAAATAATGATTGTGGTTTTATTTACACTGTATAGTACTGAAATTTTCTAACAGACCATGCAATAATGCCTATTTTAGGAAATAAATTTTATCTACTTATGGCACTGCAAGAAACAAATTTTCCCAGTATGTCCTCAGCAGTAAATGTTTACAGCTCAGTTACTAATTATGATGTGCTTATAAGCAAAGCCTTTGAAAGCCACTTCGTTGGGGTTTTGAGGCTTCCTTGTACTACGAAAACGTGAAAAACGTCAAGATGGGAGCAACGACATAATTCAGTGATAGATCTGTAGAAATCAAACTTCTTAAAAAATAGGCATTATAATAACTATATTACTTAGAACTGTTTTGAGTCTTGATCTAGTTTAAAGTAAAAGAGGATTAGAAGTCAATGGCCCACAGTGCATGTTTGGGGTGGAGTGGGGGATGGAGCTTAATGAATTAGAGAAGATGACCAAAGACCCAGGCTTTGGGAGGAGAGGATCCAGGGCTGCTCAAGGAGCCCCAGTCACTGGAACGAGACACTCAGAAACTGCACTGTGACTTCATCCTTTCCAGTGTAGACAGGCTTGTCACATGGAGGACAATCTGTGGCTCTGGGATCACAAGCCAACAGACAGAAAACGGCTCTCTTCCCCCAGCTTAAGTTCAAAAATTCCCCAAGGAAGGACTTGGTCTGATTTGAGTCTTGAACTTATCTCTGAATCGACGACTATGGCTCGGGAGGACTATAATGTGCTCAGCTTAGCTTGAGCTATTCCTTCCTCCCACTTCCCATCATGGCCTGATGAAGACTTTGTCTTAGAAGAACGGTGGGTGGGTGAGTGTGTAGAAAGATAAAACAGGAAATACCCACTACAGCTATCATTAATGGAGACTCTACTAGGGCCAAGATGCTTTACATGTATTATTCTCATCAATTATTCCAACAACCATGTAATGCAAGTATTATTATACCCATTTTGTAGATTGCAGAAATGTAACTAGCTTTCCCAGGGTCATACAACTAGATAAAGGTACAGCGAGATTTGGATTCAGATAAATATGACTTCAGAGCCCAAGTTCTTTCCACTAAGTTGCTGCCTTTAAAAAAAAAAGAAAAGAAAAAAGCTGTTATGTTGACTTTTTATCTAGATTTAGCAGGGATGGAAAATATGTGGCATATATATTTCTAGTCCCAAATCCTGCACCATACAGACATCGTTAATTGATCACAGACCCAGAATTTTCAGCACGGAACTTCAATCATGTCAGATTGGCACGTGAGTTGAAACCTATCTCTAATAAGTACATTACACCACTTGATGATTGAGGCAGAAACAAAGGAAACACTAATGCTTTTTACCAGAATGTGCAAAACTACAGACAATAGCAATACTTTTATTTTGAAAAGCATTTAACTATGGGCCTTTGATACTGCTTGCTGACATTTAGAATTTAAATAATGTGGCTGATTAAAAAGCAATTATGGAATTTTAAAAGAGACTTGGTGTAAAAATTAGGCCAATAATTTACTTCAAGGGCAAAATTTTGTTTGGTTTCTTTTATTCATGGAGCTGAAAGGAGTTATTCATTAGAGGAAGTGTAAGATTAACATATGGCTTAGGCAGAAAGGCAAGAATGGAAACAAAGAAGAATAGTGGAGGGATGAGAATAATGTCCTGCAACGAAAGGCACTCTTTCAAGCTTCAACTGGATACAGGAAGTGAGAAAAGTGAAGAAGAGCTGGCAATTATATTTGAGTGCAAAGCCTGAAAAAAACAGCCTAAGGCTACTAGACTAATCCAGAATATTAAGATTTTAAAATACCACTGGAACCAAGGTTAGCATGATTTCCCTTATATGGATTCAGGTCTAACAACATGTTTATTTAACAATAAATATAAATTCTGGCCCCATGTGACAGTCAGGGTTTTAAAATAAATCAGGAAAAACTGAGGAAATGGATAAAAATAAATGTTATAAAATCTGCCTACCTCTTCTTTTTGTCCAGTTTGCTTGATTTTTATGGAAACCTGTTTTGCCGCCAGAATCATGTTTCTGTCTGATAGAGGTCGATTTCTATATTCTCACAGAGTTGTAATGTGGAGTGCAAGCAATAGATGAGAAGTAAATATGGGAATTATAATTTCTACAAGTCAAACAGAATTCATATTTTTCTGAAATGTCTTGGCACTATTACTCCATCAATACTATCTAGGTTAATAAACATCTGTTCAACTTCTCTGGAATTTTATAATAAACTACCTCCTCTGAATAATAAAGACAACACATGCTTTCTACAGCATTTAAACTTCATTTATTTCACAAGCACAATTTTCACTATCATAAAAAATTCAGACGCACCAAACATACTTCTCGGTGCTCCAGCCCCTTCCTGTCTTTCGTTTCTCTACCGATCATACCTGCCTCTGCTTCTAACTCTGGGCTACATGCTTGCCAACGGTCCCTCTTCAACTTTATCACAATATCCTTACTTATAATTCTTAGCTGAAACGTAGCCACCCCACTTGTAACATAATTCTGGAAGAGAATGGTATAATCCAGACTTTTAGAATCCAGATATCAAAAGAGAAAGAAAGAGGAAGACATGATTACGAAAGAGAAAACCAGAGAGATGGCAGCATAAGAAGGACTCGGCCTGGCCTTAAAGATGGAGGAAGGGGACATGAGCCAAGAAAAGCAGGCAGCCTCCACAAGGTGGAAGAGGCAAGAAAACGGATTATCCCCTAGAGTCTCCAGAAAGGACTTACATTGTGATCTTAGCTCAGTGAGATGCATGTTACATTTCTGATCTACAGAACTGAAAGGGAATAAATTCATGTTGTTTTAAGCCACTAAGTTTGTGATTCTTTGTTACAGCAGCTACAGGAAACCAATTCACTACTTTGAGTGGAATACCTTTCTGGCCCACAAGTCACATGTCTGGTCATCATTAACTAAAAATAAGCCAAATCTCACTATAATCTATTTATTATAGAGTTGATTTAAGTATGAAACTCCCAAACAAAAATGTAAACCCTGAAGTCAGGGTTGTAGAGAATCTTTAGTATATTAAATTAATTTTCTCACTTCCGCAGTTAATAATTATTTCTTACTCCCTTTGTTAAAGGCCTCCGAGGAACTTACTCTTATTGTCCACCCAAAGTTTACTCCACATCCTTCATTTCACTGCCGCTCCCGTCCAGTCCCTCTAATCAGGCTCCTCACGGTCCTGCCTGCCTCCTGCATTGTTACTCCTGGGTCCCTGTGCCTGAGACACTGCCCTCCTAACGTCAACTAAATCGCCTCATTCACGGTTTAAGCCAGCACCCTCATCACCTCCCACATTTCCTTACACTTATTTCCTATAGGAAGTAGTATAACCAAGCGTTCTAGGCACAGAGGTACTATTATATCAGGCAACAAATAAAATTCGAAAAGGAGAGGTCATGAGGTGGCGTGTGGCATAAGGCATGCCAGAAGCTAGAACACCCTTTTTCTCTCGTAACTGCATCTAAGCCATCTATCTCAGGCTGCCAACTCCCTGAGGAAAGGAAAGAGACTTTATCTTTCTTGGATTCATTTCTGTATTGTACCAGTTACAGTGCCTTCCACAATCTTACTAAGTTCCATCACTTTAGCCTACAGATTGAGTGTCATCTTTGTATCTCAATGACAACATATTTTCTGCTTTGAGCACAGAGGCCAGCTGCCTGGCTTCAAATTCCAGATGTGCTACTTACTATCTGTGTGAGCTTAGCAAGCTGCTGAACTTCTCTGCTTTCCTTTCTCCATTAATCATTACTGGACTTACCTCAGGGGTTTTCTGAGGATTCAGTGAATTAAAATATGTAAAGCCCTCATAAGTGTTTGCATTTTCACTAGAGTTTTCTTAAAGATCTTCACCCCAGAGCAGTCAGCCCTCATCTCAATGGGGAGCAACAGAGGATAGAGTGTGGGCTTCAGTGTCTGGCTGCCTGGGTTTAATGGCAACTTCACCACTCATTGGCTGTGTGGCCTTGGGCAAGTAACTTAATCACTCTGGGCTCATTTTGTGTAAAATAATAAGAGGACTTTCAACATACAGTTCTGAGGATTAAATGATGTAACTCATGTAAAGGGCTAATAGCAGTGTCTGGCAGGTTAGCAAATACTCAACAAATATGAATGTTAATTAGGCATCAACAAACCCCCTTTACGCATTAGGGAGCACACGACACCTGAGTGGTTTTCCCACAGTCCACTGAGAGAGGCGGCCATGGGCAGCTCAGGTCTCTCCACTGCTCATGTGGTTGTGCAGAGGTAGGGATGGAGAGAGGTCAGTCTTGGGTCTGGCACACAGACTTCCAGTGTGAGGGGGATGTGAGGTCCCAGCAGCCTCTAAGGAACTGCGAATGGGATCTGTGCTGAGCATCACTAAGCAATTGCCAACATTCCAGCCCCCAAGTTTAGTAGGTGCCCCCACCCTTAAGCCCTTGGTTTCACATCCCAGGATGGGAAGCTTCTACAGTGAGGTCTTCCTTCCACCTCTACTAAGGAACTCTGCCTTGGCAACTGAATTCCAACCTCCTCACCACAGGCAGCCCCTTCAGGCACTGTCAGTACACAGTACTGTCACTCATCAACCACCCAATTACTTTCTCTGCAGCAATGGTGCCACCTGCTAACTCAGCCCCCAACTCCAGGGCAGCTCTCTACTGTGAATTTTCTTCCTGCTGCTCTCTATACCATCTTGCTACCATGAGCCACAAGAGGATGCCAGAAAAACACTATTGTACTTTAAAGCATGTGCTGTGCTAAAGTGTGGGTTCACGTTACTGCTCTGGGACAGGACTGACAACTAATTTATATAAATATAAGGCAAAGACACTGGACACTGAGAGAAAATGAGCTGACTTCAGCATCATTTGCCTGGAGCTTACAGCAGCACCCAGTGGGCAGTGGGGCCTCAGTTACCCTGGATAATGGACCAAATGCTGCAGAATGAGTGATGAAGATGCTCTGCACCACATATTAAAATATTATAGAATGTTAAGGGAGAAACTCCCTCTTTCCGAACATAATACTTGAATACATTTTCATTTTTCACATATAAAATGTATTAAACTATAGAATTCTGTACAGGAAGAAATTGAACTTGCTTAACTCTCCACTTCCAACATTTCGTCATTTTCTCCACTGATTGATTTCAGTCTAGGTTGTTGGTCTAACACACTCCATAGCCTCAGTGTGGTAGGCTGAATAATGGCCCCTCAAAGATGGCCACATCCTAACCCCAGGAACCTGTGGATACATTATCTTGCATGGCAAAATAGATTTTGCAGATAAGATTAAGTTAAAGATCTTGCAATGGGGAGACCACCTTGAATTATACGGGTGAACCCTAAGTACAATCACAAGGATCCTTATCAGAGGAGGGCAGGAGGCTCAGAGGCAGAGAGGGAGATGTGACTTTGGAAGTGGAGGTCAAGAGTGTGCAGGGCCACGAGCCAAGAAATGCAGGCAGCCTCCAGAAGCTGGAAAAGGCAAGGAAAGGGTTTTCCCCTAGAGCCTCCAGAAGGAATACAGCCATGCTAGTCCATTTTAGACTTTTGATCTCCAGAAACGTAAGAGAATAATCTGTGTTACTTTAAGTCACTAAATTTACAGTAATTTGTCACAGCAGCCATAGGAAACTAATACACTCAGAGCAGGGTATGCAGAGCATTCTGTACTGTGTGTACAAAGCAAAATGTAAATAAACACTAGATGTCAAAACAGCAGGGAACATTAAGCAGCTCCTAATCATTTGCCTTACACATAAAACAAATATAAGCACGGACAGCTAGCTTAAATTTAAGCTCTCCAGTATTAGTTTTTAGGGTATTTAAAAAATTGCATCTGATTTTAGGATCCAGTAGTTTAAATCCTATCATTTTTCTGCTTCTTACGAGTTTCTTCCACTTTAGTTTTCTTTATTTATACCATTCCACTTCTATTCACAAGGTCAAAGTTTTCGGTCTAAAATTATCCTTTTTCTTGTCTTAGAGTCATACCCAGTCAGGAGAAAGCTTTGCTGTGGTTTTCAGCTCCCAGAAACCCCCTGGGGCTACTTAGTTAGGCAGCTATGAAGTCGGCTTCATTCTCAGCGTGGAGTCCTGCTGTGAGGGTGGGAAAGTGGTTCTTGCTCCCAGGGCTATTCCATGAGCCGTCAGACAGCCCTGCGCCTCCTGTGCCAGGGGCACTGTTCTTACCCAGAACTGTCAGAGTCGCAGAGCGGAGCCTTGATGGCCCCTTGAGCGGCTGCATTCAAGCACTAGGGGCTGGGCGGGGGGGCTCCTCTGGTTGACAGTGTCATTTCAGATGTGTTCCCTCTAAATAAAGCGATTTTCAGTGAAGGTCCCTGGTGTCTCTCACAACAAACCTGTGACTTGTCATTCTAAGGGGCTGGTTGTCTTCTGATTTTCTTCCAGTCAAAATTAAATGAAGGCACTTTTTCTTAATGCTTGGCACTGAACCCCATCTAAACTGTTACTCAAGTGAGCACAAAGCCTTCTCCCTAACTTGAAAAGCCCTTCCTCCTGCCCATTCTTCAAGCACCAAATCTTTGAGAACATTTCCAATTGCTCCAGCTCAGAGAGATCTCTCCCACTCCTGACCATCTCTAACGTTTGTTCTTCTAATTTTCTATTAACTTAAAAGCTCCAACTTAAAACAAGGTCACAACCTAAGTCTATAGATAAGTCTAGTGTCTTGAACTCAGAACACTTTTTCCCATGGATATAACAACAACAATAACAACCAACCAGGGCCCCCAGAGAGAGCTGTGCAGGCCGTGCACTGCAACTTCAGGGGCTTGCTCTGTGCAAGTCTTGCCACTAACATTTACAAAGTGCATACCGTGTGCAAGACACTGTGCCACGCATATCATGAGGATCAATTCATCCCTTTATTCGCCACAAAAGCCTTACTATTTTCATTTTACAGATGAGGACGTTGGAGTTGTGAAAGGTAAACTGCGCAAAGATACAAAGTCAGTAAGCTGGGATCCAACTCAAACCCAGGCCTGTTTAAATTAATATATTAAATATTTGCAACAAAAACAGTGAAACTCTAGAAAGTAATGCTGTGGCAAATAAAGCATAAATAATAAAATTGGAATATGAAGTCACATTGGTTGACTGTGTATTTTGTTGGAGTTCAAGGTAAAACAATTGCTATGGAAGAAATGCTCCCCACAGAAAGGATTTGTCTTCAAATACTGAAAGATGGATACCAGGGTTCTAATTTGTATGCCTGCTTCAGAACAAGTGAAAATGAGAATGAGGGCAAAAAATACAATACTCTCTATATGAGTTTCTCAAACAAGCCATCAAGAAATCCTAAGTATTCCAAAACTCCCCTTAAAGATGCAGGTCATGACTTAATCTCAATTCTACCACCACATGAATTATTTGACCTTTTGAATAGTTGTAGTAAAATACAGCAAGAATGATGAAGCATAATAACATGTCATAGTAAATGTAATTTCATATGGTATGAAGTTTAACATGTATAGCAAAAAGTTATTTACAGTGGCTGAATGGTTGATTAAACATGCTGCTCGTGTCCATTATTTTAAAAAATATTGGGTATTAAAACTTTGCTTAGAAACGCAAATTCTTATTCTATTGTCATTTCTGGGAAAATCATATTGGCCATACCTCATTTTTATTTTTTTCCTATAAATATAATTTGCTGTAACTTTGAGTGCCTCTTGAAGTAAACTTTTGTAGATAAAAATGCCAATAAAATGTGCTATCTCTTGACTTTAATATCTTCTGGAGATGTTTTCATTTGCAACTCACTTTTATAGTACTTTTTGAGGTCTATTATAACCACTTTTTAGGTCTATTAACTCTACTTCATTGTGACTTTTAAATTCGTATGTTTTTCTCCTCCATCTCCTGACCCAGCTATTAGATTATGAGTTTGTCAAATTTCTCAAGGATGCATTTTTGTTGTTGTTGTTGAGGAAAATTTGCCCTGAGCTAACATCCATGCCAGTCTTCCTCCACCTTATATGTGGGTTGCCGCCACAGCATGGCTGACAAGTGGTGTAGGTCTGCTCCTGGGATCTGAACCCATGAACCAGAGCCACAGAAGCAGAGCATGCCAAACTCAACCATGACGCCATGGGGCTGGCCCCAAGGATGCGTTGTATTTATCTTCTATGCAACAATTCACTAAACATTAAGAGTCTTCTATGTAACGAGCATTATGCTGAATGCTGGGATCAATAAGCCTAGCCCTACCACAGTGCTTAGCTTACAATAGACACCAGAAAAAGTTTATTGAACAAATGGATATTTCCTAACATGCAAAACTTAACAAAAATTGGAAAGACAAATATTGTCTTTGGACAGATAATATTTGTTTTGTCTTTGGAAAGACAAAACAAAACTTTGGATAGACAAATATTGTCAAAAATAACACCCAGTCATTCATGAAAACAAGTAGAAATGGGGATGTTGATAATGGGGGAGGGTTGTGCATGTGTGAGGGCAGGGGGTATAAGGGAAATCTCTGTACCTTCTCTTCAATTTTGCTGTGAATCTAAAACTACTCTAAAAAATAAAGTCCTAATAAAAAATTAAGTAGAAATGTTTCAGAAGATTTTACTTAATACAATCTAATCCCTCCCAGGGCAGAACGAAAATGTCCTGTAATATAATGCCGCACTGGATGCTTTAGAATATATTTGCCGTTCTCAAGATGTCAGACTATACGCAAAATGTTCAGCAGTGTTTAACCATGGTATTATTAATTCCCTTCACTGGAGCCTTGATTTGCTTAAACTTTGTTTCTTAAAACGTCATGAATTTCAATATCTGATTATTCAGACTGTGAAAGCTCCTTCCTGTAGCTCATTTACCGTCCCCCCTACCTGGGCTGCATCAGTTCCTGTCTGTCTGTTTTGTGACTTAGCGGTATTACTGACGGGCAGCACTCATGGGCCCATCTTAAGATACACTGATAAATATGGAGCATGTCTAATTGTGTTGTTCTGACATTTCTGTAAGAATGTTACTTTTCTCATGAGAAATCATCCACCATCTAATTTTCATGACTACAAAGTGGAAGTCATTCAGCACATACTGATGGCTGAGCACGAACCAAGGGGCACTATTCCAGCCCAAAGATAATGTACACATGCTTATTAAGACTATTAACATTATAATTGCAGCCTCTGTTTCTTTTCCCTGCTGCCTAGACTCTCTCCAGGAGCCATCAACTCTTTTATGTGAGGTGCTCAAAAGGATAATTATCTATCCTGTCAGGAGAGCAGATAAATGACATTACATGGTCCCTGCCTCAACATAGTTTTGTTTCCTTTGCTTGCATCCATGGTAAAAAAGAAAATAAAAACATTATAAAAAGGATGAATTTCTTTATATTCACTTTTTTCTGAAAATCATGGGCTTAACATTATAGATTATGTTTTACATATGAAAATGTCAGAAATATGAAATTGTACACAATTTTCTCCTTATGCAATGAAGAGTAATAATTGTAATATGTCGAATTTTGAATTACACGTATTTGAAAAGGGCAGTAAACATATTTCACACTACTTTATTCGACACCGCAAAAAACATAGTATATAAAATAAATTTAAGCAGAAATTCTTGCTTATATATTTTTTCTCTAAAGTTAAATGACTGATATATCAGAATTATGATCTCATAACTGATACTGAAAAGTAGAAAATGATAGCCAGCTCTTTGTTTCTTAACCTTCGTATAAAGTTTCACATAAGTAAAGGAAGGAGAAAAAGAAGAAAATATTTTCAGAATCAGCTGACATATACAACAAAGTCACAGAAACCTAATATTAATGTATCAGTTTTAGATTAAGATTTAGAAACAGGATGCAATGTCACCATGGTGAATTCTATAGATAATGTACAAGAGGAGCCGGGCTGGTGAATAATTGATATGTGCCTAAGATGAGAAAAGCTAATTTACAGGCTGTTCCTATATGACAGTCACTATGAAACCTCAAATAAGCAAGTGATAGGCCAACAACACACCACACAATTATACACGCATGGTTCTGTGCTATTAATCACAGGGACACACTCTACAGAGAGTGAAAAGTGGAAAAGTTTCACATTAAATTATGTAGGTATTTGGATACTGTTAACCAGGCAATAAAAAGGCAATAGAAAGTGTGGTGCTCTGGGTTCAGAGCATTTTCTGTGTGTATCTTACCATACGCTCACAGCTGCTTTGTAAGACACTTCACACAGGCACAAATTGTGTCTCAGAGAGGTCACTGACTGGGCTAAGATTGCCCGGCTGGCACAGCACACAAGACTTCTGCCTCACCTTCCCCTGTAAGATAAGCCCCTCTTACACTAATCTGCTTTGAGGATGTTTTCCCCAAAGTTTAGCTTTACTTAAACAAATAGTACTTTTGATGCATTAAAAACAAGGCCAGCCCCTCCTCTCATGCTCAGCTAAATAGAGTTCTGTTCGATTCCATGAGCAAAGGTAGGAAGGACGTCTTTAAAAATGTATTGCCTTCCTTTTATAATTTAAGCAGATCAAGAGACCTGACAAGGAATCTAGGTCACAAGGAGACTCATCTTCATCTGCTTCTACCTGTTGGACTGTGCTGGTTTGTCACGCTATCATCCTGGGACAGAAGTATGCTGAGTGGTCAGAGACAAACAGACGGAGTATTAACAATGCACATCCAACCCGAAGTCCTGCCATTATCACGAGGGATTACAAAGCTACATAGCTTTTACGCCAAGTATCTATCAATATTTATGCACAAAGGAAAGGGCTGCAAACCTGGCACTGTTGTGTTCCTTTTCACTTAACCTCCTTTCAACTCTGAGTTCTGTCTTAAGGAAATGAATTGCCATATCTGATAGTGATGGCTTCCAAATGCTCCAGGCACTGACATGAGGGTTGGCATATAAGAGGAGGCTTCGATAGCCTATCATTTGCGCAAGCTGGCAGCAGCTGAAAGTGGAGTCAGAAGACTGAGTGTCTGGCACTTAGTAGGAGCTTAACTGTTTGCTCATTTTAAAAACATTTGATGGATTGTTCACTGGTGCCCCTGAACTGCTGCAGTCCACTGAGCCCCCACACCAGGAATTCAGTAGCTACCACAGCTGTTCTGTAACATTGCCAAGTATTTTAAAGGGCCCTCCATATAGACTTGCCTCAATTAATATGTAGGCAGATGGATATCTGCAAAAGATTGGCCCTGAAAAACTTAGGCAGGGCCGGTCACCAAAGCACAAGCATGCATAATGCACTGGTACAGGCATGCATTCTGAACAGCAGAAGTACTACATTAAACTGAGCAACATTTTAAAATAGCAACAGGAATTATTCAAGTGGGAACAATAAAACGCCATTTATCTACTGTCTGCTGATCATTATTCCTGATTTTCCCCTCAGTCATCTTGCAAGAATTAAAAAAACAAGGGTTCAAACATGGCATAACCAGTCAGGAATGTAAGATTTGGCTTTGAGGAAAGAAAAAAGCATTCAGAAGTGGGAGAAAGGATGGCAAAATCCAAGGTGGCTAAGACTGCAGTGATGGAGGCAGCACAGCAGGGGCTGTGAGGGGCCAACTGAGCTGCAACTTTCAACCTTTACTTGACTGCAGCCCATGAGGAGATATGCTTTTTATATGGAGCCCCAGGACACAAATAAATGGGTTATCTGTGTACACACACACACACGCACATGCATACACAAGACTTACGTAAACAAATTAGTGAAATAAAAGTGTCATGAAACAATACTTAGCCTTACTAAGTGTAAAGCACTCATATTTTCTAGTCTGTTCTGTTCTACTCTACTCCATGATATTTATGTCACTAAAAATGCTGATTTTGCCCCACAGTGGGTCACAATCCACCACAGTCCTCTGAGTAGAAAACAGTGCTTAGTAGCATCTAAATTTCTATTTATTTGATTAACTGCAGATGCTAAGTGCTAGATTATGGCATTGTTCATTCTTTGAGGGAAAAGTTTTATACACTGAAAGTCTTTTATATATATAGAAAAATTAAAAAATATTTTTTCTGCAAGTATTTACTTTGAAATTTATATCAATAATAAGTAAATTTTTAAATTAAAAGAGATGAATAGAAATAAAAGTTAACCTACTTGGAATAAACTTGTGGTACTCAATTGCTATAAGATTTCCTCCCTCTGTTTACAGACAGCAAGGTAATCGTTTATATGGCTGTAGATGTGGGTGGACCCAAGGCCTGGGCTCAGACCCTGGGAGGTAGTGGAGGAGCTTCATTCCTCCTCATACCTGCCAATATTTAGAGCTGAATGTCCTTAGGTAGAGTCTAGTGGAGTCCTTCACCCATATATCTAGTTGCAGCAGAGAGGTCTTTTTGGAGTAAAGTGATCTGAACCCTAGTCCCTTCCCTTTCAGATTCAACATTATTAACATTTGTCTGATGACAGTACCTTGTCCAAGAATAGATGGAATAAAGGATAGAGGCGCCTGAGAGAGAAAGCCTCCGGAAGGTAGGAGGAGATAGAACCAGTGGAACTGCCTTTACACCAAGGATTGGACACTGAGGAGATATTTGTCTATGTCCATGAAGTGACTTATTCTAGAATCAGTTCCAAGGCAGATGGTGGCAGGTGGCTCCATCAGGATGATGCTCTCAGGCTGTGTGAGTGAAATAAGAAAGGCATGCCACTGGACCTCTCATGACAGACTGAAACTCTAAGGGAAGGTACATCTACTCCTGCCCTTGAGGAACCACTGCAGTTCGGGTGAACCAGCAGGGCGTGGACTGGCGGCAATGTCAGTGAGCTGCCACTGGAAGTCAGCAGTGGTTCTACTGGGCCACTTTTCTGTGTCTTCCTGAACTTCAGCAGATGGCGAGACCATACCTTTGTCTTCAGCTGTGGCAGTGAATGGAGCACCAGGACCAGCAGGGTTGAGTAGCTCTGCGAGAAACTCACCTCCACGGGAGTGCCAGGGTATTCAGTTGCCTTAGGTCATGGTGGCAAGAACAAGAATTTATCACTCAAGGGGCTCAAGCAGCCTGGCCTTGGAGACTTCTTTGTCTCCAGCCTCTTCAAACAAGTCTAACACAGAGGAAACCATATTTATTTCTCTTTGGGGAAATGGTATGCGGCTCTCTGCATAAAAGTGCAGAAACAACTTTATGGATTTGCTCATGGAGGGAGGCAGGCGTGGTGGCAGCAACAGCTCTGGATTTTGCTCCACAGCAGGGAGCGCAGGCATCAAGACTGACCTCTGGACAAGCATAAGCACTTATGATTTACTGAAATGACCAAGGATGGTGATGGTGGTGGTGCTACGACTGGATGCCCTATTTAGGGCTGTACTTTGAGGAAAATGAGTGGCATTGCTTGTACGAGTGAACCTGGACACACTAAAATCTTTCTTTCCTTTTTTTTCCCCCACTGGCTCATTTACTGACAAATATTTGTATATAATTATGAACAAAATACTGTGCCAGTCTAACTTAGAAACCAGTGACTATGAAATGGTTAAAGAGAAAAAAAAAAAAACATACAAATCTTGAGTAATGCATCCAGAAAGATGTTTAAGGATGGAACGTGAGAAGTATTATAGAGTTGGGATCATCCTCAAAACAGCTCTCTCCTGCCAAAAACCAGATCAGGATATGAACTTAAATAAACCTTTCTCATTCACCACAGCCCGAGCAGCAAGATTAGAGAGAAGCGGCCTTGCAGAGAGAGAGAGAGAAGGGGAGACAGAGACAGAAACAGAAAGAGAGAGAGAGAGAGATGAGTGTGCATCCCTGGCACAATAAATAGCCGCAGCAGGTATTTCCCAGAATGTTTTAAAATTCATGTGGATAAATTTATGTAATAGAAAAACTTCAAAGTACAGTTAATGATGACTAGATCCTTTAAGTCTGAATTTGAAGCAACGTGAGGTGGAGGCATCTCTGCAGCCTGCCACAGAGGAGCCAAGGGAATTTCAGCTCTGCCACTAAACAAATGAGAGGCACGGAAAAGGATCAGGAAACCTGAGCCATAAACAAGAAGAGGCTCTGGGGGGACTGGGATGTTAAGGATTTCTAACAGCGCTAGGACAGCAAGGAACAACGGGGGTGCCGAGAGAAAGGCACTGTAAGGCAGACTATGGTCCATGATTTGCCTGTTTGTTTAGGAGAACCATGATTTAATGTTTCTCAGGTAAATCTTTACTTTTCTTCAGGAAATCTGAGCTGAGGAATTCCTACAGGTAGTTTTATAGATTTCCAAATTCCTATCAAGGTGCAGGTGCTCAGAAGGGGCAACCTTGCTTATTCTTGTCTGAGGGTGCTACACATTACATTGGCTGCCGTGGAAAGTACACCAAGGAATAAGAAATGGACTCTGCCTCCATGCCCCCAGTTTAATAGGAAAAGTGAACACTTTATATAAATAATGATACTAGGACGTTAAAACTGGTAAGTCCCAGAAAAGAAACAGATAAAGCACCGTGGGAATTTGTTAAAGGATAAGTGATTTCTGGCTGGAGGTGGAAGCAGGGAGAATTTGGAGGCCAGAAGTTTCGTGGCCAAGAAAGTGTAGCACAAGGCTGACAGCCTGGGCTTTGGAACGCAGCTCAGATCTGAGTCTCGGCTCCTCCATCTCAGGCAAGTCACTAAACTTCTCTGAACAGTAGTTTCTGCAGTTGGTAAATGCAGATGAGAACAGTGAAGGCACTGCTCAATACATGCACCGATCTCCCAATAGAACACAGAGTCTTGCCCCTGGTAAACGTGCTCAATTAATGCTAGCTGCTATTATTGTTACGAAAGAGGCCTTTGTTGAGCTTGCCTCAAAGGCTCAGGATGATTTTGATTTGTGGGCATGGGGGTAGGGCTGTGACGGGGGAAAGCTATGACAAAGCCGTGGTATGAGAGGGTAGTGTATGCTGTCGTCGCTCTCCCCTTCCCTCTCCCCTCCACCCTCCCGCTGTTAAAGCAAACTCGATGTGATGCTATGGTTGGAATGAGAAGTGCTGTGTGTCCTTACATGACCTCATGGCAGCCTGCTCCTCCCGCATGTGTGAGTGACAGGGAGGGGGTGGGAGTGAAGAGAAAAGGCTTAACATATTGCACCCTTTGTGCACACAAGCATGCAAGTCTTTAGTGACATTCCTATTGTGGCTGCACAGGTCAGTCAACCAATTTCCATAATGGAACATGTAAGACTTGTTATATGCAGACTGCTCTATCTTTGGGATCAAACTAGAAACAAGCGTTCATTTGCACAGCAACCCCTTTAAACTTACACATTATGACTCTATGATGCTGGAATCTGACCCAGCAAGGCTCATTCTCTCCCTCGAAAAAGCTACAGGCTTAGAATAAGTGAATTTAAAACGCAAGAGCCTCTCACATTCCAGACTCATGTTTTTAGAGCCTTTCAGTCAAGTTACAGTTTGGAACCAGCGGGAGGTTCAACAAAAGGCAACCGCCATGATAGCTTCCAACTTGAAGAGCCGCTGCCTCTGCCAGGTAGGGGCTACACAGTGTGAATTCAGCCAACACAGATGTGTTATCTGCTTCCGAAGGACACACAATGTTCAGTTAAGGTGACGGAATAACAGTCCCTTTTTCTCCCCCCAGTCTTCCCCCACAACACAGGTCTGGATAATCACCAAAGCAAGTAGGGGTGTTTCACAGGAGACCTTGAATGCTCTTTGTCCAGTCCTATCCAATCCATGTTTACTAGTGTCAGTGCACAGCGTTCTACTCGGGATACAAAAATGCCTTAAGATAGTCTCTGACCTTTGATGTTCTACAGTTTATTTGCAGAGACAAAATTAAGGGAAAAAAACAAACTATGAAAGCATAGTAGTAAAGAGCTCAGACTCTGGAGCCAGAGAGTTACTATGTGACATTGCACAAATCACCTAATCTTTCTGTGCCTCACTTTGTCTATAAAAAGATACTGATGTTTTACCTCATACAGGTGTTGTGAGGATTAACTGAGATAATATATGCAAAGCACTTAGAATAGAGTATGGCTCAGAGAATTAGTTATTAATTATTGTTATTCCAGTTCTAAAGAGGGTAAAGTTTTAACCCTTCAGGATGGCATACATGGCCATTCTGCAGCCTCATCTCCCGTTACGCTCCAACATATACCCAGGTGCTAGCCATATCAGACGACTGCAATGGCTTTGATCTTTTCTTACCTTGAAGCAAAATGGCTTTGGAGGCAGGTTGTCCTGGGTTTGAATCCCAGTTCCACCACTGGACAATATATTTAACATAACTACCACTTATCATACAAAATAGAACTAGTTGTTTATTTGTCTGTCTCTCCAAGTTGACTGTGAGCCCTCCTAAGGCAGAGACTTGTGTTTAATTCATTTTTGCGCCCTGGATTGCCTGGAACACGAAATTTCCTCAGTAAATTCTGTTGAATGAATGAATGAATGAATGAACAAAGGCTACTGCTAGTAGAAGGAACATCGTAGAGATGTGAAAGTACAGTTGCACGAAGGGACAGTCTGGTTGACGTGCGTAGGGGAGTTTGAGGACTAACGTGATAAATCTAGGTTAGAGGTGTGTCACTGAGAGTGGTGGATGCAGAGCCTAGGATCAGGGTTCAAAACCCAGGGCAGCAGAGAGCCAAAGAAAGCTTTACATCAGGCAACAAGGAATGAGGACCTAAGCCAAACTATAGGGCTGACTGGAGAAGGGAAACAGAAGGACCAGGTCTAGAAAGCACTGAGGAGAAGGCCTTTACAGAACTGGATAATTTGATGAATATGGGAGACATACGGAGTCATTAACTATGAAGGGAATGATGGTGCCAGGAAAAATTTCTAGAGAAAGATGAAGAGTCTTATTCATAATAAATCTGTTTTGGTAGCTATTCAGCTTTTATAATGATTTTTCCCCTTGTAAAAATAATATATTTTTATTGCAGAAAATTTGAAACAGCCTGACAAGTATAAAGAAAATTGAAATTATTTGTAATTTGGCCATCCAGGGATAACTGTTTCTAACACATTGCTGATTTTCATTTCATCTTTTCTCAAAGCATAATACATATTTACTATGTTGCATTTTGGTATATGCAATAGTATACCTACTGTACACATTTACACAATTACACATTACATACTTGTGCAGAATTCACACTGACTACTTTACTAAATATTCCTTGAACTCCTGATTTTTAATGTCAGGATTAATGTCATCATTGATAAACAATAATTTATATAAATTATTCCTTGTTCATTTGGGTTATCTTCACTTTTTCACTACTACAAATAATGCCACAGTAAATATCCTTATATAGAAATCTTTACCAGTAATTCTAATTATTTCCTTAGGACAGATTCTGAGTCAATGCATATGATCACATTTAAAGCGCTTAGTATCTGTTGCTAAATAACTTTCCAGAAAGGCTATATGAACTCATACTCCCAGAAGTTTATGAACGCAAGTATTGAAGACTATCTTGTAAAAATAATTGTGAATTTAATAAGTAGAAACAGTCTTTATCTTACTTTAGTATTTCTTTTACTATTAGAGAGAATGGCTTTTTTTCCACAATATTAGCCACTTACACTTCTTTTGTAAAGAAAAACCATGGCCCAATCATGTCCCTTGTCCATTATTTTATTGGGAAGGGAAAGTTTTTTATAATTGATTAGAAAGATTTATTTATATACTAACCCTTTGTCTATCATATTTGTTGCAAATATTTTCCCAACTTTTATCAAATTCCTTAAATTTTATCTTTTTTTTTTTTTGAGGAAGATCAGCCCTGAGTTAACAACCACTGCCAATCCTCCTCTTTTCGCTGAGGAGGACTGGCCGTGAGCCAACATCCTTGCCCATCTTCCTCTACTTTACATGTGGGATGCCTGCCACAGCACAGCTTGATAAATGGTGCATAGGTGTGTGCCCGGGGTCTGAACTGGTGAACCCTAGGCTATGGAAGTGGAGCACATGAACTTAACCACTATGCCACCAGGCTGGCCCCAATTTTATCATTTTTTTGATGAGCAGAAATTGTTTGCAGTTAAATTTATCAATGCAGTTAAATTTATCAAGTTTTCATTTGCAATTTTTTCGTTGGTTTTATACTTCAAGAGTCTTTCCCCAAACTAACATTTGTTTTTCATCTATATTTTCTTCTTGATTTTTACGGTTTTGTTTTCTGCACTCAACTCTTTTACTCAATCTTGAATTTATTTTAGTGCATGATGTGACCAAAAGCTCTCAGAACAATGGGAAAGATCTATCTGTAAGTAGCAATTGCAAGGCATTTAGCTGTGTTCATTTTTAAAACACAAGGGTAGATACACTGGGCCATCTATGATTTAGAACTAGTATAGAATCTTATTTGCTTTCTTGGTTCCAAGATAATGTCCTCCTTGACAATGAGACTCTATACAGCACGTGACAGAATACTGACAGCTTGCTTTCCTAATAAGGCAAATCTCTAGAGAATGGAAATACTAAAATGCTTATGCCTTCTTCTCTAATTGCTGAAATCTGGCTCCTTCGAACAACAGACATTCACATAGCTCCACAGCCATTATGTACAGGTCACTTGAAGATGTGCTTTGGGGTGTGGCGCTGCATCTTGAGACCAGATATCCTATTGCACATGGGATTCTCTTCCCACCTCACTTTACTCTGTGAGGAATTTGACTCCAAGGGCATTTCAGCACGCATGGAAGACTGCTTTGAAATAAAATCATCATAAAGACAACAACTAAGCAAAACAAATTTTCTTGGTGACTGAGGCAAACTTTTCTCTTCAGTTGACCATGTTAACTAAACTGGGAAACGATCATGTTGCGGCATCAGTTCAACAAGGCTCTTACATATTTGTTACATTACCAGGAAGTTTCTATTTCAATAATACGTTAATTCCCCAGAGTATAATGAATTCAGCCCAGATTAATCTAGTACATATACTTTTCTCATACATATTTCATTTCATCATCTTAACCTTACCCATAAGTTGTTTCGAGGGAGACAGGACTCTGTAGGCATGGGAAGTGAGGTACTAACATACCAAGTGACTTATCAAGATCTGGGTCTACTAGTTCCCCGCGTTAAGTCCTCGCTTTGCTGTTGTGTTATCTCAAAAAATACTGCAAATGGTCTGGGATAGTTTAAAAAGCTCCTGCATAGAATATCATGACCTTGGATAAGTCATTTGACTTTCCTGAATTTTTAAAAAATTATGTATTTTTAATGTAGAAGTTAAAATATACGTAACATAAATTACCATTTTAACCATTTTTAAGCACACAGTTCAGTGGCATTAAGTATATTCACATTGTTGTGCAACCATCACCACCACCCATCCACAGAACTCTTTTTATCTTCCAAAACTGAAACTCTATACCCATTCAACTCCCCATTCCTCCCTCCTCCCAACCCCTGGTAATCACCATTCTACTTTCTGTCTCTATGAGTCTGACTACTCTAGGTACCTCATATGAGTGGAATCATACAGTATTTGTCCTTTTGTGATTGGCTTATTTCACTTAACATAATGTCTTCAAGTTTCATCCATGTTGTAGCATGTGACAGGATTTCCTTCTTTTAACGCTGAATAATATTCCATTGTACATATATATCACATTTTGTTTATGAATCATCTGTTGATTGACCATTGGATTGCTTCCACCTTTTCGCTAACTTGAATAATGCTGCTATGAACGTGGGTGTGTAAATATCTCTTCGCATCCCTTCTTTCAATTTTTTTGGGTATATAGCCAGAAGTGGAATTGCTGGACCACATGATAATTCTATTTTCGATATTTTGAGGAACCACCCTACTGTTTTCCAAAGTGGTTGCACCATTTTACATCCTCCCAGCAGTGCACAAGGGTTCCAATTTTTCCACATCCTCACCAAGACTTCCTCCTTCAGTTTTAAGTTATTTATTTACTTACTTATTCATTCAGCAAATACTTGCACAAAGCCTGCCATGCAGCAGATGCTAGGGATACAGTGAGGAACAAAACAGGCTCTACCTCCCCTTGAGAAGCCTGCAATCTGCCATGGCATACGGACGCTGAACAAATAGTCACTTAGGTGGGATGAATATTTAAAAAAAGGAGAGTGCAGTCAGGTAGAGCAATGAAGTGCTTTATCCTAAAGCCTTTACAGCTCTAGGTTCTATGAAACCTAAAATTTTATTTCCTAAAGGCACTAAGTCAGGTGGCAAGGAAAACCACTGAATAGATTCTAATGCAGGATACAGTCCATGAATTTAAAAATATGTTCAGGGACTGGCCCAGTGACATAGAGGTTAAGTTTGTGCGCTCTGCTTCAGTGGCCCCAGGGTTCGCTGGTTCAGATCCTGGGCATGGACCTCCATACTGCTGATCAGGCCATACTGGGGTGGTGTCCCATGTAGAAGAACTAGAGGGACCCACAACTAGGATATACAACTATGTGCTGGGACTTTGGGGAGAAAAAAAAAAGAGGAAGATTGGCAACAGATGTTAGCTCAGGGCCAATCTTCCTCACACATACACACACACAAAATGTTCAAACACATTTGTGTTCATGAAACACAAGGATCCTTTATTACCTTTAACTAAACCTAATACTGCATGTTAGATGAGCTAGAAAACCTTACATGTTTAAAATTTGAAATGCTGAGAACAGAGGCCACAAACTGGCAACCAGAGGGCCAGGCCCATATGATGTTTTAAATGCTTTGAATTAGTTGCCAACTCTTAAAAGAAATTTCCCATAGGATTGTGAATTTCTGGCTTCCCTGGAAAAATCAGAAAACCTGGCAGCACTAGGACTATGGCAGGAACTGGCTGAGTCGAGAGCAGCTTGGCCCATTTTAGAAAAATCGAAGCTTGCCACAGGTCCCATTTGGCTTGGTTCTCCACTCTTCCTCCATATTTTGCCTGGTGCTGTCCAACATGGTAGCCACTAGCCACATGTGGCTACTGAGCACAGAAATGTAGCTTGTCCGAATTGAGATGTGCTGCAACCAAGTGTAAAATACACACCAGATTTCAATGATTTTGTAGGGAAAGAAATAGAAAATATTCCATTAACTTTTTTTATATTGAATCCATGTTGAAATTATATTTTGGATGTATCAGATTAAAGAAAATGTATTATTAAAATTAATTTATCTCTTTTGCCTCTTTTAATGCATCTATGGGAAAATTTTAAATGACACATATGGCTCACATTATATTTCTCCTGGACAGTGCTGCTGGAGGTCCTCTTCCAGCACAGAATATCTCTGGAACTTTTCTCCCCATAGGGAATTACCATTTGAATTGTGTCATGTTAACTCCTTCTTGTAATGCATAACCACATACTCCATTTATTAAGCAAGAAAACAATCCCAAGGGGAAAATAATTGATCATTTTTATAAACTGCAGCTCTCATAAAAAATTTGAAATCATGGGCCTCGCATCATTTTAAAATACCTTTATTCCTCTCCAGTGGATATACAAAAATAACATACCTAACATGCCCTGAGTTTTTACTACTACTGCTCCAATATTTAACTCTTATTTTCATTTACCTGAGGTACTCAGTAAATTATAAGGTGAATTTTTCATATTTGTTTATGTCATTTATTGCACGTTAAAATGAAATCTGATCCATTCACATGAACCTTTTTCAAAATTCTTTTTGCAAAAGGCTTAAAGACTGCTGACATACTTAGCATTTCACAGGGGCCATTAGTTTATGATTTTATTGGATAAAATACTTTTTAAAAGTCTTCTAACATACTCAATTAAATAAATGACTAACTGTAAAAATTGATTTCCAGCAGGTGTAGGACAAAGGACTGTAAGCCAAGACCAAGGGAATCATTCTAATTGGTCTTTTTTTGGCAAAGACAACCACTTAAATTACTACCCTTTTCTTAGCAAATAGGATATATTAAAATCAAATGAGATTCTAATTTTAAACAGGTAGAGTACATAGATATGTAAGCTGAAACATGTTTCCAGATGACCTTCATTCAACACACAAAGGAAAGTGAAGGGTTGAGGAAATGATGGATTAATTCAGGTACAAGTGAAAATAAGGAAAACACAATTCTGAAGCAAAACTATATTTTGGACTGCACTGTCCAGTTTGCATATTTACACTGATGTAATTCATCTGGTAATTCCATAACTTCTCACTCTTCTTTACCAAGGTAACACTTAGAGAAATTCCTGTAGTATCCAACTTCAACGGAGCACTATAGAAGTTTAATCTTTTTTTGCTTGCTCTCCCTCGTTTCTCTACATAAATTATTTCTACAGAAAGATCACTCTAAATAGATCTGACTTTCGAGCAAGCACGTGACAAATTCATAGATTCCCAGCGTGCACACCAAGCCTCATTCCACTAGGTGTAAAGCTCCCACTGGAGTTGTTTCCATCTGGGTCATGGGATACGAAAGGACACGCTTTACAAAATGGGTAGGAGGGCAGATGAAATTATGGCACAGAGCTGATGAGGTCTAGCTGTTAGCAGAAGTCTCATCTGGTACTGAGGGAAAAACTACAACTGATTAGCTTATCATAGGCTTGGGCAAATCTTTATCATAAAACTCTACCATTCTTCCAAGATAAAAATGTGTAATAAAAATGGAGTGGTAGGACATACATTGCTAACAAGTCCCCAGACACCTTTAAAAATACTTCAACTCTTCCATCTCTTGAGTTACTATTTTTTCTAAAATATACACACTAAAGTGTAGTTATGCCAACGTAGCTTCTGTCTCTGCTTAATTGTCTGCTTAACTCCACGCATTGACATTTCACAGGGGCACTTAGAATTCAGAGTACCTCATGGATTAAAGAAAGTCTTTAAAGAAGTCACGATTAACATAACAGTGGTGATGAAAAGAGCAGGACTGCCTTGCACACGGCGGGAACTATGCTGGGCCTTCCTGTGCATTTCAATAAGAATAATGTTTATGTCTTGCTAAATAAGAGAGAGAAATATTTTAGACACCTCTAAGAACCTAAAAGCCCACCGAAATTGAAGCTGAGAAGGAAGCGTTAAGTTCTTTTATGAACTCAACCACCAGAAGAGCCAACTATTTTCTGAAACATGAAGCTGGCAGCACAAACACAAGAAAACCTTTGCTCTTAGTTTTTAAAATAAGACACATTCACAGTTGCTCCCTTCTACCTGACACTCAGAAAAGAGTCTAAGGATTTCTACCTTCAGGTTCTATCTGGTTTCCACTTGTGCCAGCATCAGCTCAACGTCTGAGAACGTTAGCAGAGTTTAGGTTCAGCAGGAGTCTTTGCTGACAACACTCTCAGGAAGCGGCTACTATGGAGTAAGGCTGGACGTTATTAACCCTGTCCTCCAGTGAATCCTGACTGTAAGTAGTAAGAAGTTCCATGAACACACAAAATTAAGCAGAGCAAAATATCACTAACTGGACTAGGTGGGGATATGTGTGAGGTCTGGAAGAGCATCAATTACTAGGATACGAATATTTCTAATGTGTACACAGAGTCTGCCAGTCTAGGAAAGTGCTGGCACAGTGAAGTCCTAGGGAACTGCTCTAGTGCCCAGATAGGAATGATTGGTAAACATGATAATAAGCACATTGCTTGTAAGAATAATGCTTAGCATACTGTTAAGCCCATGGTGTTGCTCAATAAATATCTGCTGAATGAAAGAATGAAAATTTCTAAGGAACTTAGAAAGAGGCTTGATACTCAAAAATCACGGGACTCAAGTTCAAATCCTCAGTCCACTTCCTTGGATACACGGCTTTGGTTTGTCACTTAAACCATAAGCCTCGGATTTCTCATTGGTGAAATATAGATGCTATCGTCTACCTCAGAGGCTACCTGTGACATTAAGTTCGGTAACACATTTGGGGAGCTTAGCACTTATAGGCACTCATTATATTGCTCCTCTCACAGGTCTCTCTTGTCCATACTACTTATTTCTACTTTTATTATAAATATAGGAATTGGAGACTTATGCCAAGGTTTCACTTAAATTACCAACTCCAAATTTTGCGTGAATTAATGAGATTTTACTGCGTTAATAATAATAGTAATAACCTAAAGGCTGATTACATTATTTAAGTCACTTAATAATTTTTCTTCTAATATACTTACAGTCATATTTTAAGGCAATATTTAGGAATAACTCACTGCATCCAAACTATGTACCCTTACTCTCTGATCATATTATAATTACATATTATAGATATTATACGCTATATATTTTTAATTGGAAGCAAATCTCTTGGCTTTCTTGATGAACAGAAAGAGATTCAGAAATAGGCATTAAAATACAAAAGATAAACCCTGATGTGCATAAATATTGGAGTCTCAGAGCTTGCGTCCCCCCCAGGCACAGGGGTTTTTCTCGTGAAATAAAGTTCAATTCCATCATGATCTGAAAATTCCAGACTTAGTTCAGAACACTTCAAATTTGAACAATGGGCTCCTACAGAAACTACATGTCAAAGTTAGACCTAATCTCAGGAGAGTGGCTGGGTCCTGGGGTTCTGTAATGATATCTATCTCCTAAAGTCCTTAGGCCAACAATTAATTTCACATACAAAAAAATCACTGGAAAATCTTCCCATTGCTTTTATTTTTTTAAAGGAAAACTGTCAAAGAGAAAGCAAAAAGATATTTTAATCAATAAGCTCAGGCATAATCTACCCAGAACTGCCACTCATCTATATGCTGTATGAGCCTAGGGGCATTTACAACTGTTTACAACTTCCTGTTCAGGAATGTACTT
Source organism: Equus caballus (assembly GCF_041296265.1). NCBI lineage: Eukaryota > Metazoa > Chordata > Mammalia > Perissodactyla > Equidae > Equus > Equus caballus. The sequence continues at coordinate 28,542,483 of NC_091700.1, read as the reverse complement.
GAAAAGCAGGGAAACAATTTGAGAATGGTTTCTAGCCATCTGGGATATATCGTTAAATATAAGTGTACATACATATATGTGCATGCACACATCCATGCACAGAATACACACATAAACACATGCACGCATGCATGCACACACACGCTCTCTCTCTCTATATATATATTCTATTTATATTTTTGAAAGGACTATCTAACATATATATGTACATATATACATATGATCTATGATATATATGTGATATATATGTATAACAAATAGTCTTTTCTAAAGAGATATATTTAAATATTGTGCATACACATGAACAGGTCTCTTCATAGGCTGAGAGCATCACATTTCAGGGGTAGCTATCACAACATCAGGATCCCAGATTCCTCTTCCACTCTGGTCCACATTCAAGGGTAATGATAGTGCTCTTTATCTGACTTAGCTTCAAGTTTCCACTATGTCTCAATTCCATTTGTCATTCAATCTGCAGTCAGTTAAATTACACTTAAGCTAAAGGTATGGGTTATATTTGGAAATATGTCCTGGCATCAAGCATGGTCATGATTTGACACATTTTATTTTGCGAACTGTGTCTTAGCCATATCCACACTTTATTTAGAATAGATAGAGACCTCAAGGCAAACAAGATATCAAACTGAATTTGGATACCACTTAATAAATTAAACAACTGTTAAAATGTGTTTAAGAAAACATTTACCAAGAAACTTAAAATAAATGGCTAGTTCCACACAAGTAAATCTCAGATGCCCCATTAACCATATGACTTGGCCTTTTCAACATAGGCATATGTGGCATTTGTTGACCTTTCACTTGAAACCCAGAATTTTGTTTAATCCTTTGAGTAGCGGATCAAAAGCTATGTCTTAGATTAAGTAATGCCTGAAAACTATTTAAAAATAGTCAGAATTGATTCCCAAAATAGGAATTTTCCATTTGTCTGTCAACAAAAGGTCCCTGTAGATTCCCTGTACTGGCAAGGGAAAATCCAGTCTATTTCAGAGTTAAAATTTTAACTGAGCTTTCATTCTGCCAACATCCTGAATTTTCTAGGATGCCATTAAAGTCGAAATTTTTAAAACTCACACAACAATTTATTTGTGGAGTAAGAGGAAAAAATAAAATATGTCCTCATTTGAATCCCAAGAATTAGAACATAATCAGTTGGCTGGCATTTATTATATCTTAAATTCTATTAATGAGAAGCAACCCAGGCTAAGGCTCTCAAAACTGAACTGGAAGGTACAGACTCACATTCTTGCTCAATGATGTAATGCACACACATATAAATACTCATCTATAATATTCAACTTGGGCAGACAACTAATGTTGCAAAATCACTAATGCCCTGACATATCTCAGAGGATACAGGGTAATTAAATAAAAAGACAAGGAAGCGCAGGAAATGTTTTACCATCTTTCATGTCATCAATTATGAATGCCACTTTCTCAAGCTAATTTTCATAAAAGCCTCTTTTGACTCAAATTCCCGCTTAATGCTTTTTTTATCTCTCCTGTAACAAAAACCTCTGATATACTCTGTGATAATCGTTATTTTCTTCCCTGGTGCTTTACTGAATTTTTAAATAAAAGTTTTTTCTTTGTCTTTTTTGTCTTAAAGTCAGTATTTAGCTTCTTATGAACAATGTTAACTACCTCCATTCTACCTTTATCCTCATCAAAATAGGGGTAGATTTTTCTAGCTGAGACTCTCCTCATACTTCAGTCTCTCTCCTGAAATTTTCTTAATGACACTGTCCTTCCCAGGATTTCCCAATAATCTTTCTGACCACACTCAAACTCATTAGAAAGCTCATATTTCAGACCCCAAAGGAACTCAATGGTCTAAAGATCAAATGCAGTACCAGAATCCACTCTGGTGGATACCCTACAAAGGAATTAAAATCCAGAGTAAACAGGACCTACCACAAAATATCCTACCTGGAATGCAGACGGAGCATCCGTTTCAAAAACTTCTTGGGGAACTCCAGGTTGAAGGATGGCAATGAACACTAAAAGATGTTCCGGATCCTTCAATTTCACTCGCAAGTTTCGTGTAGACATAGCCTTAAAGACTTTGCTTTTCCTTGCTTGTGTTAATTTTTAAAAATAGATTCTACCGTTGGTCTACTTCCCACCCTTTTTATTGATTACCTGCACTCAAATTCTATCAACCACCCTATGTTTGCAGGTCCCCAATCCGGCCATCCGCCCTAGATCTCTTCATCCTGTGGAATCTTAACTCTCTGTTATCTTTGCAGCATCTTCTCTGCGGAAGCTCATCAGCAATTCAAACGTAACTTGACCAAGATTGTTGTCTACAACTTACCAAGGCTCCCCGCCTCCCGCCCCCACTGTGCTGCTCAGTCTTAGCATCTGACTCTTGTCATCTGGCATCTTTCTCTAACTCCACTCTCATTGATTTGCCCCTTCTGGCCACAGAGCCTCTCATTCAATCTTATTGAAGGTGTATTTTCATGGAAGGCTTGATAACATTCTTAAATAACTTGCCATTCTTTTGGAACCTATCCAAAAGAGAAGGGCCCCACTTTTCTGATTCCTTAGGGTCACATTAGCACCCTATGGATACAAAGTCAGTACAATGCCATGTTTAATTGGCAGGCTGAAATGACTTTCCTATTCTTTGGTTTGTGCTGTGTGTTGTTGCCCAATTACACAGATCAAGAGAAAAAGCAGTTGGCCCTGCAGTAGAAACGAGGCAATTCGTGCCTCATACTTTTCATTTGATATTTATAAATATAACTGAAGTTATCAAGGAATATTCTACTGCACAATGCAGCTTGATTCCCACCCCCCAGTTTTATTGAGATATAATTGACATATAACATTGTAAAAGTTTAAGGTGTACAATATAATGATTTGGTATATGTCTATATATTCATTGTGAAATGATTATCACAAGGTTTCGTTAACATCTATCACTTCACATAGTTACAAATTTTCTTCCTTGTGATGACAACTTTTAAAATTTACTCTCTTAGCACCTTCCAAGTATACAATACAGCATTGCGAACTACAGTCACCGTGCCGTACATTACATCCCCAGGACTTATTTATCTTCTAACTGGAAGCTTGTACCTTTTGGCCACCGTCACCCATGTCTCCCACCATGCACAACGCAATTCTAAACAGACACTGTTTAAATCCTTGGCTAGTATATTCCAAAGGAGCTAGCACCCACGGAGCAAAGTAAACTGAGGGCTCCAGCACCTCAAGCAGCAGCTAGGCAGGAGCAAAACAGGAAGAATATGTACAAATTTTGGACATTACGGCCTTTAATGAGTCAAAATATGCCTATTCTCACTGAAATTGGGAGGCAAGCCTTATGAAAACAACATGACATTCCAGGAAGGTTTTGAGGAACGGATAGAACAGGATTTTTTTTGTGAATCTAGATAAGGAGTAGGTTGGCATTCTCAAAAAGTAAAAATAAGTAAATGACTGATAGAATCCTGATTCTTCCTTCCGGAGTGGTGAATCCACTTTGAACTTGTCCTGAGAACTGGATTCACTTTATATTCTTCTCTATCCTTACAGAAATCTTAAAGAGTGGTAAGGATTTTAGAATTCATTTATTCCAATACTCTTGTTTTACAAGCAAGGAAACAGAAACACATTGGGCAACCCCCTCACCAAGGCCAGACAGCTGGGAGGGAGCAGCAGTGAGAGGAGGATTCAGGGATCCTGCCTCCCTGTCCAGGGTTGCTTCCACTGTCAGGCCCGTCCATGTTCAGTAACCACCTCCTTTCCTTATCCAGTATGACATTCCTGCTCTCTCTTTCTATTCCAGGTTTGATTCAGCTGGGCCCTTGTCTTTGAATCTTTAGGGGCTTTTTTCGGTCTTGTTTGTTTTGTTTTTAGATCTGGTACCTTTTCCTGATTCATGAAAAAGGTGGTTGGCATACATAGATACCTGGAGTGGCTTGAAAAGAGCAATCTGATGCCTCTTAGTCCATTCTTAAATCTTCTGTGGCGGCTCCCATAGGTTAGGGGTTTTGTTGTTGTTGCCATTGTTTTATTTTTCATTTCACGACACATTCCTGAACTCCTGAAACGAGCCATTTTCTATCATTTGCACATATCCCTGCTGTCTCCATCTTGGGATTTCCCTTGCTGAGGATACAGTTTAAGACGACAGTCTTCTCATCACTTTGGTCATATTTTACACACTGTATTCTGGATTGATTTAATCATCTCCGTTTCTTGTTCCCAACCTGGAAACTTCTCTTCTGCGCATAGTTAACCCTCCTTATTTTTCTCATCAAAGCTTTCTTCCCTTCCCCTTCAATGTTATTTTTACAGGGCACAGGAGGGTCACTTAGAATAGGTTAACTTCTTCCTTATTTCCCTCAGGTGGGACTGCTGAGCTTCCAGCTGTATCTCCATTACCTAATAAGTCAATTTCCATTTCATTCAGTCACTTGAATTCTTTATCATTTTTCTCCTTTGGCATCAAATTGACTTTCTCACTTTTAGTTTCATGGCTTTGCATTTATTCTTCACTTATGAATCAAGCTTCTGCTTTGCTGTGACGTTGACCATTGGGTAGGGGTTACTTTTCACTTGCTTGCCTCAGCACCTTCTGCACATTTTATATAAGACAAACATATTCCCAATCTCAGAAGACAGGGACATAGCTTCTAAGTCATCTCTACAGGAACAGAAATGGTGTGAATATAGGTCTGCTGATGGCTGGGGCATGACCTCAGCTCAGAAGGGCCTGTATGTGTACAGGACTGGGCCAGATGTGGCGCTATGCATGCTATTTTCCCACTGTCCCATCCTGGTGTGTAAACCAGCCCCTGGGCGCTGTGTCCCACATGCAGAAGGTCCTTACTTAAAATGTGCTGCTGCTCATTGTGGAAACATGGTAACATGCGGGTCTCTAGTAGCAGCTCCCTACCCTAAGCATAACTGGCCACTCCCTCCTTTGCAACATGTTTGTAATTCTATTACTGTGCTTCTAATACCTGCAACCACATCTGTTTCCACTATCCAACTCTGAGCTCCTTGGAGTCTCTGATTCATCATGGATCCTCATGGCTGGGGCTTACCCAGTGATTAACAAATAAGACTTCTACTTCCCTGAAAGGACTCCTTTACTCTCAACCCCGGGCTTCAGTGCACAATTTCTATATTGTAATACTGACTTTATTAGTAAATACACAGTGTGACAAATTATTAGGGAAATCAGAACCACCCAGGGCTTACATTTTCATGGGTGAAATGTACTTTAGAAGATTTGTGCCACACACATATCCAGTGTGATCAGAGAATATTTGGGGCATTTCACAAGTGTAGCAATTGGCTAGGGAAGGGGTGGTAAGAAAGTCTGTAAACTAAACAGTTAGTCCTCTTTCTACCTCCCATAGGTGAGCCAATCAACAGTAGGCATATGGATCAGCACAGAGAGAACCACACCTGCGTCTGCAGTCCTGCGTGATTGGCTGTACCTGCATCTCAACCACAGTCCTTCAACAGCTCCATTGAGGCTGAACTCTTGGAGAAAAGTGAGACGAGGGAAACGGCAACAAGAAGCTTACATGAGGTGGTCAGGAAGGAAAAGGCCAGGAATTAGGCTGGTGGGCTGAGGGGAAAATCCAAAATAAACGTTAACATCAGACGTTGTTTCAACTGTGATCACAGAGCACTTATTTAAGAAAAGTTAGTTTTCACCTGCACTGCCTACCCCAGCTCACCCTCCCCCATCACCAAACTGGCACCTAGCTCTTCTCCATCCATCTTCTCTTTACCTTTCTAAGACTTTGATCAGCCCACTCAGACCCTTTAGATACTGGAGGTTGCTTTTTATCCCCAGGCCAGGATTTGATCTTCTAGGCGCTCAGTGAATGAATGAGGCTTGAGTAAGCACCACAATAACATCAACCACTTAGAGAGCACTTCCTAACTTCCCACATTTACAAGTATTGACTCATTTAATCTTCCTTAACACAGACACTGCTGTCTCCTCTGTTTTACGGATGAGGAAAGTGAAGCATACAGCGGTTAAAGGGCCAGCTGTAGGTCACAGAACCCAAGCAGTCATGCTCTGGGTGTGTGTTGCAATGTTGCTTTTCTGTTTTGTACAATTTAAGTAAAAATAATAATTCTTTAAAACAAAATGATTCCCCCCAACTCAAAAAAAAAAAAACCCAGGAAATAAATGTGCCACTGTGGATGGTGTAGAAACCTACTCAAATATGAAAAGTAACAGGAATTTCTATGACAACATATGAAAGAACAAATATTGGTGACAGCCTAGCCCAACTGTGTTCTTGGAAGAACCTGGAGATTTACTGTATTTGTGCTTTTTTATTAGATTTTATTTTTTCTTTTTAGTGTCAGGACTCTAAATTTTGAAATGCTATTTAAAATATTTAAATTATTTGCATTACATTATCATCATTGATTTGCATATACCTTAATGGTATCTACAAAAATATAGTTATACATAAAGCTTTGAAATATTTCGGGATACGTAAATTAATAGTGTAAAATATCAAACAGTTTATACCTAACATACTTTTTGGAGGACCATATGAGCATATTCATTTTGTTGGTCTGAATATAGCAACTTTAAATCAGTTCATCATTTCCCTAGAGAAGTTATTTTTCCTAAGCATAAATAAGTAAACTATCTCTTGTATCATTATATCTAAAACGTAATTGAAAAAATTATATTTCCATATTTCAAAAAAGTATTAAATAAAGTAATGGCTCTTGAGCTTCTCTGACCAAGATGCACCGTAAGAAATACATATTACATTGCAATCCAGTACCAACATAGGTATACATATATTTACATGTATATAAAATTTTTTTTTGCAAAATATTTAACCTTACAATACACGACGCACTTTGATATTTCTAGTCTTTTCTATTTAATTTCTTTAAAATAGCTGGTTTTGAATCACTAAATTGATTTTGATCCACTGATGGGTTGTTAATGGTTCACAAGCTGCAGTTTTGCAAAACTAAAGAAGTGGACTCTGGAGTTTACAACTCTGTCCCTTACATCCCTGTAACAGCAGGTTACTCGGAGAAGCTAACTGGTCATAAGGGGGGAAGGCCCACAAAACACTGTTGCCTCAGGCAGCCAAGAAAGGCACCAAGTCAGTATAGGGTACACTTACTCCATTTTCTTGGGATAGTAGCCTCCTGATTAATTACTTTGCAAATTACTCATTAAAACTTGGCTTTGCAAAGTTAGTCCCTGGTCCAGTTATTGCTGCCAGATTTCCTGTTTATACTGAACTCAGTGTGTTAGGTTATTGTCCCCACTGAAAAGTACTTTAGACAAGGAAAAAAGGTGAATCAAAGCAAAAAACCAGATTCCTAGCATCATTTCATGGTGCACTCCGGTAAAGATTTAGTGAACACTACATGACTGAAGGTGAAATCTGGGAGCCTGCTGCAGACACTAACGGACCAAAATAATTCTATAGCAAATGATCCAAGAGGCTTAATACAGTGTGATTAGTCCGCACTGCTGTCTCCTGGCAGCTGTTGACAGCGCAGCCCACTGGGAACTTGAAATATCTCTTAGAGAGGTTTCAGGATGAACATTTTCTATATTCCTAAACAAAAAGGCAGGGTAAAGCATTCTTGCAAGTACCCCGATACACATTTTCTCCTTGCAAATCATAATTCTGCCCCAAATGGTGCAATTGTTATGGAAAACTGTAAGGAAGTTTCTCAAAAAATTAAAAATAAAACTACCATATGATCCAGCCATCTCATTTCTGGGTTTTTATCCAAAAGAATTGAAATCAGGGTCTTGAAGAGATATTAGCACTCTCATGTTCACTACAGCACTACTCACAATAGCCAAACGTGGAAACACCTAAGTGTCCATCGACAGATGAACGGATAAAGAAAACATGGTATACGCAGACAATGGAATACTATTCACCTTTAAAAAAGGACACTCTTCAACACGTGACAATATGGATGAACCTTGAGGACATTATGCTAAGTGAAATAAGCCAATCACAGAAGAACAAATACTGCATGATTTCACTTATATGAGGTGTCTAAAAGAGTCAAATTCATAGAACCAAAGAGTAGAATGGTGGTTGCCAGGGGCTGGGGGAGGAGAAAATGGGGAGTTACTAATCACCAGCACAAATTTCCAGTTAAGAAAGATAAATAATTTCTAAAGATCTTCTGCATAACATTATACCTAGAGTCAACAATACTGTATTTTGTGCTTAAAAATTTGTTAAAGGGGTAGATCTCATGTTAAGTGCTCTTACCACAATTAAAAAAATAATAGTCAGCAAAATTTTTTTCTGGGAAGAGTGACATGCAAATGAGCTAGCTTTCCTCTCTCTCCCTTCCCCGCACCACCCTAAGAGGATTATAAACCAAACTTTATGCTGATCGTGTAGTGTTTTGTAAAGAGGTCACCCGTTATATATAGGTTATTCAGCTTCACTTCAGATGAAGTACAGTTTCTCAGCTAATGCCAAACAGCCTTTTCCAAACCAGCACAAGGTCAAGTACATTATTTAGGGTGGTTCAGCAATATCTACCCTAGGGTCAAGCACTGCAGCCATTAAAACCATGAATCAGTACTAAGAGGTATCAAGCTCTGGTGCTGCCCCTCACATCAATACGTATCTAACCCACCAGGAAAACTTGACGTTCCTCATGTCTAAGGAAATCAGCCCTACTTAGGTCCATTTTTTCTTGATTGATTCTCCAAGAACATGAAAACAACTTTGAACCTCACACAATTGAGTACTTAATTTTATATAGTTTGGTTTGTTCATTGTTCCTCATATGTTCATCTCTTCTCTTAAATGGCCTTGAGCTATTCAAAGGCTGGAGTTTTATTTTCTATTTTTCTTGTATCATCTCCTGCCTCCCTTAGGCAATGTCACCCATCTGACACCTATGGTCTGACTGGCTGATTTCTGGGCCTACCTGGTATGTAGTAGTGGAGAGGTGAGTGGAGCCAAGGATGGGAACAGGTTCTGAGAGTGTGGCCCTTGAGGTCCAGGGAGTCTTACACTCTTCTAGAAATACAGTTGCGTGTCACTTAATGACAGGTATGCATTCTGAGAAACGTGTTATTAGGTGATTTTGTTGTTGTGTGATCATGGAATGCACTTACCCAAACCTAGAGGGTATAGCCTACTACACACGTAGGCCATTTGGTACTAATCTTATGGACCACTGTCATATGTGTGGTCTGTCATTGACTGAAATGTCATTATGTGGTGCACGACTGTACATATCAGCATAAAAGTTGTCTTTGATCCATTGTAAAGTCTTAGACAGCAGTTGTCTGCAAAACTCTAATACCAAGTTCATGCAACAGGCTTGTGGGAAAGTGCCTAATAAAGATTATTTGAAAGAGATTATAAGGCTGTGGGCCTTTTAAATTATTTCTAGTAAACAGTATGTTATTTTGCACCAGTTAATTTCTAAATACCTTAAGATTTGATGTAGGTCTAAACAGAAAAGCAACTTTACGCACTCTAAAGCCTTGTGATCCTCATGTTGGGGTTTTGAGACACACTTTTGTGCACAGGAAATCACTCTGGGTATTTTTCTTTCAGACATTTAGTGTAGAAGTATTTGCTCATCATATGGGTTCAAAATGCAACACACTTCTGTGGGCTGGAAAGTTACTATATAAATACTACAGGGAATCCTTTCCTGTGCCTTATGTCCCCAAACACGATTCACTAGTATAAAAATAGAATATACCCCAAATGGTAAACTTGGTGGATCTTCTAGTTTTATATTTTCTGATACTCATATTTAAATAAAATTTCTTCACTGAGTAAGAAGACAACAAACCAAATACGGTACATGTGGAGGTGGAGAAAATGAATCTGACATTTTTCCTAGTGCCTGGATTTGACTACTATATTTCTAATTATAGACCCATGGATAGGGCTGTTTTAGGCTGGAATGCAAAATTACTGAGAAGAAATCATTTCCCTGGTAAAGCAGAGTCAGATAATTTCTTAAAACATCATTAATCTTTTTTTTTCCTATCAAGACATAAAACGCAGATACCTCTTTTAGTTTAATGACACAAGTCTCCAGGTAATCAAATTAGAAATGCAGAAACACAGCCTGATGTTGAAAAGCCAGAATGGTCTAGCTGATTACAACAGCTTCCTTAGGTAATTTTTAGAATCATTGGGATGCTACTTAAACACACACACACACACCCAAAACCATCCTCTGAGATTCATCTCCCCCTCACTGGAGATCTCATTAAGACACTATAATCAAAAGTCACATGTGATAAAATTATCATCCCCATCAGCAGAGCAGATAAAGTGGCCTTAGGTCCCCTAAGTGCCCTTCCCTGAGCAACAACAATCATACTGGAGGAGTCACGTAACTCACGTTCTTGCTCTGACCTATTGATTTTTCACTTCATCTAAATGGCTCACCTCGATTACCCGGGCTCCCACCTGGACCAGCTAAATGGCATCATGATGAGGCTTTAATTTTCAAACCTAGAGTCTCATCGTTTTACATTCAGCCCCCAAAGGGAAGAGAGGCTGCCCTCCCAGGGGAAGCTGTGGCCGGGGCCACAAGGGCAGTCAGCTTCTCATACATGTTAGAGAGATTTTCAACCAGATGTTAAACGAGCCTTTCTGGATATGGGAGTGGTACGCAGAAGGAGCTTTTCCTCCAGTTGTCTGCAACGTTGTAAACTATGTTGATGCCTTAAACTTTTTCTGAATGGCATTTGTTTTAAAAATATTCAGACCCAAGGCACTTGAAAGCATTCATGATAGTTCAGAGACAACTTAAAACCATTAAAGCCAGGGCTTCCACTATTTGTCTTCCATCACCATCCCAGGCTGAGGGACCAAACTGCCTCAGATAACATATAGCTAAATTAGTTCCGAGCTTCTGACTTTGTTTTTATAAGAGCCGACCATACGCTAGGCACAGCTTTGGGCACTGCGCATACTCTCCTGCTTACCCCTCACAACAAACCTGTGAAGTAGGCATTATAACCCTCATTTTACAGATGAGAAAACTAGGCACTGACTCTGTGCCAGGTCCTGGTCTACGTGCTGGGGTTGAGATTAGTTATCATGCACAGGAGCAGGGGCCTGGAGTTGTCTGACCCAGGTCACACTGACCAGAATAAAGGTTCTGTTTAGCAATATGACTTCCTACCTCTTCATTGCTGCCCAGCACGCCTCATAAATCCAGGGCCAGACTCTAGAGAAAGGGGGGCAATCAGGGACAAATCTAGATTTGTTTACAGTGCTACATCCATATTGCTCAACTGCCTTCAAAGTCAGCCCCCAAATCAAATGCTTGTGCTGGTGACCACTGTCAGGCAGGTCTGCCTCTCTTCATCCCCCGGCAGAGATTTCACACAGTAAACCCCAGGGCAAGTTCACTGTGAAGTGAGAGAGGTGGGAAGAAGTATTATCTTGGTAAACAGCAGGGAAAGTGAACTTAGAAATTACTGGATGATTATACATCTTCCTGTTGGAATAAAATAGACTGATAGTTTAATAGGAAAACAAAAATTCTGATCCAGAACATTGTGGGGACCTAAATTATCTGATTCACACTTGCAGAGCAATCAGTTTTATTGATCAACTGCCATATCTCCAGGTGACTGGCATTCATGGAAAAAAAAGACTGTGAACAACTCTAGTCTGGAACTGAAAAGGAAAAAATATATTAAATGTTGCTCTAGGACAAAAGGAGAAGTTTCTGTAGTAGCTAGACTTTTTCTATATAACTGAAATATGCTTTTTCATCTAACTACTAAATAGCATCTTATAATGCTGACAGCCACTGCCACCATAACCCTATAGACGTTTTAAGCAAGCAAACTGTAGATGCTGAGTTTCTTAGAGGCTAAAATGTATCTACTTGTAATGTTGAAAAAAACACTATGAAATAAATATTGGAAGAAGTGTAATGAAACAGAATTTTACAAATGTCACAGTAATGAACTAAAAGCTATTCTTTAAGCTAAACCTATTTTGAGAATAATTAAAACCAATAAACATCATTGCCCTGAATTAAATGTTGTCAATCCTATCTCTCCCACTATTTTTAAAAGAATAGCATTTTTAAAGTGCTTTTTACAGCATAAGAAAGGTGTGGAGCCCTCCAGGTAACTGTAGGAAACAGCTATATATAAAATGCTCCAACAGGTATGGAAAGACCATGAAAATCTGTGGAGGAAAAAAGTCCATAAAAATCAGAGTGAATAAATAAGAAAGCACAGACATCTGGAGCAACTTAGCTTAATGGACAAACACTCCCACATTCATAGGTTTACAGCCCCCAAAGGCATATCCACAAGTTCACAGAGATGGCCCAAGCCATCTAGAAAAGGGAAGGGTGACTTCAGCATTCTGTTTCAGAAGACAGAGGAGAGTGTCTTCATTTTAGAAAGATTCTCAACAAAGTGAAATAAGTTATCTGGAAAACTAACATATTTGGGACACGTTCCTCTATGATGGCAGATAAATGAGGCTGTATTGTACCTGTGAAGCAATAAGTGCAGACTTGCGTAAGCCCTCCAAACAGTGCACTGAGCTACTGCTGATGCCAGAGGACACGCTCTATTTGTAAACAGAGGGATCTATCTGGCACTTAAGCAGTAACGGTTTAGGATCAACGATGGGATAATTAGATTAACATCAGTCAGTCATCACTTTCTTCTGCTTTGATTGGTTAATTCTCAGTGAAGATCTTCTTTCAGTAAAGCATATCCTTAGTTGATGGATGTTCAAGTAAAACAGAGACCACCTTGCAAAGTTTTGCAAATAAGTAAATCCACCCACAAAAATCCATAAACTTCTCTTACGTTCACAGATAAAACTCAGAGCAGATCTGATAGTTCAAAAGGTTAGCAGAAGGGAATGCAGCCAATCAGATAGTGTAAAATAAAAGTTACTCAGAATCTCCCTTTTTAAATAAATTGAGCCTTCTCTGCAATACTGATATTAAAATATCAATAGAAAACTTCCAAAAATGAAAACGTCATACATTTTTTTCTTTTTCCTGTAGGTGTTTTTGGTCAATTCATCATAGCGTGTGACAGAACAAAGGACAGTCCTTAAGCTCTCAAAACCTAATTGCCTATGAAACAGGACTTCATTATGACTTGGTTTCATTTTGATTTATATTATTCCAGACCAGTCATTTTTACAAAGGTGATTCTGTTTAACTGGTATATGTCATTCAAGCGCCCATTTTTTCCAAGACCAATATCAATACTCTTGAGGAATTTATCTCCTGAGTGGAAAACAAAATGAATATAATCAATTCTCACTACAGTTATGATCCAAAAGATCAGATATTTTTAAACTACTGTGTTAGGAGGGTATATTTTAGAATTTAGAATTCTGAAGGTGTATTTGACCTCTAGCTGTTCAGGGCTATAGCCCACCGGAGCCAAAATAATAAAGGCCTGTTCACAGAAGGCGGATGGCAGCTCAGTCTGCCCCTTCTGCTAGGCAGTCCAGCATCTTCCTGCAGCCTTCAGACGATGCTGGGAGTGGACAGCATCACCCTCAACACGTGCAGCCTCACCAGGGCAGCCTCCCTCCAATTTTGTGATTTCTTGGATTTAGTGGGTGCTCATGAAGGTAATGGTTTGGGTTTAAAAGCCCCCGGTCCCCCAACCAACCCCAGTAGCTGAATTTGGAGGTTTGGAACACCTCAAACTTCTTCTCTTTCAGGACAAGCTGAATAAAACTTACAGTCAGCAAAGGAGAGGCTATTTTAAACTGGGGAGAAAAACTACAACTGTGATTCTTAAACACTTTTTAGCCATGCATTCCTTTAAGAACTTGATCAAAGTTACAGACTCTCTTCCAAAGAAAAAAACAGAAAGAAAAGAAAAAGAAAGAAAGAAGGAATAGAATACACACTCATGGCTTGTGTTTCACACAAATTTCAAGGGAGAAATCACTGACGTCCTGAATCTCATCCAGGATCCAAATGAAATCAATAGTGCTGTAGCCATTTTCCCCAGATCCTTTGTTAGCTTTGAATTGTGTTTCTCGTTTTCTAATCTGGGGTCCAGCTGGCGTTGGCCCCTCACTGGGTCAGTGGGCCCGGGGCACTGTGCCGGGTGGGAGATGAGACGAGGACGGTGCAGACGCTGGCCTCCTCCTCGCTCTGTCTCCTCATCAGCAGTCCTCCCACTCAGACCTGGCTAAAAGCTCAGGAGGCTGTGCCAGCTTCGACTGTCTTCTACTAAATGGGGGTAATTCACACATAATTTCTTTTCAACGCTTCCACTATTCCTCTCCAGTGCTAAGGACAAGATCCAACAAAAAATCAATTTCTACAGTTTCAGTACAAATACAATTAAAAGTACATACTATAATGTGTTTGTGTACAATTGATATTTCTGATAAATACCTCAACTGTTTAACAAACGCTGAGAAGAAACTGAAAACATCCTAAAGCTACTCATCTAATTTGCACTACCTGGTAAGTGCGGGAAAACTCAGTGTCCAAGAAGGCTGTTAATGTTATTGCTAGCTTATTCAAATAGGCTGGAGTGGTCCCAAAGGGCCCGAATCACTCTACCGCTGAGGAATAAGCCACTTATAAAGCAAAGATGGCGAGAACAAGCTCAGAAGTAAGTGCTCTGCGGTGCCTAAATGAAAACGGTCTTCTCAGCATCTATGACGTAACCAGAGGGCAGTAACTCCTTCCTACAGTTGTAACCCAACTAGCTGCAGAGTGCCATGAAAGCCGAAGCCCCAGATGATTTCCTTGAAGAAAAAAAATCTTTTACATAGGTAATGCTGTTTCAGGAAACTTTAACAGCTGTGATGGTTGCAGAAAACACCATGGTCTTAAAGTTTGTTCTTACAGATACATCATAGGTCCTAGCTGAGAGGGAAAAATGCCAGGGAAATAGAAAAAGGCATTGTACAAAAGGAAAGAAAGGGGAGAAGAGAAAAGGAAATACTGAAAGAGGACTTTAAGGTGGGGGAGAGAGGGCTAAAGAGGTGAAGCAGCTGCCTGTGCTGGCCAGGGAGGAAAGGATGGCGACCTGGTGACTGGTGATTTCAAGGCTCAGTGCTCCTTGCTGGAGAAGGTAAAAGAAAATCTGAGGCTAGAGAATGGTGACTGATTCATTTTTTAAAATGTGTGAGTGTATGTATTATATATGTATATATGCACACACAAAAAATATACATATCTGCGTGTGTGTATATGTTTTGTTTTTGCAGAATGCTGGAAGTAAACTGCAGACTGAGGAAAGAGGAGATCAAAGTAGTGTAAAGAGCTTAGATGGGCTTTTGGAGAACCTAGGCAGCATTTTTGGAAAACCTAGCAGATATTTTCTTGGGTAAAATATCTGGATAAAGAACCAAGAAGCAATAGTCATTGTCTGATTCTACTGGTATAAAACACCTTGCTTAGTACTTTTCACAGTGAAGCCAGGGGAGGTTTCAGAGAGTGAGATACTCAAACTGCAGGATCATAAAGACAGGCTGGTTCTGCTTGTCTCTCTGGCAACCAAATTTTGGCTCTCTCATTGCTCATTAGGCTCTGAATCAGGGGCTAATCCGGGGAAATAAAAGGAGGAGAACTCCAATCAGTCCATTTGTGAGCAGCTCTCGTTGAAAGATGGATGGGGAGGAGTTTTAAACTATCATGAAGTTTGGTGATTATCTGTGGATTTCAATTATCTTTGGCATCTTGGCTCTAGGGGAAGCAATAATTGAGAGCCAGCTGTAGAAATGGAAATTATAAGATGGGGAGGGTATCAGCATTCTGAATGGCAGCTTTTTTGTGTGTGTGTGTGAGGAAGATTGTCCCTGAGCTAACATCTGTTGCCAATCTTCCTCTTTTTTGCTTGAGGAAGATTGTCCCTGAGCTAACATCTGTGCCAATCTTACTGTATTTTGTATGTGGGACTCCGCCACAGTACGGCTTGATGAGCAGTGTGTAGGTCCACACCTGGGATTTGAACTTGTGAACCCCACACTGATAAAGTGGAGCACATGAACTTAACCACTATGCCACCGGGCTGGTCTCTCTGAACGGCAGCTTTTGACTGGCAGATGGCCTTGGTTTTAAGAGGCCAGTTGGCAGGTTTGTGTGTCTCCCGACATTCATCTCTCAGAAGATGCAAGGCAGAAAAAGCTACCCTTCGCTTCTATGTTGGAACCACCAGGGTGACTCTGACATCCTCAGGAGATCATGAAAATAGTGGGAGGCTCATGGTGACAGGAATACTGGGCCAAGGTAGGAGTCTGGATGTGGAGCTCTCACTTTGCAAGTGAAACCAAACTTGGGCTACTTCAAAACTCCACGAGGCAGGTAGTGCGTCTTCTGTATAGATGGTCAGATGGACAAAGTCCTCAGCCTTGGGGCTAAGTGGACGCTTTTCTAGTTTCTCGAAACACAAGGACCAAGGTCTGATAACCTTCAGTTTGTCTAAAAATCTACGATTTACTATCACGGAGAGATATTTGGGATAAATTGTGGTATATGCAAAAGGCAGCTTATAAAACAGTATGTTAAATGATTCCATTTTTGTAAACAATATATCTCTATGTGAAAAAAAGAAATCTAGGAGGAAACATGCAAAAATACAAACAGTGATTATATTTAGGAAGTGGGATTATAGATGTTTTTTATCTTCTATTTGCTTAACTACATTTTTAAATTTTTCAACATTGAACACACACCACTTCCATAATAAAAATATATTTTAAGAATGTATTAACATTAAAAATGTATTTAATGTATTTTAAATACATTAAAATATATTTTAAAATATATTAATCAGGCATCACATACCCATGGTGTTGGACCTGTGAGAACAAGAGAGTAATTTTGTAATTGATTTCTAAAAACTCCTAAGTGGATGCTCCAGGATCTCGGCAGGGAAAGGTCAGGAGAAACACAATGTAGGTTTCACTGGCTACAGTATATTTATAAGCATGCTTAAGGTCTAACTACTTAAGACCTTATGGAACCGTAATTAAACGCACTCTTTCTCTATAGTTTCCGCAGTAAACTAGAGGTTGCTTATGTTTGTCTTCTTACTTGAGAAGATAACATATCCAGGACTCAGGGGATAGCAAGTGAAGATGCTAACTCTCCAGTTCTTGGTACCAGAGTGTCAAGTGGAAACCTTCCTCCTGTTCTACTTTTGGTGGATTTAATTCCACTGTTTTGATGAGTCGGTGCACACTTCTGCAAAGAAAAAGGCCGCTCTGCCCCACTCCCTTTCAAAGTGCTTCCATTTCCACTTCTGCTGTTCCACACTCATCTAGTCACTCCATGTAAGGAAGAAAAGATGGGTCCTGGTGAAGAAGACAGGGTTCTAGACTGGACTTATGGAGGCCAGTAAGGGAGCTCCTGTAGATGTGGAATGGTGAATGGCTAGGAGAGAGTGAGTGCTATAGCGATGAGCAAGACTGGGCTAAATCTGAGAGACAAAAAATACCTGGGACTTGCACTAGTCTGTTACATTACAGTCATTTCCAAAAGCAACAGAAGTGGCAATAACAACAGGCACGTACTCTCTACCAGGCCATTAGCGTGCTAGATACTTTATACATATTCTCTCGCAAACTCACAACAAACTTGCCCCGTAGAAATGAATGGCCCACTCTACAGACAAGGAAACTAAGGCTGACGGATGTAAAGCACACCCCGTGGGAGTATAATGTAGGTGCATAATGCATAATTCTGGGGTCAGACACTCTGGGTTCTTCTCCTAGCTTCTTCACTTCAGGGTGACATTGGGCAAAATATCTAACCTCTTTGTTTTTCGGTTTCCTAATCTGTAAAATAGAGATAATAACAGAGTCTATTGCACAGGAGGCTGTTGTGGGCATTAACTGAGATAAGGAGAGAATGCAATGAAGCCTGTAGCTTGGTACCAGCCACACAGTTAGCCTTCAACAGGCACTGACTCACTTCTCATTCCGTAGATAAGGGGGTGGCAAGCCCAGGTCAGTCTGAGTCAAAGCTCTTTCCATTCCAGAAACATACCCAACATAAAGGAGCCACTGTTCAAGGGACACCCCAACCTCTACTTTGATCGCTTGGATGGTCAGGCAAGTCCTTCTCCATTCGCATGCAGTACTCACAGAGATAGAGTTTCTACTTCCAGTTCCCACAGAAATAAGAAAAACAATGCTGAAGGGAACATTTTATGAGGATTGAGACCAAATTTCAAAACCTTAGGTACTGTTTTAAGTGTGTTTTTAAGAGATAGAACTAAGGCAGAGACACTGTCTAACGTGCTACTAGTGTCTGTAAGTGTCCAAACTAAAGTCTTGTTGAACTTGTTTCTACTGTCTGGAAAACTGTGTAAGTAAAAGAAGAAAATCCTGATGTATAGCTCTGTCTCAAGTGGTTTCTGAATAAAGTCCCTCTGATTTACCTCCTTTAGTGGTAGTTCAAGGATTGTTATTGTTATTTTTGTTTTACTAGAACAACAAACGAAAAAGTCGTCAGTGGACACAGAATTACAACTTTCCAAATCACTTTTCATTTTTGTCCAAGCGCAAATTATATCTTTAAGTGGCGGTAATTAATGTGTACGTTTTATGCTCTGAACCTATCATGTGATGATCTAACATTTGTATTTCTGCTAATACAAAATTTGCTAATACAAATAACATTTGTATTTATGCTAATAAAATGTCTGCTAATCTCCCTCAAACCCATGGACTAGAATCTGAGTACTCATGCCACATAGTCCATATTCACATCAACCCCTTAAATATTTTAGATAACTCTTCATTAGTCACGTTCTTTCTCATTCTGTCATTTTGCCTTTTAGAATTGTTTTATTATGTTTCATGATTTAAATGATTTTCAGTTTTCTATATTGCAACGCATGTCTTTTGTAAGATGACATGAATATTCAAAAGAATCTTCATTGCCTTCAGACCTAAGATAAATACATTACTTTGCTTTTTTTCCCTGCCTCTTTTCCTCCCCTCCATCCTTTTCCTTTTTTATTAACACTTTGTTTTTTTAGAGCAGTTTTAGGTCAGCAAAATTGAGGGGAAGGTACAGAGATTTTCCATATACCCCCTACTCCCACACATGCATAGCATTCCCCACTATCAACATCCCTCACCAGAGTGGTACATTTGTTACAACTGATGAACCTACACTGACACGTCATAATCACGCAAAGTCCAGAGTTTACATTAGGGCTCACTCTTGGTGTTCTACATTCTGCAGGTTTGGACAAATGTATAATGACATATATCCATCATTATGGTACTTCTTTTTTCTCCTCCAACATTTATCACTATGGCTTATCTGAAATTTATTGCACTATTTGGTTATGACCAAAATACATTATTCTTTTTCTTACTGTTTTCAAACTGTTATTCTATTGTTCTAGCAAGCTTTGTTAGGTAACTGATCTTTTCTTCAAAGCTGTATTGCTTATTTGTATGTCTTAATTTAAGTTCACTAAATAATCTAAATCAAAATCGGAAATTTCTATGTTATTATTTTTAATCTGTCTAGTTTTCAGTCCAATATCATAGAATTTTAATAATGGTTATTTGTAATGGACTTTTTAATTTGTTATGGCAAATTTATCATCATGACTTCTATTTGTTAAAATTTCAGTTTTGATGTTCTTGCTTCTTCATTCTGGATGATTTAACTATCAAATTATAAAGTATTTTGTAAGAACGTCTACTTATAATTAATAAGGATCTTTGAGCCAAAGGAGGGTAGAAATTCTGGTGTCAACCAGACAAACAATATTTTCTAATTCAACAAACAGTTATTAAGCTCTTACCATTTGCAGACACTTCTCTAGGCTCTAGGGCTGAAAAGACAAGCAAGGGTATGCCTCTTTCCACTCCACTTCTGAAAGAATGCAATTCAAATTCATGAAGATTAAAGCTAAAACGAATGCAAATACCTAGAACTGCTCCAGGAAAGCTGCCCCCTCTCCCCTCACCCTCCCATCATGGGGTCTCACAGAATCAACACAAAGAAAGGACTCCCGCAAGCAAAAGACTAATGAGTATCACGGATGTTGAGAAACACCTGGAAGCAAAATGCAGCACTCATATAGATGTAATTGTTCTTTACATTTTTTGGACAATTCAAATGTTTCCGCATATTATCTCATTTGACTGACTACTCCATTTTTACATAGGCCTAATTCGTGTACAGAGTCAGAGGTTAAAAGTCCACAAAAGCCTGGACTATAAAATGTATATTATGTTAAGAGACATGCTTCACTGGTGGGGATAAACCCAAGTGATAAACCTAGATTTGATGTCCTGATCCACATCAAATCTAGGTCAGCAACATAAGCCAGGGAGAAATGCTTTCACTGGTCAGTTTACGTGAATATTGCTACTTTAATTAAAGAGTTATGACGTCAGTTTGGAAGCACAATAGGAGAGCAGCTGTGCTCCAGTGAAAACACTCCTACAGTTTCCATCAGCACAGATAAACTCCTACACGATGCAAAGGAGATGTGTGTGAAGTCACAAAGTGGAAGGAATTTGAAAGCAGAGGGCAATCTCAGAGTCTTCACTGTGAAGGAATTACCTTAGGAGATTATTAGATTGACCTCCTGCTCACATTTTCATTATTATTTCTTAACGTGCATGGTCAAGATTCCAAGGGAACGTTGTAGGACTTTAAAGACATTTTAATCATTAACCAGTCACATAAAGAAAAGTCATGAGGCTCACTATAGCAACAACTCATTTAATTTATTAGCTGTGAGTCCTAACGCTCCCACCATCATGCAATCCTGCGATTCATCATTAAAAGTAACTCTTGAGTCTAACCCCATGTCCATCCCACTCATCACCACCCTCCGTCAGCATCCTCAAAGTAGACACGTGTTAGCACAGGTACATTTTAAACATTCTATGCCTAGACTTGTCACCACCACATGTCCTGTTGATTAGCTTCATACAGCTCTCTCCAGTACCACTCCTTTCTGTGTATCTATATCATCTGATCATCTCATCAATACTCATACGCAGCCAAGCAGAAAAAGTACGTTTCACGCGATTTTGAGTAACTCACATTTAGAAGTCTACTCCTGAACACATTTGCAACACACCATTCACTTTGAAACTCTAATTTCACTCTGAGAAACCACCTTTTTAAAAGTTGCCTTTAACTTTCATGTTCCCTGACTTTTATTGATATTCCAAATCCACTGTGAATAATAATTACCCCAAACATATAATTACCTTATAGATTTTAAGATCTCACAGCAGAAGATGTATTTGCTTAAGGGCTCACTTATGTTTTTAAAGATTTAAGTGTTTAGCTCCTCTTCTGCCTGGGTGGTTCATCTTTCATCTGGGGATACTTTATGGAGTGCGCACTTTCTCATTTTTTCTTTTCCTCAAGACAAACACTGCACACCTGACCACAGTATCCAGCAAAGATCGACTGTGAGCACGGCTGGACCATCTGGCACCACGACTCAGATTTAATTAACGTTTACCGGATGAGGACCATGTGTCAGAGCTTGAGCTAGGCATTTATGCATATTTGGCTGAATATTCCATCTATACATGGTCGTAATTCATTAGTTGAGTATTTAAAAAATCCCCACGTATTAATCATGGCTTTCATTTTCTGTACTCTGATGTTTTGACATCTTAGGGCCTTGATGACCCTGGAGGGACTATCCCTCCTAGATTGGCCAGCTCCGACCTGGCATAAACGGATAAACGAGCTGCCTTCCAGGGTGCCTTTCATATGCAAACCAACTCTTCCCGAGCCCATACTCCTAACCACCTCCACTACTGGCTCTCACACTCAGGGTCCCTATCCACCTGCTCTAATCAGCTCAGTGCCAGGTACCAGACAACTAGGGACAGCCCTATGCCCTAGAGCCCTCTGAAATGCTTCAAAGTAGCCAATCCTAACCCTGCTTACCCTGCCTTTCCTGTTCTGGTTTCCAGTGGAAACCACAATAAAGGCTCTTGTCCACATTCTCCCCTTACTCCCTCTGCCTCCTGACTGACCCCGCTGCTTCCCCTGTGGCCCTGTGTCACATCTGTGCCTCCTGCTTCTAGGGAGCCATGGGTATAATGAACTTCTTCCTTTATGACAGTCATTTCCATGTCTGCATGTCTTGCCATACCTGATTACAACAAAGCCTGGGTACCATTAAAACACCCCACATAATCATAGAATTGGCAGCTGGGATTATTCTGCTTTTCTTTTATTCTATCTTCCATGTTCAGAAAAAACAAGTTTTAAACTTTTTTTTTTTTGTCATTTGCCATTTGTCTGGCCCAAGTTAACAATACTTAATAAAGGTAAGTACATGTAAGTTATTTTAGTGTACAGGCATGTGTCGCATAATGACGTTTCGGTCAACAATAGACTGCATATAGGTCGGTGGTCCCACAAGATTTGTACCATACAGCCTAGGTGTGCAGTATGCTATGCCATCTAGGTTTATATAAGCACACTCTATGATGTTCACACAATGATGAAATCGCCTAACAACACATTTCTCGGAATGTATCCTCATCATTAAATGATACATGACTGTATAACGAAAAAGACATAATTAATAATTATCTTCTTCTATGTGAAAGAGCCAGCTCTGGTCTCTCTGCCAGGACCCTTCGCAGTATCCACTAACATGTCACATTACTTCAACTGTACAGGGGGAGAGGCAGTAACAACCCTCTGCGCACACCATTTATCCTCCCCTGAGCAAGCAGACTGAATGAATCTTAGAAACCCATAAGTGACCTTTGTTTGTTATATATGTGTTTTAGAGGTCCCACATGTCAATGGACTGGAATCTGGGTGTGTTTTTGCAGGTCCAGTTATTACATTCATAGATGATGGCATTATTTGGGCAATGCTAACTCACTTTGATCCTTAGGACTACTTCAGAGTTAGCTGCTATGCTAAACCTCCCAGCCATTCTTTCTGCTGGCATATTCATCTGACTTCCTGTTGTTGGTCTAGAAGTGCACTCTGCTTAACTAGGGAGCAATAAGGAAACAGAGGCACTGACAGATGGAGGTCTGTATTGCCCGTCAAGATTTTCCTTTTTGTCTTTTGATTTGTCAAATGTCAAAATGTAAAGATGGCCTTTTGGGGGGTTAAAAAGTGGACTGTAAGGCAAGGCCTTTAAGTAGATGTTTATCTTCCTGGAGATGTACATTCAGACAAGGTCACCAGCACTGAGTTCCTGTTTCAGAGGTGCCTACTGAAGGAAAGGCTATTTTTCTGCTAATTCTGGTACACGCCAAATACACAACAGAACAAGTACATGAAATTGAACTGTGCATAAATTCAAGCAATTAATGGCTTTGGGTAATACAAGATGAAAGTTGTTATAGAACCAAGATGTAAGTTATTATAAATTCCTTCAGTGGTCAAAGATCAATAAAAGCTACAACAGAATTTCTATATACCGTGAACTAGTTTTGTAATGGCATGACATATTTTGAATTGGGCTCTGCAAATAAAATCAAGGACTTAATGCCAGCCTGTACCCCTTTTCTCTGCTTTGCATTTCTGTCAATGTCATAATTTTGAGAATACGTTTTCTAACCAGCTGAAGAGTAGCGAACCACTTGATACACCTCCATGGCATTGTCAATACTCATTCACTCATTCTTCAGATAATTATTGAGCAGATTAACTATGTGTCCTGGACTATCCTAAGTGGTTGGCACACAGTAGAGAACAAGACAGAAAAAGTCCTTGCCTTCCTGGAGCTTGGAGTCAAACAAAGTGAATGATTATATGAATCAATGAATGGATGAATACATGTAAGAAGATGGGCAGGTTAGAGTTCATGAACTAAGTGGGTACAGATTAGCATATTTCATTGCTAAAGTTCTTTCTTTTTCACATGTTAACCTCCTTGAAATCAGGATGTGTGTTAATATTGATGGTATCCTAAAATTGCTGACAACTTGACAGTAGTCATGGCAAAATTTTCATTTCCCTGCATATGCATAAACTTGGTCACAGCTATTCACTTTGTTATTACTTCTACTAAGTTATGGGTATTGTTGGCACTGCACGTGTTCTGTTTAATTGCTATTTAAATGAGTTTCAAAAAGATTACACTATGATTTGGCACTGAAAGATGTTACTGTGTATTCACTGACACAGAGCAGTGGGGCATAAATGTTATATTACTAAAGGAAACATTTGTCTTTGTTTGGCATTTCCATATGACCTTGCAAGGCAAAACCCACATGCTTTACCAGACTGAAGACAGACACAGAAGATGAATCTGTTACAATTTGTTACTGAGATATATGCAAACCGACTGCCTATCACACTCTAAGCAATGCTACTGAAGGCAATGGCAGGAAAAAGTACCAAAACTCATGGAAGAGATGAAAGAAACTTGAAAGCAATGAGAGACAAGTGTGACCAATTCATGCAGTGTCATGGAAGACCATTGTTAAAGTAGCATGTTATAATATAATTGGCAATAGTTTCTCTTTCTTCTGGTATAACATAAAAGTGATTCTATGTTTTACAACTGATGGCATTTTAGATTTGATGAAATGTGGAAATAAAGATGGACTGCTACTTAATGAGAAGTTTTATAAACGGCATAGAATGCAGAGTCGAAGTTTGTTGATACTGCCCAGTTTTAAGTTAATGAGGTATATGCATGAACCCAACTTTAGGCAACTGTGCGATGTCAATAATTTTGTATAGTTTTGTAGATCACTAGTCATTTTAAAGAAGTCTACTTCACTCTTTATCCCCAGCAATGATTTTGGCACATTTTCCATTCTGGTGCAAGAGTGTGACAATGAGCAAACCTCATGTTCTACTTTCCCAATTTAATTAGTGCTGCTCCAGTTTCTGGCAGTTTTGAGATATTAGAGGGGAGGTGCTGGGGCTATATTCTAAACTCAAACCTTACCAGTGCTACAGGGTAGAGAGTGAAATAATTAGACAGGAGAGTCCATTTGAAATCCCAAACCATGTACACAGGACTTTGAGATTCTTAGCACTAGAGTGAAATGAGTAAAATGCCAACTACAGGGCTATGTATCCAGGCAGCATACGGTCACAGCTCAAAAATGCATTCATTTCTTTTCAGGCTTAGTACTGCACATCATTTTGGAACCAGAGCGAGTTGAAAACTATACCAAGGGAGAGAATACACACACACACACCTCTAGGGAAGAGAATGATAAAACCATGGCTGTTGATCATAATAATAGACATGATTTCTTAGGCGCAGCTTCAAAACTTACTGTGTCACAGCTGTGACATCAGTTTTTGATACCATTCAGCCAAGTGACAATTGCCTAAGTGTAAATGCAAGGAATCAAATCAGAAATAGGTGTGTGGCCACATCTATCGCCAAGACAGTAGGTAAAAGGGTTTCTATACGGTGAACACATGTCTTCAATAGTGTTGACATCAGGCTACACTCTATACATAGCATTAAACAACATGAAGAAGGCCTGTTTCCTGTTCCTCGGGCACTAAGTCAGTTTCCTTTCTGGTCAGCAGTGTAGAATCCAGGGATCCCCTGGACTACTACTACCTTCCGCAGAGGCTTCATTTCAGTCTTTCCTTTTAAGTAGGCTGGCCTGTGTCAGGCATCCTCTGACAGTTGGTACAGGAAGACGAGTGTGCCAGTGTGAAGACTGCAGGGGATGTGTTGCTGCCAACTGGTGGGGTGTACTTGTGTGTGCAGACCTAAAATAGACTTGATGACTGAGAGGGCAGAGACTGCTCCTTAAGTGCCAGTGAGGGAAACACTAGGTTACCTGTCTTCGGGAACCAACCTATCTGAAAGGGCAAGGAGTTTATATGTTTGGAGATTTCCATCTGATTTACATGCTGGGGACTGGGGGTTGGGAAGAGTCTGGGGATCCCCTTATATTGCCCTTTGGTGAAGAGAATACCTGCTAGGCACTGGCATTCAGGGGGAGAAGATATTCTATAAACGAATCTGATCTAGGAAGCCAGTAGACACATCATATGTTGTCATATTTGGATTTCCTACTGTGTTATAACACAGGCAACTGTCTCTCAAGAGGGACTGGGAGACAGCATAGGGTAGTAGCAAAGAGCCTGGACAGGGAGTCAAACAGACCCAGGTTCAGATCTCGCTTCTTTCATTTACTTGACACATAAACTTGGGAAAATTACGTAAGCTCTTTAAACTCTAAAATACGGGAAGTAATAATACCTCATCAGAGTGATTGTGAGAATTAAAGTAATAACCTATGTAAAACACTTAGTAACATATCTGGTACATAGTATGTACTCAATATATGTGTCCATATACTGTGTCACCACTGACTAAAGAAGCTTCCTTCTCTTTATGACGCAAATGTTCTTACAGATGTGACGTTCCCTGGTGTGGGTATCAATCATATGGACAAGAACAGGATGTTGATGTCTTTGGCCAAGGGTGTCTCCAGGACACAAAAGTTGGTGTTATGAAGTTGTCTTAGGGTATGAATAGGTCTTCATAAGAAATGAATAAAGTAACTGTGAGATCCACATGTGTGATCAGAAAGGTATCATAATGATCAGAATTGAACAGAATTCAACATGTATTTGTTGGGATCTACTAATTTCAAGTGCATGTGATATTCATGTTACTACTTCTACTCTAAGCTACTTTACAATAGACGTGTTCCTACACCCTTGTGTAAAACTCAATTCTGACTCATTATTTCTCTGCATGAGAGGAAGTTTTGTAAAGCAAATAATTCCTACCTAATCCATCTTGTTTTGAAGGCTGAAACTTTCTCTCATCTTCAGGCGGGTACAGGTATTCTTTGCTCCCACCTCTCACCCTAAGAGCTGGGCCATAACTTCTACTCCCTTCAGTGTGCTCCACATCACCGTCCCAGCACTCAGGGAAAGCCGATTGGAAGCATGTGGCAGTAAGAAAATATTCAAGATTTGACAGACGTAATCACTGGCACCTTGGACACACTGGTGATTAGGGATCTTTAATTAGCAGATAAGGTAGGCTTAAATATATGAAGCTGTCAGAGCATAGATCTTGGCAGCGCCCATTCTAGGGGGAGAGAACCTGGGGGCGTTGATTACCTGCTGCACTGTTTTCAAGCAAAAACCACAATGTGGGGGCTCTGGATGCCCTGCCTCCGGAAAGCTCCCTCCTCAACGGGGATTCCCACAGAGGAATTTCCTCAGGGAAGGGCCTGTGTCAGGAATGCTGCTCGGGTCAGAAAGTGGCACGGGTTCCTGCATGCCCATATTCAGAAGAACACGGGCGTCCCCGGCAGGGTGATCCGCCTCTCTTTAAAGGTGCGGGCCTCAGGGCCCCCGGAGTCTGGCTGCTCAAGTCTCAGCATCAAACTTTCTCCTGGAACAGAACCTCTTTCAAACCACATGGAAGCAGGAGGAGGATGGAGGATGGGGATGCTGCCAGCTGCTGCCCGGAGACAGCCCTCCTCCCCCCACCCCGCTTCCCTCAGCCCCCACCCTCTTCCTCACGGGCAAAGCAGCCCAGACAGCGCAGCCCCGCCCAGCCCCACCCACCCCGCTCACCAGCCCACCACCCAGTCGATGGAACAGGAGCTTCACAAAGCCACTTTCCGGGCGCTGCGGTGCCCTGGGGCGAGGGGGCGAGAGGCGCTGGGTACCTTTAGGAAGAGGCCAGGACACCGGCGCCCGAGGAGACCTGCAGCATAGCCTGGACGCCGCAGCCGCCACCGCCGCCGCGGGGGGCTACTTGGCTGCGTGGAGAGCCGGGCTGGCGGGGACCGGGCGCCCTCGCCACCGCCTGCGCCGCTCGCGCTCCCTGCGCTGCGCTCCTGCGCCCGGGCTCGGCTGCCCGGCGACCGCCACTGTCAAGCGGAGCCCCGCCCCCAGCGCGCCGGCCAGCAGCGGACCCCCGGGACGCGCCGCCTCCGGGATTGGCTGCCGGCGCCGCTGGCTCCGCCCCCGCCCTCCGCCCCTCCCTCGCCGGTGGCGCGCGCCCGGCCGGCCCTCTCCAGGGGCGCCGCGGGAGGGTGCGGTCCCGGGCTGGGCGAGGCTTCCTGCGGGCACGGCGCTCGGAGCTCGGCCGCTGGCCTCTGCAGTTTCTCTCTCCTTTGCTAATCTAGAAATAAATAGACAACCAAAAGGAAAAGAAAAAGAGGAAGCATCTTCTCTAGGGCCCTTCGCGGGAAGGGCAGCGGCTGGCAGCAGTTCTGGTGTGAGATCTTTAAAGACATTTCTTAAGGAAATCCAGGAAAGGCTACCTGGGGTAGAGTATTGGAATTAAAGCTGGAAGGCGTTTGTTTTGTTTTGTTCGTGTTTGCTAGTTTGTTTTTTAACCAGAAGGTGCCCTCACACACCGTCTAAACTTCTTCATTTTATGAAGAAATTAAATCCAGTTCAACAGCTCGTCCAAGGTCACGGAGCAAGGAGAGTGATTCTCTACTTCTGCACTAAATCAAAGCGGCCTCAGCTTTTATTTCTCAGTCATGCAAAGGGGTGCGTTCTACGATTTGATGCTATGTTTACTGTGTAGCAAGAAATAAATTAAAAATCCAAAGAGCAGAAAGTAGATTAGTGGTTGCTAGGAGGTGGGGAGAAATGAGAAGGGGTTTCTTTTTGGAGTGATGAGAATGTTATGCAATTTGATGGCGGTGATGGATGCACAACTCTGAATATACTAAAACCCAGTGAATTGTACGCTGAGTGACCTTTATGGTATTGAATTAAATCTCAATAAAGCTGTTATAGAAATATGTTGAGAGCGATAGTGCTTTGGGGAAACCCACATAAGCGCATAGCTGGAGTATGTCACAATTGTATTTTTTTGTGGGCAGAAATTACGGTTTATGTGCATACACCCATTTGTTGATTCAATAAACTATTCCCATCTTTACCAGGTACTCTGACAGTGATACAAAGATTAATAAAGCATGATCTCTGTCTTCAAGTAGTTGCCAGCCTATTGAGAGGAGGCAGTCATTCTAATACAAAAAGGTACCTCTTACTCCAGGGAGGTAGAAAGTGCCAGGTTTGGGGTACTAACACCTAAGGAAAAACTTTGGTGACAGTCCCAGAGGGGCTGGAGTATGTTTTGTATTTTAGCAATGGCTGATATGGCCCTGTCTGAGAGGTGTGGCAGGAAGTGAAGATGGACAGTTACTCATAGGACAAAGTATCAGTGTGGATTAGAGCTCAGTTTAAGAGGGGCAGCCTAATCAGAAATGGAAAATTTGAATTCTTCTGGGGCTTTTCCATCCCTCGTGTGGTGTGTGATTTTGATGAATGGTCTTATCTAAACCAAGTTTCATCATCTCATAAGGGAACAATAGCATCGTGAACTGACCTCCCTTCACCCCACCTCCCTGCCCCAGAAAGATTAGCCCTGAGCTAACATCTGCCAATCCTCCTCTTTTTTCTGAGGAAGACTGGCCCTGAGCTAACATCCATGCCCATCTTCTTCTACTTTTTTACATGTGGGATGCCTACCACACCATGGCTTGCCACGCAGTGCCATGTCCCCACCCGGGATCCCGGCCGGCAAACCCCCCTGGCCACCGAAGCAGAATGTGCGCATTTAACCGCTGCACCACCAGGCCCGTCCCTGACATTCCTTTCTACCTTTATAGTACACAAAGTGCTTTCCTGCATTCTCTCCTCTGAAACTGGAGGAGCGAGGGTGTGCATTCAAGGGCTTATGGCTTCTAAGTGATGGAGCTGGGACAGAAGTCCATGCCCTGGCTGTGGGTCCCATGTTCTTGATGTTATCAGCCTTTTGAGTTGTGAAGCTTCCTCAGAAGTGCAAAGAACTCTTGAGCTAAAAAAGCTTTCTAAGCAGCAGCAAATTAAACTTGTTTTTACACTTGGAATTGGTCTACCTTTTGATTGGAAAGTAAGAATATTATAGGCCCTATGGGGGAAAAAGACATAGCCATCGATCTCCTTAGCTCCTCAGTTGGGTCAGTGCAGGAAAGTCCTGGATTCCGGGCTTTATAAAAAAGGGGCTGTGCAATTTGAAAACTGGAGGTTACTTTTTTGTATTGTCGGTATACAATTGTCCGCGTACCAACAGCACTTCCCTTTTCCTCCCCCTTTCCTTCCATCCTTTCCAAAGGGTTTGTGAACACCTTTGAAAGCAGGTACTGTGTTATGTTTTGTTAATTTCCTTACTTCCCCTCCCCCTACTTGCATCCCCACCCATCCTCACCCACCCCCTTCCCCACCCTCTTCCCACCTTCAGAGCCTGGGACCTAGTAGCCTCTCAATGAATATTTGTTATATGTTCAATGTCATTTTATCCTTAAAAAGGGAATCACTTTATTCAATACTAATTGTTTATAGTGCTAACATGCATTATGAAATTCCGATATTAATTGGCCCATATAGCATGTATGCTCTAGAGCTTTGGGACACAGTTGCAAGAACATTAGAGAATTACATTCCACACTTTAATAAGCTATGAATTGAACTCTAAACCTAAACGCCTGAAATTTAAAAGTTAGTCTCAATCTAGGAAAGCACAATATTAATATTTTAACAGTCAATAAGCTAAGTACTTGGGAACAGAATAATTTTAATATTCTAGAATTTTTATCTCAGAGGAGATAATTTATAGTGGTTTTAAAAGTCTTTGAAATCTTTTGTAAATCTTCCTTGTTTTTTTCTTTTCCTTTTTCAGTTCTTCCTGTTAGGCTCATTTTTATCTTTCACAGGATTCTGATATCTAATTAACACCTCAGCATTACAATTCTCTTTTATATAAATTTCTGTACAAAAATCTAGAAAATCCAAGAGGATGGAGGAGTACTGGTATTCCTGGAGTCTGAAGCCTGGAGAAAACCAGCAAGAAGTATGTCACTGTTCCTCTTGCAGGAGCAGATGGTGTCCCTCCCGGAGGAGTGATGTGTTGGAAGAAATGAGATAATGAAAATAAACAAGCTACTTTGTGAATGTTATCAAATGTCAGCACCAGCCAGATATGTCCCTACATAAGTGTTCTTTACTAATAAAAGTAAAAGCAGATGAACATGACAGTTTTCTAAATATATTCAGAAAGAAATCATTTGAGTAAAAGAATTGACCTACTTGGGTCACACATGATAGCGTGTGGGAAACAGACCTTGGGAAGTGGAAAGTGTGTGGTTGGGCAGGCTCAGCTGTCTGTCAGCTGTCAACTCTGCCCGTTGGTCACAGCTTTGCAGCCTTCTCAAGCATGCTTTCTCCTTTCCAGGTCACATAGCAGAGTTATTGGGACAGGGATCTTCTGCCCCTTAGGATATTTATGGGACCTGCTACTATGGGTGAAAAGCCAACCAAAGACAGGACAAAAGAAGAGACAAAATGTTTGCCTGCCGAGCAGTCTGCCAGATCCTGGTGTTTTCAGTCAGCTAGCCTGGGGTTCCTTGCTGTTCTGGAAAAGTCAGCTTACCTTATGGTGAAATTTGAAGAAAGGAAAGATACTTGTAGACAGTGACTACAAAAGTGGGTAATCTGATGAGAGAACAATTTTGTAAGTAGCATAAATGTGAGAATTATGAAGGTATTTAAAAGAATCAAAAATGATGCTACAATTGCGTACTCTGAAAAATTAGTAGTGGGAAACTATTGCCTAGTTGAGATAAGACACTTGACTCTCTCTGGATGATCAGAGAAGGCATTAGGATGGAGGTGGACTTTGAGCTGACAATGAACCAAGAGCGAGGAACCCTAGTCTGAGAATGAGAGGGGAGGAAGGAACATTCCGTGTTGAGTAAACAGCAACTGGGAATTCCCAGGGTGTGAAAATGTCTAGTTTCAGGAAAAAGCAAAGTTGACTTGCTGTGGATGAAGTGTGGAGGGGCTACTTGTTTCTGTTCATCTAAACTGCTCATGCTTTCTCTGCCTTGGTATATTTGAAGATTTTCCACCTCCACCTCCAGGAAAATAGATATATATTTAAGAGAGAAAAGAAACAGGCTTGAAGTAACCCAGTGGTTACCATAGAGAATAAGAAAATAAAAATTTTCATATTATGTGAAGCAAAGTCAAGCATGATATATAATTATTCAGAACAAACCACTAAAGAGGCTCTTCAATAGAATAAAGAAGAATAGTTATCCCAAAGAAAGCTACTGTTTTGACGTTTAACTGGGAAGAGATCCAAAAATTTAGACTGGGATTATAGCCCTTGCCTTCTTTTGGGAAGACTTCATAGTGATTATTCAGAGAAGCCGACACTTGCAATTCTAGTTACCTTCAACAGATAATAAAATAAAATAAAACAAAACCCAATGGAAGCATGCGTATAAAGGAGGGTGACACCGAAATAATTTCCACATTTTTGATAAAGGACTTGAAGCATTTTTTTGATGTAGCTAAACTTCTCTCAAAAATGAATTTTGATTCTCCCTTTTTGTTTCTTAATTCTCTCTTTTACTAGACTAGTGGAAATGGTTCCATTTCTGTCTGTTATTGTCTTCTTTTTCTGTCTCTTAGCTTATTAGAAATATATTTCATGGTACTGGGGGTGGCTTGGAAGGAAATTACTGAGGTGTTCATCTCTGAAGAATCCCAAGCAGTGAGATTGCTGCAGGAAGACGGGAAAAGATAAAATTTAAATCCAATTTCCCTAAACAGAAAAAGATAGTTTCTGCAAAGGAGGACTGATGAGCTTGATCAAAATCTTGAGTGAGGGTCTAGACCAAGCTATTAAAAGTCTAGATGTGAGCACCTCATAGAAAGTAATGACCACCAGACTGGAGCAGAGATTCCTGAAGAATAAATCATGGCAGATTGACCCTCTTGGTTCTCCCAAGTTACACTGATAGGTCAGAAATTTGTTAGACTAATGTATAGGTGGCAGAGACTCCTAATTGTTCCCCAACATCTTTTCTTCCTGTCTTCTTTTTATTAATAGATCCCCCCAAGCTGGAAGCATAGTGACCTAGTTAGAGACTCCTCTGATGCTGGGTGTGGCCGTGTGACTAGGTGCTGGTCA
The DNA here is from genome assembly GCF_041296265.1 of Equus caballus. NCBI lineage: Eukaryota > Metazoa > Chordata > Mammalia > Perissodactyla > Equidae > Equus > Equus caballus. Next base: position 28,509,548 of record NC_091700.1, on the reverse strand, counting down.
ATGGGATGCAAGCAGGAGTGATGTGTCCCACCTCTGGGTCACTTCCCTCTGCTTCCTCCTTCCCTTTCCTGCACACAGTGGTGGTGAGGAGACTGCAACCAAGAAGTGAGAAGAACACTCAGGGGATGCTGGAACAGCAACATAGAGGATCCCTGCATCCCTGGATGACCCCCTGAGGAATAGCACCTGTCTCTCCATACTGCATAGCAGAAAGAAATAGACTCTTATTTTGTTTCAGCCACTGAAGTTTTGAGTCTCCCTGTTTTGGCACCTTAGGTTGTATCCTACTTAATAGAATACATAAACTCCAATAAGACATTTGCTTCCGTCTCTTATGGTGTACTTCTGTACAAGGAGAAGAAATGTGTACAAGACAAGTAGGTGAATTTGTAGCTAGAAGAATAACCTTATTCAGATCGTTCTGATTAAGCAGGGGTTGCAAATTATAGCCATCAGGTTGAATTTGGCCCTATAGACCTTTTGTTTGCAGTACAGTATGTTGAAAAAATTTTTTTTAAAAAATCTGAGTGCTTTTAGGACAGTATGTACTCTCCACCTCCACTCTCCACAGGTCCCACTGTCTTACTCTTGCCTCTTCATATATTTATGTTCCCTGCTTGGCACCTGAAGACAGTTGAGCAAGCAGCTCTTGGGATAAAGACAAAGACACCCAACGTGGCTTAAAAATGAAAGAGAATTTGATGCTCTCTCACCTAGAGTTGAAGGCGAATGTTCCCAGTCACAAGGGGCTGTACCCTGAATGGTCATCAAGGGCTCACTTTCCTCCCAGAGAGTTGCTTCCTCATATTCAGGTTGTTTGTGTGGTTGAGGATGAGTCACAATAAGTCCCAGCCATCTTTCTGGCAGGAAAGGGATGGGGGGAAGAAAAACATGTGAAGGAGGCATGTGCTCACTTAAAGTGTACAGTCTGCTGAGTTTTGATGAATGTATCTGTGCAAGCACCATTCCAATCAAGGTATAGAATTTGGGCTGTCGACTTCTTTTTCAATTAGCTGTTTTGGTGAAAATGCTTTGCCTCTAAATTTGTGGATAGCGTAAAGCCAAGAGGGATAACAATTATCTTGGGTAACATGATAACGATCCAAATACATCTTGAGAATCTACAGAAATGAGTTGAATATAATTTAGTAGGGGTGAACATAAGCCTTGCACTTGAATTCAAAAATCAACTTCAAAAGATGAAGAAAACCACACAAAATAAAAGTGCAGCTTAATAAATTATATAAGGAGAATACTCTTGTAACTCTTGCACCCAGCCCTGCAAATCAAGAAACAGAACATTTCCAGCCACCCAGGAAGCCCCTCTGTGTGTTTGTTGCAATTACTACTCATTCACACCTGCCCTCAGGAACCACTAGTGCAAATTTTATGATAATTACTTCCTTGCATTTCTTTAAATTTTTGTCACCTAAATGTTATCCTTAGACACTATAATTTAGACTTGCCCATTTTATAATTTGATGTCTCTTTTAGTCTACAGGTTCCTCTTCCATCCCTTTATTTTCTTTACAGTCGGTAGCAAAACTAGGGGCTATTTGACCTAGAGTTTCCCGCAGTTTGGATTGTCTTAACTGCTTAGCACTCATCGTGCAGTTTAACAAGTTGCCCTGTCCTCGTTCTCTCCTGCGCACCAGTAGCTGGATCCACATGGTGGATCAGACTCAGGTCAGATTTGATTCCTTTGGCAAGGTGGTGGTAGGATTCTTTCAGCATAAAGCATATATTCTCTGGTGGTTTCTCTTTTTGTAGTTTCAGGCGCTATTGATACTTACCGCTTAAATCTATTCCTCCACGGTTGCACAATGTTGAGATTCTGTTTCAGCCATTTCTGCTTCATTTTTTACTTGTATTACTTTTCCAAAGATACATTTCCCCTAATCTTTTATTTGATTGTCCAGTGGTGCAGTTCATATAATTGAGGCAGAATTAATGCTTGCTTTGTCCTTTTATTTACTACTTTTCAAGATAATTGTTTTTCCTAACACCCTCCAACCATCTGTCGGTTGTCGTATTGTGGTGGCTGCATGTTGCTCTGATGCTGAAATCCATGCCACTGGTATTTCAGATACCAACAGGGTCACCCATGTTGGACAGGTTTCAGTGGAGAATCCGGATTAAGACAGACTAGGAAGAGGACCTGGCCACCCACTTCCAAAAAATTGGCCATGAAAACCCTGTGAATAGCAGTGCAGCACACAGTTTGAGATAGTGCTGGAAGGTGAGAGGATGGCGCAGGCAGACTGGGCAGGGTTCCTTTCTGCTGTGCACAGGGTCGCTAGGAGTCAGAGTCAACTTGAAGGCACTAACAACAACAAAAACATCCTCCAAAGGTGACTGATTTTTTTAATACTAGGTTTATTAACCGTGTTTAATAGGGGCAGAATTAGGCAGTCTCCAAGACAACCCTCACTTATGACCTTGATTGCAAGTCTGGGGATCCCCAAGACCACCTTCAGGTTTGATAATTCACTAGAAGGAATTTTTGAGTCTCCATGTTATAGCAGCTTAGGTTATATCCTAATTAATAAAATATGTGAACTTCAATAAGATATTTGCTTAGGTCTCTTATGATACAAAGAGAGGAAACTGTGTATAAAACAGTTATGTGAATTGTAGCTAAAAGAATAACCTTACTCAAATTGAACTGACTGAAAGGTATTACACGCACAGTGATGGTGTATTACCTCCAAAGGATCCAGATTAAAATCAGCCAAGGGCAGAGACACACGGGTGAGGGCCTAAGAGAGTTCTGTGCGTAGATCTTCCCTATGTCCTCTCCCACTGGAGTCCTGGACAGCGCTAACTTCTCCCAACAACCTGTGGCACTATGCACTGGGTATTGCCAATCAGGGAAGCTCACCTGAGCTTGGTATCTGGAGTTTTTGTGGGGGCTTTTTCACATAGACCACCTGCAAAGCTGACCTTAGTCTCCAGCCCCTCCAGAGGCTGAGCTGATACTGCATAACCCAAAGCCCTAACGATAAATCACCTTATTAGGGGTCCCAAGGCCCTAAAATAAGCAAAGACACTTTGCTCATGCAGAACATTCCAAGGGCCTAGAGATTACCTTCCAGGAGCTGAGAGCAAAGACCAGATCTCTCCTTGGGCAAGGTTAATTTTTCACTACACAATATGTTTTAAGCCATTGTAATTACTGTTATTACAGTTCAAATTGTGCCATCTTTGACCAAGGGGAACACCTTCAGGTTGGTTCCTGAGTCCTTACGGGAAGATTTAGTGATCTTGGAAAGGTTCCTTGCTTTTTTACATGACGATATGCTCCAAGCTTATCTAGCTTCATTTAGAATTAGTATTTCAAGACCATAGTCTATATGCTAGGAATGTTCATTGCTATCAGGTGGGTTATTGTTTCTAGGGATTTTAAGTAGATAGAGTTACAATGATATATATTCTATACTATATATATATAGAGAGAATAATATATATGTATTAAAAATCAATATCTTATGAATATCATACTGATATTTAAAATTGAAATACAGCACCACGGGGCTTTTACTTAAGTTCTTCCATATTGCAACTATATCTTCTTTTATATACACTGAGAATTTTGGTTCTCAAGGACCAACACAGGGGATATTAGAACTATAATATCCCCTAATTATTCAACTTCTTTTTATTTATAAACACACACACAACAGAATAGCAATACTAATAGCATTACCCCAACAAGATTACCAAAAACAGTTACAGTGTTTTTCCATGTGCTCTCCCGAGTCTCCCTGCAAATTGCTTATAGGTATTATATCTACACTGATGGAGTATATAACCTCTAAATACTATACTTTCTCTCCTTTACACATCATTTAGTCTTACTTCTGTAAGAAACTATAAATTTAATTTAACAACCAGTCATTTGGCAATGTCTCTCCAGTTGTCTTGGTTATCTTAACCTTGTGCTCTAACAGATTCTTTAGGAAGGGCTCATAGAACAATATTCCCTGATTTCTTGCATGCTGGTAACGTTTTTCGGTATCTCTTCTACTTGAAAATCAGTTTTACTGGATATAAAATCCTTGGCTCAAATCTTTTTCTTTGAGTATCTTAATATGTCACTCTATTTTCTGCTGGCATAAAGCAGAGTTTTTGAAAAGTTTGATGGTAATCCAATTTTTATTCTCTTATAAGTCATTAGTTCTTTTTGTCTAGATGCCCAAAGAAATTTTTTCTTTCTCCTTAAAGTCTGGTAATTTTAGAATAGGTCTCAATGTTGGTCATTCTTGGCTAATAGCTTCAGGTACACAAGTATGCTCTTTCAATATATAGTTTTAAATCTTTTTAAAAACTAATTTCTGGAAAATTTGCTTAAACAAATCTGTAGATTTTCTTCTGTTCTCTTGTCCTCCTCCCTGTACTTCACCCCATCTTATCCCCACCCGGAGACTCCTATTGTCTGTATGTTGTTTCTTTTTTCCTGTTTTCAGAATTTGTCATTATCTCTCTAAATCCTTTTTTTTTTTTCAAAACCCTTTATTTCCCTCTGGTTTTAAAATTTAATTTGAGGCATCATCTATTATGCTTCTTTGTTCTTGAGTTCCTTCTAGTATAGTTTTTATTTCTGAAATTACTTTTTAAAAATTTCCAGTTCCGGGTCCGAGAGCGTCTGCCGGAGGCCGGCCTCTGGCTCGGGCCCGCTCCTCAGCCCCAGGTTTCGGCAGGAATCTTGGGAAACCAAAATGAGGCATAATCAGCTGTGTTGTGAGACACCACCTACTGTCACTGTTCATGTAAAATCAGGGTCAAATAGATCACATCAGCCTAAAAAACCTGTTAATCTGAAGCGTCCTATTTTTAAAGATAGTTGGCCAGCATCTGAAAAAAATGCACATAATAGCAAAAAGTCTAAACGCCCCAAAGGACCCTGTCTAGTTATACAGCGTCAGGAAATGACTGCTTTCTTTAGATTATTTGATGATGATTTAATTCAAGATTTCTTGTGGATGGACTGCTGCTGTAAGATTGCAGACAAGTATCTTTTGGCTATGACCTTTGTTTATTTCAAGAGGGCTAAATTTACTATAAATGAGCATACCAGGATAAATTTCCTTATTGCTCTGTATCTGGCTAATACAGTTGAAGAAGATGAAGAAGAATCCAAATATGAAATTTTTCCATGGGCTTTAGGGAAAAACTGGAGAAAATTTTTCCCTAATTTCTTAAAGTTAAGGGACCAACTCTGGGATAGAATTGACTATAGGGCTATTGTAAGCAGGCGATGCTGTGAGGAGGTCAGGAGTGGGTTTTGCACACCAGCTGCCATTGTTGGATATGATAGTGAGCCTTATTTGAACACTCTGATTTTTTCAGAGCAAATGCTTCAAGCCCCATGGGACACTCAGCTAAGGGCATGGAGGGGGCACCAGAAGCAAGAAGCCAGGATAAGCAATGTTCACCTCATGGCAAACTGCCCACCCTCTCCTAAGATACAACTACTAGCATTTTAACTGCAACAACTTTAATTTACACTATTGGAGCTGGAATTACCTCAGTTGCTGACACCAGGCTATTAAAGAGCCAGAGAGTGATGTGGCTTAATGGCAACATCATATCTGTAAAAGACTTTTACATTGTTTGTTTAAAAGACTAAAAAGTTTTAGACAGTTCTAAACGGATTTACAGAAAAGTTTAGTCTTTCAAGGCTTCAACACTGAGAACTAACAGATCTCGCCCCTAATTCCAGATCTGTATATCAAGTTTCTTATTAATATCTCATTATCTAGTAGATAATAAAATTTAATATGCCGAAAATTGAGCTTCTGATTCTTCCACATAGACCTCCAAACCTGCTCCTCCTGCAGTCTTCCACATGTTAATAAATAACTTCATCCATTGTTAAGGCCAAAAAACTGTCACCCTAGACATCCATAACTTAAAAGTATCCAGCATCTTACCATTTTTTACCACCTCCACTACTAAACCCTACTTTGATTGTCAACTCTTGCCTCAATTATTGCCATAACCTTCCAAATAGTCTCTCTTATAACTTTCTTCCTCTAGTCTATTCCTGATACAGTCGCGAGAGTAAATCTTCTAGAAAGTTAGTCAAATCATGACACCTCTACTCAAAAGCCTCCAGAGGCTTCCCATCTCACATAGGGTAAAAGGCAAAGTCCTTATCATGGTTCTACATGGTCTGCCAACTCTCCTCCCTTATCTCTTTGACTTCATCTCCCATCCTTTCTTACTCCATTCCAGTCACATTGGCCGCCTTGCTATTCCTCAAACACAGCAAGGACACTCCCACTTCAGAGTCTTTGCACTTGCCATCCCATTACCTGGAATGCTTTTTCCCCAGATATCAGTATACTTCACTTCCTCACTCCATTCAGGACTCTGCTTAAATGTAAGCTCAGAGAAACCTTTCCTTACCATCCTATATCAAGTAGTATCTCCCTCAATGGAATAAAATTGAAGAGTCCAGAAATAAACCCTCACATTTATGTTCAATTGAATTTTGAGAAGGAGTACCAAGAAGATTCAATGAGGAAAGAATAGTCTTCAACAAATGGTGCTGGGACAACTGGATATCCACATGCAAAAGCATGCAGTTGGACCTCTGCTTCATATCATATATAAAAACTAACTCAAAATGGATCAAAGACCTAAATGTAAGCTAAAAGCTGTAAAAAGAAAACGGGTAAATCTTCATGACCTTGGATTAGATTTCTTGGATATAAGAACAAAAGAAAATATACAAGCAACAAAAGAAAATATAAAGTGGACATCGTCAAAAGTTAAAACTTTTATCCTTCAAAGGACACCATCAAGAAAGTGAAGAGACATTCAATAAAATGGAAGAAATTTTTTACAAATCATCAGTCTGATAAGGAATTTGTATATAGAGTATGTAAAGAGTTCTTACAACTCAGTAATAAAAAAACAACTCAATTTTAAAAAGGGCAAAGGATCTGAATAGGCATTTCTCTCAAAGAAGATATACAAGTGGGCAAAAAAGCACATGAGAAGATGCTCAACATCATTAGCCATCAGAGAAATGCAAAACCAAAACCACTTCACACCCACTAGGATGGTTGTAATAAAAAAGATAAGTGTTAGCAAGGATGTGAAGAAACTGGAACCCTCATACACCTCTGGTAGTACTGTAAAATGGCATAGTTGCTTTGGACAACAGTCTGGCAGTACCTCAAAAGGCTAAACGTAGAGTTACTATATGACCCAGTAATTCCACACCTACTTATATACCCAAAAGAAATGAAAACTATGTCCACACAAAAACTTGTACATGAATGTTCATAGCAGTATTCATTATAGTCAAAAAGTGAAAACCCAAATGTCTATCAACTAATGAATGGGTAAACAAAATATGGTATATCCATACAATGATATATTACTTGGCAATTAAAAGGAATGAAGAACTGACACATGCTATAACATGGATGAACCCTGAAAACATGTTAAACAAAAGAAGCTGGTCACAAAGAACCACATATTGTATGACTCCATTTATATGAACTGTCTAGAATAAAATCCAAAGAAACAAGGTAGATTAGTGGTTACCAGGGATTTTTACCAGGGATCTTTATGGAGTGGTGAAAATGTTCTAAAATAGACTGGTAATGGTTGTGGTACTCTGAATATACTAAAAAGCCATTGAATTGTACATTTTAAGTGGGTGAATTGTACGGTATTTGAGTTAAGTCTCAATAAAGCTGTTAAGTAGAAAAAAAAAATTTCCAGTTCCTTCCTCAGTTTTGTCACCTTATTTCTGAATTTTTCTAATTTTTATTTTTATTATTCTTTCATCATTGTCTTAGTATTTTTAGCTCGTCTTGAAATGATAGGTTACAGTTTTGGTTTGTTTGGGAGGCATGTCTATCTGGCTTGCTTTCATTATATGTACAGATGTTATTTGCTCCTTATTCTTTTTTTTCTTACAAGAATATTATATAGAAGTTGACCTTAGTACTTCTCTGATGTTCATTTTTATATAAAATTAGTTTTTATGAAATGTTAGAAAGAGAGAGAGTTCAGGATATTTTTCTCACTTATAAAACTCCCTCTTTTATTCTTTCTTTGGAGTGTGGAAAATTAACAACTTTCTTTAAATATTCTCCAGCATTGTTCCTTTCTCCTGCTTCTCTGGAATGCCTGTCTTTTTCCTGTCTATTGTCTCTCTGCTCATCTGATTCTCCCCTTAGCAGTTTCTCCGCAGGAGCCCTGGCTGGTTACTTTGGAGACTGTTTCATCACAGTGATCCCTTGTACTCTCCGGCTATTGGAGTGGGCAGAAGCTCTCTCCATTTCAGTGTCTCTTTTCAAATTGGTCTGCTACACTTTCTGGTAAACACATGTTGGCTATATAGGGGTTTTCCCTTCTTAGTTCTGTCAGATATCCCATTACTCCCCTCTGCCTCTTGCTGCACAGATGTTTTCTTATAAATGTGGTCCATAGGTTTTCAGTTTTGCTGACCAGTTACTCAGTCGTTTTATAAGGAGTTTCAGGAAGATTCAAAATATATGACAATGATGCCACCGTTATCACCCATGACCCTAAGGTTCTTCTGTGGTAGAATCTATAATGTTGTTAATGAAAAGCAGTAAGCAAGTGGATATCCTTAACCTGAGCTGCATCAATCTACTCAGGCTGCCATAACAAAATACCATGCAGTGGACTGCTTAAACAACAGAAATGCATTTCTCACGGTTCTGGAGGCTGGGATGGCCAAGATCAAGAAGTTGGCCAATTTGGCTCCTAGTGAGGGCGCTCTTCCTGCCTTGCAGGTCCTTCTTGATGTGTTCTCACATGGCCTTTCCACGTGTGCTCATGTAGGGGTGGGGGAGGAGAGAGACAGAGAGATCTTTCTTCCCTTTCTTATAAAGCTACTAATCCCATCATGAAGGCCCTTCCCTCATGATCTAATCTAACTCTAATTATACCTCCCAAAGGCCTCATCCCCAAATACCATCACATGGGTTGGGGAGTAGGGCTTCAATATACAAGTTTTAGGGGGACACAAACAGTCAGTCCATCACATAAATTTTATAGATGGACTATAGGTGGTTATCAACTCCTTAAAACTTCATATTCAAAATTTTATATGGATGTGCTCATGTTCCTAGGAAGAATCTTTAGTTCTCATTGAAATCTAAAGGTATCACTGACCCCAATTTTTTAAACCAATTTCATAAATTATGAGGTCATTGAAAAAGAAAGCACATTTTAATCCCCCTCTCTTTTCTTTTTTTTTTTTTTGAGATCGGCACCTGAGCTAGCATTTGTTGCCAATCTTTTTTTTCTCTTCTTCTCCCAAAAGCCCCCCATTACATAGTTGTATATTCTAGTTGTAGGTTCTTCTGGCTCTGCTATGTGGGATGCTGCCTCAGCATGGCCTGACAAGGGGTGCCATTTCTGTGCCCAGGATTCGAACTGGTGAAACCCTGGGCCACCGAAGTGGAGCCTGCAAACTTAAACACTCGCCCACAGGGCCGGCCCTGATCCCCCTTTCAAATATGGGAATAAATGAATCATGAAAGAATATGTGTTTCTCCTTTTTATAAGATGTAAGAACAAGAGGGGTGATTCGAAAAGATGTAAACTAGGTCTTTTTTCTCTTACTGTTTTATTTAATTTTCACAGGATTTTATTTTATGGAGCAATTGTGCATATATTTGCTGTGAAAATATAGGGCCAGCTATAGAGAATATGAGAATTGATGGGGGTGGGTGGACTGGAAATAATATAAGTGTGTAGGTGGGCAAGTGGAAATCTTGTAGGCAAGCTAAAGACTTCTGCCATCTTTTTACCTTTAAGAAACTACTATTGCCAGGTTGTCTTGGACCTCTTAATATAATAACAATTTCTTTACTTCTTTCAAAGGCTGTCACTCCAGTGACGAAATGAAACTAGAGGAGCGCCAACATTAATGATGAATGCAATCAACGCAATGCTGTCCCAGGACGGGTTTGGTGTCAGGGTGAAGTATTTTCTGGCATATTTGAATCATCTTAGCTAATTTTGCAGATTCAGTTCTCATTTCCAGCTAGCATGTTTCTGCTTTTATTGGGTTAAAAGACGTGTGACTGCTGGAAATACCACATACACATTATATTCTAAAAAACAACTACAGTGTTTTCAGCTCTAGGCGGGTTCCTGAGGCTTGTGCTCTGCACACACAGCCCTCAGCATGATTCAGAGCCAGGATTCATTGAGTTCCAAGACCTGACAGAAATTAGTTCTCAGAAATGTTAAAAATGGGTAGACCAAACTCTGGAGCTCTTCTGATAAAATCAGATGTGTACTTGCTGGCTAGGCAGCCTAGGGGACTCCTGTGGAGACTGGCCAGCAGCAAGGGGCTGGAGAGGCGAAAATCAGGGCAGTGCCATCACTATATGTGTGCACTGTGTGAAAAGATCCAACAGCATGAGTCTCCCTTAACAATTTATTGACGTAAAATCAGGTTCAACTAAACTCAACAGCCACCTTGAAGACAGAAGGGTAAAGTGCAGCTTAAGGGATGTGACTAGGAAAGGGGAGGGAGAATTCCCACCTGGGTTGGGATTTAGGAGTTTGAGCGTTCTCAGGTATGTGAGTCCAGGTTTTTTTAGCACCATCTGGCAGAATTGTTCTGAGCTTCTCTCTTGCACACAGCCCCTCCTTTGCTACCCAGGGGTCAGGGGTGGTCTGGAGGTGGCATCATCAGCTTTGCCTACACACATGAAACCTTGTGCATTTCTTGTGATATATTTATGTATTTCATTAATTTTTCCTCTAGACTATTTCTAAGTCATGTATTTCTATAATTGTCTTTCCAAACCAATACCTACCAAGTTCTGTAGTAAGAGGCTCTAAGTACTTTTTAGTTAGAGCTTTCAATCTGAGGTCACAATTAAATGCCTACTGAAACCACAATAAATTGCAAAGGTATAATTTTCAGGCATGTGCTTAAAATAAACTGAAATTATAGATTTTGAAGTGCCAAAGAACCAACAACATACATAATTTTGATCAATTTGGAAATGTTGAACAATTAATTATCATAAATAAAAATAAAATTTTCAATCTCTCTTTGCTCAGAAAAAAGTCAATTTTAAATTCAACTATAAACTAAAGATGAAAGTGTAATGAGAGATGAATTAACTGTAGCCTCATTTGTTATGATCCAGATTAACATATTAATTAGTCTGATTATAATCTATTTACATATCAAAGCATAAAATTAAAAACCTTGGAGTAATACATAATTATAGAGTAAATTTTCTTTCCAAAAATGTTTTAATTTTCCCTAAATTAATCATGGAAAAAAATTGCAAACTTCATCTAAAACAAAGTATATTTGTATCTGTTTGCTCCTTCAATATTTGAAAATGCCTTAGGAGTTAATATAAAAAAATTATATTTGTTAAAAGTTTTATTGTTTTATTAGTGATTCCTCTTCGTTGAGGTAATCCCTATGACATTAAGTCATCTTGTTTCTCCAAACATACCTTAGAAAAATGAATTAAGTGTTGTATGATTAGGAGATAATAATATTGAACTCATGAATAATATAATTGCTCTTTTTTTCTATAGTTTTTCAGAAATATTGAGCTAAAAGAAACGTAGTTAATTTTTACTTTACTCGTTTCTTTGTTAGTCAGTATTTCTGGTAGTTACGCATTACTTAGACAGTTCTAGCTATAGAACATCTCTAGCTAACCTACTCAAGTTTAGCATTCTTTCATCATTTAATTCATCCTTTAAGTTGGTTAACTTTAAGTATTATTCCTGCACAATCAAGTCAAACAGACAGAGTTGAAAATATAGTTTTTATTTTGACAGAATATGCCTTTGATTTTTCTAGAAAATGAGATGTGCTTGCCTCTAGGCTGAACAATGCCTAAGTAAGCATTAAAATACTTTTAGATATTGATTTTTTAGTCCTATTTCAGAAACCATTATAGTTGTGCTTACAAACACGATAACAGACATCTCTGTAGTATTCAGTAATAGCTATTGGATTGGAGAAAAAAATGTACTTCATTTTAAAAACAATTTAATGCCAGATATATATGCACATTATACATTTGGATTTAAAATATTTGATTAATAGACAAATACATGGAAATATTCCTACTTTACATTCTAGGAAATTAAACTTTTCTTTTCTGGGTCTGCTATTAGGAAAGAGAGACCAAATCAGCAGTCTGGCTTTATTTCATAGTATTCGCTAGGTGTGTTGACACAGTTGAATTTTTCTTGAAAATGTTGTTTCTTAATTGGAAAAAAATTACTCAGATACTAAGAAAAAAAGAGTATTAAAAATCATACATTTTTTTATCCACCTTGTAAAAATTGAATATTTACTTAAGACTACAAGAAATGAAATTATTTCTTTCATGCAGTTGATGATTATTAATTTTGATAGTCTGATACTAAGCAAAAGTGAGTGACACTCTGATCTTTCAAAAACTCAAGTTATTGTTTTTGTTTTCCTAAGTCTTACATTTTAATGTTGTTTCTTTATAGAGTGAGACCTCAATGAACAAGCCCTTCAGGAATGAAGTTTCATTATAGCAAAGTTGACAGAAATTGACAGAATCGACCTAGAAGAAAACATAGGGAGTAAGCTCCTCAACATTGGTCTTAGTAATAATTTTTTGGTTTTGATGCCAAAAGCAAAAGCAACAAAAGCAAAAATAAACAAGTGATACTACATCACATTAAAAAACTTCTGCACAGCCAAAGAAACCATCAAAAAAATTGAAAAGACAACCTATGGAATGGGAGAAAATATTTACAAATCACATATCTGATAAGGGGTTAGTATCCAAAATACTCAAAACTCATACAACTCAATAGTAAAAAACCAAACAATTTAATTAAAAGACAGGCAGAGGATTTGAATAGACATTTTTTCCAAAGACATACAAATGGACAATAGGCACATGGAAAGGTGCTCAACATCAGTAATCATCAGAGAAATGCAAATCAAAACCACAGTGAGATATTGCCTCACTCCTATTAGAAAGGCCGTCATCAAAAAGATAAGAAATAAACGTTGGCAAGGATGTGGAGAAAAGGGAACCCTTGTGCATTGTTGGTGTGAATGTAAATTGGTGCAGCCTTTATGGAAAACATTATGAAGATTGTTCAAAAAATTAAAAATAGAACTACCACATGATCCTGCAATCCCACTTCTAGGTATATATCCAAAGGAAATGAAACAGCATGTTGAAGAGATATGTACGTGCCCATGTTCATTGCAGCATTATTCACAGCAGCCAAGATATGGAAACAACCTAAGTGTCCATCAATGGATGAATGTAAAAGAAGTGTGGTACATATATACAGAGGAGTATTGTTCAGCCACAGAAAGAAGGAAATCTTGCTATTTGGACAGCATGGATGGACCTTGAGGGCATTATGTTAAGTGAAATAGAGATAGACAAATGTTGCTTGATATCACTTATATATGGAATCTAAAAGAAAAAACAATCAACTCAGAAACAGAGTAGAAAAGTGGTTGCCAGGGGCTGGGAGTGAGAGAAATAGGGAGTGGTTGGTACAAGGGTACAAACTTTTAAAAAATGACAAAAGAATGTTGACCAGATTTAAAACGTATACACGTACATTAATAATGTGAAGTGCAGCTACCTGCATATGTTAAGAGGAGGAAAAAAAACTTTTTCACCTACAATCATGTGTTACATCCAACTGGAAGGCAGATACAAAGATAATTCTGGAATATGTAGAAGTTCGTGAAATCTGTCTCCTATTCCCTATCCTCTCATTTTCCATTTCATTCATTTCGCCGAATGAGTGAATGACTTGTTTTTAGTCATTTTGGATATTCAGGACTTTTCGAGAATGTCAGTGATATAAGCCTTATACTGAGCAATTCATATGAACAAAACAAAGGGCTTGCCCATGTTGGTTTTTATGCTGCAGGTACCCTGAGATCAAGAGCTCTTAGTTTGCAAGTGCTAAAAGAAGTGAGTGGTGGGTGTGTGTTGTTTGCAGTGGTATTTGTTGAGCTCCCCGTTGGTGCTTTCCCACTTACACTTATGTCTTCTCCATATGTCCTTCTTCACTTCTCAGACTATTGTCTCCTCCCTTGAGTCGTCTTTGCTTGGTTTCTGCTCTTCCTCACCTCCTCTAAATGGGCGCCATGCTTCTTGAGGGAGTTTGCTGTTTAATGTCGCTGCTGATCAGCTTCCCCAAACACCCTTGGCAATATCACTCTTCTCGCACGGTTTCTACCTCAGGAAATGCAGAACGATTCTGTTGCATAAACTGAGGGAGTTTAAAAGCTTCGTGATTTTTTTAAATATAAAAGTTCACGATTTTCTATTAATATAAACTATGCTGTGAGTGTATTTGGGCTCTTACGCTTACTACTTATCCTTCGGGTGGTACTCAGTACTTCAACACATAATTGTTCTGGTGAGTAGAGCCCCGCTCCTTTAATTTTCTCATTTTGGCCCGTTTATCCTTCAGAACTGCCAGATCAGAGGAGATTATCCTTGATAGACACTGAAATCCTCTCTGTTCTAAAGCCAAGTGTACACCAGACTATTTGGAATTAAGGAAATCAAAAAGGCTTTTGGCAAGATAGTATCAACGTTCCCAGAACTTTGAAGGAAGGAAACGAGCAGGTAGAGGGCCCTACATCAAAAGATTAGGGCTGGAAGGAAGCTCCTTAGATTGGGGTGGAGGTAGTCATTCAGGCCACAGTTATCTGTGTTCCCCCAGCCAACCAGAGTCTGACTCTCCTTAGCTGTCAAGTCTGAAATCTCCACCATTAGAATCACTAATGGTAAAAATGGTTCCCATGGACAATGTCTTTAGGGGGTTATTATTAACATGCATATATTAACATGGTATCTGGGAGCAGCCGGTCCCATCCAGCCTCTTTCTGCAACATTAGGTGAGCCTCTGGATTAGCGAGTTAGCCATGAGAACCCATCAACTATTGGGATTATGAGAGGGGAAGGAGTGCATGCCTTGGGTTGGAGGGTGGAGACGAAATAAAGATATTGAGTCACAGATGACAAAGCTAGGATGAGGAGTTTGGGAGGCCAAGGGACTGCAAGGGGAGAAAACCTTTACAAAGGTTGGCTGATCCTGAGGGGGAGAGAGATGAGAGAGATACAGAGAGGGGAAGAGAAGAGATACTCAAACCAACTTTGCTTTTTTCGTTTTTCTTTCAGTTTAGCCTAAGCTTCATTCTATTCACTATCAAGTTGACTCTGATCTTCTTATTACTCATTTTTTAATATTTTTGGATAGTTTGTTCACTCTTGTTTGCTGGCTTTGGTGGAGCCGCTCCACTTTCAACAGTGGTTTTTAAAATAAGATATGCTTTGTCCTTATGAATGCTGGAAAAGGGCTAAAAATAGATCACTGCCCTTAGCAAAGCAAACATGTTTTAGTTTTTAGTTAACAATGTATTTTTCAATCAAAATGAGGAAGTCAAAGATCTCCGAATTTTGCTGAAAGTGTAGAGAGGCTAAGGCCCTCGTTAGAGGCCCTAATTTTTCTTTGATAGCAATTTACTGTAGGTGTATTGTTACACTAATTTGAGACTATTTCTCTCTCAGGAAATCAGAAAGAGAGAGATGAAATGTCTGCAACGAGACTACCTAACGTGGAGGATGCAGTTCACTGGATATCTTTGTCATACCCACCCAGGATAGGACACGGTGGACAGTGGCAGTGGGCATAACTTCTCAATGGCAGAGATTCCCACTGACATTTTTCACCAAAGAGCTGCCATCCTCACTATGTACTATGTCCAGTCTTTGTATTATCAGTCTCTCTTTCCATTGCAAATTCAAATATCCATCATTTCTCTGATTTCCAATTGAGTTACTACCTTTCAGATAAGACTCCTCAGTATTGTGAGGAAACTTCACCAGCAGAAAAAAAAAATGAACCAAGGATTACTTATAAAGTTCTCTACCCAAGATGGGCTGCAATATTAGCAATATAGCTCCCTCCCCATAAAACCATTATCCTGTGACCTCCTCTGCGTTAACAGGACTTGGGGCTCACGTATCTCCTTTGTATTCATTCCTAAGGGTCTATGTCAAACTCTCTTATGTCTTAGTTCATTTATACCCAAGACTACAGGTTTTCATGTAGCCTAGGATCTGGGTGTGTAGTGATAAATTATTTTATTAAAAAAAGTTTTTTATAAATTTGCGGAGTACTTTGACATTCACTCAGAGTTCTTGATTTCTGACATCTCTATGTGAGCCTTAAAGAGTGTTCCAGCCAGATATAAGAATAGCCCAGGGAAATATTTTTCTCCAGCTGAATACTTTAATCCTGAGAAGGATGGACTTAAGAAACAGACAAAGAAAAAACGACTTCAGAATATATTGAATAATAATAAATTATCTAGTGTCTTACACTCTGTGTGTTCCCAGGACACATATTATCTCATCATTAAGTCTCCGTGATGACAACCCTGTGAGACAGATGGGGAGGAACTCTTCTTGTCTTAAACATTTGAGGTTTAAAGCCAGTGAGAGGCTTGTTCAAGACCACACTGCCTCTCTGTGGTTGATCTGGGACTTGAACCAGGTCTTCTGATGCCCTGTGTGAGACTGATGTTCATGTCCACCCAAGGGTCTGACAATTTCATATTTCCTTCATGGTTTGTCATAGGCTGGTGTCTCCAGAAAGCAGATTCTGAGACAACTGTTAGTGTTCAGGGGCTTTATTAGGGAGTACCCTCAGGATCAACACCTGCGGAAGGGAGAGAGAAGAAGCAGACTAGTCAGAGGGAGGAGCGAGCTGGGATGCAGGACCAGCAGTTTGGGCCGACACCATGGGGAGCCCTGGAATGGAGATGACCCATCGGAGCTGCCGTGCATTGAGCTTCATTGGGCCCAAATGGCTGAGCCGCCGCCTCAGTCAGTTATTGGATGTCAGATCCCCTTAGGAAAGTACGACCTTGGGCAAGGTGGCACTGGAGATGAGGTCATCCCGGAAGGGGCTGAGAGCTGAAGGCTGCTATAGCAGCTGGGGCAACAAGTCCTTCCTTAAAGGGCCATGTAGGTGGATGGCACATCTGTCTGTAGCCGCCACGGAGAATAAATAGGATGTGGGCTTGTGACCCATTCTGCTTAGTTGCCAAAAAACAAAAACAAAAACACATTCTTTAGTGACTTTAACCTCAGTTAGAAGCTTTGGAGAATGCTTAATAATAATGGCCATAAATTAATAAAAAACTCCAGTGCACATTCTGCAGATCTCACCATTTTAGTGTCATCTCTGCTTGTCTACGTTCCAAAAGAAAAGAGGCTAAGCCTTACACAGGTGTAATGTGCAGCATGGTGACTATAGTTAATAGTACTATATGTTATATTTGGAAGTTGCTAAGAGAATAGATCTTAAAAGTTTTTATCACAAGACAAAAAAATTTTGTAACCGTGTGGTGACGGATGTTAACGAGAGTTACTGTGGTGGTGATTTCGCAATATATACAAATATCGAATCGTTATGTTGTACACCTAAAACAAATATAATCTTCTATGTCGATTATATCTAAATAAGAAAAAAAAGATTCATAATGATGGCTTTATGCTCAACCTAAGTCCACTGCCAGGAGCACAGGCCTGGATCCCATCTTCGATGTGCTCTCCAGCAGTGCTTCTCAGACCTAATGTACGTGTCAATTTTCCAGGGAACTTGTCAAAATGCAGGTTCTGCTCCAGTGGGTCTAAGGTGGAGCCCAAGATGCTGCATTTTTACTGCTCTCTTAGATGCTACTAATGCTGCTTGTCCTCTGATCACATACACTTTGAGTAGCAAGGCCCTAGGGCTCTAATCCAACATGGAAATTTCAAGTCTATCTTCGAGGATCAAGGAGAGTCTACCTTTTGCAAGCTGACGGAAGGTGATCTGATTGCGTGTCAGCAATCAGCATCTGTCGTGTTTGCTAATTACTATCTCTTCAAATGCTCCATGTGCTGTGGGACAGACAGAGTAAGGTTATGACAGAGAACTTGTACATTTGGCCAGTCAGGTGCTTACATTTACTTTGTGTGACTTAGCCACTGTTTGCAAAATTAGAGAGGCTTTATTTCTTTCTTTATCTTTGTTTTATATGAAGGTGACTCTTTCAGAGAGAGTAACTGTATCTAAAGACAGTTGACAACCGACATCTGTGTTGCTACTCTTTAATTTTCTTAAGGTATAAATTTTGCCCTAACCGAAGATTTAGGTGTTTTTTCAAAATGTGTATTTGATTATTACTTAAATTAATGAAGAGCCTTTCTTTCCTAGTGCCTAACACACTTCTGTTAGAGCAATAACGTTACAGCCCAGGTGGGGAGACTCGTAAGAACCTTGAACATCGTGCAGTCCAACAACCTAATTCTCAGCAAAGGTTCAGGAGTCAGACTAAGATTTAAAGGGAAAGCGAGAACCAAACTTTTGGTTTCCTGGCTCTCAAATAGCCCTCTTTCCACAATATTGTACTTCTGTCTTGTTCTTATAGAATTCTTGTGGTGGATATTTGCCATCTCCATTGATAGGTGGAAAAGCTGAATTTTTTTTAACAGTATATTTGTGTCAGAGTCAGAAGGAAAACCAAGTATTCATTCCTCTGATACAGTCGCTTTCTCATGATGGCCACGCCACTTAAACCACACCAGACCAAAAACTGTGTGTAGAAAATGACCCCTGGACAGTCTTCATTTGTGAATGAAATAATTACCAATATTTACGGAGAACTTTCTATATTCCAGATACCATTCTGAGTGTTGAAGCGTATTAATTCCTTTAATCTTCAAATCTTCAAACCAGACAGGGTGAGGAAACCGAGACACAGTAAAGTTTAGGGACTTGGCGGAGCTCAAAGAGCTAAGAGCTGGTGAAGCCAGGGATTTCCACCCAGGTAGCTTGGTTCTAGGCCCCACTAACTTGCACTTGGCAATCACGCCACCTGAAGAACCTGGTTAAGGTACAAATAGTCTTTGCTGCTGTAACAGTTTTATCTGTATGAGGAGTCCTTTACAATACGGATAGTTTCCTGATAACAGGTCACTATATGGCAGAAGGAGAAGAGACACTGGGCACCTGTGGGGCCCTGGAAGGAGGCAGCACTATGAGGCATGGTGGGAAACAGGCTAAAGAGGTGATGGGAGCCAAAAGGTAGCCTTCCCCTCTTTTACAATATTCCCCAGCATTGGTGGTGTAGTGTCTGTTTTAGTTTCCTGTGGCTGCTATATCAAATTACCACAAATTTGGCGGTTTACAACAACAGCAATGTATTCTGCCACAGTTGTGGAGGCTAGAAGTCTGAAATGAAAGTGTTGGCAGGGCCATGCTCCCTCCAAAGGCCCCTAGGGGAGGATCCCTCCTTGTCTCTTCCACCTTCCGCTAGACCCAGCTGTTCCTTAGCTTTGGCTCCTTCTTCATGTGGTTGTTATCCTTCTGTGTCTGTGTCTTTTTCCTCTTCTTGTAAGGATACCAATCGTATTGGATTAATGACCTAATCCAGGATTCATCCTAACGACCTCAATTTAACTTGATTACATCTGCAGGGATTCTGTTTCCAAATAAGGTCACATTCACAGGTACTGGAGGTTAGAACTTCAACATCTTTTGGGGACACACAATTCAACCCGTAACACTATCTGTATTAGTCAGTGTTCTCCAAAGAAACAGAATCACTTGAATATTATATATGTTCAGAATTGACTCTCAAGATTATGGACACTGAGAAGTGTCATGACCTGTTGACTGCAAGCTGGAGACTCGGGAAAGCCAGTGGTATAATTCAGTCTGTGTCCAAAGGACTGCGAGCCGAGGGGGTCGATGATGTAAATCCCAGTGCCAGGACAAGGAAAGAGAAGATGAGACATCCCAGCTCAAGCAGAGGCAAGAACAACAGGGCAAATTCCTCTTTCCTCCACCTTTTCTTCTATTCAGGCCCTCAACGGTTGGATGATGCCCACCCACAACGGGGAGAGCAATCCACTTTACTGAGTCCACCCATTCCAGTGCTAATCTCATCTGGAAACATCCTCACAGGCACACTCAGAAATGTTGTTTAATCTGGCCAGATGACCATTACAGTATCTATTCATGGCTAAGAGGATTAGCTGCAAATCAGTTCAGTACTGAGGTACACTTGACACCTGTTTAATTTGTAACATTCTTGACAATAATGCTGTGGACAAAACTGGCAAACTCAGACTCTGGGGTGCTATGTTTATTAGTTCAGTCCGTTTGGACCCCTGCTTGTGGTATGTACCACCAGAAAAGCTTTTCTCAGGGTCTATGCTCTGTCTAATGGTTGTCTTGTAAAGGAGGTTGAGATCAGATCAATGTAGGAGATGCTGTGGAGCACATGCCCTCCTGGAAATCATGGTGCACCCTGGCTGTTTAGGAGCACAGACTTTTTAAACCTTACATTTAACTTTGTTTTGTTCTGTTTCTCCCGAAGCCCACTTGAGGCTAGAGCCCCCTTTGTCATAATATTTACGGCGCTTCCTAAACATTTTGGGCAATTCTTATCAAGACTCCTAAAAACTTCTTTTTGACTTCTGACCCTTTCATGGCACTCATCGCATTGGGCTTGGTCCCCTTTAGTGAGCACACCTCTTTCACCTTGAACTTGTCAAGAGCAAGGACTCTTTCATGTTTATCTTTTTGTCCCTACTGTTCAGTAAAGTGTTTAGCACATAAGAAGTGTTTCATGGGGCTGGCCCTATGGCCTAGTGTTTAAGTGTGGCATGCTCCACTTTGGTGCCCTGGGTTCAGTTTCTGGGCGTGGACCTACACCACTGGTCTGTGGCCATGATGAGGTGGCAGCTCACATACAAAATAGAGGAAGATTGGTGCAGATGTTAGCTCAGGGCTAATCTCCCTCAGCAAGAGAAGAAAAGTGTTTCATGCTTTCTCAATGAAAGAACAAAGCTACAAAGAACCAAAATATTTCACAGCAGGGAAGTGATTAAGTCAATTAGCATTAATACTTCAGTGGAAGATCATGCATCTCTATATAGAAAAATAATTATGAAAATTGTGTAACATGAAAAAATTTCATAATCTTTCAAAAGAAAAACAGCACAACTGTAAGTATGCTGAGTTTACAATGACAGAAAACATGTACGTGTACATAATAAGGGCCAGACAAGACATAAATAAATGAAAATAGTCATTACATTAAAGTGGTGGGATTAAGGATGATTTTAATTCTTTTACTTGTTTCTTTCAATATTGCCATAATTTAGTTTGTACAGTACTAATTACTTTGTTAAAAAGAAAAGAAAGCAAACCACCAGTTTGTGGCCTTCCCAGCAACACATGGCCTGAGAGTGGGCCTGTTGGGCCCGGCAGCGTGTTGGGGTTTCCAGAGCTGCAGAGTAAAGCTGCTGGGCAAAGCCAGTCAGATGTTGTGGGATTCCAGGAAAGCCGTGTTTTTATCCCCAATCCACCCCAGGAAAGGCCTTATCTCCTTTGCTGGAGGCTATTCTAAGATCCGTCACTCTTAAATTGACTCTTCAATATCTACTGGTTCAAAATCCCATTGAGTTAATGGAATTTTTGTTTCTTTTGGTATTCATGTTAGCTTATCATGAGATGTTTGAATCCTTTAGCAAGGTTTCAATTCAATGTGGTCATACAAGTTCAATATTTGGCAGCATTCTTTAGGGTCCTCATGGATGTAGACTAAGAACCCATCCAGGCATTGCTGTGGTTGGGTGTAAACAGAGACCCCATTTCTCAGTAGGTGACTTAATCGCATTCTGGCATTTTCGCTAGATAGAGATTGCTTGTATTTTGGTTAGTGTTCTAAATTCTCCAGTGTACTTCAATCCGACTAGAGTATTTGTATTGGGTTTAAAACTTGATCCTCACCCTTTCTCTTGAATCCCTTCTCTCTTCACTTACTCTCTGAAGCAAATTCTGCCAAATAAAACTCTGCAGCTTGCTCAACCATCAAGAAATCTCTCTTGAGCCTGGAACTAGGTCTGTTGTCTGATGTGTCCAATTCTCTGAGCAAATTTCCTCCCTCTTGTGGATCAAAGTCAAGGGTTTTGCTTCACCTCCTGTCATCTCTGTGTTCTGCACTGCCGCGTTCACTCTCAGCACAGGAAGAAGAATGTCAGACATGCTCCCTCTTTAAGAAAGTCTGGTTTCACTGAAGAGTACATGAAAGGTGTTCTATTCAATAAGCAATAAAGTTGTGAAAAAATCTCATAGGAATCTCAGTGTATTCTTCTAGGCAGGGCTTTTTAAAATATCCTTGGGTACCTTTTATTGTTTATTTACAATCTACGCTTTCTAACGTGGCTTTGGTACATTTAGATGGCCAGGAAGAGACTGGTGGGTATGGAAACTTTCTGGAGATCTCAAACCTTATGCACCAAACCTTAAACTTTGAAATGAGCTCTTCCTAAAACCCTTTATATTTCTTTTCACTTTATCCTTTCTATGGTACCCTGATACCAATCTAATCTTTTCTTGGTAACAGAGTTAGATACAGCCTGATAGAATAGAAAGGGTTATATTAGGATCAAGAGAACTGGATTTTAGTTTCATTTCTGCTAAAAATTTTTTGTGCAATCTTGTGTATTTCTTTACAGATTGTTTTTTCTGTAAGAGTTCCTTGTAAACTGTGGAAGGCTATGCACGTAGAAGGCATCGTCCTCATAGACATTCCTTCTGACACTGGATCATAACACAGACATTCTTCTGTATCCTCTAAGGTATATGGAATTATTTGCCCCTGTACTAAATGAACCAGATTTCAGGGCTTTTAGCGTTTGTATATATGTGTAGGGGGCCAGAGCTGGGTGAGTTGTGGGAGGGGGGACCGAGGGGGACTCACCACTTGCAGGTTTATTCTGGACAGAGGTAAAGTGGATTTTCATGCTGTTTTCCCAAACGCTTGTAGGGAGAAGTTATCTTTAATAAAATTTGACCATGCGAAAGGAAACCTATAATTTCAAAGCTTTTCCTTTTCTTTTATGCACCTAAAGGGTGGAGACCCTGAGTAGAAGGCCCTTTGTTTGGCAATGCAGATTCATACTTTTGATAAGCAAAGGCAAGCTTGAAACTTACTTTGGGGGTGAACAAAACTCTTTACAGAGGGATTAACAGGATTTTGGAGGTGGGAGAGGTAGGAGTAGGAGTGTGTGCGAGTGTATGTGTGTGTAAGAGAAAAGCCCCAGAAGATGGAGACAGTGCAGGCCTAAGTGGATGGGTGGAAATGGCTGAATGAGCATTTAGAATATATTTTACTTAAGTTTGTCACTGAACTGTAGTCTGTCTTCATTATCCTCAACTCTAAGTACCGTTCTGTAAATAGTAACTCTGTGTTAACGATGACACAGGGAGTTGAGGAATAACGCAGCCCTTCCTACAGCATCCTGCTACTACACGTGTGTTGGTGGCAGCACCACATTCAGAAAGGACTGAAGCCCATGGTCCAGGCAGTTGAGGCTAGAGGACGCCCAGAGCTGGGGATCAGGGAAGAAAAGATGCTCACAGAAAAGGGAACTGACCTAGCCAATTGTAAATCTCCTGAAAATTCAGAGAAACTTTGAAGAGACTTCTGGACATTCTACACTATGATGTGTAGGATGTGGGCTTGAGTCATTTACATTTTAATTCTACAAGATGGAGCGACCACAGAAAAATTTATGAACTAATGTAACAGATAACAATGTACATACTGGCAAAATTAAACAGATAATCACCTTAATTCTATTTGCTTCAGGGCTTTTTTTTTGTTTTTTGGAATAACTGTTTTTAGAAAAGTTGTTTAGAACAATTTTTTTTAGAACAATACATTAAAATTTTTTTCTCTCTTCTTTCCCAGAAGTAAATCCTTTCTTAAAATTAGATAATTTTATTCCCATGTATTATATATACAAGAGATACATTGTTTTGTGTGTTTTAAAATTTTATATAAATGATATACTGTATACAATGTTTCATAACTTTATTTTTTCAGTCAATATTGTATTCTTGACATTTCTCTATCTTGATACATGAGATCATTTTAAGCGCTGTATGATAATTGATTGAATAAATAATTTATTTGAATAATAATAATAAATGAATGAATAATAATAAATGAATAATTTATTCATTCTTCTGTTGCAGGACAGTTAGATTGTTTCCACTTTTGTGCTATTACAAACAATGTAGCATTGAATGTCTTTGTATTCTTTGTGCACATGTGCAAGGATTTCTCTAGGGTGAACATCTGTCACTTGAATTGCTGGGTTTTAGGATGTCTTAGCCTGGATCCCCTAAAAAATCAGAGCCTGAGGCAAGGCTCCAGTGCTACACTTTATTAGGAAGCCAATTCTAGAGCAGTGAGGCTGAGGGAAGCAGGAAGCGAGGCAGGGAAGATGAGAAGCAAATGCAAGGTTTACATGACTGTCACTGCTTCACAAGCCAGGAAGAGATACAGTTGGTGGCTGGGCAGGTGGACCCACTTGGTCACATAGGGTGTCTCGGGATAGGCTATAGGGAAGACTACTCCTAGGAAAAATCCACTGAAGGAAGAAAAGTGGAAAATGATCTGCTGGCTCCCGTTTCTCTTTCCTCTCCTAGGGACAAAGTTCATTCCAAGGGAAGTAAATCACTGTGTACTTTCAGATTATATCACCTGGCCTCTTCAGTAGCTGCTGGAGAAGCCAGATCTCACTTCTCTCTTCCTCACTTGTAACCTTCAGTGGCCCCATGCTTTTTCCTGAGGAGAAAGTGATGGGAAGAACCAGAGACTTCTGATGTCTTGCTGGTCAGCGTCAGGCAGTAGAACTTCATGGGTCTATATGGAGTTGGTTGCAGCGATAGCAACTGAGTTGGAGCAGATGGTGCAAGAGAATATAGGGAGGCGTACAAGATGTATCCAACAGGGCATGTCTATTATGCACATGTACAACTTTGCTAGATACTGTCAAATTGTTCTCAAAAATAGTTGTGACAATTTACACTCCCACCCAGAAACATAAAAGATTTTCTATTTCACTACATCTTTGAAAACTCAGTGTATTCAGACCTACTTTTATTAACCTAATGATCTAAGCCAGTATTTCACTTTTGCGTTAATTTTTACTTATCCGATTAATAATGTGAGTGAGCATTTTTTGGATATTTTTTATATTTATGGGTCATTTGGATTTCTTCTGTGAATTGTTGGTTCAAATCCTTGGTTTATTAAAAAAACTGGCTTGTTTGTCTTATTCTCATTAATTTATAAATGTTCTTGATATATATTTGCAATTTACATGAGTTACAAAGAACTTCTCCAACTACATAAACTCAATTTTTTAATTAAAATTTTTTTAAATTGACAAATTTTTTAGAGCAATTTAAGGTTCAGCAAAATTGAGGGGAAGGTACAGAGATTTCCCATATACATCAAGAGCCCAGACGTGCATAGCCTCCCCCATTATGAACATCACCCACCAGACTGGTATATTTATTGTAATTCATTGACCTACATTAACACATCATAATCATCCAAAGACCGTAGTTTCCATTACAGTTCACTTTTGGTGTTGTACATTCTATGGGTTTACACAAATGTATAATGATGTATATCCATCATTAAAGTACCGTAAAGAGTATTTTCACTGTCCTAAAAATCCTGTGTACTCTGCCTATTTATCCCTCTTACCCATCACCCAATCCGTAGGTCTTTGCACTGTCTCCATAATTTTAAGTTTTTTCAGAATGGCAGATGGTTGGAGTCATGCAGTATGCAGCCTTCTCAGATTGGCTTCTTTCACTTAGTAATATGCCTTTAAGATTCCTTTGTATCTTTTCATAGCTTGATATCTTATTTCTTTATAGTGCTGAATAATATTCCATTGTCTGGATGTACCACAGTTTATTTATCCATTCACGTACCGAAGGATGTTTTGGTTGCTTCCAGGTTTTGGTAATTATTAATAAAGCTGTTGTAAAGTTTTTATTTTTATTTTTTCCCTTGCTGGGAAAGATTTGCCCTGAGCTAACATCTGTTGCCAATTTTCCTCTCTCTTTTTTTCTTTCCTCCCCAAAGTCCCAGTACATAGTTGTATATTCAAGTTGTAGGTTCTTTTAGTTCTTCTGCGTGAGCTGCCACCATGGCACAGTCACTGACAGACAAGTGGTGTGCTTCCATACCTGAGAACTGAACCCAGGCCACCAAAGCAGAGTGCTGAACTTTAACCACTAGGCAATCAAGGTTGGCTCAACTCTTGTTTTCTTTTGATCAGTGTTAGCATGGTATATTTCCTCCATTCATTTATTTTATTTTATTTGGTGAGGAAGATTTTCCCTGAGTTAACAGCTATTGCCAATCTTCCTTGCTTTTTATTTTTATTTTTGTTTTTTGCTTGAGGAAGATTGGCCCTGAGCTAACATCTGTGTCAATCTTCCTCTATGTTGTGTGCACAGCTGCCACAGCATGGCTGACGAGTGGTGCAGGTCTGCCTCCCAGATCTGAAGCCATGAACTTTGGGCTGCCAAAGTGGAGCACACTGAACTTAACCACTATGCCACGGGGCTGCCCTCCTCCATCCGTTTATTTTTAATCCCATGTGTCTTTATTTTTAAAGTGGCTTTCTTATAGACAATGTATAGGTGGGTCTTGCTTTGTGATCCGCTCTGACAATCTCTGTCTTTCAAATGGTGTACTTAGACCATTGATGTTCAAAGTAATTATTGATATAGTTTGATTAATATCTAACATTTCATTACTGTTTTCTATCTGTTGCCCTTGCTCTTTGCTCCTAGTTTTGTCTTCTGCTCTTTTTCTGCCTTTTGTGGTTTTAACTGAGCATTTTGTATGATTCCATTTTCCCTCCTTTCATAGTATACCAGGTAAGCTTTTTTTTTTTAACTGTTTTTGTTGGTTGCCCTAGAGTTTTCAATATATATTTACAAGTAATCCAAGTTCATTTTCAAATAACACAATGCTACTTCACGTGTGAGTACCTTATAATAAAAACATTCTAATTCCTCCCTTCCATTTCTTGCATCATTGCAGTCATTCATTTCACTTTTATATAAGGATATATACATAAGCATACATAATAAAATACACTGTTGCTATTATTACTTTGAAAAAACTGTTGTATGTTAGATCAGTTAAGACAAATAAAAATACAAAATTTTATTTTACCTTTACTTATTCTTTCTTTGATGCTCTTCCTTACTTTCTGTAGATCTGAGTTTCTGACCTATATTAATTTCTTTCTGTCTAAAAAGCTTCTTTAAACATATCTTTCAAGGCACGTCTACTGGCAACAAATTCTCTCAATTTTTTTTTGTCTGAAAAAGTATTTCTTCTTCACTTTTGAAGAATAATTCCAGAGGGTAAAGAATTCTAGGTTGGTGGCAGCCTCTTGGGGGCAGCAGAGCTGGAGTGTGGCCAGAGGGCAAGGAGGATAGTCGTCACCGGTCGGAGCAAACACTCAAACACTCAGACTTGCCTCCTACCCCTCCCTGGCCCCCACAAGCCCGCCCCTCCCTGGCCAGCTCTTCTTCCCTCTGGCTAGGACCCTCTCAACACTAAATATTTCACTCCACTCTTTTCTTGCATGGTTTCTGAGAACTCAGATGTAATTCTTATCTTAGCTCAGGTAAGGTATCTTTTTGCCTCTGACTTCTTTCAGAATTTTTCCTTTACTTTTGATTTTCTGCAGTTTGACAAATATATGCCTAGATTTAGTATTTTTTTGGTATGTACCATCCTTGGTGTTCTTCAGTCTTCCTGGATCTGTGGTTTGGTGTCTGACATTAATTTGTAGACATTCTCAGTCATTATTATTTCAAATATTTCTTCTGTCCTTTCTCTCTTCTCCTTCTGGTATTCGCAGTATGTGTATATGACACCTTTTGCAGTGATTCCATGGTCCCTGGATAGTCTGTTTTCTTTTTGTCTGTCTTTGTTCTATTTGTTCTTTGATTTTTGAAGATTCTATTAGTCTATCCTCTAGCTTAGAGATTCTTTCCTCAGCTGTGTCCAGGCTACTAATAAGCCCATTAAAGGCATTCTTCATTTTGGTTACAGTGTATTTTTATCTCTAGCATTTTTTTGTATTTTCCTTTGGATATCTATCTCTCTGCTTATATTGTCCACGTGTTCTTGCATGTTATTTACTTTATCTGTTAGAGCCCTTAGCATATTAATTATATGTTTTAACTTCCTGGTCTGATAATTCCAATATTACTGATATTTCTGATTCTGATGCTTACTCTGTTACTTCGAATTGTGTTTTTTTGCCTTTTGGTAAGCCTTGTAATTTTTTGTTGATAACCAGATATTACATATCTGGCGTTGGTTTCTGCTTGTGAATGTCTGCTCCATTAAGTTGTGGCTCACAGTACGTGCCTGTTTTTCTCTCCAATCTTGGGGCAGTCATTTGCCCTGTGTCCTCCGCTTTCTTATGGATCCAAGAAGAGTTGCAAATTTTTAAGTCTGTTCAGCTTTTTACTTGTTGTTAGGACAGAGTGGTGACTAGTGGTGACTTCCAAGCTCCTTACATGCAGAACCAGAAACTAGGATCCTATGTAACTTAATTATTTCCCTCTATTTATGGTGTGTTTTTTTTGTCATGCAGAAGTTTTAATTTTAATATAGGCAAACACACCAACATCTCTATTTATGGCCTATAACTTTGTGTCTTAAGACATCCTTTCCTATTTTATTTCATGAAAATATTTTGTGTTTTAGTCTATATTTAATGTATAAATTTTACAGCTTTGCTTTTCATATTAGTTTTCTTAAATCCCCTGGAATTTATTTTATTGTATGACAGGAAGCAAGGATTTCATTCAATCCTTTTTTTCTATATGGATAACCAAGTGACTCAGAGCTATGTATTAACTATTCCTTCCTTTTCCCATTGATTTCCCCCCAACATTCTAATGTGAAAAGTCTCAAAAATACAGAAAAGTTAAAAAAATTTTGCGGTGAACTCCTATATTTGCACCACCTGGATTTTGTCACTAACATTTTAGCATACTTGCTTTATCACATATCTATCCATCAGTCCATCCCTCTATCCATCCATTAATTCATCTTATTTTGCATGCATTTCAAGTTAAAATGCATATATTAGTATACTTTCTATTAAATACTATAGCATACCTAAATTAATTATAGTTCAACATTATTTACATTTTTTCTTTTTAGGTAAAATATACATACATGTTTTATTTATTTTATAAAATTTTATAAATTTTATTTACTTTGTACATACATACATGTCTTTTGTACATACAATAAAATGTACAGATCTTAATTCTATATATGCTGAGTTTTGACAGACGAATACAATTCTGTATTCCAACTTTTATCAAGATTAGAGCATTACTTGGGCTGGCCCAGTGGCACAGTGGTTCAGTTTGTGCACTCTACTGGGGCAGCCTGGGATTCATAGGTTTGGATCCTGGTGCAGACTTATCACTGCTCACCAACCATGCTGTGGTGGTAGCTGATATAAAATAGAGGAAGACTGGCACAGATGTTAGCTCAGGGTCAATTTCCTCACACACATACACAAAAGATTAGCACATTACCATCAACCTAGAAATTTTCCTTATATCACTTTCTAGTCAATTCCCATACAATCTACTAAGAATTAGTATTATTCCACTTCATATAAAATGCAAAAATCTTGCCTAGGTTTATAAATCCTCCTAGGGATTTGCCAAGCTTCTTGAATCTATAAATTTTTGTCTTTCACAGACATAAGTTTTGGAAAATTTTGGAGTTTTGGAAAACTTTGGTCATGATTTGTTTAAAAATTTTTTTTGCTGCATTTCCTCTTTCCTCTCCTTCTGAGACTCCACATATGCATATGTTAGCTCTTTGATATTGACTCATAGGTTCTTGAGGCTCTGTTAATTTTTTTCCTTTCTTTTTTTCTATCTTTTCTTTCTATTAAATGATTTCTATTGGTCTGTCTTCAAATTTGCTGACCCTGCATTCTGGTATAGTTTCATCCACTACATGCTTCTTCTTCTTCTTCTTCTTCTTCTTCTTTTTTTTTTTTTTTTAATATTTAGAGGTGGTATGTTATAGACTGAAAACTGGCTTCCCAGAAGTTATCAACATCAAATCCTTGGAACCAGCCAATGTCACCTTATTTTGAAAAATAATATTTATAGAGATAATTAACTTGCAACTTAAGAGTCTTAAGATGAAGAGCTCATCCTGAATTATCTGAGTGGGCCCTAAAGCATCCTTGGAAGAGACACGCAAATGAGATTTGACAGACAGAAAAGGAAGAGGCAATGTGACCATGGAGGCAGAGATTGGAGTGATGTGGCCAGAAGTCAAGAAATGCCAATAATCACCAGGATCCAGAAAAGACAACAAAGAATTATCTTCTAGAGCTTGCAGAGGGAGTATGGCCTTGCTGAAACTTTGATTTTGGACATATCGCCTCCAGAACTGTGACAGAGTATGTTTCCGTTGTTTTAAGCTAGCAAATTTGTGGTAATTGTTACAGCAGCCATATGACACTAATACACTGTATTTTTTACATTGTAATTTTTAGTTCTAGAATTTCCATTTGGTTCTTTAATTTCTATTTCTCTGCTGAGATTTCCTATCTTTTCATTTATTACTAACGCATTCTTCTTTATGTCATTAATCACAGTTATATTAGCTTCTTTAGAATTCTAGTCTGCTCATTTTAATATCTGAGTCACCTTATGGTTGGTCTCCTTTGATTTTATTTTCTCTTGAGAATGAGTCATATTTTCATTGTTCTTTGGATAAATATAATTTTGGATTACATCCTAAGCATTGTGAATGTGATGTTATAGAGAGCATGCATTCTATTATGTTGCTCTAAAGGTATTGATTTTTTCTGTTTAATTTAGACTCAACCTGCAAATGGTTGATTTGATGGTATCTACTCAGCTGTTACCCTTCATATTGATTTTTGTACCTTTCTGTTACATACAAAGTTCTCATATATGTGTATCTATTTCCAGGTCCTCTATTCTAATCCAATGGATTATTCGTTAGTCTTTTTATTATTACCACATTGTTTTGGTCTTAGTATCTAATAAAATGAGTCTTCCTTAATTTTTTCAAAATTATATTTGCCACATTTGACTTTTTGGTCTTCCTTCATATTCTGCAAAAGTTCTGGTTGATATTTCATTTGGAATTGCATCTTTTAAAACTTTCAATAAAATTTAAATTTCCACCATAATGTCTTGTAAGTCATTGTGAAAGTTATTTCTAGATATCTTGTAATTTGCTGCTGTTATAAATATGTCCTTTTGGTAATCACACTTTCTAACAGTTCAGTTTGACTTGACACATTGATCTTATGCCTAGTGAACATTATTGTAATATTTAAAAAAATTTATGTGCATAGCTGGTTTTGGTTTACTCACATGTTGTTTTGAGTTTTTGTATCTATGTTCATAAATAAGATTGGTTTATAATTTTTCTTTCTTGTCCATAGTTTCACTTTGATAATAAGGTTATACAGATGAAGCTTATAAACTAACAAAATTGGTTGCTGGGCTTATATATTTTATATTTTCTGAGACAATGTGTTTAATATTGTAATTAGCTGATACTTAAATGTTGGTAAAACTTTCCTGAGAAATTGTCTAGGCTAGTGAGTTTTTGTTTGCTTTGAAATGCTTTTGTGGGTATATTTTACATTATCTATTCATTTCATGATAAATAGTTTTACAGAAGTTATTATTTAATGATAACTATCAGGTTAATTATTTATTCTTGAGAGAGTTTTGAAAGGTTATGTTTTCATACGCTGTTTTTTGCGTTCAAAGCATTTTCTTATTTTCATCATGATTTTATCTTTGACTCATAAATTATTTATACTTGAGTTTTTAAATTTCCAAATGGATAAGAATTGCTGAATTTTTGTTTTGGTAATTGATTTTAAATTTATACTGTTCTGGTCAGTATGATATTGATTCTTTTGTATTTATTGAATCTAGCTCTGTAGGTTGCCAAGTGGTCTATTTTTATAACTGTTCCATATACACTTGAAAAGGATGTTTTCTCTAATTTGGGGATTGCATGGCTCTATAGATATCTAATAGATCAAGTCTTTTAAGTTGTATTGCTCAAATTATATTCTTATTAAATTTTTGCCTGCTTTATTTTTCAATTATATAAAAAAGTATGTTAAACTCTTGTGTTAGGTTATAGATTTGTCCTTTTTACTCATAATTCTGACATTTTTTCTTTTATGTATTTTAAAGTTATGATTTTAGTCAAATACAGATTCAGAATTCTGGTATGTTTGTGGTGAATTGTTTCTTTTATCATTATATAATGGCTCTTTTTTTTCCCCCTAACAATACTTTTTTGCTCTAAGATCTACCTTTAAATGATATTAATATTGTTTTATAAGCTTTCTTTGGTTTGTATTTACATGGAAAATATTATTGGTGATTACTCATATATTTGGATTTATTATTTTAGCTCCTGCTTTTTAATTAACATCCTCTCTCCCTCTCCACTCCACTCCCCACCTTTCTCCCTTTCTATTGTCTGGTCGTTTTTCTCACTTCTACTTTGGAAGTTATACACCTTTCTTCTACTATTTTAGTGGTTACCTTAAATTTTAACATGCAAACTTATTTTAACAAAGTCTAATCTTACACAAGATTTGTCCCCTTTTCAAGAAATGCAGGTATCTTTTTATTTTATTTTATTTTTTAATTTTATTTTTTTGGATGTACATCATATTTCAAATTCTGTGTACATTACATCATGTTCACCACCCGAACACTAATTATAGTCCATCCCCTCACATTTGACCCTAATCACCCCTTTTGCCCTCCCCCTTCCCCCTTCCCCAATGGTAACCCCAGTCCAATCTCCAATGCTATGTGTTTTTTTTGTTGTTGTTTTTATCTTCTGTTTATGATTGAGATCATATGGTATTTGACTTTCTCCCTCTGACTTATTTCACTCAGCATAATACCCTCAAAGTCCATCCATGTTGTCACAAATGGCCGGATTTCGCCAAGAAATGCAGGTATTTTAAGGGATTTAAATACGATAATTCCTTTCTATCTTAAAATCCACTTAATCCAATCTGTTAGTTCAGGCTTGTTTTCATCCCTTAAATAATCATTGTAATGTATTTTTTATTTTATCATTTTATGCAAATATAGATAAATATACATTTACTAGATTTACCTGATTTTTTTTGGTTTACCATTATGTCTTGAATCCTACACTTTCCTTTTGGTCATGATTTTCTTCTTCTTGAAGTATATCCTTTAGTGGTTCTTTTCAGGCTGGTTCTATGATCTGTAAATTCGTTTTCATCTTAGTTTGTTTGAAAACACCTTTATTTCACCCTTAGGTTAAACAAGAGTTTAGCAAGTGAAGAATTCTAGATTAGCAGTTGTGTTATTTATATAACTTAATATTATCTTGTTATTTTCTGACTTCTGTTCTTGCTGTTGAGAGGTCATCTGTCAGCTTAATTGCTGTTCTTTTTCTCTCTGTTTGCCTTTTCTTGTCTTTGGTGTTCTTCAGTTTTGTTACAGGGGGTTTACCTATAAATTTACTTTTATTTATCCTGTGCAGACTCATTGTGATTCTTAGATATGAAGACTCATTCATCAATTCTGAAACATTCTGAGCCATTGTTTGTTTCAGTATTGCTTCTCTTTCACTCTTTCTGTTCTTTCCATCTGGGGCTCCTGTTTTTTTGTTTTATTTAAAAAAAATTCCCCCCAAACTTTATTGAGGTATAATTGACAATAAAATTGTATATATTTAAAGTGTACAACATGGTGGTTTCATACATGTTTACATTGTAAAATGATCATCGCAATTAATTAACACATCCATTGTCTAACATTGCTACCTTTTTTTTTTTTTTGGTGATGAGAATGCTTAATATTTACTCTTTTTTCTAAATTTCAAGTTATTCAGTATAATATTAACTATAGTCACCATGCTGTACATTAGATTCTCATAACCCGGGACTTCTTTTAAACGTACATTTGACTTTCTTGTACTATCCTCTGTGACTCCTAAGTCTCCATCATATTTTATGTTTTTTTAACCTCTCTGCCTTCATTCTCTATGGTTTCCTCATGTCTAACTTTTTTGAAAAGATTTGCAGCTGAGCTAACATCTGTTGCAATCTTCTTTTTTTCTTCTTCTCCCCAAAGCCCCCCAGTACACAGTTATATATTCTAGTTGTGAGTGCCTCTGGTTGTGCTATGTGGGATGCCGCCTCAGCATTGCCTGATGAGTGGTGCCATGTCTGTGCCCAGGATCCGAACTGGCGAAACCCTGGGCTGCTGAAGCAGAGCACGCGAACTTAATCACTCGGCCATGGAGCTGGTCCCTCATGTCTAACTTTTAGTTCAATAATTTTCCCTTCAGCTGTATATAATCTGATTTTTAAATTATTCATTGAGTTCTTAATTTTAACGAATGCATTTTTCATTCAAGAAGTTCTGTTATTAAAGACGCTTTTAATAGGGTCTTGTACATTTTGTGGTTTCAATTTCTTGAATAATTTTTAGATACGCATTTTGTAGATTTTACCAGATGATTCTATTACCTAAAGTTTTCTTATTGTTTAGTTTTGGTTCTAATCCCCTTTTTGTGTTTGCTGACTCTTACTTATGGTGGATTATTTCCTCATGGTTTATTAATTTTGGATGATGAGCTCATTCTCTGTAAGACATTATTTGTGGAAATTCTATAAAGGCTGATATAAGAATATAACATTCTGGAGATGTTTGTGAGGACTGAGTTGGGGACATGTATTCTAGAGAAATTTGAGTTTGGTGCTTCCAGTTACCTGAGAGTTATTATCGTCCTACAATTAATTTTTAGGTAAATTTCTTGGCTTTGGGGTTCATAGATCACAGGAAGTCTAAATTTGCTGTGGAAATCCAGATGGATATCTAAGACACATACACACACACACTCACATGTATAGATATATATATGCACACACACTCATACATAAATATACACATAGTCACGTATATGCAATACATATTTTCTTGCAGCCTTCTCCAAGTTTAGAAATAAGAAAATAAATCTTGCTAAAATTATATGTGAATTTAGGAAAATAGGTTCTGAAAAGATAAAGGTCTGTGATGAGTGAAGTTTGCGAGATTAAGATATATCTACTCTTTGTTGAGTAATTAATGTATTTCAGGCTATGTGCTAAAATAAAATTTTGTGCCACATAACGATGTTTCAGTCAAAGATGGACAGCACATATAATAGTGGCCCCATGAGATTAGTACCATATAGCCTAGGTGTGAAGTAGGCTATACCACCTAGGTTTGTGTCAGTACACTCTATGATGTACACACAATGGCAAAATTGCCTAATGACACATTTCTCAGAATGTATCCCTATCGCTAAGTGATGCATAACTGTACATACCTGTTCACATAAAGTTTCAGTAACTATGTGAGATAGTTATTAATATTTTTTCCACTTTAAAGATAAGTAAACTGAGGCGAAATGGTGGCATTAGGCTATTTTACTCAAATGTCACCTCTTATTGAGGGCTTCCATTGCCATTTCCCCTCCTTTGGCAATAATTCTCCCACTTTCCTGATTTATTTATTTGTTTGTTTTTGCTGTAGAACTTCTCACCTTCTAGTACACTAAAGATTCTGCTCATTTTCCTTTATTATTGTTTCTCTTCCCCACCCACTTGCAAACTCCTCAAGAATGTAAGCTCCATCACGACAGACACTATTTTTCAGTCTATATTATGCTACTGATTTCTATCGCCTAGAACATTGCCGGGCAAATGGGCACTCAGTAAATATTTGTGAATGATGAATGACTCAAATGAGATGCTGTGTGCTTTTCCCTATGCACTATTCTACTTCTGAGCTTTGAGTCATGAATCTGTGATGACTGTTTTATCTTTAGTTCCTTAAAGGCCTTTAAAAATGTTTGGGTTTACTCTTTTAATTTAGTTATGTTCCAAGTAGGAGAGGTTGCCAAATAAGTTAATTCCAACATGGTGAGGTGTTTATGTGTATGTACATGTCTGCAAAAGCATGCACTTGAATAATGCTTGACCTCCAGCAAATTAAAGGTTATGTGAAAGCACTTGGCATTCCATAAAGCTGATCAGACATAAGATGTTTCTATTATTATTCTGTTGCTATATGATGTTGGTTAGACAGTTAGAACCATATCATCAACTTAGGGCACTTACAGCCAGTTCAGAGCATAAAAAGGAACATAATCAATCAGTCTGCTTCCTGATCTGTTCAACGGCAGGGTCCATCCCGCCTTTGGTCTCGTTCTGGCCTTATATCCCCTCTCCAAACACTGCCTACACAGGGAGAGAGAGCAAGCGAGCAATAGACAGAGATAGGACAGAAACAAAGAGGCAAAGAAGTAGATTTAGAGAGAGATCAAAAGGTATGTGTTCATGTGTGTGTAGTGAGAAAGCAAAAGAAAAAGGACAAGAAATGTCACCAAAAAGTTTGAAAAAGTAAAAAGGAAGAAAAAGAGAGAAAAAGATATTGCAATAAAGAGGAATGTCCTCTGAATAAAAGTGATAAGACTGGTACATGTGTGGACTTCATCTCTGAAGACAGCTCTAAAGAAGTTCCCAATTGTCTTGCAAAGCCCATTTTATCGGAGTGTGAATTACCTGCCCTTGGGAGATGACCTTGTAGGAAAGCACCGTGTCTGGCTCCAGGTAGCTGCACAAGGCCTGTTTGTTGACTAAATAAGTGGATGAATGAATGGCAACAGAAATTTAGATGCCTCTTTTCTAGAGTGATTCACTTTCTTAAAAATTTTATTACTTTACAGTCATACATTGTGTCCAATTTTTTCTTATTGGCTGACAAAGAACAGGGCACGAGTCTAAGGACAGCCACGATCCACGGTTGTAGAGCAAAGTGCAGGGCTTACGGCTGGAGAGACAGGATTATGAATCTAAATCAAACTCAGTGCAGCGCAGGTTTAGACTTATCCCCTGTTCAGGACAAAACCTTGAGGTTTTTGTTTTTTTGACATTTGAACAATTATACAAAAGAGGTAGAAATGAAAAATTAAAAGCAAGTGAGGAACCAAGCATTTTTAAGAAAGAACGTAAGCAGCAGAAGAGGGGAAGACTAAGACAAAATGATTTGCTGTTTCAAAAGCAACAGAGCAATACAGCACTTGCTCTCTAAGGCTATCGCCTGCTACGTACAAACAGGAGAGGTGCATCAATTAACATTGCTGTCTCAGTCTCTAAAACGAGTATCGCGTGATCTGAGGTTTCTATCCCACCCCACCTAGTAACTCTTCAGTGATTGTGTGAAACTTTTCCTTAAGATCCCCTTCTGGATCTCATACTTTCAGTGGACGTCTCTGAACATTCTGATTTGGTCCAACGAAAATAAAGACAAGTAAGAGGAAGTTTACGTAAACTTAGATCCTGGACTGAAAATAAGGGAGGTAAGAGGAAATTTTTATGGAGCCATCAGAATCCTCATCTCCCCTCTCCAGCTTGGGCCACTTAGGTAACTTAAGATTATGGAATTTTCTATCCTGTTGAAAAATCTTTCAAACAAATAATTTTGTTGAGTTTTGAAGCCATATTAATTAAACATGTGAAAATGCACCACTTCTGGATGAGTTGGAGAGAATAGCTGATTCTCATTAGGGAGGTTAGAAATTTCAACAAAAATTGCTGTACACTTGGTGGAGGAGATTAAAAAATAAGTGTCAAGATTTAGTAAGAACCATCAAAATAAGCTCCTTCTATTTGTATTTATTTTTTTAAAGTGAGTTTAAAAAAATTAATTTACAAAAGCCATAGAGAGGCTGAAGCCAGGGAGGGATGCACGGAGGGCAAAGAACAGGGAGCCAAGAGTAAAACCCCAGAAACTTATTTATAAGTTTATGGGACAAGAACAGGAAGAGAAAATTCATAAAGGTGTTAGAAGGAAGTTCCAGTGAAGCAGTGTACAAGAGGAAAGAGTGGTGTCCTTCATTCAGAGAGAGGAGTCAAAGGAGGAAGTAGTCATCAGTGACAAATTCTTCAGACAGGTGATGTAGTTAAAGAAAGGACAATGTCCATTGAGTTGTCGTGGAGATCTTAACAAGGACAGCCTCAGTGGACTGGTGGGGGTGGAGGCATTCAGTTGTTGAGGAGCCAAAGCACTGATGACAAAAGTTTGCCATTCTTTCAAAATGTTTAGCTATAAAGAGAAGGTGAGAATACGACAGATGCTAAAGGAAGGTGTAGGATGGTAGGACTGTTCTTTTAGATGTGAGAAATCTGAGCTGAAAGGAAAGAGCCAGCAGACAGAGGGAAAGGTTGATGATACAGGGGAGGGAGTTCATGGTTGATGGTACAAGATTTGAGGCAGAGACCCATGGTGGGTCAAGAACCACATGTTCTATCTTGCTTCTGTGGGGAAATTAGATATGTCATTGTCTCTTTGCCCCCTTTTCACAAGAATAGACCCAATCTAAGTGCTGTACACGTCTGTGCATTTGTGTCTGTTTTAAAGGATAATGTAGGTGATAGAAGATCTTTTTATACACTTATGTGAAAAGACCAGTCTATGATTTGTAGTTAAAATTGTTGCTTGTTAATTACCAAATCTCTGCATTCCTAGATTTTGCTTGCAACAGGTTACCTAATTTTTAAGCTGTACTTACTGCTGTACTGTTGTAATCTGCCATGCCTTAGAAAAGCTTCATTGTCTGAGGCTTTGCCTCAGTATTCTTTCCAGAATAGAATGGGGCCCTGCAAGCATCCAGTGGAAAAAGTGAATTTCTGCACACTGGTGACCTGCATTGATTCTTCCTGAAAAGTCTGTAATATCCCAGGGGAATTGAGAATCTGATGATCCTTGACCTTTATGTAAACTTTTGGATTTTTAATCTACATGGACCTTCAGCAAATAGTTTAATCCAAATTATAGATCTTCTCAGAACTGGGACGACCCATCGGTTTACAAGATATGATCTTAAGGAAACTCAGTTACAGCGGATGGAAAATCAGTAAAAAAGTGAAGGTTTTATTGGTTCCCAGACAGTCCGGAAAATGATTTCTTCTTGTATTTAAACTAGCTCTGAGTTTATAACTCAAAATAGTTATGAGTTTGTTCAAGTCCTAGAGGTAAGAGGTGTCACCGTAGGCTGGGGCCAGGCCGTTCAGACAGCCGCAGATCTCCATTCCTGGATCCGCAATTTTACCTCTTGGTCTTGTTATTTTCTATTTCTTCATTTGTAATTAATTTCTCCCATATGTGTCATGTTAAGAAACATCCTGAAGACCAGCGTAATGAAGTCAAGGAGTAACAGGTTTCAATCAGCTTCCAGGGCTTTAGGAAGGATTTCTCAAGACTTTTGAGATTTTCTACCAAAAGGCCATTTAAAAAGAGAATATTCTAATTTCATTTCATTTCCCTGGGTCAGAAATAAACATTATCATTATTAAATATGCATCTTCTATCTTTCATGAACAGGATATCAGGCATGGACATATAAACAGATAAATATATAAACAGATAAATATAAAGAGGGATCTTTGTAATCACTTTTTCTTATTCACCAGGGTAAAGGAATAAGAAAACACAAATACTTATCTTCAATACCTTGTTTTTTCAGTAAAGTTGCCTAAGATTACTTATTAAACAGAACCATATGCCCATTTATGCTGTGCGGCAAAAACTGAAAAAAAGTATGTCTTACATGTATTCATTGTTAATTTTGGAAAATACATTTTCATCAGACCCCCAGGAGCATTTATAAAACAATAGGGTGGATATGATTGGTGACGCTTTACGTTTTCTCATTTCTGTCACGTGCACTCTCTGGATCTCTGCAGTGCTTACGAACCGAAGGATGGTAAAGCAGAGTGAAGAATCACCTTGAGTGAGATAAATTCTTGAAAATGTAGCCTGAATAGATATGTAGCAAGTTGCCAAATACTGACTTGAGCTGACACTGGAGTCATCGGTAAGAGACAAACACTGGGGTGATAGGTCTGCTTTTGTGGCTCCATGATGCTAGAGAGAGCAGGTGAACGAAGCTGAAGAGTTGGGGTGCAAGATGCAGGTGGGGGAAAGTGATACCGCTGCCTGTGTACGTAAGCTCAGGTATGTGTGATTTCTTTTAAAGCCCCTGGCTATCAAAAAGCTATTTCAGCAACTGCATTGGGCATAAACCATTTTCAATTTTAATTGGAAATAAATCTTAAGAATCAAACAAAGTGATGTAAATAAGCTCAGCTATCCCTACCGCAGATAAACCATGCACCCTCTTTTTGTGCACTTGATGTCATCACACACAGATGCATGGCGGGGTTGTGGATCAGGCAGTTTGCTCTCACTCTCTCCCACTCAGAGGTAGCGCAGTCTATCTTAAATTCTGGTGTGACGTTTATATTTCTGTGGAAGATGGTTCACAAACAGAGGTGGTATTTTCACAACCACACAGAAATACTGGCTTTAGAAAACGTCTGATCTAACACAAAAGACCTCACATAATCCAGATGAAAGACTATTATTTGCTAAAATCAAACATATTTCTCATAGTTTTCTATAGCAGTACAGAATTAAATTGGAAATCAATAAGCTATTAGAATTCAATTTTGTACTATTTGTTGGCATGCTGCTGACCAATATACAGCTTCTATTTTTCTGTGTATTATGCTGCCAGCTTCCCTGACGCATCTGACCTTGTGCTTCTCCTCAGGTCCACGGCTCAATAGCAAGAGCCCAGACGTTCATGAGCACAGTTCCTAGATGCTTGGTTCATGGGCCACGCTTGGTGTTTTTCAAGAAGAGGAGACACACATTTGTGCTGAGATTGAAATACGCTAGGCTCAGGGTCTATTCCTTGTTTATGCTCCTGATGTTGGGAAATATACTAGGAAATAAATCGTATGATGATCAAGAACTGGTAAAGGACATTTAAGAAAATGTCAGAGACCATAGAAAACAAGCTGGGAAGCAACTAATCATAGTGAAGAGACAAGATGGAGAAAAGTTTGAAACCATAAGGAAAAAGGGCAGCCTACTTTATTTTAGTACGTCATTTGTAGAATCCTAATGCAAATATTTCACCGATGTGAGAAATATCTCACTTGATCAAAATGAAGGGACTCACATGATGGTCTTAGTCAATATTAAGTAATAACAGGTAAATTACCGGAACAGCTGTGACACATAAGCTCTGAGACTCTTTCCTGGATGTTACCGGATAAAAGGGCATCCATTTAGTATGTGATAGGAGGTGATGTGCTGTTCTCAGTTGGCTGCTTATATTTCATCTCTTAAAGGAACTCAGAATGAAGTGAGAGTAAAGAAATTAAGTTACTGCCTCATGCTTTGGAAAAAGGGGAAAGAGAAAGACAAATTTAAGATGTGTTTTGTTAACTGAGTTGCTGTGTTTCCTCACCATATTCTCTATCAGGAAAAGCATGGGTAATAGTCAATAAGCCCTGTCTATGGTCTTTGTTAAAATAATATATAGACAAATGCAAAATATAGTTTTATTTACCTGATTCTTTTTTTCACATATAAACTTTCAATATAAAAACACGTCCAGGCCTTCACATTTACCCTTCATTTTCAAAAAATAAGTCCAAACTTATTGGCCCTTTTGTTAAAAACAATAGGAATTTATCTGAGTAAGCAAGTGGTCTCAAATCAAACCACTATTCTTAAATCCCCTTGCACACATCTTTTCTGTGTGCTCCATGAAGGCAGAACATTCCAGCAATAGGGAGACTCCTCGAAAGAAATTATGCTTAAAAACATATTAAAATGTAGTTTTTGGTTGTTGAGGTGTCCAAATTTCCTTTGTGGCCTGGGCACCCTTAAAAAAATATCTTATTTAAGATCTCAGCTCTTTTGACATTAAGTAAAAGCCAAGAAGGTGACTGATTCTAGGCTTTGTCGGTGTGCCTCTCTGATCATATGTTGGACAAGGAATCTTGCATGAAGTTCTGCTTTCAAAGTTGCTATTCTGCTCACCTCCATAGGGCAGGACTTAAGGTGGGTGAACATCTTGGAAATCCTTTGCTATCAGTTCAGCAGGATGCTGAGGGTTTCATTTGACAATAAAAAAGCAAGAAGAGAGATGTTAGGCTTATGTTGTTATGGCCACACTGGAATTAGATGTCTTGAATGTTTTTATTTTATGGATAGTGCAACTGGATTTAAAAGCAGATCACGCAGTGCCAACATGTGGGCATTCACTGGTAGGTTGGTAGTGCTGATGAGCTAAAGATCAACTGCGTATCAGCCTATTATATATGGATTCACTTGTGCATTTCAAGCATGTAAGGGAGAGAAGAATCCTTAGGTACAGTTCTTAGCACAGTTGACAAACAGTACAGCTGCCATTGGGATGCAGTGCCAGAAGTCACTCTGCTGTGCCCTCCTTGCAGAAAGATTTGCTGCTGGTAAAGGTGAAAAGCATTGCAGACATCATCTTCCAAATGCTATACCTTGTTTTAGGTAGTCCATTGAAAGTCTAGTGATTCAAAACCATTGCTAGGAAATTGGTTTCACTATACTGTCCCCAAGGGTTATTTTGTTCAAAATACCAAGTTTAAGTGAAGAGGAGTCATCTGTCCACACAATGGATGTAGATAAACTTTTTTTTTTAGTTTTGAAAATCGATTTCCTCCGATGTTTGTGCAACAGTTGTTTCAACTTATCCTTGAAAAAGCTGGTCGTGAGAGTGTAGAGGATTGGGTTCAAGGCACTGTTTACCGGAAGGAAAAAAATGACTATCCAGGAAGTGATTGTGCCTACAGAAGGAAACGAAGTGTGAAAAACAGAAGTTGAAATTTTACATAGACACAAAACACACATAACACTTTGTATTCAATGCTATTTTTGAAAGGGCTACCTAATTCACTTAAGTTTTCTCTCACCTTATAGAAAGTCATTTTGTTGGAAAAGCATAGGAGTTATGAATTCAAAGTCTTACCATTTAACTTTTCTGAATTTGAGTAACTACTTTGTAGGTTGTTGTGTGATCAAATGAGAGAAAATATGTGAAAACACTTCATAAACTGTTATATATTGATATATATTTACATTTAATATATTATACGTTTATATAAACTATATAAATTGATATATAATGTATTTTTCTTTGCCTTTCTTTATAGAAAAATAAGAAAATGAGGAAATAATTCTTAATCATTAGAACATTGTTCAGGAAACTTCTGGTCCAGGGTCAGATCCGACCTTGGTTTGAACTCCAGTCCTGAGGGCCTCATTGCCCCACCCTCAGATTCCAACTCTCCTGTTCAGAGTAGAGTCTGAAGATTTGAAGAGCAAGAAAGAATTCATCTCCAAACTTAGTGAATTTCTTTTGTGTGAAGCCTTACAAATACTAATAGAATATTAAAGGAAAGATGCTGCAAAAAATTCTTTGTGGGGAGAAATTTGGGATGATAGTGTCCTTTCTGAGGACATGATTTACTTGGTTATAGTGACATGTATTTTCCCCCTTCAATGCAACCTGCTCCTCAGATCTGACACTTCTTAGCTATGTGACCGTGGCA
The DNA here is from genome assembly GCF_041296265.1 of Equus caballus. Classification (NCBI taxonomy): domain Eukaryota; kingdom Metazoa; phylum Chordata; class Mammalia; order Perissodactyla; family Equidae; genus Equus; species Equus caballus. Next base: position 28,466,043 of record NC_091700.1, on the reverse strand, counting down.
AGTCACCTAAGCTCCCCAGACCTCAACTGCCTTATCTGTGAACGGGCACTGATGATGACTTATTTGACTGAAGTCAGGGGGCTGGCCTGGAGTGGGCTTTTCAGCACTAACACCTGAGGTTGTCCAGCCCCACCACCAAGGCTGCCTCCTCCCATATCTTTGAAACTTCTGAGAACTCCCAGCTCAGGTGAAAAGCTGGATGGTAAGACCAGTGACACTTTCTCTCTCACTCTCCTTTCCTGCCCTCTCCTCCTCCCCACCTCATAACTTTCTGATCCTTTAAACATGGTCACTTGTTCTTCTTCGCCCTGCTTTCTTCCTTCCGTCCTTTAGCTTCTTTTCTCTCTCTTTCCATTTCTCCCATTGCTTCCTTCCCTCCTCTCTCTCTCTCCTGCTTTCCTCTTATCTCTCCCTTCTCCTTTTTCCACGTTTGCCTTCCTCTTTCTTCATCCCATCTTCTCGTTATAGTCCTTATTTCTTTTAATTGTAAAGAATATGGAAATAAAATATCTATCTTTAGCATATCTTAGATTTCTTTTTTTTTTTTAAAGATTGGCACCTGAGCTAAGAACTGTTGCCAATCTTTTTTTTTTTTCTGCTTTATCTCCCCAAATCCCCCCCATACATAGTTGTATATCCTAGTGGCAGGTCCTTCTAGTTCTGGCATGTGGGACGCTGTCTCAATGTGGCCTGACGAGTGGTGCCATGTCTGCACCCAGGATCCGAACCGGGGAAACTCTGGGCCACCACAGAGGAGTGCGTGAACTTATTAACCACTTGGCCACGAGGTTGGCCCCTTAGATTTCTTAAATAAAGTTTTAATTACTATATTACTTGTCTTTAGTTTAAAAAAAATTAGATGACATGAACCATTCATAATTGATGACAGACAAAGTGAAACAAGACAAAGTTGCTTCTTGTCTGTTGTGTCCCCAAAGAAAATTGTGAGCAGGAATGAGATTTCCTATTCAGTCTCGGGCGACTCACCAATGTCAGGTGTGCAGTGAGTTCTGAGACAGGAGAGCTAAAGCTGGCTTATCTGTTGGGCTGATCCCATGTACTGTCAGTGATATGCTGTGAGGGAGCAGACCCCAGAGTTCTTGGAACGTGGGGACAGGATGGGTCTAGGCCAGTGAGGGCAGCATTTCCTACAGCACCATGGGAAGCTGGACAGGCAAGAAGGGTCTTAGTCATATGTGATAAAGACTTCTCTCCTAGGTCTTCTGAGGTATTCAAAACAAACCTCAAAGTATTGCACTATAAATGTAGAGATAGACTGATGTGTGGCCCATGAATGTTTTCACAAGGCCTTTTTTTTTTCTCTTGTTCTAAGTCCCTATCATGATCTGAAATGTCTGAGACTCTCCAAGGATGATAATGACTCTTGCTGCTATCAGATACCCTTGATCACCAGACATCTCCTGATTAAAAATTAGAGAGTATTATGGGCCAAATTGTGTCTCCCCAAATTCCGATGTTGAAGTCCTAACCCAAAGTCCCTCAGAATGTGACTGTGTTTGGAGACAGGGCCTTTAAAAATGTAATTAAGTTAAAATGAGGCCATGAGGGTGGGCCTTATTCCAATCTGACAGGTGTCCTTATAAGAAGAGGAAGCGTGGACACACATGGAGACATTGTGGGTTGTGCAGAGGAAAGATCACGTGAGGACACATTGCGAAGGCAGCCATCTGCAAGCCAAAGAGAGAGGCCTTGGCAGAAATCTGTTGACCCCTTATCCTGGATTTCTAGCATCCAGAACTGGGAGAAATAAATTTATGTCGTCTCTCCGTTCCCTCAACTTGTCGATGCCAAGGTCAGGACAGGAACCCGGGACTCCTGCCTCCCTTGGTCCTTCTACTACACAAGGCTGCCTCCTCCCACATCCAGGAGAAGTGAGTGCCTGGTGTGAGGAAGGACATCAAAAGTTGTGGAAAGAGGAGCTGCAGAGGTTGATGAGACAAATCCCACCTGTTCCACCAGTCTCGGACCAGCTCAGCATCTTTAATTGAAAAAGCATTTATTAAATAATGTTATGTGAAAAGCACCGTGGAAAGATAAGTGAGACATTGTCCCTACCCTCCAGAAGTTTATAATCTGAAGGGAGCAAAAAATACATTAAAAAATAACACTGATATGAGTTTAATAAACAAAGCGCAAACAAAATGTAATAGCCATTTAAGCAACTGGGTTAGATGGGAATAGGCTGGAGAGAGGTTTGGACCATGAAAGAGGGAGTATTTGGGTTGACCCTTGGAGGATGAGAAGGGGTGTTTAGTAGGCTAGAATTTTGCATGTTGAAAGTACAATCCAGGTAGAGACAACAGCTTCAGCAATGGCAAGACATCAAAAAGGTACAGGAAAAAAAGCCAAATAATTCTAATGGGCCTGGATCACAGAATATGAGGGTAGGGTGGGAGGGGAAAAATGTTTTAATGTTAATCCCCACCTTTGGGCTTTATTCCATGAGCAATGGAGGCCAAAGGACATTTTCGTCCTGCCGAATTTAAAATGTTAGGATATAAAAATTGAGATGTCTAGGAAGTTGTAGTAGACTGGAGACTGTTTGTGGAGTTTCCCATCTGTGACCATTAATATTTAGCTAACTCTGCTCCTCATGTACAGCTGGCTCTCCCTGAGTGGTCTCACACATATTCTTGGGGCTTCTGCTCTTGCTACTTAGCAAAGGCTCCCAAGTAGTCAGCTGTGATCTCCCTCCTCATCTCTGTTTCCCCGCCTTGCATGGCTCGAGGGACATCTATGGCCTGTTGTGAGACAAGCTGATGGATTTAGGGATGCTGTGGACGTTGTGTGTCATTTTGCAGTGAGGCATTTTACAAGACCTCCCATGACTTTGTGCACAAGCCAGAGGGACATAAATTGTTGCAGCAGTTTGTGGCTGCACATTCACCACTCTTTTATAAGGGCTTACAATGTGTCAACCTCATGCTTGACACTGGGGTACCAACATGAATAAGACACAGTTCCTGCCCTAGATGAGCTCCCAAAATAGGTTGGCAATAGGCTGAATCAATGAGTTGAAGATTACCCCAAACTCTGTTTCACTGAGAGTCAGGCTAAAGCCTTGGGCTGTAGGATGGTTGTAATTTCTAGGTTCCAGAAAGGGCCTCAAGCAAACCCCTAACTAATGAAGCAGGGGTGTGTGTGAGGAACCTGGCCTTTTGGATGAAGCACTAATGTGGATCATCTAGCACTCCACAGAGCTCAGTGTGACAACCACTTGGCTGGGACCATGAGATAGACTGGTGGCTGTTAACAGGGGTGTGTGCCTCAGAATCACAGGGGGAACTTTTCCAAAACATCCGTGTGTAGGCCATAGCTCCTAGAGACTAAATCCAGAGGCCGGGATGGAACCTGGGCCTGTATATTTTGTTTTCATATGTGTACTCCTGGCTAACAACCACCATCTAGCTGAGGTAGAAATAAGACACTAAGACTTAGTTTTTCTCTAGTTCCTCTTTTTCTGACTACTCTTCTCTGGTTTGCATCAAGACCCCATTTCTATCTTAGAATACTGATTATAAAACACTGAGGGAAATAATAACTCTTTGTTTTGAACTTGTTGGTATTTATGGAGAATTTACCATATGGAAGGCACGGTATTCTGTTCTTGTCAGACAAGGTGGGTAAGAAGGCACTTTGTACTTGGGAATAATAGAAGGAACTGACCTGGTATTTCCACCCGGAAGAGGGATAGAATTTTAACTACAAATACAGGAATCCAGCAGATGGCATCAGAGAACACTATAAAAAAGAAACGATTTGCAACAGCCACCTCTCTTCCAATGTGATTCCTCACTTCTGAAGTCTGCAAGGCAGTTTTTTGAATGGAACAGAACATAATAATATAGGAAAACACAATGATGAGAAAAGCCAGCAAGTTCACACCTGTTGGGAAAAGCACACCTCTTAACATCTCAGGTGTAGAAATCAACAGTAAAAATATTGTGTCACTTAGATGCTCAGTATGGTGCCTCTTACACTGCATTTCCAAGAAGCATTCTTCTGTATAAGCCAGGTGGTAAACAGCTAAAACTTTGAATCCAAGGCTATAAGCTCGAAATAAGATAAGGAATTGTGTTTTCCAGATCAAAAAGATATTTCAAATACATAAACCCTTTGTGAAGAATTATAGACTTCTGAAATTCAGATCTAGGTATATCGTGAGATAAATTTTAGCTTTTTTAAAACAGAAAAAAAGCTATTTTCATTTTTAGCTCTTTTAAGGGATTACTGCAATCATATGTACATCTCAAAAAGTAAATATGACCCCGTTCCTTTATCGTATAAATATGAATAGGATAACTTTAGAATATCAAGGAGATAGCCTTAAAAACATGATTTCTCATGTTTTTAGGTCCTAAATAAAAATAATATGTAGAGCAAAAATAAAGCTTTGTTTATTTTTCTTTAGATTGCTTACAGTAATTTAAACTAAAATTCAAAACCCTTTAGACCTGTTTTAGAAAAAAAAAGGGCAGAAAAAATAAAAAATTCAACTATATGAATCCCTCTTTTAGGGTCAAATACATTTAGAAGATTCTCCCTTAATATCACTATCCTATAATGCTGACTTCTACTTTGTTCTATTTTGCTATAATAAAAATCCTGAGTGATCCTGTTATTCCTTATAGTGAACATCAAATTTGCGTATAATTTCAAAATTGTTTAAAAAATGTTCATCTGAATTAGACTGTCTGTAAGACTGGTGAAGTCTGGGGAAAATACTTTAAGTTTAAGGTGTTCTGTTGTTTTTATCCAAAACATTTCATATTCCATGGAACCTCATTATAAAGCCATACAATGGAATTTTATAAAATTGATTTATCTTAGGCCTCTTGTCAGAAAGTTTAGTTAAGAATAAAATAAAGTGATGGTTTAAGATGATCCTCTGGTACAAATTCTGAAAACAGATTTATGGAAAGTATCAAAAATGCACCTTCTGAAAGTACCGTAGGAATGGGAGATGTTGACAGGAGGAGAAACTGGGTGACGGGTATATGGAAACCGTAGTATCCTGCAATTTTCTCTAAATCTAAATCTATTCTAAAATAAAAAATTAATTTAAAAACTGTGTTTTCTTATATTCTTTAAACAGAAAAAAGGGCTCTGAGACTCCTTCTCTCACAGATAAGCCATGTATATGTAGATGATGTGTGCGTGTGTATATATTATTATCTCTTTATCTACCTGGAATATATTGCAGGTGCTAAAACCCTTTCAGCCAACCCCCATGCCTTACCTGAAAGGTCTAGCCACACTGAACTTCTTTCGCCCTTCATCTGGGTCTGATCCCTGGCTTTGGGCCTCTAAATCCACTATGTCTTTTTCTGGAACTCAGCCTCTGCCTTCTCTTGCCTACCGCCTCCTCATCCTTTGGATCTCAGTTTGGATTCATTTCTACTGGGAAGCTTCCCCAGTCCTCAGATCTGGGGCTCCTAGAACACCCTGTACTCCTCCTTGGTGGCATTCGTCAGTCTGTGACGTAAGGACTTGTTTACTTGTCTTCATCCTCCTTTCTGGCTGCAGGTCTGTGAGGGCCAATCTGTTGTCTCTCCAGTACCCAAAATAGTTCTTGGCCTATAGTAGGTGCTTAATAAATGCTTGTGGAATCAATGAGTGTAATGTTGTGTGTGCGCGTATGTGTGTGGGAGGGAGGCTCGCCATGAAGTGCACTTATACTAGGAATGGCTTACAATATCCTGGGAGTGACATATCCATGAAAAAGTAGCTATAAAACATGGCAGTGTTATTAAAATGGTGGAAATAAAGTGTTTTATTTTTCAGAGGAATAAGAGAAGGAATAGACGGAGAAGAGCTGGAAATGGTGGTTAGGGCCATTTTGGGATGGGGTCTAAATGACTAGTTTAAACTTGATCTTGGTTAGAAGGAGGGAGTCATTGAAGGTCTCTGAGCAGAGGCATGCACAGTCCTTTCAGTTCTCAGGTACTGAAGAGAGAGAAGGCCACAGAGGCCAAAAGACCAGCAAGGGCTACTGTAATACTTCAGGGTTGAGGCAGTAAGGTTGTAAATGAAGATAATAGCAGTAGATAGAGACTGGAGGAAACAGAAGACAGAGGCATATTTTGATGAAAAATCTTTGATGAAAAGGAAAGGACGACAGATTATTGACTACTTAGATGAGAGGAAAAGATGAGAAGCGGGGATTGAAATGATAACACTGCTCTAGCTAAAGAGAGGACATGGGAACGGCCTTAATTTTAAGCAAGAGAGATACCCGTTAGACAATAAAAAAAGTTTTTTAACATTAAAGGGATAAACTTTTCATCCATTTGTAACAGAGAAGGTAAGATATTCTTTTCTAAAAAGTTAGGGGGAATTAAGAAAAGTGAAAAGCAAAGTTTTATTAAGCACCCTTATATTGCTGTCTTTGGAGCTGCATTTACAAAAGGCAATAAACCTTCCTGGCATTTCCGTTCAGATAATCTCCTGTTACTGAGTTTCCAGAGTTCTATTATTATTATTTACTTAGCTCATATCTAGATTAAAAAACAGAAAGAGCTCAAATAACTTAGTAGGGTCACAGGACAAGGCACTCAACTAGAATTCCTCCAGCTCATAGTCAGAATGTATAAACATGGGTCTTACGGATAATAAAAAGATCATCCAGAGATCAGGACAGTATGTTTTTGTTTTCCATACTAAATCTCTATAATAAAAGTTTAATAAAAACTTCTATAAATGCACAGCAATAACTTTTCTTTAAGAAAGGACATAGTCTTAACTATATGTGTTTACTGTCTGTAATGGGCAAATACACCTTTGCTGAAATGTATGCTGTTTCTATCAAAATCACATTTGTCCAGGAAATGAAAAATATAATTTACCTAAGAAAATTCCAAGAGAATACCCTTTGCTTCCAATATCTTCTGTTTGGTCATAATAAAGTGGGAAACATACTCCATTTTTTCCATAAAAGTTTCCAAAATAATCCTCGTTCCAAAATGGAATCACAGCTATTAAAAATCCCACAATCCAGATGCAAATGAGGATGACCGAAGTCTGCCGTTTTCCAGGACGAATGTTACTGAAGGGAAAGACAATGACCAGGAACTTCTCCAGAGTCAAGTATGTCAGCAACAGGACGGAGACTTCGGTGGACAGCATGGCCAGGAAGCCCATGAGGCGGCACTGCAAACTCTCCATCCACAGCAAAGCGTACTTCTGGTACTGCCCGCGGTACTTTATATCGGAAAAGCCGACGAAGAACAAATAAACACCCATGAGGCAGTCCGCACCTGTTGAAGAAGTGATACTGTGTATGTTGGTAGTTCCCAGCATCGCTGTTTTAGTATTCTGATTACGTCTACCTCCTTCATCCTGTGTTAAATGAACTACTGCAAACACCTTCAATAGTACCTAGAAGCCAATGGACTTCAAAAGGTGTACTACCATCTCTAAAGCACCACGCTGCATCTTTGTTGTACAATTTTAAAAACTGATGGTGGGGCTGGCCCCATGGCTGAGTGGTTGGGTTTGCGCGCTCTGCTGCAGGCGGCCCAGTGTTTCATCGGTTCGAATCCCGGGCGCGGACATGTCACTGCTCATCAAGCCATGCTTAGGCAGCGTCCCACATGTCACAACTAGAAGGACTCACAACTAAGAATACACAACTATGTACCGGGGGGCTTTGGGGAGAAAAAGGAACAAAAAAACAATAAAAAAAAATTGGTGATGGAGAGGAAATTTTGTGTGTGTGGGGAGGCTAGTTTTTCAAAAGTATACAAGTATTACTTGCATGGTTAATAAAGGGGATAATTTTCTGGGCTTAAGGAGCCTGGGTGCTATTGTAATTGAAGGTTAAATACAGCTTAGTTTTATAATCCACAACCTGTCCTGCAGAATCGATCGCTTGATTCATGGACTCCCTGTTACCCCAGTTCCAAGACATAACCCCAGATGTGAGTACTAGATCACTGCAAACTCATGCAATCTAGAACAGAGCAGTCAAAGAAAACAGTACTTTCATCCTTAGAAAAAAAATTGCCCAGCGTAAATAATTCATATTAAATGCCATTTGTAGAAGGCCAATATATGTCTAGTGCACAGCTCACAGAAGATAGCCTAAATCTATTTAGATAGGAAACATACTTACAACAAAGGATTTTGATGGACATAGCGTGAGTCGTATTTTCAGCTTTAATGAAAGATCTCATGCCAATGACAAAAAGATTTCCAAAGCAGGTTATGAAAGCTATAACCCAGACAAATATTCTGAGGATATTGTTAGCCAAGAGGTCCTCAAATGAAGAAATGCCGTCAGTCAAGGGCATACATATTCGGACATGGGGAGCATAGGAGCAGTACCGAAAGTTTTTGAAATAACTAAAGTTAAAGGGAAAAAAAGAGTCACTTTCCAGCAATGACACAGAAACTACAGTTGCAATCCTGTCAGGGCTTCAGCTCTGCTGGGTATGCAACTTCACTAGGTCTGTTTATTTTTGTTTAGTAATGATTATGTCGTTACAGAGGTCTTCATTAAATAGTATGTTACTCTAGACAGGGTTGCTCTTTTAAAGATGAAGAAACTAAAGGAGATAGAAATTCCGTGGCTTGCCTGAGTTGTCAGGGGAGCACATGAGAATGGGAAGTCTCCGGGACTCTAATTTTCCCTGTCACCTTGGATTACTCTCTAGGGTATTATAAAAAGTAAACTGTCAGTGTTAAATTGATCTCTAGCAAACATTCAGGGGCTTGGGTTTGGGATGTAAGGGACCTACAGTAGCTCACCAAAACGTCCTTGTCTTGTACTTAGTTTTAAATAAACTTACTTACCTACCCCCTTTTCCCTGACACTGGCAGGAAGGGAGGGTCTCTGAGACTAGGAAAATCCAGCTAGGAGGAGAAGCAGCTGCCTTAAGCACAGATTTCTTACCATGGCCTGGAAGGACTTAAGCAATTTCTTGAGGAAAATTTAGGTTTGTTCGTGATCAATGTATTTATGATCTAGGTGTGTGCAATCGTGAAGGGTTTGAACTGGGGAGGTCATTTGGTTTATTGCCATTCCCCAAACCTGTGTGTTTAGGATTTTCTCCCATAAAACTCATTCCATTTTTATATTCTTTTACCTCCTCTTTTAGTTAACTTCTTTTTGTCTAATCCTTTTTTGTCATCTCCCCCTTCGGTTGCTAGACTAGCAAGTTCAGCTAAGCTTTACTTTGCCACGGCTGCAAGTCCTCCCGTGATTGGACCCCTGTCCACCTCACCTCCTCACCTTCCTCGCTCACTCCACCTTGACACATTGGCCTTCTTCTAATTCTCAAACTAGCCAGACTCATCCCCTTCTCAGTGTGGTGCTTTTGCTTTTTCCTTGCCTGGAAGATTCTTTCTCCAGATATTGCCCGGGCTGTACCCTCCCTCCTCCATGAGGGTCTGCTCAAATGTCACCTCTCTCTGACTTCTACGTGAACCATCAACATCCTCCCTCTATCCCTTTAGCTTGCTATACTTTTCTTCATAGCGTTTGTTAACTATTTATATGTTTACTTGTTGACTTTCTGGTTCCCAACGCTAAATAGAAGCTCCATGGAGGAGACAATTTTCTCTCCTGTTTATCCCTGTGTTCTCAGATCTAGAACAGTGCCTGCTACATGGGAAGTACTCAACAAATAGTTCTTAGCAGGGCAAATGAATGATGGATAATTTAGTGCTGGGTATGTAGGAAGAGAAATTGGAGGCAATCCCTGCCCTTCAATAGCTTACAAATCTAGCTTCCAGATATCATCTATCCAATTAAAGGAACTTGACATATACTTATTTTGTTTTCTTCTTCTTTCCTGGAGTCCCTGGCATATGCTTGACCTCTAGGTTCTTTCAGGATTCCTTTATGTCCACTGTCTTCAGATGGAGCCAGCTAGGGTCTCTCAGTGGTTCAACCTCTCCTCCCACCATGAGAATGACCCCAGTTGGCAGGTGGAAGGGATGGGGTTATGCGGTTGAGGTGTTTCCATAAGTGGTGGACAAGGAAGATGAAAACGGAACAACTAGGTCACTTAATAGAGAAGTAACTAAGTTAACACATTTTATGTTAATTATTGTGTCCTTCTTGACCTTAACATGAGGTTCACATTTAAAGCAGCAGCTTCTCCATCAAGTTCTAAAAAGTTGAATTTCTCTATTCTAAGACCTCACACTCTGCCCGCGACAAGGAAATGATAACCCCGTTAAATATTTCCCTACTGGTGCCACAGAAAGAGAAATTATGAAAATCATGTGGATACGCATCAAATACTTGACTTTTAGTAATCACACCTACTGCACAAACATAAACAAAATGTTCTCCCAAAAGAGCACCTTCACACCAACCATTTCATCCACTTGCTGCACCCAACTTGTAATCTTACATCGAATCCTCCCTATTGTTGTGGATAACAATGGTTAATTTTTGAAATCATGAAACATAGATTATACAGTTGATAAAGAAATGATCATGTCATAAATACATATATTAACACAACTTACATAGTGCACTTTAGCCAAATATATTAAAGTGACTTATTAAAAACTACTATAAAGATTAATTACCTCCATTTTGTAGTGCACTTAGTAACAGTAACAACACCTGGAATTTATATAGCATCTTTCTTCCTAAGGGCTCAAATCTTAGAGCAACCGACTGCTCACTCATGTGAAGTGAATTAATCTTTCCAGGTCTCCTGAGTACCATTTAGCCAGTGACTTCATCTTGTGTAATATGTGGCATTCTGGTACCCTGATCTCTTATTGGGCCTCAATTGGATAAACAGCGTGTTTCCAGAGAGAAGTGTCATTCATGTCGGCACATCATAATATTGAACTCTATTATAACAGGGACCAAAGGTGACAAAATTAAAAAGCTCTCAATAAAAAGACTTTTCTAGCATAAAAACACATTGCAATGACACATTAGACAGTTTACACTAGAACATCTGCAACATTTCACTATGCTCTCTTCTCCGTTCTTTCAGACATACATACATGTGAGAAAGATTCTTCATGGGTTGAAACATTCCCGTGTTTATATTTGGAATCTCTATCCTTTCCAGGTCTCTGCAAAATATGCACAATAGGTTTCACGTTTTTAGGGTTTAACCTTTAATAATTGCATTCTTTGTCATATCCTAAATACCATGCTTCAAAATCTTATGTTACCAACTCAAATTAGGATGAAAACTTTACAGTAAGTATCTTACAAAATTGCCATTTCTATTTATGCCTCCTGTCAGTTGGAGCTGATTTTGTCACTTCAATGCAAAATTACATTCTAATAGAACTCTTTCATTCATTTCTTTGATTTAAAAATTTCAGTGATGATTTGTGTGATTATGAAATTGGGTCTGTGGTTTGATTTTATAAACCATGCCATGTGAGTTTAGGGTTTCAGAAAGGAGCTGACTTTTCCAACCCGAGAATATCACTGAAGTGAGTTTTGTGAGAATCTGGATTTAAATACAGTCATTCCTTCCTTGTCTATGTCTCTTTAGGGTAGAAAACCATGGAAGCTGTAAGAGGACCTCCAATGCAGGACAATTGTTTTCTAAGACAACAGTGGGAAGCATGATTCCTTTAATTCTTCCAGACCCCATTAGATGTTCTCAGAGGGCTCCAATGGTAACCCCTATATTCCTCATTTATCCAGAAGCTTCTTCAAATAGAGATTCTTTGAAGACCTCTTTAGGATGCCATGAATTAAGGGAGTCTGCCACGTTCTCAGGAAACATAAATGGAGAGTGGACGCTCTAAAAAAAAGAAGTCTTTTACTTTTAAGATTTGCTTTGAAAGATGTTTGATTCACACTCAGTTTCTTTTTGATTAATCTTAATAAGGATCTTGACATGGTTCTAGGTTTTCTTTTGCCTCTTGAGTCCTTCATAGAGGAATTGCCTTGCCCTTTGGCAATCAGGAATGAAACTTAGGGGAGCAATTATACCATCGAATCATCACGGGACCCCTCCTGCAGGAAACTCTCGAGTCCTTTTTGAGGGTTTCGCTCTCTAGCTTTCTCCTGGACTTATCACAGTTTTAGCTTTACATGAAGTGTGTGATTACTTGATTAACAGCCTATAGTTTCCAAAAGAGCCAGAAGCCACTATATCCTGAATGCCTAAGACAGTGCTGTAAGTAAGTTGGTGGGCAGTAAATGTGAAAGAAAGGTGTAAATGAATCTCTAGAAAAAATAAATGAGACAATAAAGAAATAAAAGAAATGAAGAAAGAAAAGCACGGAGTAGGCAGTTACTGCTTTGACTTTTCAGAAAGGCATGATGTGGTAAATCCATACTTTGGCTTTCAGAAGTCAGTGCGGTGAGTGAAGGGAAGAATTGCTTTGTCCACATCCTGAGGTCTATTATTATGTTTAAAAACAACATATTGTTTATATATTTTTTATATTCTAGCTTCTTGAGAGCAGGAACCAAGTCTTTTATATCAATGGATGCTCACTAATATCCATTGAGAGAGAACCTAAATCTTGCATTAATTTCAAATAGAAAACTATTTAGCAAAAATAAAAAGTGATGTTAAAGATTGGTTTTTGGAATTAAATGAAGAAAGGCTGAGGCTGAGATCAGGCAATATAGTACACTTTCTGTGTGAAAACAAACAAACAAACAAACTTTAGCCAAGGATGGCTATTCCTGGGAAAGGCATGATGAAGTTCAAGGATAACTGGCAGAGTTCTGGACCCCATTTGAAACCTAATATGTTTGAAATGTTAAAATGCTAAACAACATTAATTGTCTGAATGTTTATATTTGTGACATAATTTTTTATTTTTACTGACTGAAAAGTAAAAAGCATGCTCTATAGACTGATATCAAGTAGACTGTTGTAAGAATGGGAAAAGGAAAAATCAGGTAAGTCTTACATAATTGGCTTTTTTAACCAACTGTTTAATAATAAAATTATTGCAAATTTAATTCTTTGTGAAAACTGTAGAATGAGAGTTTTCCATGTGATCTCAGTTTTCAGAAAAGAGCTATATGTAGCTTCAAACTCAGAAATGGTCTTTACCCATATTGAATGGTAAAAAATGAGGCTTTGTGTCATGAGTATACACTTGGTGGTAACAATGATATTCACGACTCTCTGAGGATGCATGCTTAAATTAAAAGCCCTCCTAGTGTAAAATACCCATTTAAAAATAAACGTGGTTCGAAGTAAAGTACATCCACTGAAATGATCATCAACATACTGTTATATTTCACTTACAGAGACTGAAGTTGTTTAAGACTTTCAAACTGGTTCTTGTGGAGATACAAAAGAGGGTTGGACGCCAGTTTCCTTTTGTACCATTAGAAGGAAGGAGGAGAGAAGCATCAGGATGTTATTATTTTGGAAGCTCAAGATGTTGCCATTTAAATCTGATGATGGTGAGAAGAAGAACTTACAGTTTTTGCAGAAGCTTCAGGTCTTTAAAAATGTGGGGTGGTAGCTCCATTATCATATTGTTAGACAGGTCCCTGTTGGTGACAGTGAAAACCCAAAGCAATTACATTGGAAATAAATGACATAGTTATTACTCCTCACTTAACATCATCCTATTTGACGTAACAGAAAATATGATTCAATTTAACCAACCTGATAACTTGTTACACAAGGCCATCTGAGTCAGCCGAATGGATATGTTTTCCATCACTTTTCAGAAATGTGACATTTTGTTCACCCAGTTCCTAGCTGGAATTTCCTCTCAGCCCCTCTCCAACACATTCCTAACATGGCTTCAATGTCTGCTTTGATTAATTTCCTCTGTTTTAGGTACTCTTTGTACACTTAGACAATTCATTGCTTCTGTGATTCCTGCTTGGTTCATGTACATGATTTCTTGTTTGTCTAACTATATTATGAGCTTTCTGAGGTCAAGACTTATGTCTTATACTTATTTTGCATTCCAACTAAGATAATATTGGCCACATAATATTCACCTAGATTATCTTGAATGGATCAATTCACACATTTTTAATCTACTTTTATATGGTGCAATTCTTTTAAAAGAAATTGAGAACTTAACCAAATTTAATTAACTATAATAAGACTGCCCAATCCAGAAGGAACCATAGGGAAGTGTTTCTACAGAATGTGGAAAAGAGATTTGTTAGAATCAGAAGGAATCAGGAATCTTTGAGAGCTCAAAATATCCTTCTGAGCCAGAGAAGAAGTTAAAAGTGAAACATATGTGAAATTGCCTAAGAATCAAACAAAAGATTTATTTATTTTTGATGCTTTGGTGCTGCTGATAGATATGTGGGAGTTCCAAATGATTAAGACTTAGCTCTTTCTTTAAAGAAGCTTACAATTAGAGTATACATTAGATCATACAACAAGGAAGAAATGAAGCAAGTGCTGTTACAGAAGTATAGACAAAAAACAGAGGAAGGAGTCATCGAACATGGACTGGGAAATTAGGAAGTGTTTGAACAAAGCTTGATGATTTTCATAGGTGGAGTAAAAGAAGAGCAGATTTTCAGGTGAGGGTTGAGCAGGATCAAAGAAACAGATGCTTGGAAGTCAACGACATCTTTAGGAGTCAACAAATGGTCCAATGTGGGTTGAGGATAGAAAATATGGGGACATGTAGAGGAAGTGAGCCTGGAAGGGAGCATGGAGACAAAATGGGAGGGCCATGAATACGTTCTAAGGCAGTGTTTCCCAGAATATAGTTCAGGCGTCAGAATCAAGGAGAATGCTTGTAAAAAGAGCTCGATCCACTCGAGAACCATCACACTAGAATCTCTGGGAGGGAGCCTGGTAACATGTTGTTAAAGCCAGTATGTTCTGTGATTCTTCTGTATATTAACACTTGACAATTGTGTCAAGGACTTTGCTAAACAGCAGGCAACAAAGAGGGAGAATATTAAGCAGGACAGTGGCTTAATATGCTCTGGGTTATGGGATGATAATTCTGTCAGAAGCATGAAAGATAAACTGAAAAGCCAGAGAGTCAGGGAGCAGAGACCTGGCAGGAGGGTTCAACTCTGGACCAGGAGAGAGCAGGTGAGGGTTTAAAGGGGCACTGGCAGGGCTTATGGTCTGATAGGACACGAATGGTAAAGAGGCTTAGAGGGAAAGGGAGCAGTCTCTGAGCCTGGCTGCCAGGAAGGACGCTGATACCATTAAGAGGGCAAGTCTAGGGGAAGAAGCTGGTAGTCGGGTAAGGGTCATCTATAAATTAATTTTAACAGATTGCTTTTGAGGTGCTCTCATGGCATCCAAGTGTAGATGTCCTGTCAGCTGGGAACTCTGATCTGGTGCTCCACGTGGGAGGAGTACACCTGGGTCATGCACGGAAGGAAAGCCACAGGTGTGTGCAGGTCAAAGAGAGAGTGACAACGGAGCAAGACGATGATGATTTTGTACACCTAGAAAACGTTCTGCAAAGTGTTACATTGAAAAATAAAGTATAGTTTTTTTTGGGGGGAAAGACTTTAGTGGCCTCACCTAAGTGTGCAGATTCCTCTCCAGGAGGGGTTTGTTGTCATGAAGGCACAGTAAAATTATCTAACATTTTTGTGAACTCAAGAAGTATAAATGCCTTTTCAAGTTATTATATTAACTTCTGATTTTCTCTTAGATTAAGTGGATTGGAATGGATTACTGGTGGTTTTACAAAAAGCAAGGTAGTGTCTCTTAACCAGGCTCTGTTTTTGAGGAGGGTGGGCGTGTGAGAGAGACTGCCTAAGGGTAGGATAAGAGGAGGACTAGGATATTTTTCAGAATGTGGATTCCATCCCACTGTTTCCTGCAGGTTGTATTTAAAACAAGCCCCTGTTTGTCCTGGGCTGCTGCTCCGCTCCACCCCACTAACCCCAATCCGTATCCATCCTCCAAGAGCTGATCTGGAATGCCCCCATGAGAAGAGCGTGAGCTCTTCTGAGTGGGCTGCCTTTAGTTTTTTCCCATAAAATGATAATATTTTTAGTTCTAATATAGTGCCTTGCACATACCAGGCACTTAATAAATACTTGTGGATTTGGTTTATGATACTCATTAGTTAGATGGAATTATCTTAATTATTTGTGAATTACTTTTCAAATTACTCTTATTGAGTTATTTTCCCCAGTCCTTTCTGGATTTCAAAACAAGGTATGAATAATGGGGGGGGGGGGTTAATTAAGAAAAAGAAAAAGAAATTAATTTCCATTTTTAGGCCTCAGATCAGGAGGAGGAGTTCTCTACCTTAATTGTCACTATTTATAAGAGAGCATATTTAATTGCAACTTCCAATGGTACACAAATTATGTGGGTAGTGATGAATTAATAGCAAGACAGATGCTTTTTAAAAGGCTTAGATCTTCAAAACATATTTGAATAGAAAAAGTTACATGAACTCTCTGAATATTTTGCAATGAACCTAATTCTCATTCTAAGCATTAGTATTTGCTCATCTGTTCTAGAAGTCATAATTTCCCAAGGGATAATAAGCATCTTCATTCGTTTGTTCAGTTAAAATTAATTAACATTACTTCAGTCAGTCAGTTATTCATTCAGCAAGCATTTATGGAGAATTAACTATACTCCAGTCATTAGAGATAATGATCCCTGAGTTTAAGGAGCTATGGGAAACTCATTTGCTCTCAAACACACATATATATGAAATCACCCAAAGAAAATAGGCAGGGAAATTAGAGCAGGCCAAATCCACATTAAGCCCACTGTCTGATTTTAATTGCTTTTGACTTTAGGATAATGTCAGTTTTTTAAATTGATTTTGAATATCCAGTAGTCTACAGGATTTTGATTGCTACTAGTGGAAAAGCAGTCTCACTAGTCATTTAAATGTATAATCTTAGAAAAAGCAATCATATTTTCCTAGTAGACAATGCTACTTACAGTTCTCCTAAATTTTTTAATGAAGAAAATGTCTTCTCTGGAACAAAATCAATTTGATTTCTAGGCAGAAACCTGTAAGACATGGTGAGAGTCAGCACTGTTGGTTTGTGTCTGCTGAAATAACCAGTTCTCACTGGGAGACGCCATTGATCTGAGCGTGATTCAATGAGCCTCCTTTGAAGGCTAAAACAGAGGCATGTTCTGCTGTGGAGCAAAAGGCAGGAGTGTCTCTCCGAGGACAGCCACACGTTCTCTCCAGGAAGTGCCACTATAAATAATTTGAGTTGCTGAGTGTGGTCTATAAAATTGCACTTGGTTTGGATTCTGATTGTTTTCGAAAGTGTTTCTTTCCCAATATACACACATGTAATGTCAACTTTGGACCTTGTTAATGATTTTCAGAGAAGGTTTTGAGAGGACGCTTGTTTAATGCATGTTCCTTAGAAGAAGGCCAGCAAGAGCAAAGCTTGAACCAACCCCAGAGCAGTTTCTGGGGCCACAAGCCAATTTTAAATTTGGTGAGGGGACAGTGGTTTTACATTTCCTTGGTCTAGAAATGGAATCCTCCAAGACGAATGGCAAAAAGAGGGGCCAGCAGCTAACTGCCTTACGGAGGTCTTAACAAATAAGATAATGAGCATGAAAGTGACTCAAAAGCTACATGGAGCGATAAACTAGAAGGCGCTGATGTAGCTTGTTTAGTTTTCCAGTCTCCTTTCTCATTTATCTATGAGAAAAAGAATAAACTTGCATCTCCTAAATGAGAAAGTCTCTTTTCACATTAAATTTGCTAATCCACAATCTGATTGGTAAATAGCCCCATCTCTCAGTTTGTTGGAGAAAAGTAGTTAGACCACTACAAATGGATATACTCTGATTTTTCTTTTCCAACCACCCATCCAACCAGAGAACATTACTAACTGCTCACTATGTATGGAAAACTATGATTAAAACAAAAGCAAAATTCTTGTGTTTTTAAGCTTACCAGCCAAATGTGCCAATTAACCAATCTATCTGCCTTCCCACCTCCATAAAAAAGGTAACCAGCAGTCACACTCTTTGGCCAATCAGAATACATTAGGTGCTCTTCCCTTTAGAATAAAAGTATTATTTTTTTTAGAGAGAGGGACATCAAGTGATAAGTGTCATTGGCAGAACAGCTAATTGTTGTGTAGCTGAGCACTTTCACATGCATTATCTCATTTCCTTGGTGATCATGTGATTAGGTACCAGTTGAGCAGAGAGAATGCACAGAAATGATGATTGCCCTCAAAGAAGGAGACCAGCTGGAAACTTAACTGGCAGCTACACGTAAGGCGTGGCCCCACCATCAAAATCAATAAATTCATGTGTGCATTTTCTAGTACTGCAGTTTCAGACCGAGGCTATGAACAAGACACTACTTTAAAATTCCTTATCGATGTTTTCTTTTGATTCCTAAATCTCTTGAGTTTCCCCTCATTTACTGAAGTCCCTGTATACTTACAGCACCGTGAGTGAGTTGCACGACAGGAAGGTGGAATTCGTAAGATATTTTATTCCATTGCCTTCCAAATCCCTAAAAAGGCATGGAGGAAAAATATTTTTAGTGTTTTTGCACAAATCATAGGTCTAGAGGCATTTTTTTTAATCACCACAACAGTTCTGAACTTTATTTTTACTTCATTCCAATTTATTTTTAGTTCATTCTAATTTTTATGCTTCCCTTCTAATTTTTGAAGAGTTAGTATAATTAACATTGCGCTTCTTTTCCCCTTCCATTTAATGGTAGAACTTAATAAAATTGAGGGACAGGGAAGCCCCACATTTAGTGAGTGTCTCTGTGTTCCGGATACCATGCTATTAATTATGAGACTGCCGCCGTGATACTGTAACTCCCAGGTATTGGGCTTTTACACTATCAGGTGCTGTTCTGAGAGCACAGCACAGCACTCCTGCTAAATTGGAGTTACTACCCCCTCAATTTAACCTACAAGGAATCTGAGGCTCTTGGAAATTCACTTTTATTCTGGTCACACAGCTAGTAAGTGGTGGAACTGAACTTCTAACTCAGCTCTGTCTGAATCTATAGCCTAGACGCTAAGCCGTGGTGTCATAGATCATTATCTTCTCACGTTCCCCCAACATCAGGGAGATATTTTTGTCTCCATGTTGCTGAAGGAGAAAGTCAGGCCAAAGTTATCTTCCAAATACTGAATGTAGAGTCAGGGTACGCATCCCCATCTGCGTGAGGGAAAGCGACCGCTCTTTCTACCACGTCTCGGTGGCGTTGATGCTGAGCGCAGCGCTGCTCAGAGTGTGGCTGGGACCTGGGATGGGGCCTCAGTGTCACCTCGGAACTTATGAGAAAGGCAGATTCTCGGGCTCCACCCAGACCTATTGAATCATAAACTCCATGGTTGAGGTCCAGCCATCTGCCTTAAGTCTTTGCGTTGTTTACGATGCACGTTGATGCTCAAGAAGCACTGGTGGGGAGATTACATTCTGCCAGGTGACGCCTCAGGACAGTGGCATCCCACACACTCAGGGAACGCCTTCCGGAACACTCTGACATTAGCGATTCCAGCAGTGCCAAGGAATGAGTGAGACTCGACTTTTCTGGCAAGTCTCCTGACTTCTTTTTATAGTCAGCTTCCTACAAGCTTCCCCATATATGACAATAGCTATTCTGCTGCCTCTGAGCCTTTCTCACGTTCACACCAAAATCACCAATCCTTTTGTCACTTCCTTTTACATCCTATTTTAAAGTCATCTTGGAGGTCTTGTAGGAACTCAATATTTTTTTCACTCTTAAAATACAGTGATTAAAAAATAATAAATACTGTACTCTTTTGAAAGTCCAAATATCGTTAAATAGAATGGGGAAAATGTTTTTACATCTAGTAAGTATAAAACTTTGGAATTGTGAGCCATAGTCCTACTCGATAGCAAGTGGGGGAGGAGAAGCCCAGCCAGGGCAGGTTTCTTCTGCCTCTAAGCTGGGGCAATGGGCTGTGACCTCTCAGCTCTCTGTCCTCTTAGCTTAAAGGCCCTTTCGCATTTGTGATGAGGCAATCTCGCTACCTTTATATTTTCACCGGGTGTCTATTTTTTTCCCTTTGTGTTTGTGGAAGCCTAGAGTGAAAATGAGTATCCTAGGAACCCAGGGCTGCGGTGTGGTTCCCGACCTCTCTGCGGCTGATGCCCATTCTGGGCAGGGGGAGGGCAGGCTGGGGCTCTGAACTTTTCCTGTTTCTTTCCCACTGTGAGTGTGTACCTGTTTAGTTTCTAAGTATTCTTGTCACCTAGTCTTAACGAGTTTTATTCTTATGTTTTTCGGACCATTATTTCCTTCTTGAACAGTGGCACCCTTATATGAAACTTCTATTGCCTTAAAAGCCTTTTGATAACAGGTATATAAGCACATACAAAAAAGTGAAAGTCAGTAAGTGAACACAAAGCCACCTAATAGTGTTATAAGCAGTAATTTTGAGGCGAGTCTAGAAAGGATTAAAGTTGAAGCACTAAACTTTCATCATTTTATGGGTATGACGAGAAGAGGTCTGGGGGATGATGATACAGCTAAGATTTTCACAGGGCAGGAGATCGCCGCCTGTGACAGTCCTCCCTGTCTCAGGGGACTGTGAAGGTGAACACACCAAGCAATGGAAGGTAGTGGTGGTGAGGTCATGAAGTAACTTGAATGAATGTTTTAAACATGTTTTGGTTAAAAACTAACAAGGAGTGGAAATGATTTACATATCCATTTAACAAGGGTTTGTTGAGCACCTGGCATGTGCTGATCATTGTGCCAATGCTGGGGTATAACATCACAAGGTAGGTTTCTGTCCTCATTGAATTTAGAGAAGGTAGGGGACAAACAAGTAAACCAAGGGTTCTGAGAGGATAGTATGGAGAGATAGATGTGCCGTGTAGAAAGTGGGTGGTGTGGTAGAAGTCCGTTCGTGATGTATTGGGAGCACAGAGGCAGCCACTGGAACTGGTTGGTGCATCAGGGATGGCCTCCTGGAGGCGGTGTTTAAGCTGACTTTTGAATGAAATGTTGGAGTTAGCCAAAAGAATAAAGGAGTAAGACTTTTCAAGTTGAAGGAACAACATGTGCTCAGGGAAGTGATGGTAGGAGCAGTAGTTTGGTGATCTGGAAGGAAGATGTGTGAAGAGGAGGGGCGGGAAAGAGACTAGATGGAATGAGGGATATAAAATGAGGGGTTTTGGGTGCTCAAGGGGGGAGTTTGAACTTTACCCTCACACTTGTGGGAATTCTCAAAAGATTTTTAAACCAGGAAGTAAAATGATGAGATTTCAGTTTAGGAAAGAAGATCAGAGGTGGGCTTTTTATGTAATTGTGAACTAACTTCAGGGCTAGTTTCCTTAATCTGGGCAAATAAAAAATTAGCTCCTAAATGCATACTCACATCCAGTTGAGTTGAGGCATTTGGGCACACATCTGCTTGGGAAGGGCTTCTAAGTGGTTATTAACCATAGACCTGTATGTGAAGAAGATACTAATTAGGAACAAGATAATACACCACTTTAAACTATTTCCACAATTGGAAACTTGCATGCTAAAGTCGAAACATTAGGATGAAGAATATAAATATAACTACCTCTTCAAAATGGTCTCTAGATATGTGTATGGCACAGATAAGGGAACAGATATCAAAGAAACTATAAATGCACGAGTATGATATATAACCTAGGAATAAATATTAAACAGTTTAATTTTATGAGATGGAACAAAAATATATATTGGGTAATAATTTTGAAGTTCATGGTAATTTTCCTCGTAAACTTCAAATCCGTAATCATTTCCAGCATCATACATCCAAAGTTTCTTCTTAAAGGAAACATTAATCATTTAAAATATTCAAGGGCCACATTGAGAACTGATTAAATCTAAGAAGTGATAGTAGGAAGCATTTGGGGAAAGAAAACAACTCATAAGCATGTTAACCTGCATGATTAATTTATGATATTGTGGTCCCTCTTGAAAAATGGAAAAATAATGATGCAATACTATCAACTGTAAGGGAACAAAACAATCTCCTGCTGATAAATCATTCCAGTGCTTAATAAACAGTAAAAATGTAACAGCTCTGTTGATAGGACAAAGATTTTGGGAATTTTCATGACTTTTGCTGGGAAAAGGCACATTTTCCTCTGTTAAAAATGTAGTTGAAGAGGCCAGCCCCAAGGCATAGTGGTTAAGTTTGGCACATTCCACCACGGTGGCCCAGGTTTGCAGGTTTGGATCCCGGGCAGGGACCTACACCACTCGTCAGCCACGCTGTGGCAGTGACCCACATATAAAGTAGAGGAAGATTGGCATAGATCTTAGCTCAGGGCTAATCTTCAGCCAAAAATAAATAAATGTAGTTGGAGCTGCACTCCTGGGAGAGTCTAATAGATTTAAGCGTAGTTAGGAGATAAAAATGAGTACTATCTTTGTTCAACCACTGCAAATAAAAACATACTCTAGGATTAAAGGGAATTAAAGGAGATCCAAAAGAAATCAACTGGTAGACTTGAAATATACCATGAACCATGGCTAGGAAGTAACAACAGTAATTATGGCTGGAAATACAGAAAAGGTTTTGATCAATAAAAATTTTTGTGGGCTTGATTTTTTTAAAGCCCTTTTAGTAAGTTAGTGTAGGTGTCATTGCAATTTAGAGACAGATTTATTGAAAGGTGGATGAATACTTACAGGAAAAACAAGGAATTTAATCCAGTAAACAACCGCTGTGAAATGCTGGTTATTGGATTGTCATCTAGAATTCTGACAAAAAACATCACAACCAATTTCAGTGTTAGAGACATTTGTGAAATAAAACCAAGGAAAAAGAAAAGGCCCATGATGATGCTGCCTCCCCCATACCCCCCACCTGCTCTCCTCCTTCATGTCCTTCCACGTGTGGCTCAGATCTCTCTTCCCAAGAGCCTTTCCTTCACCCTGTGGTTGGAGCAGCTCTTTCCTCCAAATTCCCGCAATCCCCACCCCAGCACTTATCAAGTCCATCCTGATTGTATTCTCTCCCTGCACCCACCTCCCACTGGACTTAAAGACCCAAGTTACATCTTTCATCTCTGGGGACCTGGGTCCAGTGCAAGCTACACTTATTGACTGGCTGAATATGGGTTCCATAAGGGCTTTCACCCACTGATTAACAGAATGAAGAAGGAACAAAAAAAACATTTTTAGGAAATCACAAACGGTTCTTTGATCTTATGGTGTTTAAATGATGTCTTTATTAAGGTCTGTACAAACAAACTCATTTGGAGCTTTGAGGGAGAAAGAGTGAAAATGTTTATATATTCAATCACTATTTTTAAATATAAATGAGATTTTCCTAAAAAAAGTTAGACCAAGAGGAAATAGCCCTTCCTTTCTCTTGTTGCCTTTGAAGCCAGGTACCATTTCCTCTCACTCTCAGAGGTCCCTTAGGGTAGGATTTGGAGAAGGCAGCTACAGTGGGCACCTCCTACATGCCAGGCACTCTGTGTGTGGCACTTTGTGCTATGTGACTTAATCCTCACAACATTGCTCTTGAAAAGGAATTATGATTATAGCTTACAGATGGGGAAAAGGAAGCTTAAGAAGATTAAGAAAGTTCCCTGGAACATTAAACATAGGGCCATGGCATGCACAAGGGTGTGGATGGAGCTGAAGCCCTGGCTTTCTGCACTAGACCAGGCTGACCTACAGAAAGTGGGCAAATTGGCAGAGGGCCTTCTGACTGCCCCTCGTTCATTTTCCTGATGAGAACACAGACACCATGTGAGACTCCTTGGGATGAAGCTGGTGGCCTAGAAACTGGTGAAACACCACAAGCTGCCATATTTTCAGACTTTTCTGTAAGTGCTCTGGGCATCAAGAAAGTCCTTAACTTGCTTACTTCCGAGGTCAGTGGTTTTCAACAGAGGGCAATTTTTCTCCCCAAAGGACATTTGGGAATTTGGGGGGCATTTTTGTTTGCAACAATTCTGGGAGCGAGTACTACTGGCTTCTAGTGGGGTAGAGGACACAGATGCTGCTAAACGTCCTAAAATACACAAGGCATACTCCCTCCTTCCCCCATCAAAGAATTGTCTAGGCCAAAATGCCAACAGAACTGAGGTTGAGAATTCCTGCTGTAGGGGAACACTGGATGGATGGATGGCTTAGCACGCCTACCACTGGGCTCAGAAGGCCACCTGAAAACGTGTAGCATGGATTTCTTTTCACACAACTACCGTTTGGCATGCCATTGTCTGAACTGCTTGGGTAAAGTGCTCGAGATTATGTGAGAATCAGAAAAATAAGTATAATAAACAAGATAAATAGATGGAAACTGTGAGCATTGATGTCTATCATTAAGGCTGTGATCCTTTACCGGGGAGGGAAAAATCAGAATACTTACAGCCATGTTAGCTGATGTAAGTCTTTGAATACTCCAGGTCTGAGAGTTGTAATGCAGTTGTGGTTGAGATATCTAAATATAACATGATGAGTCAATTAGGCAAATGCAGTACTCCATTTTACTCACATATAATTAGACTAGGAGCCGCTGATGATGTTGTGAACTATGCACATCTGTTTTGGAAAGCGCTCTACTGGTGAGCAGAGGGGGAAAAATCAAGGAACAGCCATGGGATCCAGAGGACCACAGCCTAGTGAGCGGCACAGCAGGGCCAGGCCCAGGAAAGCGGCTGAAAACAGTGTTGGGATATTATGGTATGTTTGAGTATAAGAGCAGAATAAATACACGGAGCAACTTTTGCTTTTGTCCTTTTTAGTTACAGCCTTAATAGACGAGCATCTTATGAAAGTACATAGGTAAGTTAGCAAGTGTTAGAAAAAATAAAATACTGTGGACATGACCCAAGCTGGAAAAGACAGGGTGAGGGCAGCCTTTGTATCTGTCTTCTGGTAAAACTAGGAATCTTTTACTACTTTCAATATAATAACTAACATAAGTAGTTGGTGATAACCTATTCCTTTCGTTTCTCTACAACCAAGTCAAGCCTTAAAAAAAAGCACTGTTCTACCTTTTTAATCTTTACTTAAAATTGTATTCATAATATAATTATAAAGAAGTTACTTACAATATTTGCAGATTATGTAATCCAAAAAATGCTTTCCTGGATATGTGTCTAATACAATTGTGCTGAAGATACCTGGTAGGAATAAGATAGAAGAATCATGTGATTATGGTTTATGTACTTTATCAGGGTGTTGAATGTGCACTCCACTTTTTTCACCTGAAGACAATTTGTGAAACTGGCTTATAAATTACCAAGTCTCATTCCCATGTTGGGAGGCAGAGGCATTGCTAGTGAGGGATAATTGGACCCAGCCTATGCATGCTGTCGCCATAGCACCCAAGCAGTGAGATTGGGGCATCTCTGATTTCTACCAGCGAACTCTGATGTGATGTTTCTGAGGAAGGAACTAGTCTTGTTGCTGCAAACTGAAACTATGGTGGCCTTCCTGTTCTGACTTGCAGGGGTTGCTCACCATGTGAGACTAGCCGCTCTCTCACTGCTGAGCTGTCTTATATTTCAGCCCAGAGTTCTACCTTCTCATTGCTCTTCATTCTATTCCCATGAAAAAGGGAGAGGGCAAGTCTTATTCTTTTCTACGTCAAGATGCAGAGCGAGAAGCACAAGACAGGTTAGAGTTAGTGAGGTGCTCAAAGTCACAAATGGCATCAACAGTTGAACTGGAGCTGGTATACCAACTTCAGCTCACAGGATCATGACGTACTTAACCTCTGACACGATTTAGCAATATGGAATATAGTACTGATCTGATAATAGCACTGTTGGGAGTATCTAAGTAAATAATTTCCATTTCCTGTTCTCATTATACAGTGGGAGGTTAGCCCTTCTGAATTCATATTTCCTAAAGGCCTTTTTAGGGACAAGAACTATCCACACCAATAATAGTAACTAACGACTAAATAGTGTTCTTTTTTAAGGCTTTTGTTTGGCAAGCATTTGATATATGTTGAGAGTTTCTTTTTTTTAATGCTTTCTTTGGTGAGAAAGATTGGCCCTGAGCTAACATCTGTTGCCAATCTTCCTCTTTTTTTTTTTTCTCCCAAAAGCCCCAGTACGTAGTAATATATATCCTTGTTGTAAGTCATTCTAGTTCTCCCATGTGGGACGCTGCCACAGCATGGCTTGATGAGTGGTGTGTAGGTCCGCGCCCAGGATCTGACCTGGCGAACCCTGGGCCACCAAAGCAGAGCACATGAACTTAACCACTCAGCCTGAATGGCCTCCATATCTCTTAATTTGACTTGATTTAGTTCCTAAAATATTACACAACACTTTCTTAACTGTTATGTTACTTTCCTGCAAAACTATTGGTAGAACGTGTGCTCTGTCAGCATCTGGCTGTACTCTGAATTTTGTTATACTACAGCTATTCCCTAGCAGAGCTTCCCATTTGGGTCATGAATGTGCTCCAGTTGTGCCAGAATATTGATGCTCTCAGCCCTCCAGGTAGCCAGGCAAGGCTGAGGTCAGCTGCCAATGGTTATCAGCAAACCCATTTTTTACCCCAAGTGTTGAACAAATATTGTCATTTTCTCTGTGTATCACCATGTGGAAAAAGTTGATACTGCAGGATACATGAAATTACATCCATAGTGATGCGCAAAGCATTAATTTCAATCCTACAAAGTAAACTTGAAGCCCAGTGTGACCTTGTGACATTCCAAATCCCCTCCCCCTGCACCATGTCTATGAGAAGATGTTTCACGTTGCAGCATAAATTCTGCTTTTGGTTTAAAGTTCTGCTATGAATAGAATGAACCTATATAGATCAATATCTGTTTTAGCATTTTCAGAGCCGTTAGAGTGATGTAATGAAAGTTAATATGATGAATTATGTTACAATAGCAAGTGAAAATAGAAAAAGCGTAAGTATATTGAAGTTCCTCTTAAATATAAAATTTACTACCTAACTAGAGCTATTTACATTTTTTTCAAGATAACTAATTCAAAATGTGCAATGCACATTTTATCTATGTGTTGTCAATCTAGAAGAGACAAGTGAAGTCATAAATTATGAATTTGACCTTGTGCTTTTGATCTGTGTGACTCACTCGATGTGTACAGTCTATCTGCCTTCACTGACATGAGTTAAGACTCCAACTCCTTAAATAATAAACAGCCTTTAGTCTTCTACTTAGTCAGCTTGCTGGCACCCCATAGAGAACTAGCATCCCAAGTCGCTCATCTCAGATTTAGGCTGCTGAATTTTAACTTGATCCTCTAGCATCCGCTTTCTTCTTTGCAGAATAGTAGCTTGGTGAATATGAGTGAAAATTCGGAAACATGACAATTTGGCAAGTGGTGTCCTCTTTGTATTCAGAGCTGAGATATGAGCCCATTTTGTATACTTTACATTGAATGGCTTTTCTAAGAACAACTTACTGGTTCATGAATTCCTGCTGTTTCAGCTGTCAGGACTTTTCAAGCAGAAACGCCAGGAATTTATGTACCTGAAACTAAAGCAAATAAATGCTTTAATGACATGCATGTTTATAGGCTATTTTTTGATGCAACATTTTGTATTCATGAGCCAGGCAGACTCTTTGAATTACATTTTGTTGCCAATGATTGCATTAAACAAGAACTCAGTTTAAGAAGAAATTCCTAATTTATACAAGGTTTATGTTACAATGAGGAGGAGAACCGCTGTTGGTTTCCTTGGTAGCAGAGATAAAGTATTATGGTCAATCTCATAAATTATATTTTACTTCTCTTAAATTGCTTTCCCCCAATGGTAGAAAGGCTTGATATTTTAAAAGATTATTAAAATGAATAAACCGATCTATAGTAAAGGCATTCAGATAAGTTGAGCAACATTTATTTATCTGGCAATTAAAATTTCATTTTGATTTAAAAATTTATTTTTCTAGTTGTCTAAATGAGCTCAACTCCACTGTGTTTATATTTAGAGCATTCCAGACCAGAGAGTCACTTAACATTAAATACAATGGTCTCTTAAAATATAGCCCAATACAAGTTAAACTTACATATTGACTTTATTACCTCAATACAATCTAAAACACATATTCGTGCATGTCTTTTCCCTGGTCAAAAAGAAGAAAACCTAGATTCTTTAGCCTGCCATTCAATTGTGACTCAATGACCTCTCCAGCGTATGTTCCATCAGTTCCTCTGGAAACTCTTTCTTTAGACAGACTGCTCTGTCACTCTCTTCTCAATATCTTTTGAGTGTTTCTTCTTACATTTCTTTGTTCTTCCTGCTCAAGAAGCTCCCCACCTTCTCTTTAGTCCAGTGTGTTAGTCCTACACATCATTCCTTCAACAAATACTCAATGATTCTCATATATGTTTCAACATATGCAACAGTGAGGGGGGCTGCTGGTGGTGGTGGTGGTACATGGTACTACAGAATAACCAGAAGGACCGTCCAACTCAAAAGGAGGAATAAACTGATAAATAGTACAGTGGTCAATGGGAGGTTTCTTCAAAATTCAAGGATGAATGCAGGTGGAGGGGTCACAAAAATTGGATCATAGTTGAAAGAATGACCTAGGTCATTTTCAAAACTCAGATAGTGAAGAATATTATGGGAAATAGAAATGTATTTCTAGTTATATTTTAGAGACAAGAAAATGTTAAGGAAAGGCCAAACCTGCTGTATGGGACTTGTTTTATAATGTTGTGAAATAATATAAAAATGTAAATTCTCAACTCCTACATTGTTTTTATCTTCTCATTCAAATAAGATGATCTCAGGACTGAAGTGAATAGAAAGGATATGCAGTAGGGCAGTTAAAGCCCAAGATGGTAGAACAGGTTAATCGGAATGAGTTAAAGCCATATGGTTTGGATAATTTCTTCTAACAATTGAGAAACACCAAAAATGAGAACTCGGAGTCAGGATCAATGACTGAGGAATCTGAAGGAGGGAAGACAGCTGGAAGATTAAAGATGGCAAATGCAGTTTTGATTTTTCAAAAACGGAAGAAGTAGATTTCACAAGCTATAGTTGGAGAGCTCAATGCTGGTTCTGGGTGACATCATAGGACAGGCTACTAGAATGCTGCTTTGTGAACACCTCGAAGAAAGTGAACAAGGCAGTTCACAAGAAACCAGGCATGTCAGACCTACTTGATTTTCTTTTTTGAAAGACTGATCAGACAAAAACATGTGGTTGACATCGCATATATGCATACCAGGCATCGATCTAGTGGTTTTATGATGTTTTTATGGACAAAATAAAGCATGATATATGTTATCTGAAGGATGATGAAAAGATCTGGAAAGATGGTTTGGCACTGCCTTCTTCAATATTTTACTCCATGACTTGAGTGAAGAAGGTTCATTTTTTTTTTTTTCCCAGATGACACAATGCTGAGAGGAATAGCGAACGTGTTGGATGATCCAAAAAGATCTTTACAGTCTGGTAAGAAAAGCTGAATCTAACAGGATGAAACTGAATAGGGATAAATTTGAGGATCCACAACCAGCTCTCAAGTGCTTGGTGCACAAGTACAGGATGGAGAAGCCATGACTTAGCAGTAGCGCATATGGCATGAGATAGGAATTTTAGAGGCATGAGCACTAGGAGTTAAAGCTATGAAGTAGCCACCAAAAGAGCAAATGTAACCTTGGGGCACATGAGTTTAGAAAGGAAGTGTTGCCATCTTCCCCAAGTTCTGCCTTCGCTGTGTCACACTGATAATATCACGTTTATTCTAGATACTGCATGTAAGGAAAATATAAGTGAACGTATGTAGAGTCGTGTGACAAGAATGATGAACAGATTTAAAACCAGGCCCATTGGGGAAGAATTTAAGGATTTGAGGCTGCTTGGAAAAGAGACTTTTAGTGGGGTGCAGGGTGATAGCCAGCTTTAAACACCTGAAGAGTTATGTAGAAGATTAGTTGGTTGTGTTCTGATTGGTCTCATGGGGGTAAATCAAAGAATGATGGGGAGCTTTAGAGATCCCTGGGGCAGTAGTAGAGTTATCTGATGGGACAAAATTTACTAGCATATTGTTTGAAATTCCATACCCTCAGCACCTCCTAATTCCCCTCCTGTTTTATTTTTCTCCATAGTCCTAATCACTATCTAACATACTATGTATTTTTGATTTGTTCTCTATCTTCCTCCATTGGAAGCTAAACTCCATGAGGAGAGGGCTTTTCATAAGTGTTGTTCACTCAGTATCCTCAGTGCCTGGCACCTCATAGGCATCAATGAATATCTGTTGAAAGAAGGAATGAACATGTGTGTTTTGCTAGCTTATGCCTTCCTGATGTCTGTTACCAAGAGTTCTAGGATTGTTAATCTAGCTCTTTCCTTCCTCTGACACCTTTTCCTTGAGATGGTTTGGGTTTTGCTACTTTGGCTATTTGGGCTATTATAATGCAGAATTGGGAAGCAAAAGGTAGGAGTAGAAGGACAGGAGAGACAATAGCTTGGCTGAGGCTGGGGGAGATTTTTCTGGAAGTTTAAAGTGGCAAGAGGAGCTGAAGAGTGTGAAGAAAGGGAATGGGAAGAAAGGAGAGTTAAGGAAGGACTGCTGAGTATATGACCTGCTTTAGGATATCTGAGCAATGCTTGTAAAGAACTTGAGTTACTATTTTCAAATTGAAGTTTGGTTACTGGATGTTTTCATCAACAGTAACAATATATACATATTTTTTTGGTGAGGAAGATTATCCCTGAGCTAACATCTGTGCCAATCTTCCTCTACTTTATATGTGGGATGCTGCCACAGCATGGCTTAATGAGTGGAGTGTGGGTGCATGCCCAGGATTCCAACCAGCGAACCCCAGGCCACTGAAGCAGAGTATGCAAACTTAACTGCTTTGCCACTGGGCCAGCCCAACTGTAACAATATTTTGAGGCTGGACCATGTGGGTATGCTTCCAAAGGATCATTGTCAGAGGTTCAGCTTTGAGGCCAAGCTATAATATTTGTTAGCTAGCTGACTTTGGGCAAAAAACCTCTTTTCTCCAAGGGTGGGTTTCCTCATTCCTGAAAGGGATCTAACGATGTCTACCCTACTTTGCCGACTTTGAGGATCAAAGTCCAAGTGAGAATTCCACATGTTGGAATTCTTTGTAAACTTTAAAAAGTTATATACAAATGTAAGCAATTCTGTTTTATCCCCTGTGCTGTACCTTGCATATTATAGACACTTAATGAATGCTTCCCGGCGAGAGTCTTATAATCTCTTTTCTCTTAGTCTCTGGGAGAATCAAATTGTCTGGAAAGCATCAAAAAGCAGCTTGCATCGGGAGAACACCTGCTGAATGGTATTCAGGTTATGATGTGGTACCTAAGTTTTCTCAGACAAAGTAGAATTAAACATTTACTCGGACAAGTTTCCAGCTGATCTGGGCAATGAAGATTAATTCCTACTGGGAAAAATTGGGGACTAAATTGTTGAAGTTAGTGCTTTCATATTCTTTGCTTCAGTAGGCTAGTAGACACCATGAGAGGTAAATATTGACATAGAGCAAAGCTATGGATTAGCGGTTCAGGGAAGGACTTGGCATGTGAAGTCTAATTTTTATTCTCTTTGCTTGATCCTCTAGTGACCCCTCTGCCTCCTCATAAGTCGGCTTTCCCCAAATCAGGGGGCAAAAGGTATAGAAGGGAGTTCTGCATGGGGCAGGACAGTATGTACTGGCAGACGACTCAAATACATGCCAGAACAATTTATTTCCACATCTAGGTTTCTGGTTATTGTAAAATAAACACTGTATTGAGCATCAGAGGATATGGACTCTTCTTCTGGCTCTTCCACTAAATAGTTGTAGAATATAGGTAAATCATTTAACCGTTGCAAACTTTAGTTACCTCGTGAATAATGAGACTATTTAATTAGAAATTCATAAAACTTCTATGACTCTAGATAATAGAGTTTAAACAGCTACTCTAAAACATGAATCTTTTTCCTTCCTTTCTGCCAGTGCAATTTTATTTTTCCTCCCTGGAGCATTATTCAGGAAGTGAAAGGATAATATTGACTCAGAGAATGAATAAGTTGTGATTCTAGGAATTTCCAGTAAGACTAGAAGCAGTATAGTTAGGATTTCTTCTCTAGACGAGTCTGGAAACCCAGAACCAACACATAGCTACTCCTATGTGACAATAACAACATGACCACGTGCTCCAAGATGGAGCGGAAGGTCCTTTCTGCAGATGGGATTTACAGAGCCTATAATCAAACCCCGGTTCACGAACTAGTGGACTACCCGACTAGTGGACTTCCTCCAGTGACTTCCTTTCTTGCATAAAAGAATCTGTCTATAAATTCGTGAACAATACAGAATTGTTGGTGGCATTTCAAACATGTGTTTGTCTAGTATCAGCAAAGAATCAGATTATTTTTATTCCTAGATTTTTAACGTATTTTAGATTTCTAGAAACTTTATTCTTTGTGCTGAGCGCTGAAGGATAAAACAGTAAGATGATGGTACCGCCAAAGGGCCTCACAGCATTACCTTACCAGTTTTTTAATCTAGTCTAATGACCATCTTGGCAAGCGTAGAATCTTCATCTCTCCATTATCCCAGTGACAGGGCTCAGAGGGACTGGCCACAGTAACCAAACTCACAATAGGGTAACTATTCTCAATTTCTTTATTTAAATAGGAGGTATCCCATTCCACGGACAGAAATGTTCTTGTTCCGTATCCAAGGTAACTTCCCAAATACTTTAGTATGAATAATTTGGGAAGTTAATATAGTCATCATAAAGCCGCTTGGTGAACAGGGAATCAAAGCAAAGGGAATCTCCATCTTGATATGGAAGAGCATCAAAAGATAGCTCACGCAAGTTGTGGTGGAGATCACCAATCCATCCAGTTCTCCACTAGAGACTCTCTCTAGGGACTTTATCCCCCAGACCCTGATTTTCTTTCTTGGACGATGCTGGAAGCATTGTTCCTCACTGGCTACCATTTCTTCACTGCTTACTATGACCCATTTATTAAACTTTTCTTTCCTCAGATAGGCTAATACCACTGATTTCACTACCATCAGGTTTTTGCTCCTATTATTCTGGGAGACAGTCCCCATCCTATCACTAAGTGTTTTAAATGATCTGATAGTTCCTGTCTATGCTAACACTCTTCTTCCACGGTAAAAAGTGCATCTAGCGCCTCTGAATCCGCAACGTCATTTCCCAAAACATGTTGAGTAAAAGCATGGAACTATGTACTTTCTTATTGAGATGCTTCATCTCAACTCCAATTTAACTCTAAAACAATTTTAAATAAAATCTGTTCAGCTACTTTAAATTACAAAATGGAAAGATAATATGGAATGGAAAGACAAATGGAAAGAAAATACTTTTCAATGCTTTATTTTCTAATCTTAATTACATTTTGAAAAATAAATTTAATGATAAAGGTAATCAACTTTATGTTTCATTTTACTTTTAGGTCAAAAACATCTTAAACAAAACATTACAAAGATTTTCCCATAGAAGTACTGTTAATAGCTACTTACATCTTTTTAAGTTCTGTGTATTTGACGAAAACTTTATTTGGAAGACTGCGAATTTTGTTTTTCTTGAGAGACCTAAAATAACACGTAAAGCAGACTTCATTATGGATTTTATGATGAACCAAACTCTCCTCTAGAAGTGGCCTGCTTGAGAAGAGAACGTTTGATGGTGCTCCATGCCACTTCACACACATTTGAAAGTGATTGCCGTAACTGAAAACTTTCTCATGTGAGGAGAAAAAGTCCACAACTCCAAATTAAAGCAATTTGAAAATATCTGATAAGTTTATCCAGTTAGTAAAATAGACTGGAAAGTCTACAGTGATTTAAATTTTTCTTGTACTCTCTGGGTAATTTAACGAAACACAACAAACAAAACCAAAAAGCAATGAAAATCCTAACCAAATTATGTGTGCCCAAATTGTGAAACGACTGCAAATTCCTGAGGCTCTCAAAACATTTATTCAAAGTCCAGAAAGACTTGCATGATTACGAGACAGCTAGTTTAATGGATCTTTTATATCTTGCAGTCTTGGACAAATTACTATTAAAAACGAGATAGAATAAGTGAGTGCTCCTCGGTTTTTTAAGTTTTTCTTTTAATTTTATAGTATTGGCATATTAGTATTAATACGTAAATCAGAAAGAAAATGAAAATAAGAGCTCCAGACAACAGAGATTTGTGAGCTAAAGGATAACCCGGCTAATCTAATATACAGAGTTTAAAACATTTTCTCCTTGGAGAAGCAGCATGCAGAATTCTCTGATGGCTGGTGGTTTTAAAGAGAATTTCTAGTTTAGTATACAAGCAACGTAAAACAGAACAAAGAGAGATTAGATTAGATTACACAGTTTTCATGTGACTTTAGGGGCAAATATCACCAGGAATTGAATTCTACTCACAGTAATGTCACATTGCTGGAGATCGTTGGCACGGACTTCAAGCCAGCATTTACACATTCCAACTCAGTTTCTTTGCAGTCACAGCGTTGTGGATACTGGTTTAGAACTAGGGGGCAAAAAAGAGTAAGATTTCACTAGGAAAAAAATCCTTTTCTTTAGTTATGAGTTTATCTCTAATAACTGACATTGTCCTCTTTTCATGAATGTGTAACATTCACATCTTGCTGAATGAACTAATTCAGGCCCATAATAAAAGCAAGTCAGAGTTCTCTCAGTCGAATATAGACTAATGTGGTGTTCATCAGTTTCAGAGGCATTTAACAAGTGATTAGAATGAAACCATAGAAATGTTTAAATGGCATAGAAGCATATAGTGAAACAAGATTAAGTTCTCAACTCAAAACATTAGTACGATTGAGTAAGTCTTTAATGGGTATAATTGAGTCAATTCAATTTAATTGAGTGGCACAATGAGATTGCTCAATAAATGCTTGTTGATTAAAATTAAATTCAATTATTTTCCCCTTTCAAATTTCTCTTAGAGCTGTGAGAAGAGTTACACATAGGTTCTGCCATAGCCACAATTGTGCCTTATTAAAATCAACCAACTCAGAGAATCTCTCATTTTGGTTCTTTGTTTTTCGTTACTGTGAAGTTAAAGTGAAAGGTGAAAGTCGTAGAGAAGCTATTAAGCTCAGAAAACCAAAGATCCACCTTTCGTCATTCAGCATTCATCTATAAGCATTCAGAGGAAAGAAAAAGGCTTCAGAATTTACTCTGAAGAAACTTACAGAATTATTAAGATAATGGTATATAAAGAAGTGAGAAATCCATGGAGAAACCAGGCCAAGTTGGTCCATGGAACAATCACTTTGTCTGTGTTTGTGTGTGTGTGTGACAGAGAGAGAGAGGGAGAGAGAGGAGGGGAGGATATTTATGGAGTGTTTGATTTTGCCTCTGATCCTGTGGGCATTTGTTTTGATGGAGCTAAGAAAATGAGAGTTATTTTTAAAATTTTATATTTATTATTGTTTATTTAAACCTGATAATGAGTTCTTTCAATTGATCTACTTCTTTTAAATCACTTTTATCCAAACTTTATTTTTAAAATCAATTTCACTGAATTTTAGTAAATTCAACAAACTTTTTATTGAGTACCTCCTTAATTTAAAAGATGCATTCTAGTGTATAAAGTTTTGGAAAATATTGTATGTTGTTTATAGGTTTATGCTAATTAGCTCAGCTTCCTAAAGATAACTTCAGAATGTTTACTTTAATGTTTATTGACATTAAAAATAGTGGTTATGCTATTAGATTGAAAATCCATGGTTGGAAACTCTTATTTACTAATAAAAGAGTTCCATATGGTCTAAGCTGGGCCTGTTGCCTAAACCAGAAATGTGATCATGACTCTCGACCCTTCCTCATCTGCAAGCTGGTCACACCCCAAGCCCTGTGGATTGTTCTTCTGAAATGCTTCTTGCATCTCTCTCTACCTCGCTGTTCCCAATGGTATCTTCTAGGCTCAGATTCTTAGTATTAATTAGTCTGGAGCATTGCAAGAAACATAATAATCAGTATCTCTCTCACCATTCTTTTTCCTCAACCTTGACAAGGTTGACATTTGGATCATTCTCAGCCGCATCCTTGGCTTCTACTCACTAGATGCCAGTGGCAACCCACCCCCTCCACTTGTGACAACCAAAAGTGTCTCCAGGTATTGCCAAATGTTCTCTGGGGCTAAAGTTGTTCCAGGTTGAGAGCCACTGTTCTAGTCCACTCTCTACAATTCTGATGGAAGAATCATTCTCACATACACGTCTCATTATGTGCTTCTTCCTCTTCATTAAAAGAAAATAAGCCCACAACTTCAGTGATTGCCTATTGTGTACAGCAGTGATCTCAACAGGGGGATGTGTACAAGAAGGTCCATTGTGGTTTAGGAAGAAAATATTAGACAGTTATATTTATTTTTAATCTTTTTAATTCTAATTTTTATAGATGATGTACTTGTGTATAATAAGGTATATAATAAGTGTTAATTATAAACTGGTATCATAAAGTACATACTATACTATTAGTATAGTATTTAATATATGTATTATAAACATACATTATATATACATACTAATGTGTGTATGTAATTATACATACACCTACATAATTATGTCTAGACACAATTCAATCCACAGGATACAGGCCAAATGCCAAAGTGTGTGCCCCAAATCCTTTATGGGCTGGCCCCTACCTTTCTAGGATCAGCTCCTGCTC
This sequence comes from Equus caballus, assembly GCF_041296265.1. Lineage (NCBI taxonomy): Eukaryota > Metazoa > Chordata > Mammalia > Perissodactyla > Equidae > Equus > Equus caballus. The sequence goes on along the minus strand of NC_091700.1, from coordinate 28,429,534 downwards.
CTCTGCCTCAGGCATTCAGACCATCGTGAGAGGCATCATGAAGTACCCCTTGCACCTTCCTACCCCAGCGTTTTGCTGTTCTTGCTCCTTGCTCATCCTGTTACCTCTTACTCTTCCTTCCATCTAAGGACTTCCAAGTCCCTCTCAATGTCATCTTCTCTGGTTGTTCCCCATCCCTAGCTTTAGGTTCTCTTGTGCAAAGATCATTCCTCCAGTTTAGCACTAACATTGCATCATTCCTGCTTCTATAAGGATCTGTCTTTCCTGCAACAGTGTGAGGTGTTTCTTGGTTGGGGCCACATCTTAGTTATCATTGTACTCTCAGAGCCTAACGTAAGGGCTGGAAAGTAGTTGATGCTCGATATCTTTATTGAAGAAAGTAATTAAAGGGAATAAGAATTTTGTTATTCATCACAATTATTCTATAACTATATATTCTTGCAATCATAGGTTAATACAAAAAATGAGCATGAAGGGAGCATGTTTTCTCCTTTATAGTTTTTTAGTTCCCTGGGCAGACAATACAGCAGTTGACTACTGAAATACATTGAAGTGAAGTTGAAATCCTAAAGGGAAGTTATCACACTACCCATATAAATCCATGCACCACAAATCATGTTGCTCGCAAAGCTGATACTGAGTCTTTGAACCAATACCACTTACAGCACTCCTGTGTTAATGCCACATTATTAGCATTTCCATGGACTGTGCCAAATATAGTCGCCCATCCACTAGTGTCTCCTGTGAAATGGTGATGAATATGTGTCAGTTATTCTATAAATCAAATATCAAATTACAAAACAAAAGTATAAAAATTTGATAATGAAATCAATTAAAAATTTTTTAAGTAAAAGAATGATAACATTGATGGTAAGGGAGAAAAAGCTACACAAACATCTGGAGTTTTTCCCTTTTTTGCAATTACAAATATTTCAAATGTATATTTCATAAAATATATAATGGAAATAGCTAATTATTTTATATTCATATATCCATCTTGAAAAATATCACCTATTTCTAATGATGACATTTTAAATGTTTTGTCTTAAGTTTGAGGTCCTTAGAAGAAAATAAAGTCTAAATTTTATTTTGGCAAATGCATACTGCTACATATGTATATATAGATATATACTTGATAGATGTAACAAGTTCTCATAAAATTTATGTCACCTGGCTTTTTTAATAAAACAAAAACAAAGTTCCTTTTCATAAAGGCTGTCTAGTCCTATTGAGAGAAATAATATTTCTCAGTTTGTCAAAGGATATGATCTTTTTATTTCCCAAATTTCCTTCTCTTTTTTTGTGATAAAATTATTTTCTTTCAAAAAGGACCTGATTTTGCAGTATCATTACTTTAGCAGATGCTATTAAAACAATAAGATACGCATTACAGTGTGTGATTGTGAAGTTCATACAAATAGAAAAGTAAATTTAAATAGTTGCCCACAGGTTTCTCTGATCCCTACAATCTTTAATTTATTTCTATTTCTCATTAATACCCTCAATAATTTTTTAAATGATTCTATTTGATGCCTTTACGTGAATTATTTAATTTGTGTTCAGACATCCTCTTGAGGTAGATAAACACGCGTGGTCTCTGTTTCCCATACAGTGAAGAGAAAAATGTCAAGAATTTGAGCCACTTGCCATCAGCATCCAGAGAGCTGCTCCCCTCACTGAGCACTGATTGAGTGCCTCCTATGTACCCTACTGTTCTAGGCTCTGGTGACTTCAAAACAAATAAGACACAAATAAAACTCTTCTCCAGGAGTTCATGTCTAGTGAGAGAAGTACAGTGAAAAGACAAGGCAGTTCTTAGTACAGTCATACAGGTACATCCAGGGTGCCATGGCAACAGAGAGAAGGAGTGCTTGTCCTAGACTGGTGTACAGCTTCAGAGTGGGGAAGCGTGGCCGAGGAAGCCAGGCTTCTCAGGTGACGGGGGCACACCTGACCTGCAACCTAAAGGTTGAGTAGGAGTGATCCACAGGAGGTGAGGGCAGAAGGTTCCATCAGAGGGAAGCATGCACGAGTACCCAGGGGCAGGAGAGCAGAGTCTAGAGACAGATGCCCAGCATTCCTGGACTTTGCTGTCTCGCTTTGACTGTTAGTTGGGCAGTGCCAAGGAGTGGCAGTTCTGTGGTAGAAAACACACAGGATTCTTTCAGATTCAGGAGGTCTGGGTTCTAGTGTCTATTCTGTGACTAACTAGACATGTCAACCTCTCTAGGCATCAGTTTCTTCGAGAAAAAAAATACACAGGTTAGATCAGACAATATATACAGTCCCGATGTGCAGACCTAAATTGGCCTGGCAGATCCTTCGTCATCTGGCCTCTGCTTACCTCTTCACCTCCTATATCCTTGTTCACTCTGCTCAAGCCATCCTGGCTTTTTTGTCCCACAAACACATTGTCTTGTTCCATTCAGCCTCAAGGCCTTGGCACATGCTGTTTGCTTTGCCTGGAACTCTGTTCCTCCAGAATATTTCACGGTTTCTTTCTTCTTTCCACTTGGTTCTCAGTTCAAATGTCATGAGCTCAGAGAGATTTTTCTCTGGTTATGTCCTTAAAATAGCCCTCCCTCCAAGTCAATTTCTATCCCATTATCCTGTTATATACACTTCATGACATTTATCACTCTCTAACATTATTTAGCTTATTTACATACAGGCTTATTGTCCTCCTTGTTCACATTGTCCATGTGAACGAACGCCTAATCTCCCTTGAGCCTGCTGTATCTGGATAATTCGGAGAGCGATGGCACATAGTGGGCACTCAACATGGGTCTTTTCAATGGATTAACTCTCTGGGCAGGCCCATTCACACTTCATGGATATTCTTGCAGCTGAACCAAACTACCACGCCATAAAGAGGTAGTCACAGGAAGCTATTTAAAATTAAAATATAAGTATCTAAGTAGATTTTAAAATATAATTTCAATTTTTATCAAATATGACATCTTATAATACTATATTTCTGATTTAAGCAGCCTCTATACATGAAAATTCAGGTAATTACCAGAAATAAATTGGGGAGTAATTATTTGTGTTACAGAAAGATTCCCTATAGAATACCAAATATTTTCTTCCATTACAATTATTATTCCATCATTACAGTTCATTACAATTATTATTCGATCCACCCACAGTTTGGGGGCGTTCACACGCATGTGGAGCTGAGCGGGAGGACTTACCACAGTTCTCCTCGTCAGCACCGTTCCCGCAGTCATTCATGCCATCACAGTGAAAAGCTCGTGGTAAGCACTTGGTAAGATTCCCACAAGGAAAATATCCTTTTTGGCACAAAGGAGTGATTGTACTGCCATCAGTGAGTACATAATCTATGTAAAAGAGGGGATAAAAATCTTATGTAACAGAAAGAAAGGGTTCATATGGCCAAAGTCTTTTTATGTTATCTCATTTAATTTTCACAAGAACCCTATGAGTTGAGTTTGTCGGGTGATATTCTTATTGCAAAATTTTTATGAACAATATTCTTCATTATAACATTTTAATCAATCGCAGTCATACCTAACACCAGCTATCCCAAGAGTGGAATCAAGGCTCATTTTGAATTCACTGCAGGAAGGCAATAGGAAACAAAACCAAAGCAGTTATTCTGCTTTTGTGTGAAATCAAAAACTTGTTCACTCCTGGAAACAGAAAGGTAAAACTATGAGCTGACAGGATCTTGTGGATGGATTTATTTACTTATTAATCCTTTACAAGAGGATTTGAGGTGACTTACAATACAAGTATATCGTATACGAAAAGGACAGTTTAAAAGCGAGAAAGAAATTCAGAACCACATTCGAATTAGGAAAGACATTACTACATAATAATATCTCACACTCGCTGAGCTTACTGTGTGCTTTGCACAGTGGTTTGTCTCAATTGATTAATAGATTAATTGCTAGAGCAGCCTCTGGCGTGGGTGATATCATCCACCATGTTTCAGGGAGTTAAATGCAGTCATCCATCTGGAAAGTCACAGAGCTGGATTTGGGTCATCCCCCTGACTCCAGAGGCCCATCTTAACCAACGTGCTATGAGGATATAGCTGAATCAGAAACCTGCCTTTCAAGGAGCCTAAGTCCTCTATGAGGACAAATTAAAAATAGTCTTCTTGTGCAGGGAACATAAAAGGAGATGAATGAGCGTTGAGCAACTGCTGGGCAGAAAGGAAATATAATGAACATTTACTGTATCTCTGGATAGGATGACCAAAAAAATTCCAGAGACATTTTTTCATTTTTGAAAGGGTGCTTTCTGGAAAACTAAGAGATGTGTTCTTTGTAAATAGTCTAGTAAAATTGTGGAAGTCGTATGTTTTTTAAAAGGGAGCGCGAGATGAAACTTCACAGAAATTGATTAGGAGAGTATAGACTCAGACATGGCTATAGTTCATTCTGATGAATTGAAGAGAGCAAGGGATGTTGTCATTGTTCCTAACCATGCCACTGAAGGTTGGCGTCATGGCTAGGAATTTCCTTGGGTTGGTGGTATGATGCTTGTTGATAGAGCAGAAGGTTAGAGAATACATCTTCATGGAGCATCACCTACTTTGTGCTGGGGGTTTCCTAGTTAGTTTATTTAATCTTAATAGCAATTTTGTGTTGTTATTATTATTTCTATGTAGAGATTAGGAAAAGAAGACTAAGAACATGAAAGCACTTCTACTCTGGTTCCTGAGAAAATGCCCTTGCGAGGTCTGGGCCCTCCAAGCAAATGCTGCCTCATGGCGAGATGTCCTCCCACCAGACTGGTCCAGGCTCTCCTAAGGTAGGTGAAGTCTGCTGGAGTCATTGTTTAACAAGTAATTCCACTTGTTTTAGGGCAGGAGTTTGAGTTTAGGCACTAAAGCTATGTCAGAGTTACAAGTGCTTGTTAAACTTTTAGCGATATTAGAAAGAATGTAGATTATTTGTTTTAGTCCTTTAGTCATCATGGCCCTCAAGATCCAGCAAACACATGAAAGAGTAGGCTCAGGCCCTTTCTTGGGGACAGCCGGATGGAACAGTGCACCCTCTCCCTTGAAGCTGCTGCGGCTGCATCTGCTGGGCCTTCTGAATGGGGAGGGTGGCCCTCGAATGCTCTTATACCCACTGGATCTTTGTTCTTACAAAAGCAAAGCATATTTTCTCTGCTATTGCTGCAGTGGTAAATGAACGATTCACTGTTAGCAATGAGGCATAAGACCAGTCAGGTCTGACTATTTTAGGAAAACTCCTTCTGCTGCGCAGCTCTAAGGGTTGGCTTGTTAAGTCTATTCACACAGGGAAAGGCATACTGAGTCACAGATTTTTAAATCTCTTAACCTATTTCTTTTAAAGATTTTTATAGAGGGCAGATTTATAAAAACTATTAATTCTCCCGTGTTTTGAACATGAATGAGGGAGAGTCAATATATCTTAGTGTGGCAGCTTTGAAATTTTTTTTAGTATCTCGCAGTTAGACATAGATTTTGTATCACAATTCAGCATACGAAAACTCACATACACACACTAAAAACAACATTTCTTGAAATATTGCTTACCTTTCACTATGTGGGATGAACTCTGATCATTGCCAGTCTGTCTTATTCACTTGAAAAAGGATCACAAGCCACTAGGTTGATCTCATGATCCACCAATGGGATGTGACCCACTATTTAAAAATATTCATTAGTGATGAAGTCCTTTGGAGACCATCAGACCTGGATTAGAATTTTCTCTGCCACTTCTAGCTGCGTGACTTTGAGCAAACTACTCAACGTCTTTAAATTTGTTTTCTCATGTTTAAAATAGAGTTAATGATAATATCCCCCTTATGGACATGTTTCAGGAACTCGACCAGCTGAGGCTTGTGAAGCTCTGGGGAGCGCCTGGCCCATGGTACTCTCTCAGTCAATGTCGGCATATGGGCAATTCGAACACAAGGGAAGAAAATGGGACTTTAAGAAGGAAACCCTGTAGAATGGAAGCTTGCAGTGCCTTAGCACAGCATGATTTTTTATGTGACCTCTATGAAAGAAATAATAGGGACTATAATAAAGCTTCTCCTACTTCTTTGTGTTATTCTATTTTAAAAGCCTTATGACATATGCATAGTTTCTATTTTAAGCACCCTCAAATCTCCTTTGAAAGCTAATAGGAGGGTTGTAAATGATAAACAAGCAATGAAAATGTTCTTCTAACCTCTTAATAATAATGTTTTCTTAATGATCTAGAAAGGATGCTTAAATATTTGGTTAAAGAGAATTTTGAACTAGAAAGCGGAGGCTGTGTAAGACATTTTGAAGGTGGTATATTGTGTTCCCCTATGAGGTTCAATATGAAGATGACCTGGAGTTCTTTGAGGGCTGGACCCACTGAGTGCCCTGCTCACGGATGAAGACTCCCTTAGAGAGGGACGAGCAATCAACCGTCAGAGACAAGAGGAATTCAGATTATTTCCTTTTCCTTGGAAAAAAATTTTTCATCTAGCAAGTGTGGGTGAAGAAAGGGGAGGGGAAAGACTGATCATGTACAAACAGAACTTACTAATTGCGTTTCTCATAATTCCCTATTTTTCAGCTGAGAATGGCATCTTCCTAAAACAGCCTGAGGTATAAATGTTATATAGAAGGAAAATAAAAGTGAAATCCCTACGCCTTGCCCCCTGTATCCTAAATCCCTATTGTCTAACTTAGTGCCTGGTACTTACTTGGTGCTCAATAATTTTTTCAGTGAATGAATGAATTAATGGATTATTTAGGAATGAAAGAGGAATTGAAAGAACAACACCTTTAAAAATTTAAACTTCCCAAAGTTGCAAGGTTATGTTTTTATTCTGATGACAAAATATTGTTTAGTCTTCTATGTACTCCATTTATCATTCTGTTCTGCCATTATGCTACTAAAAATACAATTAAAAATCCCTGTTGTATTTGGCATGTACTAAAAAAACAATCAATAGCCGTCTGTGGAAAGCATATTCTGCGTCTATTCTTCCTGCCATCTGTAGAAGTGGAAAGAGTGGGGATTATAAAAATGGAGGATGCCTACATAAAAGCCGTGTCGATAGCTTCTGCAGCAATTTCTATGGGACCCCCGCCAGACACACAGCTGAGGGGAGGTTTGAACATGTGAAAGAAAATTGCTCAGTAATAGCCCTTCTTCTCCTCGCTTCTGGTCAATATTCTGGACATGTCTGTGCAAGGGATTTTAAAAAGACTCCTTGATAGCCTTTTGAAGCCAACTTGCCTGCTGCCCAAGGACATGTTGTACTGCCCACCAACACGTCCCTTGTGTGGCTGGGAAACAGGGGATGAAGACAACCTTTTAGGACCTCAGTCTAAGAATCGATGGAGATGTGCAAGTTCCCCTTTGTTTTGCTGATTCTCTGCCAATTCTAGACCTGCCTGAAGTGGAAGAAAGCCTTATCCTTCAGCCTGGTGTTCTGATTGAGACTTTCTCCACACTAAGCCAGAGATGACGACGCCACTGTCCCAGGGGGAGCACAGAGGATCGTGGTCCATGAGGCCATTTCCCAGAGTGCACCACTCCTAGTGGAGTTCAATACAATTCAGATGCAGATGAAGCTTCTGCTATTTACTCTAAAGAGCCAACTACTGCAGCACTGGAAGAAAGATTCATTTAACATCCAGAGAATGGTAACTGAGTGCCTACTATGTGCTATGTCAACAAGGCAGACAATGTCCATTCCCACCTGGAACTCAGGTGCTAGGATCTCTGACAGGAGTAGCAAAACCACTTAGGATAGCAACAACATGAAGCAAAGGGGAATCCAGCTCATTTCCTGAGTCTAACTACCAGAAGCCCCTTTACTTTTGGGAAGAGTCTGAGCTTCACTAAAAGCCCACCTTTGTGCGGTAGACGATTTATGGTTTGTTTGAAGGAAACTAGTAAAGTCTTCCTAAAAAAGCTTTCACTTTAAGGTGAGTAGAAAGATGTTGGCCTAGTTGTTGCTGTTTTTTAAACCTAGAAATCCTATTCTATTATGCTACGGTTTGGTCCTCCCGGCCCTGACAGTACTGTGTGGCCATATCAGTCAGTATGTACAGGATTCAGATCCAGTTTCACGCAGACATCTACCCCACACCCTTCCTGTTTCAAAGATTCCTGCCTTCATTGGATTTCTCTAAGCCCCTATTTTCTGTTATGTTCTTCTGGGACAAACCTACCACCTCAGACTGGTGAATGTTCCTCAGGATCGTACTCACAGGTTCCCTGCAGAAACTGTCACCCCATCTCCCTCTTTGGATTATTGTTCAACATTTGAACAGACAGATTTAGGGAAATGATGCCTAACTATGTGGAACAGAGTATAGGCTCAATACATGTTGATTTAAACTAGAAAAAAAGAGAATTCCAAGTTGCCGACATCATCCTCTCCAGGGATGGATTTCAGCCCCTTGTCCCCCTTGGCTGCATGCTTTTATGTGGGTCACAAACTGAGTGTCACAGTCCTTGCTTGGTTCTAAGGTACATAAAGGCACAAGGAAGATTTCCCTTCCAAAAATATCTCTTCTACTGACCAATAAACTGCTTAAATGTCACCTTTAGGAATGCATTGCTTTAGGTTAAAATCTTCTCTTTTAATATTTAAATGTTCTGCATGAGTTTGAGAGATTACATTCTTCCTAAAACCTGCTTGAACACAATGAACTCAGGATGAACACTGTAGCAGGTGAAGGGAACAAGAACACGAGAAGGGTGATTGTGAAGGAGGCAGGGTGAAGCCTGATGGAAACTTGGCATGGGGACTGTGGAGAGGAGAGATGGTTATACCTTTTCCTTTCATCTCTCTCTTCTAATTCCTCTCTGATGTGTTGACTGCTCTGTCTCAAGGGACTTTCTCTGGCTATTCTTCTTCTTGGTAGTAATTCTCCCAAATTCTAATCCCATGGATTTACATATTTACCTGCATCTGAGACTGTTTGCCTACGACTGCATAGGACGTATCTCGCACAAGCCTGAGGCACCTTTCACATGGACTACCAGTGCTGAGCTGTATAGAAGCCACACAGTCCTAGGCTGAGGCTCTGGATGCTTCTTTCATGATGCACAAAGGATGAAGGTCTTCCTTCCTGCCCATGGGAAAGCCTTCCATCTGTGTGTTATATTCCATTTAATCTCACCTTCTTAGACTATCTCTCTATTAATTATCTATTTTCTTGCCTATATTTTCAAAATCCCTGTCTCTCCACTATTTGTATTAACATTAATCTTACTCAATCAGCAACCATCTTCAAAACCAACCAACCAGCCAACCAATCAAGCAAGCAAGCAAGCAACCAACCAACCAGCGAACTAACCAACCCAAATCCTATTATATCAACACTGGAACTGAGACACATTTCTCCCTTCAAAATTAGATCTCTCAGAAAAATCATACTAGTCAATGACTTGCCTTTCTCACCCCGCCATTCTTTGCGCAATCTTCAGCATTCAGTCTTGGCCTTGCTGCTCTGCTGAAATTCTTCCCAATGGAATCACTGATATCTACTTTGTTAGAAAACATCATGGATATTTTACAGTTTCATTTTACTTGGGTCTCTGCAGCATTGGACATGGCCAACCACAGTCACTAGGTTGAAACCTTTTCTTCCTTGGCTTTGTGATGTCTCACAGTCCTGGTTTACTTCCTCCTTCTCCATATTCTCTAAAGGTCCAGCCCTCCCCCCATCTCCTTGATGCATTGGCTCCTTTATTTTTTGTCAACACCCTGAATGTTACTGATATGCGTTAAGTCAGAGATTTCTTAGACCAAGCAAATCGGTTAAAGAATTTAGAGGGACCTGCAAAGAGTTACTAATATTTTAGTTTGTCAAACGAGAACATTAAAAAATCCTAAATTACCATGTATTATAATAATAATATATTAGAAAAATAATACCTTATTGTTAAAAATTAGAGAGAATATATTCACAGAAGAAAAGACAATCCTTTGACAGAGATACATTTAGCTTTATGGAAAACTAACTAATTTATTTATGCTCATGGGCTGGTGAACTTTCAGTCCTGACAGCAGCGGCCGGGAACACAGTGTTTGGAACTGTGTGTGAGAAAATTGAATCTGGCAATGGTACCAGAATTCTTTAGGGAGGTTAGCCCTCTGTTCTATAACTCACAAATATTTTCTCCCAGTTTGTCACTGGTCTTTAACTTTGCTTATGACAAGGGTCCCATAAGTGCAACTATCAGATCCTAACTTTAAAATAAAGTATTCAAAGTAAAAACAGAAGGTAACTTATTTGATTAAATTAAGAGTATCTATAAAAATCCATAGCGTATAATTTACTTCATGGTGAATTTTTGAAGGCTTTCCCTTTGAGACCGGGAACAGGGTAGTGATGCCTACTGTTGCTACGTCTATTCAATATTTTACTGGAGGACTTAGCAAATGTAGTCAGGCAAGGCAAATAAATCAATGGTATCAATGTTAGAAGAGAAGAAATAAAACTGTCATTGTTCATGAATGATGTGGCTGTGAACCTAAAAAATTCAAACTAATAAATTACTAGTATTAGTGAGTTCAGCAAGGTTTCTGTGAACTCAATTCAATTTCTACATATCAGCAACAAACAATTAGAAAATGAAATGTTTAAAAAAATGCCTTTTACTATAGCATCAACAGTATCATATATTTAGGAATAAGTCTAACAGAAATCTGCAAAACATTTATGCAAAGTATTTAAAATCGACAGACGTTAAAGACCTAAATAAATTGAGACTTAATATTTTAAAGATATTAATTCTTCCCCCAAATTGATCTAGAGGTCCAAAGCAATTACAATGAAAATTCAGGCGTGTGCATGCATGTGTGTGTAGAAATGGATAAGTTGTTTCTAAAAGGCATGTGGTAATAACGCAAAAGGACACGAAGAGCCAGATCTGTCTGGAAGAAGGAGAACAAGATGGGAGAACTTGTTATCTGCATATCAAGACATTATAATGGTAAAATAATTCAGGCAGTATGACATTGGTGCAAAGATTGAAAAATAGAACAATGGAACAGAATGGAAAGTTCAGGAAAAGACAGGCACACATATGAACATTTGATTTATGACCAAGTGTACTGTAGACCAGTGGTGGAGGGTAGTCAGTTCTAGGTGAATCAGAGATCCAAACATGGAAGATAAAACAATAGAGTTTCTGGAAGATAATATATGAGAAAATCTTTATGACTTTGGGGTAGAGATTTTAAGGAGAATACAAAAGCAAACAAAAGAAGCTCGAAAGCATTAATCATAAAGCAAAAGATAGCTAACTTAGACTATATTAAAATCAAGAGCTTCTGTTAAAGAAAAAGAGAAAAAGTCACCATTAAGGAAGCGTAAAGGCAAGCTGCAGAGTAGATGTTTGCAGAAAGTCTGTGTGTATGTATATCTCCTACAAATTAATAAGGAAGAGATGAACAGTAAATAGAAAAATGAGCAAGAGACTTGAATAGACACTAAACAAAAGAGGATACCCAAATGGCCAAAAAAACCTGAAAAGATATTAAATCTAATTAGCAATCAGGAAAATGCAAATTAAAATTGCAGTGAGCTGTTACTACAGATTACCAATATGATTACAATTAAAAAAATAACCAGTCCTACACTGTTTGCTGAGGATGTGGAGCTACGCCGACTCTCATACCCTGGCGGAAGTGTTCACTGGAACCACTGTTTGGAAAACAGTTTGTCATTATCCACCAAACTGGAGCCTTTGAAAACTTTATCCGTCAGCAGGTTTGCTTCTGGGTGCACGCCTGTAGAAATACAGGCGCATGCGCACCCAGAGACTCAGGGTAGGATGTTCATAGGAGCGTTATTCATAACAGCCCAAACTGGAAACATTCCAAATATCTTTGAAAACTCAGTGGATGAAAATTGTGGTATATTCATCAAAGGCACACTATATGGTATTGAGAATGAACAAACTAAATCATTCAAAGTTCTTTCAGATCAAGCAGAGCCAGTGGACAATTCTTCACTTTTTATAATAACTGTATATTCAGTCAGGAAAACAGTCCCGGCAGCCCTAGCTTTTGTGGTCAAAAGATATTGAGACTTTAACTTGTGCTGTTTGCTGTATCTGGAAGGCAATTTTTCTTTTTTCACTTCATCATTCTTTGGTTTTCATCTCAAAAGCCATTTCTATGAAAACTTTCCTGACCCCTCCCCCTCCAAGACCACTCCAGAGTATGAACTTTCTCTTTTTTCTTCCCAAAGCATTTGCACATACCTCTATTCTAGTATTTATGGCATTAATATAATCATAGATATTCTTCTTTTTCCCATAGTTTGCTGTGCCCCACCTATGGAATGGAACTTATTTTATTAATTTCAATTCTCCCAATGACTAGAAAAGTTCTTAGTTTTTAGCACATACCATATGACTCAAAATTGTTATTTAAATTTAATTAACATTTTCAGGGGTAGCAATGCTGTTTCCATAACTGGGCTACATATACCTAAATCCCTGTATGAGGAAGTAGGGGACACATAGGTACTTTAATGATAGTCCATGTCAGAAGCATGGGGCCAACTTGGGCATATGCGTGTTGGATGTGCCATCAGTGTGGGATAGGTGCATACAGAAGCTCTATGCTCATTTCCTTGGCTCGTTTATCTTATATCAATACTTCAGTTCTTTTATGTTGGCATTTTTGCTCGAAGCTTTCCACGATGAAAGTGGAGAGCTGGTTCGGCTCATCTTAATTACCAGGTGGACTCTACGTAGGTCGGGGTCAGGTGGCCTGCGTGGCTTGTTATGCTATATATTCTCCATAAGGTATACTATACGTAGTTCTATACTGTATGTTCCATGTCTGGAATCAGGGTACAGTGCAGGCTCTTTCTTCATGCTTTATTCTTTGCAAAACTCCTGCAATGCATACACACAATGGACAAAAATAACAGCATTTGGAAAACCCTGCACTCTTAGGGAAGTCAACTTGTTTTTCCGAGTAGATCATTTTAGCTTTAGTTATTACAATAAGAGTGCATTTTTAAGTGGGAAACAGGGAACAACTATAAATGAATGGCTTCTGAATGAGGGAACAGAGTTTTTCAATAACACTCAACATGGATTATTATCCTTTTCCTGCCTATGAGTAAGTTTACATAAAGACTCTCTTATCTCACCCTTAGACAGAATTTGAGAGAGAGGGGGAGGAGAAGAGAGGAGATGAGAAGAAGACAAGAGGGGAGGTGGGGGGGATGCTCCTGAGTTAGCACTCCTGTCCTGATACAGGCAAATGACTAGTCCACTGGCTGGACCATAATCGAACCAAAAAGTGGATAACAAACATGAAGTGACACATGAGAAAAAAGATCTTGCTCCAAATCAAAAGAGTCTTCCCTAGCCACTTGTGTCACAGGTTTACTAATTGCTTCTTTTATCTTAAGGATGGAGTAGTAATTAACATCAAGACTACTTTATAACTAAACTTACATATTAATTATACTTTTTTGAATTATGCTATCTATTAAGAGTTTATATATTGATCATTAGACAATGTAGGTTCAGCTATTCCCTTGTGAAGTACTTAATTTGTCCCCATGACGCCCAAATTTTTAAAAAGACCTTTTCAAGTTGAATTAATATGTTAAGTAATCCAGATGAAGCCAATTAGGAATCCTGGTATGCACAAAGAGTATACAAGGAATTAGCAACTCTTATAGAAAAAACCCTACTTATATTTCGATGTCCAGAGGTGTGATCCATGGGACAGGTTTCTCAGATCACCTGGGCTGCTTCTATAATGTGCAGAGTCCCACATCCCACCCTAGACCTATTGAATCTGTGAAGGTTGGAGTCCTAGAATGTATGTCTTTAACATCATCACAAGTGTCCTTGGAAAGTCAATAATTATACTAATATTGTGGCTGAGGCTGAGAGGTTATTTGGTATGCTAAAGGCCAAAGGTTGGTAAGCACCAGGGCTGTGACTTGAACGCAGGTCTGCTCACCCTAGGTCTAGCATCCTTGCCACTCTGCTGCCTGTCCTATCTTACTCTGTTACGTCTGCGTAGCACTTTACTTCATGACTCCAAACCTCTGGTGCGTCTGCCCTCCTGTGTCCAATCTCCGATAAAGCAAACCCATCTTTTCTGAGCTTCTGGGTCAAGAATCCACTGTCAGCAAGTCCTGATTATGCTCCCCACAACACACTCTTTTCCATAGAAACAGAAAAGATCGATATTATGTTTTCTCATTATCACATTTAGCTCATAGAAGAGAAAATTCTCCGCAGAACATCAATAGAGAAAACGCCACTGTTGTGAGAGGAGTTAAACCCACTTGGCAACAGGGAGCTGAGATTGGATGAGTAATTAGAGCTGAGTTTCATGCCTGTTTGAGAAAGGGGCTGAATGCAGCAGAGGCGGGCACCTACGTGAAGCCATGTGCTGGGACTGAACCTCTGACAATGAATGGGAGATGAAATTGCTCTGCCTGACCACCCAAGGTTGTGATTTGAATATTGCCCCTTACCCTTGGCCGGCAGGGAAAGCAGCAGTGGGACCTTTGCAAATTGGGCATGAGAGTTGCAACTGGATCACCCACAAGGGAAAATCCCTGAGATACTAACATAAACTATGGCTCAGATCTGAACACGCCATGGGCTATGTGGAGGCAATTTTGAAACCACTCATAAGGAGTTGCGTGCAGGAGAAAAACCCCTCCGCCTTCATGAAAATGTCCCGGCCTCCAAAAAAGGGAGAATTCCTACGTGGGGAACTAGAGGATAGAGCTCTAAAAAGCAGTTTAAAATCCGTATGATTAAAATTCTCAGAGAAATCATGGAAGGAATAATATCATGAAGTAAGAATGGAAATTTAGAAAAGCAGCACAGATAGGTTTAAATACAGTTGGAATTATTGAAATGAAAAATATAATCACTTAAGTTTTTTTTAAAAAACTTAATAGATTGAATAAAAAATAAACTGAAATCTGAGAAAGGGAGAGTTAGTTAAAATGATCTGTGCCTCATCCAACACTTATTCTATTACATAGAACTTCTCTGGGCAGAGAAAATAGTTATATACCACTGGGGAGAATAAAAGTGGCATGAGACAGTTGGTAATCTGAATCGGTGACAGCTAATACAGATCTATAACACCTTCACAGAAACCCTTTGGAGAGATGTGTTTCAGAACGTATAATTTGTTTTATTTTAGAAAGCTAATGCAATGCATATGCTATGCTGTAAATTACATGACATTCTCTTCTAGATCTGTGGCAAAATCTCATAATCAAACATGGTAATATTTACAGCACAGTGTAGGAAATTTTGCAATAAGTTTATAAACAAAGCCTCTGAATAGCCTCTGGTCAATTGTGACCAGATTTCGTAGGCAAAAGAATTCAAACTTTCAGTTTTCAGAGCCTGCCGGACTTTAGAATGGCAAATAAATCACCATGGACCTAAAAAACGAGAGCAAGCCAGTGTTGAAGTTATAACTAGTTATAATACTCATTTGGTTCTGTTTGGGCATGTGTTCTAGCAACCTGAGCAACAGAAATCGTGACTGCTGAGCAGGTCAGGAGACCTTGGGACTAGACACAAATGACAGAAAGGAAGTAAGGTCCCCCAAGGGGAGACAAGAAAGATGCATGAAGACGGTGGAGAGGAAGCTAGGCAAAGGCAGGTGATGATTAGAGGCGAGGAATACCTGAGGAAGGAGGAAATTGAGGGGTCGACGTGTTCCAAGGTGGAAATGAAAAGGCAGAAGCTAATAATCAGGATGGAGCAGATATGGGAATTAGAGAGCGTGGGCTGTGGAAAGGACGAAGACTGAGCTGGAGGAGAGAAGAGCTCAGGGAACAGGAGAGTTGAAAAACAGAGACGAGAAGACAAGAGAGGAAAGATGTCAGAGATGAGGAAACCTGGAAGACAGAGACAACAGTGAGAAGGTGCGATGTAGAAAGAGTGGGAAGGGAGGCCAGGAGGGCATTTAAGACAGATGTGCGCAAAGGTGAGGAGAAGATGGGGAAAGTGTGGCAGGAAGCTAAACTAAGAAGAGAGCAACAGCGGGGGTGGGGCAGAGGAGAGGCATAAACAGAAGCCCAGGTAAGGGCAGAAATCAGTGGAACAGTGGAAAGGAGGAGAGGCATCGGAAAGAGGTCCACAGTGTTAGTCAGGCATGTAGAGCGTATTTTAAAGGCTTTTCACCTAGTAATAAAGTTACCTCTTCAATTTCAATTCCTTTCTAATCTTAAAACTTTCTATTTATCACATGAGCATTAAATCAATCATTTTATTTTGATCTTGGGGCACTTTTCTGAGGTATTTAACAATGTTGAAATTATTTCAAACAATTTTTTCTATGCATACTCAACTGGTAGTATAGAGGTGAGAAACTGATGCATGTGAGTGAAGCACAGATGAGAGGTATATTTTTCATTTTCAGATAATTCCACCAATATTTCTCATGTAAAACAGTGCATTCATTTTGCCTGGTGAATATTAAATTATATTTTTACCAAACAAGTAAACCAAGGTGTTTTGGGTTCTCAATCTATATATACTCCTAAAAACGCTGTGCTTTTATCATTGTATAACTATGTACACAAAAACTATTCTTAGTTAATTGAATTTTATTCAGGCCACAATTTTCTAGGATAAAAATGTACCATTTTTCAATGTCAATTTATTTGAAAGCAGCATCCCAATTTTGTCTCTAAAATTCAGGTGACGGACAATTTTGTCACTTCAAGTGAGAGTCCTTAAGACTCTTTTAAAACATTAACAACAAGATGAACACATGAATCAACACCTGTTGAGAGGTATATTTAGTTGGTGCCGTTAAGATAACACATCTCAGATGGTCTTCTGGTTTCTGCTATTTCCCCTCCCTCACAGCGGGTTCCACGCAGCCCTCAAACAGGTGAGTGTCTTTTTCATTAGAGGTGCTGCCTTCGCCTCGCAGTGTGACTGGCTTGCGACATAATTTTTTCACAGCTATCAGCAGCATGGATGCAATTGTGCGAAATTAAAATTTAGTTGAAAACCCTTTTTCTCCAATCACAGTGACCAAGTCAAACTGAAATTGCTTAGAAAAAGCATCATCCAAGCTGAGCTTTGAACTTGTCCATTAGGGGGCAGTCAAATACTGCTCACGTCAAATGCTGTTCAGCCTTGCTTTTGACAACTGCATTTTTCCAAGGTTAGCAAATGATTTGAATAAGTAGCAGTTGGTAGTTACCAAGTAGCATTCTTGATACCTCATGCTTTTAATTTCCCATATAAGCCCATGTTTTTGGTTTTTAATATTGTCCCTAATTAGTCCATAAAAAACTTTTTTTTTTGGAGGAGTTTGAGGCTAACAAGGATACCCAGTGACGAGATTGATAAAACACATGTGGAAAGTGATAATAAGATTTGTTATCTTTACGTATCAATTAATGTCAGTAGTTTAAAATATTCGATATTACTCCTTCTTTAGGCACTCCAGGGTGATCATGGCCAGAAGAGAAAAGACAATCATATAATTTCTGACTTTTCCTTTTCTTTAGATCTGGCCTAAGAATCTATCACAAATGCTTATTTAAATTTAAAAGTAATCTTTACTCTCACATCATTCTAAATGCCTTTACTTTGTTATAACAAACTGCTTTAACTGTCTATAATTTTATTGTGAAAAAGAAAAAAGTTTTGCTAATTATATAGCAAATTATTATTATTTTTATATATAGAAGATATCAAAGCATTGACATGTCTAACTTGAAAATAAGTAATTTTATATATAAAGGCTTAAATTAGCAATTGAAAGTAACATAAAATCAGAAAATAAAAATTTCCAGGGAATTATAATTAGTCAATAAATATTTATCAGATTGGTACTAGGGATCTGAAATATGGCATTCACTTAGAAATAAAAAACAAACAAAAATCATTTGTTTAAAATTTCTTTCCTTCTTTTTTTAGTTTAAAGAACACCATCACATTGTGATAAATCTTAAAATATTATTTTAGTAAGAGATGTTTTTCATCTCATGAAGATTTTGTTTTTCTAAGCAGAATCAATTATGTGCATTACCACAAGTAAAAGCAGTAATATAGTAAAATTGATTAACTGTAGTTACATTCCTGTACATTAAAGAATTGTTTAAGGGCACAGATAACCTCTATGAAGTATATTGAATTCAAAGAGCCCACTTTTTAACTGCTTATTCTTAAAAATCATGAAAAATTGAGTATTACAAATGTGCCAAGACATGAACTTCTGAAGACCTTAAATCATAGAAATAGACTGCTTTCTACAACTGTATTTCATGCAAAATGAGACCATATACTGCTGCTCCTTAGATAACGCTTGTTTTCATGGAAGAGAGATTAAAATACAAAACAAAAATCGTGCAAAGTGTATTAAAATAACATTGTAAATTAATTTGAAACACAAAGTTTTAGTATTTCAAATTCAAACTAAATTTTAAATATTTTAAAATCTTTTATTTGTTAGAAGTTCTTAAATCGTTTCTCATAAATACTGCATTTTAATTCAGGATTAAAACTATTCAGTTGAATTTATTTAATAGAATTGAATATTTTAAAAACCTAAAACAAATTTATCAGAAAATAAAAACAATTTCAAATTTTAACTTTTATTCTCGGAGGTTTACCAAGTCTTTAAGAAAGACTATGAACTTAAATAGCTACATTTTTTAATAATAACAATAAACTCAAAATGCCTTGGGTATGATGACTAGATTATTTATTTACAAGTATACAAGCTCATATCAAAACAAGTGTCTATTTTTCTTTAAAACCAGGTGAAGATTAAATTTTATTTTTTTCCTTAGCTTTACAATAAAAATGCCACTAACTTGAAAATTAGCAGTTTGGCTGAAATAAAAATGTTTAAAAATTAAAAGCAGAAAAGAATTATCTAAATAGGTATACTTTTGTAAATTTTAAATGATTTTGTTTTAGAGAGGTTTGCTCTTAGGGAGAGATACTGATTTTTAGACTTTTCTGTAGCTTTGTAGTTCCCTGTTTAACTATGTTAACAACGAAACATAGAAACTCACAATTACATAAATGTTGTGAACATATTTCAACAGGTTGAAATTTCATATGGCAAAATTTTAACTTATTAATTTGTCATACTTTTTTTACAAATACTAAAAAACATTTTCTCCATGATAACTGATATGTTCAACATTGTTTTGTAAAGATATTTTATCTACAATTTTAATAACGTATCAAGGAAGTTTCCATGAAAAATGTGTTACTTCTAGAAATTGCTCGGATGGGACTACAAGCAATTAGTGATAATGGCAACGACAATGCAAACTGAATGACTGTTTATCAAACACTGCAATAAGTCTATTATAAATATGATAAAACTAAATAGAAATATTATATTCTTTTGGAATTGCACTCACTTAAGTGAGAAAGCAGCAGCCTTACCTTTGACATCTATCAGAAAAGCGAAATGAAGTAGAAGAAACATTGCCATCAATCCGCGGCTGAAGAGAGGTTTAATACCAGGAAAATAACAATAGGCTTACAGCAATTGAGTTATTAGTCGTATCCTCCTTACACCTCGGGAGGAGTTCTCATATAGTAACTCTGGTGCCTCCCATGCATCTGAGCATGCTCACAGCTAGAACCTCACTGGCATGAGGGGAGACGGTCTTTTGTCACCAGGCAGCCTATTCTTTTTCTTCTTTCTTAATTGTTTCATTTTATTTTTAATCTACAGTTGTATTCTTGGTCATCAATTCATTATGGTATGCGCAGAGAGACGTAAACAAGGCTGGTATTATTAGATAAGAAACTCTTTTTTAATCATTTTTCAAATTTTTTCCCCTCACAGCGAGTAGTGCAAATTGTTCTTATTTAAGTCCAAATATGTGCAGAAGTTCCTAAATATGAAGGGATATATATTTACACTGAATAGGTGATGAAATTCTCTACAAGCATATTGTTACGCAATAAGCAAATGACAGAAAGGTACTTGCTGGCAAATACATGAAAAACATCTACCATCTACTTCTATTCAAATGCACTTAAATATTTTCAAATGACATACAGAAAGATAATAATAATTAAAATATATGGCCTTGTGTTTAATAGTTACTTACCGTAAAATGTTTACATAATGTTTTAAACTTCCTTTACTTCATCTATAATCATATTCCTTTTTAAAGTGGATAATTTTATTCTTGCTTTCAATTCCGTGTTGCACACCTATTAGAAAACATTAATTATAGTTTAGTCTTATACCCAGAAAGCAGCCTCTAAAACAGCATCGTTAGTGCATGATGAAGTGTAGAAAGGGACTTTTGTCTGTGAGATTCACTTGATCCTAGTGTAATCATAAAGATTTCTACAAAAGCTCATTGTAGAATTTCGTTGTCAGAGCATTATATTTTACTTACTGGGAAATGTCTATGTAGAAACAGTTTAAAAAATCAGTTTATTGTCCTCATTGGACAGAGGATTTTCTAAGTGGATGATACAGATTCTCTTATAAGTTGTTTTTAATCGTGTCATAACAACACTGAAAAACTATCCTGTGATGACTGGGTTTCGTGACCACAAATCATAAGAAATGGGATTTTCATTGTTCTTTCTTTCATTCCAGGATTTGATAGAATAAGAATTCAAAAGGAATTTGAGATAAAAAATATTTTATTTATCACATAATGTAGTTAGTTTTTTTCTCTTTTAAGAAGTGAACTAAGAATTCCCCAAGACTCTTTCCAGATACACTGAGATGTGTTCTCATCTTATTTTTCAAACCAAAAGAGACAGCAACAAAGAGAATAAAGTAAAAAATGAGAAGAAATATTTTAAGATCTTTTCTTACATTTCAAGTACCTTTTTTTCTTCACTAACCTCGAGATCTTTTTAGATAAAAATTGCCTTGCTTCATTTTAAAAAAAATCTGGGTGATCAGTTTTTCTTACATTTTGTGTTCTGCTGCCAAGATGATGGATGCTAGTTTCTGGTACTGAAACTTGGATCATGAATTTTTAAGTGCAATTAAATACCCATCACAAATCTATTTGAAGTTTTAAATATATATTCCAAAGAAAATACAATTTTTGGAGAAAGAAGAAATGACAGGATTTCAGAGAACTTTTAGACTTGGTGAATATTAAGACTTAGAAGTAGATTTAAATTGCTAAAAAGTTGAATCATCATCCCTTTGTGTTAGGCTTTTCAAAGTTAATCTTTGAAAGGTTAACACAAAAAACTTCAGAACTCAATAATGATAAATAATAGTTAAGGATATCTTTGGCTCATTATTGGTTTCTAAAGACAGGAAATGCAAGTATTGAAACATGTTTCATTTAATACGTTTAACTTGGATTCATCTAGTGTGAACATCCAGGCTTTTGAGCTGAACCTTCAATTGTTGAAAGGTGCACAAGGATATAATGTATTTGTTTCAATAAGAGTGAATGAATTCATTTTCTTCTCAGAGACATGGTTGGTAAGGAAGCTCCGGAGAGTGCCTCAGGCAGAGCTGAGAGGGAGACCTGTACAAACTGATTCATTCCTGGATACTAACTTCAAATTTGCACAAGTGTATTTTATTGATCCTTGCCTGACTCAACTCGTTCCTTCTTTCAGTCTCCTGTGGGAAGCATTCATACTTTTGGCAATAACAGCATAAAAGCTCAGGTAGATATAGTATTTACTCTGTAGCACAATTCAATATAATTGTGGCTAATTCAAGGGAGTTTATTTACTGAAAGTACTAATTACCTAGTTCTCTGTGTGTGGGAGTGAGGGTCAGGGGTTTTCTTAGCTTCTACTGTAGCTTTTATTCATGTCCTAGAAGTCACTGTTACATGTAAAGTTCTAAAATCCAGCACATAATTTATCTAAATATGGTCAGAAAGTCCTGATTGTAACACATTTTCAGCCTTGTGTGATTGTTTTACAGATAGGCTTTAATTCACCATCTTCCCAAATTAATGTTTCCAATCTAGATATTTACTCAACACCCGCTCTGCTTAATGCCAATACAGGCTTGGAAATACCTCTCACTTCTACAGACTATCTAGTCTTTTATTCCCCAAACCTGATCTGTTAGCTGTTTAGTATCATTTTCTGTTTTGAGGGAAAAGGACAAAGTAGTATTCAATAAGTGAATTATATTAATAGATAAGATTCTTCCTCAAAAAGATAAATTATGGAATAATAAATATCAGAATCCCAAGATCATGACAGCAGGCCAACGATAGCATTGTTCACTTGAGTGGTCTCCTTACCATAAACGAAGTTAGAGTGCAACCTTTATAAATCAGCCATACTAGCTAAGTATTTGTGATTACAATTATGTTAGTCTTTCCTCATGAGATTATATCCTTAACTCCTCACTCAATAAGACTGATGGTTTGAGTAACATTTTCAGCAGTGGTAACAGATTTATTTGCACCTTGTAGACAGAGCAAACCTAACCAAATCACATGATCTCATTAGCACAGTGTGTCAGTCAAGCAAACCTGTCCTGATATAGGGTCCATTTTAAGCAAGAAAGTCTAAGTTAAGGATTCTAACTATCATGTTCTACTTTTAAAATAACTTAAGTCATGCTCCATTTATCTAGGAATTTCAGCTCTCGACAAGCTCAGCGATTAGGAGCATAGCTATAAATTCAGAGTAAAAAATATCACTGAGACATCCAGTACTGGCAGTATGGGCGATTAGATACTCTGGAAAGCCTTCTTGCTTGAAAATAATAGCTCTTGCATAAAACAGTTTTCATCACATTTCTGGAGTCTTCAAAAAGAAGGGAATTAAGTCTAAAGGGAAAACATAGTACAAAACAAAAATAAAATGCTGAAAAGGCAACGGAGAACAGTAAACAAAGGTAAAAGGCAAGGTGGCCCTGTAAACAAATGCAGGTCCCAGCACTGCCACTTTCAGACCAAGCCTGGGTCAGTGGCAAAGAAAGTCTGAGGGCTCACCCCCAGCCCTCCCCTCAGAGGATTAAGCTGAGCACTGTCAAAGGAGGCGCCCTCTAGCACCAAGCAAAAGGAACAGCAACTCTGTAGGAAACATCCTCAATTTTACCCAGATTAACATCAACCAGATGTTGGCTCATTATCAGAGATCAACCAAGCACCCTTGGGTGAGAGTCAGTAGAAATAAAAGCCATATGTTAGGATTCCAAGAACTTCAAATATTCAAATGATCAGTTATGGAATATAAAATGTTTAAAGAAAGAAACACATGGAATCACAAAATGAGTAAGAAATGAGAAACCATTCAAAAGACCAAAGGGAATTTTTAGAAATGAACAACGTATTTGTGGAACATAAAAACTCAGTGGATGGGTAAAATAGCTGTGATAATTGAGAAAAAAGGTTGTAAATTGAAATAAGGAGTTGAAGAAATTGTCTATGTGGTAGTACAGATGAACAGGGAATGAAAAAAATTAAAGAAGTGAACAGATTTGGAGAAAAGCATGAAAGTTTCAACATACAGCTAATTAGAGTCCCAGAAGGAAAGAATACTGAGAATGAAGAAGAGACAATATCTGAGGAGATAATGACTGAGAATTTTCTAGAAATGATAAAATACAAAACTTACTAATGTAGGAAGGATAATTTCTAGTCGGCACTACAAATAAAAATAAATCCACATCTGGACATCTGGTATTGAAATTGCAGAAAATCAAATACACAGAGAAAGCTTTACAAAAAACCAGAGAGAAACACAGGTCACTTAAAAAGGGAAAATTAAAATGCTAGCAGACTTCTCAACGATGATGGAAGCCAGGAGAAATGCAATAGCACTCAAAGTTCTGAGAAAAGTAACTGGCAACTAAAACTTGTGTACCCAGGAAAACTGTCTCTTAAAGAGGGTATAAAATAAAGTCAAGCAGAAGATATATTAAAAAGTTAAGTAAGAACCAAAATGAAAGATGCAGATAGGAAGTTCAATGGTATTTCAGGGAAGGAAACAATCTGTTTGGGTTGTGAAGACCATTACTGAAACCTGAACACTTTCCATCTTGAATAATGAATTAAGAGGTTAAGAAGTCGAGTCAACGATTCTCACAGCAGTATTAAGACACACTCATGTAAGGCTGAACATAGGAGAAAGTAAAGCAGATTCTTGTACTTGTGTGAAACTGAGAGAATCCTGGCCATACATATATGACCAGGCCAAAGACAGGATAGATACTCAAAAAGCACAGCAAAGATATTGTAGTACATGAGATCAGTGTTCCAATCATCCCACTCCCTATAAAAGGGTTATGCACTCCTACTTTTTGCCATGTGACTTGGCAGTGCCTCTTACAGGTAGGGTATATTTCTTTGCTCCTTTGACTTTTGCTTGGCCGTGAGACTGGTCTTGACCAATTGAATGTGACCAGATACAGCATGTGCTTCATTCCAGCAGAGGCTTTCAATGTGCTTATGTGGTATGGCTTGGCCTTTTGTGCTCTCCTACTCCTTAGCCAGAATGAGAGTCACATGCAGCATGCTTGAACCCGAGTCTAGCCAAGCCTGGAAG
This sequence comes from Equus caballus, assembly GCF_041296265.1. NCBI lineage: Eukaryota > Metazoa > Chordata > Mammalia > Perissodactyla > Equidae > Equus > Equus caballus. The sequence continues at coordinate 28,405,073 of NC_091700.1, read as the reverse complement.
AGCCACAGATGCCCCACAGATCCATGAGCGAGGCATGCATGTTTGTCGTTGTGTCCACTGGAAGTTTGACTTTGTTGTAGGCATCTTGGTTGCCACAGCAAAACCTGACTCAGACAGATAGATCTGGAAGTCATCAGTTCACTCCCTTGTTTTTCAGGATAAAAACTGAGGATATTGGCCTACAGGCATGTGCTACGTGTATTGGATAAATTAATGCACAAATTCCATTTTTCTTTGCAGAAATGTTTTTCTTTTGGAATATCTTCCACATTACATACTATTCCCAAGTTTCTTAGAGTAAATTATACAGGGATTACTTCCAAAGGTGGCAGTCCCTTCAGTATTCAGAAAATGATTCCTAAACATTGACTAAGTTCTTTTGTTTTTCTGCAATTCTGTGTAATACGACTGAACATCTGTATGCACTTAGTAAATAGGTATTATTTTCTAGTGCGTATGTATCATGGTCTCTAAGTGCCTACATTTTAAAGCATCTGGTAACATAAAATGAATTAGAACACTATTTGGTGAGTGTTTTAATTTTCAACTCCATGTATTGAGTTTACCTTAAGTGAATGTACATTTATTTATAAAGTATGGTCATGGACATTGCTGGATCATGATCTCTGATTTAAAGTGAGAAGCCACAAATCATTTTTATCTAAGTTCCTTTTGAATTCATTATGCCAGCCCTTCATTTTATAAGGACCTAATACAAACCTGGCAGAACCCACAGAACCCCTCAAAACAGCCCGAATGCTCATAACGGCCCTTATTCTCATCCTCTTCTCTTACTTCGCCTTTTGTGTGGGTATGAACACTGATTTCTGCACTGTTTCTTCATTCTATTACTTCACATTCTGGTGGCTGGATAAAATATCCAGAGAGGTGCCCAGATGGTTGATTTTAGATGGGAGAATGAGCAGAAAGAAGGTCCCAAATACTCAATGAATTGGATAATCTCTGGATAGCAGAGTTAACTCTGCTCATCTTTGGGCAACCCTGTGACAACTCGTGATGGGTATTTTTATTTCATTTGTTGACATATTTGTTCAACAAACACTTACTGAGTTTAACAATGTTTAAGTTGAAGAGGGAGGGAGTGTGGCACGTGCAGAGGGCTGGAGTGAAGGGGGCTGTGGGAGGATACCCAGCGGTTACATGGAGAAGGGATGAGCACGTGAAGTGCTTTCTAAACCATGGACAGAAATGTAGACCTTATGGTGCAGGAAAGGGAGAGTTGTTGAGAAGCTTTAATAAAACTGAAGGGGGGAGTAGGTTGGTTGGCCGCTGTGTGGAGGGTCTGTTGGAGAGGACAGAGCCTGAAGGCAGGGGGATCTGTGAGATCTGTTGCTGTAGTCTGGGAAAGCCAAGGAGAAGAGGGAACAAATGTAAGATATATTCAGGAGGTAGAATTGAAGGGATATGTGCAATGAGAGGATGGGAGGGAGAGACACTGCAGGTGATTCTCAGGTCTCTGGATTGAGCCATGGGGTAATGGACCTAGGAGAAGAAGCGTTGTATCAGAGACACTGTTGAGAGAATATTTTAATATGTTGAATTTGAGGGGCCTGAGGGACATCCAGATAGCAATGTCTAGACAGTAGGTGGAAATAGTTAGAATTCAGGAGGGAGGTGTGGTATGACAAATAAGGAATTTCACTTGTAAAAATGATTGCTTAAAACCCTTTAATATAAAGGGATTGAAAAGTTACAATAAAAGATTTAAAATCATTCAGTTGCTATGTATAAGAGATGTTCATTAGGAAGCTTTATTTAAAAATCATTAAAATTCTAAGGCACTCGAGGTACTAGGGCTACATACAGCTAACCTCAGATTACCATCTAATGAGCATTCATTAGATGAGTGGCATCCATGTGCTCCATTCCAGTAAACCAAAGTAAAAGACACGAGGAAAGAAAAACCACTATACCACGGGTAGTAGGTGAGTTTTTGTAAGTAATTATATGCACATATGCAGAAAATTAGCTAGATCCTGTCGACACAATGCTATTGCATTTCAGAATGGATACTTAAGGTACTGAAAGTTAACAAATGGATGGGAGTAAACGCTAAATTCTGTGAAAATACTGAAAAGTTTTACTTTCATGGGATATGATATAGCAGCTAATTTCAGAATCAAATTGATGAGCCCAAAGGGCTAGACTTTTCCAAGCTCAGGGCCAGAAGAAGGCTAGAATTCTCTTTTAATTCACAGAGCTGTCCCTGAGACAGATGCATATAGGGATCCCTACTCTCGGTCTTTATTTTAGGAGTTCCCTGAATTCCAGTGAGGACCAAGGGAACTCAAAGAGACTCAAGTAGGCAGCCGGGATAGGGGTTGAGGTACTGGGGAGAGAAATGATTTCACTGGCTGGTGCCAACAGTGGCCTGACATTCTTATATATATGATGAAGCACAGCTGGCTGCCTAGAATCTGTACTTTCTTCCTTTTCCACATGCCTCTGTAGGCTGCAGACAATGCCCTTTCTTTGCATCTCTTAATCTATACATGAAGCTCATTTTAGCTATAATATATGTAATGACTTAGGAGGATGGGAGAGGGAGGGGACACATCATCAGAGTACAGTATTTGAAAAGCAATTATGCCAAGAGAAAAAAACTAAGCAGTGGAACAGTTAACGACAAATACTTAGGAAGTGAACATGGACAGTGGAGAACAACGAAGAAAAATGGGCTGAAACAGTGGGATGTTTCTGAATGTCATAGCCGTACTTAGAGTAAGCCCATGGAAGAAAGAAGAAAATGTCAAAATTATGTCTATTTTTTCTTTTCTGTTTGGAAAAGCTCAGAGAGGGAAAAATCTTCTCTTCCAAGAATATGTTAATAAAAATTACAGTTTTTGTTCACCTCACACCTGGCTGTGTTATTTTCTATTTGAGACAATTAACAACCAGTTACTCAGGAAGTCACACAACCATATGAGGCAGGATCGTATTTATTGTTAACAGAACAGCAATCCAGGGCTCGGCAACAAACAGCAGTTTTTCCCGGAGTGGGTGAGCTGTTGGTTTTTGAGTAAGGGAAGAACTTACATCATCATAGACTACTATGACATTCACGTGAGCTGGTTGCTCAAAAAATATGTAGTGAGGTGCCAGTTTGACTTTCCTAGAGCAGAGACCTGCTGTCATTTCCTTATGTTTATGTCGTTCAGCTTTTACCTAAAGTTTTTTGCTGTTGAAATTTTTCATAAACAAATCTGAAGCACTTGAGGTAACTATATTAAGGTTTGTTCAAAATTATAATTATTATAACTGTTGCCAAATGTAGTAATATATGAAGCCTCTAGTGATACATAAAGGAAGGAATATTCCGGAAAAATTAAAACTTCATATAAAACCCTGTGTTTCTTATAAAATGGAGATATTTGCTTTATAAGACTCCCAGGAAAGACTTTCCAGATCCTAGATAAGGTAATGGTTTGAATTGAGTACTTTGCAAAGTACTGTCTTTCTAGGAGAAAGGAACTTTTAACTCATTCTTTTATTATGCTCAATATAAACAAAAATGTATTACAATAATGGATGAATATTTATACACTTAAATCATTTTATTGAGTTATAGCTTAGATATAATAAAATAAAAAAATAGCTTATATACTAATTTTGTGTGTATATTTACATAAATTTTAGCTCTTACATTTAAGTCTGAAAGACTGGAAAACATGCATTTTAGGATTGTGGAGATGGAACTGAATATGTTAGATTGTGCATATTATGGAGGGCATTGATTTTTTTGGCATGAAACCTTTGGACTTGACGCAACAGGTGACAAGAAGCCATTTGTGGTCATTGAGTAGGAGAAGAATGTTCTGGAAGCTATGTTTTGGGAAGACTGGTCAAGTAGTGGTATAGAAGATGGAACAGAGTAAGGAGAAAGAGACCAGAGCATAGGAGAGCAATTTGGAAAAAGATAAAATTAAATCTATATCTCACATCAAACATAAGAATAAATTCCAAATGGACTAGAGAGCTAAACATAAAAGATGAAACCATACAAGTGCTGGAAGAAAACAAGAATGAATTCCTCTTTAACCATGGTGTAGGGAAAAACTTTCTAACTATGTGTCAAAATGCAAAGGTAATAAAAGAAAAAAATTGAAGTTTTAAGCTGGAAGTGACTAAATTACCTTGACTAGGTGTGTTAGTTATCTATTCCTGCATAACAAATTACCACAAATTTAGCAGCTTAGAATAACACACAGTTGTTATCTCACAGTTTCTTTGGATGAGGAGTCTGGGATGAGGAGCATGGCAGGCTGGGTCCTCTCCTCAAGGTCTCACTAGACTGTAATTGAGATTTTGGTTGGGCTGCTTTCTTATCTGGAGTTTCGAGTGGGGAAGAATCTGCTTGCAAGATCACTCAGGTTGTTGGTAGCATTCATTTCCTTGCAGTTCTAGGACCTCGGACATCAACCTCTTACTCGCTGTTACTGGAGACTGCCTTCGGCTCTCACAGACTGTCCCCATTTCCCAGAGGCTTCCTGCAGGTCCTCGTCATGTGAGTTTCCCCAACATGGCCTCTTCATCAGGCCAGCAAAGAAATTTCTAGAGCAAGTTTGCTAGCAAGACACAGTCTTATGTAATACAACATAATCGTTGAGTGATAGTCCATTATCTTTGCATATTCTACTGGTTAGAAGCAAGTCACGGGTCCCACCTCCCACTCAAAAGGAGAGGATTTCACAAGGGCATGATCACAAGGAGATAGGGATCACCATCACAAGGGGTCACCCTGAACCTGTCTGTCACAATAGTCAAGTGTGAGTTTTCTGCCATTAACTGAAGTGGGAACTTGAGAACAAAGTTAAATTTACCATAAAGAAAGTGAGTGTGACATTTTTCCTTCCCTGATTATTGTGATGGTTAATATATATAACTACTCATGGTGCTTTCTCTTGGGAACCCTCACTGCTGCTGTTAGTTCATTTCCCATTGAAACATTAGTTGAAGTGCTGGTCTTCTAGCCAAATTTATCAAGTAGGGGTTTCATTTACCTACTCTGGCTCTATTAGAATAAGGAGTGACACTCTGAGATTTTAGGACTTCCTTTACTAGAAATAGGGTATGAAAAACTACCATGGCAGAGTGCACTGCTGTCAGAAGCCTTCTCCTCTCTGGCCCTGTGTATGATTCAGCGTGCATGCTTTTATCTTTCAAGCCAGCACTTTCTTCCTTTTCCCCTAATCTGACTAGCCCCTTGTATAAGATTTATGTTTATCTACTGAAGTATAAATAACAGTATAAAAGAAAAATTTCTCTCTTTCTCACATAAAGTAATTTTAGAAATGTTGGTTGTCCAGGGCTGGTCTGGTAGCTCCGCTATGTCAACAAGGACTCAGACCACAAGAGAGAATAGGACAGGTCGTCTTTCATTCCAGGTGGCAATATGCAAGCTAAAAAACAAGGTAAAGTTACTAAAAAGGAAGGAGAGAAGGGATGTTGCAATAGTCAACTTCCAATCTCTAAATCACCCTTCCTTAGCTTTCAGACCTTAGGAAATCTCTTTCTAGGATCCTTTTTATATTGTAATTTGTGTGTGTTCATTTTAGTACTATATTCAATAGCAAAGACTGTGACTTCATCATTTTATCCTGGATTCTTAACATAGTCCTTGCCATATACATATGTATAATATGTTGAATTATATTACTTGAATAACTCCTGCCACCCCTGGGTCTATTGTATCACTGGAAATTATAGTCCTTAAATTAAGCGGAAAGCATTCCTAAGAAGGAAAGGGTTTACTATGTTTGTGAAAGCTTGTTTACCTCAAAAAGACTCTGTGAACTAGGAGGCTGACATTCCACCCCCTGCCCAGCAAAGTTCCAGTAACTGTGAAGTAGAGAACACAGAGAGACACGTGGGATGCTGTGTTCTACTTTACTCCCGCTCTTCTACCTGTGGGCCCCATCTACACTTTGCATAGGTGAAATGCTTCCCATAGATGTTGACCCTCATTTCTAACTTCCAGCGCTGTAGCAAGTTTTTACTGGGTTCTTGTTTTCATGAGTATTTTAAAGACAGGTTGGCAGGAAGCAAGCCAGGGGCCACTAGCTGGGTTCTGTTTTGTTACACATCCTATCTTACAGAATTTCAGTGGGAACTGCCTTGTCAAAGAATTTTGCCAAAAGCCCAAGTTCTTAATGCACAAGAGAATCTTGAAATAGTTGCATTCTTGACAATAGTATTTGTAAAATAAATTTCTTTCCACTGGGTTAGTAAGACTCATTGATTTTCATTATACAACCAAAAATATTTTTCTTTAGAAAATATTTGGCCTTAAGATGTCAGGAAAACCATGTTTCATGATACAGCATATCCTTTAAACTAATGTATATAAAGAAAGATATTGCAATTCCAGTAAAATAATTTCACAAAATGCAAATAAGATCTAGGAAAATATAAGAAAAAATCTACGCAAAACTTTTTCTCATTTTAGCTTAAAGGTTTAAATGATAAATAATGAGAAGTTTACTGAACACAATTGCTAAATTAGAAAGTTGCAGTTTTATGAAATTCTTTCTCCAATATTTTAAAGCAGGATGTATTTCATCTTTGTTTTGCATTCTCAGACATGTTTGCTGGCCCTTTTTGGAAGCCTTTGCTAACAGGAAACTAGAGAGGAGAGAGAGAAATGGACAGACAGAGAGAGACAGAGAGAGAATCTAATCAGGGTCTGAAGGGGATGAGAGAGCAAAATATCGTCCACAGTCCAGAGTTCTAGTCATTGAATGAACCAGAACCTTATTTTCTGAAGCAAACACTGAAAATCTAAGTCTGCGGAGTCTGTCTTTAGCTAGCATATGTTGAACTAGTTCTGTAGTTTAAAAAGTTTTTCATTACTAATTTTAGTAAACTGAGTCTTTGTTGAAATTGATAACAGTCTCCAATTACGTCTTTCATCTATATTTGAACACTTTTCATTTAATGTCTCTTTTAGGAATATAAATAGGTTGGCATTCCGTTAAAAAGTAACGCTTGATTGTGATCCTTTGTTCATTACATGAAACTCTGAACTCAGGACATGATCCTGTACTGCAGAATAGTTGTTGGAAAAACATGTTGTATTACTTTGGATTTGGCAAACCTCCAGCCCATGGGCCAAATTTGGGCCTCAGCTCTAGTTCTTGTGAATCTTGGCAAATATCCCCTGTGTGAGTGCCTGGCAAGAGCTTCTGCAGCCCCCACTGTAATTTTATTGCCGGGATTATTTCATGTTGGGAAGAGTCTGTGAAGGTTTAATGATGCGCTGTGGAGAACTTTGAACTGCAGATTTTAACTCAGCAAAGTGTTGAAGGTTCATCTTCCAGGTGAGAGCACCTCAGACGGCACAGCCTTGGAGAATGCGGTTAACCCTGGACACTCTCTAGTTCAGAAGCCACTGGGCTTCTCCTCTTGTTTTTACTCCTTCCTTCTTTCTCCCCTTCTACCTTTTAAGCACTGGTCCAGGCACATAGGAGACCCTCAATAAATATTTGCTGATGGAGTAATTGGGTGATTTTTCCTTCTTCCATTTTTCTCTTTACCTCACGTGTTTCTCTCCACCTCCCATTGCCTCTTTCTTTTCCATTTACGTTCTCTCTTTCTGTTTCCCACATTTAAATTAACACAACATGGGACTCAAATAGATTGAGATTAAAATGATTTTAGTTCAATAAAAAAAAATTAAATTTCTTTGCTAAAAAGAATTTTAGGGTTCTTGTAATCCTGAGTAAATTGTTAAATTTACTGTTTTATAGTTCTAAGAAAAGAAAAAGAGATTATTTTTAAACCTTGATTGATTTCTCTCTTTAGTATTGCAAGTTCTTGATGGAAAAAAATTTTTGTTTTATTGTTTATAATTACTTGATGAACTAAATATCATTAGTACAAAAGTACCAAAAAGAATTTTAAGATAGCAGCATTGAAGTAAGCAAAACTCTTGTTTTGCTTCTTTCCCCAATATTATTCTGCTCTGAAAGGTTTATTTTAAATACAAAGGGTTGTTAGTCATTTTTATTTCTAACTGTGAGGAGAGAGGGACATTCTAAGAAAATAGCATCCTGCTTCTAAGCATAATCATATTATCTAAATCGAGACGAGGTATGTCTTAACCAAAGGATATTTAATTATAATTAGAAAAAGTGCTCTGACACGAGTGTTGTCTTAGAATCTTCCTCCTCTGAGGGGGTCTCCCCTGGAGAGCAGTTCCTAACTGGAGAGGGGCTAAGCATGCTACACAGAGGCCTGGGCCTCCCCTGGGATGTCATGCAAACAGGGTCAGAGTGATGACCAGCCACGGCTGAAGCTGGTAACGGAGGGGTCCCCGAAGCAGGTTATTGATGGAGACAAAACAGAGCTGGGAAGGCCCAGACAGTCAATTTTTGAGTTATCAAACTCTTGTATGGCCCACAAAGACGTGCGCATATAATGGTTCAACATCAAAACCTAGGAGCAAAACATCAGGATCAGGGTGGGCAGGGTCTGCACCAGATCGCACAGGGCAATCAGAGAACCCAGGGCTTCTGGAGAGCCAGGGATAACTCCTCAGGCCCTTTGGAGCTGCTCTCTTTCACCAAATGCCAGAGCAGCTGAAACAATCACGGACTCGACTTCCTCCCCGAGGAGAGATTGGTTAGGGGCAGGGGAAGGATGTTTCCGAAGAAATGGGAACCTGCACTGGGCAGAATATACACTAGAGGAGAAGGTTCCCTTTCAACATTCACATGGTCTGTGCAGGAGCAGATCTGGAAAAGAGATAGCTTGGGCTGGAGAAATACAGCAGACGGAAAATGTAGAGGTGGTTAAAATCGGATCATCCAGGCTTTACAGACGTGGAAAGGGAGAAATAACCATTCTAGCCCAGATGAATGGAACGGAACAACGCTGTGAGAGCCAGTCTATAAAAGAAGAGAAGAACCTGAAGGGAAACAGGATAGAGGCATTTTCCTCAGCCAGTTCCTGAGTGAGGGAGGATTAGACACCGGCATGGGCAACGCGCTGGTGGTTTGCTCATCCCTAACTCAGTCAGCTGCTTCACAACGAATTCTGTAGTGCAGCTGAGACATTTTCCAGAGTTCTTTTGTTGTATTCCTAATGCTATATTTAAAGAACACTTGTAGGTTAAAAATTTTAAGACATTTGGAAGTAATTTCAAACCTATGTAAAAATTGCAACCATGATATTGGTACGAAGAATACCATATACTCTCTAACCAGATTCAACTTTTGTTAATGTTTTATCCTATACGCTTTGTCACTTTTACTATATATCTATTACCTATCTATCTATCTATCTACCTATCTATCTATCATCTTTCTATCCATCTACCATCTAGTATACATTTTATTCTGAATCAATATAAAGCTAGTTACAGACATGATGGCCCTTTAAATACTTAAACATGTATTTCCTAAGAATAAGAATATTCTCTTACTTGACCACAGTATAATTTCAACATCAGTAAATTTAACATGGGTGCAACGCTTTCATCTGCCATCCATATTCCAATTATGTTATTGACCTAATAAGTTCTTTCTAATATTTTTTTCCCTCCAGTACCAGATCCAGGTTATGATTAGGTATGTCATTTGGATGTTCTGTTTCTTTATCCTCTTTGAATCTGGAACATTTTTACAACCTTTTGTTGTCTTTTATGACACTGATATTTTTGAAGAATGCATTCCCCACACCTCAGTTTTAAAAAGTACAATATCTTCATTTGGTGTTTGTCTGATTTTTCTTTGTGATTGGATTTAGGTTATGCATTTTAGGCCAGAATACTGCAGAGGTGATGTGTTCTTCTTGGGGTATCACATCTAGAGGCACAAAAAGTCCACCTGCCCTCATTAATGATGTTAATTTGATCACCTGGTCAACCTGTTTTTGATTTTGCTACTGTATAAGTACATTTTTTCCCTTGGTAACTTATCAGCAATCTGTAGGGAACCACTCTAAAACTATTCAGATATCCTGCTCCTCGTAACAAATTTCTTCCTGTATTTAGCATCTGCTGATGATTGCTACCTGATTCAGTCTTTATTACGATGGTTGCAAAATGCCCATTTTCCAATTCCAGCACTCCCTCTAGATTTACCAGTGTGCAATCTGCATTCTACGGTAAAGCGGAACCCACCTTTCTTGCTCACGTAATTCATTACTATAAGCACAAATTGTCCCAGATTTGGCCAGTGAGTACCCCCTCAGGTTGGCTCTTGTGTCCTTGGACATACCCTCATCATATTTTTTTGATCATTTATTTACTTTATGGCATACCTGGACATTCCTACTCTGCCTCAGCCCAGGAACCAGCTACTTCTCCAAGGAGTTCTGGTTCTTTTTTGTGGAGGAGGTATTAGAGACCAAGATCTGGAAGAATCAATTGATGACTGCAGTGAAGACTGTGGGAGGACAATAGGAAGACCTGGAAAGGCTCCACTTACTAACAGTCTGAATGTGGTCTTGTCTTAAAGGGATGTGTCTCACTGGCAGAGACGAGGGGAATAGGAGCTGGAGAATGAAGCTCTGGCTGAAATGTGCATGCCTAAACCACGAATCCTGATACCACTCAAGATCCTCACCAGGCAACCTTGCACTCACTCAGAAATTGTTTTGTGTGGTTATGATCTTGGTTTTCTTCAAGGAGTTAGTTTGCTTCAGCATCTAGACAGTAAACTCCTGAGGGACGGTTCATATTTGATTATCTTACACCCCATGCTGCTTTGTACACTGCTGAATACCTAATAATATGTAATTAGTAAACAGCTCTTGATTGAAGAGCCTAAAGGTCGAAGTAAGATGGAGTTAAGACTCTTCAACACCCTTGGCTCTTCTCTTGGCTTTAGGTTATCACTCCCTCCCGTTCATTTCTCTGGTTACTTCTTTGGGCAGCTCTGTTTTCTTCACTTATTCATCTCCTCTCTCCCTCCTCCTTAAATGAGGAAGGCCTTCGATTTCAGTCTTTTACGGTCAGTTTTCCTGCCTCTACACTTTTGCCTAGTAAATCTTACTTATTTTCATGGCTTCGCCATCATCTGTTTCCTAATCTGGATTTCCAGGCCTGGCTTGGTCTGAGTGCCAGCTTCTTGTCTTTGGTGGTGGGATCTTTCCAATTTGATATCTCACCATCACTTGCTTGTTTCCTTTCCCAATACTGTTGCTCCATTCAGGCCCATTTATGCTCACATCCACACTATCAGAGAATGTTCCTAATTAGGCTGCATCATGTCTCTCTGATGCGTTCTATGTCCCACTCCCAGATTACTCCTCCTGAAAGAGCATTTGGCACATCTGGTCAAAAGTTTCTATCATTTCCCCACGGCCTTCCTAGTTAAATCTAGTGCCCTTATTCTGGCTTTCAAAAATCTTCCTCTCTCCCCTTTTCCCATTGGCCACTTTATGATTCCTTGACTCTGGCCAATCAATCTACCCTAATGTGTTTCAAACACATCCATGACTTTTCACCTATAACCTTTGCTCACATACTGTTCTCCCTTCCTGCAGTGGTTGCCTAGGAACCCATGTATGTCCAAATGCATGCAATGTGTCCTTCAAGATCTGGTAAAAGTCCCACTGCCTTCTTGTCAAGTCTTTTCCCGATTTCCCAGCTCACAGAGATTTTCCCCTCCTCTCAATTTCAGAGGTAGTTTTTCGTCCACGATGCATAGTTCATTGCTGCTTGTCTAGCTTTGTGATATTATTTGTTCCTCTAGGTACGTGTTCTCATTCCTGCTCTTAGTTCTAAGCTGTTTGATCACAGAGATCTTGATGTATGTTCACAGCATATTAAAGTGACTTAACTGTAGTAATTCCTCTGTAATTATTTGCTCGTTGTAATATTAAAGATCATACCTGATCTCAAATTTGAAGAATAAAAGTTGGAGACCTTTCCCTAATCTTGGGAACTTTGTTCTTATAAGTAGGAAATAAAAAAATACATTTAAACCATAGCTTATCAGTGTTGTTGTGTTATTTATAACCTCCCAAAATATAGCTTTTGGGGTATGAGAAATTTCTATCTTTTCAGTGAGGTTTTAATTTGATTCCTCTTCTAATTAGTAATTCAGTTATATCATAATAAGTTTAATAACTAATAATATTTCACTCTCATAGGCCCCTTTACGGTTTGCAAAGTGTTTTTACAAACCTCTTTTGATCTTCATAAAGACTCTGAAGTAGGCACGGTTGGTGTTATTCATCCCATTTTTTTATAGGAGAGAAATTAAGGCTGACAGAGTTCAAATGGCGTGCTGAAGGTCGCTTTAGCGCTGTCCCTGGATCTGCACCCCTTGTCCAATGCTCTTGCCCCATTTTAAAGCTTCGCAGCTATGATTATTTCCCAGTTGTAGCAGGAAAGGACGCATGACTTCCTTTCAGTTTGGCAGAAATGAAACCTAAAGCTTCTTTTGTGGCTGAATTAACCTAGAGCAATAATGCCCTGGGAAATAGGGCAGTACTGCCCAAACCCATAGCAGCTCAAGTTGAAGTGGAAAGCCTACTAATCATTTTTAATGAGGAAATTGCCTGCCAGGATCATGTTGACAAGGAATGTCAATATGCTTTCCTCCTAACAGTGAAGCCTGTTTGGGAAACCAAATACCAATTCATTATATGTTAATAGAGCTTTTTATAGTTATGGTTTGCAAATTCCTTTCAAATACATATTCTCATTTGACCTACCCATCGTCCTTCAGTGTCAAGTAGAACAGACATGATTGTCCTCATCTTCACTCCACATCAGGAAGGGAGGTTGCTGGCAGGCTCCCTGAGGGCAGAGGTCATACTCATCTTCCTTAAGACCACCCAACGGGGAGTTCTGAGAAGGGAGAATGCCAGTATATGGGAGGGACACAAGAGGGTGGGGACCCTTAAGTGTATGGTGGAATTTCTTGTTATTAAGGATCGTTCTTCCTCTGAGTTTTCATTTTCCTGTGTGATTAATTGTAAAATAATTGTGAAACAAAAAAAAGTTCTTTTGAAAAAGAGAGTGAATGGTTAAAGAGTATGTAAAGGGACAATAGGAAAAGGAGGAAGGAATTCTGAATCCGACGTTGTAGGTTAGTCTTGAGGAGAAATAAACAGTGGAGATTAGGGTGGCTGGAAAGAGGGAAGCAACTGGAGCAAATCCCTAAGGATTGTGATGAGACAAAAATAGCCTGGAGACTGGCTCAGGCAGAGGAGGGCTGTGGAGGTCGGGGAGCCTTCCTGTTCTCAGCTGTTGATGGGCAGTGTGACAGGAAACCATTTGCTCACCTACTCAGTGAGTGTGTGGAGATTGGCAATGCTCAAATGAAGAACAGAGAGCATTAGCAAGCCAGGGGACCCAGTGGACCTCCAAGTAACTAGAGAAGTGAAGCCAAGGGAGGCCTCCCCTTCCCCCCGGGCAACTGTGATCCCCTTGTCTGGGATTCACTGGTGGGGCACAGAGCAAAGGGTGTCTCAGAAAACTTTGCAGAAGCAGCAACTCCAGTATGGGGAAGAGAAGGAGTGCTGTGGAACACAAGGCAGGATGCAGAGCCCAGGACCAAGGGCAGAGGCAAGCCCAGAGCAGGGTGAGGACAGAGGTGGGTGTGCTGGTCCTGGAAGAAGGAGGAAGGTGGCCCAGTCTGCAATCTAGTCAAGAATGCCGCCAGGAGAAAACCCTCAGGAGGTTCCAGCCAGACAGGGGGAACAGAGGTGAAGGATCTTTCCTTTTTTTTTTTTTCAAAGATTTTATTTTTTTCCTTTTTCTCCCCAAAACCCCCCGGTACATAATTGTATATTCTTCGTTGTGGGTCCTTCTAGTTGTGGCATGTGGGTCGCTGCCTCAGCGTGGTTTGATGAGCAGTGCCATGTCCGCACCTAGGATTCGAACCAACGAAACACGGGGCCGCCTGCAGCGGAGCGTGCAAACTTAACCACTCGGCCACGGGGCCAGCCCCTGAAGGATCTTTCTTTAAGTCATAGCTCACCATTAAAAAAACAGGGTTTGTTTCCCCCAGGAAACTTATACGTGGAGTAAGAAAAACGTAAAGAGGCAAATGATGGAGATCCTTCAAAGGGAAGTGTTATGTGCATTTGAGGCAAGAGAGAGGGCATTTGGTTTCCTCTACCAACTGAAAAACAATCTACATTTACAAAAACAACACTAACACCACCAACAACCCCTGGGAGCTTGGTACAGTGTTTTCAGCAAGAATGTCAGCTCTTGACAGCAATCGGCTGGTCTGGGTATGAACAGAAGGCAGAGATCTCCTGTTAGGAAGAAAAAGGACACCATGTGTAGCTTCCAGGGGAGTTCTTTGTATCTGCTTGGCTTGGCCCAGAGTACAATAGAAGAAACAGCCTATCAGCTGGTGCCTGTAGAATCGCAAGCTTCGTGTTTAAAGCGGGTGGCAATGCACAGGGCTGTTTTCTACGCAAGAGCAGTGTATTAGTTTGCCAGAGTTGCCAAAAGGAAACACCACAGGCTGGGTGGCTTAAAGAACCAAAATTCATTTTCTCACAGTTATGGAGGGTAGAAGTCTGAGGTCAAGGTGTAGGCAGGATTGGTTCCTCTGAGGCCTCTCTCTTTGGCTGGCAGACAGTCATCTTCTCCCTGTGTCTTCATATGGTCTTCCATCTGTTGAGTGTGTCGATGAAAATAATCCATAACCAATCTATAAATGAAAATTTGGGAGAGTTTATTCTGAGCTAAAATCTGAGGACCATGGCCCGGGGCCTTTCTTCCTGAAGGAACAAAGGGCACCAAGGGAGTGGGGTACACAGAGTGGTTATATACCCCCAAACAGGATGTTTCACATAGGATTGAATTGGCCCTTTTACAATAGTTGTGAGACTGCTCTGTCAGCACAGCGATTGATGGAAACAGCAGGTAGGTCTGCTGTCTTGGCGAACACAGCAGGGTGGCAGGTCTGTTGTCTCGAGCTGGGTGGTCACAGGTGAGCTGGGTGGTCAAAGGTGAGTGCAGCAATCAGTTCCTAGCCTAAGGAAAGATGCTTATCCCTAAGGAAATGCCAATGTGGGGGGAAGTTGCACCTTTATCTTAAGGCCATTTGTTCTTGCCATAGGAAATGTTCTAAAGCAGATATACAATGCCTGCTCAATGGCCATGTCAGGCCCTTTTGGAACAAAAAACAAAGTCAGGCCGAGTTAGGTTTACACCAAATGGCTTCCTCATACACTCCAATACATCCTATTGCTTGCCATTTCTATTTGTCAAGTGTCTGTGTCCTAATCTCCTCTTCTTTAAGGACACCAACTGTATGGATTAGAGCCCAAGTGAATGTCCTCTTTTTAACTGAGTTATCTCTTGGAATGCCTCTCTCCAAATACAGTTAACTTCTGAGGTACTGAGGGTGAAGACTTCACCATATGAATTTTGGGGGACAAAATTCAGCCTTTAATAGGCAGGCACTGCTGAAATGAGATCAGGACAAATCTTTTGTGAAATAATAAGAAGTAAATATATATTGGCCTCTGCCCCCGGTCCTTGATAGTATTTGGTCTTTCCCTCTGGTTTCTGACACAGAGCTCCTAAATCTGTTGTAATTTCCTGCGTGAGAGGAGTGTCTTTTGTTCTACTGAGGTGACTTTTGATGGGTTCGTGGATAGGGGCTGGTCACCAGAAAGGCCAAGCCATGATTAGAAGCTTGGAACTGTCTGCCTCACCTCCTATTCTCTGGAGAAGGGAGAGGGGCTGGAAATTAATTATTGAGTTAATAATTGATCATGCCTGCATAATGAAACCTTCACAAAGTTTCTTACAAGTGCAGAGTTCACAGAAACTTCCGGGTTGGTGAATGTATACACACGCTGGGAGGGTGGCACACCCCAACTCTATAGGGACAGAAGCTCCTGTGCTCGGGGGGCCCTTCCAGGCCTCACTCACTGTACCTCTTCCATCTGGCTGTTCATTTGTATCCATTTGTAATAAATTGGCAATAGTGAGTAAAGTGTTTTCCTGAGTTCTGTGAGCTGCTTTAGCGAATTATTGAACCTGAGGAGAGGGTCGTGGGAAGTTCCAATCTTAGCCAAGTCAGACAGAAGTTGTTGGTAAACTGAGGACTCGTGAATTGTGATTGGCATAGGAGGCAGTTGTGTGGTACTAAGCCTTTAACTTGTGGGGTCTGTGTTAAATCTGGTTAGTGTCAGAACTGAATTGAATTGTAGGACCCCCAGCTGGTATGGGAAAATTGGTGGCTGTGGTAAAAAACCCACACATTTGTTGTCAGGAGTATTATGAGTTTGAGAATAAAGGAAAACATAGTGTGTTTCATAGATACCTTTGTACACCTTTCTTGGAAATTGAACAGCTCATTTAGAAGCAAGATCTCAAACTTGATTTTGGGCCTTAAAATTGGCTGACTTGTTTGTAACCACCTGGGAGTAGAAGTGGGGGAGGGAAGGACTAAGGAAACATGCTAGGTAGCAAGTTCAGAGAAAAATTTGCTAAACGAAGGGTAGATTTGATTCAAACGTATTTTCAATATTAAAATGTGTAACTATTTTAGCCCAAATATTCTCATAAGTAATTAGTCTCCATTGAGAGCATCTTTCTTTATCATATATACGTTTTTTATTGAGGTGTAATTGATATATAACATTATATTAGTTTCAGGTGTACAACATGATGATTTGGTGTTTGTATATATTGCAAAATGATCACCACAATAAGTCTAGTTAACATCCCTCAGTAGATAGATACAAAGTTTTTTTTTCTTGTGATAAGAACTTTTAGGATTTACTCTCTTAGCAACTTTCAAATATACAATACGGTATTATTAACTATAGTCACCATGCTGTACATTACATCCCCAGGACTTTTTATTTTATAGCTGGAAATTTGTACCTTTTGACCTCCTTCACCCATTTCACCCCCAACACCATCCCGCTGCCTCCGCTAATGGCCTATCTGTTCTTTGTATCTATGAACTGGGTTTCTTTGTTTTTGTTTTGGATTCCACATATAAGTGAAATCATGTCTTTTTCTGTCTGACTTATTTCGCTTAGTATAATGTCCTCAAGCTCTATCCATGTTGTCACAAATGACAATACTTCATTCTTTTTTATGGCTAAATAATATTCCATTATATATATCTGGTATATACATATACCACACATTCTTTATTCATTCGTCTGTGGTTGGACACTTAGGTTGTTTCCATGTCTTGGCTATTGTAAATGCTGCAATAAACATGGGGGTGCAGATATCTTTTCAAATTAGTGTGTTCATTTTCTTTGGATATATACCCAAAAGTGGAATTGCTGGATCATATGGTAGTTCTTTTTTAAATTTTTTTGAGGAACCTCTATACAGTTTTCCATAGTGGTTGAACCAATTTACAGTCCTACCGACAGTGCACAAGTGTTCCCATTTCTCAACATCCTTGCCAACACTTGTTATTTCTTGTCTTTTTGATACTAGACATTCTAACAAGTGTGAGGTGATATCTCATTGCGGATTTAATTTGCATTTCCCTGATGATTAGTGATGCTGAGTATCTTTTTCATGTACCTATGGGCTATCTGTATGTCTTCTTTGGAAAAAATGTCTGTTAAGATCCTCTTCCCACTTTTCAATTGGACTGTTTGCTGTTTTTGCTATTGAATTGCATGAGTTCTTTATATATTTTGGATATTAGCCCCTTAGCAGCTATATGATTTGAAGATATTTTTTCCCATTCTGAAGGTTGCCTTTTCATCTTGTTGATGGTTTTTTGATCATATATTTTTATAAGACAAAACTCACTGTGTAAGTTGTCTCTATAATTCTTACTGTTCTGCCAAATTTTAGAGGCTGAACAATTGTAGGCCTCCTAAATTTCATTTAATCCTGGTATAGCATATAAATGTTTCCAACTAAATATAAAGAAGCTCTATCAAAAGACTTCCCACAAGTCAAGATGGCCAAAGCTCAGTTATAGACTTTCAAAATTACATCTTGTGCATGATCGAGCTCTCTTCTTTAATGTGTTCATTTCCTCCTTGGCTTTAATATGGGAAAAGCTAGAAAATTTATTGTTTTCAATAAATGCAGTTCACTAAAATCTTCAAAAGCTGAAATTTTTGGCACTCCATTTATTTCACCCACTGATTAAAGATTTTTCAACTGATTTTGGAAAAACAATGCAGCCAAGATTTAGAAGACTTATTTACAAATAAAGTGCCAGAACATCGTAGGATATTAAGATTGGTTTACAAAGTACTTCTTCAAAGGCATAAACCATTTTCCCAAATCTACATAATAATGGGCAGCTGTATTGGTTTGCTAGTCCTGCCATAAAAAATGGCACAGAGTGGGTGGCTTAAAAATGAGAATTTATTTTCCCATAATTCTGGAGGGTAAAGGTCCAGCATCAAGGTGTCAACAGAGTTGCTTTCTTCTGCGGCTTCTTTCCTTGGCTTGTAGATGGCCATCTTCTCCCTGTGTCCTCACGTGGTTGTTCTTCTGCATGTCTATGTCCAAATTTCCTCTTCTTATAAGAACACCAGTCATATTGGATTAGGGCACCCTAGTGACTTCATTTAAACTTAAGTATCTCTATCTCCAAATACAGTCACATTCAGGGGTATTGAGGGGGTTAGGACTCAACATATGAATTTGGAAGAGGGGACACAATTCAGCGCATAACAACAGTAAAGACAGAAGGCACGCAGTGCCATGGCGTATTTTGTATATGAGGAGCATCATCAACCTCTTCTCTGTTTCTTTATTCAGATTGTCTCCTTCTCCTTGCACAGCTACCTGGTCCTTGCTGTGCTCTCGGACCCCTCCAGGGTATAAGTGGAGGCCACAGAAGAAATCTGAGAAGCAGGAAAGGTCTTACTTGATTTGTACCAATTTAATCAGACTTTGGCTCTCTCTTTGGCAGATATTGAAAGCCGGTTCTCTGGGTGTGGTGGTGAATGAGCAAAACTGACTCTTTTTCTTAAGGTATCTCTATAGCTTTCAGAGGAGCAAACTGAGTCTTTTCTCTTGGGGTGCCTCTCTATGACTTTCAGAGGTCCCATGGGCAACACTTGGCCATAGTTTCTGTGTAGTCTCTTCTGATTGGCCACTTAGGGTTCCCCCACTGGCTGCTGACAATTTGATGGTCCATTCATCCTGGCTGTCCTCTTATGAAATAATTAACCTGGTTCCAGATTGGCTTTCCATCCTGAGTGGCCCACAATGGTTCCAGAAGAAATACATCCCCACTCTCTTTTTCTCTGGCTATCATGGCTTTTAACTTCAATTACTTGAGAAGCCACTTGAGAGTCTCCCCATATCAACATTCAAAGAAGACATTGTGAGGACACCAATGATTTGCTAGGGAGGCTGCCTTCTAAGGCCTCAAATGTCAGCAAGCATCAGGGAGCCTGAGCAGAGCTGGGCTCCACAGAGAGGCCATTAGAGGAGAGCACCCCAGAACAGTGTACACCTTGTGAACACCTATTTTCAGAGTAAACATGCCTGTGCTCAGAGACTCTTGTAGTGGAAACAATAAAATTAGCTTGTGGCTTCACACCACGAGGAACCTCATGCTGTCTCTCACAGAAATGGTTATGTGAGTCTCTGACTCTCTTTCTTCTTATTACAGAGGTTCAAGTTCAGTACAGGAGGCCGCGTAGCAATAGACACCTTGTCACTCCTACTCAGGGGGTGAGGAAGACCATGGGGTGAAGGGATCAGAGGAGGAAACCCCATCTCCTCCCTCCCCTCAAGCCCATACTCAAGCTAAATCTCTCCCTCCTCTCCAGTTACACAACCAACACCATGTGTACAAATAAACACACAGTGATAAGTGGTGTTGTCTGTCCTGCTCAGTCAGAAAATATCTGGTGATAACTGGAAATATATTAAATTGCCCCAGATGAGTTTTCAGCATCACCATCATTATTATTTTTAGCTAATATTTTTGAGCTCTTTCTTTATAAAAATGATACTATTCTAACTACTTTTTACTACTATTTTTTATATACATCATTAATCCTCACAACCCCGTGAAGTAAACACTATTATTAATATACAGGAAGGGATATTATACGACTATTAAAAATCACATTAAAAAAGAATATGGAAATTGCTCACAGTGCATATTAAGTGGAAAAGAAGGTTAAATATGTTCAGATAGTATGATCTCAATATTTTGAATAAAATAAAAGCATGTATACGTGCATGGAGGAAAAACTGGAAAGGAATAACTGAAATTATAATCCCAATGGGTGATAGAATTATAAATTATTTTAACTTTCTTCTATTATACTTGCTATATTTTACAAATTTTTTTTGCAATGAGCATGTATTACTTTTATAATCAGAAAACTGTTACTAAGGAAAGATATGCCTGGCAGCAGTGTGGAAGATGTTTAGAACAGGGAAGTGATAGTTATAACAAAAACTAACATTTATGAAGCTCTTCTTATGTGCCAGGTATGGTTTTAAGCATTTGTATTAATTAAAGTGATCTCCACAACAACCCTATAAGGTTGGTATTATTATTATCCCTATTTTACAGATGAAGAAACTGAGGCAGAGAGAGGTCAATTTGCTTGAGGTAGGCAGAGCCAGCATCCCTGACTTGGGTCTGTATTCGACCGTGTTACATGTCCCCGGGTCTTCGGGCACAGCCACTAGTACCTAATGCTACAGTCCTGAAGGAGCTCTTTGAAGGATGGATTTTTATAGTCCCAAGAGCTGAGTGTTAAAGCCTGCCATCAAAGGAAAGCTCTGTAGGCACCAATGAAGGCATCTTTGCTGACTTTCCCAACTGTACTCCTCAGATGACCTGATTCTGGAAATAGTACCATCAGGTCAGAAGAAAAATCCACTTTGGGGAGCAAATTGCCAAGAAGAGGATAAAGGGCATGTGACTACATGTTGTTTCAGAGAGTGAAACTTGGAACCAATTGAGGTGGCTGATCTGTTGGACACTGATGTACAAATCTGAACATGCCAAACTGGCTCCTCCTTTTCCACAGGCTGTTCCTCTACGTTGAATACTCTTCCCACAGATCTTAGTGGAGTTAGAGCTCACTTCACTCAGGTTTATGCTCAGAGAGGCCCTCCTGACTAGGTTACCCCAAATATCAAACTCCACCTTGCCACCTCCCCTCACTGTGCTTTATCTTCTTAGCCCTGTCTCTACCTGTAGTCATATTACATATTTATCTGTTTGTTGTCAGTCTCCTCTGCTTAGAATAAGTTCCACAAGGCCAAGGTCGGTGGCTCTTGTCTTTTTTATCTATCCCCAGGCCCTACAACATACTGGGCTATAGTAGACGCTCAACAAATTATTTCTGGAGGGACTGAGTGAATGAATTCATGAGCAAATGAAGAACTCTGCACAGTATTGAGAGAGAACAGTTAGCATGCTTATTTTTTGGGAGTGATTTTTCTAGCTTGAAAGTTTTGGCACTTGCCAGTGGCTTTGGTGCCTAGCCCAGAGTGGCCAACATGTTTAATGATGACAACAGAATACACATGCTCTTAATAAACCACATGGCTCCTCCATGATGAGAACTTATTGTCTGCAAGAACCATCAGGGTCCACTAAGGTGATCTTAGGCACATATTTGAAGAAAGGATCCTGGAAAGTAGAAGTGCGTCCAGAAAACAGGGCCAACGTGACTTTGTTGCCCTAGAAGGATTTTATGACTTTAATATATTTCCTTTCTGGGTAAGAAATGTTCCAAACACCTTGCAGGGGCTGGTCTATAATTCTTTGCTTGAAACGGAATTGACTATATTACATGTGCAGAAAATACTGCAACTTGTAATCCTAAATATGGAAAAACATCTGGATTACTTGGCAATATAGAAGTCTGGCTTAATGACGGAAGCCAGGCACAGTAATTCGGATTGCCTGAGGTGTGTGATTGGTCACATTATCAGCCCTTAGGGATAGAATTGAATCTGTTTACAAACAGGAGACTCTAAAAACAGAGAAGCAGCTGTGGATTTTCTCAGATTGGATCAGTCATTATCTTGGGTCTAAGGGTACCATGTAAAGCTTTCGCTTCTCCTCTCACTAATTTATTGATTAAGTAAAAGCCAGCTACAATAATTTGGAGTCCTGAGTGCTTGGGGGTCTTTGATTGATTGGAAGTTAGGAAGACAGAAGCCAGCTGTTTGACTCCTCCAGACCTTCATAGTTGGGGAGCAAGGGCTTGCGACTGCGTACATTACAGTGGAGAAGCAGGAAGGAAAAGTCCTCCCAGAGTTGGTTTTATTTTATTTTATTTTTATTAAAAAAGTGTGCAAATCTTAATTTTACAGCTGAATACATTTCACGTATGAATACACCATGTGATCTGCACATAGCTCATGAAGTAAAACATTGCGCCAGACAGCACGCGCCCCACTCCTGTGTCTTCCTCTTCCCACTGCTTACAGCTTTAAGGGTGACCACTATCCTGACTTCCAAAGCCATGCGTTAGTTTTGCCTGTTCCTTTACTCTACACAAATGGAATCATGCACGTATTCCCCTGTGAAGAGCCTTCCTCACTCAACAGCATATCTGCAAAATTCATCCATGTTGAAGTGTACAGCTAAATCTCATTCATTCTTATTGTTTTTCACTGTAAGACTATATCAAAATCCATGGATCACTTGTCACAGATGAACATCTGGGCTGCCCCAGTCTGTGGCCACTGCAAACAGTGGTTCCAGGAACGTCTGCAGATGTGTCTTTTGGTAAGCACTTGTGTGCACTTAGGTGGGTATATATCCAAGAGTGGAATCACTGGGCCACAGGGTACATGCATGTCCAGCTCCATCTAGTACATACTGATGAAGGCTTCTCCATATTGCCTGTACCAACCCACAGTCCCAACAGCTCCAGAGCTCTAGCTACTCCCCACTCTTGCCAACACCTACCATTATCTATTTGCTTGATTTTAGCCATTCTTGTCTCTGGGCAGTCCTACTACATGGTGGCCTCTTCAATCTGCACCTCCTTGTTAAATTTTTTATATATTTAATAGCGATTTGGATATCCTCCTCTGCAACTGTCCACCCAAGTCTCCTGTCAGTCTCTTTTCTGGGTGTCTACCCTTCTATGGTAGGCTGAATAATGGCCCCTAAAGATGTCCACGCCCTGAATCCCGGAAGCAGTGAGGATGTTACCGTAAATAGTAAAAGAGACTTAAAGATGTGATTTAAGTTAAGGATCTTGAGATGGGATGATTATCCTAGGTTATCCAGGTGGGCCCGATGTAATCACAGGGTCCCGATAAGAGTGAGGCAGGGGGATCAAACTTAGAAAGAGAAGACATAACGATAGAAGTAAAGGCCCGAGAAGAAAGAAGGCGCTACACTGCTGGCTTTGAAGATGGAGAAATAGGCCCATGAGCCGAAAGATGCAGGTAGCCTCCCGCAGCTGGAAAAAGCAGGGAAACGGATTCTCCCCGAGATCCTCCAGAAGGAACGTAGACCTGGCAATCTTGATTTTAGCCCAGTGAAACTGATTTAGGACTTTCGACCTTCAGAACTATAAGACCGTGTATTTGTTGGTTTTAAGCCCCTGAGTGTGGTAATTTGTTACAGTGGCAATAAGAAACTAATACACTTCTCACTATCTGTGGGAATTCTCTTTGTTCTCAGATTATTCTCCTTTCTAGTTACAGCACTACAAACATCTTCTATCTGTGGCTGACTCCCTGCCCCACACAATGATGTTCTTAGAAGAATAGGAATTCTTAATTTAATTTAACCTAATTTATCATTTTTTTCTTTTATGGTTAGCAATTTTTGCATACTGTTTAAGAAATTTATGCCTACTCCAAGATCATGAAGACATACTCCTGTGTTTTCTTAAAATCTTTTACATTTAGATGTGCACTCAATTTGGAATTGGTTATCAAGTATGGTGTGAGGCAGAGGCTAATATTCATTTATTTTTCCATACAGCATTCATTTGACTTGGCACCATTTTTTGGCACCATCCTTCTCCCCAATGCCTTGCAGTGTCACCTTTATGGTACGTGTGTGGGGCCCAGTTCAGTGAACACTTACTCTGTTCTGTCGTCCCTTACATGCACGACTGCACTTTCACCAAGGGGAGCTCTGCAGTCTTGGGAAGCACCAGGAAGGGGCTTCCCTTGGATGGGACTGTAGGCCAAGTGGATGTGCCTGTCTCACCTCCCCAGAATGTCAGCCAGCCTCTGGGGCGTTGGCCTGGCCAGCAGTCTACATTGGACCTTGTAGTTCCCATTCCCCAAGAATTGCGGTAGGCCTTGCATGACTACAATAATTGGCAGTGCAAAGGGCAGGGTAACCCCTCAGGAGGGGCCTAGGAGGCCTGCAGTAGTATCAGGAAGCCCTAAAGGACCTGGAAGAAGGTCCTTTCCCCAGATTCAGTGCTGATGTGGGTTTTTGTTTGAAAGGATATATTCAAGCAGTCAGTTCATGAGTAAGAAAGTCCATCCCTAGAAATTGGGCTTCAGCTTGCTGGACAGAGGGGCTGCTTCTCCCTACCCTGGATAACATCTCCTGCTCTGCAATTCTTGAGTTTCCTTGACCTTCCTAAGATCAGCTATGGGTCTTGAGTTTACGCACAGGCCCAAGCTGGGGAGGACTGCGGGTAAAGAATGAGTAGGCATCAGATTGGGGATCCCCCTTGCCGAGTTGTTGGATGGAGGGGAGGTCACTTTGTAGCCTTGGTCGCTGACCTTACTTGCACCCACTGCAGAGGGTGATCTGCGGATTCTGCTCTTTAGCACATTGCTTGTTCATGAAGAGGCACGATGCTGGGGAAAGGCAAGCTGGGCTTGGGAAGGGGACTGGCTGGAGCCTGGCTGGCAATGCTCCTTGCAGAGCTAGTGGTTCCCGTGTGAGGGCAGGAGGGTGGAAGCAGTGAGTGGATGTATAAAAAAATTACAGTGGTGTGTGTCTGACAACATTTCCAGGAGGAGAGCTTTTTACTAAAATGTGTGAGCTACAAGCTCCATTTGGCCATAGGCCTGAGGCCCGTGGGTGGTACACACTGGCTTGGACTTAAAAGTGTCTTCATGAGGTTTTTTGAGAATTAGATAAAACCGGAGACCTCTAGATCTCAAAAGGGGTGGTGAGGAAGTCACTTAGAAAAGGGGGAAAGGCTTCAGAAATACAAACATGTGGTCCTGGCCTGAGAGGAAGCCCCGGCCACACTAGAGTTCTTTTCACCCCCAAAGCAGGCTGGAATCAGCCATTGCCACATAATGACAAGATTGTTTTGTCTCAATTAAAAAGTCATTGGAATGGCTGCATTGGGATCCTCACTGTTCTCTCCAGATAACACACACAATTCAGATGGAAGCAGAAGATTGACTCTCCCTTTCCTCCTGCTCCCTCCTTGAGCCAGTTTTCAATGTCTCTTTCCTGTGGGGCGCACCCCAACCCCTCAGATCACCAGAATGAAATCAGTGGGGGGTCTTCCATGCCCCAGGTCATGCAGAGAGGGAACAAAGCAAGTGAAAGGGCAGAACACCTGGGTAAAAATGCTTCCTTTAACTTCAAATGCCCGTCTGGGTCTCTCCTTCCTCTGACCTGGTGTGATGCTAAATCTTCCCCTCACAAGAGCCATGGGCCTCTCCTTGACATATATCCCTCATACGTAGTGTCTAGTTGCCAACGTGAGGAAAATGACAAAACTTGCCTGATAGATGTAAGAGTTGAACAAACTGAGAGATCTGCTGTGTTCTCAAGTGGGAATACTGCATGTTTCAAAGATAACTACCCCATTATCTTAGAGGGTTAACATAATGACAATTAAAAAATCCCAGTAGATTTTTGGAACTTTATAAACTGATTGCGAATTGTTGAAAAAATAAATAGATAAAAATTACTTGAAAAAGACAAATTATGAAGTGAACTAACAGGTTTCAAAATTGATTTTAAGGAAAGCTAACGATGATGATGATGATGATGACAACTAACATTTGTTGAGCACTCATGATGTGTGGGCATTATGCTAACTGTATTCTGCACATCATTTTATCTAATCTTCACAGTAGTGCTTTGAAATAGGCAGTATTCTTATCTATATTTTATAGGAGAAGCGACAGAATTAAAGGAGTTAAAGAACTTGTTCAAGATCAGACAGCTAATCAGCTATAAGGCCAGGGTCTGCCTGACTCCTTGGCTTCTCTCTTCACCCCTCTACCACAGACGTGAAACTCACGTGCTGCTGATGAAACGAGTCAGATAGAGCGGTGGAATAGAATAGAAAGCACGGGGTAATTTCCTTAGTTAAAAGTGATGAAATATGACACAAGGAAAACAACTATCAAACCTTTTAAAAATTTAAATCTATGTTGTTAGAAACACAGACATACACTCAGCACACGTACAAATCAAGGCTAAAAAAACAAACAAAAAAAGTTGCAGCAAATATAAAGAGGAGTTGGAATGGGGTTAAGATCAGAATTACAGTCTGCAGCTGGGAAAGGAAACAAACCCAAGTAGAATGGAGTCAAGACTGACAAAAGAGCTAGAAAGACTTGGAGTAGATTTCTAGCTAAGTGTCAGCTGCCATTTTGGTTTATTTGGCTGAAGGTCAGAGGAAAAGCAGACAATGTGTGAGAAGGCATATTAAAACAATAATAAGGCACTAAGTTTTGCCCATCAAATTATCTCCCCTTCTAGGAATTCACAGCCCCAAACCGGGGCAGATGGACGGCCCCCAAGGGATCGCCATCTCCATACTACGACACATTCGTTACTGGATCAGGGATGGGGTAGAGGCCCCCCAAATTGCATACTGAACATGCTGTGGCACTGCCAGCCTTGTGTGGGACAGCTGAAGGGCAAATTCCCAGCCCCAACCTCCCTTACACTCGAGCGCATGGTGGTGATGGAGAGCAGGCCTGCCCCCACCAGGTTGATGCCCAGGTGAAGGGTGGCAGTGGCTGCAGGACAGGGAGGGCCTGGGGCTTCGTCAGGTGGGGAGTATATGGCAGAGAAGCCATCCTGGGAGGTAGGGAGATGGCAGGAGGCAATCAAAACAAAAACAAATTCAAAGGTAAAATTATTAAGGATTTTGAGACTGGGATCACAGAGCGTTAAACCCCAAGTGCAGGGCTCTTCTGAGCACGGGCCCTGTTTGAGAAGATACCCTGTCACAGGCCTATGAGGCTGGCCCTGGGAAGAGTTAAGTAGTTGAAACAGAGACCTGATGACAGCTAAAATAGCTACAGAATATTTTATGAAAAAAATTGGCAGACCCTTCGTTTAGAGGATTCCAATAGTTAACTATATACTCTAATAGTTAATCGATTTTATTGTTAAATTCCTACAGGATTTAATAGTAAATCCTAAGGGGTAGGATTTTATGGAGATCTCTGCTTTTCATTAGCTCTACAATTTTGCAGCTCTATAGGGATGGAAGCTAACATTTTAGAGAGCCAATAGTCATGCGAGCCATACCCTTTCACCAGGCGAAGACGCCATTGATTGCTGCTCTGTGCAGGGCACTGGTTTGCTTCTAACAGCAACTCACCTATGTGTGCCTGATTGTTTACGTCTGTGTCTGCTCTCTGGAGTTTTTCTTGCCCTCTCAGCCTTTTTTGCATCTCACTGTAAAATGGGCTAAATGAAACCTTTGACACAAGTTCATTTTATATTTGTATGGCCATCACGATTTACCTTTTTGAAAAAGTTAACCTTTAACAGAATATTTGTTGTTTATCCTTTAACAGATCTTTGTTCCTTATACTTTGAGAAAATACTGTTATTTATCTAGCCATTTTCTTTTATTCAACTTTAGAGAAGGAGGAGATGTGTGTTCGTCCAGTATCAGGATTTGAAGAGGGTTTTTTTGTTTTGTTTGTTTTTGAGATTGTGCGTTAATCCTTTCAGCTATCGCCAAACAGTGAAAGAGGAAAATTTGTTTTCTAAAGTTTTATTTTCCCACAGTGCCTTCCCGTGGGCTGATGTATGAGGGTGGAATGATCCAGAAGGCCTGTGTCAAAGCGTAACCCATGGGCTGCAGTGTTCTCAGGAGTCACATCTGCACTCGCAGGCACCACTGTGGGGCGCTGTGGGGCACTGTAGGGTGGGGCAGTCCTGTCCCATGGGGCTTTCAGCTCCAGGAGTGGGTATGACTTGACCCAATCACCTGCAGAGGTGTGTAGGGGGTATGAGGAGGATGGAGAGAAGAGAGGAGGGTCAGGCAGTTACTAGAGAGGCTGCAGAGGGTTGGAAATGTCCCTGCTGGGCACAGGTGCTTTGTTGCTGCTGTTCCCCTGTGATGAGTTCGGCACTGCTCTCATTTTCTCTAATTAGCACTGAAACTGTTAAACAGCCATTGACGATTAGGTAGCTAGTAAGTAAAGTTTTTTTCGTTTTTGCGATTACTGATTATAGCTTTTAGTTTTTCACCAACCCATTGTTAACTGTGCTGCTTAGGCAATATACTATCCAGCTTCCACTAGGTTCCCATAGATAACATCTCCCTGGAGCGTGTATCACCACGGTAATGGGTGTTTTCACTGATTTTCAGGAATTAGGACCCCCTTGTCTAGTTCAGGTCAGTTGAGACCACCAATCCTTCAACTGCACCAGGGCAGATGTCTGATAAACTACCTTTTGATGTCAAGAGACTAAAAGCTCCACCTCAGATCATGCTAAAGCTGCCATTTTGTGAACATGGGTCCTATGAAGAGGCATGGAGTCTGACCACGCTTGTGCAGATTATCAATTACCTCACCTCCTCACCTCCAATCACCTACCTTCACACTTCCGACCACTTTGCCCTCCTACCCCATAAATTTCCTGAGTCCCCATTTTCTGGGAGGCAGATTTGAGACTCATTCTCCTGTTTCCTCACTGGCTGCCTTGTGATTAAAACCATCTTTCTGCTATAATCTCGTCATTGCAGTGTTTGGATTTCCGGGTGACAGGCGAAAATGAACCTGGTTCAGTAACGGCATGACCACCATCATCATGAGCCCACTGTTGAGCTGTGTCTGTGAAGATAGGGCAAAGCGGTACCGGGGCTCTGGGGAGGGAAACTGGTGCAGTTAGGCAGGTCTTCCCTGTCTCCTTCTGTCACCCATGCACCCCAAAGGCTGATTGATGGCCCAGTCTGGTCTTTGAGGTTTTCCAGGGCTCTTTCAGGGATCCCCGTGGGGGATCCTATCCACTCATTTCCTAGGTGGGCTCCTCCTTTGCTCATGCTGAAATGTGAGCAATCTGCTCTGGTTAGCACTCTACAGTCTGGAAATTATTCAGTAATTTTTGGTTGTTTATAGTAATGCCCCTAAGTTTTCAGAGCTGATACAGGATTTCCTCTTTTTTTGTTTTAAAAAAAAAAATTCTCTTTGGCAATTTCAGTGGGATTCGCAAGAAAAGCAGGGCAACTCAGTGGAATCAAACAGTTATCTTGAAATACGTCATTTCCAATTATTAACTTGTGTAAATAACAATGAGGCCATTTCCATATGTGGATAATTTTCTTAGCGTCTAGTCCCTCAGTGGGATTACTGGCTTATGCATGTTGACATATTTATATCTCTTGATATATAATTGCTAAGTTGCTTTTCTAAAGGATCCATCCAATTTACACTGCCTTCAATGATATATGTAGGAAATGGCAAGACTCTAGCTCATCATTAATATTTTTCCTCCCTGATTTGGTAGCTAAAACAGTACCTACTGCTTATTTTAATCTGTAAGTCTTTTATTCTTTTGAGGAAGAACCTGTTACCTTCATGTTAGCCGCGGGGATGTCAGCAAGTTCTCCTCCTGGCTGGTTTCACCGTGTTCCTTTATGTTTAAATTAAAGGAGCTTCCATTCCTTTGGGTGGTGGAAACCCTGTGTCCACTGAGACACGTCTGGAGATTTGAGGGGCTTATTTTCCTTTTAGTCACTTCTTGTTCCAATTTTCTGAATCAACAGAATTCTGTCTCTGCTCTTTCTCACCTCAAGTGACTCACTCATCACTCCGTCCTTTTCTCTTAATTTTTCTAAAACACTCTTCATACCAGCAACAGCAAAGGAGGATGGAACTCAGAAGCAAACAAACCTCTCAGCATGGCAAATAACCTAAAAATTAAATACTAGACAGCTCTGTTCGTAAAAGAGTGTAGCCACTCTTGCTCCTGGGAACTTCTCATTGATCCTTTTTTTGGATTCCAGCTTCCTACATCTTGCTGGTCCTGCCTCTTCCAGACCACACCGTGTCACACCCCTCTCTCTCCTGGAGTCCTGGGCCCCTCATCCCGGGCATTTCAGAGGCCCATAGGCCCCTCTCCCTTCCATTGGGCCATGTCCTAGAGCTGTCTTTTCACAACCTGAAATGGCCTATCAGCTTTCTGCTGAACAAAATGCAGTTTTCTCCCTGAGTAATTATGCCAATAACTTTTAACCACTATTTTTTTCCTCCCGATTTCTCCTGCAATGTTTCCTCTTTTGTGTATTTTCTAGTCAGGTTCTTTGCTCATTTATCTATTGATGTCTTAATGTTTCTCTTATTGGTTAATGCCTTCTTTTTGTTCATTTAAAGATCCCTGAATTAAGAAAAAAAACCCCATAATTAACAGATGTTCTCCCCACAATAAACAGAAGGTCCTATTTCTTAGTTTCTGGGGAAAATTACTCTCTCCTAGAAGGATCAATAAATCTTTCAAAAGATTTTTACGTATATGGCTTCAAGCTACAAAGCAGAAAATCAAATCTCATTTTATATATTTATATATCAGAAGAAATTTCCCATAATTGTCCTTATTTGTCTCTGGCTTACCTTGGTAATCAACATTATATCTTTACCCATATAAAATGGCATAGTCAGTATCTGAACTCTGCTAGACAAAACAAATATCTTTCCTTTAAATATTAGACGTGTGTTCTTTAATTTTGAAGGTTATTCTGAATAATTTGAGAATCATCTAGTTCTAGAAACTTATTCTATCACACGTAAATCCTTAACTGTGCCTTTGATGAAGTTACTTTATCATGCTGATTATTATATCTCAGATGAAAAGAGGCAGATTTTTAGAATATGCAATTCAAGGTTCTGTACTTCATATTTTCTTTAAAAATCTGAGCAGCCACATAGCTAGTACAAATTAATAATCAATGCCCAAAGCTCTTGCCGGCATTTCTCAGGTCCTCCCCAATATGCATGCAGTAGTGACCATTTGAGGAAAAGGGAAATGACGCACAGAGGGATTATAAAGAATCAATGAGGAGTCAAAGGAAATAAAATAAAAATAAAACAAATATAAATTATTTAAGTGTATTTTATAAATGTAAAATAAATTAAATCAAATAAAAATAAAAGGATTGTCGTGTCAAGAACTTAAAGGTGAAAGTAAAGAAATTCCATGCCACTAAATCTCTATGACCGGCACTGGGTTTCTGTCGAAGGGTTAATGAGCATCTACTGAGGGATAAACAAGCTGCATAAAAATAAGAAGACTTCACGTGCCTCACATCCTGGGGTGAACGTTAACACCACCTCCAAAGAGTGCTTAATGAATTCCAGTGTATTCTGGAGAGGGCACCTCATGCCCTTGTGATGTGTCTACGCAGAAATCTCACCGACTGGCTTTGTGCTTTATGAGCTGCTATCCAGCAGAGAGCCTGCCAAAATATAGCCGACTTCTTCCCTATCAAACCTTTCAGCTCCTTGCTTCTGCTGATTCATATGGGAATAACTAATAGGAACTGAACAAAGTTGCAGAATATCTCCAGTAACCTTGAAGCACGAGAAGGAAACAATAGGTCTTAAGAACGCAGATGGTATTTTCAGGTTTTCTTTAACTTTAGAGACCAGGACATTGAAAGTGAAGAAGATCAAAAAGATGGAAATGAAAACTTGGTTACATGGATGGTGTCAGGAAACAGGATTTGGTTTTCTAGATCATGGCCAAAACTTCCCAAACAATGGGTCTTTAATAAGGGACAGAATGCTTCCCCTGAAGACCAGAGGAAAAAGTAGTTTTCTTTCTCTCATTCAAATTTACAAAGGCTAATTATCTGATAAGAATTCTCTTTTATCAATGTGGGTGTAAAGAAGAAAAATGCTTTTGTAACCCTTGCTTTCTGAGGCCATGCTAGCCTGTGGGAAGATAAGAAAAGGTGTGCTTAGCATTCTTGTTGGCGATGAATATATACTCTGGTTCTGAGCCTAAAATAAAATATGATGAACTCCCAACACCCGCTGCACCATCCCCTGCAGCTCTTTTCTTTGCCAGGTAGATGAGTAGCTTTTCTTCTCTTGGTGACTATGTGATGTGGGGGTCGGGGGGGGGGGGTGTGTGTGTGTGCCATGGGTGCATGATACAGGCAAAGAGAACAGAACTGGTTCCCCTCCTGCAATCTTTAGCACCTGGAACAGTTCCTGGTGCATATTTCATATGGGTATGGTGAGGACGAGTGGAATAACAGGAAGCATTACAGAATTGTGTGGAAAAGCCCTGTTTCAGGAGTCAGATAAGATGAGTTCAAATTCTTTCACCTCCTAACAGCTTGACCTGGCAAATCACTTAACCTCTCTACACCTCCAATTCTTCATCTGCAAAATGAGGATAATAGTACCTTTCTTTAAAAAATAGGATGATTTCAAATTCCTTATTAATACACATAAGCTTCTTCATAGTTTGACCTCAAACTAACTGCTCCTGGCTCTTATAATTCCCTAATGCACCTTATTCTCCAATCTCACCAATCTCAACTGTTCATATGAAGACAGGTCCCTTAATAACTGAGATCTGCTGGACAAAGTGACTCTTTATGTGGCGTGCCTGTGTCACCTTTTGCCTGTTAAGCTCCTTCTCCCTCCTAGTATTCCATTCAAGTCTCCTGCCTTTCTCTGACTTCTCTGCTCCATAGGAAGGGGTTAGATCCTCTCCTCTGAGTGTACAATGAGCTCTGAGTTTCCGTTTCTCTGGCAGATATCACTCTGTTTTGTAAGATTTATGATGTAACCTGTGAGTGTCTTGAGGGCAAAACATATGTTTAATTTATCTTTGTATACCATTTCTAGTAATGGTACTTAATAGCCTATCAATTAATGTTGAGTGAATTAATCCTTCCTTATGTGTTTCTTTACACGTTTTTGAAAAGACTGAACTTAATCTGACAAATAGCTTTATGTAAGAGCTTAAATAATAGCTCAAATCGATCAGCAAGTGAAGTGAATGACTCTTCTAACTATATCACCATGTTCAATTCTATACCTTGAGGCTGGTTGATTCTAACTTAGGTGATAGAAGAAGAAACACAACTAGTCTGTAAACATGCACAAAAGAGTTCAACTAAACTAATAAAGAAAGAAGTTAAAATATAAAAACCAGATCCTGAAAAAACAGAATGAGCAAACATATTTTAAAAGAAACACAATTCTAGTTAAGAATTGTTCTGCTATGAAACATGAACCCTAACACCACAGGTGGGAGGGTTGTCTACTATTTCTGTAAAACAATTGGGTAAAATATATCAAGAGTCTTAAAAGTCTTCTTTTCTTTTCTGAGTAGTCACCTTTGAAGAATCTCTCACAAAGAAATGAACAGAAATGCAGACAAAGCTTTGCGCACATAGGTACTCAGCATGGCATAATTCATAATAAAAATTGGAAACGATTAAAACATTCAACAACATGGGAAGAGTTAAACAAATTACAGTACATACACACAAGAAATATTACATAGTCACTGAAAATTATGAGTACCAAGTCTTTACTACTGTTGAGAAACGTTGAGGATTAAGAGTGCATCATCAACTTCAGCACAAAGACGATGGTAGAAAGCATTTCATAATGTCAACAGCACTTTTCATTGGGTATCTTTTGTTTTCTTCTTTGCTCTACTTTTCCTATTTTCAGTTTTATGTAATGAACATATATTTTATCAAAATTTAAAGTATTCATTTAAAATAAGACTGAGCTTATCAGAGAGCTACAGCCATCCTTTAGTCATCTTTCCTTTGAGAATGCCCTTCAGGCAAGAGCTCACTAATTTTTAAGCTGAGCTTTGAAGAATCAGAAGGATTCATTAGTCAACAAAGAGAAAGGGCATTCCAGGCAAAAGAATAAATGGCGTTGGCACAGAAGATGGGTTATCATGATGATGTGTTTTCAGGGACCACAGTGTGGGAGATGAAAGATGGGTCTGAAATAGATGACAGATTCATAGAGTGAGGGGTACTGGGGTCTGTTCTATGGAGTTTGGGCTTGAATCTGCTGCTCATGAGGAGTGAGTGAGGGATTTTAGGAAGGGAATTGAGATAATTTTATTCTAGAAGTTGGTACTCCAGCTACACTATTAATGGTCTTAGTTTGTGCCTAACACACAGAAAGTGTTCAGTAAATGCTTTATTTGAATAAATAAGTGAATGTAAGAGAGATCATGCAGGAGGCAGTATAAAGGTTGTTGCAGCAATCTGCAAAGGAGATGATAGTGGCCTGAACAAAGACAGTGGCTGCTGAGTCAAGGTGAAGAAATAGCTTAGAAGGAAATTTGGACTTCTGGTTTCTGGTCTGGCATGTAAGGAGCTCGGAAGTCATCTCTCCCTGTTCACACAACAATGAAAAGCTGAACAAACAGAAAATCAACAACTCTTCTTAGATCCATCAGAGGACTGAGGTCTTGGGCAAACCACTGTGTCTAAAATTGAAGAGACGGACAAGCAGACACAGAGAATCAGAGCTTCTCCAAGCAGAAGCCCAGGAGCAGAAAGCTCTGCAAGAATAAGTGGCACAGGAAAACGTAATCCACAACTGATGCACTGTTAGAGACTCAGTGTGGACAAGTTTGAGAGTTAAAAGCTCCAGGAGGGCCCAGTCTTGGGGTTGGGGGTGGGGGAACACCTCCATGGGTTTTACCAGGAGCCCTACCAGGTTTTCTGAAGATCAGAGAAAAATCCCTTCATGCTTCTGGCAAGGGGAAGGGGAAATCAGCCTTTTAAAAATATGCCCAGAGTATTCTGTTCTTAATAAGACTTTCCCTCAAAGAAACTATGTGAGTACATGATCTGGACACCAACATCATAGAGATCAAATTTTCAGCTGGTTCCCTATGCTTTTTCATTTTTGTTTGGATATTATGACATCCTGTGGGAAGGGCTACAAATAGAGTTAAAAAGAGCGAGAGAAAAACAACCCACCCTCTTTACTTTCTGAAGAACATTCAGTATGAATTATGTTACAATGTGCTTAATGCTCCCCCACTGGCAATGGCAAATATTTGGAGAACAAAGAAATCAAGATACTCTAGGGCTGGTAGCAAGTGATAAGTGAAAAACATACTAATAACCCAGCTGTGTCTTTGGTGGTTGAAGAAGTTTCACTCCAGGCAGATTAAACATAGAGGTTTTGCCTGGAGACTATAAAAAATAACCCCAAGCTACTACAGGAAACAGAATTGTAGTTGGACTCACTCAGCAAAAATAAAATTTAGATAAAATGAACGTTCTTTGTGAAATTATTGTGGGTCATTTCTTATACTGCAGCTGAACAACAACCCTCAAGCTGTCTGGTTTGATTTCTTTCCATGTCTTATAATGATGATGAATTCAGTTTGGTTTCTGATTATGTAAACTGAAATTTACATCAAACACAAGATATTAGTGTAATTTAAAGCTACATTTTATAGTGTATTTTGAACAGATTTTGCCATTAATTAACTAGAAATGGAGGAAATTAAATAATATAATGTAGAATTTGTTAAATTCAAGAGTAAACGTATAATATACAATCTAGGAGTATATGTATAATATATAATCTCTCTTTGCCTCCTGGAAAAATACCAATGTGTTTTTTGTCACATATTCAAATTCTATCCATCTGTGAGGCCAACTCAAGCCCCACCGCCTTCATAAAACCTTCTAGACCTTGTCCTTGTCTCATGGTCTCCTTCTATTCTGAATTCCTATAGCATTTTCATTCAACAAAATATTATTGATCACCTTCTATGTATCAAGTACTATACCAAGCATGGGGAAAGAGGGAAAAAATAAGACTAATTAGGGGGAGAGAGAGTAAAAGCAACCATAAAAATGACTAGTTCTTATTTACCAGGCATTGTTATAAATGCTTTACAAGTACTAATTCTTTGACTTCTCACAACATTATGAGATAAATCCATTATTATTCTCATTTTAGAGATGAGGAAATAGAGGCACAGACAGGTTAAGTTACTTGCTAGTCACAGGGCTAGTAGCGGGTAGAATAAGATTCAAAAGGAGGTCTCCCTGATTCTAAAGCTCTTAAACACCTAAGTCACTCAGTTGCTTGGTACCTCAATTTCCTCATCTCAGGGGAAAAAAAGCAACATATTCTACATTTTCCCTCCCTGATTTATAGGGTTGTTATGAGATTCAAATAAGAGAATAGGTTTGGAAATACTTCAAAAATTAAATCTGCTGTGGTAACACAAAATATTATGTATGATGATAACAATGTCTGTGTAGGGAAGGGAGACATTTCCTCTACCCACTCTGGGTCCTTCTGGCTGGACATCAAATTAAATTCACATGAGACAGAACAACAGGAGAAAATTAAACAAAGCTTTACAACATGTATACATGGGAGAGGCTCAGGCAAGCTGAGCAACTTGCCAAAATGGCAGAAGCTCTCACCTTAAATACCATCCTCAGCTAAAGACAAAGGAGGATGTTGAAGGTAGGGGGAGTCAGTTATGGGAGATTACCAGAAAAGCACAGTAAACAAGAATAAGATTATTATTCAGATTTAAGTCCTTGCCTTCCACATTGATGAGAGTTTCTAGAGATAAGATCATCTCCCCTTCTTCCTGGTACAGAGAGGGAGACACCTTTACAGATGGAGATTTCCTTTACAATGCAAATATCTCTTAACAAAGGGTAAGTAAATTCTACTTTTCAGTTTCTTTCCTGCCTGCAGTTTTTAAAAGTAACCAGCCCAAAATAATCCTCATGCCAAAGAGACACATGTTGGGGTAGCCAATTCCGTCCTCCCTAGTCCTACCTTTAAAACTTTTAAGTTTCACAGTCCTTTTAAACTTTAAGAAGTTTCATATTCCAGAAGCTGAGGGGTAGATTGTTTCATCTCACTGAACACATTTCTTAGTCCTGGTAATAGATCAGTCCAATTAAATTCATTTTTGAAGACTGTGATGCAGCTGGGCTCCCAAAGTTAGGCTTATATTTTGGAAGCAAACAATCGGGTATTTAATAAGTATTTCTATGGAAATAAAAAGAAAAACAAGGTTAATGGTTGGAGCAAATTATAAACTAGTTCCTGAATCTAGGGGGCAGCCAATCAAGAAGATTTCTAGATGTCAGAGTCAAAGCATCTTTTGCAGCTTGGAATGTCTCTGATGATGTCATTGGGCATTCAGGTATCTTTCTGAGTGGCTTACAGCTTACACAGCAACAGGAATCTCTCTTAAGTTTATATCAAGTTGTTCAGCTTCAGTTTGCAAGGCTTCAGGAAAAAGGACAGGTTCAATTTTCAATGATTCTAGATGAAAATGAGGGAAAAATTGAAAACATTAGTTTGGAGATTTGTAACCAGATATTTCAGGAGAAGAATTCAGGATCCAGTCTAGTTCACAGGTAGAAAAAAACCTCAAAGACAGTTAACAGAACTAGGATCTAATATCACAAATGTGTATTATAGTTTACTGAAATATAATTTTCTCTCTAACATCACCCTTATTTTTATAACAGATAGCCAAATTAAGACTAACTGGTTTGCAAAATAAGTTTAGGTCCAAAAAACTTGGCCCAATTACTTACAAAAGTGCAGCAAGACTAGCAATTGATCACATAGGCTCTTAAATCTGCTTTACTGGAATTTTTTATGAGGAATCTCAGATTGAACTTTAAAGACCTCTTGAGGCCAGAAAAGCCAAGCCAAGGATTTGCCATCAGATTTTGCCTGCAGTACCTACAGATTTGAGTGGACTCCTCTCTTCTCGAGGTCCCCCAAAATATTTCAAGATTCCTTGCACCTGCAAGATAAGCAAGCTGCCTTGCTTACAAGATAAGATTGCTGGAATCTTTGTAAACAAGGTACCAGGCCAAAATTTCCAAGTGGCTCTATTCCAGAAAGTCCAATCTTTGTTCCTGAAAAGCTGTCTTGTCATATCCAAGTCTGTATGTTTCTCTCAAATATGACATTCCAATGTGATATAACCAATGTGTCCTGTTATGAGGAGAACAGATTCGTATTGAATTTATGCAAATAACTATATTGCCATGAAATAACCATACTCACTCACAAAGAGTTTCCAAATTCTGGAGGGATCAGGCAAGGAGAAATAGATAAATGTTTCAGTTCTACTCACAAATGTATAATTTCTCCAAATTGCTATAAGTCATAGTTAGAATAAGAGAAAAAGATATCCTTAAATCCGAGAAAACAAAGCAAAACATTAAAAAATCAACAATATTTCAAACAAAAGTCATAAAAATTATAATTATCCTCATCAGTTCATTCAGTCCTGTATAATTGGCTCTTGATCTTAATCTTCTGTTAGCAGTTTTATGAGGTCATCAGTTTCTCTCTGAGATTTCTGTAATTTCTTACCTAGTTCAGTTCTATGATCTGAGAGTTTATCAGAAACCTCCATTCCAGAGTAAACTTCAGAGTCCTTTCCATGAATCTCTCTGAAGATGAAACAAACTTGCAAAAGCAAAAAGCATCAGAGTAAAGCAATAACTGTTTGTAAACAACAAAAGAGTCAAAAATGGAAACTCACAAAGAAATTTGGTTAATTTTGTGACATACAACACCTTAAAATAATAACCAGAACTATGCCTGATAACCAGGACAGATCAGAATTTTAGAAATGTTATATAATTTTTAAAAACACTTATATCAAGAAGATTTACCCACATAATACCATAGGTCCCTTTGAAACAATGTTTAGTTATCCATTTCACTATAGTGACAATTAAAGATTTTTAGGCAAATCCAGAAGATCAAATAGCTGTAAGATCTTAGCACCTGTGATTAAAGACTTGAAAAACAATACAGGAAATTTATTTTAATAAAACATAAAATCTCTACGCTTCTGCTAGACTGCTTAAAGGAAAACTTTCCATAATCTCTCTACCAAGAGCAGACTAGAAGTTCAGAAAATTATCATTTGAGAGAAAGTCAAATTTTAATTTCTGCAACAGCTTTTTTTTTTCATTAAACGTCATTTACTTAATTGGATTTACTTTAATCTTAGCCAACTTCATCAGGCATAAAACTCCTTTCAGAATTTCTCTTTCACAAACCTTCTATAACTTTCTTTTTACCTTTAGAATTTGTCCCATGCTTGCTTTCTTCCTTTCTAGTACTTTAGGACAGATTTATCTTTCTTAACCGAACAAACAGAGATACTTTCATTCTTTATACCTTCTTTACCGAAACATCCATTTTACTTTCCTTGAATACAGAGCTGTTTTCCTTATAAATTTTTAGTAGCTTTAATTACATATGTTAATTAGAACTTTTAACCCTTACAGACCCTAGTAAAAGCTGAAAACTAAGCAATTATGAATTGTCTTTTGCATCAGCATTCTGAACACTTTTCGTAATTTCTAGAAACACGCCACTTCACAGTAATAGACCCAAACACTTTTAGCCTCTCTGCAATAAGAAGCCAAAAGTAGATAAACTTACATTTAATAATTAATGTCTAATATCTTATCTTATTTGGAAATGATCTGGGTAATCAATGAATTTTATCATTTAAATTAACCTAGCAAAACTTCAAAGTTTCAAGTTACCAAAAAAATTTTGAAAGTTCTTTTACATACACAAGCCATAAACTATAATTATTCCTAAAAGTTTATCTATAAACCCTTATTTCATTTATATCTAAATAATTTATCCCCAATAATGATGTTTAGATTACCCACAAAAACTTTATGAGACATTAGACAAAATTAGCTATCATTTAGAATTATTATGCTGACAAATTTGTAACAGGGATACCATGAGCTTTTTTTTCCTTCTTCTTAAACTTGTAAACCCAGGCTGCATGTTTGCATGATATCCAGTTCTAACTCTGGAGGACATGTCCATTTTAATGAAACCAACTAACTTAAACTTTCATTAACTAAAGATTAATCTATATCATCTTAACTTAAAAAACATTGGGTTAATTTCTATTACATTTAGAATTTATGTAAGCACTTACTTTAAGCCAATTAAATAGAGCTCTTAATTTTGGCCATACCATCCGGAGGTAAAATCACACATATATAACATATGTATAGACACACAGATACAGAGTCTCCACAGCTATTATTTAAAAAATTACTGCCATGAATCAGGTACAGTAATACAAAGCTCACCAGTTATGAATCCAAATTTTGTTTTAAGCCTTTTTACCAGTATTTGTGGAGAAGACATTCAAGATGCTAGATTTTTGGCAAGGGTGCTCTTATGGCCATTTTTCCTTTTCCTCTTTTTTTTTCTTCAGTACTGGGAATTAGCTTCATCACAACAGCACAGAGAAAGCACTCAAGTTTTCTCCCAGATGGAGTTTCTGGGGCATAAACCATCCAATTGAAAGCATTTCCAACTAGTTAAAATGCACCTGAGGGGTGAGTCTCTGGGGATGCTTAGGGCATTCCTCATGTCAGTAAAGCTGGTGTCTGACGGACAGCAGCCAGAGAAAGGGTGCAGAGCCTGGCTGCAGGCATCAACATATTACAAGATTTAGTCAAGTCCCACTCAGCCCGGGCACTTAGTCCCTGAGCCAGCACAAGGTGAGGCAGGGAAGCAGGAGGCAAAGGCCTGGAGTTGGCTGGGGGCTGTGGCTCCCAGTGCCCAGGGTTGAGAGTTAAGTACAGAAGGTCCAGGCTCTGCTCAGGTCCAGCCTGAACTTAATCTTGACCTGGTGACAAGACAGGAGGTGATGAACAAGACAGACAAAGCAGGGAAAAGAAGGGATCAGGCTTCACCTTCATGGCTTCTTCCTGAGGGTTATCAAGATAAGGGTCACACAACAGTTCCCGTGCTAGGGCACACAACACCAGCCAGACAGTTCACAGAATAAATCACAGGTCTCCTGTACTCATAACCGACTCAGTAGGCGCCTAAAATACTCAATAAGTCAACCACCAAGAGAGGACACCCTGCTTGGCGTCGCCAGGGTGATCAGGCCCGGAAACCAGAGTGGGGGTTCCCAGGGGTGGAGCCTCTGATACTTTAAAGATTTCTTTGTTTCTCAGTTGCAAAGCTCAAAAGGAGCCCCAAATGGCCACTGTAACTTCAAGAGAGATGAAAGAAAATGGTCCATCACCTTGAAAATCCCCCCTGAACCTAGGGCATTGTTCTGCCTTGGGGTTCATACAGCAAGGGGTAATGGGGACATCCCCCTGCACTGCATCCTTTGTATATCTTTCCTATTATGCCTGGCAGGAATAGGTGCCTGGTGAATTGTCCCAAAGATAAAAGAATAGAGAAAAACAGTTAAAGCATCTTCTGCCGGTCTGGGGGACATTCTACCCAATTGCATCCTGGAGACTTTCCTGTGGTTCGGAGTGTGGTCAGGAGCCATAGGGAGGGATACCAATCCAGACTTAGGAAAAGAAACCTGCCACAGGAGTCTTGGAGATTGGCGACTGTCCTAATGACCTAAGCCGTCAACCCACACCCATGTAAAATTTATATATTAGAGATAAGATTAGGAAGGAATGGATTAATTCGTTCTTCATCACCCTCAGGCTTAAGGTACTGGTTCTCTTTGGGCTGAATGCCATGGTTTGCCCTATAGAGTAGCTATGGAGATGCCTGTGTCTTATGGCAAACAACAAAAACTGACAGAGACAAGGAAACGTACTATCTCTGGGAAGAAAAGGATCTACAATCAATGAGTACTCAACCAAATCCTAGAGTCGCTGAATCCAAGAAGCTAGCCTCACCAAAATTTTCTCCTGCTAATCTAAATTTAGAAAAGCAAAAAACTCACCACTCTTGCTTCCATTGGACCCTGTGGGCAGAGATCCAGGAGACCGACATGGTAAGAAGGTTTACCCCTTGCCAGCTCTCGTCAGGAGTCCAGGATCTTGGGGTGGCCAATTCCAGTCCCCCACATCTGTGATTTGTTTTATGTGGACTAACTCATTTAACTCTCAAAATGACCATCTGTGTCAACTCTTAAGATCATGTCCATTTTATCACAGGCAAACTAAGGTAGAGAAAGTTCACCTCTGTTCAAGAGTCCAACCTAAGCAGTCTGACTCCAAAGGCCATGCTCTTAATTTCTAAATTCTGCTGCCTTATTTCTGAACTTTGCCCCATGGACAGTACATGTGGCCAGGCTGGGCCAGGTGTCCATGGTGGAGGAGGCGGGTACTGCCGAGGTCAAGACAAGACCCTAGGGAGAGTGCTACTCATTTCTCTGACCTTTAGCTTGGGACCTGAGACCTTACAGGTGAGCTCTGTCTGTCCCCCACCATGTGGGTACCAACCCATACCCCCAGAAAAATGACTAGATGGCAGAGTCCTGCCATCAAACCTTTCACTGAGTAAGCTCCTGTCCTTCACAAGGTATCTGAAGTGAGGAGTGGAGTCCCCTTAACCAAAATCACCTCCCACTATCCCATGCTAGAGAAATGCTTAGAGTACTTGGGTCCTGTAATTCCTGATGAATTCTGAGTGAACATTTCCTATGAGTGAAACCCACGGCCTCTAGAAAAAGTACTTTCCATTTTCACTTATCTCTGATTTGTAGAGAGTTCTTCTTTAAATTAGACTGTAAATGGCTAAAATTGAACTGTGAATTGAAATTTTTTGGACTGGTTCAAGATCTGCCCTCTACTTTTCATAACAAATCAGGGTTTGGCTTAGTCTCTACATACCTGGTGCAGAAAGAACTGCCTGGCCAAAACTCTCTTTGTCTTATTCCTTACTCTGGGAGTTGGTTGTGTGTGTGTGGGGAGTGGGGTGGGGAGGGGTTACCTACTGACATGGCAGCAGGTGCCTCCTTTCAGTACACTGCACTCCTGTAGAGGAGAGTGAAATTCATACTAGCAAGTTTAATGCTCTGCATGTGGTAATGAGACTGATTTAACTTTGTTAACCCATCTTTCCCTTAAATTATTAACCAACAGGAACTCTTTTATAAAAAAGCAGAATATCTGTTAACTCATTGCAGAGCTGGAGTTCAGTGGAATACATTTTGGGACAGATTTTTGGCAGGAGGGTGTGTAACTGAAATTATCATCAAGTATTCATCTAACAGATGCTCTTCTTCAGGTTCGAATCTCAAAGAAAAATAAGATTAATACTTCTTGCCAATAAATTCAATTAATTTTTTTTGAGTTCACACAGGGTCAAATATTCCAGAGAGCACTCTATGCAAATTATGAATTATTAACATGTGAAATCATCTGGTGGTTCAAGAAGGGAAAATATTCTATTGATGTGAAATATAATTTTTACAGGATAATACATTTAATCACTTTTCAGGCCCTATGAAAATGAAGAGATCTTAGAAATCATCCAATTCAACTCATCTCACAAATGAGAAATCTGAGGCCCAGAAAAACGAGATTCTGTCTATGACCATACAGCTAGTTAGCAAGAGAGCGCTAGAATGTTCAAGACTCCTAGTTCCATACGTCCATTCTCACTTGACAAATACTTTGGTTCCAAGTGAAATTTGAGCATGAAGGACATACTATTATAAACCAAACATATATATGTAATATATGATCAACATTTCAGCAGGTATAATAGAAAGCATCTTTCTACTCCATCCTCTGGATCTTTTAGTTATGTTAGTTATCTTGGGAGTTGCACAAAATATGAGGTTTTTTTCAGAGATCATCCATATCTTTAGATGCTATAAACAAGGAAATTCAGGCATTAGTGGCAGAAGTACCATTCCTGTATGAACCAGAGTTTATCTTCCATGAAGATATTTATAAAGGCCACTCAAGATATGTAC
This sequence comes from Equus caballus, assembly GCF_041296265.1. Lineage (NCBI taxonomy): Eukaryota > Metazoa > Chordata > Mammalia > Perissodactyla > Equidae > Equus > Equus caballus. The sequence continues at coordinate 28,361,247 of NC_091700.1, read as the reverse complement.
AGAGCCCACTAAGTCCCTGCTTCATATAAATATGAAAAATACTCTGTATAAAATTTCTTTGGGGAAGAGATTCACAGCTTCGACACATTGATTGAGAGAAAATTTCTGAATGCTAATAGAGTCGTTAGTAGTTTAACAGAAATACTAGACACACAATGTAAAAATTTATTGCCTCCAAACATTTTCTATAGGATCTGAAATAAAACTTTATAGCATATTTTATTACTTAACTTTTTTACTTCTTTCCTTTACTTTGATACAAGTGAAAAGAACATAAAAATTTATTCAACATCAAGTAAATTATTTCCTTAGATCATTCATGACATCACAAAATCTTTCCACGCCAGTATTTGATAGAAAGTAAAGCATAAGAAACAATTTCAACAAATGCAAATCACCAATATCTATCAAGAGTGGCACTGGGGCCTTTCCTAGTATCAGGTGGTGTTTTTCACTGCAAAAAGTGAAATAATATCTAAGCCACCAGCTTCTTCATATAGGTAATTTGGAAGGAGTCCAGATTTGAATTAATTTATCAAAATAAAGGACTTTATTCAATTTTAATAAACTCAAAGGAATCAGAAAAAATTTTGTGTTTACAACATAGTGAAAATAATTTCAAATAGGAATTTTCTAATGTGAAATAATTTTCTTGGATTTTGAGAACTTTTGTGCACCGCTCTAGGGCTTCAGGGTCAACTATTAAGTAATTCTTCTGCTTGCCAACATAACATTTTTACTAGAAAATGCTTTTCTTCTCAAGAAATTTCAGAATTAAATGCTCCCCCTCCTTGCTTTTTTCTGTTCCACTATCAAGTATTCTTTAACTCAACAAGCATGGCCATATATGAGAAGGATAAACAGTAGACAGAGGAAGAGACCTAAATTATGCATTTAGAAGTCGAATTGTTTCAGTGCCTCTGCAGAGTTTCATTCTAATAGCTGGATAAGGGTGGGACTGTAGGTGTGGCCAATTTAATGAAGGGTCGTGACCAATGGGCGTAACATGAGACAGTTTTCTCTTCTCTAAATATAACTTCCAACTACATTCTTTCAAGTCATCCGTTATGGTCCCTTAATGTACCTTGGGCAGATTCTAGACCTTTCTGACCACTTTCAGTTATTATAATCTACTTTGGTTCAACATTTCAAGTTTAAGCTGGATTTGAATTTCATCTTGATGCTCTTCTCTCCCACCCCCAATGTGGTAATCATTAGGGTTGATTAAGAATCTTCTAGTTCTTCTTATGAGGACAAGGCAGGAAGCACTACCCCCAGCCTGTGAAGTTAGAGTGGCCATATGCTTTGGATTGGGCAATGAAATGTAAACGTGACCAGAAATGACATGTATCACCTCCAGGCAGAAGTTTGAAGAACTAGTGCATGATTTGCTGCATTCTCTTCCTTCCTATGGCGGTGGAGGCAGCACACGTCCAGGTGAAGCTTCCTGCAGCCAGGGGTCTGTAAGTGACCATTGTGAGCAGAGCCCCCGCCAACATGCTTTGGAAATATAGCATGAGTGAGAAGTAAGTCTTTGAGTTATGGTCTTTTCTGGAAAACGCCAACAAAACCTAGCCTATTCTGCCTCCTACATCCCGGCACAGCCTTGAGCTGTGAACCTGTCTGCTTGGAATTGAAGGAGGTGGTGGGGTTCATGGTCTGCCCTTGGAAAACAGCTTCTCTCACTCAGCTCCAGCTCCTCCTAGATTGGAAGGAGGCAGAAGGGAGAAAAGAGAAGGCAAGGAATGTCTTATATCACTGGTTGCATGCAGGTGAGGAGTGTTGCTGGCCTTACCCAGGTTACATCTGCTCCTGGTTGTCCTCTGAGAATACAGTGGTCTCTGTAGATGGAGCACATGGTGTTGAGTGTCACTCTGGATCTCTCCTTTGCTGAAGATCCCTTCATACAGACACATTCAATTGCCCTGTCCAGCAGGGCAGCCATCTCCTGGCTTGGCGGCCTTCCTGGCCACTCCATACCTCCTGCAGCTTATCCTCTAGCTCCTTCATGGGGTCAAAGGATATGAAGAAATAGAGTGAGGGTGTCCACTCCTGTCCTTTTCCGCCAGGCACACTATATTATAGCCTCTTTTTGCTTGCTAATGTGGGCTCCAGCATCCAGCCTCCTGCCTTTAGGAATACCCAGCTGAGAAGCAAACACCAATTTCCATGTTTTCACATTCCTATCCCAGGGGACAGTCCAGGCTTTTCCAAGAACACCTTCACCACACTCAGCCAGCACCAAGCTGGAGAACTAGAGTCGAACTTCCCTTCTTGCTGGCACTCCTCATGGATGCACATTGGTCTCTTAGACTCTCCTCCTTTACTTGATATTGGAGGGGAGACTAAATCTCACCTGAGCACCACAGTCTCCAGAAGACCAATGATGGCCACTTTCTTCCTCTCCCAAGACCTCTTCTCGGAGGAGACTTGGGGGCCTGTAATTGGTGGTGGTTACTTGTATAGTGCCTAGGTGGGGGCTGTCTGGCTTTTATTATGGTGGGCTCTCTTTAGAATGTGACGCACCTTCTACTTCGCCTTTGGTTCTGTGGTTTAATAAGCACAGATAGGTCCCACTAAGCGTCAGGTCGCATATATATTTGGAACTAAGTTGATTGGCTGGATACACTAGGGAACAGAGAAGCAGGCCATTGATTCAATCACTCATGCCTTCTTTCATTCAAATATTTATCAAGATTAACTATGTCTCTGGCACTCTTCCAGCCACTGGGGATATAGATATATAAGATACTCCAGGAGTTAATAGCTTAATGGAGAAGTAATTGTCAGCAGAGGATGAAGTATACACTATAAATCATGTGGAATACTCTATGGGAGTGTGGGAGAGGCACCTAACCCGAGCTTGAACTTGGGGCAGGACAAAGGATAAGCAGGAATGACACAGGTAACGGGGGGCTGGGGAAGTGTTGTAGCAGTGGCGGCGGCACGAGCCAGGGCCCAGGCGTGCGTCACTAGGGCTTGGAGTGGGAGTAAGAGCGGTTGATTCTACCTGGGAGGTGAGCAGGGTTGGGTCCTGAGGGCTTTTCCTTGTCCCTTAAGGAATTTGAACTTTATGGGGAGGGCAAAGAGAAAAGCACAAAGGATTTAAGGCAGGGAACAACACAATCATATTATGTTTTAGAAGTGGACCGGCGGCACTGTGGGGATACATTCTGAGGGATGCAGGCTGCAAGCAGGTAAGTCAGTCGCAATGATTCTTCAAATAAAGGACAGTTTCCTGAACTAAATCGCATTTCCATGTCAGTGAGGCCCATGACCTTGTAATCAAGTGACAGACCAATGTAGGAGACACAGTGAGAGTGTAATGGGAGAATGAGGCTACTTGTGTACAAGTCATTTCCACACAACTTGGAAATGATGCTTGAGTAAAACCATGCATTTATGTTTCTGATATTTTCTCTATCTGGTTTGCAGACAGAAATCTCAAAAATACCAGACTGAGGAGTTTCACGTCTCATGCATGGAAACCGGACTTCAAAGCTCTGGTTTTAGGCTTATAACAATAACCGAGGTCAGTGCTCTGAAACACAAAGTGGAGGTAGAGCTTGAGAGTTTGTGCCTCATCACAGAGCTCTGAGGTCAGCCATAAATCCTGCTCAACCCCTCCCAGACTCAAAAGAGAAGCCTGCTTTCTGAAATGGCAGGCTTCCTAGGCCAACTGTACATCTATCCAGTATTTGCCTCAGTTCTGGATCCTGTCCCTCAAGACCACTAGGTGACACTGTGGCACATGGTCATTGCATTCAGCTATTTTCACAGGTTGGAAAATGAACTTAGCTTTATATTTCTCACCCACCCAAATTGTAGAAAAGCCACTTTGCGTCTCAGCCATTTTCCCCAATTGAATTATTTCCCACTTGGTGAACAGTTGGGTTCAAAAAACAAAAACAAAAGGACACTAGAAAAGTTTCCTATGTAAACAGTTTCTTTGTAATACTCTTAGAATACAGCTACCTCCAAATTAATTGGTTCTGTAAGAATAGATGTTTGTTTAGAAAGTTTCATTAACTGGAGGGACACCAGCATTAATAACACCCATCCCATTCCCATTAAAAAAATAAAAAGAACAAACAAAACAAAACCCCAAAATATCAACCTGTTTTTGCCATTAACACTGTCTTCTGGCTTTTTGCAGGGTTTGCTGCATTTGGGTTTGTTTTTTCCAGATCCTATGAGACAGTTTGTGATACAGCAGGGGGATTAGTGTTTCTCCCAGTACTGTCAGTGCCCTATGCACTTACATTTTTCCTCACTTTTTCTCATTTTTCTAACTTCTATTTTTGCTCTAGTGAATAGTTCCATATTTACCCGTTTCTTTATTTATTCATTTATGCATACTCTAAAGATTTGTGGCTGCATTGGTATTCTTATGGAAAAGACGTTGTGTAGCTGGAAACAGACATTTCTATGCATTCTCCCTTGAGGGACATACAACTAATTACATCTTTCTAAGGTTTGTTTTTCAGATTATCTTGTCTTTCTGGATATTTGATGAAACAAACACGTTTCTCTCTTTTTTTTTTGATTTGCCACTTCATGTTCCGATATACACGTTTTCCTCTTTAATGACTTCGGCAGCTTGAACTTATTTTCATCATTGAAACTCAGATCTTACTTTTGCTATAAATTACATCTTTCCCTTGATTTATCGGATCAACCAGGCATTCTTAGGCTATTTTTCCCTCCAATTTCTTCTTTAGAAAATATTGTGTTCCTTGCCTTGCCATATTGAACAATTCCAGGTTTCTGATTTATAGAGCAATAGAACTAGAAAGCTATCTTCTTCATCTTGTCTTATCCTGGCTATTGAAAACAAAAGTGTGAATCCCTGACCAGGACCAGCTCCATCTGAAGTGTGAACAATGAACTCTTAGTTCCGGTCACTTGAAAGTTGATGCTCAATTCCACTAGCCCCAGAGGATCCAACACGGGCCTCATGTGGGTCAATCAGCAACTACCAGTGGTCTGTGGAGTTGGCAAGGAACCCTCAGCTGCTGGACTCAAGAGCGTCTTTCTTCATGTCAGTAACAATCACAGCAGAATCTGTCTGACCTGCCTTCCTGAGGGAAGCTAGCTACAGGTTGATTTACTTCTGATCAGGTGTCCTGGATTCCTGGAGTTTCTCTTTTCCTTCAAGGTTCCAGGCCCCAGGACAGCCCCATACTTTGAATGCCGGCTTTTCTGCGTTGCATCAAAGATGTGAAATCTTTGTGACAAAATTGTCAAAACAAGTCTCTGGAAATGGTCAAAATGTAAGCAAGTTTTAGAAAATTCTTCTAGCAGTGGTGTGTGGAAGATGGCTTTCAGAAGGACAGGTCTCTGGAAAGACTCAAAGCACAAGCATATTGCAGCGTTGTATCGTGTCTTCTTTTTTATACTTTGTTTTTTATTTATAGCAAAGCTATAGAAGGATATGTGATTCCACATGGTTTATAATGAAAATAGCTTCTACTGCTTTTTGATTTTTTTTGGACTGGGTATTGTATATTGACTTCCAACTTTAATAGAACATGTGGATTCAGGTCACACATATACATGTGGTTAGGTCATAATTTTTATCTACATCAATATCCAATGATGGTCTGCAGGTGTCAAGTTAGTCCCATTATCAGAAATAAAAACTAGCTTTGCACATGCAGAGGCAGTGATGTCTGCTTCATGACTTTCCCATGGCCAATAGTGGCTGTACGGTATTTATTGCTGTAAGATGCATCTAAATTTCAAAGTTGTTAAAATGGAAAAAAAATAGGAGCTTCAGAATTGACATATATCTATCTATTGATGAGCTTTTCAGTGAAATGATCTGATGGGACATTTTGATGGGAGATTTCCTGCCCTTGGAAGGGGAAATTTATTAGATCAAATATTAAGTCTAGATTTGGTGTCATGGCTTTTAGCAAGAGTGATGCCATTTTGGGCTTGTGGTTTATTTTATTTAACAGACTCTATCATAATAAGCAGAAGGACACAAAGGCAGAACCTCCGGGTAGCAGAGAAGAAGGCTGGCAAGAGCTCTGAACCCCAAAATGAGCTCCGATCTACCTACCTCCAATTAATGTCCTGTGGTTTACATCAGTGCTTCCGATAATCTGAGTGTTGAATGACCAGTTTTTTCCTAATTCTTTGAGGACTAATACTTTGGTCTTCACCCTAATCTATGAGACAAATCCACTGATCTTGTTCTTTGATGTTATTGCTGTCAATTTGCAATCAAAGCAGCTAAACACTCTTGATGTATGTGTTTATTATGGACTTATAACAGACAGGTAACACACTGGCACTGGTCTGCAGACCGTGTTTTGAGTAGCACTCATTTAAGGATGGCTAGTTGTATCTACCGTGTACCAGGCATTCAGGCAATTAGATTTTCTTAACTTGCAACCAAATGCTTTTCTAACAGGTATACAGGAGACAGATATGTAAATACGTGAATAAGTGACACACACACACACACACACACACATATTTTGGGGGTCCCTAGAAATATCCTACATAACCCTACACCCCAAGTGTGGTGGGCTGTCTGATAAGGTACCACAAGATGCCTGCTAATTCTTTCTTCTATTCCACTCTGTCTCCTTTCTGCCAGGCACTGCCACATCTGTTGTGTCCTGTGAGAAGTGAATTTCTCTTATTTATAATACCAGTCTCTGGTATTCTATTATTTAGCCCAAACTGACTAAGACACAAGGGCTTTAGAGAAACAGTTCTTTATGTTTTTGTAAATAATCCTCTTACCACCCTCTGCCTCTATCACATGATTCAGAGAAGAGCCCTGCCCAGTAGCAGGGGGTGGATCCTGCACTCTGATCACCTTTGTCTCCAAAACTAAGGGCCAGTCTTACTGTGCCGCCCCCTTTCTCAGGAGGATCCTCCGTCACTTTCACAAAAGCATTTTCAGAGGCCCTCCTCACTTGTCCTGCCAGATAAGCCTAGACATGCTAGAGTCTCGGAGGTCGACATGATCTGGCCTCACACTGGTTTTCCCCACCCAAACGCACACGCACACACACACTCAAATTTTCTGGTCATCAACTAAACAGAGCAACATGCCTTTCGTCAGACAATTTTGTGTCTTTTTCTCCCTTTGACAATGTCTGTGAGCGCATTTGAAACAGATTTCACATAAATAATGTCTCTGGAGGAGGACGTTACGGTGGGGGGGTTCATCCTAGGGTTGAATTCTTCTAGCAATAGCTCTCATTAGGGACTCCCCAGGAATTGTATTTACTAGTAATCCTTAAAAATTGAGAAGCCTTACTGGATTTCTGAAAGGCTAATCTATCTGGAAAATGCACAACTTCCAGGAGAACAAAGCAATATAAAGGGTGAGGTAGGGAAAATTGTTAAAACTGTGAGTGTATATGTAGTTAACCAGGCCATAGAAATGCTTGATCAGAAAATGTGATAACACTACAAAGGAAAAACACAAAAGAATTACATGGGAAGAAATGCTTACATTCTCTGTTTGGGACGAAACAATATCAGTTTGTAATTCAAAGACGAAGGGCGTGATCGTTCTTCAAACTAATTTCCTGTATTTCCTTCTCAACACAGACCACAACATGAGACCTTGACATTTTAGTCCTTTCTGAACAAGTATTTCTTAACTCCTGTACTCATTTCAATAATGTCCTCCCCTTCCCAAATTCAAGTCCACCCAAAACCTGTCAATGTGAGTTTATTTGGAAATAGAGTCTTTATAGATGTGATCAAATTAAGAGACAAGGAAGGATCTCTCCCTAGAACCTTCAGAGAGAGGATGGCCCTGCTGACTCCTTGATTTTGGACTTCCAGCTTCCAGAACTGTGAGAGAATAAATTTCTGTTTTTATAAGTCATGCGGTTGGTGTCCCTTTTTATGGCAGCCCTAGGAAGTTAATACAACCCCTAACATGTTCATAGTCCAGTGCTAGATGCCCTATAAGTGCTAGAAGCATAATAGTTAGTATGACTTAGGCTATATGTGTAGAATACTAACATTTCCGACGAAAAGGAAAATAAAGTCATCAGCTTTTTGGAATGTTTAAAAATCAGCAAGGATAGGGACTGTTACCATAACAGGAAGGGATCATTTTGCCAGTTGAGTAATGTTTTCACTTTTCACTGAGACCCAGAAGAAATGGGTTCAGGATATGCACAGAGTGTCTCACGACATCCAATTCTATTCTCCTTGGACCAAAGATTCATGTTTTCCTCGTAGCTGGTTGGCTGAAAAAAGTGTCTCTGAAGCTTTTCTGCATGATAAAATTTACGTGGGCTGCCAGGGAATTAGAATTTCCAAGGAATCTGGAAGTTTAACTAGCACTCAGTAAGTATCACTAGAAAATTCTAATTAATGGATTTAAATATCTCAGGCTCATATACCCAGAGATTATCCAGAGAACATAATATATATTTTGATGCACTTTGATTCAATTGTCAAGTTCTTCTGGTATCCAGCAAGCATCTACTGAGCCCATATGTATGTCAGGTTTGTGTAGACTGCGAGGCTTGGGGATGTGGAGGAGAAAAACCTGCACTTGAATCTTGGTTCCGCCACATGCTGTTTGCAAGGTCTAGGGCAAGTTATTTAATCTTGTAGGATGTCTGTTTCTTTACTTGCGAAATTGTGAAAATGTGGAGCATTATATAAATGCAAGGTATTATAATGAGAAAATTGGATGTTTGCACAGATAGTTGCAAGACCAAGCCTTACGACACTAAAGGAAAAACTAGTAATATCAGAGATGCGAAACGAGGGAGTCAATATTTTTTTTTCTAAAGAATATACTTGGAATAAGCTGCTCCCCAAATGTTCTTTGTTCTGAAATAGAAAAGATCTGAAGAAGATTTCTTCAAAAAGAGCTCTGCTTGTCATGGAGATGATGACAGGCATGTCCTCCACCCCAGCTGCAATGATATTTGTACTTTCCTTGGGAGAAAATCAACTTCTCTTATGACTATAAAATAAATAGTATCAAGTTTTTAAAAAATGTGGAAACAATAAATTTAAAAAATAGGCACTACTTGCAGAAATAATATAGAATAGAAGAAACAGGAGCAAAAAGACACGAGAAGAGAAATACCAGATCACTCACTTGAAATCAAACGCGTATCTCTCTGCCAGACTGAGAAATAAAAATCAAGCAAGAAGGCCAGAATGTATCATTTTTGTCCTCAAATGATGAACAATGAGGGAAAGCTCTGAATGACATAACTTAAACCATGACCACAGTGCAAGAAAAATACTTACTGCTTAAAAAACAATAATTGTACATCTATTTCTTTCTCTCCCTGAGGGTAACATTAGCTGGTGTGCAGCCTCATGTTACTGGGTGTTGATAGGATTTTGTTCTAGTTCTGGTTCATGTGATCCTTGCCTTCCCCAACACAAGAATTCAAGTGACTGCTCCTTTGTCCCTTGTAATTGACATTTGTCATTTTTTTTGTTTATGTTCCATTTGAACTCTTGTGTTTGAAAATTTCCTACCTTGTAAGTCTGCATGGGAAGCAAATCTAGCCTACCCCCCCCCCCCCCGAAGCTGAAAATTCCAGCTATGGGTGATTTTTTCCCCTTGTAGCTTGAGCATGGGCACGTGAAGAGTACTGATTCACCCATCAGAAGCATCAGCCCTTGATCTTGAATCAAGAGATAGACAGATGAAGATGCGGGGGCCATAGAGAATCCTTTCTGGGGACAGCAAACAGCAGCAATCACACCAATATTGGGTTTCCACAGTCACTGGAGGCAGCGGTACAGCTATGGCATCATGTCTCCATTGCACAGGGTGACAATGGTGGGCAGGAATGGTGTCCTAACTGAGTATGTTTTCCTTGAGAGAAGATGGGAGGAGTAGTAAGTGTGATGTTGATTATTCCTGACTTTCCTCATTTCTGCCCATTTTCCAAGCCTGGTTCTCTAGCTAGTTGAAAGCTATCTAATATACTCTTTGTAATTTTATTTCGTTTTCTCTTCTCTATGTCTTCACTTCTCTACATCTTCTCTTCTCTTCTTGAATCAACTAGAGACAGAAAATTGACACACACAGAAATGGTTGCAGGCAATAGACTTTAAAGACAGTCAGGCAAGCTGAGATTATCTGACCTGGTTGGGGTTGAAGGCAGCGAAAATCCAGCCAGTATTTGGGGATGGGAATCTGACTGCTATGGCACACAGTGGCCAAAAAAATTAATTAAAATATAACCAATATTTATATGGAATAAAGTACAATTGAAAGCAGGGGGCAAATATTAGGGAAGCTATCAGCTATTGATCAAGTCCTGGCTGCTTTGGGCCACTTGCTACAGAGGTTGTGATTTGACTTCCTGGACTGGTTGCTGCACGTTGTGGGTCAGAGCTTTACTCAGTCTCTCAGTGGATTAAGAAAAAGAATGGTAGATTATTTCTAAATGTTCATCTATTTTTTATTTAAAACCAGGGACTTTCTATGACTTGCTAAAACCAAAAAAACAGAAACAAAACAAAAAACCCTCTCAACTCTTATAACTGTTGGGCCAAAGTAAATAAATAAAACCTGTAAAGTTTGATCCACATTGAAAAATTACAAAGCTGTTGAATTCTCAGTCTTACCAAGTCACTTATGTAGGAGATACAGGATTGATTGAGGAAGAGTGAGGACCTGTGACCTGGAACACAAAACAAGGAAGGAATCATGAGACTTGGACTACCTCAACCTCTGCTGATCCTTCCTTATCAGCCAAGAGTCCATTTCCCTCCAACTATTAAAGCTGTAACTACCTTTTTTGAAGAGTAATCATACCCTGGAAGGCAAAGTCAAGGTGTTTCATGCTCTCTTACCTCCATACCAATAACTAGAGGTAAATACATCAGCATAGGCTGGAGGGCCTGTTACAAAATCTAACTCAGGAGAAGACTATACACCATTGCAAAGCATGAGCAATATGTTAAATGTGTTGGAGATGTCAGACTTAGGAGAACAGAATGTAATTTTAGATTTTATTCAATGTGCTAGCTCAAACATGTTGCTTGGTATTAGTGGCACCTCAGTGATCTGGAAGTCTCTGGAACCCATGAGGTGAGGTAACTCACAAACCAAAAGAGGGATTTGTACACTTCAAAAACCACCTTGTCTGGTGCACAGAAATGTGACTTGAGCCACCAAGAAAGTCACAGATTTCACCCAATTCCCAGCCTTAAGTCATTTCAAAGGACCAGAATATCTCGAGTAAAGGGAAGAACAGGTACCACTGAGGAAAAATTCTGTAATAACATCACAAATAGGTACAATGACTCTCATCCTGGAATTCCAAAAAGGGATCTGTACTCCAACATCAATTCACTTTTCTAACCTCATTGGGAATTCCCTATAACCAGTTGACTGAACAGAAAGGAAAATTTAGCCTTAATTAAAGAAGACCCTGCATGACATGTAAACTTCAGAGGCTGGCTTCTGTAGAATTACAGATGCAATTGGGATGATACTGAAATACAGTAAAAAGTAAAAGTCCTCCCAGTGTACGTTACATTAAAGTATTTTGCCTGTAAGGGGATTACTTAAGTTAAGGCTCTACAATCAATCACTGATTATTGCTCATGGTTCTTTTGGGAAATAAGAACTTGAGACACAGTTGGAGGCCTAGTGACAAGGATACTTGGGGAAGTGTTATAAAAATGGAGTTTTTGAAAAGGGTCATAGTATAAGAATTTACATTCCATATGAATGTTCTCCCAAAAGCCCTCAATTCTGGAGGATGCTCTTAATCAGGGAGGCAAAATTCTGGCCTTGTGAATGTCATTCAATTACATTCCCTAATCTTACCAGTAGTTTCTTAATGGTTTCCTGAACAAAGAGGCCATGATGAAAAGGACAGAGGCTTTACGTGGGCTCAACAGCATTATTTTCTTTGATTTTAAGAATATTTCCACCAGGGAACAAAATGGTAGCTCCATCGAATTGGAAGTTGAGGCTGCCCTCGATCATTTCCACTTCCTCTTTTTTTTTTTTTTTTAAAGATTTTATTTTTTCCTTTTTCTCCCCAAAGCCCCCCGGTACATAGTTGTGTATTCTTCGCTGTGGGTTCCTCTAGTTGTGGCATGTGGGACGCTGCCTCAGCGTGGTCTGACGAGCAGTGCCATGTCCGCGCCCAGGATTCGAACCGACGAAACACTGGGCCGCCTGCAGCGGAGCGCGCGTACGTAACCACTCGGCCACGGGGCCAGCCCCTCCACTTCCTCTTGACAGTTAATAAATGGACAACAAAAAGGACATGAGGATTTTGGTGTTGGTTGAAGTGACTGTTTCTGATTGTCAAGAAGAAATGAGGTTGATACTCCTAATAGTACACAGAGGAGTTTGAGTGGAACCCCAGGAGAGCTATCATATTAGCTCCTATTCTACCAAGTCAAGTAGTGAGAATTGATGGATTTTTGTGGGCAGAATACCTACGGCTCAGATTCCTCCCATAGTGAGGTCACCAATGATAGTAAAGAATCCCAACTAGCTGGGGTTTTGGCTAAACCCAATGGGGGAAATGGAATTGGTAAAATAGAGAAGTCAAAAAATATGACCTTGTGACTAATACAGAAATGAGGATTGTAGTACCTACATAATTTTTTTCTTACAGAAGCACATACATATTCACATATTTGGATTACTTATATTATTTCCACTTCCCTTCTCCTACTATTTTATAAAGAACGTGTTGATGATTTGAACTTTACAGTTTAGTCCATAGGTTATAAAATATTGAGATAGTAACAAGACAAAATTATTTGGAAAATGGATATCAACCAGAGGTCCAGGATTTTGAGCTAAATTTATTAGCCAATTATTCTTTAGTTTGTCCTACTTTGGAGATGAGGATAAGCTCATTTTTAGTGGTAGGAAATATACTTACATGATTGAAAGAGAAGCATTTCTTGCTTCCTTTTTTTCCCTCCATATAAATCTCTATAATATGTTGGGCATCCAGAGAGAGCACTACATGGACAGTTAGAATCCACCTTTTTTGAATGTTCAGCATTTGCACTTCCTTCCCACATTTAGGAAATGCCCAGAATTGCCCACTACCTAGAGGAAGAGCCTGCTTCCCACTATAGAAGCTGAACTGCCAGGTACTTATGTCCCTGCCTCTCTTGCTGCTGGGGAGAGGAGACCTGACCCAGGTACCACTAATCAGAAATATCTCCCTGGAATATATATAATGAATACTACTCAGCCATAAAAAAAGACAGAATCGTCCCCTGTGCGACAACAACGGCCCTTGAGGGTATTATGTTAAGCGAAATAAGCCGGACAGAGAAAGACAAACACTGTATGATTTCACTCATATGTGGAATATAAACAAGCACATGGATAAAGAGAACAGACTAGTGGTTACCAGAGGGGAAGAGGGTGGGGAGGTGGGCGAAAGTGGTAAAGGGACACATATGTATGGTGACAGATAAAAATTAGATTATTGGTGGTGAGCATGATGCTGTCTATACAGAAGCTGATATATAATAACGTACACCTGAAATTACACAATGTTATAAATCAATATGACCTCAATTAAATAATTCAAAAAATAAAAAAAGAAAGAAATACCTCTCTGGACCACAAATTGGGAGCTTGTGATCCAATAAAGAGGAGCTGTATGGGAGCCATTCTGGGGCAGGTTTGGGCAGCAGGAGAAGTGTGGGGTCACCATCCAGAGTGCCAGGTGGAACGTAGCAGTGGCAGTGGGAGGGGACACAGTTTGGCACCAGTGTTCAGTGATAGTGACACGAGTGTCCTCAGCAGATTCACTTTGTAGCGGTGTTTTAGCTGTAGTCTGGCTGCAGCTTAGCACCCCTTTTCCCCACCCATTCGCCGAGCTCTGCTCTTCAGCCTTTCCAGTCACTTTCATTCCTATTCTGCCAAAATGCAGCTTTTACCTAAGACCTTTGCCTGACACAGCCCTCTCGTTAGCACAGGCTATGTTTCTCACTTCCCCCTTCCCATCTTTTACCATATCATCATAAATTAACCCCAACTGTAATGACCCAAACTCATATTTACCACACTTCCCCAGCGTCTGTGATTAACACAGACATCAAGGCTGATGCAGCGCTGGGTGGATTCACGCTTCATGCGAGGCCAGCACATGCAGTCGTCGTAACAGCAATGAGAAAAACTTACTGATGATTGCTGAGATGGACACCTGGCCAATAGATATACAATCTGATGCAACGAATCTGCATTTCTTTGAACCAAATTAAGATTTTGGTAAGCTATTACTTCTCTTCGTAATGATAAACAATCAGCATGGTTCAGGAATGTCATTTTCAGGGTGAGCAGAAATAATTTTACTATTTCTTGAAAGAACTAGTTTGGAGGGGAAGATGGATGAGCTATGTGCAATGAGGCAGCTACAGATTTGTGACCAATTAAGTGATGATTTGGGAGTTGTGTTTACTTAGTAAGTCTTGGCTTGGTTACATCTGTCACTGTGGTTCTTTCTAAACTATTCAAGAAACAATAGAATTTCCCATGGTGCCTGACTCAACTTTGTGAGAGAGGAGATAGAGGCCAGCGTCTCTGCCAATCCGTAAAGTAGTACCACAGAATGAAAGAGTTAAGAGTCAAAAGGCTTGGGTTCTGTTTCCATCTAGCTTAGGGCAAATCACTTACTCTCTTTAGAGCTTGTTTTCCTTATCTGTACTGGAATTTTTAAAAAACCAATTTAACTTCTCTATCTCTCAGATCTCTTCAAGTTCTAACCTCTTGGAGTTTTGGTTGCTGATTCAGTAAAATGAGTGCAGTTACCTCCCTTAACATGATGTCATGAGGACTGAGTTAACTTATGTCAAACACGTGGGTTCAAAACCCAGCACATGGCTGGCTCTCAACAAGAGACAGCTCTTGCTGTTATCATTATTGTGTAGTTTCCACAATTAATTTAATCTGAGGCATTTGGTCCCTTCAATGTATTCTTTCATTTACATGCATGATATTTTTAAGAAAAAAAGGCCAATGGCAAGAGTTATTGCTGCCAGGGCAACCTGGAGCCCATGTGATTCTGACCTGAAGTCAAGGGTCTGTTTCTGGGTTTGGACCAGAACCAGATTCCTGTTGGGAATGCAGTTGCTTCTAAGTGTTCATTCCATTTCATGGAACAAGGCTAAAATAACATGGAGGAAAATCCACAAAGCTACTAGACTTTTAATTCATATGTTATCTTCCCTTTTTTCTCCTCTGATATTTTCATCTATTACCTAAAATGAAGTGTGCATTTAATTCTGCAATCTGGTTTTGTTGCTCATTACCACATTTACTAATCTTTGAGAGCCTCATTTTCACTTATACAAAGAATAGATAACTCATCTAGAGTTACATAGTGTTCATCGGAATGCTCATCTGGCATCTGGATCTACTATGTATTTTTTTCTTCAGTAATTCCTTGCATTTTAAAAAAGGCAACATTTGGGTAAAAAAAAAAGACTATTCTGAAAAAATGCACACAGTAAATATATTAATACATTCAAACTATTAAAAAACTCAGGCAATATAAAAGCATAGAGAATAAAAAGTGAAATTATCTCTTTCTTCTTCCCATCATTCCATTACCTTCCTTGAAATAACTACTTGTAACAGTCTGGTGTGCATCATTTCAGATCACTTTCAAGTATTGACATACTAAATGCGCATATAAAAATATATAGGTTTCATTTTTGTATGGTTTGCATAGAGGGAATCATACGGTATATGCATATTTTGTGACTTGCATTTTCACTTAATATATTTTGGAAATCCTCACAAGTAATTCTACAGGTCTGCCTCATAATTTTTAGCCAATAAACAATATTTCATAGTGTGACTCTTTAATAATTTATGTAACAATTCTAAATGTAGATATTTGTATTGTTTCCAGTGCTTAAATTCTTGTGAAAATGATTCCAGAGATTATATTTGTTTGTGCCTCCTTGGGAACATAAATATTTCTCTTAGACACCAGGAAATGAGTGTTCTCTGAAGAGTGTGTGTTTTCAAAAAGAGTTTGGCTTTTGGGACTGTATGTTAACTTTAGGAGAAAATATTAAAAACATCTCTGAGAGTGGGAGTGGGGGAGTGGTGGAATGAAGGGCCAGACTCCCTCGTGGCTGTCTCAGAGAACAACTCTAATGACTGAATCATTAGTACTGTTTGAAGGCTAAATCCATCTCTGTCTCTCTTAGGGAGTTCTTTGTGGCACCAATTCCCCACCATAAATTGCTTTAGAATGGCTGACTCAGACTCAGGGAGTCTGGATTGACAGCTCTGTGTCTATGGTTCTTAGCAAATTCTGCTCTCGGGGTGCCCTGTTGATTGAACCATGGAGAAAGAGGGAGTGCATCTGGTCAGAAGTTTCATTCCTCCTGTCTGAAGGTGAGATGGGTCAGTAACACTTGATTTCAAATCCAAGCTTCCTAATCAATTTCAACATCAAAATCTGGACAAGAAGCAATTAACTACAAACTCACTGGTTAGGAAGGAAATAAAGTTTAGGGAATAGGCCACAAAGTCTAGGTTAGACAGACCTGGGCTGTCTCTCAGCTCTCCCACTAATAGCTGATCACTTTAAGCCCATGACTTAACTTTGCTCAAGGCCATCTATGTACTAGGAATACCAGTAGCTCCTTAATGGATTTGGACTAGAGAATAAAACGAAACCTGTAAAATGCCTGTCGTATGGTAGGTTCTCTTGAGAAGAGAAACATACAAGAAGGCAACTGTAAAAATGCATCAGCCATCCAGATTATTATGTATCTATGTTTTGTAGTTGATATTGAGCAATCCCTTCATCTTTCTAAACCTCAGTTTCCTCATTTGTAAAAAGATTCTGCAATCTCAGAATTCCCACTGCAGAGCTATGAATGACCTTTGGCTTTCTTGGGAACCCTTCCTCATCCATTGTTCATTTAATCACCCAACCTGACTGTTTTCAATAGTATTAAGGATTTTATTTGTAATACTTGCGTAATGTGATTTGAATCATAGTTTTTCCCTTTTAGGTGCATTTTTAACTTTAAAAAATACATATGAAATTTTAATGGTGTTGAATTTGATTCTTTCCAATCAAATATCTCTTCTTGAAAATATGCCTCTATAGTCCCCACCATTGTCTTAGAAATTATTTTACAAGATGTATTGATAAAAATGAGTAACTAACAGACTCCTGGAAATTTATAATGAAGCAAAGACTCTGGGAGAAGGGAAAGAAGTTTTTATCTTCTCTGGAGGTGGGTAAAAAGTTGTGGGGAGATGCTCCCACTCTCTGGATGAGGGTGTAAAGCAAGACTCAGATCAAAGGTTCTAGTGAGAGAAAACCACAGACGCTGGGGACTTCTCTGAGCTGTCTCATCAGAGTTTTACTTCTGTATCAAATTTAAGCATAACAGTGATGCTTCACAGGTTGGTGATTTCAGTACAGTCCCGAGGTATTCACAGCTGCTGTCAATTCAGTGATCTTCAATCTGAGCTGCCCCTCCAGCTGTCATCTAGTTTTGCACCTCAGTAGGGCTCAGGTCTGCTGGCAGCTGGCAGTGGCGGTGTTGCTCAAACTGGCAGAGTAGTGTCCTTCCCTATCTTTGCCAAGTACAAAGGGAAAAGACATCTGTACAGATGCAGAGAGCATGGAGGAGGAGCAGGTCTCTAAAACTTTGGACAATTTCACTCTTCGGTCGAAGGCCACTCTATGCTACCTCATCTGTATACCATTTGGTTTGTGTACTACTTCACTCATCGAGGCCCTCTGTCACTGTGTATCTGTGAAGAGGACTGGAAATCCAGAAGCCCTCTTTTGGGAGCTTGTGATATGAGAGTGGGGACGATGAAGACATTCTCCTTCTATTTTAATCTGAAAAAAGCAGCTTAAAGTTGTGCTGAAGTACTTCCACTTCTTTTAGGTGGCAAAGAAAGCTGATGATAGAAGAAAAAGAAAACAACGTTTCCAGCTTTACAATATATTTGTAAAATAATGGGTGTAATTTTACCATTAGTATCAATAATTTCAACTATTCACCATGTGCTGGCTGGAAGTGATACATGCCACAGCAGAGATTTGGCATATGTGACCATGGAAGATTACGACTGATTGGCTTTGCTCCTGTGAACATGTGGGCACGTCCACAACAATCAGCTCACCTGTTGTTTCATACTTTCGTACCGTGTGTTCCAGAGACCCATCCTTCTGGTCAGTTACTCTACTCTGCTCTTGGAAGAATTGTAGAGCAGGTTTACAGTGAGACACGCGGTGAGCTATGGAGAGTGATGTTTCCAGGGTTGATGTCACTGAATGTAGTTTGGAGCATCTGTTTTATACACTCTCTAGCATCAGAGCATGGAGAGATCAGTCAAAGGTCTTGTCAAATCAATGTAGGGGAGCCAAGTGCTGCAACCTGTGTATTTTGGTGATCTTTAAAACCCACACTGAGGCATAACCATCTGTAAGGGCCGTGATCCATGCCAGCTGTGATATAAATGATCAGTTGACAGGGTTTACTTATTTCTCATGTGAGGATGTTTTCCTTAACCACTGATTAGTATAAAAATTTAGCCAAGAGTTCTCACTTTACTTCTAGATTACGCTGTAGTTGGCAAAATACCCGTTATTCTTTCTGTCACCTGTTTGGTGATTAAGTTTTCCATAGAGACAGTAAATTGAACTAGGGACAGTAACAAGTGGAGCTGAGTCTCGGTTTATGTGTTTGCTTGGCTGTGAACACCCATCACGTCAATGCACCGTAGGCAGCAACCCTAATGCTGAGTAGACTGCTATGGAAATGAGAAGAAAAAGGAAAGGAGTTTCCCCTGCTCTGGAGGACTCTCACTTAAGCCCTTTTAACTGAAAATATTCTGAGATATGTTGTTAGCTATGATGAATAAAATGCTTAACTGCATTCCTTCAGATAATCCAGAAAACAGACTTTCTTTCAAATTAAGAATATCAATGATATATTTAGTGATTGATCAGAGTTTTTGACTGTTAGGACAATGGTTCTAAAACTCATCAAATCCCCCACTTTTTAAAATTGAGGTGAAATTTATATAACATAAATTTAATCATTTTAAAGTGAGTAATTCAGTACATTTGCAAAGTTTGCAACAACTATCTCTATCTAGTTTCAAAATATTTTTATCACCCTTTACTAATACCTCATACTTATTAGGGAGGCATTTCTCATTGCCACAGCCCCAACCCTAGAAACCGCATATCTACTTCTTGTCTCTATGGATTTATATTTTCTGAACATTTCATAAAGATGAAATTATACAATATGTGACCTTTTCTTTCTTGAAGATGCTTAAAGAACTAAAGGAAGATGTGGAGAAAATCAAGAAAACAATTTATGAACAAAATGAAAATATCAATAAAGAGGTAGAAAATCTAAAAGAAACTAAAAAAAAAACCCTCTGGAACTTAAAAGCACAATAACTGAAATAAATTTACTAGAAGGATAAAAAGGTGGATTTGAGTGGGCAGAAGAATCAACAAACTTAAAAATAAGACAATTGAAATTATAGCATGCAAGGAAGAGGAAGAAAAAAAATTGAAGAAAAGTGAACAAAGCCTAAGAACCTGTGGGACACCATCAAGAGGATCAACATGCACATGATGGAGGTCCCAGAAGGAGAAAAGAGAGAGAAAGGGGCAGGGAGATTATTTGAAGATTATTGAAAACTTCCCAGCTTTGATGAAAGACATATATATACACTTCCAAGAAGCTCGGTGAACTCCAAGAAGCTCAGAGAACTCCAGGTAGGATGAATTCAAAGGCACCCACACCAAGACACATTGTAATCAAACTATCAAAAGACAAAGAAGGAATCTTAAAAGTAGCAAGAGAAGCAACTCATCACATACAAAGGACCCTCAATAAGAATATAAGTATATTTTTCATCAGAAACTTATTCAAAGTGCTGAAAGAGAAAAATAACCAATCAGTCAAGAATCCCTTATCCAGCAAAACTGTCCTTCAAAAGTGAGGAAAAAATTAAGATATTCCAAGATAAATAAAAGCTAAGGGAGTTTGTTAACACTTGACCTGCTCTGCAAGAAATTCTGAAGGAAGTCCTGCAAATTGAAATGAAAGGACACTAGATAGTAACTCAAGTTGTATGAAGAAATAAAGATCTCAGTAAAGATAAACACATAAACATTTATAAAAGCTAGTATTATTGTAACAACAGTTTGTAACTCCATTTTTTGTTTTCCACTTGATTTAAAAGACTAATACATTAGAAAATTGTAATCTAAAAGCTAGTATTCTTGTAACTTTGGTTTATAACTCCATGTTTTCTTTTATGCATAATCTAAGAAAGTAATGAATAAAAAAGAACAATTGTTAGTCTATGTTTCTGGATGCACAATGTATAAAGATGTAATTTTGTGACACCAATAATTGAGAGAATGTGAGGATGGAGCTGTATAGGAGCAGAGTTTTTGTATGTTATTGAAGTTAAGCTGATATAAATTCAAACTATAGTGTTAAAAATTTAGGTTATTAAGTAAATTACCATAGTAACCACAAAGAAAATAGCTATAAATATACACAAAAGGAAATTAAAAGATTTTACTGTAAAAAATCAACTAAACAAAGAAGATCGTAATGCGGGAAATAAGGGACAAAAATGCTAAAAGACATAGGGAAAACAAATGGCATTATTACAATTAAGTCCCTACTTATCAGTAATTATTTTAAATATAAATTGATTAAACTCTCCAATTGAAAGACAGAGATTGGTAGAATGGATAAAAGAAATATGATCCAACTATATACTGTCTATAACAGACTCACTTTAGATCCAAAGACACAAATAGGTTAAAAGTGAAAGGATGGAAAAATATGTTCTAAGCAAATAGTAACCAAAAGAGAGCAGATGTAGCTATACTAATATCAGACAAAATAGACTTTAAATCAAAAAAGTTTACAACAGGCAAAGAAGGGCATATATATTAATGAATGGTTCAATTCAGTAAGAAGAATTAATAATTATGAACATTTACACATCTAATAACAGATCATCAAAATATAGGAAGCAGGGGCTGGCCATGGTCAAGTGGTTAAGTTCATGCACTCTGCTTCAGTGGCCCAGGGTTTCACCGGTTCAGATCCTGGGCACAGACATGGAACTGCTCATCAGGCCATGCTGAGGTGGCATCCCACATAGCACAACCAGAAGGACCTACAACTAGAATATACAACTATGTACCGGGGGACTTTGAGGAGAAGAAGAAAAAGAGAAAAGATTGGCAACAGATGTTAGCTCAGGTACCAATTTTTAAAAACAAAAAAACAAAGCAAATCTTGAAAAAAATATATATGAAGCAAAAAATGCACAGAATTGAAGGTATAAATAGACATTCGTACAGTAATAGTTAGAGATTTCATTACTCCATTCCCAATAACGAGTAAAACCAGACAGAAGATAAAGAAATAGAGACTCTAAACAACACAATAAACCAACTAGATCTAACAGACATATAAGGAAAACTCTACATAACAACACAATACACATTCCTCTCAAGTGCTCATGGAACATTCTCCAGAATAAACCATATATTAGACCACAAATTAAACTTCAATAGACTTTAAAAGACAGATAGCATACAAAGTATCTTCTCTGACTACAGCAAGACAAAGTTAGAAATTGATAATGGAAGGAAAACTGGAAAATTCACAAATTTGTGGAAACTAAACATCACACTCTTCTTTTTTTTTATTAAGGTTATGATAGTTAACAACCTTGTGAAATTACAGTTGTACATCATTATTAGTCATGTTATGGGTACACCACTTCACCCCTAGTGCCCTCCCCCTACCCCCCCTTTCCCCTGGTAACCACCGATCAGTTCTCTTTGTCCATATGTTAACTACCACCTATGAGTGGAGTCATACAGAGTTTGTCTTTCTCTGTCTGGCTTATTTCACTCAACATAATACCCTCAAGGTCTATCCATGTTGTGAATGGGACGACTTTGTCCTTTTTTATGGCTGAGTAGTATTCTGTTGTATATATATACCATATCTTCTTTATCCAATCATCAGTTGCTGGGCACTTAGGTTGGTTCCATGACTTGGCTATTGTGAAGAATGCTTCGATGAACATAGGGGTGCATGGGACTTTTGGAATTGCTGATTTCAGGTTCTTAGGATAGATATCCAGCAGTGGGATGGCTGGGTCATAAGGTATTTCTATTCTTAACTTTTTGAGGAATCTCCATACTGTTTTCCATAGTGGCTGCACCAGTTTGCATTCCCACCAACAGTGTATGAGGGTTCCTTTTTCTCCACAGCCTCTCCAACATTTGTCACTCTTGGTTTTGGATATTTTTGCCATTCTAACAGGTGTAAGGTGATATCTTAGTGTAGTGTTGATTTGCATTTCCCTGATGATTAGTGATGATGAGCATCTTTTCATGTGTCTATTGGCCATCCGTATATCTTCTTTGGAGAAATGTCTGTTCATGTCCCCTGCCCATTTTGTAATTGGGTTGTTTGATTTTTTATTGTAGAGTTATGTGAGTTCTTTGTATATTATGGAGATTAACCCTTTGTCAGATAAATAACTTGTAAATATTTTTTCCCAATTAGTGGGCTGTTTTTTTGTTTAAATCTTGTTTTCCCTTGCCTTGAAGAAGCTCTTCAGTCTGATGAAGTCCCATTTGTTTATTCTTTCTATTGTTTCCCTCTTGTGAGGGGTTATGGTGTCTGAAAAGATTCTTTCGAAGCTGATGTCAAAGAGTGTACTGCCGATATTCTCTTCTAGAAGACTTATTGTTTCAGGCCTAATCTTTAGGTCTTTGATCCATTTCGAGTTTATTTTAGTAAATGGTGAAAAAGAATGGTTGATTTTCATTCTTTTACATGTGGCTGTCCAGTTTTCCCAGGATCATTTGTTGAAGAGACTTTCTTTCCTCCATTGTAGGCCCTCAGCTCCTTTGTCAAAGATTAGCTGTCCCTAGATATGTGGTTTTATTTCTGGGCTTTCAATTCTGTTCCATTGATCTGTGCATCTGTTTTTGTGCCAGTACCATGCTGTTTTGATTACTGTAGCTTTGTAGTATGTTTTGAAGTCAGGGATTGTGATGCCTCCAGCTTTGTTCTTCTTTCTCAGGATTGCTTTAGCAATTCGGGGTCTTTTGTTGCCCCATATGAATTTTAGGATTCTTTGTTCAATTTCTGTAAAGAATGACATTGGAATTCTGATTGGGATAGCATTGAATCTGTAGATTGCTTTAGGTAGTGTGGATATTTTAACTATGTTTATTCTTCCAATCCATGTGCATGGAATGTCTTTCCATCTCTTTATGTCATCGTCAATTTCTTTCAAGAAGGTCTTGTAGTTTTCGTTGTATAGATCTTTCACTTCCTTGGTTAAATTTATCCCAAGGTATTTTATTCCTTTTGTTGAGATCGTGAATGGGATTGAGTTCTTGAGATCTTTTGCTGTTAGTTCATTGTTAGCATATAGAAATGCTGCTGATTTAAAACATCACACTCTTAAACAACCAATAGGTCAAAGAAGATATCACAAGGGAAATTAGAAATTCCTAAAGAAGCATGAAACAGAAACACAACATATGAAAACTTATGGGATGCAGTGAAAGCAGTACCAAGAGGGAAATTTATAGCTATAAATGCTTACATTAAAAAAGAAGAAAGGTCCTCAAATCAACAACCTAACTATACAACTTAAGGAATTAGAAAAAAAGAAATAAGCTAAACCCAATGTTAGCAGAAGGAAGGAAATGATAAGATTAGAGCGGAAATAAATGAAACAGAGAATAGAAAAACAATAGAGAAAATCAATGAATCCAAAAGTTGGTTGATCTTTGAAAAGATTAACAAAATCGAGAAACCTCTAGCTGGATTGACTAAGAAAAAAAGAGAGAAGACTCACGCTACTAGTATCAGAATTTTTTTTGTATGAGGAAGATTGGCCCTCAGCTAACATCTGTTGCCAATCTTCATCTTTTTGCTTGAGTAAGATTGTTGCTGAGCTAACATCTGTGCCGATCTTCCTCTATTTCACGTGAGATGCCACAACAGTGTGGCTTAATGAACAGAAATAAAAAGGATTATAAGAAAGAACTATGAGCAATGATGCACCAATAAATTGGATACCTTAGATGAAATGGACAAAATCCTAGGAAGACAAAACCTGCCAGGACTGAATTACAAAGAAATAGAAAATCTTAATAGACCTATAACTAGTAAGAGCATTGAATCAGTAATCAAAAATCTCCTGACAAAGAAAAGTCCTAGACTTTATGGCTTTACTGGTAAATTCCACCAAACCTTTAAAGAAGAACTAACACAACTCCTCAATTTTTTCCAAAACATTTAAGAGAAGGGAACACTTCCTAACTCATTGTATGAGTCTAGAATTGCCCTGATACCAAATACAGATAAAGACACTACAAGAAAAGAAAATTACAGACCAATCTCTGCTATAAATGATGCAAAAAAATCACAACCAAATACGAGTAAGCTGAATAAAGCAGCAGATTAAGAGAATTTTACACAATGGCCAAATGAGACTTTTTTCCTAAAATGCAGGAATATTCACTAAATATCACTTCACACTATAATCAATCAGTGTAGCATACCACATGAATAGAATGAAGGGAAAAAGCCCACACAATCATCTCAATTGATGAAGAGGAAGCATTTGACAAAATTCAACTCCTTTTCATGATAAAAACAATTATGAATAAAACAACCTCAACATAATAAAAGCCATATATGAAAAACTCACTACAATCATACTCAATAGTAACATATTGAAGGCAAGGATGCCCACTTTGACCACTTTTATTCAACATAGTACTGGAAGTTCCAACCAGAACATTCAGGCAAGAAAAAGAAATAAAAGGCACTCAAATTGAAAAAGGAGTAAAATTTTCTCTGGTTGCAGATGATATCATCTTATATGCAGGAAACCCTAAAGAGTCCACACACACACCCAAAACCCTGTTAGAACTACTAAACAAATTCAGAAAAATAGTGGGATACAAATTCAGCTTAGAAAAAATCAGTTGCATTTCTATACATTAACAAGGAACAATCTGAAAAGGAAATTAAATAACAATTCCATTTACAATAACATTGAAAAGAGTGAAATTCTTAGGAATTAACTTAACCAAGGCGGAGAAAGACTTGTACAATGAAAACTAAAAAAGCATTGCTGTAGAAATAAAAAAATACACTAATTGATGAAAACCCTTCCCTTGTTTGTGGATTGAAAGACTTAATATTATTAGGATGTCAATACTGGTGCCGGCCTTGTGGCAGAGTGGTTAAGTTTGTGTGCTCTGCTTCAGCGGCCCAGTGTTCCGCTGGTTCGGATCCTGGGCACAGACATGCCACGGGTTATCAGGCCATGCTGAGGCAGCGTCCCACATGCCACAACTAGAGGGACCCACAACTAAAATATACTACTATATACTGGGGGACTTTGGGGATAAAAGAAAAAGCAGAATAAAAAAGAAGATTAGCAACAGCTGTTAGCTCAGGTGCCAATCAAAAGATTGAAAAAAAGGAAAGATGTCAATACTACCCAAAGTGATCTACAGACTCAATTCAATTCTTATAAAAATCCCAATGACATTTTTGCAGAAATAGGAAAATTTATCCTAAAATTCATGTGGAATCTCACTGGTTCCTGATAAGCCAGAACAATCTCGGAAAAGCAGAAGAAAGTTGGAGGACTCACACTCCTGATTTCAAAACCTATTACAAAGCTATGGTAATCAAAGCACTGTGGTACTGCATAAAGACAGGCATATTGGCCAACAGGGTAGAATAGAGATCCCAGAAATAAACTCTTGCATGTACGTTCAAATGATTTTTGACAAGGTTGCTAAGAGCATTCAATGGGGAAAGAACAGTAATTTCAACAAATGGTGCTGGGAAAACTGGATGTCCATATGCAAAAGAATGAAGCTGGGCTCTGACTTCACATCATGTGCAAAAATTAACTCAAAATGGTCAAAGACCTAAATGTAAGAGCTAGAACTGAAAATTCTTAGAAGAAAATACAGGGAAAAGCTTCGTGATCCTGGATTTGACAATGATTTCTTGAATATGATGCTAAAGGAACAGGCAGAAAAGAAAAAACAGACAATAACAAGTGTTGGTGAAGATGTGGAGAAGTTGGAACCCTGTGCACTGTTAGTGGGAATGTAAAACGGTGTAGCTGCTGTGGAAATAGTTTGATTTAATTTTCAAAAAATTAAAAATAGAATTACCATATGATCCAGCAATTTCACTTCTGGCTATGTATCCTCCAAAATTGAAAACAGGGTCTTGAACAGATATTTGTACACTTGTGTTCATAGAAGCATTATTCACAACAGCTAAAAGGTGGAAACAACTCAAGTGTCCATCTACAGAGGAAGGGGTAAGCAAAATGTGGCAGACATTTACAATGGAATATTACTCAGTCTTAAAACAAGAAGGAAATTCTGACACTTGCTACAACATTAATGAACCTTGAGGACGTTATTCCAAATGAAATAGTCAGTCACAGAAAGAAAAATGCCATATGATTCTACTAATTTGAGTTACCCGGAATGGTCAAATTCATGGAGACAGAAAGTAGAATGGCAGTTGCCAGGGCTGAGGGAATTGGGAATGGAGTATTAGTGCTTAATAGCTAATCGATTTTAGTTTTGGAACATGAAGAGAGTTCTGGAGAAGGTAGCACAACATTATGAGTGTATTTAATACTACTGAACTGTACATTTAAAAATGGTTAAGATGGTAAATTTTGTATTATGTGTATTTTACAATTAGAAAATGGGAAAAAAATTATAGCCATCCTAATAAATGTGAACGATATCTCATTATTGTCTCGATTTGCATTTCCCTGATGAATATGATGTTGAGCATCTTTCCATGTGGTTATTGGCCACTTGCATATCTTTTTTGGAGAAATGCCTATTCAAATTCTTGGAGCATTTTTTTTTTTAACATCTGTCGCCAATCTTTTTTTTCTTCTTCTTCTCCCCAAAGCCTCCAGAACATAGTTGTGTATTCTAGTTGTCCTTCTGGTTGTGCTATGTTAGATGCTGCCTCAGCGTGGCCTGATGAGCGGTGCCATGTCCACACCCAGGATCCGAACCAGTGAAATCCTGAGCCACCTAAGCGGAAGGGAACTTAACCACTCTGCCACGGGGCCAGCCCCTGACCATTTTTTAATGTGGTTGTCTTTTTATTGTTGAGTCCTAAGAGTTCTTTTCATATTCTAGATGCTATAACCTTATCAGATACATGGTTTGCAAATATTTTCCCCCATTCTGTAGGTTTGTTGCTTCTTCTACTTTCTTGATAATGTCCTTTAATGCACAAAAGTTTTTGATTGTGATAAACTCAATTTATCTATTTTCTTTCTTTCAGTGCTCGTGCTTTTGGTTTCATATCTAAGAATCTGTTGTCAAATCCAAGGCCCGGAAGACTCCCCTTGTGCTTTATTCTAAGATTTTTATGATTTTAGCTCTTTTATTTAGGTGTTGATCCATTTTGAGTTAATTTTGTGCATAGTGTGATGTAGAGATCCAAATTTATTCTTGTGCATCTGAATATCCAGTTGTTCCAGCAGCATTTGTTGATTAAATTACCTTTTAAAAATATTTTTACACCCTTTTTATAAACCTGAACTGAAATTCACAGATATTGTAATCTACCAACACACGTACTTTCTTAAAGTCAATATAATGACCTAATTGTAGTACAATACAAAACGAAGACAGGTAATTTCTCACTAGATATTACGTATTTCACTATGTAAATGCTCATGTACGATTAGACTGGAAGACTTCAGGTACTCACGTACTTGCACCTAAACTTAGAATGACTCTACTGTAGACCAATGTTTTGGAAGCAACTCAAACATTGCCATCAAGGACATGATTTTCTGAAACAAACAACTCTTTCTAAGCAAAATGAAATGCAATCTTTTCTTGATTTACATGGCAGTTGAGCTCAATAAACTTTAAACCATGCTAAAAACAGATTGTGCCAGCCCTGGTGATCTAGTGGTTAAGATTTGGTGCTCTCACCGCTGCAGCCCTGGTTTGTTTCCCAGTCAGGGAACCACACTACCTGTCTGTTGGTTGTGGCAGCTGCAGGTTGCTGTGATGCTGAAAGCTATGACACTGGTATTTCAAATACCAGCAGGGTCACCCATGGTGGACAGGTTTCAGGGGAGTTTTCAGGCTATCATGGAAAGTTTCCAGCCCTCATCTCTTCAATCATAAGGGCTCAACTGAGTTGAAGTGGCTGGTTTGGGACAGACACTGGACCTTCTTCTCAAATAAAACACCCCAGGTCTCCTCTAGTTACAAAAGCAAAGCTGTTATGCAGATGCAAACAGATATTGATAGGTGGTAGGAGGGGGTGGGGAGAGAAATGTGGCTTAGACCACCAGCTTTCAAGTTATTATGCAAAGCCTCGAGCAACTCCATGGTGACAGGTAGCCCTTGCTTGTCCCTCTTCCTTTCACAACTGCCCTTCTCCAGATTTACAGAAGAAACACGTGCCTTTCACCTGTCCAAATCTCTATACGATCATTGCCCTGATGTGTGAAAATCTTAAGAATGCCAAACAATATGATAATTGAAAATATTAGTTTTTGTCTGGGGAAAATAAATGATTCTAATGACTAAGTAATGAATCCCTTTGCAAGCCAGTAGCTTTCCAATTCTTCACTTTCAACAAAATTTAAGGAGAACCTAATGAAGTTATCAACTGATAGATCATAAAAGCAATTTTAAAAGCATAATTTTATGGAAATTTTCAAGCATACACAAAAGTAGTGAGACCTGTATGAGAATTCCCATATACCTACGATCCAGCTCAAAAATTATCAACATTCTGCCACTCTTAAAAAAATAATATTTGTAGGGCTGGTCCGGTGGCATAGTGCTTAAGTTCATGCACTCCACTTCAGTGGCCTGGGGATCGTAGGTTTGGATCCTTGGTGTGGACCTAGCACCGCTCATCAAGCTATGCTGTGGTGGCATCCCACATAAAGTAGAGGAAGACTGGCACAGATGTTAGCTCAGCGAGTCTTCCTCAAGCAACAACAACAAAAAAAACAACAAAAAAAGAGGAAGATTGGAAGCAGATATTAGCTCAGGACCAGTCTTCCTCACCAAAAAAAAAAAAATAATAATAATAATATTTGTTGCTTTGTCACTGTATGAATTTTGGTGTATATTCAGAAGGAATTCAAAGAATTGTTATAGCTACTTAAAAACAAAATGTCCTTCCACTCTTATTTATTTACTCATTTATTTATGTAACAGGAATTTTTGGAGTTTATATCTATAGAAAATGGAAAGGAGAAATAGAATTGATATTAAACCCTGTCTCATTCCAGGAGTATATTAATGAATGGATACATGGATTAATTAAAAACAGAAGGGCCCAACTATCTAATTAAAGATTAATTTACAATAAAATTTTACTGTTTAGAGTTAATAATTGTCAAAAATTAGAAATACATTTATATTGCTTGAATCAACCATTTACTTCTAATTGTTACATTAACCTCATAAATATGTAGAACCTTTTGATCATACGAAATTTAACTTTTAAAAATATTGTATTTATACTGCTTTTTGTTGTTTTTTATTTTACTTTATTTTATTTTTGAGGAAGATTAGCCTTGAGCTAAGATCTGCTGCCAGGCCTCCTCTTTTTTTGCTGAGGAAGACTGGCCCTGAGCTAACATGCGTGCCCATCTTCCTCTACTTTATGAGTGGGATACCTGCCACAGCATGGCTTGCCAAGCGGTGCCGTGTCCGCACCCGGCATCCCAACCGGCGAACCCGGGGCCGCCAACGCAGAATGTGCGAACTTAAGTGCTGCACCACTGGGCCGGTCCCTATACTATTTTTTTATTGCAGAGAAGTTTGATAGGGTAGTTAATAAAAATTTTTCAGCTATAAATTATATTACATTAAGATAAAAGTAAGCGAGGAAAATGGAATGGAAATACTAGTTCAAAGAGTAAAAGGAACAATACAAATTTCTATAAAGATTGTTTATGTATTTTTTTTAGTGGAAGAAGATGCCATCAAATGGCTATGGGATTTTATTCCATGGTATGCATGTAACAGAGGACTTTCAGTGATGTAATCGAATTATTTTGAAACATTGATATTTAAAAGATGCTAGAAATTATATTCTTACAACTTGTGAAAATTTTAGATATCAATTAAAAAATTCGTGAGGGTATATGTATTTTACAAAATTCTTATAAAATGTTTGAAGACCACTGGGCGATAGTAGTATTGTCGGGCTGTTAACTCAGTCATCTTAAAAGCTGTTTTAACGTAAGGAAAGAAGAAAGATTGTGTGTGTTGAGGAAAAGAGTGACCTTTTAATGTTTTAATATTATGAGTCTTTTGGATAGTGTATGTACTATACAAATCGTATCTGTGTTTGATTCCCCAAAAGGTCACCAGAAAATCTATTGCTTGTGCCGAGGTGGGTATATTAGACCCATTAGAGTAAAGAAGAAGACAGATGACATCGTGTTGTGTCTTAGAAGTCAGGACAGGATATTTATAGGGTTGGGATATTTATAGGCTTGTCAACCAACAAAAACAGAAACCAGTTTAAGAGGCAAAGCATTTATTTGGGATCAAAGAATTGCAATTTGTGGAACACAGATTCAGATAAGAAACCCAAAGGGTGTCCCGCTAGGGAACAAAAGTCAGGAGCTTTTAAGGCAAAGAAAGAAGGTTGTGTTACAATGAATTTTAACTGGAGTTGGAGGCAGAGAGCTAGTCTTGGCTAAACATTGATTGCCTCTTGATTATGTGTTCAGAAAGTCCACAATCCTTAGTCTTTGTGATCCGGATGTTTGTTCTCCTGTTGACTTCTCAATTACTTGTAAAATAATTGCCATTTTGGCTCAGTCCAAAGATTTGGCCCAGCTCAAAATTTGGCCATGTCCAAGGTTCAAATCAGCAAGGCAGTTTCTCTGGAAAGACAGCTCTGACTCCATTTTAAAATGGCTCCTCTAATATCAGTTTTGACAGGCTAACTTGGTTTAGGGTGGGTCATTCACGGTGGGAAAATAATCAGGATTGGGCAGAGTTGAAGACATGATCATTTGGCATTGGTGAACACAGCAGTGGTAGGGCCGTGAAGAGAATCTTGATTAGCTCACTATTGCTTGAGAAGCAAGCTGTTTGCCCAAGACAAGTTGGTTTTTAGGACTTTGTTGAAACCAAGGGTCATGTTAATTATTGTTTTACAGCTTTATCTTCCTGGGCAAGAATTTCCTGGAAAAAAAGAGTTAAATCCTGCTGACACAGATGCTTCCAATTTTCAATTCTGCTGTGTCGATGCAAATAATCCATAACCAATCTATAAATCGAAATTGGGGTGTATTCATTATGAGCCAGATCTGAGGACCATTTAGCCCGGGAGAGTCTTTTCACAAAGGAATGGAGCACACCACAGAAGTAGGGGTGTAGACAGTGGTTATATGCCGTCAAAGTACATGTGTCACATATGATTGGAATGTCCCTTTTACAACAGTCACAAGATCACCTAGCCAACTGTTTGCAAGGTTATTTCATGGATTCCATCCAGTCTATTTTACGGATTGCATCCGGAAGAGAACTTATGGGCCACAATCAATTGCGATATCTTGTTCATTGATTCCTTCAAAGAAGGAATGATGCACATTATCATGGAGGATGCAAAAGACAAATAAGGCAAACCGTTTTTGCAGGACTTAGAGTCTTGATTCTAGTCTGAAGAATGCTGAGTAATGTGCTTTGTGTGGTACATGCTATGAATAACGCACTGTTCCAAGTGTTAATTCACCTGTCAATCCTCTGAGGTAGGTACTGTTTTTGTTTCTACTTTGGGGATGGAGAATGTGAGACCAGGGAGGTTGAGTAACTTGAGAAAGCTGAAGAATCAGGATTTGAGCCCAGGCAGTTTGGCTCCTACTGCTTGTCCTTAACCACTGTACTACACAAGTTCTCAGGAATTTAACGACAGAGGAACACTGGTAAATCCTTAGAGTGGCAAAGACAAATCGCGGGAGTTAGAAGACGGAGTGATTACTTGCTATTAGGTAGGGGTGCCAGATTTATCAAATAAAAATACAAGACACCCAGTTAAATTTGAATTATTTTTAATTATCTATGCATACATATATTGAGATAAAGGAAAAATATTGCTTGGGGCCACTAATACTGAAAAACTATTTGTTTATCTGAAATAAATTACAGGTATCCAAATTCTATATCTCTTTCTTCAATTACATTGCCCTGATTTGGCTCTCCTTAACAGTTGCTTGTTTTGCAGAATTTGCTTATAAAATTCCTTTTACACTATAACATTGCTGGTACAGTGTTCACATAAAACTTGTTTAGTTCTTCTGCCCATCCAACATTCTTTACTGAGAAAACTCTCTCAACATTAGCATTATGAACTGGTATGTTTAACATACATTGGCATAAAGTTACCAACTCTAAGAATTGCTCTTCACACTTGTTTTGTTAAAGCATATAACACTATATTTCATGACATAACTTGCTTGTCTACTCTTGAGGATTATGCTACATCTCTTAATCAATGGCTTCTTAAAATATTGTCCAATGACAAAAAAAGAGCATTGTTAATTTTTATTCTCCTCTTAGACACTACACATGATGACTCTTTTCTGTTGAAGGACAATAAACACATTTACTAAATATTTAAAAAAAATAAAAGACCAAGTGACATCAGTAGAAAGGCCAAATGAGATGTCCTTTGGGCATCTCCCCCCATCAACAACAATGATTTGGCATCTATCCATAGACAAAAGTGCTTTTGTGAGATCCTTGGGATCCAGGTAAGAGACTATGAAACCCTGGTATGGCCAAGACCAAGGAAAGCCATTTTGAGAAGCCAGGGTCACACTCTGGCAGCTGACTTACTAATTGTGGTCCCGGCTACAGAAATGGAAATAGCTCCATATATCCCTGAGAACTTGGCATAGCCCCATTTGGTTTTGGGTCTGTCACCACTACCATATGCCAAGAGACTTGAGAAGAGTCATGCCCACTTGTGCATTGAGAATAGACGTACTGACCTTGGTCCTGCTGTAGAAACTGAAGTGGCCCATGAACAGGCTCTAGCCCCTCTCAGTCATGGTGTGGGAGCCCCTGGAGGTAAGCCTGCCAAACTTAGTCAGACTGTAGATTCTGAAAGGATCCTATAACTAGGCTCCAGCCCATCCCAATCACAATCCACAGTCTTACTGATACAGGGACCCTGCAGGAGATACTTCTATCAGTGCCCCTGGATATCCTGAAAGGGCCCTATACTTGACTCCTGCTCTCTCACAGCCACAGTTCACCAGCAGTCCTGAGGGTCCAGGGTCCTAGCAGGAGACACTCCTGTTTGCAACCCCAGAGATTCTGAAAGGGCCTCATACTTGGCTCCAACCATATCATGGCCACAGTCTGCCAGCAGATGCGCCAGCTCTGAGACCCAGTAGAAGACACTTCTGTCTGTGGTTCTGGAGATCCTGAAAGGGCCCCATGCTTGGTTCAAGACAAAATCCATGAACAGCCTTGCAAGTACAGAGAGCAGCAGGAGACACTCATATCTGTACCTCAGGAGATCCTGAAAGGGCCTTATTCTCAGCTCCAGCCCCTCCAGTCAAATGATCAGGGACCAGTCTGGCCCTCCCAGGGACCTGATGGGGGACACGCCCCACCTGTTTCTTCCAGATTGAGGCCTCAGTCTTGGCAGTGGGATCTGAAACAGCACTAAAACTAGATTCTAGCCCCTCTCAGCTACAGTTCAGGGTCAGTCCTGCCCACCCAGGGACCCATCCAGTACCAGGAAGTAGCCTGCTTCAGGACCTTGGGGGAGTTACACCCACTATACGTCTGGTAATAGGCTTGCTATCTGAGGATCCAACTGTGGACTCTGAAGCAAACCCTTGTCCTAGCACCACCATGCTGAGCAAGATACTGGAAGCAGGAGGCAGTCCAATCCACCCAGGGATCAGATAGGATACATGCCCTACCCCCTAATCCCTGGTAACAAACCCTCCAACTGCAGACTCCACTGCTGACCCAGCAACAGCCTTGTAATTGGCTCCAACCCAGCATGACTGCAATTCTGGAGGTAATCTCATCACCCGTGGAACAAACAGGAGAAGATCTTTATCAGCTGAAACCACTCTGTAAAGACTGGAGGAGGAATTTTCTCCTTCAAAGCCACAGACCCAACACAAGGCTACATGGATCATCATGAAGAATCAGGCAAATCTTACACCACCAAAGGACACTAATAAAGCTTTAGTAACTGACCCCAAAGAAGTGGAGATCTACCATTTTCCCAAAAAAGAATTCAAAATAATCATCTCTTGCATTGTAATGCAAGAGAATACAGACAGCTAAACAAAATTAGGAAAACAATGCGTGAGCAAAATGAGAAGTCTAATAAAGAAATAGAAACTATAAAAAAGAACAAACAGAAATCTTGGAGCTGAAGAATACCATGACAGAATTGACAATTCAATAGAGAGCTTCAAAAACAGACTTGATCACGTAGAAGAAAGAATCAGCAAACTCAAAGAGATCATTTGAAATTAGCCAGTTAGAGGAACAAAAAGAAAAAATAAAGAAAATGAGTGAAGCAAGCCTATGTAAATTATGAGATACCATCAAGTTAATGAACATTCACATCATGGGAGTCCAAGAAGGAGAAGAGAGAGAGAGAGAAAGGGTAGAACGATTACGTAAAGATATAATAGCTGCAAACTTCACAAATCTTGGGAGAGATGTGGATACCCAGGCATAGGAAGCTCAAAGGACCCCAAATAACATCAACCCAAAGAAGATTACTCAGAGACACATCATAATGAAAATATTAAAAGATGAAGACAAGGAGAGAATTTTGAAAACATCAAAAGAAAAACAGCTCTTCATATGCAAGGGCACCCTCATAAAGCTATCAGCAGATTTTTCTACAGAAAAATTGCAGGCCAAGAGGGAAAGAGATAATATATTCTAAGATATATTTTTTTGCTGAAAGGATGAAACTACCAACCAAGAATATTATGCCCAGCAAAACTGTCCTTCAGAAATGAAGGAGAGACAAAGATGTTCTCAGACAAACAAAAGCTAAGGGAGTTCATCACACTAGACCTGCCTTAAAAAAAAATGCTACAGGGAGTTCTTCAAGTTGAAATGAAAGAAAACTAAGTGACAACATGAAGACATATAAAAGTATAAAACTCACTGGTAAAAGTAAATATATACTCAAATTCAGAAGACTCTAATACTGTAATGGTGTTATGTAAATCAATTATTTCTAGTATAAAAGTTGAAAAACAATAATATTAAAAATAACTATAGTTACAATAATTTGTTGATGGATGCACATATAAAAAGATGTAAAGTGTGACATTAAGAGCATAAAATTAGGGAGATGGGGAAGAAAAGTATAGAATTTTTACATGTGATTGAAAGTAAGTTGTTACCAGCTCAAAATAGGCCATTATATCTATAAGATGTTTTATGTAAGCCCCATGATAACCACAAAGAAAAAATCTACAGTAGTTAAACAAAAGACAAAGAGAAAGGATTTAAAACATACCACTACAAAAATTAATCTGAAAGGAAGATGATAAGAGAAGAAGAAAGGAAGAAAAGAATTTTAAAAACCTCAGAAAACACTTAGGAAGATGACACTAATTAAGTCTTTACCTATCAATTACTTTAATGTAAATGGACTAAATTCTCCAATCAAAACACACAAAATGTATGAATGGATTAAAACAGCAAGATTCAACAATGTGCTCCCTACAAGACTCATTTTCACTTTAAGGACACACATATGTTGAAAGTGAAAGGATGGAAAAAGATATTCCATTCAAATGGTAACCAAGGTAGCAGGGGGGGCTATACATATATTGTCTAAAAATATTGCATACATATATTGATAAAGTAGACTTTCAGTCAAAACTGACTAAAACTGATCATAAGACACAAAACATCAGTGACAAAATCAGTCAGAGGAGGTCTCTATATGGTGATAAAGGGGACAATTCCTCAAGAAGATATAACAATTGTAAATATACATGCACCCAACATTGGAGCACATAAATATTTAAAGCACAAATCAACAGAACCAAAACAAGAAATAGATAGCGATACAATAACAGGGGATTTCAGTGCTCTACTTTCAACATTCGATAGATCATTCAGACAGAAAATTAATAAGAGAAAGAGCAGTTGAATAACACTATCAACCAAAAGGACCTAACACATATGCAGAACATTCCATCCCAAAGCACCAGAATTACACGTTCTTCTCAAGTGCACATGGAACATTCTCAAGGATAGATCATAGGTTGGGCCACAGGGCAAGCCTTAGCAAATTTAAGAGGATTGAAATCATATCTAGTATCCTTTCTGACAACTAGAATTGATAAGAGTACAACATAAAAATTCAATATATACGTGTCTCAGTCATCACATTGTACACCTTAAACTTACACAATGGTATATGTCAATTATATAGCAATAAAGCTGGAAAAAAAGACCACTATGATAGTGACAGACTAGCTATTCAACAAATAAGCTTCTGGACAAAATAGCTAGACTCTACATGTCTCCTCTTCCCTGCTATTTTGGAATGACCAAGTTCTAGCCAATGGTATGTGAAGAGAAGCAGCATGAACCATTCCTAGGCATGGATCATAAAAATCTTTCTGGCTGGGGCTGGCCCCGTGGCCGAGTGGTTAAGTTCGCGCGTTCCACTGCAGGCGGCCCAGTGTTTCGTTGGTTTGAATCCTGGGTGCGGACATGACACTGCTCATCGAACCATGCTGAGGCAACATCCCACATGCCACAACTAGTAGGACGCACAACGAAGAATATACAGCTATGTACTGGGGGGCTTTGTGGAGAAAAAGGAAAAAATAAAATCTTTTAAAAAAAAAGTAGTTCTAGAAAACTTGGAGATTATCTGTCACTCTAACATAAGAGAACTGAATTTTTAAAAAATTCTTGTTTGAATTTATTTAGAAATATGGATGCAGACATCTGTGAGTTCATTTATACACAAAGACACAAATATAAAAGGGATTTGAGTTTCATTTGTTGAGTTATTTCTATAGCATTTTTTGATCATTGCAGTAAAACATTAATAAACTCCTCCATAATTGTAAATACAATAGGTACTATGGAAAGTTTTCAGTCCATACTAATGTGTTACCTAAAATTATTTCTCTATTTGTCAATTCATAATAAAAAAATGGTAAATTAGACACATTTTTCTCTATCAACTCTTTTCCTAAATTCAAGATAGATTTATTTCAAAGCAAATTTATATTTATATAATATTTTTCTTAATATGAAATCTATTCTTTATAGACATTGGCCATTTAGGAAGAAGAGATTTTATCCATATCACAGCAAGAATGCTTATTAGTCGCTCCTTAGTTACTCAGTAGGTAGTTGGAAGTATCTCAGTTCTCTCATCGCTCCTCCCTGTTTTTTTGCCTAATATATCAAATCATACTCTGCTATTAAAGACTTTCATAAGACTGTTCGATGGAGCCTTAAAAGTACTGTGAAAACGACTGGTTCTAAGTACTATTATTTTTGAAAAATTTATATGAAATGTTCATAGTGTTATCAGACCAGAAAATTTGTATGTTGAAAATTCATATATATATATATAAATACACACATATATATGTTAATTTAAATACACACACATCTCAGTCTTTCTACGTCTTCCTAAAATATCACAATTATGCAACTTTTCTTTCTCTGCCAAAATTGAACTATCTACGACGAGGCATAATGTCTTCATGTTTCATCTGCATTTGGTCAGTTTCTTGATCCATCTTCCAGTGGTGATTCACACGAGCTTTTCTAATCAGATGAAAATTCTCAGTTCACGATACAGATATCACAATTTAAAATATGTCCACATTGAGGTAACATCTACACAAGGTCAATGTAGAAGTAAATATTTTGATTTTATGGTTCTGTGTAAAATTATTTTAATAATATAATTATGTATAACATTAAATTAGTACTTCTATTTTCATGCTTTCAACCTCATTATGCACAAAGTAAATTTCAACTAATCAAGTGAACCACTTAATGACTATTACAGATAGCATCAGCATCTTCAGTGTCACGCTAAGCTCTATCTAATTCTTCTGGAAATGAGCTAATAGAAAATATTGACTTTCACTGAAAAATTGTGAAATGCAGATAGTTACTTTTGTATTTAAAGTTATAAAAATTATCAACTTTTGTGTATGTTCAAAAATGAGTTCATATTATATGTAGCCTTTGATCAGTATACCAAGCATTGATATTTGTTAAATTCCCACTGCCAGCTGTGTACTGTTAGACCAAAGCATAATGAATGCTTAAAAAAAGCCATCTCATTTCTAATTCTGAAGTCTCATAACATGAATTACTTAATTTCCTTTTAGCTGCTTGGCATCACTTATCTTTTTGTAAATTTTGCATTTACAGCAATTATTCCAACAAGGTATCTGCATGAGGGCATTTTAAATTTATTTCCCAATTAGAGCTACTCTGACTGGCAGAAGAACAAGAGAAATGGCAGATTTGGGTTTTAACATGATTTCATGTTCATCTCAGCTGCCAAGGCTAAACTTCTAATTAAAGGATAATCCCACCCCAAGACCAGAGACATACGCAAGTAAACACAACCCAAGCCTATGTTTACGGGGCAGCTTTATTTAATTTTTGATTCAGAGAAATATTTCTATAAGGGTTGTGAAAATATTTACCATAATAACGTACTGCCCTTTAAGTACTCCCTTTTATGCTAAATCTGAACATATTACCTCATTTATTCAAAGATAAATCTTTAAGTGAGAAACAATTCCAAAGTCATAACTACAGTTTAAAAAAAGTAAAATAAAACCAATTTCACAAAAAACTGGACTTTTGTAGGCTTTGGAATCAGACAGACCTTGGTTTACTCACTGAGACTCTCACATAACTTCTTTCTTAACCTATCTTAAGATGCTGTAAAGAGGGGCTGCAGTATAAAGATCAAATAAAACATAATATGCTGAGTTTTGGTCATGACTTATATGTATCTGATTTAGCCTCCCAATATAAGTAATTTTTGAATGGGAAAATATATATGAAGTAATATTTTAAGGTATTGAATACTTTAGGGATTTGGTTTTTATATAAGAAGTATAAATAAGACAAACTCAATATTCATTCCAATATTCTAACTGGGGTACTTTCAAAATCAAAGCATAAAGAGATTGAGCCCAAACAAAAAGCAGTATTCCAACTGGATAGAGGAAGTAGAGAACAGAATGGGAACTGCTTATATGGCTGGAATTTAGGCTGGTTTCTGGAAAGGAGAAAGCTCTACAGATGATAAAAAAAAAAAAAATCGGAAAGCTGAAAAAGGATTTTCTTAAGATTGTGACTAAATGATAAGCCCTACATGCATGTGATAAGATTCTGTAAACTGGAGTCAAAGAACTATTGAAGTAGCATGATTTCATCAGAGATGATGTACAACATTCAGTGCTGGAGGATATTTTAGATCCAGCTATCCACACTGGAGAGAACTTGCTGAAAATCTTGGGTATTCAGAAGAGACCTCAGAGAAGTGAAACTTCAGTCTATCCACAGAATATTAGCTATATAAGCAGTGAAGCAACAAAGCCTAAGGCCAAACCTCAATAAGAGCAAGCTCCTCAGTCAATAAATTAACTGACTGATGCAAGAAAGTTTAATATTCTTTAACGAAAGATAATAGCAAGCATACTCGATACACTGCATGCACAACACTCATCATTTATAAATTACTGGATATGCAAAGATTTTAAAAATGTGAAACATAACCGTGAGAAAAATAGGTTAATAGAAAAAGACCCAAAGATAAATTATCAAACAAGGACTTCAAAACAGTAGTTATAAATAGGCTCAAAAATTTAAAAGAAATGATGAACACAGTGAGTGAAAAGATAGAGGGATTTCAATAGGAAAAAAAGGAAACAATGAAAAGAAAACAAATTAAAATTCTAGAAATTAAAAGTAGAATATTGGAAAAGAAAAATTTCACAGGATATCCTTAATGTAGGATTGGACACTGAAGAGCAAAGTTCAGTGAAAATGAAGACAATTAAATTAAATAGAAACCAAATTGAAACACAGTTGGATAAAGACTTAAAAATAAATACAGAGAGTCTTTAGTGACCTGTTTGACTATATTTACAGTATAATATATACTTAGTTAAAAATCTCAGGAGATAAGATTGAGAATTGAACAGAGAAATTAATATGAATAAACAGTGACTACAATTTTGCAGAAAATATCAAGAAACATAACCAAGAAACTAATAAAACACAACCAGTATAAATAAAAGGTAACCACATCCAGGCATCTAATAATTGCATTTATAAATATAGAGATGGAAAGGAAATCAAAAATAGAGAAGAAGATATATTATATACTGGGCACCTAAGGGAGAATAACTACAGACTTCTGATGAGAAACAGTACAAGCTCAAGAGAAAGAAAGCAATCTTTTTAGTGAGGTGAAATAAAAATAAAAATGAAAACTTGTAACCCAGAAGTATAGAATGAGTGAAAATGTCATTTATAAATGAACAATAAATAAAACATATTTCTGTAAATAAAAGCTGAAAGGTAAATGTGAAAGAAATTTCTTCATAGTAAGAGGAAATAATGCTAGATAGAAACAAAGACATGCATGAAGTAATGAAGACTAAGAAAAATGGTAATTATAAAGCAAAATTAATCACTAAAAATATAAAAATATGTCACTAAAATTCATCGTCAGTAAAATGGATTAGTAAAAACATTCAATTATTTTTATTATAAAAACAGGAAATGAGTAAAACAAAACAAAACACAATAGTACAAATAGGAGACAAAAAACTAGATGTTCAACAAAACTCAAATATTACAAGTACTTAGCTAATGTTAACTGACTTAATGTCTCAGTTAAAAGTTAGAGAAAAAGTAAGTCACAAAGATGTGGTGTAAAGTAGACATGCTCTTTAAAGAAACATAATTTACACTATATGTAAATATTATGAGGCAGACAATTTGCAATTAGTAAAAATGAAAAGCTGGAACAGCTGTATCAGCTTCAAAAAAATATACACAGAACAAGGAAAAAAGAGACAGAGAGAGAGAAAGACAAAAAGCATCAATTTATTAAGGAGATGATGGTAAATATTTAATGACAGCTTGAAAATACATGAAGCTAAGTTTGACAGAATGAAAGGAAGAAATAGATAAATTTACATCATAGTTGGATATATTAACAGCTAACAAGTAGACAATACATCAGTAAGGATATCTAAATATCTGAAAAATACAACATCACCCTTTAGTTAACTGATATTTACAGTATGCTAAATCCACTGACTGTGAAATACGTACTCTTTCAAGAGCACCTGTAACATTCACCAAGATGAATCACAAAGCAAGACTCAATAGATTTAAAAAAATTGAAATCTTTCATAGAATATTCTCTGATCAAAACTGAATTGAATAACAAAGCAAAACAAAATCTACAAAATCCCACAAATATTTGGAAACTAATAATCCCACTTCTAAATAAATAATAAGTCAAAAAAATTTCAATGAAGAAAAGGAAAAGATCTTGAACACGGTAATAATAAAAATGTAACATAAATTTTTAAAATGCAGTTAAAGTAGTGCTTAGAGAGAAAGTTATAAGTATAAAAGTTTATATTAGAAAATAAGGAAGTGGGGGCTGACCCCATGATTAAGCTCATGAGCTCTGCTTCAGCAGCCCAGAATTTGCTGATTTGGATCCTGAGTGTGGACCTACACACCACTCATCAAGCCATGCTGTGGTAACGTCCCACATAGGAGAACTAGAACGACTTACACTTAGGATATACAACTATGTACTGGGGCTTTAGGGAGGAAAAAACAAAAGAAAGAAAACAAGGAAGGTTTAAAATCAGTGATCCAAGGTATCACTTAAAGTAGCGAGAAAAATGATAGAAATAGGAGAAAAATAAAATAATAAAGATAAGAGTGGAAATCAAGAAAAATAAAACTGGAAAAACAAAAAAAGTAAGAGAAATGAAAGTTTTCTGTGTAAAAAAAACAGTCTATAAATTTAGTAAACTCCAAGATAATCTAATCTAGAGATAAGGAAAGAGCAAATTACAAATTTTTGAGAATGGAACGTGAAACCATTTTAGATTGTACAGTTTTTAAAAAGATAATAAAGGGATGTTATTAACAATTTTATAGAAATTAATTTGACTAATGAAATGGCCAATTTCCTTAAAAGAAGCAAAATCAAAATTTTGTGAGAAAAATATAAGCCTGATCTTAAATTAGGCAAGGAAATTAGAAGCAAAATTATAGATAAATGGTTTTCATAGATATAGGTGGAAGAAGCCTCAGAAAAATACTGACAAATTGAATCCAGCTGATAATAATAATAATAATGGTAATGAAAATAACATGTCTTGAACAAGTAGACTTTATCCAGGGAATATAAGGTTAATTTAATACGTAAAAAAATTAATTTCATTCATCATATTAATTCCATACAGCATAAAATAATCTGATACAATCTATGCAGATACCATTCATGATAAAAAAAATAAAAAAAAATTCAACAAATTGCAATACAAAAATCTTTTCCATTCTGATCAAGGAAATTTATGGGAAAATGAAGCTAATATCACACTTAATGATGATAGAATGAATGTATTTCCCTAAATGCTAAAAATAAAACAAGGATATTATTTATAGTTAATATTGTATTGGAGGTCAGAGCAAATGCAGTAAATCAAGAAAATTATACAAAAATCATAGAGATGGGAGAGGAAGAAGTAACACTTTATATTCATAAGTGATATGCTTGTATATATGGAAATGCCGAAGAATCTACTAAAAAAACTA
Organism: Equus caballus; assembly: GCF_041296265.1. Taxonomy (NCBI): domain Eukaryota; kingdom Metazoa; phylum Chordata; class Mammalia; order Perissodactyla; family Equidae; genus Equus; species Equus caballus. The sequence goes on along the minus strand of NC_091700.1, from coordinate 28,318,282 downwards.
TGCATAGGAAGATTTAACGTGTTAAGCTTTAATGCGTTAATTTGGTCTATAAATTCAACACAATTCAAATCAAAATCCTAGTTGATTTTTTAAAAGAATTTAAAAGGTGAATCAAAAATTTATACAGCATAGAAAATCTAAGGACCAAGAATAGCTAAAACATATTTGAAAGCAAGACAATGTTGGTGGATTTAACCTAATTTCAAGATTAATGTCAATTTACAGCATTCAAGAAAGTGTGATTTTGGTTTAAGGAAGAAAAATAGTTTATTGGAACCAAACAGAAAGTCCAAGAATATAACTTCACTTACAAAATCAATTGATTTTTAAATATCGGGTCCATTGAGGTATAATTTATCTAAGTAAAATTCATCTTCAGGTGTACAATTGTATGTAAATGAATATGTTCGCGTAACCACCACCAAACCCAAGTTGTAGAATATGTCTATCACCCCCACAGGGGTGCTTCTCGTCTGCAGTTTTTAAAAATTAACCAGCCTAAAAATCCTCATCACTATGATCAATATGGCCTAAATGTTCTCCTCAGCTTGACTAAACTTTAGACAGTTTTCCTGCTGACCCTAGGCCCTTGAACTTCTTTTGTTTAGAGCATTTACTTTAGAGAACTTGTAAATTCTTTCTTTGCCCCCTTTGAAATGGCTATAAATCTCCTTCAAGTGTCCTGCTAACTTTAAGACCCAGGCATGCATTTTTCCAAGACCTCAGGACTACCCCTTTTGAACTGTAAACACTGAAGGAGATAACACCCCTATCTCTCGTCTCTGTGGGAGAGTAGAGCCTGCTTCAGTGGGTGTGTCGCTCCAAGTTGTAAAACTACTTCCTGTCATGAGGATGGGAGAAAGTTTACTTTTCCTTTGGGTAAAGCCAATCAGCAAACACAAGTGGCTTGTGATCCCACCACTACCACCACCTCAGCTATTAAAAACTCTCCAGCCCTTTGTTTCAAGGAGTTGTTTTCAGACTCTTTCCCCATTGCAATAATCTTGAATAGTCTTCTTTGCTTGTTTAACTTTGTCCACTGCAATTTTTACTTGAACAACTGCTTATTAACCTTGAATTCTTCTGGAGAGTTGTAAATCCCCTGACTTGCCTTTATGCCCAGGGAGGTCTAGCTTGCTTTGATTATATGTGAGGAGACTCTTTAAGCAGAGCTGCTTGAAACACAACATTCACGTTCTTACAGAGAAGCTGGTTTGGGGCAATCAGCTGGAGAAGAGGCACATTATCCTTTGGGAGTCAAAATCTTTCAGAGAAGAAGCAATTATTAAGTAACAGTCTCTATTTCATCAATACTGTATGTCATCTTCTCTCCTCAGATGCTGACAAGTCCTATCTGAGGAACTGTGTAAACAAGTGTGACTGACATTTAATGAGGCTGCTTCTAAAAGCCACATGTATATGCAATGCTTATTTTTTTGTGAGCACAACTTGATAGTTATAGGAATCCTAAGAATCCATATTGCAAGATGCAAGAGAACTTCTTCCTTCTTAAATAATACTGCATTATCTATCTAGGCAGTTGGAGACTGACTGCTTCATTAGCAAGCCAATGTATTTCCAAGCCTCCTACTGACACTATGATGTTCCTATCAATGCATGTTGTTCTCTAATTGGAGCTGAAGTATGCTGTTTAAATGTTCTAAAATGGAATATTACTAGTTAAGCCAATAGATATCCTTAGAAAGTGTGTGTAAATTTGCAAATGTATGTATCTTTATCCATCTTTTCCTTTTTCAAGAATTCCTGATTTGCAAATCAAGTATATCACAGAACAAAAGTTCTAAATGGTTTAATTATTCTATCTGCTTTGAGGAAATAGAAAGAGACAATACTTCAGATAATCATCATTGAGGTTATTTAGAGCTATACAGGCTAGATTCATCATTCTGAATTGCTCTTGACATCTAATAATTTTTAGCTTGAAATAATTTTATTTTCTTTGATGTTCATGCTTTTAGGCTTTTTCTAAAGCATAACTTGTTCAATTACATCAGATAATCCCTATTATTAGAATGGTTTGCAATTTTTAGATTCTTTTAAACTTTTTTCTCTTAGGATTTATTGTATTTTTTCTTACTTTGAGAACTCTGTTTTTATTTAATTTTGTTCTACCATCTAACTGCTAAACAGTCCTCAGATTATTATATTCACGCATAAGGCAGCTAGATACAAGTAAAATATTAAGTTAAAGACATCATCATCATGACAGCATGAGAAGATCCTTTTGTCCTTCCCCTTCAATCTATAGCAAGAAAGGCATCCATAACTCAGCAAAGGCCACATTTCACAACACACCAGGATTCTGGAAAGGTCCACGCATTGTTACATATGGAGGTAGGTGGTTTAGAGCACATAGAGGAGCCTAAACGGGGGAACAGCAGAGCTAAAGCCCAAGATCCTGGATCCCCACCCACAGTGGCTGAGCCAGCTGATCCCAGCCCTGGAAAACTCAGAGGGCAGCAGTGTGTAGGCAAGTACATGACTCCAGCCAGTCAGCTGCAGTAGCACCAGTAGCCATGGGAAGCAGAGCAGCAGTAGAGATGGAGCCCTATGATCCCAGCCCCCCAGCCGTGGCTCATAGCCTGGTAGCAAAGGTGCACATGGGGCACTTACATCCCAACTGCAGCACTGCCTGCAGCCAAAAAGTAACAGGCAACAGCTAAGATGGTGCCTTACATCTCAGGTGCCCTCCCAATCCTCCTCCTTTCCTCACAACAGTGGCAGATCTTCACCTAGGTGATTCTGGATGCAGCTGATGTGTCAACCATCCTTGTGTCTCTGGTGGGAAAACAAGCAACCACAGCAACACTAGCAATAGCAAGACATCAACGACCCTGTCACAGGCAGCAATGATGAGAGTACTGGTGACACCCCAAATAGAGGCAATGGAAAACGGAATGTGCAGATCATCAAATGTAGCCAGAGGCAGCTCAGGTAAGAGAAAGCAAAAACTAGTGCCATATGCCACCTATTGAAAATAAAATAAAGGCTTCCAATCTCCAAGCAGTTGAAAGTTTGAATCAAAAGTAAACCATACATAAATAAAAAATGCTTTTGCTACAACAAGTGCACTGGCAGAGGGATAACTTGGCAAGTACCACAAAAAGCTATGGTACCATGGCATTATAAAAAGAAAACAACTCTCCAGAAACCAAACATAAATTCATATAAGACTGTGATCTAAGTGATAAACAATTCAAAATAGCTATTATGAAGAAACTCAACAAACTACAAGAAATCTCAGAAAGGTAGTTCCTTGAGCTCTGTAATAAAATAAAGGAACAAAAGGACTACTTCGCCAAAGAGATTGAAACTATAAACCAGAACCAAATAGAAACATTGGAGCTGAAGCATAGAGGAGATGAAGAATGTATTTGAAAGCTTTGGGAATAGAGCAGATCATATGGAAGAGAGAACTAGTGAACTTGAAGATAGATACTTAGAAATGAAGCAAGTAGAAGGGGAGGAGAGAGAACAACGACTTAAAGAAGAATGTAGAAAAGGGGCTGGCCCAGTGGTGTAGCAGTTAAGTTCGTGCATGCCACTTCTGCAGCCCGGGGTTCACTGGTTTGAATTTGGGTGTGGATCTATGCACTGCTGATCAAGCCATGCTGTGGCAGGCATCTCACATATAGAAAAGAGAGGAATATGGGCACAGATGTTAGCTCAGGGCCAATCTTCCTAAAAAAAAAAATGAGAATTATCCAACTCCATTAGGAAGGACAACATAAGAATAGTGAGTATCCCAGAAGGAAAAGAGAGACACAAGGGGACAGAGAGATCATTTGAAAAAATAATAGCTGAAGACTCACCCAAACTTTGGAAAAAAACTAGATATACAAATCCATGAGGTTAATAGAACACCCAGTTATCTCAATGCAAAAAAAGACCTCCACCGAAACACATGATAACAAAACTGTCAAAAATTAATGACAAAGAAAGATTATTAAAAGCAGCCAGGGAGAAAAAGAAAACAGCCTACAATGAAATCCCATTAGGTTATCAGCAGATTTCTCAGTGGAAATCCGACAGACCGGGAGAAAGTGGGAAGATATATTCAAAATATTGAGAACTGAAAATTGTCAGCCAAGAATACTCTATCTAGTAAAGTTATCTTTCAGATATGAAGAACAAATAAAGTCTATTCCAGACAAATAAAAGCTGAGGGAGTTCACTGCCACTAGAGTTACTCTCCAAGAAATTTTTAAAGAAGCTCTCCTACCTGAAACAAAAAGGCAAATGTATACAAAGCTCTGAGCAAGGTGATAAATGAATAGACAGAACCAGAAAATTGCAAGTCTGTATCAGAATAGAATAGTATACAATTAAGTTTAGCATAAATGTTAAAGGGAAAGGAAGCTTGAAAAATAACTATAACCACTTTAATGTGGTAATGAACTAATAATACAGAAGGGATAATTTGTGACAACAAAAACGTAAAAGAAGAGGAAAAGACAAAACCTCAATAGGCAAATGAAGATAAGAGGCTATCAGCAGAAAAAATACTATATTATCCATGAGACCTTTTACACAAACCACACGGTAACCACAAAACGAAAATTCAGAACAGAATCGCAAAACATAAAAATATAGGAAACTGAGAAATACATTGCAGAAAACCACCAAACTGAAGTGGCAGACAGAAACACAGGGAAACAGAAACAATGGAAATATACAGCAATCAGAAAACAAAAGATAAAATGACAGTGTTAAGTCTTCATATATCAATAATCACCATAAAAGTAAATGGATTCAATTCACTAATCAAAAGACACAGAGTGGCTGGATAGATTAAAAATAAGACCTCAAAATATGTTGCATCCAGGAGATCCATCTCAGGTGTGAAGACAAACATAGGCTCAAATTAAAGGGATGGATGATGATACACTAAGCAAATGGCATTCAAAAGAAAGTGGGCGTAACCATGCTTACAGCAGACAAAATAGGCTTCAAGGCAAAAAAGAAAACAAGAAATAATGATAGACATATAATGATAAAGGGAAAATCCATCAAGAAGACATAACATTTATTATCATATATGAACCTAACATATAGCACTAAAGTACATAAAGCAACTATTAACAGACTTAAAGAGAGAAATTGACAGCAACACAATAGTAGTAGGGGACTTTAATACTCCACTTACATCAATGGATAGATTATCCAAACAAAAAGTCAACAAGGAACCATAAATCTTAAATGAAACATTAGACCAAATGAACTTAATAGATTTATATAGAGAGAGAACATTTCATCCAAAAGCAGCAGAATACATGTTCTTCTCAAGCGCACATGGAACATTCACAAAGACCATATCTTGGGAAGCAAAAGCGTCAATAAATTTAAGCAGATTGAAATCATATCAAGCATCTTTTTCCAACCATCATGGTATGAAACTAGAAATCAACTACGAGAAGAAAGATGGAAAAATCACAAATATGAGGAGACTAAACAACATGTTACTGAACAACAATTGGATCAATGAAGAAATCAAAGGAGAAATCAAAAAATACCTGGAGACAAAAGAAAATAAAAACACAGCACACCAAAATCTATGGGATGTAGCAAAAGCAGTACTAAGAGGGACATTTATAGTAATACAGGGATACTATAAAAAACAAGAAAAACTCCCAAATAACAATCTAACAATACACTTCATGAAACTCGAAAAAGAAAAAACGAAGCTCGAAATCAATAGAGGGAAGGAAATTTAAAAAATCAGAGTGGAAATAAATAAAATACAGACTAAAGACACAATAGAAAAATCAGTGAAACTAAGAGCAGATTCTTTAAAAAGATAAACAAAATTGACAAACTTTTAGTTGACTCACTAAGGAAAAAAGAAAGCATGTTCAAATAAATCAAATCAGAAATGAAAAAGGAGAAATTACAACAGGTACCACAGAAAGACAAGGGGTTATCAGAGAATACTATGAAAAGCTATATACAACAAAATGGATAACCTAGAAGAAGTTGATAAATTCCTAGAATCATACAACTTTCTAAACTGACTCAAGAAGAAACAGAGATTCTCAATAGAGAAATCACCAGTAAGGATATTGAAAACAGGAATCAAGTACTTCCCCAAAAATAAAAGTCCAGGACCAGATGATTTCTCTGGCGAATTCTACCAAACATTCAAAGATTTAATACTTATGCTTCTCAAATTCCTCCAAAAACTTGAAGAGGAGTGGATGCTTCTTAACTCATTTTACAAGGCCAATATTATCCTGATACCAAAAGCAAACAAAGATGACACAAAAAAAGAACATTACAGGAACATATGGCTGATGAACACAGATGCAAAAACCCTCAACAAAATATTAGCAAATTGAATACAACAATATATTAAAATGATCACACACCATGATCAAATGAGATTTATTCCAGGGATGCAAGGATGGTTCAACATCTGCAAATCAATCAACATGATACACTACATTAACAAAATGAAGAATAAAAATTACATGATCATCTCAATAGATGCAGGGAAAGCATTTGAGAAGATTCAGCATCCATTTATGCAAAAACTGTCAATAAATGGGTATAGAAGGAAAATATTTCAATGTAATAAAGGCTATGTATGACAAACCGACGGCTAGCATCATCCTCAATGTTGAAAACCAAAACCATACTCCTAAGAACTGGAATAAGACAAAGATGCCAACTCTTTCCACTCTTGTTCAACCTAATATCAGAAGCCCTAGCCAGATCAATTAGGCAAGAAAAAGAAATAAAATGTACCCAAATTAGAAAGGAAGAAGTAAAACTGTTACTATTTGCATATGACATGATTTCATATACAGAAAACCCTGAAGAATCCACCAAAAAAGCTATTAGAAATATAAATACATAAATTTACAGGGTACAAAATCAACATAACAAAAATCCATTGCTTTTATATACACTAACAATGAACTAGCAGTAAGAGAAACCAAGAATGTAATTGCCTTCACAATCACAACAAAAAGAATAAAATACGTAAAAATAAACTTAACCTAAAAAGTGAAAGACCTGTACACTGAAAATTATAAAACATTGTTGAAACATTGAAGACATAAAGAAATGGAAAGATATTCTGTGCCCATGGATTAGAAGAAATAACAGTTAAAGTGTCCATATTACCTAAAACAATTGGCAGATTCAATGTAATCCCTATCAAAATGTCAACAACATTTTTCACAGAAATAGATCAAAGAATTCTAAAATTTAGATGGAATAACAAAAGACCTCTAATAGACAAAGTAATCCTGAGAAAAAAGAACAAAGCCGGAGCCTTTATACTCCCTGATTTCAAGATATATGACAAAGCTATAGTAATCAAAACATCATGGTACCGGCAGAGAAAGAGACAAACAGATGTTCAATGGGACAGAATTGAGAGTCCAGAAATAACCTCACACATTTATGGGCAGCTAACTTTTGACAAAGAGGCTAAAACATACAATGGAGAAAGGAAATTCTCCTCAATAAATGGTGTTGGGAAAGCTCGACAGCCATAGCAAAAGAATGAAGGTAGACCACTATCTTACACCATGCACAAAAAATGAGCTCAAAATGGGCTAAAGACTTGAAGGTAAGATCTGAAACCAAAAAACTAGACGAAAATAGACAGCATGCTCTTTGACATTGGTCTTAGTAGTATCATTTTGAATATGGCTTCTCGGGCAAGGGAAACAAAAGAAAAAAGTAAACAAATGGGATTACATCAAACTAAAATGCTTCTGCACAACAAAGGAAACCATAAACAAAGTGAAGACAATCTAAAAATTAGGAGAAAATATTTGCAAGTCATATATCTGATAAGGGGTTAATACCCAAAAAGTACAAAGAACAAATACAACTCAACAACAAATAAACAAACAACCCAATTAAAAAATGGGCGGAAAATCTGACAGAAATTTTCCCAAAGAAGATATACAGATGGCTCACAGGCACATGAAATGATGTTCAACATCACTAATTATTAGGGAAATGCAAATCAAAACCTCAGTAAGATATCATCTCACATCTGTCAGAATGGCTATTATTAAGACAAGCAATAATAAGTATTAGAGAGGATGTGGAGAAAAGGAAACCCTCATACACTGCTGATGGAAGTGTAAATTGGTGCAGCAACTATGGAAAATAGTATTGATGTTCTTCAAAAAACTCACAATAGAACTACCATATGATCGAGTTATTTCACTTCTGGGTATTTATCCAAAGAATACAAAAACACTAATTTGAAAAGATATATGCACCCCTATATTCATTGTAGCATTATTCACAATAGCCAAGACTTGGAAACAACCTAAGTGCCCAGCAACAGATGAATGGATAAATAAGATGTGGTATATACACACAATGGAATACTCCTCAGCCATAAAAAAGATTAAATCTTACATTTTGAGATAACATGATGGACCTTGAAGGTATTATACTAAGCAGACTAAGTCAAACATAGAAAGCCAAATAGTGCATAATTTCACTTATGTGGAAGATAAACAAACACACAGATACAGAGATTAGATTGATGGTTACCAGTGGGGAAGCAGGGGGAGGGAGAGGATGAAAGAGGTAAAGGGGCAGATGGATATGGTGATAGAGGGTAACTAGACTTTTGGTGGGGAACATGATGTAGTTTATATAGAAGGTGGAATATAATGATGCATGCCTGAAGTTTATACAATGTTATAAATCAAAACAACCTCAATAAAAATGTTTTTAAAATATTAAGTTAAAAATTAGTATTTTGATCTAATTGTTTTCTGACAATTTATTTATAATGTATTTTGTTTTCATTTTTGATTAGCTGGATGAATTGAAAATATACTTATCAAAATTGTGTCTAGGAAAAAAAAAACAACCTGCAAAAAAACAAACAAACAAAAAATTGTGTCTAGGCACTCAAAAGGTCCAAATGAATTAACAAGTCTCCATTCTGGACACTCAAATAAAAAGAGGGTACCTATATGTTTAAGCATTGTAAACAAAACTGAAGACACATTTTAAGGAGGAACCAAGCTATCAACTCTCTATTCTTCCACCCCTAATCCTAAGGTAAAAGAACATGGAGACTTGGGTTTTTCTTTTTTTCTTGCAATGGATGTTGCTGGCAATTAATGAAGCGTTAGCCCCTTTATGAACCTGGACTGACTGTTCTCGATCCCAGATGAATGGATTGGTAGGTTGAGTGACTTGTACTCGTAGGGGAGCTTAAGAGCTCCTAAATTCTTTTTCAGAGCATCACCTGAACGAACAAGATGTTCTTCTGACTGGGACTTAATCCTTCTATATTACTTTCCTGAGCACCCACCAATGTTACAAGTCTGTTAATCAAAAGTTGGACCTTGTCTTTCACTGGTTTATTTCACACAAGACCTGATCAGAGGAATGAAGGAAGTCATCTAATTGTTGGTCTTACTATTAGGAGAAACAAGTTTGGTATGATGTCATATGTAGAATGCACAGGAAAATTATGGAGATGTTTTTGTTTAGTCCATCATAATAGGGAGAATGTTCATTAATGAGAAATATGTCTAAGAAAAAGAAGGAGCCCTAGAGCTTTATAGAGGCAAGTAAATAAGGGAGTCGTCAAGGAGTCTTAGGATGGAAGGATGAGGGGCTGGCCCGGTGGCACAGCAGTTAAGCGCACAAGTTCCGCTTCAGCAGCTCCAGGGTTTGCAGGTTGGTATCCCGGGTGCAGACATGGCACTGCTTGGCACGCCATGCTGTGGTAGGCATCCCACATATAAAGTAGAGGAAGATAGGCATGGATGTTAGCTCAGGGCCAGTCTTACTCAGCAAAAAGAGGAGGATTGGCAGCAATTAGCTTAGGGCTAACCTTCCTAAAAAAAAAAAAAAAAGGATGGAATGATGAAAGTAGATGTTATCTCAGAATATGCAGGCAGTGGAGCATGCAGTTTGGTCCTTTGTGGTTAGCCTGTACCTGGATCACAGATAAGTGGAGGGATTTCTCAACCACTTCATTTTTCCAGGATCAGAGATCAGAGATCGAATGAAGTTCAACATTGTGAATAGATAGAAAGGCCATTATCTGCAAGATCATACTGAAGAGTGTGAAGCTATCTTCTGCTCATAATGTATCTGAAGCCTAATGTTGTTTACTATCAGAATTGTTGACATAAAGTGATTCTTTTCCAATGAAAAGAAGTATGACACCCCCCCTCCCTATTTGGGCTGATAATTCTTAGGTTTTTCTACTTTCTAATAGAAATATTAAACAACAAGCATGATCCATTTCTTACAGATGTATACACAATTTGTAGAAGAATATCTCATGGTTTTGACAATTCCTTTTTTACAAGCAATGTGAATTATTTTAGGGGAATGAGATGGCTAAGATTCTATAGGAACATACTTTGAGAAAACTAATGCCAGGTTTATAGGCTCTACATCTTTCAGCTGACAGAGAGCCTCTCCTATGGAAAATAGTCAATAACTTTGTTACAAGGTGCAGAATTTTCTAAGGTCTCTGGATATGGCAGTCTCTCCTACTCATATATAATTTTCTCTCTCCCTCCTATTTACACTGACAACTTGTATATTTTTAGTGGTTAATATTTCTTGAGTCTTTCCTAGACATAAAATTGGTGTGAACATAAATAAATTTCTTAAAATTATTTTTTTCTTCCATCGGTGATATTTTTCATTCTGAAATCATTAAAACATTTTTTCTCCCACGAATTTCCTTTCTATCCTGTCAGTCATTCTAAATTTTCATTTAATTTTTTGATGCTATTGTTCTTTGACTGTCTGAGGATCCCAGGATGAGTGCTCATTTTTAGGAATGAAGAATGAAATCAATTGATTAACATTTCTGAAATGGATTTCCTGTTTTTGTAAGCTTTTCCCATGAATGAAAGAATAGGACGCATATTTGTATTTATTGGGATTAGGGACACAATTGACATGTTTACTTTTAGAATATGGATAAGAAACTTGCAGTCAGGCTGTTACTTGTCCTATGCTGAAAAAAAAAAAGGGCTTACGCTAGGGACAACTTAACCCTGGAAGCCAATCCCTAACTTCTCTTTGACAGCCACTAATTTCAAAAATTTCTCTCCCGCTTTGGGAGAAAACTCTGCTGCCACTTCCGCTGATGAAGGAGAGGTAAATGGTGAAGGCTTCACATTTTAATCACATTCTGTCCTTCCAGATCCATTTGTTTTAACAATTAATTTTATGCTTGTTTCATTAAGTTTGATTCTTCACTAATTCAACATGTATTTATTGACAAGCACTGTGCTTGTTTCTGAAAAGATATCACTGAAGAGATCGTACATAATTTATGCCCAGGCCTCATGGTACTCAGGTCTGGCAGCTTCAGGAAAGTAAACAGGTCATAGCAGTAAGAAGGTGGTAGGTTGTTCAGCAGATCATGTAAAGGATGCTAAGGAAGTAATAGGAAGGCCTTCTGGTGCAAATCTTGGGGACAAGGTCAGAGAAAGCAGAAACCTAGGATAACCAGGAGTCAGCAGGATAGAGGGGTGGGCTGGCTGAAGAAGGGTAATATTTAACAGAAAAGGAACTTCATGCCTATGAAAGGAATTTATCACAGTCCAGGGGAGTCGGTAAGAGTAAGATCAGGCAGCAGTGTGGCAAAAGCCAGCCTGAGTAATTGAGAAGGGAGGGTGTGAAGCTAGTGAATGCAAGCTACTACTCGAGGGTTTGGTTGTGATGGGGAGCAGGGGACCCGCTAGTGTTGGGTAATAGATCATAGAAAATGAATTCTGCCAGTCCTCTGTAAGTCCCTTCATTCTGGTTACTGGTCTTCCCATTCAAGTTCTGGAGCTATATACACATAAAAAGTTAAATGATTATCAAAATATGACCAGGAATCTCATAGTGTATGCCCTGGTAAGAGAACGAAAAACAGTTTAGGGAGATGAGGTTATTTAGTGAACTGAGTTAGGTTTAGAACAAGCCAATTTCTGTTGTATAAGCAGACATATAGTGAGGGACAGCCACAAGGCAAATATTAGAGTGGGTAGCAGACCCTTTGCGAAAGTGCCTTTCTTTCTAGATGGAGAGGGATATGGGAGGAGAGATGGAATGGAACTCCATTGAAAATTTGGTTCAAGTGTTGTGACTGATAATGCCAAATATACACCATGAGGGTATGAAAAGTTTTATTACTGACCTAATAAGGCTTTCTGGAGAGGGCAAGAGGGGCTCGCAAGCAGGTCTGAAAATGACTTGAAAGAGCAAGAAGAGGTGACTAGAATCGGGTTTTACTCTGGGGTGGGGTCAGAGCAAGGGGTTCCTCACATGGGACCATAGCTTTCATAGTTTCAACTTCTTGCTTGCACCAAAGGAGGAAGTGTCCAGGCTTTCTTAGCAGCTTGCTCAGCTGTGGAGCAGAAGGGGCTAGGAGAGTGACGGGCTTCAAAAGTGTCAGTGGTCAACATGAAAGTTAATTCAACTCTTTATGCAGAGAAGAATCTTTCTAAAGCTTTGAATCTGATGAAATGCTTTTGCTGGTTCCATGCTGATGCAGGATACTAAAATACATTTCAGGTAACAGAATTTTAACCTTGAGTTCTTCAACCATTTTCTCAGGGGGCAAGCGAGTCTTCTTTATTATGAACCACATTTCAAGTAATCACCCTAGTCTAAATGCAAACAATGATTAACTTGTTAGACAAATTAATTTTAGCTGAAAGAGCAGCTGACTGTGGGTTCTTCCCAAGATAAAAACCTTTTTTCAAAGTTGTTTGAAGCAAGTAAAACAACAGACAGTCCATAACGAGTCATTGGCATTGAATTAGAGTTTTCCGATTTTCAGGACTAGGTCAACAGAGTTAGACCATGAAAGAAAGCAGCCTAAGAATCTAAATTCATAAGCAAAGGGCTAAATCTTTGCACCACGGTGTAGAAGTGAAGGGGAAATGGAGTTGATCTAGCTATAGAAAATGAAGGAAGTTTTGTTTAGATTATTCCAAAGGGAAAAGTGAATGTCTTTTTGGAAAAGACGTGCTAAAATTGGCAGAATTATCATAATCTAACATCTGAAGTTTGATAAGGTCAGCTTTTTTTTGTTATTTTTTAAATTTTGGCCCTGAGCTAACATCTGTTGCCAATCTTTTCTTTTTTTTCCTTCTTCTTCTCCCCAAAGTCCCCCAGTACACAGTTGTATATCCTAGCTGTAGGTCCTTCAGGTTCTGCTTTGTGGGACACTGCCTCAGCGTGGCTTGATGATCAGTGTTAGGGTCTGTGCCCACGATCCCAACTGGTAAAACCTTGGCCCACCAAAGTGGAGCACATGAACTTAAGCATTCAGCCATGGGGCTGGCCCCCTGGTAAGGTAATCTTTCAAGGACTCTCAACTAAGCAAAAATTATAAGCCTTGACAGCATTCCTCTTTATTGAGATGGACCAATAATCTTAGAATAATCGAAAAAACTGTTGCCCATATGATCAACAGATCTATTATACAAGGATATAATGGCCTTCAAATCAGCCAAGGGAAAGAACATTCCAATTTTGATAGTCTTCAATAGGCCCTGTTGTTTTATGCTCATTGAAATTGCCTGCCTTATCAAGATTAAAAATATCAGCAGAGACAGAAATGACATTATTTTGGAAAATATTGTTGCCTTTAAACATTCATCTCCCATCTGATTTTTAAAAATATGCTTCTTGCTTTTAGAATCTTCAAGGACTACTAGGTAGAACAAATTTATAACTGAATTATTCCATAAAGAGAGATGGAGGAGTGTTAATTCAGACCCACTACTTATTGACACACAATAAGCAATACTTCAGTAATAAATGGATTAGGTCAGAGATGGTGAATTATTTAAAGAGATCTTCGTTCCTAAAGAAGAGTGGATATTTGGGAAACCAGCACATCAGCCACACTCAGAAGAAGAGATGAGACTCAAGATATCTCATTTTGGTTAATAGAGCTAAAAAAACAATTGCTGCTAAGCACAGGCATTATTTTGAAAGCAGAAATATTTTAATATATTTTATTATGGACTTAACAATAAAAAGTCACTTTCAAAATCAACCAAATCTCTTAAAATTAGAAGCCAAAATCAATAACTTCCTCCAAAAAATATGGTAGATAAATTAATTTTCTGTACTTGGATTAGCTAATTTATCTACTTGACACTTGCATATATTTAACTTTTTAAAATTGCATTATATTATTTTACATGAGAAGTACGAATTCCAGTGGATGTGTTATGAGTGTATGTCAAAGGTCTTCAGCCAGGGTTTCATATCTACTCTTACCACTTGTTGGTTATATGAAATTGGCAAGTTAATTAATCTCTTTGTACCTCAGTTTCTTCATGTGTATAGTGGGAATCATATTATACTTACATGATTGCTGCGAGAACTAAATGTATAACGTGCACTAAATACAAGCAAAGTATCTACTACTCATAAACATCCAGATATTAGCTCTTTTTAAAATGGTATTTTCCCTTTCTTTAAGGGAAGAACCTTACTTTCCCTTTGTTTGAGGGAGGAAGACTCTTAAGATTAAAACACTGACTCTTCTCATCATCACATGTATCTTCACTGTATCATAACATGTATCTTCAGTTTCCTATGCTTGCACTTTGTACAGTCTTTTTTGCTATTCAATAATACATTTATGCTCATGGATGCTTCCCAAGAAAGTTGATCTTGTCATGTAGAGTCCAAAAGGAAGACAGAAACTCCCTACTTGACAAAAATATAATAATAAAAGAGAGGGATATAACCTGACCTCAGTTCCATGCCAGGAAGAAACTGGCGATGTCTCGTCTCTTCCTTGATGGTCTCTCTCCATGTCATTGAAGAGCATCTAGTAAAGTCCAATGAACCTGTTTTTCTTGGTTTGCTTGTCTTTGTCCTTAGTTCTCCAGCACAATGTCAGGTGTCTGTAATTAATCTGCAGTGCCAAAAGCAGTTTCAAGTGACCTATTTCCTGTTTCACCTTTTGTCTACCCGGGATTTTTCACAACAGTGGATGAGATTTAGCTCTGAGGCAAACAGACTTTATGTCTTATGTCACAATCCCCCAAATCACTAAAATTTCAGCAGAACTGCAGCAAAAAGCTTCAAACACTCTGCCCCACGTGCCAGCTCAAGTGCCTTCCATAGTGTCTCTCCACTCTTCTGACTCAGATTTTTCTCTAAAGTTTAAGGAAGGGCACTAAGCCCTTCAGAACACAAGGTTAACACTCCTGCGGGGCAAGTCTCAACAGACAGGGGAACAGAATTGATTGGTAAGCACCCCAGCTGCCAGTCCCCTGCAGGGATGATTTTGATAGTCATTCTGTAAGATTCCACTTTGGGTTTTCTTCCTTCTGTGTCTCACTCATGCCACTCTTTTCCTCCACTCGATGGGATTTTCTCTCAAATAAGTTACTAGTTCTGAAAGTTACATGTCAAGAACCTTTTTTGAGAGAACCCAAACTAAAACCAGGTCCTTCTAGTTTTCTCTTTTAATTTCTGCATCACCATGTTACTTTCTCATAGAGGAGAGTTTCAAGTTAGGCTTTATCATTTTGCTTCAATATGGTAATGAACGTACTCTAAGCAGAAATTCATTGACGTTTCTGGCATGAAACACATATGAAGGTGCGTGATTTTTGTCATTGTTGTTTTCAATTTATTTCCATATTCATATTCAATATGGCCATATTCAATATCAAGAATATAAGAGGTTGGAAATTCTGCTTCCTCCCAAGATGGAATAACAGTTCATATTTACCATCCATCCTTAAATAACCAAAAAAGTTTTTAAAAAATGAAACAATGTTTTTAGCATTTGCTAATAGGCAGTACAGAGCAGTGATCCCTGACAGACGGGAAACGTGAAAGCCCTGGGATTGCCCACAGCTTAACGCCTGGAGAGAAGAGGGGCATAGGCAGAGCCAGGGGTATCCCTGAGTTGAGGGATAAAGGAGGCCAAGATGACTACAATCCACAGAGCAGAGTGTCAGAGAGGAGAAACTTGCAGAGAGGGAGAACTTCAGAGATCTTCAGAGGATCCTTTTCAACAGAGTGATTGTCAGCATATGCCTGCGAAAACACTAACTGAGCTGAGGCAGTATGCAAGAAGGAGAAATAACTTGAGATTGGAAAGAAAGAAAGAAAAAATGACTCTATTTGAAGATGACATCATTGTCTACATAAAGAATCTCTAAGAACCTACGAAAAAGCTAATAGAACTAATAAGTGAGTTCATCAAAGTTGTAGGATACAAAGTCAACATACAAAAATCAATTGTATTTATATATATTAGCAACGGACAATTGAAAGTTAAACTTTAAAATTAAAAACCATTTGCAATAGCACCAAGAAACATGAAATATTAGGTATACATAATAAAATATGTGTAAGAACTCTATGTTGAATATTACAAAATACTGAAGAAAGAAACCAAAGAAGACCTGAAGAAATGGAAAGATATGTCATGCTTATGGATTGGGAGACTCAATATGTAAAGATGTAAATTCTGCCAGAAATAGTATATAAAGTCAATGCAACTCAAATTAAAATCATAGCAAGATTTTGGCAGAAATTAACAAGTTGATTTTATAATTTAAATGAAAAGACAAAAGAACTAGACCTGTCAAACAATTTTGAAAAAGAAGAATGAAGTTGAAAGACTCTCACTATTAATCCACAATAATCAAGACAGCATAATGTTGGTAACAAAGATAGACACACAAATAAATGGAACAGAATAGAGAGCACAAAATACACCCACACATATAAGGGTAATTAATTTCTAACAAAGGTGCAAACGCAATTTAATGCAGAGAAGGTTGTTTTTCAACAAATTATTTTGGTACAATTAGAATTCCACACACAAAGAAACAAAGTTGGGGCTGGCCCCGTGGCCAAGTGATTAAGTTTGCATGCTCCGCTTGGGCGGCCCAGGGTTTCACCGGTTCAGATTCTGGGTGCAGATATGGCACCACTCATCAGGCCATGCTGAGGCAGCATCCCCTGTCACAACTAGAAGGACCCACAACTAAAATACACAATTATGTACTGTGGGGCCTTGGGGAGCAGAAGGGAAAATTAAAAATTAAAAACAAGCCAAAGTTTTATCAATATCTTGTGTCACATTAAAAATTAACTAAAAATTGATCAGAGGCCTAAATGTAATACCACAAAACTTCTTGAAGAATACAGGACAAAATCTTTGTGGCTTTGAGTTTGGCAAAGATTTCTTAGATATGACACCAAAAACGTTGTACATAAAAGAAAAAATGATAAATTGAACTTCATCAAAATGAAGAACTTCTCTTCTTCAAGACTCATTGTTAACAAGATGGAAAGAAATGCCACATACTTTGAGAAAATATTTACAAATCACAGATTTTTATTAAAAAATTCCATTCAGAATATATAAAGAATTATCAAAACGCAACAATAAAAAACCCAACAACACAATTTTAAAAATTGGACAAAAGCCATGAATGTATAATTCATCAAAGGAGATATAATAATGGCAAATAAGCACATGAAAATATATTTAATATCAGTAGTCATTACGGAAATGCAAATACAAACCACAACGAAACATCATCATGCATTTTTTAGAATGACTAAAATAAACTTTAAAAACAAGAAATATTAAGTGCAGGCTGGAATATCTTGCAATTAGAACTCTCATACATTTCTGGTTGGGAGCGGCAAGTGATAAGCGACTTTGGAAAATGTTTTGTAGTTTTCTATAAATGTGAACTTAAATATGAAATTACTATGAAATGCAACAATTATACTCCTAGATTAATTGACAATGTATCCACACAAAAAACTGTAAACAAATGTTTATAACAACTTTATTCATAATCTCCCAAATGAAAAGAAATTCCAATGTTCTTCCTCTGCGGAAGATATAAACAAACTGTGACATATCCATGCAATAAAATACTACTCATTGATAAAAAAAGAAGCTACTAATAAAGAAAACTGTATGGAAAAATCTCTTATTTGTTTTCTATTGCTGCCATAACAAATTACCATGACTTTAGAAGCTTAAAACATCAAATTGATTATTTTAAGGTCTTTAATTAATTAATTAATGTTAATTATCTTAAGTAGGTCAAGAGTCTGACAAGGGTCTCACTGGCTAACATCAATGTATTGGCAGGGCTGAATTCTGTTCTGGGGGGAATCTGTTTTCTTCAGATTGTTGGCAGAACTCAGTTCTTGTAAGAACAAGGAAAAGGTTCCCATTTCCTTGCTATTTGTTGGCTGAGGCCTGTTCACAGTTTATAACGCCACCTGTATGCCTTGGCTCCTGGTTCCCTCCTTCCATCTTTCGAACCAGCAATCTCCCATCATTTGAATCTCTCCTGCCTCTTCCGCCACAACTTCCTCACTCTTCTGCTTTCCTCTGCGTTTAAGGGCCCATGTGATTACATTGGGTCCACCCAGATAATGCAGAATAATCTCACTATTTTAAGGTGTAATGATTAGCAACCTTAGTTCCATCTGCAGAATCTCTTCTGCCATGTAAGATAACATACACAGGTTCCAGGGATGATGGTGTAGATATAAATTCTACATTATACAGCCTACTACAAATCTCAAATGCATTATGCTAAATTTAAAAAGTCAGAGTCAAAAGCTACATACTGTATGATTCTGTTTGCATGAAGTTCTGGTCGAGGTCAGCTAGAGGTACTGAAAAAAAGTAAATAATTTCTAGGGTGGGAGTAGAGGGAAAAAGTTGATGACAAAGGGCCATAGGGGAATTTTTAGTATTGATGGCACTGTTCTATATCTTGATTATGGTGGGGCTTACTCAGCTGTGTTTGTTAAATCTTTCAAAGCTATACACTAAAAATTATGAACTTTAGGATATGTTATTTACAGCTTAATTTAAAAATATATGAAAATATGGATATAATGGGAGCACAGAGAATTAGTTTCATGTGCAAAAGTTATCATCATATGTGGAGGTAAATTTAATATATATTAAAAATAAATTCATTTAATAAAAAAAAGATAAAAGAGAAACAAAAGTGGCTTTAAAAGTAGGCGTGAGATGTTATCAGGAGCTTCTCAACTGTAACATCTATATGGGGTCCCCATCAAGATACTTGAGGTGGTCCTTTAGAATAGTACCGCCCTTAGTCCTCAGCTCCTGCCTAGTTGCTCAACATTTTAAGACACAAGAAGCAGCTTGTGTAATTATTGCATTGACATTTTTTTAAACTCATATACAAAGTTGTCAATTAATGAGAAATTATAGGACATTCATGCCAGCTAATCTCATCTTGTTTCTTAAAAAGTGTCCTGGACACTATCCATTGTTTGCCACTATCAATTCAACATAGTAGGCTTTCACAATTTTCTGAGCCAAGTTATAATAACAGAAGTAGCATTATCATTTAATTATTTTTTATTTTCAATAATTTCTTGATATCAGTAAGTGCATTATAGAATGAGAATAGGCATGGTAGGTCATACATTACCGGTGGAAGTGGACTGAGTATACAGAGTCAATCTGGTTAAATTAATGGCACTAGTACCCAAAATGCCCATGTGACTTTTCTTAAGTACATCCCTTCCTTTAAACCTGTTCCCTTCTGGAATTTGGCAAGTACAGTTTGTTCCCATTGTTCAAAGTGTGAAGAAATGAATCCCATAAGTTTATTACAAACAGATATCTTTTTTTCTGTTTACTATGCCTCATATGATCCACGGGAAATAGTACACACGGAGGTCATTGCCAGTAGAAAAAAATCATTTTGAACTCCACTTGCTTTTGTCAGATTCTCCTAATTTACTCCAAAGAAAGGGCAAGCAATTTTCACTCTCTTTTCAGAAAAATATTATAATTCCACGTATCATTCCTTTAATTTTATAATAAGTGACCATTTAAATGAATATCTTTCCAAATAATATTTAGATCCTGTGGTTCAATGTTTGAATTAAGTTACCTTTAGTGGGATAACAGTGAGGCCAGACACAGATCAAGACAGAGAAACTGGAGAGGGACTCATGGTTTTATCCTACTCACAGCTTCCTGGGGAGAGCCCAGTACACCACGCAGGGCCGCTCAGGGAAGCGCCGTGGTCAGTCGGCAGGCAGAGAGAATGGAGCTGTGGGCAAGCGTCTTTGCTGTGGTTTCCACAGGAAGGAAGGGTGTGGGGGAAGAGGAGTTGAAGATTGGCTAGCTTTCTTTGAAAGTGGACCCCCACAAACTTCATGTTCACTGTTACTGTTAAAGCATATTTTTGGGACTACCTAAAGTCTCCAGATGTTTGTGAGTGAGCCAGGGTTTACTTGGGAACAGATAGTGATCATTTTATAGATGTTAAAACAATTTACAGAAAATTAAAAGAAAGTTTAATACATTAAGCCCATGAGAAAATAGAAAAAAAGATAATATTCTGATGATTATCTATACATTTTACTTTCGTAAATTCAATAGTAAAAGATAAATTTCTACATTCCCAGCTTCTTGCATTTTGATCAGCTCAACAATTTTTATATTATAACGTTGACGTTTTGATATTGACAACATACATGAATAAAACTTTGCATGTTTGTGTTCGTGTTTTAACATTAATATTTGCATCTGAATAAAAATCTCTAAGTTAATAGATAACATTAGATAGATAATGTCTAAAATTATCCTGTCTGGAAAAAATTAAAACTTCATAATAGGGCTCATCAAAATAGATGCATCCTGACTGATGTCTTAAAAATAATAATCAAAATCTGTTAGATCTTGACAAAAGTAAAACAGGAAGCCATACCTATATGAATGTTTGAGTTTTAACTTTTTGAGTTAAAAATTAACATTTCCATCTTAATCTTTATAATTTAACACTTGAATTCTATCCAACACAACAATAAGAATAAAAGGCAATAAACACATAGTGTGGACAATCTCACTACTCAGGAATAATTTATCATGTATGTAAAATATTCAAGAACTTTCTGAGGAGTTTTTAAGAGTGAGTTTGGGAACAAGCACAATTAGAATATCTGTTCAATATATAAAGTTATCCATGAACTACATTTTTTTATAGTGTTCATTTTTTAGTATACAATAGGCAGTTCGTCAAGATTTTCAGAAAAGCTGAATAAAATATAATTGAAGAAGGAGAATGCTAAAGAAAGACAAATTTACTATCTGTGTAGCCCTTCCTTTCCCCTCTCCATTTATATATATATCAGTTCCAACTACTCTTGCAAGTCACCTTTACTGATCATAGAATCAAGCCTGTCTCCCTGCGTCCACCCTTCCTCACTCTCCACAACTTCCACATGGCTACTTCATCATTCCCCACGCATACAATGTTTCTATACACAGGCACTTTCATGTGGGTGATAAATTGTGAGACCATCCCCAAAATATCTCATCTGCAGGTTTGGTATCACTCTATTCCTTTAACTCAAATGAAGTGTATTACCTGGAAGAGGCAACCTCTGTAAGTCCATTGCAATCATCAGATAGATAGGGAGCAAGCTTTTAGATGACACAAAGGACAGGCAACATTCACAACTAGAGACGAAGATGTATAAAAGAAGGACTGGAAGAAAGAGATGGAAGAAAGTGTGATGTCATCTCAGCAACAACCAAAGAGTAAGAATCAATTGGGTGAACCCTGAGTATACAGAAATAAGAGAAGAGCCTTCACATTTTTCAGAATGTTGCATATATATCCTTTCTCCCTGATTGGAGCAGAAATTTATCTAAGTCTACACTGACAGTGCATGATGGTAAGTGAAATACTGATATCAGGAAGTAATCTTCTCATTTGTGCAATCACAGGATCAAGAAATAGACAGTGCAGCCCTAGCATCCAGAACCAGGAACATGAAGGTTAGACGCAATCCATCCTAGACTCAGTCCTAGACTGAGACCACGGTATCCTCGTCACTCTCTGCTTGAGGATTCTCCAATACTCAGCGGAACAAGCCTATAGTTACCCCTAGAACTGTCTGATAATTTTATCCTCAAATTCTTGCAAATACTATGTAAAAGGGTGAGGTGAACTACTAGTAATTATATTTAACATGACTTTAATAGAGGATGTAAAAATAGAAAAGATGGTAAGACAAATGACTGAGATCTGAATAAATAACATGATGAGGGGAACTGAAGGAAACACTCAGGTAAACAAATGAAGGGACTAAAGGTGTGTGTGTGCTGGGAGGGGGGAAAGATGGGAGAGGAATCAGATCAGGAGCCATTCAGTGAAAAGTGGGGGAGAATTTGTGAGTAACCCCTTGGCTGTGGTGGTCATGTGGTGTGCAGGTGTCAGCATGGCCACCTGGACATGAAGCATGTGGCAGCATGAGCATCAGCGAGGTTTGCTAAAGAAGCAAGTATTCACAGATAAAACAGTTTTCCATGTGTTCAGGCACCATATATATAATAAAAGACAGGGAAAAAACCTCGAAAGCTTGATATTATAGTAAATGGTAAGAGGATTTGCAATTTTATATCTTTCATTGAGTCATGAATTGTTTTGTTCTTTTAGCATAGTATCGCTTCTAACTGTTCATGGAATAAATTCCAACAACCTTAACATAGTTTTTGCGACCTGGCATCATCTGGTCCTGCTTAGTACTCTCATTTTTATCAGTTATTGGGTGAGGAATCTTAAATTTTGGGGGTCTAAACATAAAAATGCTTATATTTATTTATTCTCTTTTGTCAAATCTGTTTTCATGATCATTGTGCATTTCTTTATTTCTTTAAGTAATTTTAATGAATAAGTAACACATGTATGGCTATGAAATTCAAAGGTTTTGTAATAGTGCATAAGATAAATGACCCTATCTGCCACCCAGTTACCCACCTGGGAGGGAAGAGTTGAGATTTATTACTTGTGCATGCTTCAAAAGATATTCCAATCATATAAGAACTTTTTGGTTTTGCCATACAAATGGTAGCATAAGAGAAATGCTATTCTTCACCTAGCTTTATTCTATCTATCTTAATCATCAATTTATGACTGGATGGATAGATGTTTTCCATGTCAGTACATATGGAACCGTTTCATTTTAATTGACTGCATAGTATTCCATTGTATGGAATAAAAAAATGATATTGCCTTAGCTCAGATCCTCCAGATAGTAGAACTGATGCCATAATTAAGTACTAACATTTTATTTGAGAGGTGCTCAGGGCAATGAGGGTGAGGGAAGAGGAATTGAGGCATGGCAAAGTGTGAGGCAATGTGATGTGAGTCATGCTGCCTACTGCTTGAGGACAAGCAAAAAAGAGACACAGCTGGATGCTCAGTTCACTTGACGTGGGGGACTTCTCCAGATGGGTTTCAAGGAGGAAACACATCTCAGTGTAGCCACAATAGAAAGAAAGGAGGGGATATTATCTGCCCATCTCCCTCCAGTCACCTGTTTTACATTAGACAAGCTTCACCTTCAGCTTATCTCTGTGTGTCTAAGTTATGTCATCTGGTCTCTCATCAGCCATTCAGGAAACCAGATGTTATATCTCATAGTGTGATATTTCATCCAAGTCCAAAATAGAAGGCTGATCCAATGTGGAGGGGTCATCCACTAAAAGAGAGAGTAAAGAGAGTAAAGCTAATCAGAAAAGGAACAAAAGGTTTATTTCCCAGTGGAGGCATTTTATAAGAGAACTATGAAAAATTTAGTGTGATTGGAGAAGATGGAGGACAGAGAAGATATATCATAACTTATAATGCTATCTACAATTGATTGTCATTCAGACTGTTTTTAATTTAGCAATGAATATCCTTCTTCATATACCATGTCTCACAAACGCAATTATATCTGTAGAATTTTTCTGAGAAGTGGAATTATTGCATCAAAGGGAAGGTACATTTAAGACTTTTAACAGGTAGACATGCACTTATTTGATTTCTATTCTGCTCAGTGTTCAATGAGATTCTTTAGACTGAAGAGTCTTTCATTTGATATCTTTTGTCAGTTTTGTAAAATTCTCAACCATCATGCCTTTGAATATTGCTTCTTCCCCATTCTCTTTCTCCTTTATTTTTGGGACTTTGATTTGTGTCTGTTAAATTTTTCTAGCATGACCCACATACCTCTCATATTCTATCCTTTCTCTCTTCATGCTTGAGTTTAGATACACCCCAGTAAACTATGCCTCTCTTCTGCTGTGTCCAATGTTCTTTTAAACTAATTTCTTGGCTTTTTCAATTCTAGGCTTTGCCATTAATGTTTTTTTAAATATTCCAGTTCTCTGGAGAAATTTTCCATCTTGTCATCTATTTTCTTGAACATATTAATCACAGTTATTTTGAAGTCCATGTTGGATAACTTCAATATCCTGATTACCTTTGGGTCTATCCTATTGTCTGGGTTTTTTCCTTGGTTTTTTCTCTTTTATTTCTGTCTTCTGGCATGACTGGTAATTGTTTATTGAATGCAAAGAATGTTTTTTGAGTTTAAAGTATCATCAAGGTAATTTGAGGCTTTGCGTGGTCTTATATTCTTCAGAGTTTACTTTTGCTCTGGCAGGCAGTTAGAATTGTGGCAGACCACCCTACTGAGCTGACATGAAGCTGCAGTTCAGTGCTGCGAGAGGCTGTCTTTTTCAGATTCTCCTTTCTTCTGGATAATAGCCCCTCTGGAGTCCTGGATGTTTGAAGTGTTTTACCAGGGACCTTCCTCTTTGGTGGGCTCCGATCTCTAATTGTTGACTTCTCAGCACTGTCAGACTCCCAAAGTCCTCTTCAGCTTCCCACACTCTTAGTCACCGCTTTTTCCTTAGTTTCTCAACCTCTGGGCCCCATGAATTTAAGGAAATGTGCTGCAGGAGAACAAGCTTGCCTTAATGTGCTTCCTTCTCTCTGGAATCTTGGCCCCTCAAGACTTGGCAACCATGGTTGCCCTAAACACAAATTTTAGTCTCAGTGCCGCACAATTGCTGAAAGCTCTGTTCTGCTCCAGCTGCCAAACTATTGCTTTCTGGTGAGCTTCTCAGCCTCTGAGCTTCACGCAGGTTGGGAATTTACAAGAACTTTGGGAGAAAAATTGTGTGAGCATGAGACTCTTCTCAGGGCACTTCCATTTTCTCTGAGATCTCCACCCAGGATCTTGGTCTTAAAATATATATATATAAAACTAGACTATATAAGGATTAATATATTATATATTATCATAATAACAATATATATTTTATATTAATATATAATTCATATGTATGAATATACTTGTGTGTGTATATACATATAAAAATTCTAGAGGTCAAAATCTTTTTCTAGTTCTTCTCAGTGACACGGTGGTCTACACAAAATCGTCCATCTTGAGTGCAGTGTTAGTGGAAATAAAAATTGAACTCTTAACATGTTTCCTAAATTAAGAATCACATTAATATTTTGTGGATGTTTTGGAATTCCAGGAGCATATTTTGAATGTGGCATACCTCTGATTGAAGTACTGTGTCAAATATCATGCCCTGTATTGTAAAAGGGCTAGTAAAAAGAAAATGGAAGAAAAATAAAAGATACTGTGTATTGGGAAATCAGCACAAGTGGAAATGTTTGGAAGTATGTGGAGGAATTTATAGATCACGCTGACAGTTTTAGAGGTTATGAAGAATAAATCTGTTAACGTTATGCTCCAAAGAAAAGATATATGAAATAAAATTTGAAAGGAAATTTTCTCATAGATACAGGAAAATAAATGTGTAGGACCTCTTTTTAAAAACTGCTATCATCATCATATTAAAATAAAAGATATGATCTTTTTTTCCCACATAAATTGAGCTGAATGTAAGGTCCAGAAGTCTACGTATATTTCTGCTGCTGTTGTTTATGTTAATCTCAGACAATTTATTTTTTTAAATAAAAAAATTATTTCTGTAAAATTACCGGGGATTTTACTCTATATTTTGAAGTTTCAGAATTTCCTCAAACAAATGAAAATATCTATCTAATATTCCAGCATTCATGTGACAAATACTTGTTGAGTGTCCAGCGTGTTCCAGACACTAAGATACTTGGGATGTGGCAATAAGCATAACAAGGCAGTAAAACATAGGACACTGCAGACTGAAACAGAGATTATGCCCGGGAACTTTGGGACAGAGTGCTCTCAGGATCACTGTGTGGGAAGGAAGCATCAGGAACGGGCCTAGGGATAATTTGAGGTGTGGAACACATTCAAGGCCTCAGCCTAGCCCTGTGGGGAGCTCTGAAGCTGGACTTACCCTTCAGAGAGTCCCACGATGGGTGAGGGAATCAGATTCTGTATGGTCACTCTGACCAGGTACTGAAGGCAGGTGCATCCTGGCAAGTGGCATGGCCTTGGTCCAGGCAGCTCTCTTCAGTGGATGCAGTTCCTGGCCAGCCCGACAGCTGATGGCTGTCAGCAGGTTGCACTCCCAGCAGCTGGGGGAAAGAAAGCCTTTCTGTCCTGAAGAGGGGATCTGGGCAGCAGGGCTCAGAGTCCACTACATGCGGTTTGTCAGAAGGTGATAAGTACTACTGAAAAAGAAAAACTATAGTAGGTCTTTTGGAGGACCAGGAATGCTGGAGGGGCTAGTTTGCTGTTGGTCGGGAAGAGGCTTCAATGAGAAGGCGATATTTGAGCAAATAGTGAAGGGGGTGAGAGAGTTAGCCATGAGAATGTGTAAGGCAGAGAGGACAGGCAGTGCAAAGCCCCTAAATTGTCTGCATGCTGGTGTATGCAAAGAACAGCAGGAGGTAAGTGTGGGTAGAGCAGTGTGAGTGAGTGAGGAGTGGAAGAGACGAAGGCGAGGTCAGCGAGGAGATGATGGGCCAGTTTGTGCAGGTGCTTGTGGGCCTCTGAAGACTGTGGCTTTTACTGAGTGCAGTGGAGAGCCACCGGGTGGTTGAGCAGAGGACTAAATTGATCTGATTTATGTTTTTAAAAGGTTAACTCTGGCTCCTGTGCTGGGTGTGTACTATAGGGGATCAGAGTTAGAAGCAAGCTAGAAATTATATTGGACGTAAATGGTATAAAATAACTAACCTACATGAAATGGTGCATTGGTGAAGGCCACTCTCTCAGTTTGAGGCATAATGATAATGAAGACAGAAAAACCCCTTACTACCAGCCAGGCACCCTGTTTTACAAAATTGTTCTCACTGAATCGTCACAATGATCATCTTTGGTATAGACACTGTTATTATAGCAATTTTACAGATGAGGAAACAGCAGCACAAAGGGTACCTAACTTTTCTAATATCACACAGCTAGTAGGATAAGGAGCCACAGACGGAGCTGAGATGGAACCTGTTTCTTCATGAGGAACGAAAGGTTTTCTGTAATCCAACAGTGACAATCTCCTTGCATTTTCTTAGGTGAATTGTTATTCTGAGCAACAACTACTTTGCTCACACTCATTAAATGCCCAGCCCATCAGAGTATAAGTTTTACAGTTCTTTTGTTAAATTTATTCCTAAGTATTTTATTCCTTTGATGCTACTGTAAGTGGATTTTCTTTCTTAGTTTTATTTTTGGATTGTTCCTTGCCAATGTGTGAAAATGCAATTGATTTTTTAATATATTGATCTTGTATCCTTCAATGTTGTTGAACTTGCTTGTCAGATCTAATTTTTTTTAGTGAATTTCTTATGAATTTTCATATACAACATTTGTCATCTACAAATAAAGATAGATCACATCTTCCTTTCATATCTTGATGCATTTTATTTCATTTTCTTCCCTAATTGCCTTGGCTAGAATTTTCCGTACAATATTGAAGAGAGCGGCCACAGGGGACATGCTTGTCTTGTTCCTCATCTTGGAGGGAAACTATTCAGTCTCACCATTGAATATGATGCCAGCTGTCGGTTTTTCATAGATGCTGTTCATCAGGTTAAGGAAGTTCTTTTCTATCCCTACTTAGTTGAGTGTTTTGTCATGAAAGGGTGTTGAATTTTGCTAAATGCATTTTCTGCATCTATTGAGGTGATCATGTGGTTTGTGTCCTTTATTTCTATAGATGTGATGTGTTACAACAATTGACTTTCAGATACGAAAAATCCTTTGCATTCTTGGGATAAATCCCACTTGATCATGGTGTGTAATCCTTTTTATATACTCCTGGATTCAGCTTGCTAGCATTTTGTTGAGGAATTGTTCATCTATATTTGGTCTGTAGTTTTCATATGATGTCTTTGTCTAGTTGTGCTATCAGGTTAATGCTGGTTCAGAGAATAAGTTGGAAATTGTTCCCTACTCTTCTATTTCTTTCTAAATTTATTGAGATATAATTGACATATAACATTGTATAAGTTTCAGATATATAGCTAGTGCTTTTATATATGTATATGCTGCAAAATGATTACCACAATAAGGTTAGTTAACACATCCATTACTTCACATGGTTACAATTTTTTGTGTGTGTGGTGAGAACCTTTAAAATTTACTCTCTAAGCAACTTTCAAATATGCAATACAGTATTGTTAACAATAGTCACCATGCTGCACATTAC
Organism: Equus caballus; assembly: GCF_041296265.1. Classification (NCBI taxonomy): domain Eukaryota; kingdom Metazoa; phylum Chordata; class Mammalia; order Perissodactyla; family Equidae; genus Equus; species Equus caballus. Next base: position 28,289,856 of record NC_091700.1, on the reverse strand, counting down.
AGCCCCAGAAATTGTTCATATTATGGCTGGAAGTTTATGCTCTTCGATCACCTTCACTCAATTCTCCTAACCCTCCTATCCCTCACGCCTGGAACCACCTATCTTTTCTTTGTTTCTATGAGTTTTTAAAAAATATTCTATATGTAAATGAGATCATCCAGTACTTTCCTTTCTCTGTCTGACTTATTTCACTTAGCATAATGCCCTCAATGATCATCCATGTTGTAGCAAATGGTAGGATTTCCTTCTTTATTATGGCTGAATAATATACTTTTCTATATATACGTATATGTATATATATATTTACCACATCTTCTTTATCCATTCACTGTCAGTGGACACTTAGGTTGTTTCCATATCTCAGCAATTGTGAATAATGCTGCAATGAACGTGGGGGTGCAGATGTCTCTTCAAGATAGTGATTTCCTTTCCTTTGGATATATACCCAGAAGTGGGATTGCTGGATCACATGGTAGTTCTATTTTTAATTTTTTGAGGATCCTCCATACTGTTTTCCATAGCGGCTGAACCAGTTTACATTTCCACCAACAGTGCACAACGTTCCCTTTTCTCCACATCCTCACCAACACTTATCTCTTGTCTTTTTGATGATAACCATTCTAACAGGTGTGAGGTGATATTTCATTGTGGTTTTGATCTACATTTCCTAATGATGTTGAGTACCTTTTCAATACTTGTTGGCCATTTGTACATCTTCTTTGGAAAAATATCCATTCTGGTCCTCTGACCATTTTTTAATCTGATTGGTTGTTTTTGGTATTGAGTTGTATGAATTCCTTATATATTTTGGATATTAACCCTCTATCAGATACATAATCTGCAAATATTTTCTCCTATTCAGTAGACTGCCTTTTCATTTTGTTGGTGGTTTCCTTGATGTGAAGAAGATTTTAAGTTTGCTGTAGTCCCGCTTTATCATTATATAATGACCTTCTCTTTCTCTTGTTATCATTGGCTTGACGTCTATTTTGTGTGAGGGAAGTATAGCTACCTGTGCTCGCTTTCAGTTTCCACATGCATGGAATACCTTTTTCCATCCCTTCATTTTGAACCCATGTGTGTCCTTATAGCTGAAGTGAGTCTCTTGTAGGCAGTATATAGTTCGTTCTTTTTTTGTTTTATCCATCTAGCACTTTATGTCTTTTGATTGGAGAATTCAATCCATTTACATTTGGAGTAATTATTTATAAGTAAAGACTTACTAATTCAATCTTATTAATTGTTTTCTCACTGTTTTGTCATTCCCTTGTTTCTTTCTCCCTCTCTTGCTGCCTTCCTTTGTGAACTGATGATTTTACATAGTGCTATGCTTTGATTCCCTTCCCTTTATCTTTTTGAATCTACTCTTGGTTTTTGCTTTTTGATTACCGTGAGGACTGCATAAAACATCTTATAGACATAACTGTCTATTTTATGCTGACGACAATTTAACTTTGATCACATACAAAAACCCAACTCTTTTACTCTCCCCCTTTTATGTTTTTGATGTCACATTTACCTCTTTTTATATTGTTTATTCATTAACAAGTTATTGTAGCTATAGCAAGCTTTTAAAAATTTATTTAGTTTTTAATTGAGGTATAATTGAAATATAATATTAGGGGCCAGCCTGGTGGTGCAGCGGTTAAGTTCGCATGTTCAGCTTCAGTGGCCCAGGGTTCACCAGGTTGGATCCCGAGTGCGGACATGGCACCATTTGGCAAGCCATGCTGTGGTAGGCATCCCACACATAAAGTAGAGGAAGATGGGCACAGATATTCACTCAGGACCAGTCTTCCTCAACAAAAAGAGGAGGATTGGCAACAGATGTTAGCTCAGGGATAATCTTCATCAAAAAAAAAAAAAAAAAAGAAAAGAAATATTATGTTATACCAGATTCAGGTGTACAACATAATGATTCAATATACATATACATTGTGAAATGATCACCATAACACGTCTAGTTAAGATCCATCACTTGAAATAGTTACGAAAATTAATTTTTTTCTTATGATGAAAACTTTTAAGATCTACTCTCTGAGCAACTTTCAAATATGCAAAGCAGTATTATTAACTATAGTCACCCTACTATGCATTACTTCCCCATGACTTATTTATTTTATAACTGGAAGTTTGTACCTTTTGACCCCCTTCATCCATTTTACTCACCTCCCACACCTCTCTTCTGGCAACCACCAATAGGTTCTCTGTATCTATGAGCTTGGGTTTTTTTGTTTTAGATTCCACACATAAGTGAGATCATATTGTATTTGTCTCTCTCTTTCTGACATATTTCACTTACCATAATGCCCTTGAGGTCCCTCCATTTTGTTGCAAATGGCAAGATTTCATTCCTTTTTTATAGTTGAATAATATTCCATTGTATACATAAACCAAATTTTCTTTATCCATTCATCCATTGATAGACATTTAGGTTGTTTCCATACGTTGACTATTGTAAATAATGCTGCAGTGAATGTGGGGTGCACATATCTTTCTGAGTTTTGTTTTCATTTTCTTCGTATAGATACCCAAAAGTGGAATTGCTGAATCGCATGGTAGTTCTATTTTTAATTTTTTAAGGAAACTCCATACTGTTTTCCATAGTGGTTGTACTACTTTACAGTAGCACACAAGGGTTACCTTGTCTCCACATCCTTGCCAACACTTGTTATTTCTTGTTTTTTTTGATAATAGTCATTCTAACAGATGTGAGGTGAGATCTCATTGTCGTGTTGATTTGCATTTCCCTGGTGAGTAGTGATGTTGAGCATCTTTTCACGTACCTGTTGGTCATTTGGATGTCTTCTCTGGAAAAATGTCTATTCAAGTCCTCTCCCCACTTTTTTGTCAGATTATTTGGTTTTTTGCTATTGAGATGTATGGGTTCTTTATATATTTTAAATATTAACCCCTTATCAGATATATAATTTGCAAATATTTTCTCCCATTCAGTAGGTTGCCTTTTCATTTTGTTGGTTTCCTTTGCTGTACAGAAGCTTCGGTTTGATGTAGTCCCACTTGTTTGTTCTTGCTTTTGTTGCTTTTGCTATTTTTCCCCCAAACTTATTTAAAAAATTATTTTATTGAGGTCATATTGGTTTATCACATTGTGTAATTTCAGATGTACTTTATTGTATATTGGTTTCTGTGTAGACTGCATTGTGCTTACCACCAATAGTCTGGTTTTTATCCATCACCATACAAATGTGCCCCTTTACCCCTTTTGCCCACCCTCCTACCTCCTTCCCCTCTGGTAACCACTAATCTCTTCTCTTTATCCATGTGTTTATTTACCTTCCACATATGAGTGAAGTCATATGGTGTTTGACTTTCTCTGTCTGGTTTATTTTGCATAAACATAGTACCTTCAAGGTCCATCCATGTGGTTGCAAATGGGATGATTTTGTCTTTTTTATGGCTGACTATTCTGTTGGATATAGATGCCACATCTTCTTTATCCATTCATCAGTTGATGGGCACCTGGGTTGCTTCTACATCTTAGCTATTGTGAACAATGCTGCAATGAACTTAGGGGTGCATAAATCTCTTTGTATTGTTGATTTCATGTTCTTGGGGTAAATACCCACTAGTGGGATAGCTGGATCATATGGTATTTTTATTTTTAATTTTTTGAGAAACCTCCATTCTATTTTCCACAGTGGCTGCACCAGTTTTCATTCCCACCAGCAGTGTGAAGGTTCCATTTTCTCCACATACTCTCCAACACTTGTTATTTCTTGTCTTGTTAAGTATAGCCATTCTGACAGGTGTAAGGTAATATCTCAATGTAGGTTTCACTTGCATTTCCCTATAATTAGTGATGTTGAATGTCTTTTCATCTGCCTATTGGATGTCTGTATATCTTCTTTGGAAAAATGTCTGCTCATATCCTCTGCCCATTCTTTGATCGGGTTGTTTGGTTTTTTGTTGTTAAGTTGTATGACTTATTATATGTTTCAGAAATCAACCCCTTGTCGGATATATGATTTGCAAATATTTTCTCCCAGTTGGTGGCCTGTCTTCTCATTTTGTTCATGGTTTACTTTGCCTTGCAGAAGCTTTTTAGTCAGATGTAGACCTGTTTGCTCTTTTGTTTCCCTTGCCTGAGTAGACATAGTATTCGAAAAGATGCTGCTAAGACCAATGTTAAGAGCATACTGCTGTGATTTCTTCCAGAAGTTTCATGGTTTCAGGTCTTACATTGAAGTCTTTAATCTATTTTCAGTTAATTTTTGTGTATAGTATGAGATAATGATCTAATTTCATTCTTTTGCACGTAGCTGTCCAATTTTCCCAGCACCATTTATTGAAGAGACTTTCCTTTCTCCATTGTGTGTTCTTGGCTCCTTAGTCAAAGATTAGCTGTCCATAGATGTGTGGTTTTATTTCTGGGCTCTCAGTTCTATTCCATTGATCTGTGTGTCTGTTTTTGTGCCAGTACCATGCTGCTTTGATTACTATAGCTTTGTAGTATATTTTTAAGTCAGAGATTGTGATGCTTCCAGCTTTGTTCTTTTTCCTCAGGATTGCTTTGGCTATTCAGAGTCTTTTGTTGTTCCAGATAAATTTTAGGATTCTTTGTTCTCTTTCCATGAAGAATGTCATTGGGATTCTGATTGGGATTGCAGTGAATCTATATATTGCTTTAGGTAGTATGGACATTTTAACTATGTTTGTTCTTCTGACCCATGAACATGGAATATCTTTCCATTTCTTTACGTCTTCTTCAATTTCTTTCAGTAATGTCTTATAGTTTTCAGTGTATAGGTCTTTCACCTCCTTGGTTAAATTTATTCCTAGATATATTATTCTTTTTGTTTTTATTGTAAATGGGATTATGTTCCTGAGTTTTCTTTCTGCTGGTTTGTTATTAGTGTATAGAAATGCAACTGAATTTTGTAAGTTGGTTTTTGTACCCTGCAACTTTGCTGTATGCTGTTGATTATTCCTAATAGTTTTTTGGTGGATTCTTTAAGATTTTCTCTATAGGGAATCATGTCATCAGCAAAGAGTGAGAGTTTTGTTTCTTCTTTTCCAATTTAGATACCTTTTATTTCTTTTTCTTGACTAATTGCTCAGGCCAAAACCTCCAGGACTGTGTTGAATAGGAGTGATGAGAGTGGCACCCTTGTCTTATTCCTGTTCTCAGAGGGATGACTTTCAGTTCTTCACTGATGTTGGCTGTGGGTTTGTCATATGTGACCTTTATTATGTTGATGTACTTTCCTTCTACACCCATTTTATTGAGAGTTTTTATCATAAATGGGTGTTGGATCTTGTCAAATATTTTCTCTGCATCTACTGAGATGATCATATGACTTTTATTTCTTATTTTAATGTTGTATATCACACTGATGATTTGTGAATGTTGAGCCATCCCTGTGTCCCTAGTATAAATCCCACTTGATCATGGTATTTGATCCTTTTAATGTATTGCTGTATTTGATTTGCAAATATTTTGTTGAGGACTTTTGCATCTATGTTCATGAGCAATATTGGCCTGTAATTTTCTTTCTTAGTGTTCCTTGTCTGGTTTTGGCATCAGGGTAATGTTGACCTTATAGAATGAGTTAGGAAGCCTTCCATCTTCTTCAATTTTTCAGAATATATGAGAAGCATGAGTATTAAATCTTCTTTGAATGTTTGGTAGAATTCTCCAGAAAAGCCATCTTGTCCTGGACTTTTTTGCAGGGGAGGTTTTGGTTACTATTTCAGTCTCTTTACTTTTGATTGGTCTATTCAGATTCACTATTTCTTCTAGATTCAGTTTTGTGGGGTTGTATGAATATAAGAATTTATCCATTTCTTCTAGGTTATCTAATTTGTTGGCATATAGTTTTTCACAGTATTCTCTTATAATTCCTTGTATTTCTGTGGTATCTGTTATAATTTCTCCTCTTTCATTTTTAATTTTATTTGATACTTCTCTCTGTTTTTCTTGGTGAGTCTGGCTAAGGTTTTGTCAGTTTTGTTCATCTTCTCAAAGAACTAGCTCTTAGTTTCATGGATCCTTTCTATTCTCTTTTTTAGTTTCTATTTCATTTATTTATGCTTTAATTTTTACTATTTCCCTCCTTCTGCTGACTTTGGACTTTGTGTGTTCTTCTTTTTTCACTTCTGTTAGGTGTAGTTTAAGATTACTTATTTGAGATTTTTCTTGTTTGTTGAGGTAGGCCTGTATTGCTATAAATTTCCCTCTTTCTACTGCTTTTGCTGCATCCTATAAGAGTTGGTATGTTATCTTTTCACTTTCATTTGTTTCCAGGTATTTTTTGATTACTCCTTTGATTTCTTCCTTGATCCAATGGTTGTTCAGTGGCATGTTGTTTAGTCTCCACATATTTATGACTTTCCCAGCTTTTTCTTGTAGTTGATTTCCAGTTTTATAATATTGTAGTTGGAGAAGATGCTTGATACGATTTAAATCTTCTCAGATTTATTGAAGCTTGCCTTGTTTCCCAATATATTGTCTGTTTTTGAAAATGTTTCATGTGCACTTGAGAGGAATGTGTATTCTGCTGTTTTTGGAGGGAATGTTCTCTGTGTATCTATTAAGTCCATCTGGCGTAGTGTTTCATTTAACGCCACTGTTTCCTTGTTGACTTTCTATCTGGACAATCTATCCGTTGATGTAAGGGGGATGTTGAGGTCCTGTCCTATTATTGTGCTGATGTCAATTTCTCCCTTTAGTTCTGTTAATAGTTGCTTTATATACTTTGGTGTTCCTGTGTTAGGTGCATATATATTCATAAGTGTTATGTCCTCTTGGTGGAATGTCATTTTTATCATTATATACTGCCCCTCTTTGTTCCTCATTGTCTTTTTATCTTGAAGTCTGCATTGTCTGATATAAGTACAGCAAGACCTGCTTTCTTTTGCTTACTGTTTTCTTGGAGTAACATCTTCCATCCTTTCACTCTGAGCCTGTGTTTGTCTTTAGAGCCAGGATGTGTTTCTTGGAGGCAGCATATTGTTGGGTCTTGTTTTGTAATCCATTCAGCCCTCTGTGTCTTTTGATTGGTGAATTCAATCCATTAACATTTAGAGTGATTATTGATATATGAAGACTTAATACTGCCATTTTATCTCTTAGTTTCTGATTGTTCTATATTTCCATTCTTTCTTTCATCTTGTATTTCTGACTGCCATTTCAGTTTGTTGGTTTTCTGTGACAGTTTTCTCAGTTTCCTCTTTAATTAAGACTTGTGGCTCTGCTCTGATTTTTTTGTTTAGTGGTTACCATGAGGTTTGTATAAAACATCTCACGGATGAGATAGTCCATTTTCTGGTAGCCTCTTATCTCCATTAGCCTAAGCAGGTTCCATCCCTTTCCTCTTCCCTTCTGAGTTTTTGTTGTTACAAATTATTCTTTTTTGTGCTGTGAATTTGTGACTAAATTGAAGTGTTTATAGTTATTTTTGATGCTTTCTTTCCCTTTATCTTTTATTTTATAATTAAGTGTTTGCTAACCTGTTCTGATGAGAGCTGTAATTTCTGATTTTGTCTGTCTATTTATCCCCTTGCTCAAGGCTGGAAATTTTTGCCTTTTTGTTTCAGGTATGAGGGCTTCCTTCATCATTTCTTGTAAGGGTGGTCTAGTGGTGATTAACTCTCTCAGTTTTTATTTATTTGGGAAAGCTTTAATTCTCCATCATATCTAAAGGATAGTTTCACTGAATAGACTATTCTTGGCTGAAACTTTTTGTCTTTCAGTATTTTGAATATATTGTTCCATTTTCTCCCAGCCTGTAAGGTTTCTGCAGAGAAGTCCACTGAAAGCCTGATAAGGGTTCCTTTGCAGGTTATTTTCTTCTGCCTTGCTGCCCTTAATATTTTTTCTTTGTCATTGATATTTGCCAGTTTTCATATTATATGCTTAGGAGAAGGTCTTTTTATATTGATATAACTGAATTCTATTGATTTCATGTACTTATATGTCCAGTTCTTTCCCCAGGCTTGGGATGTTCTCAGCTATTATTTCTTTGAACAAGAAATAGCTGCTCCTTTCTCCCCCTCTTCTCCCTCTTGAATACCTATAATCCTTGTGTTGCTTTTCCTAATTGAATCAGATATTTCTCTAAAAATTTCTCATTCAAAAAAAAAGGTTAGTTCTCTCTCCTCCTCCACTGAAGAATTTCTATGTTCTAATTCACTAATTCTGTCCTCCATAAGGTCAGATCTACTTTTTGTGGTTTCTAGATTATTTTTTATCTCATTAATTGTGTTCTTCATATCGAGAATTTCTGTATAGTTTTTTTTTAAGGGCTTCAATCTCTTTGGTGAAGCATTCCTTCTGCTCATTAATTTTACTCCTGAGCTCACTGAACTGTCTTTCTGAGTTTTCTTGTAACTTGTTGAGTTTCTTTTTGGCAACTATTTTGAATTCTCTGTCATTTAGAATGAAAACTTCTGTGACTTCAAGATTGGTTTCTGGAGACTTGTCACTTTCCTTTTCCTGTGAAGTGTTACTGTAGTTCTTCATGGTTTTTGATGAATTGGTCCTATGCCAGTGCATTTTTTGCAGTATCAGGTTGCAGATTCTACCTGTCACCACTGGGGTAGGGCAGTAGGAACTGTGTTTTCTGATCCCACCCCATCTGCTGGCAGTTGTGGCAGTAGGGCCACTCTTCATTTGTGCAAGCTTATCACAGCCACTTGGCAGATTGTGCTCATAAGAGTGGGGCCTCTGTGCTCAGTGGGCAGGTTGCTCTTGTGCAGGGAGGGCTGCTGTGCTCAGCAGAGGACTGGCTGAGCTGCTGTACTAGGCAGGAGGGATGCTTTCTTTAGTGTGAGCCTGCGCTGCACTCATGAGCAGTGTGGCTGATCTGCTGTGCTTGGTGGGAGGGGCTCTTTTGTAGGGGCTGAACTACTGCCACTCAGTGGGGAACATCCCCACAGATGGGGCCACTGTGGCATGGTGGGCCCTCCCATGGTTCAGGCTACTACTCCAAAAGTGTTTGTGCACAGGCAGGCCTGCCCCTGCCTCCACTTACAGTCATGCTGGCAACTGTATGAGGATCCATGACCTGGATCACTGCTGCTAGGGAGGGATAGAGTCTGGTCCTATTAATTCCACTGCTTCCTGGGGATCCAGTCCACCCACCTTCAGATGTATGACTGTGTGGATATCTCAGGAGTTGTCCTGTTGTGCTGTGTAAAGAATCCTCAGTTGGTTAATGAATGTCTATTTAACTGTAACTTAAAGGGGAGAGAAAGGGAACAAATCACTCTGCCATGATGCTGATGTCACGTTTGTTGCTTTTGCTTTTGGCATCAGATTCAAAAAAACATTGCCAAGACGAGTGTCAGAAGCTTACTGCCTATATTTTCTCCTAGGAATTTTATGGTTTTAGGACTTACATTTAAGTCTTTAATTGATTTTGAGTTAATTTTTGTGTATGATGCAAGATAGTGGTCCAGTTTCATTCTTTTGCAGGTGACTGTGCAGTTTTCCCAACACCAGTTATTGAAGAGACTTTCCTTTCTCCACTGTTTATTCTTGGCTTCTTCATTGTAAATTAATTGATCATATATGTGTGGGTTTATTCCAGAGCTCTCTATTCTGTTGCATTGATCTATCTGTCTGTTTTATGCCAAAACCATACTGTTTTGATTACTATAGCTTTGTAATATAGCTTGAAATCAGGGAGCATGATGCCCCAGCTTTGTTCTTCTTTCTCAAGATTGCTTTGGCTATTCAGAGTTGTTTGTGGTTCCATAGAAATTTTAGGATATTTTGTTTTATTTCTGTGAAAGATGCCATTGGAGTTTTGATAAGGATTGCATTAAATCTGTAGTTTACTTTGGGTAGTATGAGCATTTCAACAATATTAATTCTTCCAATCCATGAGAATAGAATAACTTTCCATTTATTTGTGTCTTATTCAATTTCTTTCATTAATATCTTGTAGTTTTCAGTGTACAGGTCTTTCACCTCCTTAATTAAATTTACTCTACGTATTTTATTCCTTTGAATGCAATTGTAAATGAAATTGTTTTCTTAATTGCTCTGTTGGGTAATTCATCAGTGTATAGAAATGCAACAGATTTTTATGTATCGATTTTGTAAATTGCACCTTACTGAATTCTTTTATTAGTTCTAATAATTTATCTCTTTTTATATTGTTTATTCATTAACAAATTATTGTAGCTATCACAAGTTTTAATACTTTTGTCCTTTCACTTTAATACTAGAGTTAAGTTGTAAACACACCGCTATATTACAGTATTAGAATATTCTGAATCTGACTATATGCTTACTTTTACTAGTGTATTGTATACTTTTATGTTTTCGTGTTAATAATGAACATCTGTTCATTTTGGTTTGAAGAATTTCTTTTGGCATTTCTTGTAAGGCAGATCTAGTGGTGATAGCCCCCCTTGGCTTTTGTTTGTTAGGTAAATCTTTATCTCTTTTTCTTTTCTGAAGGGCAACTTTGCTGGTAAAATATACTTGTTTGGCACATTCTTTAAGCCCTTTGAATCATCATCCCACTCTCTCCTGACCTGCTAGGTCTCTGCTGAGTATCTGATGATAGCTTTATAGGGGCTCACTTTTATGAGAGAAATTCTTTTTTTCTTACTGCTTTTAAAATTCTCTTTTTTTGATTTTAGACAATTTTATTATAATGTATTTTGGAGAAGATCATTTTGAATTGAAATTTTATAATGATTTATTAGCTTCATCAACCTGGATGTCCAAATCTCTCTCCTGGTTTGAGATCTGATTACCCATTATTTGTTTAAATAAGATTTCTACCCCTTTCTCCTTCTGGAACTCTAATAATGCATACATTGTTTCTATTAATGATGTCCCATAAGTCCTGTAGGCTTTCATCATTCCTCTTCATTCTTCGACTTGTAGCTCCCCTGATTGGATAATTTCAATTCTAGCGCACTGATTCTTTCTTTTGCTTGATCTATTCTGCTCTTGATACTGTCTATCAAATTCTTCAGTTCAGTCATTGCATTCTTCATCTCTAAGTTTTATATTTGGTTCTTTTTCATGTTTTCTATCTCTTTGTTGAACTTATTTTGTTATTGTATTGTTTTCCTATCATTAAATCATTTTTCTGTGTTCTATCATAGTTCTCAGAGCATCTTTAGTATGATTATTTTGAATTCTCTGTTGAGAATTCCTCCATTCCTTTGGGGCCAATTACCGGATTTTTACTGTATACCTTTGGTGGAGTCCTGTTTCCCTGATTCTTCATGATCCCTGTAGCATTGCATAGGGGTCTGCACATTTGAAGAACCAATATCTTCTCTTCCAGACTTTATGGACTGAGTTTAGTAAGTGAAGACTTTCACCTACAGGAGGGGGCACACTCAAGAGTGCTATGACTCCAGGTCTAGTAGTTCAGGGCACCAAGTGCAAGGTTATGCGGTGGCACCAGGCCCAGGGGGGCATGATGTTTCTTCATCTCAGGCTGCTGTGGTCAACAGCATTAACAACAAAGCAGTCCTTGGCAAAGACGTCAGGGGGTTCACTGTGGCTGCAAGAGCTGCTGAGGACCTCAGTAGCACCTCCAGGTCTGGTGACAAGGGACCAGGGAAGTCAGCAGCAATAGCTTGAGCTGGTGTTATACAGATAGTCAGCTGCAGGCGCCTGTGTAGTGACAGGTGCCAGATACAGATACACACATAGTTCTAGGGGTCAGGACAAGCAGCAAGATTTGGGGTCAACTATGAGCTCTCCAGCAGCTACAAGGCCCTGGCTGTCAGTGTCCTTTCCCATGGTTGCACAGTCTCCCTCTAGGTGTGTGCATTGCAGTGGAGTCCAGTGATAGGGGTCAGTCCCAGAGCATACAGGTGCTTAGAGGGAGGGGCTAGCTACAAGTGCTTGCTGTGTTGCAGGCCAATGGCAGAAGACAAAGCCTGATCCAGGCCCATAGCAACTGTGGGGGCCTTGGTTGTTGGCCTGCTCTCCTGGAGCTGCACAGTCTCCCCTCAGGTATGCACACTGCAGTGGAGGTTTTGATTGGCATTAGGCCAGCAGTATGCAACTGCACAGCTAAAGTGGCCAGTCCCAATGGCCCATACAGTGGTGGAGTGAACCAAAGGGTCTAGGCTGGCATCTTGCACTCATACAGTTACAGAGGGCTGAGCTGGCTGCTGGTGTAGTTTCCAGGCTCCAGGGGACTGAAAGGAGGAGGGAGGAGGGAAAGATTCAGGTGGCTGGCTTCAGGGAATACAAATACCTACAGGGCCAAAGCTGATAAAATCTGCAGGTGGTCCAGGGCAGCTGTGCTTGCTGTTGGTTCCTTCAGTGGCAAAATCTTCTGGGTTTGTTGCAGAGCAGGTCACTGTGAATTGCAGTTGCTCCCACCGCATGACTGCTATTTTCTTCTTGTGGCTCCTGCTTTTCTTCCTTGTTCCTACTTGTCTCTAGACATCTCAGCTTTGCTGGTCTGGGTCGGGTGAAACTGAAGCAGGACATTTGTGTGTTGCCCCAAAGGCTAGAGAAGCTGGTTGCTCACCCTACTTTTCCTTTCCTGGCAAGGGGAACTCTTTCTAGCTTGGAAGATCCCTCTTGGTGCTGAGCAATGCCAGATTGGGGATGGGATGATGCAGGCAAAGTGAAGGTGTCTTCTTTCTCTTTTTGTGTGGTTATTTTCAGGTTTTTTGTTCCACTGTGCTGCTAAATTTTCTTAAGTAGACTCCGGAGCTCTCATAGAGCTGTTTTGCTCATGGATAGCTATTTAATTGGGGGACGGTGGCTGGGGTCTCCTATGTGGCCATTTTTTCAATATACAACTTAACTTAGAGTATATTCTAGATATATACTAACTTAATTCCAGTGAGATATAGAAACGTTATTCCTATAGTCATGTGTCGCTTAACAATGAGGATGCATTCTGAGAAATGCATCATTAGGCAATTTTGTCCTTGTGTGAACATCATAGAGTATATTTTCACAAGCCTAGATAGTATAATCTACTACACAGCTAGGCTATATGCTACTAATTTTATGGGACCACCCATATATGCAGTCTGTCATTGACCAAAATGTTGTTATGTGGGGCATAACTGTACAGTTCTATAGAATTCCTCTTCCTCCTTTTGTGCTATTAGTGTTATACATATTATATCTATATATGTTACAAAACAAAAAATACATTGTTATAATTGCTATTTTATGTATTTTTATGTCTTTTAAAGAAGCTAAAAGAAGCAGGGAGAACAAGTATATATTTATAAAGTTTGTTATATTAACTTTTTACCATTTCTGGTTCTCTTCATTTGTTGGATTGAAGTTATCACATGGTGTCGTTTTCTTACTCCAATACACCTTTGTTTCTATCCAACTCCTTTGTGCTATTGTCAAATATGTTACATTTATATACGTATAGGCCTAACAATACAATTATGTATTTATTGTTTTATACCATTTATTTTTAAATCGGTTAAAAGACAAAAAGAGGAAGAAATGTGCATTTAAACTGTCTTACATAATTACATTTGCTGATGCTTTTCACTTTTTTGTGTGTGGATTCCACTTACTGTCTGGGATAACTTTCAGCCTGAAGACTTTCCTTTAATATGTCTTGCAAGGAGGATCTGACAGCAACAAATTCTGTTTTATTTATCTGAGAATGTCTTTATTTTACTTTCTTTTTTGAAAGACACTCTTTCTGGAAATAAGATCTTTGGTTGACAGCTCTTTTCTTTCAGTGTTTTGCATATGTTACCATGTTGCCTTCTGGGCTCTGTTGTATCTGAGGAGAAGTCAGCTGTTAATCTGTTGGGGCTCACTGGTACATGGTGAGTTGTTTTGCTCTTGCTGTTTTCAAGATTTTCTCTACCTTTGCCTTTCATTGAGCTTCTTGGATGTGTAGATTAATATATTTAAATCAAATTTGAGAAGTTTTTAGTCATTAGTTCTTTGAATATCTTTTCCGCTCCTTCTCCATTTCCTCTCGTTTTGGGACTCCTATTACACAGATGTTGGGATCCTTAATGGCGTTGCCCATTTCTCTGAAGCTCTGTTCATTGTTCTTTGTTATGTATTCTCCCTATTCTTTGAACTGCATAATCTCTATTCATCCATCTTCAAGTTTGCTGATTCTTTCTTTTGTCAGTTTAACATTCTGTTGAATCCCCTCAGAACATTTTTCATTTCAATTATGGTACTTTTCAATTCTTGAATTTCCGTTTTTTTAAATAAGCTGTATCTCTTTTTGATATTTTATATTTGATGAGACATTGTCATACCTTTCTTTTTTTCTTTAAGCATAGTTTCTTTTAGTTCTCCTAACATATTTATATTGGCTATTTTGAAGTGTTTGTTAAATTTGACATCTATGCCCTCTCACAGAGAGTTTCTGTTGCCTGCTTCTTTCCTGTGCATGGGTCACACTTCTCTGTTTCTTTGCAGGTCTGATAACCTTTTCTTGTTGAAAATTTGGTGTTTAAAACAATATATTGTAGCAACTCTGGATACTGATGTCTCTGCCAGATGTTTATTGTTGTTTGCTTATTAACTTGTTTAATGACTCAGCTAGACTATTTTAGTGATATTCACTGACAGCTGTGCAGCCTCTAATGCCACTCCTTGGAGCCACAGCCTTGGGTGTGTACCACTCATCCTGGGTTGACGGTGGTTTTAGCAGGGCTCTTTTACTGACTCTTTCTTCGAGGCTTTCCCAGAGGCTACCTGCCTCCGTTGATGTCACAACCAGACTTTAGGCTTCTCTAATTACCAGATGATTGCCCTATTGTTTCCAACAGCGCACTACAACATAAGCTGTTCCAGCATCTTATCCAATGTAATTGGAACCTCTTTGCGGTGTAGTTTATGAGCCCAGTCTTTGAGGCTTGTTCTGACTCCAGGAGGGATTTTCTTAGCTATCCTTTTTTGTGATTCTCTCTGGTAAATAAGCAGCCTCTAGGGTTTAGCTCCTAGTTCTCAGGGAGGTATCAGCCTCGCCAAAATCTCCATTGTTTTTGAAAATACCCTCAGGCTTGCGCTTCCCCAGACTCCTTCCACAGAAAGACAGAGAGCTATGTAGCTCTCTGTTCTTATAGTCCATCTCTCCTCTGGGCAAAATCTCTGAGCTGCTGTCCAGAGCTGGGATCAAAGGCAGCGTCCTGCTTCCCTTGGAATGACACCCTTGCTTTATGAGAAGGATGCTAAGTGGGCGCTACAGCTTCTGATTCTTCTAAGCTTTCCTTGCCCAGCATGGAGCCTCCACGCTATGAGAAGACTGGGGTGAGGAAAATTGGTGCCCCCCTCAAACCCTCCCCATATTCTCAATCCACCACACCTAGGGTAGAATATCCAGCCTCCAAGTTGGGGCTGGGTGGAGGAAGGGAGCTCCTGGTCTTCCAGCATCACTCCCTTGGAATTTAGCCTCTGTAACATAAAGCTGGGAGTGATGAGATGTGCTGCTGGCCTGCTCCTCCTGGGGAGATAGCAGCTTTAACTGCAGGTTTAGGGGAGAGGGAGGCTTGTCTTCTTGGCCACACCCACCCAGAGTGGAATTCCCATCACACTGAGCTGTGTGGGAGGAGGAAGGCAGCAGGTGTGACTCAAGCGCCACAGACTCTTACCAAGATGTGATAGATTTTCTTGAATAAACGTTTCCTCATTTGCCCTATGACATTAAGACAATTTTCAGAGAATCTAAGTAGTTACTTTTTACATAATTCTTACCAGTTGTGGTTGTTTTGCTAGTGGGTCTGCAGACCTCATCATCATCTCCTTTGGAATGTGCAGAGCAGGATTGGATCCCCAGAGCATTTCTTCAACTTTCTGGATTCCAGATGGCACAGCATCTCTTGATCTTCCTTGTGTGAACCAAAATCACTTTATTTAAGTAGTTCGAATAGAAATAATTAGCCCCTTGTTTTTAATCAACACTGACTTCCCTCCAGCTAGACTTCCTGGGGGGCACAAACAAATAGAAAATCCACCCAAATGGTGACATTGGTTTTATGTGAGTCTAAGGTAAAATAAACACCATACTTGTCACAGAAGAGGAGGATCAAATAGCTTCTGAGGGTTTATTAGGCAAGTTTCCTAGGACAAGCTCTGAGTATGCAAAGCAAGTGATTTTGCAAAACAGAATCAGCTCAGGGATGGGCAAAGGGAATAGTTATAAAAAGCTCTTATAATCCAAGTAATCTACTTTTCCTTCTTTAATTTAATTGACTTAAATGTAAATAAATTCAATAGTTTATTTTTGTGAATTAAATAATTCCATAAAACCATTTTATGGAATCAAATATGAATACAATTTACTGTTTGGATAATTATTTGCAGTTGTTTCTAAATATCCCAACTCGATTGTGGCTATATTGCCTCATCTTTAATATGAGATTAATAATAATAATAATAGTTTTCCTGTTTAGTTCATGGGGCAGTTTTGATGGCAACATAAAGTAGTACATGTGCTCTACAAAATTTTTAAAACTTTGTAAATGTATTTGAAGTTTTATTTGAGCATATTTGAGGAACTTAGCTTATTATTTTCAAGAGGACCTACAGAAAAATAGTGTCAGATAAATGAAGACAAAGTGGGAATTTTGTTGGACAATTCGTTGATCATCTCTAATAGATTCCCTTTTCCCCTCAACTTCTGCTCTGCTCCCCTGAGAGCAGATTCATTCGCCTGAAATTCTAATCAGAATGTTGAAGACACCTGCCCCTGTTTCCAGGGCAGATCTGCTTTTCATCTGTTTCATTATGGGATTTCCCCATAAGACTTCCTTTGTGCAGATCATTCCAAGGCTAAAATAATTTTGAAAGCTACTCTCCTAGAGCACTTAAAAGCATGATTTTAATTGCCCACATTTAAATTATATGTACAATCTCCTAAAATGGTAGCATATAAGAGAAAGGTAAAACAATATAGAAAACATATTTCCAATGGGAAGAGGATACTGGTTATTATTCCAATGGGAATAACACTGATAACACCTTCCATTATCGAACGTTTATACTACTCTATTTAACACTTAACTCTGCAAGCAAAGTGTTATTATCCTCTTTTTTGTGTGTGTAAGCTTGGCCCTAAGCTAACGTCTGTTGCCAATCTTCCTCTTTTTGCATAAGGAAGATTGTTGCTGAGCTAATATCTGTGCCAATCTTCCTTTATTTTGTATGTGGGATGCCACCGCAGCATGGCTTGATAAATGGTGTATGGGTCTGCACCTGGGATCTGAACCAATGAAACCCAGGCAGCTGAAGCAGAGCATGCACACTCAACTACCAGACCACTGGGCCAGCCTGTAGTATGCTCATTTTTGAATAAAAGGCTTGATGGTAGCTCTTCTTAGAAAAGAAGGACAAAAGAGTGGGACAGAGATAGAACAACTCTGGGACCTGCTGACAGCATCCTGTTATACTATATTCCTAATTATTGTACCATATATATTTTTGTAACCACCTGGCAACCCCATAGTGCCTGTCCCTATTCTGACTGTGCTCCTTCCACAGGGCCACAGGAACCACTGGAGATCCTTTCTGCATCATCTGAGGGCCATGGGGAACATGGCGGGACAGATAGAGCCCATCTCCTTACCAGGTTTACCACATCACTATCTGTTTAAGTGTTGCTGTCATGACATACTGCAGTGGGCCACCACCTTTAGAAATATTTGAACCAGAAGTAGACGCCAGTCTTTGCTTAAGTATATCCCTAATCTCAGGGGACATATGCTAAGCATAATCTTCATCTCTTCCTTACTGGGGAAAGGATGTTGACAGTATGACATGACACGTACTCCTAGACTTCTGGGAACTCTCATCACTCCGTACTTTGGTGGAGGCACTGGAGTGGGCCTGTGAGTAGCACATCTCAGTAAGCACCAACTTGTAGGCACTTCCAATCCAATATAGAAAGCTGATTCAATAGGCCTACAGGGAGTTGGCTGGCTCCAGCTGCTTGCAGCTCCCTTAGAGTGAGGAAGCACGGAAGGGCAGATTTTGTCCCCAGCCTGGTTGAGACCTCACCAGCTAAAATAATAAGTCAACAGAAAAAATAACTCTGGACATCCTGTTACATTGCCATGTACTGCAGGAGAAATATTTCCTTGGATAAAATCATTTGGGTTATGGACTGAGATGTAATTTTTCACATTCTTCTACAATTCACCAAATTACCTAGAATTGTCCTAAATCCATCA
Organism: Equus caballus; assembly: GCF_041296265.1. Classification (NCBI taxonomy): domain Eukaryota; kingdom Metazoa; phylum Chordata; class Mammalia; order Perissodactyla; family Equidae; genus Equus; species Equus caballus. Next base: position 28,271,724 of record NC_091700.1, on the reverse strand, counting down.
AGTTTTAGAATTGAAAGAAGCTTACCTGTTAGAGATTCTATTTTGCTCATTTTGCAGATGAACAAATAAACCTGGAGAAATAAAATTACTTACTTATGAGCTAGGACTACAAATAGGACTTGGGTCTCTTGACTTCCAACCCAGAGCTATTTCCACTGTGCTGTGGTCTCTGTTTTGCAGGGGTTCTCAATGGAGCTGTATGACCTAACACAAGTGGCTTCAACTTTCTGTGCCTTAGTTATCTCATAGGTCAATGGGGATGGTAATATTACCTATCTCACTGAGATGTGCAGATTCAATAACGTAATGCATATAAAGAACTCAACCTATGGGCTGGCACATAGTCAGGGCTTAGTAAATGTTAGCTATTATTACTCATTATTATCATAATTATTACTGGATACCAGTCCAACTTTTCTGTCTCATTTTTCTTAGTCTATTATGGCAAATTAGACATTGGTGTTGCATAGTAGCATGTGTGTCTGCTCCTTTCAAAAACTGACAGAGGGATTCTGTGCTCTAATTACACATTACTATACCCTGTCCAACCATATGTCTCTAACTTTAGGGGATAGGGAAACTGAATCCATACATTTTGGCCCCTCATTCTGAGAACCACCTGTGGAGACAGAGAGAAAGGATAGGAGAGTCCAGAGGCAGCACGCAGATCTAAGAAAGTGTCCTTCCTTGGCCATCCCTTGGAACCCATGCTCTGTTCTCCGACCTGGAGCCAGCAGGGTTCCCTATAGCCCGAGAGCAGCCAAGAACACTCATCCCGATGAGGTCATCATCTCCTGGTCAGGCCCGCTTTCCTGCTCACCCAGAACCTTCGCCTCCACCTGAGGGATTATCTTTTGGACTTGAACTGCTACTTAGTGTCTTACTTTTGTTTTGATGGTTTTTAAGACTTTTAAAATCATTTACAATTTTTCATGAGGCGATAAAAGTATAAATAGTTACATATATAAATACTAATACATAAGAATTATGGAATCTTATTACAAGATTGTTTCTCCAATGAGGTGCCAGAGGAAGTCTTTTATCTATTCCAAGATCACGCAATCCCTCTTTCCTGCCCACTCTTTCCTACTAGTGGTTTCCACACGCTTCTTCATGGCCAGGGCCAGGTGGTAAAGAAGTATTCACTGGTCTGCAGTGAAGTGCGAAAAAGACAACACTATTCTGTCAATTTAAAGGACTATCTTTAAAAATGATAATTCAGGGCCGGCTCTGTGGCTGAGTGGTTAAGTTTGCGTGCTCCACTGTGGTGGCCCAGGGTTCAGATCCTGGGCGCGGACATAGCACCGCTTGTCAGGCCATGTTGAGGCGGCGTCCCCAACTAGAAGGACCTGCAACTGAGATATACAACTATGTACCGTACCGGGGCGGGGGGGGGGGGGGGGGGGAATAAAGCAGAAAAAAAACAAAAAAGGAAGATTGGCAACAGTTGTTAGCCCAGGTGCCAATCTTTAAAAAAAGAGAGAAAAAAATGATAATTCTTTATTGCTTTTTGTTTGTTTCAAGATGCTCTTTCTTTTTTTTATGTTGTAACAGAATAGACAGTAGGAGTTTTTTTAAAATGTCGTTACTTGGAAAAATATAAACTTGGAAGAACTATTACAATCTGCTCCTCATTTTCATCATATTGTAAATTAATTTTTATATGAGTAATAAGTTCCCATAGCTAAACAACTAAAAAAGGAAAAAGTGAATGGTTTGTCTTATACCCCACCTACCTCTGTTAACTGATTCCTTTCTATTTTTGCAGTTTCTTTGTGCATATAAATATATTTTCACTATCCCTCTCCCAACCTCTTTTAGACAAAAGATAATATTCCCTGCTCTGCCCTTTGCTCTTTCACATAAACATATTATCCTGGAGAGTGTTTTTTCTGTGTCAGCACATTCTTGTTAAATAATAGCATAGAATTCAAAGTAGGAATAAATTATCATTTATTTAACCAGTCTTTTATCAATGGATAGTAGACTGTTTCCAATCTTCTGCTGCTATAAACAATGCTACAAACAGTGAATAACCAGGCATATTTACCATTTAACACTCATGCAAGTATATCTACAGGACACATTCCCTGAAGCTGAATTGCTGGGTCCGAGGATAAAGGCAAAGGTGGTTTTGATGATGTTGCCAAATTGTCCTCCGCAGGGCAATGAGGTGGGTCCTATCAATTTTCACTCCCACCAGCAGAATATGACAGTATCTATTTTCCCACAGCCCCACAAACAGTGAATCTTTTGGATTATTACCAGCAGAATAGGTAAAAAATGGTTTACCTGTACAGTTTTAAGTTGCATTTATATTATTATGAATAAGGATGTGCATATTTTCATATACTTTGCCATTCATATTCCCTTTTCTGTTATACTTTATATGCTTTGCCACTTTTCTTTTAGTTTGTTGGTCTTATTATTCTTGATTTTCTGGCTATGAATATTATTTCTTCATTATTTGATAGCTGAATATTCGTAATCATGTATTTTCATCAGCATTATAGAGTTCCCCTGTTTGTCTCCTTTAGTTCTCTTTTTAAGATGAATTCCACCTTGTTTGCTATTTCGATTGTAATCCCCGCTTTTTGATGGATTGTGAGCTTGCATTGCCCACTTCTCCTTTATTCATCCTTTTCATTTTCAATCTTTCTGAGCCATAGCTTGTGCGTAGTTAAACTCCCTTCTATTTGTTGCTATTAGAGTTTTATTTTGCCTGAGTCCTGTCAATGGGTTTTACGTCATATATATTTTTAGAGTTGATTTTAAAAGCCTTTTACTCTGTGGGGTCTGTTTCCTTTATTTCAAGCAAACAGCAATTATTTCAATGTTGAATGTTGAGAGGCAATTTTTCCAGCTCATAGTGTACCCTTTGTATAAATTTCCAAGTTTCCTTTTATTTCAGGAATTTTTATTGATACAAACCTTTAACTGTTTGTTTAGTTCTTCCTTAGGGACTCCAATTATGTGTAAGTTGGACACCCTGGGCTGTCTTCTTTGGCTATCCTGGTGTGTGTGTCTCTCTCAGCTCTTTATTTCCGTTGTACATTGCTCACTTCTCATACACCTTCTGTGTCACCTGTGCTTTTTTCAGTATCGTTATTCCCTTGTACTCACTCAAATTTCATTCTTTATTTCTGTGATAGTTTTCATTTTTTCCTATTTATTTCCCGTGTTCTGCTGCTCTAATCTCACCTTCTGTTATCTTACCGTCCCTCCTTTGAATTCCTATATTTCTTCATTGTGCTTTTCTTCATTGAAGCGACCACCTTATTAAGTTCTTTTAAATTCATAGTGAAATATTTGGTCGTGATTTTGATTTGATGCATGATAACATTTTTCAGTGAGTATTCTCTGTTTGTCCTAAGTCTCCTGTTTTTCCCCATATTTTTATACTCTCTTTGGTTCAATGCTTTGCCAGTGACTTTTTCTTATAATTCACCCAAATACATTTTTCTTAGACTAGATTTTGCTGAAAGTTGGTGTGTATGCATTCATGTGTGTGTGTGTGTGTGTGTGTGTGTAGGGGTAGCGTGTGTGTATAGGTTTCACATCCTAAAAGTTTTCTCCTTCTCTATCACAGTCAAACTGCTTTATGCTAAAATGACTCTTCCATGTTATCCTTTGGTCTTTTGTCCTGTCCGTCTCTGAGCTAAACGGCATGCAGTGGGACTTCTTGGAGCATTCCTGCTAACTCCAGTTCTGGCTCCTATTAATAAAAATGATCTACATTTGTTTGCACATCAGAGTGAGACTCCTTATCTTCAGAAACCCCCTCAGCCCCACTTGAAATCAGAAAGTATATTTTTCTTGGCTCTGAGACGTCTAACCATCTTTATGGTTTTCTCTGCACTTCTACTTGGTTTTGCCCAGTCTAAGCTCATTTTTGAATCCTCACACTTATTTTGAAGTGTATGGATAATACTTGTATCCTAGTTTTACTGAGAACAAAGTTTGCGTCTTTCTTCCTTTCTGCTTGTTGGCTTTCACACGACTTCCAGGAGCAGAAGAGAAGAGATACTGACTTACCCAGCCGTGTTCATACTGGAAGTCTCTTCCTCTGTATTTATTTTAATTATATAGTTTTGCAGCCCAAACTAGGCAACCATTGGCCTATACAGCAGTCTCTGAATTACTTTATCTAGCTTTTAAAAACTGAATCAATTACTAAGATTGTCAGGTTTTAATGATGCAACTCAGCAGTATTGAGATCCCTGGCAACTGATCCTAATCCCACTTAATTTAATTAATCAGTTTGGATAAACACAAATGCTATGTGCAAAGTACCGTAACAATGAAGTACCCTTTACTTGTTATATGATGACCTAAGTACATAAACCATAGTTCAATGAAGAATCTGAACTTAGCAAATTCTAGCTAAGTAGGGACATAAATAAAGGAAATTTGTTAACGTTGTGTTCAGTGAAAAAGGAGAAAAAGACCCCATGTAATTTGATCTACAGGAATAACTACCAGACACATTGAAATTAAATGCATAGTTCCCATTCAATTTTTTATATTTTTCCCACTTGATTTCCATTAATAGAACATGTTTTCAACCAGTATTCTCCTAAGCTAAAGCAGACAGGTTTAAAATTGTTACTGTTTTTATATCTCCAAGAATAAGTGAATAAGAGTTGTTTTTGCCTTCACTACTTATCTTTTTTGTCATATAGCCTTATTCAAGTGTCTGGGGGAGAAAACTTCCTTTATTCTTCTTTAGCAATGATGAGAGATGATGGCTAATTTTGATGGATTAAAAATAATTAAATTGTTCCTGTATTGTTAGTCCATGGATACTTTATTTTAGTTTTAATCATAGATTTCTGCTTATTTTGTATGAAATTATACGTCATTTGAGCTGGAGAGATTTAATATATGAAAGGGCGAAAAGAGCTCCACAACTGTAGAAACGACTACTCATTGCCCTTTGCTTTTGTGCATCTGTAGGAGAAGAGACAAGACGATCCTAGCGTCCTCTCCCTGCTAAGATGCTGTGGCCTGCAATGCTGCTCCAAGAGCAGTGCAAAAGACTTGACTACCACAGACAATCTAAGCTGAAGACTTCACTCCCCATCCTCCAAAGACCACGTGGGAGCAACCCCTGCGCATAGCCATCTGACTGCCCTCTGGGAGAGTCTATCCCTCCCTTGACCAGAGACACAACCTCTGTCTATTGTAGTCTCTCAAGTGATCTGTTGGACTTTGATCCGGCCTCTCTTTGGCAGAATATTTGTCTGCCTCGTCAAAACAACAGCAACCATAGCTGAACTATTCCAAGAACCCTGAGATGTTACATTTGTTGTTTATCTTGAAAGAAGTCTTCAACGACACCTCCTCAGCCCTGCTTTTAAATCTAAAGCAGACCTATCTCTAAGGAGAAAGTTTTTTTTAAAGGGAGATCCCATGCTGTGGAAGCCTACGCACCATAAAACCTGACCCCCAGCCTCATGCAGCAACCCCCAAACCACAAGGGAGCCATGTCCACTGTGCCTCTGAAGATTCTTGAAGCTGTTGGCTGTGAAATCTAAGGCCCTACTTTATGGAGGTTAATCTAAATCAGAAACTATTTTGAGATAAGCCAAATTGCACTGAAAAATTTTTCACTTCAGTAACCAGAGTCCAGGTTTAACTAAAAAAATGTGTCTCATTCCCTATTCCATGTGAGTCACTCATAAGAGAACCTTCTAATCAGTGTCCAGTCTTGGTCACCTCTCAATCATTCTGCACGTTGCCACCACTGTAGTTACTTTAAAACATTTTTGTGTCCAACGGCTAGGGATGTTACCTTGGAGTCAGATGGTCTGAGACCACATTGCCCTCAGACGCTTAACAGTTGGGGGAACTTGGGCCACTTGCTTATCTTCTTTGGATCTCTATTTCTTCATGGCATGAGGATGAAATAATACAAGTCATCTAAAGCGTGGAATACACTGTCTGGCACAAAGTCTTGTGGCTTTACAGCAAAGTTATACCACACATTTAAGGAACAGATGCTTCCAATTGCATGCAATTCTTCCTCATAATACATCTTATGAAGCGAAGAAAAAGTTTTTATAAATTCCACACAAGCAAAATGGAAGACAGATCTCACTCATAAATGGTGATTAAAAAAAAAAACTGAAATGAATTGGCAAATCAAGTCTACTCTAACAATATATTTATTGTGACATCATGATATAATGATGTATTGTAAAATGCATCGTTTTAGGTTTATCCCAGGAATTGCAATGCAAGTTTGTAAGCAGAAAATCTCATGTAATTCAGCATATTAATACATCAAATAGAGAAGAATCATACAGTCATCTTGATAGAGGCATACAAATATCCGGTAAAATTCAGCACCCTTCATGACAAAGTCTTAGCAAACTAACAATGTAAAAGACCTTTTAAAATCTGGGATATATCCCCCAAAACTAGCACTAGCCTTACTGTTACTGCTGAGACTTTAGAAACATTTTCATTTTTAACTATTAGCAAATCAAGGATGTTGTTTTCTTTTTGATATTGAATTCGTGGTCCCAACCTATGCATTAAGATGAGAAGAAGAAATTAAGGTTATAAGGGTTGGAAGAGAAGAAATAAAATGCCATTATTTGTAGAAGTTATGATTGTCTATGTTGGAAATCCATAATGATTTTCAAATGAATTATTAGATTTAATGAGAGATTTTAGTAAGGATTCTGAATATCATATCAACACGCACAAAATTACATTTCTATACAGCAGAGACAGAAAATATTGTTTTTAAAAAGATATCATTTATTACACCCCAAAATGGTCATCCTAAAATACATCCCATGAAAAATGTGCAGGATCATTGTGCAGATACTTATAGAACTCTGTTGAGAGATAGTAAGAAGACCTAAATAAATTAAGAAATATACTATATTCATGTATGGGAAGACTCAATACCATAAAGATGTCAGTTTTCATTCAAATAGATATGTAAAAATTCCACCAAAGTGTTTTTGAGGAATTGTACAAGCTGATTCTAAAAAAATGTGTGAAAAAGCAAGGGGGCAAGAATAGCAAAAAGACTCTCTCAAATAATAAGTTGGGGGAAATTGCCCTATCAGAATCAAGATTTACTATGAAACATTAGTGATCACGACATTATAGTATTAATGAGGAGTGAACGGAACAGAGTGGAGGAGTCAGAAACGGATCCATGCGGACATGGAAGAGCTCCATGCTGGGGTAGCAGAGCAGATAGTGAGGGAAAGACGGGCTATTCCTAAGTGTGCGGGGACACTTGGTTATTCACGCGAAAAAAGCTGAAATTGGAGCTGTATCTCACACACTACTCAAAAATCAATTTCAGTTGGATTAAAATTTTAAACTTGAAAAGTATATAATGAAAACTTTAAAAGAAAATATTAGAAATGTCTTTCTGACTTTGGGGTAGGGAAACTTCTTAAGACAAAAATAATACACACACGTACAACATAAAACAAAGATCGATAGATTTGACTACATCAGAATTAGGAAACCTTCACTAATATAAATGATATTATAAAAAAAAGTAAAAAGACAACTCATAAACTAGAAGATATTTGTAGCCCACATAATATGAGGGATTATGTCCAGAACCTATAAAAGATCTCCCTATAAATCAATAGGTTTTAACATGTCCAAGGATGTTTACTGCAGTATTTATTGTTTATAGTAGCAAAAAAACTGGAAGCAACGCAAGCATCCTCAATAGAAAATGGATAAATTTGGTGTATTCATACAATGGAATACTGAACAGTAGTGACAATTATTAAACCACATATAACATAGATGAATCTCAGAAACAAGGCTGAGTGAATGTTACAGAAGATTATTTGTAGTATATCAATTATAAAATCTCAACAGCATAAAACATAAGGGATATATTTGGAAAGATACATACATATAAAATACAATTATAGTAAAAAGAAATGGAATGACAAATAAATAAAGGTGACAAAAAAAATAAAGGTGGTGGCTATCTCAGGAAGTCAGAGTAGAATGTGACCCAGAAGTGGCACAAAGAAAGCTTCAGTAATATTGGTACTGTTTTACCTTTTAATTTGAGTCATTGCTGTTTGAACGATCTCAGAGACGTTAAAATGTGCAAAGATGTGCATCTTAGAATTCTTGAAAAATTGTATTTCACAGTAAAAATTTTTTAAAAGATTAAATGTGTGTATGTACACGTGTATACACACACATACACATTTGGCTGTCTCAGACATTTCTCTCATTTAAAATATTTTTAAGAACTCCTCACCTTCTTCCTTCAATTTGTCACTATTCCTCTTAAATACTGTTGTGACCAGAACTGAGCACAATACTCATTTCTACAGTGGATTCTGCCATAGAGGTCCTCACATAAGTGAACAAAGGCTTCTACTCTAGTCTCCTGGATGAAAGGATCGCTGTAAAAGTTGTTTTTGCCCTCCTATAATTGGAGTTGTCGCAGAGCTCTGATGTCTACGTGGTTGGTCTGGTATTCAGGAGAAAGGGTGGGAAAGAAGCTCGCAAAAGAACACGTGCCACTTGAGGGGTGTATGGAAGGAAGAACATGCAGTTACCAAGTGACCAGCCTGTGTCCCTGGCCTTGAAATGCTGACTGCAAGTGGCACCTGGGCCTGAGGTCTTTCTCTGTGTGGCAGTGATTTAGGACTCTCTTCCTTCGTTCGGCTCCAGCCTCTTTTTCGTTTCATGTGCAAAGGACCAGGGTCTGCATTATTTCCTTAATTTTGCATTCTCTACCGACATCGCTGCATCTAGCTGCCCATGTTGACATGAGTTGACTCATGAAAGTAATACTTGTCTTTATGTAATTTCCTGGGTTAAAAGTATAAAAACATTTTGGAAAGATCTTTCAGTGTATTTTTGATCTGTGTGTATGTGTGTGTGTGTATATTCTCCAGATCTTTTCTGGAAAGGTTTGAGACAGCTGGAATGTCATGTATTTCATTCTTAGTTGATAAAACTGGAAATGAAATTAATTCCCTCTTCCATGACGTGTTCCAAAATAAAAGTGTGATATTCAGCAAGAAAAGACTGTCCTGTGAAACCATGCTTCTCCAGCTGCATGATAAACATGATTGGTTTGAGGGACCCAGGAATACAGAATTACTTACTGGTGTCTATCTTCATAAATGCCAATGAATTTCAAAAGCTCATGAACCACAAAATCCTGTTAAGTATTAAGTCAATGTTTTTCAAGTGTGGTCCTGAATGGCTTATATCAGCTTTGCCTGAGGTGTTGGAGTAAAGTGTAGATTCCCTACTCAATCTGAAGTTCACTGGATAAGGTCCTGAAATTTGCATTTCTAATAAGCTTTCCAGCAATTTTGAGACACACTCCTTGATTTTAAATGTCCCTAATCATGAAGAGTCAGCACTGTTGCTAGCTGGCAGTCTCTCTAAAAGGAGCATTTGAGATGCAATTAGCAGAGGTAAGACTTCACAGCCTTTACTGAAATATTTTACCAAGAGTGACCTAATACAATTATAGTACAATTATAGTAACTACACATTCTCCAGTTCCACATAATTTTCCCTGTTGATCCCTAAATCTACTATTACTTCTTAAACTATGAGCCTGATCATTTTATTCATCGTGTATTTTTTTCTTTCAGTTTTAACGAGATATAATTGACATACAGCACTGTCTAAATTCATTCAGTTCACAATGACTTGACAACATAGATTGTATAATGATTGCCACAATGAGTATAGTTAACATCCATCACCTCATATAGTTATAAGGAAACAATATTTTTCCTTATGATGAGAACTTTTAGAGTTTACTCTCTTAGCAACTTCCCTATATATCATACAGTAGAGTTAGCTATAATCATCATGCTGTACATTACATCAGCAGTACTTATTTATCTTATAACAGGAAGTTTGTTCCTTTTGGCCGCCTTCATCTGATTCCCCACCCTCTACCCCCTGCCTCTGCTAACCACAAATCTGATCTCTTTTTCTATGCATTTGTTTGTTTGTTTTTAGATTTCACATATAAGTGAGATCATACAGTATTTGTCTTTCTCTGTCTGACTTATTTCACTTACCATTACACCCCTAAGGTCAGTCCTTGTTGTCACACATGGCAGGATTTCCTTCTTTTTATGGCTGAAGAGTATTCCATTGTATGTATAGACCACGTTTTCATTATCCATTCTTCTGTCAATGAAGACTGAGGTGTCTGATACCAGCTGACTGACACCTGTCCTTGAAGCCAGGCTATCCCGCTTACTTCTTGCCCTTCTGACAGTAGATAAAGTCAAAGTCTTAACATCAGCCAGAATTTGGCACACATGTTCAGGTGTACCATCTCGACTCATTTGATTCTAATGTATTTTCACTTGGTGTCATCTTAGTTCTTAACTCTTTGGACTTCCAGATTTGGAGCTCATTCCTACTCTTCTCAGCAGTCAGACCCAAAGTCTCTATTATTATTTTAGGCTAATCTGGCCTCCTGACATCACCCATCACCTCTGCACCCCTGGCATCATCTACTGTTAGGAGAGAAATCCTTGTTTCCACCTCTTGCCTGTGGAAGCCAACCTCAGTATGGCCAGGCATGGTGATCCCTGCCCTCAACCTCCTTCAACAAGAGAGGCTGGAGGCCGAACTTGGGACTTGTCATGCCTTCTTACTGCTACCAGAGATCCTTTCCATTGGCTCCAGTTTGGTCCAATGAAGCTGATCCCAAGTATCCAGTCTCTTGTGACACCAGTTGAATGGACGTAATGTGAGCCAGGGAAGCTGTGTCTAAACTATGGTGTGGCTAGTTACTTTATCTACTGCTGCCTGCTGTGAGGAGAGCCTCTGGTTCTACAGAAGACCATATATCCTGGTGCTAAGGTGGAACCCATCTAGCCCTGTATTGTATCCACATTGAACTCCAGTCCCTCTCCAAGGTGTATGTGTCTCCTGATGAACTTGTCCAGTTCACATCCATGCTGACAACCAGAGAAGCAGATATAAAGCTAGAGATGCAACATATTAATTAAAAAATTGTTTACGGAGTGCTTACTATGTACCAAGCATTATTCAAAGTATTGATTACATACCATTGACAGAAACAAAATTCCAGCTGTTGTGCAGTTTATATTCTAGAGGAGGGAGATTAATAAAGGTAAAATGCAAATGTAAAATACATCAGGGGTGATAAATGCTAAGAAGAAAACTGAAGCAGCTACAGAGGTATCTTAACTTGGTTGACCCCCAAATGAGCCAGAGATAATGGCTTAAGTGTAGGTAGTTTCTCTTAAGTAAATCCCAAGGTATAGGATTGAGGCAACTGAGAATAAAACAGTACAGGAAGAACAGCAGTGTTACTGCTGCAGGCAACTGGGACTCAATGGCCATGGCAACCTTCTGAGGAACTCTATTAAATGTCCACCCAAATCACAGAAGATGGCAGTGTTTATCCACAGCTCCTATTCCCCATAAGTCAAGGGTTCTCTCATTTGGTTCCAGGTTTGAGCCTGTACCAGGATGGCTTCAGGGCTCCCCACAAGAAAGGAAAGAAGAGAAGCAGAAGCAGAGGCAGAAAGCAAGAGCTATGCAGCAGAGCTGGGGAAGGGCTGCCTGACTACAGTCGTGTGAAGCCATCGGCCTTGGTAATGGCTGGACAGAAAGATGAGCTGAGTGGACATAAAATGAGGCAAGGATGGAGATGAGATGGGGCAATTTTATACAAGCTGGTCGGGGAAGGCTTTAGACTGCCTGCTCTGTACTGCAGGCACCATCATCTCCAATGCTTGCTGCCATTAGAAAAAAAAATGGACCAAAAGAGCAGTTGTGGCAACTTGACACACATCTTACAAAAGCTGTAGAAACGTGGTTTTCAAACTAGGCATCTGTGAAGCACCTTTTGGGGGCTGCTGAAGTGCTCAGGGGAGAAAGAAGTGAGCTAGTAGGGGGAAGGGGACCAGCGGTTGGGAATCTGGATCCCTTCATCAACTTCAGCCAGAAGAACTCTGCTTTTATCCATTTTACATATTGAGCCTCATTATAATAATGCTAGAGCTAAGATGAATTTGGAAATCACAAGATCACATCAAGAAATTCCACTGGGAGAACCAGGAAGGTACCATCCCACCTCTGGCCACTGAGCTAGGCTGATATTCAGTGTCCCATGAAGGAAAGCTGCATATGTCAGCCTGTATTAAAGGCACCAGTTTAAGACTCATTCTGCTCTCTCCCTAATCCCATTTAACACGCCCTGCTTTCACTGGGTCTCACTCTCTAGCTGATTCATTCATTTATTTACACAACAAATATTTCTCGAGCCTACATTATGTGCCCACATTGTGCTAGATACCTGAGACACGAATAAGATATAGCTCTTTCATTCAAGGAACCTAAGTCCAATGAGGGTTAAAGGCAGATAGACAGACAACTACTATAAAATGCTAAGCAAAGAACAAACAGATTGCTACGAGAAGATGGAGAAAAGCCTTCCAATGCAACCTGTGTGATTAAGTGACTGGGTCTCCTGGGAAGTCAGCTATGAAATGAGTCCTGGAGAGTGTGCAAGAGGTAGTCAAGCTCAGAACCCTTAGTCTAGCAAAGTCTCACCTTTGGATCTTGGCTTTCCTCTTTGAAATTTGGCTTATCCTGAGCTTCTGGGACCCATTTGACATTATTCTAGAATATAAGATGTGACCTTGATGAAGTCGTTTTTCTGTAAGCAATAGCTTCCCCGTCTACAGCTGATGTGTGACTGAGGTTAAGCTTGGGAAAATTAAACAGTGGAGCAGTAGAGTAAACAGTATTCATTGAGAAAACACATTCTGAGTGCTCACAATGTTCCAAGCACTGTGGCCTGTCTTGGATACAGAAGTGAAATATCTTCTTAGTTTGCTTGGGCTACCATAACAAAATACCACAAACTGGGTGGCTTATAAAATGCAGAAATTTGTTTCTCACAGTTAGGGAGGCTGGGAAGTCCAAGATCAATGTTCCAACATGGTCACATTCTGGTTTGGGCCCTTTTCTTGGTTCACAGCCAGTGCCTCCGGGCTGTGTCCTCACGCAGTGGCTAGGGAGCTCTCTGGGGTCTCTTTTATAAGAGCATTATCCCATTCATGAGGGCTCTACCCTCACTAACTAAACATCTTCCAAATGGCCCGCCTCCTAATACCATCACACTGAACATTAAGATTTCAATATATGAATACTGGGGGGACACAAACATGCAGACCACAGCAAATATTTATTCCATGTCCTCAAATAGTCTACAGTCTAATGAGGAGAGAAATAAGAAAGGAGACGATTGCAGTGCAGTAGGTAAGTGCCATGATGAGGTGAGCAGAATGCTAAAGTATCTTGGGGAGGTGCATGTGGACCAGGCACTAAGGAGCAAAGAGGAGTCGGAATGGCAAGGTGGGAGTGAGGAAGATGGTTCTCGAGAGCCCAAGTCTTGGTAAAGCAGGGCACACAGTTCTCTATGACTGGAACATAAATTGTGAAGCCCGGAGCAAAGTGATAGGCTAACCTGGAGAGATAAGTAAGGGTCATATTATCATCATCTTCATGTTCCATGTTATAGGCTAGGCTATATCTCTAAGGCCCTGGGGAGCCATTGATGATTTTCTGGTTAGAGTTTGGAGTACACGTTGGGAGTTCCTTACGGAATTTCTTTCCAAGGACAGTAATCCAGAAGAGAATTAATGATGGTCTGGACTAGCAGAGTGCAGAGGGCTTGTTTGAATTATCTACTGATGTGTAACAAACCACTCAAAACTCATTGGATTAAAAACTACTTTAATAATTTAGAAAAGGGAACCTTCATTCATTGCTGGTGGGAATGTAAATTGGTGCAGCAACTATGAAAAACAATATGGAGATTCCTGAAAAAATTAAGAATAGAACTACCACATGATCTCGCTATACCGCTTCTGGATATCTATCTAAAGAACATGAAAACACTAGTTTGAAAAGATCTATGCACCCCTATGCTCACTGCAGCATTATTCACAATAGCCAAGACTTGGAAACAACCAACCTAAGTGCCCTCCAATGGATGAATGGATAAAGAAGATGTGGTTTATATACAATGGGATATTACTCAGCCACAAAAAAGATGAAATCTTTCCATTTGTGACAACATGAATGAACTTTGAGGGAATTACGCTAAGTGAAATAAATCAGACAGAGAAAGCCGAATACCTTATGATTTCACTCATATGTGGAAGATAAAAAACAACAACAACAAACAAACACATAGACACAGAGAATAGATTGGTGATTACCAGGGGGAAAGGTGTAAGTGGCAGAGTGAAAGAAGTAAAAGGGAGAGTGTTTACAGGTATGAATGGCAATTAGACTTGGGTGGTGAACATCATGCAGTCTTTACAGATATGAAAATATAATGATGCACACCTGAAATTTATATAACGTTATAACCAATGTTACCTCAATAAAATAAATAAAAAATAATTTTAAAAATAAAAATACATAATTTATTATTTCTTGTGTTTCTGCGAATTGATTAATTAGTTCTTCTGCATGATGCAGTGTCCACTGTGGTTTGGAAATGACTGGAAGCTCCCAGTGACCTCACTCGCATGGGTGGCAGTTGATGTGGGCTGCAAGCTGGGAGCTCAGCTAGAGCCTTCAGTTAGAAGTCTCAGTTTTCCTCCACACAGTTGTCCCCATGTGATTTCTTGGGCTTCCTCATGGCATGGTGGTTGGGTTTCAAAAAGGAATGTATCCAGAGTACAAGCCCCAAGTGCAGGTGCTTATCAAATCTCCATGTTCACCACACTAGCTAATGTCCTGTTGGATAAAACTAGATGCATAGTTAAGTCCATCAGGGACTACATGGGTGTGAATACCAGTAGGCGTGATTCATTAGGGGCCACCAAACTAACTGTCCACCACAAGAATGGGGAGAAGATGGATAGAACGTGCCACTTCTAGTGGCCAAGGCATGACTACTCCACCGCTCCAGACTGGTCCTCAGAATTTGCTCTGCTGGCATGTGTCTGTCCCCTTAGTGGGCATATACTGCCTAAAAGACTTGCATACCATTCCTAAAACATCATTCAATTGGAAGCTCTTTACACCTATTTTTCTTCAACATATTTGACTTGAATTTATTATTGAGTAATTTTATAAGAAATAAATGTGGCTATTTAGCAAATTAGTAACATTTTTTAAAGGATGCTCCTGGTTGAAAATTGATAGATATTATTGCACTTTATGGCTTGAAATCCCCAAGGCATAATTAGTATGTAATCTAAAATATGAAAGTGAAGTCACACTGGAACAAGGAAATCAGGAAAGAATGTAGCTGTGGAGTGAGCTGTGCTGTTTCCAAATATGTTTGAATGTGGCTTCTCTATTGTAATGAAAATGACTTTTATGGTTGTGGTAATTGGTCCCTACATTCCTCGATTCCTCGCAAATGTGATTCTCTTGGAGAGATGGAATGCTTTGAGAAGACATTAATTTCTGCTTGTTGAAAGACTGCTTTAAAAATAATCTCCCTTTGTACTCAAAGATAATGCACAAAATTAGTCTTTTCTATGCCTAGCTCCTGGCCTGTGCGCCAGTTTCCTCATGTGTAAAAAGGGGATAATAATAGTAACTTTCTCAGAGCTTTGTTGTGAGTATGAGATGAGATAATGTATGTAAAACAGTGCCTGGCATCCAATAAATAGGAGCTATGATTCTTGAATGCTCTAGGAATGTTTTGCAGATAGAATGTGTTCTTACCCAGAGGTACATACACCTTAAAAACATCTCCCCATGAGTGCAATGGGTAAACCAAAGCAGTTTTGTTGAGCAGAATTGGCATTGATTAAGGGATTGAGGATTTGAACCCACTCAGCCCACACGACTCCTCCAGGAGTCCCTCTGTTCCTCAAGTACAGAAGGAGGAAGTTGAGCCCAGTGCTATCTAGGTCCCTTGACCTGTCAAGCCAGGCTGTTTGAAGTTGTTGGTCAGGAGTCACCAGCAGCCCTGACTCATCTGTTCCTCCTCCATGTCACCTGTGACAGAAGTCTTCCCTACTTCTTCTTCTTAATATTTCATTTTATTTGGGCCACAGCTTTTCTTTCCAAGTCCTAATCACCTTTGAGGACAGAGCCTTATGCCTGATACATAGCCCTGGAGAGGTACTACAACAGTGAGCGCCTGCTCTCTCTTGCAGCTCTCATATTCTTCCACCTTCATTTGATTTCTCTTTATTCTCTCTAAATTTATTCCAGCCTCCTTGTAGGGTATTCCTTCCTGTCTAAGGAGATTGGATAGCCTTTCACAAGCTTGAGCAGAGTCATTCTTAGCATCTTTTCTCTTTCTCTGAGAGCAAGTACTCTTGTTCTTGGTGGCACATAGAAATGATGAACACCCCTAATTCCTACTTAGCCCTGACCTCCCCAATTTAACAATCTCTGAATCTTCTGTGGAGGGTTAGCAACTGGACAAGGTATTGCCACATATGCTAATGCTCACACACAGGGCACCCAGAAGACTCAACGTAGATTCTGTCCTCCAAGAAAGTTTCTCACCTCTCAAAGGCACCCAAGAGCAAACCATACCTTTTCACATGCATCTATGCCTACTCACAAGACTCTGAAGTAGCAAAGCCTGTCTATCCAAAGGTAAATTATACTCAACCACAACAATCACAGTTGGTCCAGTTTCCAGGGCCTGACTTAGAAACGTGCACAAGGAAAGAAGTGTGCATTTCTGAATATACAACCAGGTGCTGTGACGCCACATTGCAGAAACAAACATTCTCTGACTTTGTTCAACTGAGGAGCAGTGGCATAGAGAGCCACCCTTGCCACTAGTGAAGGGTTTGAATCAAACAGGTGTCATGAGACACTGGCATATGAAAGTTGGCATCTAATTTCCCGAAAACACATTCTCAATTTAACTTGCCTAAGATTGTTATCTTCCCCCTTTGGATTGAAAACTGAGGATTTTTATTTCAATACCTGAATGGGTCACTTTTTCATCATATGATACAGAATAAAAATAAAAGAATTCATCAGCTAGTGGCAAAGCGTATATTTCTTGGCATATATGAAAGAAGGAAAAACTATGAGAAATGCAAAATACATCATGTTTCTGACCTTCTCCCCCAAGATGTCCTCCTCTCTACCTTTGGTAATATAAAAATGGTCTTCAGAGCACCCATCTCCTAAGATGACAAGGCAGCTACCAGGTCCTCCATCAACCATTTAGCAAATGTGGTGGTTTTCATCAAAGACTTATTACTGAGTCTCAGTTTTTAAATATGCATATTACATGAACAATAGTCAAAAGTCTACTTTCCTCAGCTTCTTTGTTAATCTTTCTCCTGGCTCACAGATAGATTATTTTCCCCAGTTGCATTCTGAATGTGCCTTTGAATGATCCAGAAGCCATGCTGAGTGCCTCCCCCTAAGGGAACTGTTACCTTAGTTTCTCTTCACCATCTGTTTCCTATCTGCAAAACTTTTTGAAGTTCAGCCTCTTGGAACAAAAGAATAACAAAGATGGAATTTATTGCCATCGATCACTTTTAGATAAAGCTGAATGTCTTTCAGCCACTCTGAATCGATTTTCTTTTCCCCCTTGAGAAAGTAACAGAAAGGAATTAGAAACCACGCAGGGGACCGAATCAATACAAAATTGAGGACAATTTCGTGGAGGCAATCATGTATAGAAAAGCAGGGAGCTCGCAGGACGAGTTAATAGAAGCAAGTTGCTTACTCGGCTTTATTAATAACTCAGCAGACAGGCCATAAAACCTCAGATTTTCCACCTTAATACATGTCCCTGCTCCCTTGTGCAAAGAATTCATTGTCATTTGTTGCATCCTTTCCATGATTCAGACACGGTTAGGGTCTCTCGTAATGGTATTAGGATGTGCCCATTGTGTATATAGCACACAGTGTTAAGAGTAATGAGCTTCAAAGTCAGATAAAAGAGTAATAATTACAATGATAGCAATAAAAGAATGTTGTTTGAATACTGTCACTTATTTACACTGAAAGCTAAAGATATGTCAGGCTCACACTCCCTCCCCTGTTTGACACCCCAAAGACATCTGGTTGCCATGTCTTCTTAACGTATCTTTTAAAGTTTTGTTTTTATTTTGGGAAAACATACGCAACTATTAATTTGCAATTTTAACCATTTTTAAGCATACAATTCAGTGGCACTAATTACATTTACAATGTTTTACCACCATCATCACTACTTATTTTCAGAACTTTAAAAAAAAATTTCATTATTTTTTTAATGCAGTAATATTGGATTATAAGAATATATAGCTTTCAGATGTTCATCGTAACATATTTTGAATTCTGTATAGATTACATCATGTTCACCACCCAAAAACTAATTATAGTCCATCCCCTCACATGTGAGCCTAATCACCCCTTTTGCCCTCCCCCATTCCCCTATGGTAACCACCAATCCAATCTCCGTTGCTATGTGTTTGTTTGTCGCTGTTTTTGTCTTCTACTTATGAGTGAGATCATGTGGTATTTGACTTTCTCCCTCTGACTTATTTCACTCAGCATAATACCCTTAAGGTCCATCCATGTTGTCACAAATGGCTTGATTTCATCATTTCTTATGGCTGAGCAGTATTCCATTGTGTACATATACCACATCTTCTTTATCCATTCGTCCCTTGATGGGCACCTAGGTTGCTTCCATGTCTTGGCTACTGTGAATAATGCTGCAATGAACATAGGAGTGCATGTGTCTTTATGCCTTTGCGTTTTCAAGTTCTTTGCATAAATACCCACAGTGGGATAGCTGGATCATACGGTAGATCTATTCAGTGGCACTAATTTCATTTACACTGTTTTGTCACCATCACCACTACCTATTTTCAAAACTTTTTTATCAGCCCAAATAGAAACTCTATATCCATCAAGCAATAACCCTCCACCCCACAGCCTGGTAACCTCTAATCTGCTTTCTGTCTTTATAAATTTGCCTATTACAGAAATTCCAAATAAGTGGAATCAAGCAGTATTTGTCCTTCGTGTCTGGTTAATTTCACTTTGTATAATGTTTTCTAGGTTCATCCTTATTGTAGCATGTATCGGAAATTTGTTCCTTTTTCTGGTTGAATAATGTTCTATCGTATGCACAGTTGATCCTCATTATTCACAGATTCTGTATTTGTGAACTTGTCTACTGGTTAAAATTTATTTGTAACCCCCAAGTCAATACTTGTGGCTCTTTTGTGGTCATAAGTGGGCACGTACAGTGAGGCAAAAAATTTGAATCACGCAATGCTGATGTTCCCAGCTGAGGTTGAACAGGTAATGCTGCAGTGAACATTGGTGCACAAGTATCTAAGTCCATTTTCAGTTCTTTAGGGTATATACTTAGGAGGTGAAATTGCTGGGTATATGGTAATTCTACGTTTAACTATTTGAGGAACCACCAAACTGTTTTCCATAGCAGCTACACCATTTTACATTTCCACCAGTGAAGTACAAGGGTTCCAATTTCTCCACATCCTCACCAACATTTGTTCTTTTCTTTTTAAATTACAGATATTTTAGTGTGTGTGCAGTGGTATCACAATGTGGTTTTGATTTGCATTTCTCTAGTGATTAATAAAGTTGAGCAACTTTTTCATGTGCCTGTTGGCCATTTGTATGTCTTCTCTGAAGAGATATTCATTCAAATTCTTTGCCCACTTTTTAATTGGGTTGTTTATCTTTTTGTGATTGAGTTGTAGGAATTCCTTACATATTCTGAATACTATAGCCTTAGCAGATAGAAAATTTGCAAATATTTTCTTTCATTAGGTGTGTTGCCTTTTCCCTTTCTTGATAACATCCTTCGATGCACAAAAATTTTACCTTTAATCCATCCCATTTCCCACTGGTGCCTTATGTCATCCCCTCACTATTTCTAGCCAGGATTATTTCAACACACTCTGGACTTCAACTGGTGTCTTTGCCTCTGCTCTTGCATCTCTCCCCTTCTGCAATCCATTCTCCACTCAGTTGTTAAATGATATTTTAAAAGATAAGCTCCATTAAATCTTTCAGTGTTTGCCTATAGCAATCACAAGAAAACCCAGATTTCCAGGATAATATTTAAACTTCATTATCTTCAGCCTTATCTTATAGGCCACTCTCAACTCAGAGCTGGTGCTTCAATCACAAATCAAAAAATATTCTTGCAATCCAGGCAATATGGCACGTGCTCTCATACTTCTGATTGTTTGTGCGTCAGATGCTCTCTGCCTATACTACCTGTGTCCCTCCAGTCTTCAGCTATTAACATTCTACTTACCTGGACTTCAATGCAAGATGCCATGATTAGCACAAATGTGTTGGAAAATATATCACTGAGGAAGAAATTACCTTAAGATATATTAGTATGTTAAAAAGAGTTGGACAGTGAAGGGGCCAGCCCAGTGGTGTGGTGGTTAAGTTCATGCAGTCTACTTCACTGGCCCCAGGTTTGCCAGTTCGGATCTCTTCACGGACCTATGCACTGCTCATCAAGCCATGCTGTGGCAGGTGTCTCACATATAAAATACAGGAAGATGGGCACAGATGTTAGCTTAGGGCTAATCTTCCTCAAAAAGAAAAAAGAAAAAAAAAAGGACAGTGAGAAAGCATTGGGTCAGTTTAAGACTAATAAGTATGTAAGATATAAAGGGAGCTCAATAATGTGGCTCTTTATGTAATTTGAATCTTAGAAATTTAATTTGACTTTCATACCACATCAGTGTAAATGAACTAGTATTAGTCTTATCAAGGAAGGACTGCCCAGCTGCCAGACTTGGGACACCAAGCCACTCTATATTATCACGATATGATAACGCAAGTGGGAGGATGAACAAGCCTTATGAAGGCATGGGAGTCAGCAATGCTGCTGAACAGACTGAAAGAGGCTGCCCAGAGGTGGTGATTGGCAAGACCCTAGACGAAGCCAAAACAGGAATCAAGTATGAGTATGTAGGTCAATCTGATTGGGGAGTTTTTGGGCTATTTCGGCTCCTTCTTTCTCCCAGGGGCCCATTTGCTGGTGAGTATAAATAACCCAGTTCTGGCAGATTCTTTCCACTTTACCTTTTCTTTCTATCACCACAAGGAATGGTTCTTGCAGAGGTAAGGAGTATTATGGGTTGGACTGAGGTTGTAGCAGTTGAGAGAGCCAACTGCTTTAACTCAGAGGTTGACAAACTTTTTCTACAAAGGACTAGATAATAAAACTTTAGGCTTTGTGAACCAAGAGGCAAAATCAAGAATATCCTATAGGTACTCATATGATGGAGGGAAATTTCCACCAAATATTTTAGTGATGAAATTCAAAGTGTACCAATAAAAACTGAGTACAAGTGTCATACAGGCCTATTAATGAGAACAAAATTCTTCTTTTGAGGATATGATTTTGCTTAGTTGGGGTACAAAGTTAGTGTTCCCTTTCATCAGATTGATGGGGAACACTCATCTGTGAAACCATTCTCGGCTTATGCATCAAGCAAGAACAGGTGAGGACCTGCATGCTATAGTTTGCCGATCCCTGCAGTTTAGCCAAATAGTTCTCCTTGCTTCTTGGAGCTGCCAAGGAGCGTGACGTAGTCAAGAATAAAGGCTGGGGGAGGGTTATCAACAAAACACTTTGTTCTTGCACAGCCCCCATACTTTTTCACCACCACCTCAGTTCTCTTTGAAAAGACCCATAAACATTCACAGACAGACCAGCTTGCATTGTTCCTTGTCATCTTCTCCATGAGGCCTTCCCTGACCAGGCTATTTCAAATAACAACCCCTTCTCCCCATCTGTCAGCCACTCCTGGTTCCTCTTTTCCTACCTTTTTGGGTTTTTTTTGCATATCCTATATCACTTTTTAGCATGCTCTATGATGTCTTCATTCACCATTTTTTGTTCATTTCTGTCTTTCCCTGCTAGAATGGAAGCTTGATGTCAGCAGTAATCTTTGTCTACTTTGTTCACTAATGTATCCCAAGTACCTAGCATAGTGCTCGGCAAATAGTAGGTACTCAGTTAATATGTTGGATGAATCCCTATGAAATACACAATTTCATCTTCACAAAACTGCTCTGAGATAAGTACTATTAATACATAAATTTTACACTTGAGAAAACTCGGGTGCGAGAAGGCTAAATAACATGCCTGAGGTTCTAGAGCTGGTGCTACTATCACTGTCACTACTCCCACCCCTGGTGGTCTAGTTATTGACCGCTGATCATAGACCAGAAACTGCTCCAATATCTCATTTAATTTTTACAGTAACCCTGTGAGATTAGTGGCAGGGTTAAAATTTGAACCCAGGTAGTCTGATTCTTGAGCTCACCTTTTAATCATGTACTTATTGCCTACATTGTAATCAGAAGTCTGTTCACAGCCTTGAATATTTTTATTAGAAAAAGAAAGAGTAAAAATTAATAAGAAAATCATGAAGGAATAAATAATAAAATAAATGCAGAAATAATTGTGAAAACAGTAGAATTGATTAATAACCCCAAGATTTCTTTGAAAAAAGAAAAGAATGATATGAATTTCTCATAAATCTAATCAAGTCAAGGGAAGGTAAAGCAAATGAACAAAGTCACAAAAGAATTACAACCCAAACATAGAGGAGGCAGGCGTTATCAGATAATAGTATGGATTGAATTGCGTGTCCCCTAAAATTCATATGTTGTTTAACTCCCAGTTAACCTCAGAATGCGACATCGTCTAGAGATAGAGTCTTTACAGAGCTAATCCGGTTAAAGCGAAGTCATGCATAAAGGATGGACTCTAGTCCAGGACAACTGGTGTCCTCAGCAAGGGGAAATTTGGACACAAAGATATGCAAAGAGGGAAAACTACGTAAAGACACAGAGAGAAGATGGCCCTCTGCAAACTAAGGGGAGAGGCCTGGAACAGGTCCTTCCCTTATATCCCTCAGAAGGAACCAACCCTGCCAACACCTTGATTTCAGACTGCCAGCCTCCAGAACTGTGAGACAAGGAATTTCTGTTGTTTAAGGCGCTAAGTTTGTTGCACTTCATTGTGGCAGCCCTAGCCAACTAACACAGCTGGCAAATTTGGATTTATTCATATTTTCAACCAGGGTATGGAACAGGTGGGCTAATTATGTTGTAATACCTGACTTATTGTGTGTTAGATCTGCTTTGCAGGATTCAAATTCAAAACTTACCTGAGGTTTTCTTTTCACATTTCCCACTTTGTCTTTTGAAACCATTTGAATGTAACCAGTAATAACATCTTTTTCCATAAAACTTCTGATATTCACCTATTAGGGAGGTTTTTGAGGATCCACAATTACTTTGGTCAGTATTTAAGATGGATTCAATGAAAAACTGTGATTCTAGGCCAAAGGAAATTAGACAGGAACAGCAGAATCACCATAAGTCAGGAAAGCTGCTTTTAGACTGGACAGGAACCTGTCTATGTGGCATGTAGAGCCCTTTGGCTCAGCTGAACCTCTTGGAGCTACTATATTTTTTCATCATTTGGTTTTGCTATCTTTATTTCTGGAGTCCAATTGAAGCAATTAATGCCTGTCTATATGGTTCTGTCACAAAGAACTCGTTCTTCAGAGCAAGATACGCATATGCCATGAAAAATATGTGATGTAATATAATGCCTCTATTTGAACATTCAACCCACATTACACATTGATCCAATTTCCCTTGGTCTTGGCATTCTCTAAGGCAGTGGGGTCATTTACCTGTGACCAGCACATTGGTGACCAAGGTGGTGGCCACACATAGCTGTAAATGGTATATAAGCCGGAAAGAAGGTGATAATATTTCCTTTGAAGTAGAACCCGTAGTCTCCCCATTAGCAAGATCAGTCCCCAGGTCAGGTCAGGGTCAAAGGTCATAAATTACAGGCCTCAAAGTAGTTGAATTATATGAGCAGATTCAGAAACAAGTATACATGAGTCAGAAAGAAGTGCAAAGTGGGACCAGACAGCTATTTTAGTCTGTCTGTCTCCTTTGCAAGGTTGCTCTGACCCCCGAGATTCCATGAGCAAAACTGAAATGGAAGAATACTGTTGCTCAAAGCAAGTGGAAGCAGCACGTATAGTAAAATCAACCAGGATTGGAGGTCAAGCAGACCTGAGTCCAAATCCTGGCTCAGCTGCTTCTACCTGTGTGACCTTAAGAGGATTGATTAATCAAGATGACTTTCAAACACTGCATCTGTAACATGTCAGTAATAATGTATCATAGCTACCTCAGAGGGTTTTTGTTAGATGTGATCAGATTTGTAAATCTATGTGCCTGACACACAATAAGAGTTTAACGAGAAATAAAACTATCAATGTGTCTCTGACTGGTTTGGGAGGCACAGTGTGGAGTACAGCCATATCTGGCCCTTTTTGGGAGATCATAAGATACACATGAACTGAGAAAATCTTGACTTGACATTAGACAAGACAGTTACATGAAAGAAAGCCTTGAAATAGTAGTTCAGCCTCCTGGCATAGCGTTGGGCTGGGATCATAGTTGGCACTGGCTTGGATGTCTGGAGGGAATTCCAGATGGGGGAATCTTCTTCCCTTTCCCACCTCTTCTGTCCCTGAGCCACTTTTCTACCTGTCCTGAGGCCCCCAGAATTGGGATACAATCAGAGGATAAGTTTCTGGATGCCTGACGACCTCAGCTGTTCCATGAGGGCACAGAACCAATATGTGTTCTTATCAGACTCTTAGGTTTTAGTCCACTTATCCTTTTTTTGTCTGAATGCCCCTAAGAGCCAATGAAGAAGGTAAGCCCATCTTCCTGCCATTGGTATCACATATACCAGCTTGACATCGTCTTGGCTTCAAGCCCTCAGCGTATGAAAATAAATTGGTTCCCTACTGTACCAATGGAAAATAAGAAAGTCTAACAGTTTTGGCATTTTAAAAGACAGGACTGCTTGAGTAGAATATGTGCCTTTGAAAAGGCAATTGCCTTTCTTTACAAATATGTCATTTGGGGAATGAAAACAAATATGTCATTTGGGAGATGTCTGGTTTCTCCAACCAGAAGAGAAAAAAGGCCTCCTGAAAGGTTGTGGTGGTTTATATGAATTTCAAACACTTTCTCTCAGAGAGCCTAATGAAACTGAAATTACCCAGCCTTCAAAACATGGCTAAATTGGATTCTCTGGCTTGGCAAAAACACAAAGTACAAAAGATAATCCAAATCCATGTGGCTTATAAATGAAGAAGAAGAAATTCTGGGCACATTCATGTGATCACCATTAATGTAAGTTCCACAGTAGGGCCTTAAAATGGGATATGCATTTGTGATTACCTCCTTCACATAGGCAATGTTCCAGTGGCCTCTTGCAGGATTGGGGCATGCAATTCAGTACTCTGACTTAGCACACACGTGGTTGCCATAAGGAAAAGAGACCCAGCTTGAGCTTGACACATCATAATTTTGACAACGGTAAACCACAGGCACCTTGAGAAGGACACTGGCTGGAAATTCACTGTCTTAATCTGCTCAGGCTGCTATAACAAATGCCGGAGACTTGTCGGCTTAAACAACAAACATTTATTTCTCACAGTTCTGGAGGCTGGGAAGGCCAAGCTCAAGGTGCCAGAAGATTTGATTCTTGGTGAGGGCTCTCTTCCTGGCTTGCAGACAGCTGCCTTCTTGCTGTGTCCTCACATGGTGGAGAGAGGAAGCTCTGGGGTCTCTTCCTCCCCTTATAAGGGCACTAATCCCATTATGGAGGCTCTACACCCAAGACCTCATCTAAACTTACTTACCTTCTAAAGGCCCTACCTCCTAATACCACCACACCGGGGATTAGAGCTTCAACATCCGAATTTTGGGGCGATTCATTTAGTCCATTACACCCACCAGCTCCAAATAGGCTTGAATGGCCAAATGATTTACTTTAGGAATATTTCTTAAGCCTTCTTTTTCTTGGCCTAAGAAATCCAGAATATCATCATGAGAATAACAATTTGCTGTGAATGATACTCCTCAAACTCTGATGAAAAGATTAATGAATGGCAACTTGGAGGAAGGTCCTTCTCCAAGAATAAGTTGCCTTGTTCAACCTTTGATCAGAGATTTGGATGAAGAAGCAGAGAGCAGGCTTAACAAACTGCAAATAACATAAAGCTTAAAGAGAGGAAATTCAATGGGTGCCAGAGTTAGATTTCCAGAAATCTCCATGGGCTGAAGCAATGAGTCAAATCTTACAAGATGAAATTTAATAGGACTAGCTACCTAAGGCTGTGCACTTGCATTTGAAAAATACCAAAACTACACAGGCAGAGACTTGGGAAGATGTGGCTTTAACAGCAACTTGGGTGGAAAAGGCATACATTCTAGTCAAAACGAAGTTTCACCTGAATGAAAATGTGATATCTCTGCCTGAAAAGGTAATGCAGTAACAGAAGCATGTCATCTGGAGGGAAGGAAATATTAGCCTGTTCGGACCCACACCTGTGCACCATGTTCAGGTCCAGACCTCACACTTAAAGAAAGAAATGGACACGCTGGACTATGTTCAGAGGAAAGGATCCAGGATGGTGCAGAAATGCAAAGCTTTGCCACACAAAGAGAGCTCGACAAACCAGGGAGTGTGCAGCCTGTAAAGGAGATGACTTGAGACTACAACTGCTGCCTTTAAATGTTACAAGGGACAACAATAAAGCCAATTTTAGTTGGGAAAAATTAAGACAATTGATGAAAACTTCAGGGGTACAGATTTTAATATAATATGATTTAAAACTTTTCAATAGTCACATATATGCTTACACTTCTGGTTTTTCTCACAGCCACAGCCTAGACATCTGACAATGATTAACTTCATAAATCTTTAAACTTTGTATATACCATTGCGTGTGTTATGTTTAGGTTCAGCTGGGAGTAATAAGAAATCCCAAAGTAAGAGTAACTTAAACAATATGGGTTTTATAGCTCTCTCACATAAAAACCAAAATAAAACAAAAGAAATTCCAGAGGCAGAAACAAGGTAGGGCCTTCTGTCTTACTATTCACTCATCTTTAGTGGGCTCCCTCAGGGGCCAAGGTGGCCTCTCACACTCCAGTAATTGTGTCTTCATTCAAGGTGGAAGGAAGGAGGTAAAAGAGGAAGAGAGAAAGGATTTGCTTCATCCAGACTTGCCAGAAGTCCCACACAACCCTTCTGCTTATACCTCACTGGCCAGAACTTAGCCTGAGTTGGAATCTGGGAAATGTAGACTGTATGTGAGTGACAACATGCTAAGATAAAAAGGGAGTCCTTACTGAAGTGGGAGGGGGACAGATGTCACAAGGCAAGGAAATTTCTGCCACACACTATGCTCACAGCCTCCACCTTTTCACCTCTTGTTTTCTTATTCCCTCTACAACTACCCTTCCACTATTATGAAGGGTGCATTTCCTTGCTCCCTCCCTTTTCCTCTAGCCTATCAGCCCCCACGTCCTCTCTTCTTTCTCTTGCCAGCTAGGGCTCTCAGGTGCACGATCAGTCCTATTTACTTTCTCATGAGCATCTTCACTTCCCTTCATGGCTACCTTTCGCTGCACTCACTGGTCAAGATCTAACCCTGGATGTAAAATCTGCCTTTCACCCTTCCACATATGAATAGCCCAGCACTCCTGGAAGTTATGATGAAACCATAGAGGCTGGTGCCGTGACTGTCCTTGGATTCCGATGTCAGGCAGACCCTTGACTCTGCCCACTCCTCCTTTTATGACGGCACAGTTATCTCTTTCGCCCATGCCCCTCCCTGATCTGAATTTTCATCATTTCTCTCAAGTATTAGCCTCCTCATGCTCAGAAAATGATCTAATTTTCTAGTGCTTCCAAAAATAAAAGAAAAAAAAAGTTGGGCCATAAGTAGTTGTCATAGCTGATGTTTATTGATGGTTTACTGAGCTCAAATACTGTGCTACATGCTTTAAGTCTGTCATCTCATAAAACCTGACAACTCAATAAGGAGTTATTATTGTTAATCTCAAATACAACTCTATGTTCCTAGGATAAACAGTGCTTGGTCATGATTTGCCATCCTTTTAATACATTGCTGAATTTGGTCTGTCAACATTTTGTTTAGAATTTTGGCACCTATGTTCACGAGAGATATTGCTAAATCAATATTAATGGAAAATTATAAAATAGTCGATCATGCTTATTTTGAAAGTGTTTTAAGCTGAAATATGGCCCTTGTTTTACCAGTAAAGTTATTTCTAGGTCATTTGAAAAAATTCATTTGCTAGGTTTATTGAAAAAAAATTATTTACTGAATTTATTTTACAGCTTTCTGCGAAAAGTGTTTTGCCTTCTGGATCCCCCAGCAACCCTATGTCAGAATCCCCAAAGCTAGAAGTGATCTGCCTCCACCCTCCCCTGGGGGGACGCTCCTACTTTAAGAACTAGACACACCAGAATCATCCAGGAAACATTCTCCTTTCAAGAGTCAATGAGCTCAGCAGTAATAGGTACCTGAGGCCTATCAAGAAGCTTTTCATTTCAATCCTCTTGCTAAACATGAAATCCTATGCCTTAAAACACGAGTATCTAGCAATACAGATATTTCTAGCATTTACTTAAAATCTAACTCTTAAATCGGAACTTTTTCAAGAATAAAGCTATCCATCTGTTTATGAATAAAGAAAAGATGAATCAAAACCATCTAATAATTCAAAGCAATTGCAAGTGTTTTTTCAGTAGGTTTAGTAATATCCTCATGTCACCAAAAGGTCACTAAAGCATAAATATGTTTTCCTTCTTGTAGACCAAACACAAATTTAAAAAACCAAAATAAATACAGTTTGCCGTTCAGGATAGTAGAGTTTACTGTTAATTTGGTGGCTTAAAGGGAATAAACGAACGTAGCTTTATCAATTTCCCATCATGTCATATTTCAGCATATTGACTTTTAGCTGTTTGTGCATATTTACAGATTTTGACTGTGGACTTCAGCCCTAAGAGTGTAGGCAGCTAAAATAATCAGAATTGCTGAGCTTTAGTAAAACTCATAGCTAAATACCCAGGATGACAGATTCAGAATTCATAAATTCTACAGAGACTGGCCCTTTGGCGGGCATCAGCCAGTGAGTTGAAATTGTACAAACTCAAATGTAAAATTTCTCTAATATAAACCACATAAATGTAAAATGAGAGATGCAAGCCTTAACAGCAATTCAGGTGAAAATAAACAAAACTTTTTTGTTTTTACTTTTTATGGAAAATAACCGGATCATCCCACAAAGGGAAAAACAGAAACAAAAAACTGATGCCATAGAAGCAGAGACTTCCTATCAGGGAGATGATAATCCTGAATTCCACGCTGATTAGGCCAGAGCAGATAAACAGGGACTCCAAGAAGCTAGAATAAATCCAGAGAATCACAGGAAAGAGGCATGCCTTCGAAAGCTTTCTTCAGGATTGGCAATGCTTATGAATGCTGTGATATTTAGTATTTCACCTTCAGATTTAGTCGAGGAAAGTAAAAGCTACAAGTAGAGATGTCATGTAGATTGGGGAGAGGGTGGGCTAATGGCATCAGTACATAGATGACTTTAAATCATGAGACCCAATGATTTTAAACTATGTAGAGCGTATTACCAAGGAGGGTTGAGGGCTAGGCACTGGGACAGGCCAACGTTTAGATGATGGAAGGTGAAGAGGATACAGCAGATGAGAATGAGAAGGGTTGGCCAGTAAAATAGGAGAATTGAGACAGAGGAATGTTCTAGAAGTCAAGAAGAAAAACACGAGTCAAGGATGAGAAAGTTGTCATTCGTATCAGATACTGCTGGTGGGTTGTATCACCTGAGGAGTGAGAACTGATCCGTAGTTTTGACAACATTAAGGTCATGGATTTTGGTGGGATGGTAGGGGCAAAATCCTGATTAGAATAAGTCAGGAGAGAAAACAAGTATAAGCTTATCTTTCAAGAAAATCTACTGTAAAAGGGAGAAGAGAAATTTAGGAACTTGAGGTGGATGTTTGGATTAAGGGATTTTTTCAAGTTGGTCAATAATAGAGCAGGTGTGTTTGCTTGTGTGGGAATGGTCTGGCAGTGAGGGAAAACTTGATGACTAAGATATACCTTATTATAGATTTTGGATCCTTTTTTTTCTGCTTAATATTATGAGCATTTTTCCATGTTATTTTAAGTTTAGTAGATGGCTTTAATGGCTATATTTTATTCCATGGAATGAATATAATGATTTTAGAAGCCATCTCCTTTTGTGTTTGGGCTGTTTACTCTTATTTGCTACTATAAACGACAGCAGGAGGAGTATCTCTCTATATTTATCTCTCTATCTTTGTCTATTTTTTCCATTTCTCATTTCCAGCTGAGGAGTTTGCCAACCTTCAAAACAGAAATCAGTTTAAGAGTTTACTTGGGATCAAAGAATTACAATTCGGGAAACACAGATTCAGGTAGAAATCCAAATAGTTTCCTACTAGGGAGTAAAATTCTAGGGCTTTTAAAGGTGAAGAGGGGAGGTTGTATTACAAAGAATTTTAATTGGAGTTGGAGGCAGAGAGCTGGTCTTGGCTAAGCATTGATTGACTATTGATTCTATGTTCAGAAAGTCCACAATGCTCAGTCTTTCTGATCAGGATGTCCATTCTCCTGATGACTTCTCAAACAATTACGTGTCAAACAGTTGCATTTTGGCCCAGTCCAAAGGTTGGTCCAGTCCCAGGTTCAAGACAGCAAGGCAGTTTCTCTGGAAAGGCAGCTCTGATTCCATTTTACAATGGCTTCACTAAAGTCAAATTTGAAATTTTCCTCTTTTCATTGAGATCTTTCTTTGAAAGCATCACTGATCCACCATTTGCAAGCATCGCTGACGGACTAAAGGAAGGCATTGCTGATCAGCCATCAAAATATCCTTAGTTCCTCATCTCCAGGAAGGCTCATTCCTGGTTTGTTCTGTCCCATATAGAGGAGAAGTGGTTTTCTTAGGAGCTTTAGGCCACATTTGAGCAAGAAGAGTGCTAGAGCAGAGAAAAGCCTTACTGTCAACTTTCTCTAAGGACAAACATTGTCTGTAGTTCCTCAGAGTTTCTCAGATGAAGGCTCATAAGCCTTAGCAATCATTTCAAAGCAATGAGAAACCATTATCCAGGTGGTGCTTTTATAACACTGAGCCAAGCAGAAGAGACAAAGTTTTACAACAGCGAGAATTCCTATAATAATAAACAAAATGCTAAGACTAAATTGGAGAATAGATCTGAACTGGAGGTAATTTCTGAGGTTAGCCAGCTAAAGAGATTACAGAACCATGAGGTATCTGTCTGCAGAACATTTAACCATTTTGCCTGTGCTCAGATTTTGTCTAGTTCAATTTTCACTTTGCCAGAGGTGTTTACCCAAGTCCAACAACAGGTTTTTTATCACAGAACAATCCTATCTTGTTTAGCTAGGAGGTAATTGAGCAATTCCATTATCTACTACAACTTGTGTAAGGAAATACAAAGACTTTTCTTGGATGGTTATTGCTTTGGTGGCAGATTTAGCAATATTCCACTGGTTTTAGATAAATTTCTGATCAAATATGTATTCATGGCAGTGCCTACCCAAGATAAAATATTTTTCCAAATCTGGTAGCCTCACTGAAGTTGATACTGCCACGCATCGAAGACCCTTGACTATGCATGTGACCAGTTTCACATTTAAGTCTGTGAAGCAGACATTTAGCACAAGGAGTTAGGGCAGCAATGGTGGAGAGATAGGTAATTAAATCTACTAAAGGATTCTAGATTTATGTACAGAATGAGGCTTCTGATGACAAACAAAACAGTCAGAAAGATTTCACCCTTCTGTAATAGAATGGGAGATGCAGATAAAAGTGTTGTCTTTCCAAGAAAGAGAGGGAAAAAATAAGATAAGAAGCAACAGCGAGTAAAGGTGTACAGATCTGATCCAGCCATCTTGGGAGAGCCATCTGACTCAGATGTTGGCTGCTTCTCTTCCTAGTCAACTTGATTTGGAGGTCTCCAGTGTTTGTACAGGACCACTTGTTGGGTGAAACATTCTTTAGCTGTGAGATGTATCTCCAAGGTTAAATGCCTTCTAGTTCTGCAACAGTGTTGGTGGTTAGGAGCACTTGGTAAGGTCATTTACAATGGGGCTCAGGGGCTGTCTTCCTCTGATGACACATCTAGGATACCCAATCATCAGGCTCTGGAATGTGATCAACAGGATCCTTTAAACTGGATTCCAGGAAAGCTTCTTTAACTTCTTGATGAAAGACTTGAGTGTACGACATTAGGACTAGCTAGTCATACTAGCATAAGACAACAAGGGATCAGCAGAAGGTTGTATACCAATAGACATTGATCTGCCAGTGGCTAACTGATGTGAAGTGAGTTATATTTTCTAAAGAGGGTACTGCAAACAGTCAGTGAGACCAAAGGCAATGCCTTAGGCCAGGTGAGTCCAGTCTACAGCTGTATAACAAAACCTCAAAGACAATTAACAGGACTAAAATCTAATATCTGCAAAGGTGCAAACATAATTTTTCTCTCTACAATTACCCTTGATTTTTCCCCCAAGGATAATCACAGTAAAACTAATTTGTTTATATTAAAAACTTGGCTTTATTAAGTGAAAACAAGAATACTCACTGAGAGTTTCTGAATTCTGAAGGAATCAGGTAGGGAGAAAAAAATAAATGTTTCACCTTTGTTCACAAAGGTATATTTTACCAAATTGTTGATAGCTTAAGAGAAGAGAGTTCTTTAAATCTGGAAAAGCAAAACATTAGAGCATCCTCCACAGTTCACATAGTCCCAGGTAATTAATATTTGTTCTTGATCTTTTGTTAGCCATTTTATGAAGCCATCAGTTTCTTTGTTGGAATTCTGTAATTTCTTACAGTTTTTGATCAGAAACAAAATCAGTTCAGTTTTATGATCTGAAAGCTCATCAGAAATCTATATTCTAGAATAAGTGTCAGAGTCCTTTCTATGAATCTCTCTGAAGATGAAATATATTTGCAAAATCATCAGAGTAACACGATAACTATCTGTAAGTGACAAAAGACTTAAAATGACATAGTTAAAAATCTAATTATAATGCAACTGACAAGGAAATTTGGTTATTTCTGTAACACACATTGTAAGATAGTGACTAGAATTATGACTGACAACAATATACCAAGACATATTGGAATTTTATATAATTTTTAGAACACTTATGTTAATAACATTTGCCCACAAAACAAGAAGGTTTATCATCATTTGACAATTCTTCCCATGCAATTTGACACCAAATAAGCCTAATTAGTTTAATATCTCCCTTTTTATAAGAAGAGAGAACAAATTCTTTGAGAAGTCTCAAGGGTCCTCTGGAAATTTTCAAAGTTGCTTTTAGGTAAAAAAAAAAAAATAGATTTTATTTAGGATTTGAATTTTGGAAAGTTTGTCAAAAATATGAAAAAGTTTTGAAATACTTGCTCAAGTAGGATCATAGGTCACTTTGAAACAATACTTAGTTATCTACTTAACCAAAGTGACAAAGACTTTCAGGTAAATAACAGACTTAAATAGTTAAAAAAAAAAAAGCTCTCTTAATTTTGAACATAGGAAATTATTTTGATAAAACGTAAAACTCTGTTTTTTCTAGTCATATCACTCTTTTAAAAAACTTTTTACAATCTCTTATCAAGAGCAGACTAACAATCCAAGAAAACTGTCCTTTTAAGAGAGAGAAAATCAAATTCTAATTTTGCGCCAGCTTACTTTTGATATTAAAACTCATTTCAATCTTAGCCAAATTGACCATGCACAAAACCTTTTTCTCAGGGTTCCTCTAACACAAACCTTCTATAACTTTCTTGTTTACAGTCAGAATTTGTCCTTTCTTCTTTCCCATAACAAGTTTCATTTGAGGACAAATTTATTTTCTTAACAAAAAAGACTCCACTCCTTATACCTTCTTTTACTGAAAACATATTTTCTTATAGCATAAATTTTTTTTAATATAGCACAACACATGTTTACTGGTAGACCCAAACACCTTTTAGTTTTTCTGTAACAAGAAATCAAAAGTAGATAAACCTATGTCTAGTAATTAATGTCTATTATTTTATCTCACTTGGAAATTATCCAGATACTCAGCAAATTTCTATCACTTAATTTAGCAAAATTCTAAGGTTTAAAGTTACCAAAAGATTTTGAAATTATTTTTAAGTATATATACCATAACACATAATTATTGTTAAAAAGCTCACCTCAAAACTTTTTTATCTTACTTACATCTATTTAGTTTACTTGTTCTTAATAATTATGTTCAGATTACCTACAAAAACCCTATGAGACAGACAAAATCAAACATCAATTTGTTTTGCTGCCAACTTTTGTAGCAGAGATAACATGGATTTGTTTGACTTTTAGCAAACCTGGCTATAACAAAAGTTTTATTTTATTTTTTTTTGAGAGAGAAAACCAAATTTTAATTTTTGCAACAGCTTTTTTTTCATTAAAACTCATTTACTTAATTGGATTTACTTTACTGTTAGCCAACTTCACCAGGCATAAAACTCCTGTCAGAATTTCTTTTTCGCAAACCTTCTACAACTTTCTTTTTCCATTCAGAGTTTGTCCCATGCTTTCTTTTTTTCCCTTCTAGTACTTTAGGACAAATTTATTTTTCTTAACCCAACAAACAAAAATACTTCCATTCTTTATACCCTCTTTACTGAAAACATACATTTTACTTTCCTTGAATACAGAGATGTTTTCCTTATTAATTTCTGGTAGCTTTAATTACATATGTTAATTAGAACTTTTAACCCTTAACAGACCCTAGTAAACACTAAAAACTAAGCAAGTATGAACTGTCTTTTATTTCAGCATAAACACTTTTCATAATTTCTAGAAACATGCCACTTCACAATAAAACACAAGGCATGCTTTTCAATAGACCCAAATGCTTTTAGCCTCTTTGCAATAAGAAGCCAAAAGCAGATAAACTTACATTTCATAATTAATGTCTAATATCTTATTTGGAAATGATATAGATACTCAATGAATTCTATCATTTAAATTAACCCAGCAAAACTTCAAAATTTCAAGTTACCAAAAATATTTTCAAAGTTATTTTAAATACACATGCCATAAACTATAATTATTGCTAAAACTTTATCTATAAACTCTTATTTCATTTATATCTAAATCATTTGTTCCCAATAATGATGTTTAGATCACCCACAAAAACTTTATGAGACATTAGGCAAAATTAGTTATCATTCTATGTTATTATGCTGACAAATTTGTAACAGGAATACCATGAGCTTTTTTTCTATCTTTTTAAACTAGTAAACCCAGGCTGCATGTTTGCATCATATCCAGTGCTAACACTGGAGGACATGTCCATTTTAATCAACCAACAAAATTAAACCTTCATTAACCAAAGATTAATCTATGTCATCTTACATTGGGTTAATTTCTATTATATTTAGAATTTATGTAAGTGCTTACTTTAAGTCAATTAAGTAGAGCTCTTAGTTTTGGCCATACCACCTGAAGGTAAAATCACACATATATAACATACATATAGACACACAGACACAGAGTCTCCAAAGCTATTGTTTTAAACATCACTGCCATGGATCAGGTACAATAATACAAATCTCCCTAGTTATGAATCCAAATTTTGTTTTGAACCTTTTTACTAATATTTGTGGAAAAGACACTCAAGACGCTAGATTTTTTTTTTTTTTTTTTGGAAAGGGTAGGCTTATGGCCTTTTCCTTTTTTTTTTTTCTTCAGTCCTGGGAATTAAATTCATCACAACAGCACAGAGAAACCACTCAAGTTTTTTCCAGATGGAGTTTCTGGGGCATAAACCACCCAATTGAAAGTGTTTCCAACTAGTTAAAGTGCACCCAAGTGGTGAGTCTCCAGGGATGCTTGGAGCATTCCCTGTGGCAGTAAAGCTGGTGTCTGATGGACAGTGACCAGAGAAAGGGTGCAGAGCCTGGCTGCAGGCATCAACCTAGTTATAAGATTTAGTCAAGTCCCACTCAGCCCGGGCACTTAGTCCCTGAGCCAGCACAAGGCGAGGCAGGGAAGCAGGAGGCAAAGGCCTGGAGTTGGCTGGGGGCTGGAGCTCCCAGTGCCCGGGGTTGAGAGTTAAGCACAGAAGGTCCAGGCTCTGCTCAGGTCCAGACTGAACTTAATCTTGACTTGGTGACAAGAAAGGAGGTGATGAACAAGACAGACAAAGCAGGGAAAAGAGGGGATCAGGCCTCAGCCTCATGGCTTCTTCCTGAGAGATATCAAGATAAGGGTCACACAACAGTTCCTGTGCCAGGGCACACAACACCAGCAGGACAGTTACAGAATAAATCACAGGTCTCCTATCCTCATAACTGACTCAGTAGGTGCCTAAAATGCTCAACAAGTCAACTGCCAAGAGAGGGCACTCCACTTGGATGCCAGGGTGATCAGGCCCAGAAGACAGAGTAAGGGCTCCCAGGGGTGGAGCCTTTAACACTTTAAAGATTTCTTTGTTTCTCTATTGCAAAGCTCAAAAGGAGCCCAAAATGGCCACTCTAACTTTAAGAGAGATGAAAGAAAAGAGTCCATTACCTTGAAAATCCCCTAAATCTAGGGCAGCATCCTATCCATTGTTCTGCCTGTGTGGTTCATATAGCAAGGGGTGATGGGGGCATCCTTGTATACCTTCCCTATTATGCCTGGCAGTAATAGGTGCCTGGTGAATTGTCTGAAAAATGAAAGAATAGAGAAAAACAGTGAAGAATTTTCCACCGGTCTTGGGGACATTCTACCCGATTGCATCCTGGAGCCATTCTCCCAAGAAGGGGTTCCCATACTCAACCAAAGGTTAGAGTTTGGTACTTCCCTTGAACCGGAGTCCCAGTTGGGACTTTCCCATGGTTTGGACTGTGCTCAGGAGCCATAGGGAGGGATCCTACTCCAGCCTTCGGAAAAGAAACCTGCCACAGGAGTCTTGGAGATTGGCGACCATCCTAATGACTTAAGTGGTCGACCCTTGCCCATGTAAAATTTATATATTAGAGATAGGATTAGGAAGGAATGGATCAATTCATTCTTCATCACCCTCAGGCTTAAAGTACTGATTCTCTACAGGCTGAACACCATGATTTGCCCCATAGAGTAGCCATGGGCAGCAAACGTGGATTCATACAGCTGTCCAAGAACATTCCTGATGGAGAAGTGAATTTCAATCCATCCTTGAAAAAGAGAAAGGCACAAGGAAGACTAGAACTTCAACTCACAAGCAAATGTAACAAGCGGGCTTGGTGAGCCGAGGAGTCAAAAGAAGGATTTCTTGGACTCTCAAGGTCTGGTAGTAGTGCTCTTTTATTCAGAGAATAGGGTGGGGACAGGGCCCATGGCCAGTGAAGAGCTGCAGCATGGGGACAGGACTTGGTCTTATACTATTGGATAGGGAGTATTCCCAGCCAGACCTTTTAAAACATATTCAGGCAAAGTTGATATAATCTCTTTATATAAAGAAAATCAGCTCAAGCATTTCAATCTTTGTAATCTTATCAACACTTAGACTTTTACATTTCATCAATTCTCTTGTAACCTCAGTCAGGGTCTTAAGCCTAGTCATTATTTTCTTGTGTTTCCCTTTTAATTTGGCCTTTTCATAGGTACCAATAAAAATTATGATGAGAGCTTTCACAATTCTTTTCTCCAATTAAAAAATTTTCCAAATCTAAATGATCCATTGTCTGGCCACACTGATGAGTAGGATCTAACAGTGACTCAACCAAAAAGCTCAACCATGGACACAAAGAGATGTGCCCAAAAGAGATCCAGAAAGTTCAGTCCCAAAAATAGTCTAAGAAAGTAAAGGCCTTCATTGCACAGCAAGCAACAAAGGTTGAGATGACAAAGGCCCCTTATGAAAGCAATTGGGACCCTTTATGACAAACTCCCTGGAGAGCTAACACAGCCAGACAAAGAGAGTGTCTCCAGGAACCCCAGTCTACTCAACTGGCCACCAAGATGTGTGGAGCCTTGGTGGGAATTCTGCTTCACATTTGCAAACTCTGAGACAGAGTGTGCTAGTACACGCATCCTCCAGATGGTGGAGACCAGAAAGGTCACAAAGCCAAGATCTTAAGACATAGAACAAGACAAAAGGCACAAACAACAGGCTTATAGAGAAGCCTGTGTCTTATGACAAACAATGAAAAGACAGAGACAAGGAAAAGTACTATCTCTGGGACGAAAAGGATCTACAATCAATGAGTACTCAACCAAATCCTAGAGTCACTGAATCCAAGAAGCTACCTGACCAGAATTTTCTCCCGCTAATCTAAATTTAGAAAAGCAAAATCTCACCACTCTTGCTTCCATTGGACCCTGCAGGCAGAGATCAAGGAGACTGAGATGGTAAGAACTCTTACCTCTTGCCGGCTCTCGTCAGGGGTCCAGGATCTTTCTGCTGCAGCAGTCCAAGAGTGAGTAGCATCCAGCCAGTGAAATTTTATCCCATCCTCATCACCAAACTGTAGGGGAGGAAGACATTTCCTCTACCTGCTCTGGGTCCTTCTGGCTGGAGAACGAATTAAATTCACATGAGACAGAATAGCAGGAGAAAATTAAACAAAGCTTTATAACATGTATACATGGGAGAGGCTCAGGCAACCTGACCAACTCCCAAAAGCTTTACATTTAATGCCGATAACTCTAAACACACATCTATTTTAATTTACCCAACAAACTTAAATTAGATTTAATACCGAATAGTTTCCTAGATCACAAGATCCTGAAATTCATTTGGGTTAGTCTCTGTTACTGTTTTTTTGAGAGTATACTCAATTTATATAGTGCTTGTTTGTTTCTAAACCAATTAAATAGACATTACTTATAATCTAGGCTTCATAATACCAGAAGGAGGTAGAAAAATATCACAAGTATATAGAATAGATTTTTGGGTAAGGCTGCTTCCATAGCAATCTGCATCTCCTAAAGCTTCTTTTCCCCCTCCTTTTCTTTCCTTCAGTCGTAGGAATCAGGGATGGCCTAGATAACAGTTCCCAGAGAGGTTACAAGCTTTTTGAGATAAACAGGGGAGGTTACTTGTTTATCAAGGACTGACTCACCCATCGAATTACATTATCCTTAATTTGTTTCTTTCCTTCTGGGGACATAGTTTTATTTTAGCTTAGTGGGGGAAAGCCTAGGAAAAAATTCCTATCAGCCTCTGAATATCAGCTTCAACTTGGCCAAATTTCTGATCATAAATTACTAATTTTTTTCAAATATCTTTTCAGGTGTCAGCTGGGATAAACAGAAAATATTTTCTGGCAATATCAAACAACTCACTTAATTTTTAATTTTAGCTTGTCCTTGACTGTTTAAGGAAATAACATAGCAGCTTACCAGAAAATCTCTCAGTCTCATTAACTCTAGGAGGGGACCATCCAGGGGCCCATGGGTAGCTATGGGTGTCTTAAAGCAATTCACTTAATGGAATTTTGTATAGCCTTTTTTTTTTTTAGGTACCTCTTATACCTTAATTTTTCATTAGCATTTTTGCAATAAAACTTTCAGTAAGGCTATTGTGGAATTTTGAAACCTTTGCTTCTAAGTGCACTTCTTAAATGATCTTATCTAATTGGAACATTCCTTCTAGTAGCCATTGTTATTTCCCTGAGGGCTGGCAGCAGTTTGGTAGGACCCTAGCTGCAAACGGTGTACAACCTACATTTGTGTCTGACCATATTTTGGGTCCCGAAGCTGATGGTTACCAAGCCAAGTTCTC
Organism: Equus caballus; assembly: GCF_041296265.1. Taxonomy (NCBI): domain Eukaryota; kingdom Metazoa; phylum Chordata; class Mammalia; order Perissodactyla; family Equidae; genus Equus; species Equus caballus. Next base: position 28,232,005 of record NC_091700.1, on the reverse strand, counting down.
AAGACATGAAAAAAGCTTAGTAAAGTTTTGCTGTTCTTTGTAAATATTCATAACTTCTGGGACCATAGTTTTTAAGCAGGTGTGCCAAAAAGTGGCACACTTGACTCTTTAGAAATTAAAGATCTTATTTCTGGTCTTAAATCCACAGTTCTCAAATTCAGTGAGTGAAAAGAGAAGTTTTGGAAGCTCAAAGGAAGCACAAAGTGGCCACTGTGATTTTAAGTCATCTTTTTTATTATCGGTCCCTGGAATAAAATTTTATAAGAGGAAGGACTGTAGTTCTTAAATATAAACCCAGCTGGAGTTCCCAAGGAGAGAACTTCTAAGGAACTTTTAGAAGATGAAATTCCCATGTTAAAGCACGATTGGACAAAGAGACAAAGAGATATCAACTGCAAGTCCCAGGTTTTTACCTGAGCTTCTAGCCCACTGGCTACAGCTGTTTGGACAAACGACACAAAAGACAGAATTGGCGTACTCACTAAATAGGGAATAAACCTTCAGAAGGCAACAGTCATAGCTGGATCAAACAGAGAAACCCTTTACGGCAATACCTGTGAGCCGGCTTGGAGAAAATTGTCTCCTGGTTGATTGGTCCCAGGTTGGGCAATTGCTCCCAGAATCCCAAAGAAAGGCAAGGAACCCAACCAAAAGGGATAGAGAATAGAATCTGAGAGGTCTCACGATTGGAGGAGCTGGTAGTCTGTGGAAAAGGTGAGTATACAGGGAGACTCTGTTGGTATCAGATCTGTTTTCAGGAGATGCAAATCGGCAAAGGTGAGATTGCCTCATAGCCCACTTACGATATCATATGTTAACCTTCAAAACAGAAGCCAGTTTAAGAGGCAAAGTGTTTATCTGGGATCAAAGAACTGCAATTGGGAGAGCACAGATTCAGGTAGAAATCCGAATAGTGTCTCACTATGGAGTGAAAGTCGGGGTGATAAAGGCAAAGAGGGGAAGTTGTAGTACAAAGGATTTTAATTGGAATTGGAGGCAGAGAGCTGGTCTTAGCTAAACAGTGATTGACTGTTGATTTTATGTTCAGAAATTCCACAATCCTCAGTCTTTGTGATCAGGATGTCTGTTCTTCTGATGACTTCTCGGACAATCACTTGTCAAACAATTCCCATTTTGGCCTAGTCCAAAGGTTTGTCCCAGTCCCAGGTTCAAGACAGCAAGGCAGTTTCTCTGGAAAGGCAGGTCTGACTCCATTTTAAAATGGCTCCACTAATGTCAATTTTGACAGGTTTAAATATTTTAAAGTCTCGTACACTGACACATTTCCTTTCCAAAAATCGTGTTCCAAGTTTTCATTTTGGGATTTAAACATTTTTCTTTCAAAGAAAATGTCAGAGAGCTTCTCTAGACCCCACTTTTTTTGTATCAATGCATTAAACTCCCACACTTATTCTATATTAAGTTCTCATAAAACTTGTATATTCTGGTCTACTAAACTAATTCGTAACTATGCCACCATTATATTGATTTTTAAAAATTATTTTATTGAGGTCACAATGATTTATAACATTTTATAAATTTCAAGAATAAATCATTATATTTCAATTTCTATATAGAAAGCATCATGTTCACCACAAAAGATCCAGTTTCCATCAGTCACCATACGTATGTGCTCCTTTACATTTTCCCTCCTCCCACCACGTTCCCCTCTGGTAACCACCAATCTAGTCTCCTTATCTGTGTGTTTGTTTATCTTCCATATATGGGTGAAATCATACAATACTTGTCTTTCTCTGTCTGACATTTCTTTTAGTGTAATACCCTCAAGGTCCATCCATGTTGTTACAAATGGCATAATTTTGTCTTTTTTTTATGGCTGAGAAGTGTTCCATTGTATTTATATACACCATATATTCATTATTCATTCATCCATTGATGGGCTCTTGGGTTGTATCTAAGTCTTGGCTATTGTGAATAATTCTGCAAGGAATATAGGAGTGTGCATATCTTTTCAAATTAGTGTTTTCATGTTCTTTGGATAAATACTCAGAAGTGGAATAGCTAGATCATATAATAGTTCTATTTTTAATTTTTTGAGAAACCTCCATACTGTTTTCCATAGTGGCTGCAACAGTTTGCATTTCCACCAGCAGTGTATGAGAGTACATTTTCTCCACATCCTCTCCAACACTTGCTGTTTCTTATATTTTTAGTAATAGCCATTCTGATAGGTGTGAGGTGACATCTCATTGTAGTTCTGATTTGCATTTCCCTAATAATTAGTGATATTGAATATCTTTTCATGTGCCTGTTGACCATCTGTATATCTTCTTTGGAAAAATGTCCGTTCGTATCCTCTGCCCATTTTTTGATTGGATTGCTCATTTTTTTCTTGTTGAGTTGTATTTCTTTATATATTTTGGAAATTAACCACTTGTCAGATATAGGATTTGAAATGTTTTTTCCCAGTTGGTGGGTTGGTTGTCTTTTCGTTTTGTTGATGGTTTCCTTTGCCATGCAGAAGCTTTTTAGTTTGATGTAGTCTCATTTGTTTATTGTTTCTTTTGTTTCTCCTGTCTGAGTAGCCATGGTATTCAAAATATACCACTAAGAACACTGTCAAAAAGCATACTGCCTATGTTTTCTTCTAAAAGTTTTATGGTTTCAGGTCTCACATGCAAGTCTGTAATCAATTTTGAGTTGATTTGTGTGCACGGTGTAAGGTAATGGTCTGCTTTCATTCTTTTGCACATGGCTGTCCACTTTTCCCAACACCATTTATTGAAGAGACTTTTCTTTCTCCATTATACGTTCTTGGCACCTTTGTCAAAGATTAGCTGTCCATAGATGTGTGGTTTTATTTCTGGGCTCTCAAGTCTGTTCCATTGATCTGTGTCTCTGTTTTTGAGGCAGTACCATGCCGTTTTGATTACCATAGCCTTGTAGTGTATTTTGAATTCAGAGAGTGTGATACTTCCAGGTTTGTTCTTTTTTCTCGGGATTGCTATGGCTATTTGGAGTCTTTGTTGTTCTACATGAATTTTAGGATTCTTTCTTCTATTTCCATGAAAAATGTCAACGGGATTCTGATTGAGATTGCATTGAATATGTAGATTGTTTAAGCTACATATGTAGGTAATATGGACATATGTAGGTAATATGGACATTTTAACTATGTTTATTCTTCTAATCCATTATCATGGAATATCTTTCCATTTCTCTATGTCTTCTTTAATTTCTTTCAATAGCGTCTTGTAGTTTTCAGTATATAGGTCTTTCACCTCCTTGGTTAAATTTATTCCTAGGTATTTTGTTCTTTTTGTTGTGATTGTAAATTGGGTTGTATTCTTGATAGTTCTTTTTGCTAGTTCATTGTTAGTGTATAGAAATGCAATTGATCTTTGTAAGTTGATTTTGTACACTGCAACTTTACTGTATTCATTAATTTTTTCCAATAATATTTTGGTGGATTCCTTAGAGTTTTCCATATATGGAGTCATATCATCTGCAATAGCAGCAGTTTGTTTTCTTTGTGATTTAGATACATTTCACTTCTTTTTCTTGCCTAATTGCTCTGGCTAGGACTTCCAGTACTACACTGAATAAGAGTGGAGAAGTGGACATCCTCATCTTGTTCCTGTTCTTAGAGGAACAGCATTCAGTTTTTCACTGTTGAATATGATGTTGACTGTGGGTTTGTCATACACGACTTTTACTATGTTGAGGTACTTTCCTTCTATACCTCTTGAGAGATTTTATCATCAATGGATGTCAGATCATGTCAAATGCTTTCTCTGTGTCTATTGAGATTATCATGTGATTTTTATTTTTCATTTTATTAATGTGGTATATCACGTTGATTGATTTGCAGATGTTGAACCATTCCTGCATCCCTGAAATATATCTCACTTGATTGTGGTGAATGACTCTTTTAATGTATTGTTGTATTCCATTTGCTAATATTTTCTCAAGGATATTTGCATCTATGTTCTTCAGTGATATTGGCCTGTAATTTTACTTTTTTGTGCTGTCCATGTCCAATTTTGGTTACACGGTAATGTAGGCCTCGTAAAATGAGTTAGGAAGCATCCTGTCTTCTTCAATGTTTTGGAATAGTTTGAGAAGGATAGGTATTAAGTCTTCTTTGAATGTTTGGTAGACTTCACTAGAGAAGCCGTCTGGTCCTGGACTTTCGTTTCTTGGGAGGTTTTTGATTACTGTTTCAATCTCTTTACTTGTGATTGGTCTATTCAGATTCTCTATTTCTTCTTGATTCAGTGTTGGGAGGTTGCGTGAGTCTGAGAAGTTATCCATTTCTTCTCAGTTATCCAATTTGTTAGCACATAGCTTTTCACAGTATTCTCTTACAATTTTCTGTATTTCCGTGGTGTCCATTGTAATTTCTTTTCTTTCATTTCTATTTTTATTTATTTTGAGCCTTCTCTCTCTTTTTCTTAGTGGATCTACTTAAGGGTTTGTCAATTTTGTTTGTCTTTTCAAAGAACCAGCTCTTAATTTCATTGATCCATTTTATTGTTCTTTGGTTTTGTCTCTATTTCATTTATTTCTGCTCTGATTTTTATTATTTCCTTTCTTCTACTGACTTTGGGCTTTGTTTATTCTTTTTTTCTAGTTCTTTTAGGTATAGTGTTACTTTATTTGAGATTTTTCTTGCTTTTTGAGGTAGGACTGTATTGCTACAAACTTCCCGCTCAAGTTTTGCTGCATCCAATAAGCTTTGGTATGTTGTGTTTTCAGTTTCATTTGTCTCCAGGTATTTTTTTATTTTTCCTTTGATTTCTCCATTGATCCATTAGCTGTTCAGTAGCATGTTGTTTAGTCTCCACATATTTGTGACTTTTCTAGCTTTCTTCTTGTAGTTGATTTCTAGTTTCGTAACATTGTGGTCAGAAAAGATGCTTGATATGATTTCAATCTTCTTAAATTTATTGAGGCTTGTTTCCCAACATATGGTTTATCTTTGAGAATCTTCCACATGTGCTTGAGAAGAGTATGTACTCTGCTGTTTTGGGAATGGAATGTTCTCTATATATCTATTAAGTCCATCTGGTGAAGTGTTTCATTTAAGGCCACTATTTCCTTGTTGACTTTCTGTCTAGATGATCTATCCATTGACTTAAGTGAGGTGGTAAAGTTCTCTACTTTTGTATTGCTGTCAACTTCTCCCTTTAGGTTTGTTAACAGTTACTTTACAACAGAAATTGGATTAGTGGTTACTGAGGGGAAGGGGGGAGGGAGGAGGGTGAAAGGGGTGAATAGGCACATGTGTGTGGTGATGGATGTAATTAGTCTTTGGGTGGTGAACGTAATCTACACAGAATTCAAGATATATTACAATGTACACCTGAAATTTATATAATGTTATAAACCAATGTTACTGCAATAAAAAAAATAGTTGTTTTATGTACTTTGATGCTCCTATGTTAGGTACATATATGTTAATAAGTGTTATGTCTTCTTTGTGGAATGTCCATTTATCATTACATAATGTCCATCTCTGTCTCTTGATATCTTTTTTGGTTTGAAGTCTGTTTTGCCTAATATAAGTATGGCTACACTCACTTTCTTTTAGTTGCCATTTGCTTGGACTATCAACTTCCATCCCTTAACTCTGAGCCCATGTTTGCCTTTAGAGCTGAGATGTGTTTCCTGGAGGCAGCATGTTATTGGGTCTTGCTTTTAAACTATGCAGCCACTCTGTGCCTTTTGATAGGTGGATTCACTCCATTTACATTTAGAGTGATTATTGGTATATGAGGGCTTCATACTGCCATTTTATCTTTTGTTTTCTGGTTGCTGTATATTTCCATTGAGTTTGTTTCCTTATGTTTTTTTCTGCCTTAACAGTTTGGTGGTTTTCTGTGATGTGTTTCTCAGTTTCCTCTTTTTTTTATGTTTTGTGACTTTGCTCTGATTTTTTGTCTTGTGGTTCTAATGAAGTTTGTATAAAAGATCTCATAGACAAGATAGTCCTTTTTATGCTGATAGCATCTTATCTCCATTAACCTATGCAGATTCCATCCTCTTCCTCATCCCCTTCTATGTTTTTGTTCTCACAAATTATCCATTTCTGTGTTGTGAATTTATGACCAAATTGAAGTGGCTATAGTTATTTTTGATGCTGTCTTTCCCTTTATTCTTCTGTTATAATTGTTTTCTAAACTATTCCAATATAGAGTTGCAGTTTTCTGAGTCTGTCTGTCTTGCTCAAAGCTTTGTAAGCCTTTGCCTTTTTGTTTCAGGTAGGAGGGCTCCTTTCAACATTTCTCATAAGGCGGGGCTAGTGATGAACTCCCTCAGCTTTTGTTCGTCTGGGAAAACTTTTATTTCTCCTTCATATCTGAAGAATAACTTTCCTGGATAGAGTATTCTTGTCTGATAGTTTTTGCCTTTTAATATTTTGAATATATCATTCCACCCTCTCCTAGCCTGTAGAGTTTCTGCTGAGAAATCCCCTGATAACCCGATGGGACTTCATTTGTAAGTTATTTTCTTATCTCTGGCTTCCCTTAATATTTTCTCTTTGTCATTGACTTTTGACAGTTTTAATATAATATGCCTTGGTGAAGATCTTTTTGCATTGAGATAATTAGGAGTTATATTAGGTTCATGTACTTATATATCCAGTTCTTTCCCCAGGTTTGGGAAGTTCTCAGCTATTATTTCTTTGAATAAGCTCTCTGCTCCTTTCTCCCTCTCTTCTCCTTCTGGAATACCTATTATCCTTATGTTGCTTTTCCTAATTGAGTCAGATGTTTTTTGTGGAATTTCTCTATTTTTTTAAAATCTTAATTCTCTCTCCTCTTCCACCTGAACCATTTCTAGATTTCTATCTTCAAGCTCACTAATTCTGTCTTCCATATGGTCAGCTCTATTTTCAGTGCTTTCTAATTTTATTTTTCATCTCATTAGTTTTGTTCTTCATCTTCAGAATTTCTATTCATTTTTTTTTAGAGTTTCAGTCTCTTTGGTGAAGTACTCTTGTTTATTAATTTTATTCATGAGCTAATTGAACTGTCTTTCTGTGTTTTCTTGTAATTCATTGAGTTTCTTCATGACAGTTATTTTTTAATTCTCTGTCAGTCAGTTATAATCACCTGTGACCTCAAGTTTGGTTTCTGGAGAGTTGTCATTTTCTTTCTGTTCTACTGTGTTACTGTAGTTCTTCATGGTATTTGCTAAGCTGATCCTCTGCCAGTGCATTTGTCATAGTAAATACCTTTCTTATTTGAGTAGGGCTTTGTTTACTTTGGTTCTGAGCTGCTTCTGGTTGTATTTGAGAGCCTGAACTTTCCACCCTCCATTGCCTCTTCTAGGGCCATTGTCAGTGCCCTCCTTGTACTGCTTGTAATGCTGAGGTGGCTGCTGCCTTGCTGCTCATGTTGTCACTGCACTCTCAGGTATCATCACCAGGGTTACCAGGCTGTAAGCACTTCTGCTGCTTTTTGGGTTGTCTGGGTCTCATATTCCTCCACTGTCTCTCCGTGAGGTCTCCATGGGTTCAGGTGCTGCTGCCCCATGCGCTATCTGTACTCCTGCTCCCAGCTTGTCTGGGAGTGCTGGCAGCACCACTGCTAGGGGTGCTGGGTTCACGGGTGTTGCTGTCACTGCCAGGGGCCCATGGTCTTGTATGAAGCACCCACTGCTGGTAGAGCCAGTGTCAAGGGTGCCACTACTGGTGTCTCAGTCATGGGTTCTGCTGTGTTTCCTGAAGCCTCAGGTTGTAAGTGCCACCCACCTCGGCTGGGCTGGAGCAGGGGCTAAGACACAAGTGAATGTCACTTCTGCTCATGCAGCCTCTGGTCACTGGCATACACCAGTGCACTTTGAAACCTCAAGTCAGGGAGCCCCACCCTAGCCGGGAAAACCCACGTTTTGGATACACTTGCCACTCCTGGGGGAATGGGTCACTGACTCTGCTTTGTTTCCTGAATCCCCAGGAAGTGTGTGCCAACCACTACCACTGGAGGGTGCAGGGGTTAAGCCACTAGTGTTGTGTCTGCCATCACCTGTGCCATTTGAGGGTCCACGTTTTGGATCACTGTTGCCAAGGGGGAGAGAGGGGCTGCTTTCCTGGTTCCACTGCCTCCCAGAGGTCCAATCCACCCACCTTCCCATGTATGAATGCATGGATTTCTCTGACATTCCAGTGTGCTGTGTGGGGAACCCTTTGTTGGTCAATGGACGTCCATCTGGTTGTGACTTAGAGGAGAGAGACAAAGGGAACAACTCACTCCACCTTAATGCTGATGTCACTCTCCTCTGGACCCCACTTCTAGCTCAGTGCCATGCTGATGTATTGGCAAAATATTGGAGGTTCAGAAAAATGCCCAAAATGGCCCCATATCACTTCAACAAGGTTGCTTAGAAGCAGTTGCCAAAGTTTCACTGCCAAGCAGTGTAATTTTTGTTTCATATATATTTTATAAAGTTCCCCAGGGGAAGAGCTGAGTTACACTAGAAGGAAAGCCTCATTAAGTGAGGGATTTTATCTAGACCTTTCAGTTGTTATCTATGAAATTGACTGATGTTTTTTAACTTTCTACCTGGAACTTTTCTGATGGTCATGCTTATTGCTTCAAAGTGTAGAAAAAGGACAGGAGACTTTTTCTGGTAATTTCAAAATGAGAGGGAGTGTGAATAGGTGATAAGTATGGATTTGTCTGGAGCATGGAGGTGGGTAAAGGAAATAAGTAAAAAAAACGATAAATATTAGCAGTGATTTTCTAGATTCTTAGTTTTCTGCAACTGAAAAACAGTTTCTTAAATTATGGGATAGAATTAAAAGGAAGGAAAGATTTACTTTGCAGATGTCGCCTGCCTTGCCCACCCTCAAAAAGCTCACAATCACACATAATTTCACACTTTTTTCATAGTCATAACTCCCTGTGGAATTGTAAATAGTAAAAATCTTAAAAGAACCACATTGGTGTTTTACTGATTTTGACCTGCTGAAAATGGATGTAATTTATAGTTCTCTCTAATTTTCTATATATTATTATTTGTATAAGATAGATGGTCTTACAGATTAAGAGTTTTTTAGTTTTGGTTTTGATTAATGAAAGTTAAATATAGTGTTTTATGCCTGTTTTAGTTCTGTATAAAAACTCTAAAGAAAATCACTCAACAATGTGAAGCTCTTTAAAAGCAAAGTTCCTCCTTTCAGTGTAGGTTCTCAATCTCTTATCTGCATTTCCAGAATGTAAAAACCTCTGAAAATTGAAAATCTTTTTTGTTACTAATTTAGCTGCAAATCCTGATCTGACCTGAACCCAGCTGGCCACAAAACTTGACCTTAACTGACATGAGGCTATAGTTAATCTTTATTCATCCCTCTTTATGTAAATATTCATACATTTATATGCAGAAATATTAATGTAGTTAATAACTGATGTTGCCTTAGAACACTGCTGAAAATTCTGAATACCGAAGTAACTATGACTCTAAGAGCTTCAGAGGAGGGATTATGAGCCTCCATTACATTTCATTTCAATTCTATTACATTGCTCTCTAACAATTCCTTCTCTGAAAATAATTGGTGAGACATACAGACCTCCCTGATAATAGAGTTCTAAAATAGAGTCAAACTTTAAATTATAATTAACTAACACCATATTCCTATTTTTTTTTTGGTTCTTGATTTTTGAAATTCATCGTGCTCAATCAAAATAGTAAAGGGGTTTTAATAACTAAGAAATAAGTCTGCTTAAAGTATAACAGGTATTTCATTCCTTCCTTCTCATTCTGATGGCCTTCCCAGCACACACATACTTTATATTTTTGATATATGTCTGATGATATATAATTGACACTTTTATCAACTTATCAATGAAAAGAAGTATACGTCTGTGGCCAGATTGCTCCTGATTGAGATTGTGAACACATGTAAGGGTAGAATAGACCTAGCCTTCAAGAAATTTCCAGGTAGTAATTTCTCCCATGACAAATTTTTGGAAAACTTAATTTAAGCACATAATAAAGGTAGAAAAATGGCCCAAAGAGTTTTGTTTTGTGGTATTCATGGTTTTTTACTAATTTACTTCAGAAAAACAATTTACCAAAAAAAATTGATTTATTTTTCTCAAAATAGATAAAGAAATACCTTAATAAATATATAAGTAGTTTATTTGTTAATAATTTACATAAGATGGAAAGATGACTGGAGAACTTTCCAGAAATTAGATGAATGAAAAACTAAAACAGACCCAGATAGCCACTGGTAAGATATCTTCCTTCTGTGCCTTGAGCATTTGCTCTCAATCAGATCTTCTATTTGTGTGTGTGTGTGTGTGTGTGTGTGGAAGATTAGCCCTGAGCTAACATCCACTGCCAATCCTCTTTTTGCTCAGGGAGACTGGCCCTGAGCTAACATCCATGCCCATCTTCCTCTACTTTATATGTGAGGCGCCTGCCACAGCATGACTTGATGAGTGGTGCATAGGTCCACGCCCAGGATCCAAACCAGCAAACCCCAGGCCGCTGAAGCCGAATGTGTGAATGTAATGGCTGTGCCATTGGGCCAGCCCCTCAATCAGATCTCCTGATTCCATCTGAGGTAGCCTGGGTGTAGAGTGATCACAATCCTGTTCGACTTTGTTATTCTGTGTTTATAGGGAGTTTGGATTATGGGCTTACATAGTTAGGTAACAGAGATGGAGAAACACCCCAAGTTTTGCAAAGAAAACTACAGCACCTCATACAGAAAGGACTACCAAGGACCCTCAGGAATAAGATTTGGAGCCATCCACTAGGCGAAGAAGTCAGACAAGTTGAGGCCTAGCCATGGGCCAAAGAAACATAAGAGTTGGTAAAGAAAAGTGATGTAACTGGTTGTTAGCAACCAGTTGCTGACATGAGAATGATGACATGTACCGTATTTTCTTCTTCTTGTGTCATGTAATGATAATATCTTTAAACTAATTTATTTTTACCTCTTCCTCTCCCCTAGTGTATATAGGATGTGTTGTGGTGGTGAACTTTACAATTTAGTTCAGAGGTTTCAGAATACCAATATGTAATATGAGAAAACTGAGTGAGAAATGGAGTTGACCCGGAATTCCTGAATTGGAAGCTGGATACAACAAGAGATTCTTGGATTACTTCCTTTTGGGGATAGGTTGAGTTTTGATTCGTTCAGATGCACTATGTTAAGGGGGAGTAACTGTTGCTGTTTGCAAGTTTAAGCACATAAGCAGACTGTAGATAGATCTTAGAAAGACAAGTGAACATTTGTCATTCCTGCTGCCCATCATCTTTGTTCTATCTGCCTAATGCACAAATCCAAGCTCAGAATCCCAGCCACCCTTGTCAGTAGGATGTGAACACTGCAGCTGGGTCTGACAATCAGGTGCAGGTGTTCCTTTTGCAAGTGAGCCATATGAGAAGCAGGCTTTGCTCAGAGCTCCTATTTTGCTGACGCAGGTGGTAGTGGGAGCTGCTGGCTTTGGCAGCTTTGGCTTTGGCTTTTGGCTTTGGGTGACTTGTCACCAGAAAAACCATTAGGTGGGTACCCCAGTCCAAATATCCATCTATAGCACTACTGGTGAGGTTCTTTAACTTTATGAATACAAAAGACTGACTGAGAATAGCAAAACCCATAGAATGGAAAAAGAAATTCCACATAGAGAGCAATTCCAAATGCTCATTTAAAACAAAAAGGATCTATTTATTTAAAAGAATAATTTTGGTTTTAATTGGATTTGGATTCCTCTTCTACCAGTCCATTCCTGAGCTCCTTTTCATTCTTGACTCATTGCTTACAGGACTATCAAAGGATCATCTCATTTTGTTTAATCTTCATAACAACCTCTTATATGAAAAGGGAATGACAGACTTTCAGAGATTAAGAAATTAGCCCAAGTTTCCATGATTTGTGTGGAGCCAAAGCAAAGCTAAGTGACTCTGAAATCTGTTTTCTTTCATATTTTTAATTATTATTATTGTGGTAATAACACTTAACATGAGATCTATCCTTGAAACCAATTTTTAGCTTTACAATACAGTATTGTTAACCATAAGCACAAGGTTGTACAACAGATCTTTAGAACTTATTCATTTGGCATACTGAAACTTTCTACCCACTGATCAGCAACTCCCTTTTTCCCCCTCTCCCCAGCTCCTGGCAACTACCATTTTACTCTCTGTATCTATGAGTTTGACTATTTCAGATACATCATATAAGTGGAATCATGCAATATTTGTCCTGATGCGACTGGCTTATTTCCCTTAGCATAATGACCTCAAGTTTCATCCATGTCATCATATGTTGAAGGATTTTTCCTTCTTGTTTAAGGCTGAATAATATTCCAGTGTGTGTGTGTGTGTGTGTGTGTGTGTGTGTGTGTGTGTCTATACACACAGATACACTATATTTTTAGAATCTATTTATCCATTCATGAACATTTACGTTATTTTCACATCTTTCCTACTGTGAATAGTGTTGCAATGAATGTGGGAATGCTAACATCTCTTTGGGATTCTGATTTTAATTCTTCTGGGTGTTTTAATTCATATGCACAGAAATGGGTTTGCAGGATCATATGATAGTTCTGTTTTTAATTTTTTGAGATATCTCTATATTATTTGCCATATTGTTGTATACAGCAACTGCACCATTTTCCACTCCCACCAACAGTGTACAGGGGTTCCCACATTCTTGCCAACACTCGTCTTGTTTTTTGAAAATAGTCATCCTAAGAGGTGTGAGATTACAATTCATTGTGGTTTTCATTTGCATTTCCCTGATGATTCGTGATGTTGAGCATTTTTTCATATACCTTTTTGCCATTTGCACATCTTTGGAAAAATGTCTACTCAAGCCCTTAGCCCATTTGTTAATTGAGTTATTGGCTATTTTGCTATCGAGTTGTAGGAGTTCATTATACAGTTTGGAAATTAACCCCTTATCAGATATATGGTTTGCAAATATTTTCTCCCATTCCATGGGTTGCCCTTTTCACTCTATTGTCTCCTTTGCTATAGTCCCACTTGTCTACTTTTGCTTTGGTTGCCTGTGCTTTTGGTGTCATATCCATGAAGTCATTGCCAAGACTAAAGCTTTTATCCTTTATTTTCTTCTAGGAGTTTTATTTTCAGGTCTTATGCTTAAGTCTTTAATGTATTTCAAGTTATTTTTTGTGTATAATATAAGATAAGGATTCAATTTCATTCTTCTTCATGGGGTTATTCAGTTTTCCCAACACTCTTTGTTGAAGAGACTATCTTTTCCCCATTGTATACTCTTGGGACCCTTGTTGAAGATCAGTTGACTGTATATGTGTGGATTTATTTTTGGGTTCTGCATTCTGTTTTATTGGTCTGTCTATCTGTCTTTATGCCAGTAACATACTGTTTTAATTACTGTAGCTTTGTAATATATTTTGAAATCAGGAAGTGTGGTACCTCCAGCTTTGCTCTTTTTTCTCAAGACTGTTTTGGCTATTCAGAGTCCTTTGTGGTTTCATATGAAAGCCTTCCCTCTAAGATCAAAGAAGAACAAAGCAAGGATGCCCACTCTCACCACTTTCTTCAACAGAAGACTGGAAGTCTCAGCCAGAGCCATTAGGCAAGAAAAAGAAATAAAAGACATCCAAATTGGAAAGAAAGAACTAAATTTGTTTGCAGATGACATAATCTTATATATAGAAAATTTTAAAGACTCCACAAAAATCTATTAGAAGTAATAAATACAGTAAAGTTGCAGGATACAGAATCAGCAAACAAAAATTAGTTATGTTTCTATACACTAACAGTGAACACCATCTGGAAAGGAAATTAGGAAAATGATACTATTTACAATGACATCAAAAAGAATAAAATACTTAAGAATAAACGTAACTAAAGAGGTAAAAGACTTCTACACTGAAAACTACAAAGCATTCATGAAGGAATTAAAGAAGAAACAAACCCATGGAAAGACATCCTGTGTTCATGGGTTGAAAGACTTAATACTGTTAAAATGCTCACACCACTCAAAGCAATCTGCAGATTCATCCCAATTTCTATCAAAATTCCAATGGCATTTTTTATGGAAATAGAGAAAACTATTCCAAAACTCATATGGAACCACAAAGGAACCCAAATAGCCAAAACAATCTCTAAAATGTTTGCTACTGATGTGAGAATCCATAATGAAAAATCTCTCTCTCTAACAGGAAGATGTAGCAAAGCAATGGATCCCTGAAGGGAAGTACTGGAGCTCGCACAGACACCAGCTCTGCGCATCTCTTCCCACGTCCGTGTTCAGTGATGTCATTTGCTAGTTTGAAACCAGACATAATAGGATTATTTGCACCACAGAAATCTGAAGATTCTACAAATCAGAACTTTTATTTACAAAGCCAGTTGTTAAGGCTTTAACAGCTCAGTACTGCCTAAGTGTAAAGGAAGATGGTAGCTCATTTTTGTTTTTCGTAAATTAGCATATACATAAACAATATATATAACATGTTTAATGATATTAATATAATTATTCTTAATATTTGTTTCAAAAGAACTCACTTCTACTCAGTTTAATAATGCAGAGTTATGAAATCAAAGATTTAAATGGGACTCTAATTAAAGCAACTAAGATAATTTAAGAAACTAAAATTAAGGAAGTATTGCTTTTCAACCTAAATTGTAACAAGAAAGACAAATTTCAAAAAGAGGTATATTGAGACATAGAATTTGTTCTTTAAACTGGCGTATGGGTCTCAAAGATTAGGACGCCAATGTGTTCAATGAGACATCATGCTATTTCAGTCCTCCCCAGGGACTGTGAGTCGAAGAGGGAAATCTTAACTATGGCAGCCATAAGTCCCAGCATTCTAGCCTCCTGTTAGCCCACGCTGACTTTTCACTAGGAAAATATGGCCACTTTCTCCATAACACCTGGAACAGCGCACCAAGCTACAGTAGAAAAAGGCTGCTGAGACAATGTTGCACTATAATTGACATCATAGTGATATGAAGGTTATATTTTTCAAGGAAGAAAGATATCAGGTAGAAAGATTTGGGGTGGCAAATGAACGATTAGGATGACAGAGATATCTCATCACTGACAACAGCTAATTTGAGAATCAATTTGGCATCTCCACTTTTTAAAGGAGGCTGAAACACTCTGGTTGGTCCAAAAGGCAGTAGAAGAGCCAGATTTTGAGCTTGAGTTTCATTTGTTATATAAATGAAAAATCATTCTCTTCCCCAGCACTGTAACAAAATACGAAAACATAAATATAAAATGAACTGAATATTAAAATAGAATCTAACAGATCTGGAAGCCTATATTGAGTGCCAACTTTGTGTGAGATTATGAGATACTAACAATATATTAGAAGAAAAAATGTATATAGATGGGCAAATAGATACTAATCTGGGAAGGTAAATAATGAGAGTCAAAAGAGTGAGAGATGATATTCTATAAGAGATTAGAAAAAAGGGAAATCACTTCTGAGTTGTGATGGAAGATTACAAGGACCAAATGGGATATAATCCAGTCCCTGATATCCTGCTTGGAATGTATAGAAGAAACTAAGCACAGAGAGAGTATTCATCATTAACACTCTCTAACTGGCAAATAAACCAGAAACGTGAATGAAATATTGACCCATGTTCTTTCTGTATCAAAGTTCTTCTCTGGGAGTGAGTTAGGGAAATTGAATCTGGCCTTTCTGGGTTCAAAGAACATGTGGGCTCCATGCCCATGGGTTCCTGAAGTGTAGGCTGAGCTGCTGTGAACCCGGCCAGTGGCAAAGTCACT
This sequence comes from Equus caballus, assembly GCF_041296265.1. Taxonomy (NCBI): domain Eukaryota; kingdom Metazoa; phylum Chordata; class Mammalia; order Perissodactyla; family Equidae; genus Equus; species Equus caballus. Next base: position 28,216,284 of record NC_091700.1, on the reverse strand, counting down.
GGGCTGGGAGTGAAGAGACCCAGCCCTCATCCTGCCTGTGCCACTGACTTGCTGTAACTTCACTTGTTTTTCTTATTTGTAAAACCAGCCAATTAGAGTACTGAAGCCTAGGGATACCTCTGAGTTCTTAAATTCTGAGATAATTCCTGGAACCCAGGGCCATCCATGATGTCACTCCCCAAGCATGCTAGCCACTTTGTCCTTTCGGTCATTGTTCATGTTAGAATATATGTTCCACAAATAGCCTGTTCACACCATGGACTGCTGCATGCCATGTCATTTTTGCTACTAATTCCAAAAGTTGAGGGCATATGTTATAGCTCCTTAAGACTGACATTCCGGTGGTTCTCACCCTTGATTGTTCATTAAAATCTCCAGGGGACCTTTAAAAATACTGATGTCCCACTCAGGGATTCTGACGTGGTTGGTCTCAGATGGAGCCTGGGTATGGAGACCTTTAAAAATTTCCCAGGTGATTCTACTGTGCAGCTTGTGCCAAGAAATACTGCATCAAGGGCATTTTCAGATCCTTGTTATCAGCACTAATTTTATAAATCATATCCTGCTGTCTGGCAAGACTAACTTCAGTTTCCTAATTTGCCTATGCGATTCTGAAGGACACACCCGGTCAATCCTGTGAAGCCGATGAGAGGGCTCTCTGTTAAACCTGTCCTCCCTCCCAACCCTCCTCTCCCAAAACCAAACTCCTATGTCAAACCCCCAGTAGAAATATAAGGGTAGGAATGAGGCTGCTGCTGCTTTTCCAAGCCTGTCCTGGACCACTGCATCTGAGTCACCAGCAAAACTTATCACAAAAGCTGATTATTGAGTACATATGGGAGAAGCCCAGGAATCCATTCACAAATATGTATTTAATGCTTTTAATAACAGGTAGAACCTGAAAATAGAATGACAGAATTCCAAAGGAAAAGTCACTATACATAACTTGATAATAATATCTAAAGTTAAAGGCTTTAATACATACGAGGAAGCCAATATTCAAAGAGTTAAGGAGCTTCATAAGCCACTAAAGATCATTCTTTCCATTTTCAACATGCTGTCATTCAGGAAAGACTACCAGGCAAGACAGGGAAAATAGAAATCTCAGAAGAGATTACTACAAAATGAAAAGCGGATGGTGTGCAACTGTGAAACTCTGGCACACTTGTCCAAAGTAAATTATTTCTAAATATAATCATTCCATGTCACACCAAGCCACAATTCCAAAAGCGCCTTTGATCACATGGTCAAATTAAAAGAGCATTCTTTGGGGTGAAATTATTCTTCGTTTACAGTGTGCCATTTTGTCTTCTAAACGAAGAACATTATTTTACCATAATGTGCCTTCAACCAAGAAGCCAAACTAAACTCTTTAGTCTTTGGGATAAAACCAGTATGGCCAGGATTACAGATGTCGGAGAGAACACTGAATTCGAGGGATCCACTTAGGGTCTTCCTAACACTATTTGAATGTGTGCAGTAAAATAGAGAGGTTACTAGCGAAGGTATTAAATTATTCCTTGAGGAGAGATTTCAGAGGTCCAGAGAAGGCAGAATTTCTCCCCCTGTTGGTCTGGGAGGTCCATAAAGTGGAAGCTAGAAAAAAACAGAACAAATGCATATAATTTGCAGTATCTATTCTTGCAACAAAAACTACTCTCAAAACTTGTGGCTTAAAACAATAACCATTTTATTTTATATCTCATGACTTGGTGGATCTTTTTCTTTTTGGTGAGGAAGATTGGCCTTGAGCTAGCATCTGTTGCCAATCTTCCTCCTTTTGTTTGAGAAAGATTGTCATCTGTGCCAATCTTCCTGTTTCCTATAAGGGACACCACCACAGCATGGCTTGATGAGCAGTGTGTAGGTCTGCATCTGGGATCCAAACCGGTGAACCCCAGGCCAAAAAAGTTGAGCGTGTGAACCTAACCACTATGCCACTGTGCCAACCCCTTGATGGATCTTTTGTGCAAAGCTGGACTAGGAGATTCTTCTGCTCCATGTGATATCAACGAGCGTCACTTTATTGCACTTAGTTGGTGGCTGGTGTGGTCTAAAGGGTCCAAATGACCTCTTGACATTTCTGGTGCCTTGGTGGCGACCTGGAGGGCTGAACTCAGCTGGGCACTTTCCTTCCTCATGTGATTTCAGGACCTCTCCACATGGGGAATTGTACTTCTTACAGGGCAAGGAAGGGCTCTGAGAGACCAGGAGGAAGCTGCTGGTCCTCTTAGAGGCTAGGCCAAGAATGGCTGTTACTTTTGCCATACTCCACTGGTCAAAGTGGTCACAGGACAGCCCCAATTCAAAGGATGGGGAAGCGCATCCCACTTCTTTATGGGAAGAGTGTCAAGAATTTGCAGCCATCTTTAATGTGCCACAGCCTGCCCTCTGGCCATAAATACTTTAGATTCCTCCCACAGGACCCTCAAATCTCATCCCATTACAGCATTGGCTTGGACTCCGGGTTTTCATTTTCTAAGTCAGGTCTAGATGTAGATAAAGTTTTTCTGGTGAAGTTTCTTGAGTACATTTCCTTTGGCTTTGAAGACCTATGCGTTAAAGAGACAACTTATCTGCCCCAGTATGCAATAGACATGCAATAGACATTCTCATTCTAAAGTAGGACAATGGGAGATGCATAGCAGTTACTGACCCGTGCTGCTAGTTCCTTGGTTAGGGTCCAGTCCTGTTCACTTGGAATGATTCTCCTCCATTCTTGGATCTATCAGATGTCTTTTGATAAGTAACAAATAATCCCAGACCTTAATGGCTTGAGACAGTAATTTATTATTTTCTCTCATATTTCTGTCAGTTAACTGGACTCAACTGAACAGTCCTCAGTTGCTGAGAGGCAGTTACAGTCAATCCTGCCTGAGGCTACAATCATCTGAAGGCTCATCTGGACTGTCTCCACAGTCTTACCAGAGTTCTAGGCTATGAGACTGGGCTGATTACACAGTCACTCACTCTGAGCTCCACACCCTCTCTGTGATGGTTGGGATTGGAACTCTGAAAAAGTGTATTTCCCAAATTCCCTCATTACCTGACTTCCTGTTAGATTCTGCCATTGAGAGACACTCAAGGAAGGCTGGGAGTCAAGTCAAAAGAGAGGAAGTTTCCTTTCTACGTCTTCCAGTTTCCGTCAGCTTCACTCCAGTTGAAACAGACACTTGGTTCCAAATCCAACTTCTTTTGTTTTTTTCCATTGACATAACATTATATTAGTTTCAAGAGTACAATGTAATGATTAAATATTTGTATATATTGCAGAGAGATCATAACAATAAGTCCAGTTAACATCCATCACCATACATAGTCACAAAATTTTTTTTCTTGTGCTAAGAATTGTCAAGATCCACTTTCCTAGCTACTTTCAAATATGCAATACAATATTATTAGCTGTAGTCACCATGCTGTACATTACAACCTCATGATTTATTCATTTTACGACTGGAAGTTTGTACCTTTGACTCCCTTCATCCATTTTGCCCACCTCCCAACCCCCACCTCAGGCAACCACCAATCTCTTCTCCATATCCATGGGAACCCCAGCTTCTTTGGGCCCCAGTCACAGAGCATCCCCTCCACAGGCTCAGTACCAGATGTGTGAATCTTACCCCCTTAGGTCTGAACACCAGTTTGGAAGAGCCCCATCTCGAATTCCTAGGTTCTGGTAATCCTACTTCTTCCTTTGAGTTCCCTTAGCCAACATTGGAACCGACTTTTGCAGTTATTGATCTCTGAGCAAGCTTTTTTGCATTCAACCCACCAATATTGATAAAACCAGTTCCCTGTATTAAATCCCATTTGTATGATATGGATATGATTTCCGTTTTTCTGACTGAACCCTGATGGATACAGAGACTTAACTAGGATGCTTTCTCTCTTGTTTTTTTTTTTTTCAAACTGATTTAAGGTTTCAGCCTATGTTCCTGAGCTCATTTCTTAGCCATGTTTAATATAGCCTCCGTCTGCCTCAGGAAGGCTCAGCGCTGTTCAGCAACCAATTAGCATAGGCATTTGAAGAAATCTATCTTAATCTGAAGTGCACATGCTGTAAGTCTACCACTATCTTCTCTGTCTAAAAAAGAGCTACTCATAAAACTAAGGTAGGGTCAAGCCATAAGATCCATGCTTAAGCCTGAGATGTGGATTCACCCATATGAAACAGCTCCCTAGATGCTATTCCAGATTCTCCTTTTATGTTCCATGGTATGGCTGGGGTCAAAGTTGCACACATCAATGACAGCCATACTTGTGCAATTGAATAACCCTCCTCACCTTGGGATGCTCCATGGCCTCTGAAGTTGAAACACATGTTTTATAGGCACCTTCTGACTTTAGAGGAAAATTTCAGGCTCATATGCAAAAGATAGCGCCTCAGGATTTGACAAAGAGGTACCTGGCTCGGTTGTTCTCAGCATCCCAATTCAAAGAGTCACATTTCATATACTTTTCAAAGTCCTATACGACTAGGTGCAGCCTCACTCTCCTGGGCAGATGTTCTATCAGGAAATCCACATAAGCATCAAATATTGTCCTATTATATCATCTTTGGAAAAGCCTGAATGAGTATTACTTTTGCCCTCTTCCTATTCTTTACCATAGGGGAATACTGGAGAAAGAGGTCCACAAGTAGGTCTAGGTAAAGGGTCTATTATTTAAGTGATATCCCTTGGGTCTAATCTAAACTATTCAGGGGCCTACTTATCTTAGTGTACTGTCTGCATTGCCAGCTGTGGCCCATAGTCTAGAGTCTCAGATTATACTCTAGTCTGTCCACTGATTGTGTATCTATGACCTAAGACCTGTGCTGTCATAGGGAAGGGAGTACTATATATTGTCATTGATTTAGGGTGTCTGCATCCTGGAGGATGACATACCATCCACATAGTGTGTTCTAACCAAGTTGGCTCTTCAGCTGCATCTTCAAAAAGCTTCTATTGTCCTATCAGGCTTACAGCCTCCAGATAGTTTGGTATGTAAATAGGCCAGTGAATGCTATGGTCACATGTCTACTATTGCAATCCATTTGCTGAGAGGTGGATCTCTTGATCCATGAAACGTTATGTGAGATTTTTATATCAGTAGATAAAACACTTTAAGTCCTTGAATAATGATGTTGGCTGAGGCCACATGGTCAAGGAAGGCAAACTCATGCTTGGAACATGTGTCAATTTCAGTCACTCTAAAGCACTGCCTGTATTGGTTTCCTAGGGCTCCTGTAACAAAGTACCACAAACTGGGTGGCTTAAAATAGCATAAATTTATTCTTTCACAATTCTGGAGGTTAGAAATTCAAAATCAAGGTGTCATCAGGGCCCTCCTTCCTCTGAGACTCTGGGGAGAGTCCTTTCTTGGCTCTTCCTAGCTTCGGGTGGTTTCCATCAATGCTTGATGTTCTGTGTCTGACAGCTGCATAACTGCAGTCTCTGCCTCCATCTTCGCATAGTGTTCTTCCCGTGTGTCTATGTCTTTGTCTTTTCTCTTCTTATAAGGGTGCTAGTCATGTCAGATTAAGGCCCACTCTAATGACAGCATCTTAACTTGTTTATATTTTCTAAACCTATTTCCAGATAAGGTCACACAGGTACTAGGGGTTAGGACATCAAAATATCTTTTGGGGAGACACAATTCTACCATACCACCACTCTTCAAAGGTGGCAGAGATCCAATGCAGTCAACTCACCACCAAGTGGCTGGTTGGACTCCTTGAGGAATGATGGTTTCTTGCAGGCTCCTTATTGGTCTCTGTTGCTAGTAGGTTGGACATTCGATAGTGACAGTAGTTAGGTCAGTCTTACTGAGTGGGAACCCATGTTGTTGGACTCATGCGTAGTAACCATCTCTCCCACTGTGGCCACTCCATGATGTGTCCATCCTGCAACACTGGAGTGAAAAGTGACAGAGGCTGACTTACATTAAGTATCTGAGTCATTCTGTTTACTTGGGTGTCCTATGCCTCTTTTGAGGGGCATTAACATGAAATACAAAGATCTTTACACTTGATGTTCATCCACTTGCTTTTTCCCAAGATCTTCTTATCCTAGATCTTCCAATGCTTTCCTTTTAAGATGCTGACCAACCAACCAAGCCATTTGCTACTGTTTGTGAGCCTGCACTTATTCTTTCTTTAGGCTGCATTTCTTTATACACAGAGTAAAGGATCAGGTGCACCATTTGTAGCCCTGGAAGCCCATTGGAAGAATCTCTCATGCTATCACTCAGGATCACTCCTGAGTAGGACTCTAGTGCAACAGCAGTCCATTTCTAGCTTGTACCCACATACTGCACCAACCCACTCATGAACCAACCTTGGCATTCCTGCTCCTCAGTTAGTGTGTTATAAGGATGCCCTACCCTGGGCCCATGTAGTCAGACATGTGAGCTGAGGCAGATGTGCCAGTACAACAGGGGTGGATGACATGCAGGTTTGGGTCACCTGCTCTCGAAGCCTACTTTTGACTTCTGGCTCTGCTCATGCCTGATCCTGGGCGTCTCACTTCTATTTTACAGTAGATTATTCCTGGACCCACTGGACCTCACAATTTGGTGAGTCTGACAGAATCCAGCTCACTGTTAAATGTATGCACCATTTGACCCATAACTTCCATTTGTATGAGTCAGGATGGCATTTGGCTGCATGCAACCAAAATGTAATTAGAGACTTAACCAAATAGAGTTTTATTTTTTGTCCTAAGGAAGGGTTCTGGAATAAGGCATTCATTGCTCTTAGTGTGTGACTTTCATCTTCGTGATTACAGGATATGTGTCTCTCTACCAGGCAAATTTCAGAGTAAAGCATAAAGGGCAAAGGACAAAAGGAACATGTCCAGCTGGGCTTGCATCCTACAACAAGCTTTCCCAGAAGGGAAAATCTGTCATGTGCACTTACATATCATTGACTTTGTCACCTTGGTCACTTTGTCACCTGCCACCCAAAGTGCAAGAGTCCAGGAAGCTGAGCATTGGAGGCAGGGCACATCACCCTGTGCAAAATTGGGGTTTAGTTAGCAAGAAGAAAGGGAGAATGAGCATTGGAGAGGCTGTGGCTGCCACATCACCACTAGGAGTGTATCCTTCAGATTTACTCTCAACGGCACACAATGATATGTGCAAAGATGCTCATGGCAGCAAAAAGCTATAATGGCGATAATTTTAATGACCGTCAATTGAGGACTGGTTAAGTGAATTATTAATTTATAATTTGAAAAATTATATAGCAGTTAAAAAAGTATATCTTTGTGCAAGGGTGTTGAAAATGCTATTGAGTGAAAAATGGAAGTTGAATTATATAGAACTATTAAGATATATATAGATATATATATATATCTATATATATAGTGATTCCATTTAAGAAAAAGGAGAGAAAGCCAATGAATTAGATATAGGTTAGTGTAGGTAGATAGATAAAAACTTTCTGGAACAATGCACAATATACTGTAACAGAATTTACCTCTGGGATGTGGAAATGGGAAGCTGAGAGGTGAGGTACAACAGGCTTTTATATCCTTTGGTACCGATTGAAGTTTTTATCATGAGCATAATCTTACTTATGAAATAAATTAATTAATAAGGCATTAGTACCAGGTTACCAAAAGAAGGATACAAAAACAATTCAAAGTATTTTCATAAGTAAATGCATCACTTACATAACCAGAGACATAGGACAAAGCTTCAAGTCTGGCTTGATGGCCACCCTAGCTGCATTTCTCTGTGATTATATCATCTTTGTGTTGGCTTTATTCTTAAGCTGACTTTTCTCAGGTGACAAAATAGTTGCAGCAGTTCCAGGATTTATACCAATATGCCACAGCATCGAGAAAGAGAGGAGAGTCATCTGGTGGCTCTCTCTTTTAAGACCAGGGTGACATCTTTCACAGAAGTTTTTGGCATGTCTGCCTTCACTTCTCATTGGTGTAACTTTGGAGTCAGCCCCTGTGGCCTGGGGAATATGCCTTCATCGGCTTAGACTTAGGTTCCTGAGTCATCAGTTCAACCAGTGCCTCTCAGTCTTGATTGCTGTGTTAGTTTGCTAGGGCTGGCCATAACAAAGTACCACAAACTCGGTGGCTTAAACACAGAAACATTATCTGACAGTTCTGGAGACTAGATGTCTGAGATCAAGATGTAAACAACAGGGTAGTTTCCTTCTGAGGATTATGAGGAAGAATCTGTTCCCAGGTCTCTCCCCTATCTTCTGGTAGTTTCTGGTAATCTTTGACATTCCTTGGCTTATGCCATGTCATCCTGATCTCTGCCTTCATCTTCACATGGTGTTCTCTCTCTATATGTGTCATTGTCCAAATTTCCCCTTTTTACAAGGATGTCAGTCATATTGTATTAGGGACCCACCCTACTCCAGTATGACCTCATCTTAATTAATTACATCTGCAATCACCCTATTTCCAAATAAGTTCACATTCTGAGGTACTGGGGATTAGGATTTCAACATATAAATTTGGCAGAGGGACACAATTTAACCCATAACAGATGCCCATTAGAATCATCTGAGAAGCTTTAAAAAAAATGCTAATGCCTGGGCCCCACTCCAGACCAATTAAAATAGAATATCTGGGCAAGGGGCCCAGGCAATAGGCTTGACTCTGAAGCCTCCCAGTGTGAATCTAATGGGCAATGAGGGTTAAGAAATATTACCTTAGTGGGCCAAGCCCCAGAGCTGGGGCCATGGGGTCAGCTTCCCCTAAAACAAATAGAATGCATGGGGAAGAGGTGGAAACTTGAGTATAAAATGGAAAGGGATGCTGGGGAGACAATCTACAGTGTCTCCCCCAATATAGCAAACTCCAGCTTGGTCCAGGCAGGCATTTGACCGGTGGGGCTGGGCAGTTCACACTTTGGGCATTGCTGAAAAGCAGGAAAATATGATGTGTGTTTATTCCCAACACACAGAGAATGGAGAGAATATCAGGAACAGAAGCAAAGACCTGTGGAGAAGACCCTGAAGGAGCTACTTTGAGTTATAGGGCAAAGAGTCAGGCCCAGCTCTAAGGCCTGGATGAGCCGGGTGGGGATTAATGAAGCCCTGTGGTTTGTAGGCTACACAGACACCCAGGTCCATCTCTGACACCATAAAGCACAAGATCTATAGGCAACAAGGTTTATTCTTGGATGTGGGATTGGGACAAAGACTTGGAAGAGGCGATATTGACTTTTCTTAATAATTTTTTTAAGTGCTAGGGACAGGTATTAATTTACTGACCTGACAAAAGTGAGCTCTACATTTTTTCAATTAGAATATAACTCTCAAAATTCCTGAATCCTCCAGAGAATATGTCTTAGGTTTTCTGATGCTCATACCATCACTCCTCTTTCTGGGTCTTTGTTCTACCTCCAGAAGGCTAGAGCTGCATACTCATTACAAAGGCCTAACGCCAAGGCTGGGGTCTGAATCGCTGAGATCCACATGACATTGTCTCAGAGCCAGGTTGTGAGAGGCCTCAAACCAAAAACCCCATTTTCTGTTTCCCATCTTCTACCTGGTCTTGCCTAATAAGTCATCTATGCAGCCAAGTCTAAAGGCGTTCTGGAGCAGTTGAGTATACCGGAAGTCTCAACCCCACGTCCAAGAAGTTATGCTTCTTTCTGTTCCTCAGACTAGATCATTTCAGATGACTTATCTTCAAGTTTTCTAATTATTTTCTTCTGTCATTTCAACCTGCTTTTGAGACCCTCTAGTGAATTTTTCATTTTAAACTCCAAAGCTTCTATTTGATTCTGTTTTAGAAATTTCTATTTCTTTATGGTTATTCTCGATTTGGTACACATCATTTTCATATTTTTGTTTAATTCTTTCAGCATGGTTCCCTTAGTTCTTGGAACAAACTTATAATAGCTGATCTAAAAACTTTTTCTACTAATTCTAATGCCTGGACTTCCTCAGGGACAACTTCTGTTGACAGCTTTTTTTCCTGTCTGTGCATTACTTTCCTGCATTTCTTTGCATGCCTTATAAATTTTGGTTGAAAACTGGCTATTTTCCAGTTCCTTCCAAAGCAGTATAATACCACAATTTGGGAAATCAGATTCCCTCCCACCTAGAGTGTGTTGTTGCCATTTGTTTGTTTAGTGACTTTCCTGGACTAATTCTTTAGTCTTTCTTCTGTCACGTGTGGCCACTGACGTCTCTGCCTGGGTAACATTGGCTAGAGATCACATTATGCTTTGATCCAGTACCTCTGTCAGCCTTTGCTGAGGGGCTCTTTATGTGTGTTTGGGCACGTCTTCCACCCTCCAGCAGCCAGTTTACAACTCTGCCTCAGTCTTCACTTATTACTCACACAAAGCATCAAAGTCAGCTGAAGGTGAGAGGTTAGGGCCTTCTCAGATCATTCTGGGACTGCACACAGACCAGCATGGTTTTCTAGATCCCTGGAAATATGCCAAAGCTTTCCAAAGCTACCGATGTACACATCATCCCCCAGTTTTTCCTTTTAAGTTTTTTGGTCAGCCTCTTGTTACCCCCAACTGGTATTTCTCCCTCAGCCAGCTGTAATGTTAAGCAAATACCACTGATGGTTTCTGACAAATACCTAAGGAGAAGACTGTTTGCACAGAGCCAGGTTTAAGTAAGACAAAATGAAGACAATTCCTGATAATAGAGCTTTTAGGGGAGCTGCCACACTGCTAAATTAGTGATAATTCTCCAGAGATGGGGCTTTTGGGGAGCTCCAAACCCAGTCTGGGCTCTCCAGTGGCTGCCAGGCTGATAGTTTTCACAGCTACCCGTAGTTGCAAAGCTGAGGAGAGGTTGATGGGAATAAGGCAAGTTAACATACAGAAAGCTCTCTACTCTTACCAAGATTCAGCCATTTATCTTGAATACAAGCTCCTGAGATTTTTGCAATTCTTTGGCTATTTTCTAGAGTTCTGAAAAAGTTGATCTTGGCAATTTTTATTAGCATTCTTACTGCTTTTATGGGGCATCACATTTTTGGAGGTTCCTAGGACAATATTCCAGAAGTCAGCTCTTGTAGTCTAGTATCATAGAATCAGAAACATGTACTAAGAAGCTAGACTGGATTTATGCTTCACATATTCCATGATTAATTTTTATAAATTATTTATCTTATTTAGAAAATATCTTTCAAAAATGGCAGTCATCTCAACTGTACCCTGGCAAATGAAGGAAAGGATTTTTCCTCAAGCCTAAATAATAGGGGCTAAAGAATTACAGGAAGAAATATGTCCACCTAAGTCCCAGGGACATGTAAGTATTGGGAACTAAAATGAGTGAATCCCAGGGGAAAGGTGAAACAAGGAATAGGCCACACTGTATCAAGTGGTCAGTGTCCCTGCCTATCCTGATATTCTTCCAGTGCTAAAAAATGAGAAGATTTGGGCTTTTATTTGAATAAAGGAGCCAATAAGGAAAAAAAACACAAAGTTATACCTTTAGAACAATCTAAACAATTCAGGCTTAAATTCTTCAGCATTTCTGTCCTGAACTATCTGGATTCATTGCCACAAATGCACTGAGTAAGTGTCAATCTGTGCATCACTTGAATCACGCAAATTGATTTGGACTTTCAGTTCTTAATTTACTCTATTAGGAAAATCAGATGTTGGTTTTATGTTGTTTTTATGTTTTATAATTATAGTCTTAAAATCCTTCGGTTTAACAGGATCCAAGAAATTATGTACTATGATAAAGCAGAAAGAAATAAAGAGAAAAAAATTAAAACCTGAATTGGGCTCATTCATTTAAAAAAAATATATATTGAATGCCTACCATTTCAGACCCTGTGGTGGGTATGAGGAATACTAAAATTAATCAGACAAGGGAAAACAAGGGTAGAAATAATTTAATCATGTTTGAATTACCTTCCAAAGGGGAAAATTAAACCTCTAATTGAAGCAGCAATACAATATGAAATAAAATACTACATTAGGAAATTTATGAATTAGTATTTTTTAAAGTTATTAATGCTGATGAAACTCATCTGTGCTTATATTCACAGCAGATTATAATCCTATGTTTCATTTTTATTCGAGATGTCATAGCATTCTAAACTGACCTTTTTTAGAATATTGCTTCTTCGGGATCAAGCCCAACCCAGAAAGCCCAAGAAGGTGAAAAAATAACACTTTAGCAATCGTGGCTATAGGGAACATTTTTGCAAACATGCTGATGACAAAGTAGCATATTAAAGTTTTATTAAAAAGAAGAGAAGCATTACTATTTATAATCAGCTCACTAACCTTGCTTTCCACAATGTCTTAAGAGCCACAATAAGTGCCGCCCAATAAATAGTACTTCAGCTCCCTCTGATCTTTCCTGGTGAAGGCACAGCACCCATTCAATATCTTCTCCCACCAGTGCCCCAGCTAATCAAGTACTATCCACTGCCTGTGTTTTCCCACAGCTGGTATCTTCTCCCAGTCAGCAGAGGCATTTACACCACATTTGAGAGTTCTTGGCATTAACAGAACTGGCTTGGGAGATTCCCTCTGAATATGGCCGATGAATACACATTTTTATACAGTTACTAGTCCTTGAAACTGGGAAAAAGAGGGCAATTCCTCCTCCTGAGGCTGCTTTGACTCTAAGGAATCAGAGGAAAACCACAAGATTCCATCACCACATATCCCAATACCCGTGCCTATGTGCCTTACTCTCCCTCCAGTTGTTATGAATTAACTGTGAATGTTGCTAGCTATGGCTCTTCCCTGTGCACAGGAGCCAATCTCCTCTTTCCGACTCACTGACATCACTTCAGGAATTCTCCCTTCTCTCTCTTGTCTCTGCTTCTGCTCTACTGGATTATTCCCATCAATATACTAAATGCAATTACTTCATCCATCTTAAAAAGTCAACTCTCTCTTAACCCCCATTTCCCATTAGACCGCTCCATTTCTCTGCTGCCCTTTAAACCACACCAAGTCTTAAAAACCATCTAAACTCATTGTTCAGTTCCTCTTCTCCCTTTCCCTTTTGAACCCACTTCAATTGGGCTAAATCTCAGACCTCATCATACTTGACTCCGGCCAATTACTTTCTCCTGTTTGAAGCACTTGCTTCCTGTGCTTCTGATGGTTTTCCTCTTACTATTGTGGCTGCTGAGTTTCAGTTTCCTTTACTTGCTCCTGCTCATCTCCCCAACCTCTTAATGTTGGAGTGTGCAAGAGTTTGGTCCTTACATCTCTTTTTTCTCCTCTAGCTGCACTCAGTCTCAAGATCATTCCATCTGGTCTCAGGTTTAAATGCTATTATATGCTGAAGACTTCCAATTCATATCTCCAGCCCAGACCTCTCCCTGAACTTCAAATTCATATATCTGACTAATTACTTGACATCTCCATTTGGATATCTAATCAATGTCTCAAACTTATAATGTTCAAAATTTATCTTTCCTCTTTCTCCCCCACAACAGTATCTGCTCCTCCAGCAGCCTTTGCCTTCTCAAGAAATGTTAACTCCATCCTGCCAGTTGTTTAGACCTCAGAGCTGATTTTGGATCCTTTTCTCCCCTCTCATCTCATGTACAGTCCATTAGCAAACCTTGTTGGCTCAGCCTTCAGACTATATCGAGAGTCTAATTGCTTCCTGTGAGCTCCACTGCTGTCACTCTGGTCAACACCACCATCCTTCTACCTGGATTATCACAGTAGCCTGTTCTTCCTACAATTTATTCTTAACCCAGAACACAGAGTGATCCTGTTAGATACTGAGCCAGATCATGTCACTGTTGTGCTCAAAACCTCCAGTGCCTTCCCATAATATGCAAGATGAAAGCCTAAATTTTTGCAATGGCCTACCAAGCCCTAAGGATTTGATATTCCTTCCTCTCTGACCTCCTCTCCTACTCCTCTCCCCCTTACCCACTCCGCTTCAGCCACAGTGATCTCTTTGTAGCTCTTCCAACATGACAGGCATGTTTCCATCTCAGGGCCTTAGCGTTTGCTGCTGCTCCCACCCAGAATGTTCATCTCTCAGCTATCCATATGCCTGGCTCCTTTATCTCACAGAGGGGTTTGCTCAAATGTCATCTTCTCAGTGAGGGCTTCCCCGACAACTCTACGCAAAATTGCAAAACATCTCCCCAAACAGCCTAAGCACATTCTCCCCTCTTATGCTGCTTTAATTTTTCCCAAAGCACTTCTTAATATTTGGCTTATAGTATTTTTCTTATGTTACATCCCAAGCACCAAGAAACGTGCCAGGCACATAATGGGTTCTAATAAATATTTGTTGATACATTTGTCAATGGATCATCTGGAGGGAGAACTACTGTGTCTCCTCCCAACAGGGGCATTGGGACCATGGGGAGCCAGAGGCAGATAACTACCTTCAGAAGAAGAAGTAGTCTCCCATATGAGTAAAGTTTCTTGCCTTTGGCTTAACAGACTTGCTACCGAACCAGGTTCATTTTGCCAGTTGCCTGGAAAGCCAGAGACTGAGATGATGAGATTGCAGCAGAGAGAGGGTTTTCATCACAAGGCAGCCATTAGAGGAAATGGGAGAGAGAGTCTCAAATCCACTTCCCTGAAAACGGGGACTCAGAGATATTTATGGGGCAAGGAGGCAAGGGGGCAGGGAGGTCTGAAATGTGGAGGCAGATGATTGAAGGTGAGGAGATGAGGTAATTGACGATCTGCGCAAGCGTAGTCAGACTTCATGCCTCTTCGCAGGATACATGTTCACAAAATGGCAGCATTAGCATGATCTGAGGGTGGAGTTTTTAGCCTCTTGACGTCAAAAGGTTGCTTATTGGACATCTGCCCTGGCCCGGTTGATGAGTTGGTGGTCTCAACTGGCCTGAAGTGGACAAGGAGTTCTAATTCCTGAGAAACAGCTCAAACACCTGTTACCATGGTGACCCAGGCGCCAGAGAGATGATCTATAGAAACCTAGTAGGAGTCAGATAGTATATTGCCTAAACAGCACAGTTAACAATGGGCAGTAAACGACTAAAACCTATAATCAGTAACTGCAAAAAGGGAAAACAACTTTAGACACTAGCTACTTAATCATCACTGGCTAACTGTTTACCAGTTTCAAACTAAAATCAAGTACGTTCTTAGAAATACTAATTACCGCATACATGAGAAGAAAAACTATGAGTGGAAATATTACAGAATCAATAAACAGCCAGTTTAGGGTCCCCAAATATGTAGATATTAGGGCAATCAGATACAGAGTGCTGAATAGTTGCTATGAGTGGTATCAAAATATAAAAGACACAATCATAATAAAGAAATACCAGGAATTAATAGAAAAACTTGAAGCAAACATGAAGTAAAACTTCTGGAAGTTAAAAATATAATTGTTGATCTCAAAATACAATGGGTGAAGTCAACAGCAGATTAGATACAGCCAAAGAGAAGCTATGGCTGAAAAGTTTAACCAGCATTTGCTGAAGAGAGATAATAACAAGGAAAATACAAAGAGAGGTTAAGAGACAGGGAGGGTTGCATGAAATACTCTAATATATGAATGATTAGTGTCTCAGGAGGATAAAAGGGATAAATTTGAGGAGAGGAAATATTTTAAATGATAAAGACTGCGAATTTTGCAAAACTTAACAAACACGATATGAATCTAGGAAGACTCAGGAGCACAACGGATCTCAAGCAGGAAACTAAAATAAAATGTCCATGCCTAGAAACGTTGCAGAGGAACTGCAAAATCCCAAAGGACAGGAGAAGGTCTTAAGCATGGCCATAGAGAAAGAACAGACTATGGTAAAGTGAGAGCAGACTTCTCAGTAGCAGAAATGGAAATTAGAATACAACGGAATAATACTTACAAAGTGTGGAGAGAAAATAATTCAACCTGGAATCTAGCATTCCACAAAACTGTTATTCAGGAATAAAAGTAAACTAAAATATTTATAAATTTAGAAAAAAGGAACGTCTACCACCAAGACACTTGTTTCAAAAGAACTTTTAAATTATTGACTTCAAAAGGAAGGAAAATAATTCTAGGGGAACTGTTAGGGGTGCAAGACAAAAATGGTAGATAATGAAATGGTAAGTATTTAGGTAAATCCTAACAAGTATTGTCTGTGTTAAATTACAAGGGTGGTTAAAAACCATTAAAAACCAGCTCAGGGGCTGGCCCGGTGATGTAGGGGCTAAGTTCATGCACTCTGCTTTGGTGGCCTGGGGTTCACGAGTTTGGATCCTGGGCTCGGACCTACACAGCACTCATCAGCCATGCTGTGGCAGTGTCCCACATACAAAATAGAGGAAGATTGGCACAGATGTTAGCTCAGTGACAGTCTTCCCCAAGCAGAAAATGGAAAACTGGCAACAGATGTTAGCTCAGGGCCAATCTTCCTCACAAAAACAAAAAACAAAACCCAAAAAAACCAGCTCAGAATTCCAATGTCTCCCCACACCGTGCCACCACCAGAACATCTGCCTCCTCTCAGCAGCCCTGTAGCCATTCTATAGCAGCCCTCACAGAGTCTCACTCTTACTCAGTTTAGTATTTGCTCCAAATCTCATGGGGATTTCAATGCAATTTTCTGAAGCTCTTTAATTGTGCAATTCCCACCTCCAGTAGCCTTCCCCACAAATTCCAGCTTTCTTAGCAGCACCGATTCAGATCTCAGTGTCTTCTGCCTCTCCACAGACTGCTATCTGTTTGGGTGCCACTTTCTTTGTGCCGCAGTTTGGAAAGTGCCCTAGACAGAAAGCCAGCATAAATGTTGAGTTCATCCTGTGTGTTTTTTTTCCTCAAAGATCATAACCTTATGCTGCCTATTGTTCATTGCCTAAAAATGGTTGCTTCATATATTTTGTACGGGTTTATAGTTGTTTTCAGCAGAAGAATAAGTCACTTGTTACTCCCTCAGCGCCAGTACTAAATCCCTGGTGATTAATATTTTAGCCTATAGCTTTCTTCTATGGCAATAAATGATAAATTACAGCATTACGGCTATCTATTTTCTTCAAAGCACTATTTTTATTGCATTCCTACAAGTTTTATGTAATGCTTTCAACGTAATTCAATTCCATGTTTTTCCTTCTTCATCACTCATTGTGATTTCTTTTTTGATATATGACATTTAAAGTTGCATTTTTTTGAACAATAGACAGGTACACAAATCTTTATAGCCATTTTATTCTTTAAAGCCACAGACAAATGATCATCAACAGGATGGGCAAACAAATTGTAGATGAATACACTGGAATTCTACTTAGCAATAAAAACCACAAAGTTCTGACACCTGTAACAACTAGATGAAGCTCGAAAACATTACGCTGTGGAAAAGACGCCAGACATTAAAGAGAACAGGTGGTCTGGTGCCGTTTAATAGGAAAGTCTCTGATAGTCAAACTCATTTACAGCATTAGAAGTCAGAGCAGTGGTCACTTTGGGGCCGGAGGTGTATGTGTGGGCATTACCTGAGGACGGTCAGTTTGGTGGATATAAAATTCAGTGAAAAATGTGTAAAGGAGAGAGATAGAACTTTAACTTTTTCTTTCATGCAAATTAATTTCTAATTCCTTAATCCCAGGCATTCCCAGCACTTCCTTTCTACCTCTTGGGTTCTGCCGTGGTACCATGGTTCTACTGCAGCTCCAAAGGACTGGGAGCAAGGGACACCGTGGCCATTTGTCATTGGCCCACAGACTCCATTGCTCCCAACTGCAGAGTCCTCCTGCTGCTTCTGCACCACTCTGCTGTGGGATGCCATCTTCCCGGGCATGCCATGCAGTATTCCTTCCAGGTAGAGTCATCTTTCCAGAGCACTTACTGACAAGCAGAGTCCAGAGCCCCTCTGCTCTACACCCTCAGGTGTCTCTATCTTTCTCCCCCTCAGCTCAAGGAGAATTCGTTAGGCTTGGGGTAGGGCTCCCTGCGTTCACTCCTACGTCTCTGGAATGCTTCTTCTCTGTACTCATGAATCCTCTCCTCCTTTTGAGCTTAGGCTTTTAGAAGCACAAGCCAAGAGAAAACTTGTTTGTCAGGCAATCCTAGTTCTCCACCTGACCCCAACACCTGAATGGAGGCATAAGCTCTGGGTCGAATGTTTGGAAATTCAGAGAATAAAGAGAAAACAAAGGAAACGACTCTACACAGTAATATCAAAATACTATCTTGCTCATATCAACTTACTGCCTAATGGAAAACTCAGACTCCATTTAAAAATCCAGCTATAGGGCACTCATATATTCTTTTTCTTGAATAGATATTGCATTGCACTCATGATCACTTTCCTTTAAAAATGGTCCCATGAGGCTCTGTCAGCATTTCCTGCTCATCTTAAGTGTTTTCTTAACTCTGAGGGGATCAGTGATGTCACAGGAGTCACACTGAGGAATGTTTAGTGCCTTTAGCCACAGGAGCCTCAGCTGTTGGAAACAGGATTCCCAGCTTGGATAATCTGCTTGGCGCCACGCCATCAGTGTCTATTCTGTTTCTGCGGTCAAGCTCATCTGAAGAACATACAAGTCACTTCCTGAAAAGGCCAACCCGCTGGCCAAGGTATTTCTCTTTCATTCTGAAAATGAGGAAGAGTTTCTGCTCAGCTAATGGCAAGATGGGTAACAGACAGATGAAGTTGTTAAAAGGGTCAAGGAAAAATATCCTTTGGCAACAGTTGATGCAAAATTCTACAAAATGTACTAAAATTTAAAAATATGCTATTGTGAGCAATTTTGGTTTAGAATTACTTCTTTCCTTGACTTTCCTAAGGGCTGTCTCTGACCTTTCTCTGTCCCATGATCAAATCACTGCTCTATTTCAAAAAAAAGAGAGAGAGAGAGAAAATTTCCACACAGATGAGAACAAAAGAGCACAGTAGCCTTTTAATTCTATCCATTTTAATACGTGCCCAGTGTATAAGAGCTTTCTTCAAATATAAGGACAAAGTGGACGCACTGAATTTTCTTGGTAAGAGCAACAAGTTAGGAATAGAGCAAATTCACTCAGTCTCTGCTTGTGTTGACTTTTTGGTTTAAGGTTATGTGCCCATTTTCCTCTGAGGCTGGTGAGCTTCAGGGCTTTTGGCTCTTATTTATCCACGGACGTGTCCTGCAGGCCTTCTGGGAAAGAGCTCCCAATGTCCCTCTGTTGGACTCTATGCCCTCTATCTCCAGTCCTCATGCTGTGCGTCACTGAGGCAGCCCATCAGCCCAGCGCTGCCTCACATTGCCGAGTTTCCCAACCTGCACGCCACATACCAGGGGTGGAGGAGCTCGTTCTACACTGAGATTGTTTTCTATACCTCTCTTGAGAAGTAAATTTTGAGAGGCGTCTGGTGACAAAGAAACAGGCAAGTGAGATGATTGGGATTTTTGCCACATTCACGAACCTCAGAGTACCAGAAAGATAAATTACTCTTTCCCTAGACTCATCTTCTAAAATGCTGATAAACAGCTAAAGTTAATTAATCTTTGCCTGCCCAATCTTTGGTAGCAACTTAGCATCAATACACTTACTGGATATCAATAATCAGATAAGTAATTACCTGCTTATTTAACAACTAAAAAGATAAATTGACTAATCTATGTCATCCCTGGAAGCAATGTCTTACTTTATAAGCTGATTTCTAAGTTAAACTTTAGAATTTACGTAGAAAATAGTGTTTCTGATCTGGTAATAATTAATTTTGTAATTTATAATTTATATAATTTTACATATGCTTCATTCACTAATTCAATTAAAATAAATAGGGTGAGTGATTTTAAGAATTGGAGAAAGTGATGTATACCACCTTACATTTTCCTAACATCTCTCCCAACACTTCAGTCTGGATTGGGAGAGGATCTGTGCACCAAGATTCAGCAGGTGACAGTTTTGCCAAATGTTTTGCCATTGCATAGTGGGAGTCACTGCTTTCTGGCATGGAATGCTTGGATCCTCACCCATCGTTGCTCTCTCTCCTCTATTCAGTCATTTCCCACATGCTATGCTTGTTAACCAACTTATAGCACCCTGCTTCCAAGAATCATACACTATCAACTATGAATAGATGGAGTGAAAGTAAAGGAATACCTCACATGTAAGAAGTCTGGGGGTAGGTGGTTGCTTTCATTTGTTCAGCTGTTGAATAATGTCATCAGAGGTCCAGGCTATTTCCAACTATCTTTTCCTCACCCTCAGTGTGCGAGCTTTTGATTTCAGGCTTGTTACCTCATTGATATTAAATAAGTGGTGCAGCTCCAGCAAGGCAGAAAAGGAGGCATAGAAGAAAAACAAGGCTAGCTGGCTGTTTCCCCTCTAAACTGAATGCAAATGCCATTCCAGAAACACCAACAGACTCTTGCAAAGATTTTCTTGGTTAGAACCACAACACTTGATAACCTTGGGCTGCAACAGAGGCTGAAAAAGTGGAAAATAAGATTGTCGCACTGACCTTAGAGCAATCATGATCCATCGTCTATTGATGGACGCATTATCTCCCTGAACAAAGCAGAATTATCTTGGCAAGGAAGAATAGAGGATGAATATTGGGAAGGCAATTAAATGACTACTACAGAGTTCAGTTATTTTATATTCCTTGGGGAGTAGGGGGGTATATTCTTTTGTTCAATGTTTAATGTATCTGTTCTGATTTAACCCCACTGAATAATAGGAAGCATTTTGGAGGAAGAGAGGGTTAGGTAAGCTTGAGTCCCTATCTGGGAATGAAGCCTGCCAGGGGTGGGTACAAGAGCTGGAGTAGAAGGAAGACTTTGCAAGCTGCTTATGATATTTGCAGTATTTTGGCAAAACAGAAAATTAATGAGGATATTAATATATAAATCATTTCAATAGTGTTATGAGCTATGAAGAAAGTAAAGCAGAGTAAGAGGGTGGAGTCTACCTGGAAGGGAAGCGGGAAGCAATGCTGATACTGAATATTTCAGATAGGACTGATAGAGAAGGTTTCCCTAGGGAGGTGACAACTTGAGACATGAGTTATGAGAAGGCAAGATCTGGGGTGTGGGTATTCCAGGCAGAGGTGATAAGTGCAAAAATCTTAAGTTCCGAATAAGCTTGGCCTGTTTGACTGGAGGGGAGTGAGCAAAGAGGAGAGTAAATTAGATATTGGAGAGGAATGGTAAAAAAAAAAAAAAAAAAAAAAAAAAAAGAAGGAAAAAGGGAAGAGCCAGGTAATATAGACCTTCACAGGCATGGTAAGGAATTTGAAGTTTAAGTGCAGTTAGAAACAAGATAGTATGTAATCTCATATTTGTTTGAAATATATAAGGGCATTAAAACATTCTTGGTATAAATCAGAAATATGTGCCAGTTAACTCAGGTCTCTTTACATAACCGGCCAAATGTAAATTGATTTCACTGTCACTCAAGGAGAAAACACTTTCAAGAGAAAAAAATAAAACATTCTTCATCGCTACCACCTCCAAAAAAATAAATGTTGAACAAATATTTCCAAATTATTGATTAAAATGAGGGACAAGTTATTAGTTAGTTTGGGACATTGATCTGTCTTCATGCAATGGCTGGCTTTAGGTGACCTCTTAAGAAGTGCTTTTTCAAAAATATGTGGAAGAGTTAACTTCTGGTTTCCAGTCCAGCATGTAAGGAGCTTGGAAATCACCTCTCCAGTCTTCACTACAAGAAAAAAAGCCAAAGAAACTGAAAATCAATAACTCTTCTTAGATCCACCAGAGAACTGAGGTCACAGGGCAAGCCACTGCTCTCAGAATTGGATGGACAGATGAACTGAGACAGGAAATCACAATTCACTCAGCGAGAAGCCCAGGAGCAGAAACCACCTCTAGAGCCAGTACTAGGGTGAAAAATTTACCTTGTAATTAATGAATTGCTGGTGGCTCAGGGGGGACCAGATTGAGAGTTAAAATCTCCAGGGTCCCAGACCAGGAGGACCCACACACCTTTGTGATTTTTACCTGTAGGAGCCCTACCAGATTCTCACAGTGAAGATTAGAGAAAAATCTCCTTATCCTTCTGGTAGGAGGAGAAGAAAAGTAGCTGCTTTGAAATACACACAGAGTATTCTGTTCTTAAAAAGGTCTGTCCTCAAGGAAATTACTTTATCAGAGCTTGGCTAAGCTGGGGAAAGGGAAATATCTAACTGCAGCCAACTTTGGTCTTCTACATGGGGGAAAGGAAATATCCAACTTTTGTTCCCTCTGGGGTTCTTATCTCACTCAAGGAGGATGTGGCTACTGAGAATCACTGTGAAGGTCAGAGCCCAAGGCCACAGGCTCACCAAAAGACTGAAACCTAATCATAGGACTATAGAGCACATCCCTTCCCCACCACACATACACTTGAATACCACATAAATAGGGCTCCTGTATCATAACAGAGGGTTACAATGTAAAGAACTGCATATCTCACCTTACTTAAGAAGAAATCTCTAGGGAAACTAAAAGACAACAGTGGAGACAAAAACAAAGACACCAGAGGAAAGGTCAGTCTCTGACACCTACAGCTACAGCAGACAGTAAACACAGCACAACCCCTACCTAGATAAACATAAAGTGTCACACTAAATGCCTATTTACCTCAATTCTTTTTATGCAGGACATCATGTTCAGTTTGTCAACAAAAAAATTTCATTGTATGGTAAAAGACAAAATGCCCCCACAACTTGAAGAGATGTAGCAAGCATAGGAACTGCACTCAGATATGGCAGATATATTTGAATTATCAGATCAAAAATTTAAAACAACTGTGATAAATATACTAAGGGCTATAATGGAAAAAGTAGACAATATGCAAGAAGAGATGTGTAATGTAAGCAGAAAGATAGAAACTCTAAGAAAGAATCAAAAGGAACTGTTAGAAATCAAAAACACTCTAACAAAAGTGAAGAATGCCTTTGATGGTCCCATCAGTAGGATGGACGTGGCCAAGAAAAAAAATCAGTGAGCTTGAACAAATGACAGTAGAGACTTCCAAAACTAAAAATCAAAGGGGAAAAGGAGTAAAAGAGAAGGAAAAGAATATTCAAGAACTGTAGGACGGCGTATGCATAATAACATGTGCATAATAGGAATACCAAAAGGAGAAGAAAGAGGAAACAGAACAGAGGATTTTCCAAAATTAATGACAGGCATGAAACCACAGATCCAGGAATCTCTGAGAACAACAAATAGGACTAAATAACCTATACATAGGCATATTGTATTCAAACTGCAGAAAACACAAGAGAAAATTCTGAAAGAAGCCAGAAGGGGAAAAAAAGCCCACCTTACCTACAGAAGAGCAAGGATAAGAATTACATCAGACTAATCTTCAGAAACCAGGCAAGCCAGAAGACAGGGGAGAGAAATTTTTAAAGTGTTAAAAAATCCACCAACTTCAAGTTCTGTATTTTGTGAAATTATACTTTAAAAGTGAAGGAGAAATAAAGACTTTCTCAGAGAAAGAAAAATTAAGGTAATTTGTTGCCAGTAGACCTGTCTTACTAACAATGTTAAAAGAAGTTCTTCAGAAAAAAACCAGTTCTTCAGAAAGAAGGGAAATCATATATGTCAGAAACTTGATACACATAAAAAAGGAAGAATGTAAGAGAAGCTATAAATGAAGGTAAAATGGAACGCTTTATTTTTATTGTTCTCAGTCAAACTAAGGGATGAGAGAAAATGGAATCATACAAAATGTCAAATTAAAACCAGAGAAGGCAGAAAAGGAGTGGAATACAAAAACAAAGGAAAAACAAGGACAGTGAATAGAAAATTGTAACAAATATAAAGCTAAGTCCAATTACAGTCATGTCACATAACAACATTTTGGCCAATAATGGACCACATATACGATGGTGGTCCCGCAATACCATAATAATAGTACCATAAGGCTAGGTGTGTAGTAGGCTACACCATCGAGGTTTGTGTAAGTACACTCTATGACGTTCACACAAAGACAAAATTGCTTAATGACATATTTCTCAGAATGTAACCCCATCGTTAAGCGATGCATGACTGTGTATAAATAGTTTAAACATCAACAATCAAACTAAATAAATAGAGAGATAATCCATGTTCATGGACAGGAAGACAATATTGTCATGAGGTCAGTTCTTCCCAGCTTGATTTATACATCCAATGCAATCCCAATCAAAACCCCAGAAAGTTATTTTGTGGATAAATAAACTGATTCTAAAGTTTATGTGGAGAGGCAAAAGACCTAGATAGTCAACAGAATGTTGAAAAAGAAGAACAAAGTTAGAGGACTGACACTACCCAACATCAAGACTTATTATAAAACTACAATAATCCAGACTGTATGGTATTGGCAAAAGAATAGACAGATCAATGGAACAGAACAGAGAGCCCAAAAATAGATCTGTATAAATATAGTGAACTGATCTTTGACAAAGAAGCAAAGGCAATACAATTGAGCAAAGATTCTTTTCAATGAATGGAACAACTAGACATCCACACCCAAAAAAAAAAAAAAAGGAATCCTAACAACTTGCACAAAAATTAACTCAAAATAGATTATAGACCTAAATGTAAAATTCAAAACTATACAACTCTTAGAAGATAAAATAGGAGAAAACCTAGATGACCTTGTGTATGGCAATGACTTTTTAGATACAACACCAAAGGTATGATTTATGAAAGAAATAATTGATAAAGTGGACTTCATTAAAGTTAAAAACTTTTGCTCTGCAGAAGACAATGTCAAGAAAATGAAGAGATGAGCCACAGACTGGGATAAAACATTTTCAAAACACGTCTGATAAAGAACTGGCATCCAAGATACACAAAGAACTCTTAAAACTCACAATAAGAAAACAAATAGCCAGTATTAAAGATGGGCTAACAATCTGAGCAGATACCTCACCAAGGAAGATATACACATGGCAAGTAAGCATATAAAAAGATGTTCAACATCATACGTCGTTAGAGAAATGCAAACTAAACTAATAATAAGATACCACTACATGTCTATTAGAATGTCTAAAATCCAAAACAGTGGCAACACCAAATGCTGGCAAGGATGTAGAGCAACAGGAACGCTCATTCATTGCTTGCGGGAACGCAAGACGGTTACAGTCACTTCAGAAGACAGTGTGAAAGTTTTTTACGAAACTAAATATACTCTGACCATGCAGTCCAACAGTTGCACTCTCTGCTATTTACTTACAGGAGTTGAAAACTTATGTCTACACAAAAAAATGACATACAAATGTTTATAGTAGCTTTATTTGTAATTACCAAAACTTGGAAGCAACCAAGATGTCCTTTGGAATGTGAAGGGATAAGCAAACAGGTAAATCCATACAATGGAATATTTTTTGACAGTAAAAAGAAATGAGTTATCAAGAAGTAAAAAGACATGAAGGAATCTTGACTGCGTATTGCTAAGCAAAAGAAGCCAGTCTGTAAAAGTTACATTCTGTATGGTTTCAATTATATAACATTCTGGAAAAGACAACACTATGGAGACAGTAAAAACATTAGTGGTCATCAGGGATTCGGGTGGCGAGAAGGGATGAATAAGCGAAACATGAGAGATTTTTAGGGCAGTGAAACTATTCCAAATGACACCGTAATGGTGGGTCCACGTCATTTACATCTGTCCAAACTCACAGAATGTACAACAGAAAGAGTGAACCTCAAAGTGAAGTATGGACCTTATAATAATCTATCAATATTGGCTCAATTGTGAGAGGATATATGGAAATTCTTTGCACTCTCTACTGCATTTTTCCATAGACCTAAAACGGCTCCAAAAATTAAGTCTATTCATAAAGAATAACTGAAGGCATCACTCTATATGCTTCTCCAAGCTTTCAGCAGAAGCATGCAATTCTAGATTTTCTCCAGGTCTCTCCTTTGCCACTGGCCTCCTGAGTTTTAAGCCATGAAATTCAGTTTAGTTTCTTTAGTTGCTTTTTTTCATAACTTTTATGGCTTCAATTTTTTCACTACTTATGCTCACCATAACATACACTATTCTTCAGATAATTGTGTGGTGGTCATATGTTTCTTTTACTCTTTCTGCAAATGAGGCCTTCGGTAACATAAATAGGAACATTATTGACTTAAAGCTTTGACTCTCTTAAAGGCAGATTCTAAAAGCTGTAACTCTCTAAATGGTGGTAAAATAAAACAAATTAAGCCTCCTCTTTGAAAAGAGAAACTAGAAAATCAGAAATATGAGTATCTCTTTAAGAAGAGAATCAGATTTTAGTGTAAAAGAAATAGGGAGGAATCTCCTTAAATTTGAAAGTACTGAGTTTTGAAGTTCTGTACTGTAAATCCTTCTACGTGCTATTAGAAAACAGCATTTAAAGGCTGGCAAACTCAACAAAGAGTTCTAGTGAAATAACTAATCAGTTAAAGAAATAGTGTCCAACGCATTTGTGTCGCACTCTCCATCCTAAGTGCCTGCTTTCTTTCCATTCAGTGAAAAGAGATAAAGACTCGTAATGTCAAAAAGCTTCATGACAATACCTTGTCTGAAAGTGTAAACCTTCATATTTGTGTGGACAATATTGTTTGGAGAAAAGATTTAGATAATTTCAAAAGTGAAAGACATGTAGGAGATACAGGGAGATCATTAATTGTATTTATTGCTAATCACGCCAGACAGAACTGATCTTAGAATAAACTTGCTATGTTTTTAAATGTTTTCTGTCACTTGGATCTTTGTTCCGCATCCATGATAAAAAAAAAAAATCAGTGTAATTTCTGAGACTTGGAATAGCAACTTATCTGTTTTCTCCCTTCTCCTGTTGATTATAACATGATTGAGTGAACTGAAAGTGCTTCTGATGATTTGAAAATCTAAAACACAACTCAGAACATTGTTCATTCTTTGGCACTACTATGAGCCATTTAAAAAGCACAGAAAGGGAATAAGAGGCTTTGCGATGACAATCAATGGGATAATGGAATAGCATTGATTATATTGAGAGGTACTAAAAGGGGAAAACAAAGTTGAATGGAAGCTCTGAGGTCCTAAATCCCACCATTTCTCTCCATGCAAACCGGCCCCCATTCCAATGTCCATATTCCTGCCACTAACACAATCTCATCAGGCACACGCAAAATTTTGCGTCATCCTCAAACCTTTCCTCCCTATCTGGCTTTTAGGCTCCTCTTCTCACTAATTCTCTAGAGAATACAAAAAAAGACATTCCCAAAGGTACGCTGGAATTAGTATCTATTGAGCCCACAGAAGTCAAATTTTGCTCTAACTCCAGAACTAAGGGGCAATGGATATACAGCATCTACCCGTGAAGATCAGGACCTATCACAGTAGGCAGACCCAACTGAGGCCAAAGAAGAGCTGTCCCATGAACCGTCACCTGGAAAGGACCTGAGCTGCTTATCATAAAAAGCTGAGCAAACTAGATAAAAAGTGGAATAAAAAATGGTATAAGATTCTATGAGAACAGTAAAACCTGCTGGGTTGCATCATGATATTACCTCATAACGTGCATGGTAGCTACTCTGTCATTGACGTTTTCAGGGTCTATTCACTCTGGGGTGCCTCAGTCTATCACATTGGCCACTTTGGATTTGCTTCTGTCCATGAGAAGCATTGAGAGACTTAGATCAATTGTGCAAAAGCCTATGTGTGGCCTGTGCCATGGCCCATTCCTACCAGCACCTCTTGCCTCAAAACCTGCTGCCTCAGCTTGCTACCTCACTTATAACTGGGAAACTCCCATTTCTAGTCAATCAACAAGTCACATATCTTATATTCTTTGTCAGAGCAGACACTCAGGCAATCAACATACATTAATTCTTTTGCCTTCATTCCTTCTCTTTCTCTCTCTCTTTTTTTTTTGTTAACATCAATCACCACACATAGTTACACATTTTTTTCTTGTGATGAAAAGGCTTAAGATTTACTTTCTTAGCAACTTTCAAATAAACAATACAGTATTGTTAACTACAGTCATTATGCTGTACATTATGTCCCCAGGATTTATTTATTTTATAACTGAAATATTGTACCTTTTGATCACTGTCACCCATTCACCCACCCCTCAACCCCTGCACCTGTGGCCTCTGGCAACCACTAATCTCTTCTCTGTATCTTTGAGTTGTTTTTTTTTAAAAACAGTTTTTTGGAGGTGATTAGGCACATGTGTGCAGTGATGGATTGTAATCAGTCTTTGGGTGGTGAACATGATGTAATCTACACAGACAGAACTATAATGATGTACACCAGAAATTTATATAATGTTATAAACCAATGTTACTGTGATAAAAATAAATAAATAAAAACTTTTAAAAAATACTATATATAAATGAGATGATGTGGTATTTGTCTTTATCTGTCTGACTGACTTCAATTAACATAATGCTGTCAAAGTCCATCTTTGATGTTGCAAATGGCCAGATTTCCTTCTTTTTTTTTTTATTGAGATTATGATAGTTTACAACCTTGTGAAATTTCAGTTGTACATTATTGTTAGTCATGTTGTGTGTACACCACTTCACCCTTTGTGCCCTCCCCCGACCCCCCCTTGTCCCTGGTAACCACCGATCAGTTTTCTTTGTCTACATGTTAACTTCCACCTATGAGTGGAGTCATACAGAGTTCCTTCGTTTTATGGCTGAATAATATTCCATTGTTCTTTATATATGCCACATTTTCTTTATCCATTCATCCATTGATAGACACTTAGGTAGTTTCCATGTCTTGGCTATTGTAAATTATGCTGCAGTGAACATGGGGATGCATATATCTTTTTGAGTTATTGTTTTGTTTTTGGAATTGCTGGATCATATGGTAGCTCTATTTTTATTTATTTATTTATTTTTGGTGGGGAAGAGTGGCTCTGAGCTAACATCTGTTGCCAATCTTTCTCTCTCTTTTTTTTTTCTCCTCAAAGCCCCAATACATAGTTGTGTATCCTATTTGTACGTGCTTCCGGTTCTTCTATTAGGGACACCACTTCAACATGATTTGACAAGCAGTGCTAGGTCTGTGCCCAGGATCCAAATCAGCGAAGCCCGAATACCAAAGCGGAGCAGGAAAACTTAACCCCCTGGCCATGGGGCTGGTCCCCAATCTTTTGAGGAACACGTATACTGTTTTCCATAGTGACTGCACCAATTTACATTCCCACCAACAGTGCACAAGGATTCCTTTTTCTCCACATCCTCACAAACCCTTGTTATCTCTTGTCTTTTTGATAATAGCCATTCTAACAGGTGTGAGATGATATCTCACTGTGGTTTTGATTTATTTTTCCCTGATGAGTAGTGATTTTGAGCATCTTTTCATGTACCTGTTGGCTATCTGTATGTCTTCTTTGGAAAAATGTCTATTCAGATCCTCTGCCCATTTTTTTAATTGGGTTGTTTGTTTCTTTCTTTTTGAGTTTCATAAGTTCTTTATATATCTTGGATATAACTCCTTATGAGATATATGACTTGCCAATACTTTCTCGCATATCATAAGTTGCTTTTTCATTTTGTTGATGGTTTCTTTTGCTGTGCAGAAGCTTTTTAGTTTGATGTAGTTCTACTTGTTTATTTTTCCTTTTGTTGCCATTGCTTTTGGTGTCAGATCCAAAAAATCATGGCCAAAAACAATGTCAAGGAGCTTACCAATTTTGTTTTTTTCTAGGAATTTTATGTTTTCAGGTCTTATGTTCAAGTGTTTAATCCATTTTGAGTTGATTTTTGTGTGTGATGTAAGATAATGGTCTAGTTTCATTTTCTGCATGTGGCTCTCCAGTTTTCCCACAACTATTTATTGAAGAGATTGTCCTTTCCCCATTGTATATTCTTCGTTCCTTTGTCACAGATTACCTCATGTGCGTGGGTTTATTTCTGGGCTCTCTATTCTGTTACGTTGATCTATGTGTCTTTTCTTATGCGAATACCTTTCTGTTTCAATTACTATAGCTTTGTAATATAGTTTGAAAGCAGGGAGTGTGATGCCTCCAGCTTTGTTCTTTCTTGAGATTGCTTTGGCGATTCAAGATCTTTTGTTGTTCCACATGGATTTTGGAGTTGTTTGTTCTATTTCTGTGAAAAATTCCATTGGAATTTTCACAGAGATTGCATTGAATCTGTTTGTTGCTTAGGTAGTATGAACATTTTAACAAGATTAATTCTTTCAATCCATGACCATGAAATATGTTTCCATTTATTTGTGTCATCTTCAATTTCTTTCATCAGTGTCTTATAGTTTTCAGTGTATAGTTCTTTACCTACCTCGTTAAATTTATTCCTAGGTATTTTATTTTTTGAATGCAATTGTAAATGGGGTTATTTTCTTAATTTCCTTTTCTAGTCGTTCATTAGTGTATAGAAATGCAACAGACTTTTCTATATTGATATCATTCTGCAACTTTATTGAATTTGTTTATCAGTTCCAACAGTTTTTTGGTGGACTCTTTAGGGTTTTCTGTATATAATCCTTTTCTCTTCTTTCCATAATTTATTTTCATCTTTCTAGTCCAATTTCTTATCACCTTGTTCCTGGACAAATCTCTCCTAACTATTCTTTCTATACTTTAAACTTTTCCCTGTGCAGTTGATCTTAAATAACACATCTGTGTAGCTTCCTGGTTTATTGTTCTATACACCCTCACCTGACTCTGAATCATTCAATGAGTCCCTATTACTTACCAGAAATATTCAACCTCTCTTCAAGGTATCCAATTCCTCTATAGTCTGGCTCCTGTCTCCCTCTGTTCCAGCCTTATTTCTTCCACACGTGGACATGAACTCTCTGTTCCATCAAAACTGCCCTGGTCATTTTAACCTTTCAGAAGAAAGAACTTATCTCAGCTATTCCTACTCTACTCACATGGATGGATTAACTGAGAATCAAGAACTGCGAAGGCTCTGACATTTTACCCTACTTGTAAATTAACGTTAGCCTGCTACAGTTTCATGGATGCTTGTAGAAGACACATGACTCCTGGATCAGAGACAAAGGATTTCATTACTCACAGCAAATAAAAGTAACCATAGTGTAAACATTTTCCTGGGCTAGTTTCTTGAGCTCCAGTTCCTACAGGCAACCACAGGAAGGGCCAGATTACATTAGCATACATCACCAGTTATATTATAAGAGAGGAACCCTGAATTTAGGGAAACCAAACCTTCTATAATGGGCCGCAATCATGCCAGCTGTTGCTCCTGAGGGAGACACTGTCATCTTTCTAGGCACTTCTCTCTGTGAACATTCTTGAAGAGATAGTCCATAACAAATGGAGTTGGTACCTCTGCTCCCAAGATGTGCAAAACCACAAGAGATCCATGGATAATTGTCTCCCAACAATGGAACTTCTTCCTAATCCTTGAAAAAGGAAAAATGTTGATTTATTGGTGAAGTAGACAAAGACGTTTGCAATGGGCTCTTGAGTCAAACACCACCAATCCATTTAAAGCACTTAGCCTAGTGCTTGGCCAACAGTAAATGTTCAATGATGCCTTATCTATTTTGGTTGCTGTTGTTAGTAACAGCAATAACTGTATATCTGCTAATTTCCTACTCTTAGTCTTAGAACAGGAGATCCTTGCAGTCAGCATTTTTCTCAGGATGGATATGGTTGGTGACTGCTGTGGGCTGAATTATATACCCCCAAATTCATATGTTGAAGTCCTAACCCCCAGTACTTCAGAAGGTGACTGTATTTGGAAATAGGGTCTTTGAAGAGATAATTAAATTAAAATGATGCCTTGGGGTGGGTCCTTATCCACTATGACTGGTGTCCTTAAATAGATTAGGACACAGACACACATAGAGGGAAAACCATGTAAAGACACTGGAAGAAGATGACCATCTATAAGCCAAGGAGGGAGACTTAGAAGAAACCAACCCTATCAACACCTTGATTTTGGACTCCCAGCCTCCAGAACTGTAAAAAAAATAAATTTCTGTTGTTTAAGCTACCCTGTCTGTGGTCCTTTGTTATGGCAGCCTTAGCAAACTAATACACTGATGAGTGAAATGTGAATGGACCTTCTGAGACCTGGCAGTGGCTGATCCTGGGCGCTGACCAAATAGTTTGTTCCAGGGAAAACCAGTGTCAGGTGTGGTCTCAGACATTATCTGAACAACCAAGAATGTATGCCTTGTAGTTCCACCCTTGGCCACGACTCCCTTTTTCAGTGTTCCTACCCACCCCTCCACATATCCACCACTCTTGTCAGTAAAATCAGGGCCGTTTCCCTTAGGATGTTACAACAGTGTTGGCGGCTTAGCTGACTGTTTCAGCTTCTCAGCAGGACAAAGTTTGGTAGGTCTAAGAACAAAATCATCCTTGCAAATAAGTCGGTAATAACAAGTACAAAGTTATAACCTGCAGTTCAAAAAACAAATTTGAGGGGCTGGCCCCGTGGCTGAGTGGTTGGGTTCGCGCGCTCTGCTGCAGGTGGCCCAGTGTTTCGTTGGTTCGAATCCTGGGCGCGGACATGGCACTACTCATTGAGCCACGCTGAGGCAGCGTCCCACATGCTACAACTGGAGGGACCCACAGCGAAGAATATACAACTATGTAATGGTGGGGGGCTTTGGGGAGAAAAAGGAAAAAAAATAAAATCTTTAAAAAAAAAAAAGCAAATTTGATATTCGTTCTCCTCTCCTCCTCTCCCAAGGCTAGACAATCCCTGGAAACCACTGGTCTTTACTGCCTCGATAGATTTGCCTATTCCAGAACGTCACATAGTCAGAATCATACAGTATATAGCCTTTTCAGACTGGCTTCTTTTGGTTAACAATATACAATTAAGTTTCCTCCATATTTTTTCATGAACTGATAAGTTGACCTCATTTTATTTTTAGCACTGGACTCTGCTTATGGCAAATCCTCAATAAATATCGTTTGAGTTAATGTTGTTGATGTCTCTTATTGAGCACAGCTTCTAGGAGAAAGTGCCAGTTGAGCTGATCTTTAAAAGATGAGCAGGAGGGTGGTGCAGCGGTTAAGTTCACACGTTCCACTTCAGCAGCCCGAGGTTTGCTGGTTCGGATCCCAGGTGTGGAGCTACGCATCACTTGTCAGGCCAAGCTGTGGCAGGCGTCCCACATAAAATAGAGGAAGATGGGCATGGATGTAAGCTCAGGGCCAGTCCTCCTTAGCAAAAAGAGGATGATTGGCAGCAGATGTTTAGCTCAGGAGGAGGATTAGCTCAAGGCTAATCTTCCTCAAAAAAAAAAAAAAAAAGATGAGCAGGATTTCTAAATGAAGAGGAGGATGTAGGCTAAGGCATTCTACCTGAGAAAGAACAATAGAAAAGTCACGGAGGTAATGTCCCTGCTCCTCTGAGGCTCATTCTCTTTGCCTATACTTCCCTCCACCTGCTCTCATCGCTATCATGCTATTCATTCACCAAGCTTCGAAGCAGAATGTGCGAACTTAACCACTACGCCACGGGGCTGGGTGGCCTAAAGGATTTATTTCTTGTCACCCTACATATTCATCTTAGATGAGCTGTGGCATTACATTGTTTTCCTTCTGGGATCCAGACTTGATGGCAAAACATCTGACTCTCAAGCTTTAGGCTTGGAAGATCATATGGCCTCTGCTGCATTCATCAGGGAGGAAGGGCTCCACAGGGAAAACGAGGCCTTGTAAAGAAAGAGGAAGTAATCTTGTGGGCATAAGTACATGAAGAATTGTTAATGCTGTATTGAAGTTGCTTTTCTATGAATGATAAGGAAGAAGTTATGGGATGTTTACATTCCTGCTACCCTGAGAGCACCTTCTGTTAGAAGTGCTGTTGGGGACTAGCCAAGTGGGGCCAACTTTAGATATAGCATCTTTTCCTGTTTATGGTGTTTATGGAGTATCTCCCTGTATGTAGTAATATTTCCAAGGGATATAACTGTTTGAGTTCAAGTTTGACTGTTCTAACCATTTACACAGTAACATTTGTTATAAAAGATTATATTTTTCCATTTAAGTTATAAAAAGACGGAACAGATTTCTCCAATAATTAATTGTAGTTTATAAAGGCTGAGTGCATTCTTTGTTGAGCCGAATCATTTTTGACTACCCCGCCTGCCTCTTTCTCTATATGGATATCAGTATTAGAGAGATTATGGCTGGTTTGGGCAGCTATAATGCAGGCAAGGTATCAAGCTTCATTTCTTCCACATCAGAGAGATATTTCTAAAGCTTGTAACCATGATCGTGACACTTTCATGCTTTAAACACTTCAATAATTCTTCCTTGCTCTTAGAATAGAAAACTTCTTAATCCAGTTTAGGAAACTCTACATATTCTGTCACTGGTTACTTCTCCACCATTTTCTCAACCAATCTGTCTAGGTTTCATCAGAATGTTCCACTTTCTTTCCTTCCAGATCCTCATATACATTGTTCCCTTGCCTTGAATAACTCTTTTTGCCCCCTCTCCATGCCAGTACTCTTCCCTCCCAAGTTCTGAGTCTTGCTTTCACTGTTTCAACCTTCACATTTCAACCTAGCTGTCCCTTCTCCATGATACATTCCCTGGTCCCCTAGCCTGGATAAGAAGTCCCGTTCCCTCTGTGCGCCCAGAGCATCCCCTACTTGACCAGCACTTGATCACACCATGTCCTTGTTTACTTTCCTACATCACCCACTAGACAGCAAGAACAGTAAGACCAGAAATCAAGACTTCTTAATAAATAAAATGATAATAATAGCTGACATTACCAAGCACTTATATGCTAATGATTATGCTAAATGCCTTATGTGGCAATCTCATTTAATCTTCATAGTGTCTGCATTCATTGGCAACAGAATCTGATGCTGGCTAAGTTAAATACCAAAAGAAAAATTTAGGAGGCGGGGCGAAGATGTGGAGTAATTCATAGCATTGTAGGAAAAGCTCAACAACTAGGTTGTGGAATGGATAGCAATCAGGGACATCCAGGGGATCTGGGACAGTATCTGCAATGTGCAGACCTCTAGATCATGCATGCCGAACAGTTCCCATGTGAAAACATCCCCAAACTTCATGGAAGAGGGAAAAATATTTCTATAATGGAAAATTTTACAGCTTTATTGAGGTAGAATTGACAAACAAAATTGTAATATATTTAAAGTGTACAACATGATGATTAAATACATATGTATACTGTGAAAAGATTCCCACCACTGAGAAAATTAACACATCCATCAACTCACATATTTCCTTTTTATTTTTTGATGAGTACACAAGTTCTACTCACTTAACAAATTTCAAGCATACAATACAGTATTCTTAACCATAGTCACCATGTTATAAATTAGATCCTCAGACTTTATTCACCTTGTAAATAAAAGTTTGTGACCTTTCACCAGCATCTCCATATTTCCCCCACCACACAAACCCAGGCAACCACCATTCTATTATTGGTTTTTGTTTTTTAGATTTCACATATAAATGATACCATACAGTATTTGTCTTTCTCTGTCTGGCTTATTTCACTTAGCATAATGTCCTCCAAGGTCATCCCTGTTATTGCAAATGGCAGAATTTCTTTCTTTGTTAAGGCTGAATAATATTCCACTGTATATATTTATACCATATTTTCTTTATCTATTCTTCCATCAACAGACACTTTGATTGATTCCATATCTTGGCTACTGTGAATAATGCTGCAATGAACATGGGAGTGCAGATATCTCTTTGAGATAGTGATTTCATTTCCTTGGGCTATATACCCAGAAGTGGGATTACTGGATAATAGGGTAGTTCTATTTTTAATTTCTTGAGTAAACTCCATACTGTTTTCCATAGTGGCTGTACAAGTTTACATTCCCACCAACAATGTACAAGGACTCCCTTTTCTCTACATTCTCATCAGCATTTGTTATCTCTTGTCTTTTTGATAATAGACATCCTAATGGGAGTGAGATATCTCATTGTGGTTTTGATTTGTATTTTCCTGATGATTAGTGATGTTGAGCACCTTTTCATGTACCTATAGGTCATTTGCATATCTTCTTTGGAAGAACATCTATCAAGTCCTTTGCCTATTTTTAAATTGGGTTATTTACAGGAGTTTTTGCTAGTGAGTGTCTGTTTTTCTTGTATGCTTTGGATATTAACTCTATTGGATATGTGGTTTGCAAATAGTTTCTCCCATTCCATAGGTTGCCCTTTTGTTTTCTTGATGGTTTCCTTTGCGATGGGGAAGATTTTTGTTTGATGTATTCCCACTTGTTTGTTTTTACTTTGTTGCCTTTGTTTGGATTGTTTCCATCTCTTGGTTATTGTGAATAATGCTGTAATGAACATAGGGGTGCACAAATCTCTTTGTATTGTTGATTTCATGTTCTTCAGATAAATACCCAGTAGTGGGATAGCTGGATCATATTGTATTTCCATTTTTAAGTTTTTAAAAAATCTCCATAATGTTTTCCATAGTGGCTGCGACAGTTTGCTTTCCCACCAGCAGTGTATGAGGGTTCCCTTTCTCAGCATCCTCTCCAACACTAGTTATTTCTTGTCTTGTTAATTATAGCCATTTGGACAGGTGTGAGGTGATATTTCATTGTAGTTTTGATTTGCATTCCCCTAATAATTGGTGATATTGAACATCTTTTCATGTGTCTGTTGGCCATCTGTATACCTTCTTTGGGAAAATATCTGTTCATATCCTCTGCCCAATTTTGATTGGGTTGTTCATTTTTTTGTTGTTGAGCTGGGTGAGTTCTTTATATATTTTTGAAATGAACCCTTGTCAGGTATATGATTTGCAAATATTTCCTCCAAGTTGGTAGATTGTCTTTTCATTTTGTTGATGGTTTCCTTTGCCATGGAGAAGTCTTTTTGATGTAGTCCCATTCATTTATTTTTTTTGTTCCCTTGCCTGAGAAGACATGGCATTCAAAAAGATACTGCTAGGACCAAAGTCAAAGAGCATATTATCTATATTTTCTTCTAGGAGTTTCATGGTTTCAGGTCTTACATTTAAGTGTTTAATCCATTTTGAGTTAATTTTTGCATATGGCGTAAGATAATGGTCTACTTTCATTCTTTTGCATGTGGCTGTCCAGTTTTCCCAATAACATTTGTTGAAGAGACTTTCCTTTCTCCATTGTATGTTCTTGGCTCCTTCGTCAAAGATTAGCTGTCCATAGATGTGTGGTTTCGTTTCTGGGCTTTCAATTCTGTTCCATAGGTCTGTTTGTCTGTTTTTGCCCAGTACCATGCTGTTTTGATTACTAAGTCTTTGTAGTATATTTTGAAGTCAGGGAGTGTACTATCTCCAGTTTTGTTCTTTCTCAGGATCGATTTGGCTATTCAGAGTCTTTTGTTATTCCATATAAATTTTAGGATTCTTTGTTCTATTTCTGTGAAGAATGCCATTGGGATTCTGATTAGGATTGTATTGAATCTGTTGATTGCTTTAGCTGATACGGACATTTTACCTATGTTTATTCTTCTAATACATAAGCATGGAATATCTTTCCCATTTCTTTACGTCTTCTTCAAATTCCTTCAATAATGCCTTATAGTTTTCAGTATATAGGTCTTTCATCTCCTCGGTCAAGTTTATTCCTAGGTATTTTATTCTTTTTGTTGCAATTGTAAATGGGATTGTATTCTTGATTTCTCTTTCTGCTAATTTGTTGTTAGTGTATAGAAATGCAACTTATTTTTGTATGTTGATTCTGTATCCTGCAACTTTACTGTATTAATTTATTATTTCTAATAGTTTTCTGGTGGATTCCTTAGGGTTTTCTACATATCAAATCATACCAACCACAAATAGTGACAGTTTTATTTCTTCCTTCCTATTTAGATCCCTTTTATTTCTTTTTCTTTCCTAATTGCTCTGGTTAAAACTTTAGGTGCTATGTTGAATAAGAGGGAGTAGAGTGGGCATCCTTGTCTGGTTCCTGTTCTTAGAAAAATAGCTTTCAGTTTTTCAATGTTGAGTATGATGTTGCCTGTGGGTTTGTCATATATGGTCTTTATTATGTTGAGGTGCTTTCCTTCTATACTCATTATGTTGAGAGGTTTTTTATCATAAATGGATGTCAGATCATTTCAAATTCTTTCTTGGCATTTATTGAAATGATCATGTGATTTTTGTTCTTCATTTTGTTAATGTGTTGTACCACATCGATTGATTCGTGGATGTTGAACCATCCCTGCATCCTTTGAATGAGTCCCACTTGATCATGGTGCCTGATCCTTTTAATGTATTATTGTATTCAATTTGCTATTTTTTTTGAGGATTTTTGCATCTATGTTCATCAGTGATATTGCCCTGTAATTTTACTTATTTGTGTTGTCCTTGTCCAATTTTGGTATCAGGGTAATGCTGGCTTCATAGAATGAATTAGGAAGCCTCGCATCCTCTTCAGTATTTTGGAATAGTTTGAGAAGGATAGGTATTAATCTTCTAATGTTTGGTAGAAGTCACCAATGAACCCATCTGGTTTTGGACTTTTGTTTTTTTGGAGGTTTTTGATTACTGTCTCAATCTCTTTACTTGTGATTGTCCTATTCACATTCACTATTTCTTCTTGATTCAGTTTTGGGAGGTTGTATGAGTGTAAGAATTTATCCATTTCTTCTGGGCTATCCAATTTGTTGGCATGCAGCTTTTCGTAGTATTCTCTTGTAATCCTTTGTATTTCTGTGGTGTTCCTTGTAATTTCTCCTCATTCATTTCTAATTTTATTTATCTGAGACTTCTCTATTTTTTTCTTAGTGAGTCTGGCTATGGGTTTGTCAATTTTGTTTGTCTTTTCAAAGAACGAAGTCTTTGTTTCATTGATCCTTTCTAATTTTTTTTTTTAGTCTCTGTTGCGTTTATTTGTGCTCTGATTTTTATTATTTCCTTCCTTCTATTACTTTTGGCTTTGTTTGTTCTTCTTTTTCCAGTTCTTTTAGGTATAGTGTAAGATTGCTTATTTGAGATTTTTCTTGTTTCTTGAAGTAGGACTGTATGGCTATAAACTTCCCTCTTAGTGCTGCTTTTGTTGCCTCCCCCAAATTCTGGTATGTTGTATTTTCATTTTCGTTTGTCTCCAGGGCTTTTTTATTTCAACTTTCATTTTTTCATGGATCCAATAGTTGTTCAGTAGCATGTTGTTTAGTCTCCACATAGTTGTGGCTTTCCCATCTTTTTTCTTGTAGTTGCTTTCTAGTTCATATCACTGTGATCGGAAAATATGCTTGGCATGATCTCAATCTTCTTAATTTTATTGAGGCTTGTTATTTTCCAACAGATGGTCTATTTTTAAGAATGTTCCATGTGTACTTGAGAAGAATGTGGATTCTGCTTTTTTGAATGGAAAGTTCTAAATATATCTATTAAGTCCATCTGGTCAAGTGTTTCATTTAAGGCCACTGTTTCCTTGTTGACTTTCTATCTGGATGATCTGTCTATTGACTTATGGGGGTGTTAAGGTACCCTACTGTTATTGTGTTGCTGTCGGTTTCTCCCTTTAGGCCTTTTAATAGTTGCTTTATATTCTTTGGTGCTTCTGTGTTAGGTGCATATATATTAATATGTTGTATCTTCTTGTTGGAATGTCCCTTTTATCATTATATAATGCTCACGTTTGTCTCTTGTTGTTTTTATCTTGAAGTTTTGTTTTGTCCAAGTACAGCTCTAATCTCTTTTGCTTGCTATTTGCTTAGAGTATCATCTTCCAATCCTTCATTCTGAGCCTATGTTTGTCTTTAGAGCTGAGATGTGTTTCATGGAGGTAGCATATTATTGGGTCTTGTTTTTTTAATCTATCCAGCCACTCTGTGTCTTTTGACTGGTGAATTCAATACATTTACATTTAGATTGATTATTGATATATGAATGCTTAATACTGCCATTTTATCTTTTTTTTCCACTTGTTCTATCTTTCCATTGTTTCTTTTTCCTTGTATTTCAGTTTGGTGGTTTTCTGTGATATTTTCCTGTATTTTCTCTTTGTTTATGCTTTGTGACTCTGCTTTGACTTTTTGTTTTGTGGTTATCATGAGGTTTGTATAAAAAATCTTACAGATGAGATAGTCTTCTTTCTGATAGCCTCTTATCTCCATAGCCTATGCAGGTTCCATCCCTTTCCTCTTCCTCTTCTATATTTTTGTTGTCACAAATTCTTCTTTTTTGTACTGGGAATTTGTGGTCAAATTGTATTGGTTATATTGTTTTTGATGCTTTCTTTCCCTGTATCTTTTATGTTATAATTAAGTGTTTACTAACCTATTCTGATATAGAGCTGCAATTTTCTGATTCTGCCTATCTCCTTGCTCAAGGTTTTGTAGACCTTTGCTTTTGAGTTTCAGATAGGAGGGCTCCTTTCAATGCTCCTTGCATGGCAATATTAGAGTATTTTGAATATAACTATATATTCACTTTCACCTGTGAGTTTTATACTTTCATAAGTTTTCATGTTACTAAGTAGCATCCTTTCTTTTAACTTGGAGAACTCCCTTTGATATTTCCTATAAGGTCAGCCTAAAGGGTGATGATTTTAGCTTTTGTTTGTCTGGAAAACTCTTTATCTCTCCTTTGATTCTTAAGGACAACTTTGCCGGGTGGAGTATTCTTGGTTGGCAGTTTTTTTCTTTCAGCACTTTGAACATATCATGCCACTCCCTTCTTGCCTGAAAGGTTTCTGCTGAAAAGTCTGCTGATAGTCATAGGAGTTCCCTTGTACATATCAAATTTATTTTCTCTTGCTTCTTTTAAGATTCTCTCTTCATCTTTAACTTTTGACAATTTAATCATGACATGCGTCATTGTGGGTCTCTTTAGATTCATTTTTTTTAGATGGATCTGGTTGTCTGTTTCTTTTCCCAGGTTAGGGAAGTTTTCAGCCATTATTTCTTCATATGAGATTTCTGTCTCTTTCTCTCTCTTTTCTCCTTCTGGGACCCCTGTAATATATATATTGATCTCCTCAATGGTGTCCCATAAGTTGCTTAAGCTATCTTCATTGTTTTTCATTCTTTTTTCTTTTCTCCCCTCAGATTGGGTGAATTACACTGTCCTGTATTTGAGCTTGCTGACCCTTTCTTCTGCTTGGTCTAAGTTGTCGCTGAGCCACTTTATTGAAATTTTCACTTCAGTTATTGTATTCTTTAGCTCTACACTTTGTGCTTGGTACAGTTTTATGCTTTTTATCTCTTTGTTGCAATTTTCATTTTGTTCATGCTTTGTCCTCCTGACCTCAGTGAGCATTTTTATAACTGTTATTTTGAACTCTCTAGGTATGTCACTTATCTCCAATTCATTATGATATGTTTCTGGAGTTTTATCTTATACTTTGTTTGGAACATATTCCCTTGTTTCTTCATTTTCCTCGATATCCCATGTTGGTTTCTGTACATTAGATAAAAGGACCACTTTTCCCAGTCTTGACCAGCTCATCCTGTGTAAGAGATGAACCTTCTCAATCAGTCTGACTCAAACTTTGTTGCTTCTCACGTTTTTGTGATTGCCCACGCTGCCATCTTTGTTCTTAGTGCTTCCCAGCAGTTGGGTGTGTGCCAAGACTTGTCAGTGTCTCAAATGGAAGGACCAGAGTCTGCACCAGGATGCAGGCTGATTAGAAGCTGGACCTTCAGGAAGCAGCTGGGAAAGTATGCAGTTAAACTCTTTCCAGAAAGAGAAACTGAGAGATAGGTGTTTTTATCTGCTCCCTCTGTATTGAGCCCTGGGGAAATAGCCACAGTGAGTGCTCACACATGTGCTCATTAACACTATTTCTTTGTTTCTTATAGTCTTGTGGGGCTCATGAATGCAAATCCCATTAGCTATCTGAGGCAGCTATGCTGGCATCCTGTCCCTTGGGCAGCAGCTGAAAAAGCTGGGGTGCCAGATGTGTGGACAAGTTCCTTCCATAGAGTTGCTGGTATACTGGTTTTATTGTTGGAGAAAGCCAGAGGGAGAAGGCAGAGGAAATGCCCACCAGCTCTTTTGGGATCCAGGGAGGATCTCAGCCAGCAGCTAGACGAGTATTAATTAGAATCTGGACCCTCAGGCAGCAGCTTGTAATATATGCAGTCAAACTCCTCCAGAGGAAGACTGGGAGATGGACT
Source organism: Equus caballus (assembly GCF_041296265.1). Lineage (NCBI taxonomy): Eukaryota > Metazoa > Chordata > Mammalia > Perissodactyla > Equidae > Equus > Equus caballus. The sequence goes on along the minus strand of NC_091700.1, from coordinate 28,174,420 downwards.
TTTTTGCCTGATTCTTCTGAACTGAGGCTTGGGGTGATAACCACAGTGAGTGCTCATGCACTCTTTAAGTGCTTCTTTGTTTTCTCAGTCCTGTGGGACTCGTGAATGCAGGCCCCATTGGCTTTCAGAGCTAGGTGTTTTGGATGCTCATTCTGTAGTTAGGAGGCTTAAAAGTTGGGGGAATAGATATGAAGTCCAAACCCTTTGCTTGAGGGAGAAGCTGAGAGTTGGGGTTTCCTTCCCGATTGCATGGCACTGCACCAGGGGTGGAGTTTATGATGAGAGGGTGTCTCAGCCTTTCCTACCCATTGTGATGTGGGCTTTTTCTTATTCACCCAATGTGTACGAGTCATGCAACTAGTTTCTGAATTTCTCTCAGAGAAATATATTAGCCATACATTCAGTGAATCTGTGGGATAAGGGAAATTCAGGAGCCTCCTATGTCACCATCTTGGTCCAGGGTCTATAAAGGAAATTTTATAAGGAGGAAGAAATGATAAGCAAAAGCTTACTAACTTTAACAACCCCATAAAGTATTCTTACTTGTTGACAACTAAATTGATGCTTTGCGAGAGATGAATAATTTGTTCAGGTGGTAACTGGAAGAGCCAGGCCTTAATCAAGTCTATTTGACTAGAAAACCCATTCTCGTAACCAATACGCTATAGTGACTTCTTACTCATCTTTGCATCCCCAGTGACTGGTATAGTATTAGCATTCCATAAATATTTCCTGGGTGATTTAATGAAAGGATTAATAAATAAATGTGTAAAGATAACGGCAAGTGGTTAAAAGTGGCTGAAGCTGAAGATATGTGGAGATTTGTGTAGTACATGAAGGTGGAGGTGTAGGATGCCCTATGTGTCTCTCTCAATCTTATTTCCCCTGAGTTAGCTATTCTCCAGGTTTTACCACCACATGTCACAAATCTTGCCTCAATATATCTTTACCTGTTCTCAGGCCAATAATGCCTCTCCCTTTCCCACAGGCTCATTTAACTTCCTTAATGATTGAAGTCTTCCTAAATAGCTTGTATTCTTCTAGATCTTCCTTGTCTGTGGACCCAAAAGAAGGTTTTGTCTCTACAACATTAACTATATTGATAATATCGACTTGCACATCTTGCTCATTGTTTTATATCTAATACATATTAAACAGTGCATCTCCCCAATTAGATTAGCATCAGCTATATGGGGACAAATGAAGGATACTCCCACTCCGTTCCAAACAGCAAAAAATAAATTAAAGGTGCTCCATGAATAATTATTTCTTGATTAATTGTTGAGGTATTGGTTAACAAATAAATAGTCTGTATCTGGAAATGGTGAAGTTTAGCTCCCTAATTGTAGATCAATCAGATCATGATTTAAAGGTTACAGACTCAGGACCTGACCCTGCCTCTGATTCACTGGCCTGATGCCAGACAATTATCCATCTTGTGCTTGAAATCTGCCCTGTATGCTATGCAGTGAGCAGTATGAGAGGGCTGGAAGTCATGTAAAGTATTCAGAATTCATAAAAAAATATATTTAGAAAGACAATTAGAAAATCAGAACAAGCTTCTGTTTTCTGAGTGGCCTGTCTAATTTACTAAAAACAAGGACTACTCCTGACCTGGTCATTTCTTCCATTCTAATGTAGAAACCAACAAATGCCTTTGTAATTACCCTCTCTGATTTGGTTTGTCTTGGGCAGAGTCCAACTCATCCTATTTCTTTCCCTGAGGTTTCCTCACTTTCTTTCAAGGGATTCTTTTTCTTGTTGCAAATGAAGCTTAAGGTATTTTTTTGTGAGTCAGATGTTTTCTCTAGAGGATTTGTTTATTCTTTCAGCAATATCATACAGATTTTGACGTTCTTCTTCCAAATGTGTTACATGGTGTTTTCAGTAAGTACTTAGAGGGAGAGGAACCAAAGATTAACAGTAAGACAATAAAAGCAGAGGAAAACTCAGGTGTCTCAAATTTCCTTTCTTGAGAGCAGGTACCCTGGAACTGACAAAATGAAATAGAAGCTTACAGAAGGAGTTAGGGAGTGCAGAAAAAGAAACACACACATACATATAAATTTACCCTTACTAACCAAAATAAGCATAGCTCTCAAATAATCCTTCTCCCCTAAGAACATTTTACAGGATGGTGACTGGGTAGATGTTACTGAGCATCTGTCTCAAGGCAGTGATTAAAGATCATCATCTATTTCCTTTATAAATAAAGGAACAATACCTAGTCAGTGGTGTTTAGGTGAAATTTTCAGCTGTGGTAAGATTAGAATTCCCTAGAGTAGCAGGATGATTGTCTTAGTCTATTTGGGCTGCTATAACAAAAATACCATAGACTGAGTGGCTTACAAACAACAGAAATTTATTTCTCTCAGTTCTGGAGGCTGGAGAGTCCAAGAGCAAGGCACTAGCAGATTGTTTGTTAAGCTTCTAGCGAGAGCCTGCTTCCTGGTTCATAGATGCCATCTTTTCACTGTGTCCTCATGGCAGGAAACACAAGGGAGCTCTCTGGGGCTTCTCTTATAAGGCACTAATCCCACTAATGAGGGCTCCATCCTCGTGGCCTAATCATTTCTCAAAGGTCCCACCTCCAAATACCATCACATTAGGGAATTGACGTATGAATTTGGGGGGAACACAAACATTCAGTTCATACCAATGAGTGCTTTCAAGATCTGAAAGACGTGAAAGTGTAGCTCTAGCTGAAATCGCTGATGTGAAGAATGATATTGAACATTGTATTGGGCAAAATGCAACTTGAGGAAATCTTCCCATAACTATGAAACATCAAACCCCTCTGAAGTGCCAAAAGCATCTTTGTTCATGAAAACTCAAAGGTGAAAACCTCCAGAGCACAGTCTTTCTCTTTTTAAAAGGCTGTGGGGATGAAACTTTGAAGATTTCTGGTCCCATATGACTTAACTGCCAATTTGTGTGTTTTGGTCCCGTTTCCTACTGTCTCTGTAAAGACCCCTGCTGCTACACATTAGGAAAAGCTGCAATTTCTCTTTTGATCAGTTTTCATATTATTGAAGCCACAAGACAAATGTAGGGAGGGTGAAAATGCCTTTGAATTCCCTTTTCTGTGTAGAAAGTAAGGAAGGAGAAGACAGAGGGGTGGCCTATCAGGCACCCTGAGGACGCCGAAAAAAAAAGGAAGGTGGCCCCCAAAAGCGCTGATAGCACGTTTGTTATTAACTCCACAAGGTAAACAAGATAAAGAGAAAGCACAGAACACTGGGTGATTTCAGGGGATCACTTATTGCAGACGTAGGAGCAACAAAGATGACAAGGAAGACTGAGGGCCTCAAGGCAGAACATTAATGATTCTTTCTTTAAGGCATCTGAAAACTTCCATCGTAAAGATCAGAGCCAAAGCAATCTTCTGAGTTTTATGAATTTTTCATCAGTACGTAAATTGAATTTCTGAGGATTAAAATATGTAATATTCCCTGATATAGAATCATCAAACTAATACATCTTCATGTAAATATAGTGAGTCTACCAAGCCATTTTCTATAATTTTGTAGCAGTCAGTGCCAAAAATACACCCTAGACATTTCAGATAAATAAGTCCAAGAAGTTAAAAACTGCAACACACAGCTTTTCAGAGAGCAAAGGAATACATTTCTCAGAATCATTTTCGTATCTATTATCATAAGCATCTCCAAGGAATTCTGGTGTTGTTTCAGATACACAAAACAAACAGAAAGATAGTGCAGAGGATTCTCTGAGTAGGTTAACAAATATAAGCTCTCGGGTTGAGGGGAGCCCTGCAGATTCCGTGCACCACCATAGCAGGAGAGGAAAAGGACCAGGAGTGCCATGTGGGCTGTTTCCTGGTAAGTTTCCTCCTCAGTGGAGGAGGGGGGCTTCCTTCATGACTAACTTTGGGTAAGTTAATTATCCCCTGAAGCTCAGTTTTCCCAACTATAAAATGAAAGTAATAATAGCTATGCTGGATTTTAAGAGGGTCAAATGAAGTATGTAGGTGAAAGTGTCATCTACCCAATACTCAGTGTGAAAGGACTAAAGGTTAAAAACTCTGAACTGCTGCCCTTAGGAAAGATATGCATATTAAATAAGGAAGATAATGTATTTGGCCCATGGGGAAGCCTTTCTAGCATAGATTGCAAATGAAAATCATTCTCCTCACCAAAAGAAATATACGAGGAAAGGCCCTTCAATTGTGGTGACGTGGGTAGAACACAAAAGAGAGAAAGCAGCAGAAACAATCAAATAGAAGGAAAAGTCATGTGCAGCTCACCTATAGCCAGCGGCAGGATTTTTTCATCCTATATTGAATGAAGCAAACCTCATTAGGGATGACATTGATGATGATCCAATATTTCAGGTCTTTGAGGTCAATAAAGATGACCAAGCTCATGCAAGGGAGGAAAAAACTTTTCAGCTTCCAGAACATAAAATTGCTGAATATAAAAATAACAACAAAAAAATTATTTAATACGTAACTCAGCTCAAAACCAAGAAATGAGCAGGAACTTCCAGGTCAGAATGGTGAGTGGAAAGTGAAGCCAAGGAGCTACCAGGAACCGGGTCCATATGTGGAACCTGACCTGTGGGGACTGGAGGCTGAGTGGGGAGTGAGTTCTGGCCCCAGCATGCGTACCCAAAGACAGGGGTCACAAAGGGCAAATCCAGTGGGAAGTTCAAAGGAAGTTTGCTGGCTCTGAGGAGGATGGGAGAAAACGAGCCATTCTCGAGAAACCTGAACCCTACTCCTGCACCGTGAGTAAGTGTGAAATCTGAATTCATGACACTTGTATGGTAGAGGGACAGCAATTTAAGAACTCAACATAAAAGTGATAAATGGAATCCATTGTGCTCCCAACATAGGCAAATAGAAAACTACTCTGTAAGAATGAAGTTGCAACCAGTACACAAGGAATTCCCACAAAAAACAACCCAGCGAAGAGGGTCCCACAGTAAAAAGAAAATTACTAATAAAAATTTTAAAAGTGAAATGAGAAAAGAAAACAAGGAGAATCGGGAGAATAGATATCGCTGGAAGAGTGCCTTCTCAAGAACTGAAGATAATAGAAGCACGTCAAAGAGAATATAAAATAAGTATGTTTGAAATGTTTAAAGAAATAAATAGGATAAGACATTGACAGCATGAAAAAAGAGCAAACCTTTGACAAAACCAAAGCAATAGTCTTGAAATTATATATATGGCCGTTGAAACTCAAAAGCTCAAAGATTAGAAAAATGGATTTACAGAAAGTGAAAGATAGTAAATTTGTAGGAAGTATAAGAATATCAACCAAAATGCAGCACAGAGGATAAGAAGAAAGTAAGTTCAGACACATGGGGATAAAAAGTAAAAGCTTTAACATATGTCTTGGAACAGTTTTCAAAGGAGAGAATGCAGAGAATGGGGGAAAGCTATATTTTAAGATAGGACGGATGAAATTTTTCCTGAATTAAATAAAAGATAAGGGCCTTGTAAAAGCACGTTGAGTAGGATAAATAAAATCAACACTTAGAAGTGAGACTGTAAAACATGAAAGACAAAGACTAGGAAACATTTTCATTTTCTCCGCCAATGCTCCTGCGGAGAAAAGGACAGATCACCCTCTAAGAAATGACAATTGCCATGTCAAACAGCAGATTTCTTAAAAGCAGCAAATCATTATCAGAAAAACAAAATAGTATTTCCAAAGGCTGAGTAAAAACGACCGTCAACCTAAAATTCAATAAGCAACTAAGTATCATTCAACAATAAAGTCAAAGATATTTTGGAAGATAAAAATATTGAGAAAGTTTACTACTCACAGATGCTCACTGAAAATGCTATACATATAAGTAGAAGAATACTGAATAACCAAAGATGTAAAGAAAACATGTTTAGCAAAAAAAGATAAACTTATTGATAATTCAAAGTAACTACTGACTGTTATACTAATAATTACTAAGATATTGAGTAATTTTGAAGGTTAAAACCAGGTACATGTAAAAAAAAAAAACCTGGAAGATGAAGAGTGGAAAATTGGAGTTAAAATATTCTAAGGTTCAGGAGGGAGATTAAGATGCTTGTCATCTTCAGACATTTAAAAAATATGTGTGTTAAATATTAGGGATAACTGCTAATATAAATGTAAATAAAATGTATTATTTCCAAATCAGTGATGAATAAAAAAAGAATAAAGATCAAAGAATCTTAAATTTAATCAAGAAAGTGAAAGACCTGTATACTGAAAACTATAAGGCATTAATGAAAGAAATTGAAGATGACACATATAAATAGAAAGTTATTTTGTGCTCAGGGATTGAAAGAATTAATCTTGTTAAAATATCCATACTACCAAAAGCAGTATACAGATTCAGTAGAACCCCTCTCAAAAGTCAAATGGCATTTTTCACAGAAATAGAACAAACAATCCTAAAATTCCTATGGAATCACAAAAGACTCTAAATAACCAAAGCAATCTTGAGAAAGAAGAACAAAGCTGGAGGCGTCACACTCTCTGATTTCAAGTGGTATTACAAAGCTATAGCAATTGAAACAGTATGGTATTGGCCTAATAACAGACACATAGATCAATGGAAAAGAAGAGAGAGCCCAGAAATAAACCCATGCATACGTGGTCAATTAACTTATGATAAAGGGACGAAGAATATACAATGGGGAAAAGACAGTCTCTTCAATAAATGGTGTTGGGAGTATTGGGCGACCATGTGCAAGAGAAGGAAATTGGATCACTACCTTATACCCTACAGAAAAATTAACTCAAAATGGATTAAAGGCTTGAATGTCAGACCTGAAACCATAAAACTCCTAGAAGAGAACACAGACAGTAAGCTCCTTGATATAGGTCCTGGCAATGATTTTTCAAGTCTGACACCAAAAGCAAAAGCTTTGAACAAAAGCAAAAATAAACACATGGGACTACATCAAATTAAAGCTTCTGCACAGCAAAGGAAACCAGCAACAAAATGAAAAGGCAACCTGCTAAATGGGAGAAAATACTTGCAAATCGTATATTTGATAAGGGGCTAATATCCAAAATACGTAAAGAAATAGAACTCAATAGCAAAAAAACAAACAATTCAGTTAAAAACAGGCAGAATATCTGAATAGACATTTTTCCAAAGATGACATACAGATGGCCAACAGGTACTTGAAAAGATGCTCAACATCACTAATGATCAGGGAAATGCAAATCAAAACCACAAGGTATCACCTCACACCTGTTAGAATGGCCATGCAAAAAACCAAGAAATAACAAGTGTTGTCAATGATGTGGAGAAAAGGGAACCTTCATGCATTGTTGGTGGGAATGTAAATTGATGCAGCCACTATGGAATATAGTATGGAGGTTTCTAAAAAAATTAGACAAAACTACCATATGATCCAGCAATTCCACTTTGGGGTATTTATCCAAAGAAAATGAAAACACTAGCTTGAAAAGATATATGATTCCCATGTTCATGGTAGCATTGTTTACAATAGCCAAGACATGGAAACAACCTAAGTGTCCATGAATGGATGAATGGATAAAGAAGATGTGGTATATATACATACATATATACACACACACAATGGAATATTATTCAGCTGTATAAAAGAATGAAATCATGCTATTTGTCACAGCATGGATGGAACTTGAAGACATTACGCTAAATGAAGTCAGGCAGAGAAAGACAAATACCATATGATCCCTCTTAAATGTGAAATCTAAAAAAGACAAAAAATAAAAAAACTCAATCTCATAGATACAGAGAACAGATTGGTGGTAGCCAGAGGCAGGGTTGAGGGTGGAAGAAATGAGTGAGCCTGTTTTTTTTCTTTTACTTTAAACAAACTGAATTTAAAAAATATAATAAAGTAAAAATTTTTTAAAATCAAGTAATCAGCAGAAGATGGAAGAAAGTAGGGGCAAGTAAAAACTATGGCAGTATTGATGTACATTTTAAAAGACACAAAAACCACTCCACTCCCTCAACCATACCAAGAGGGCAGCTGGGGCCGGCCCAGTGGTGCAGCGGTTAAGTTTGCACATTCCTCTTGGGTGGCCTGGGGTTCACCGCTTTGGATCCTGGATGCAGACATGGCATTGCTTGGCAAGCCATGTTGTGGTAGGCGTCCCACATATAAAGTAGAGGAAGATGGGCATGATGTTAGCTCAGAGCCAGTCTTCCTCAGCAAAAAGAGGAGGATTGGCAGCAGATGTTAGCTCAGGGCTAATCTTCCTCAAAAAAAAAAAAAAAAGAGGGCAGCTCAGTTTGATTATCAACAGAGAGGCTGATGCATAACCTCGATGTGAACAATCACATAAGGAGACTGTTGTCTTTCTCACTCTCTTCTCTGCTGCAACACCAGAGGAGTAGAGCAGAGAAGAGAGAGAGAAAAGAATGCGGGAGGACGCACTGAGCACCCCCCATTCTAGACCCCCAGAAGCCCAAGTCCACCCTACACTAGGAGTGCGAGAAGAGCTTGAATAAATAATACAGAACTGGTAATATAATTTCTGGGGCCCAGTGCAAAATGAAAACACTGGGCCCCTTGTTCAAAATTAATAAGAATTTCCAAATAATGATGAGATAAGGGCCATGCACAGGGTCCCACGTGACTGCAGTAGTCACATGCCCATGAAGCTGACCCTGAGAGTATATGAGAATAAAATTTGAATAGAACTGAATCATGATGAAAACTAGAGTGAGACTGTTTTAACAACCAAGAGACACTGAAAAGTCATCTAATCTGGATGAGATGCCCTTGAGGCAGCTTATCAGTGGGAGAGATGTTCAATAGAACACAGTTGGTAGTGATCGTTGGGGGAAAAACTCCCATTTGATCCCAAGTTGAAACTTCTCATTCAATCTGTTGCAATCTAAATATCTTATGCATTAGGGAACAGCCTTTTTTACAACATGATAGTTTGCAAGCAAGAGAGAGCCTGACGCATACAATCTTTAGGAGGAAGGAGACAGGACCCAAATGCAGGGTTTACCATAATTCTCTCATAAGTAATCTATATTATCCCCACATTAGACATGAATTGGAAGCTATAAGCACTTCAGAGATTTGATCAAGATCACAGAGCTCGTAAAGGAGGGAGTCAAATCCCAATCCAGGCCCATCGACTCCAGTACCATGTTCATTCTACCACGCTGTGCTGCTCTGGGGCTCCCCCTGATATTGCATGTACTTTGTTGAGCACAACTGTGTGTAGGTTAACTACAGAGCAAACTGTACATGGTTCTCATTCCATAGAGAGACACATTCAGCCTCAAGCCTTTGGTTGTCTTCATAAAGTCCCACACAGACAATACTCTCTCCACGTATCTCCCCAGCTGATCTCCACAACACACAAGTATTTATGGATAGATATCTGGGCTAGATAGATTCAACCCAACTATTGCAGTCAGGATTCTGGGAGAGAAAGGTAAGTTATAACCCTTAGAGAATGCTAGTTTAGGTAGACTTTTTCTAGCTTGGTGTACTAAAAATTATAAACTTTTATAAAGTAAAATCCTTCTGTAAATTTAATGAATACAAATGTCTAGCTTAATGGAGATCTGGAGTGAAGTTTAATATATACAATTAGCTTAGTTGATTTTCTTATTCCAAGCATGCAATGAAAAGTGTTCTCATTCAGAGGGGGAAATCAAAGGACTCCCAGGACTTTGCTCTTCATATTGCTAAGACTATATCCTTCTCCACTCCTGGATCACAATGCTGTACAAGGCAGGTAAGATCCTCTAAGATTGCATAAAGATGTCTTTGTGAAGATACCAATCTAGCGGATATGCAGAAAAGATAGTGTAGTTTGATAACGACAAGTCCAGCCTTCCACTCCTCCCAGATGTGGGTTTACTTCCACTCCACCCTCGTATTAGCCAAGTGATCTTGGTCAAGTTGCCACTTAAACTCTCTTAGCCTCAGTTTTCTCACATATAAATGGGGATAAAATATACACACCATAGGGCTGTTATTAAGATTGAATAAGATAGAATCCCTTTTCTGGTCATATCATGCACTGTTTAAAGACCTCAAAATACAAAATATCTAGAAATTCTGATCAAAACAGGAAAACATCTGTTAAATGTTAAAATGTCTCACTTTATGAGAAAAAGACTGAAGCAGAAAGAGAAAAAGATGCTGGAAACCTGAATGTTCAACTGAGAGTGGAGCCTGGCCATCCTGGGGGATACTGTCCCCTGTTACCAAAACACTTACACATTACCAGTTGCGTAGACAACAGGATGACAAAGCCGAGGCAGTGAGAGGTGGGATGTGGGATCGGGAGTTCTAGGCTGGCACCTTTGAAGGCCTGGGACTCGAGAAAATGGTAGCTAGATAAAATCCACCTTAGCGTAAGGAGAGAAAACAAAGAAAACGGTTTTGTGTGGCTGCCTGGGCTCCTCTCATGGACCTCCCTCTCACATCATTCAGGTGTCTTCTCAAATATCACCTCCTCTGTCCTTCTCCACGCATCACTTCACTTCTTTCTTCACAGCATTTATCACCCTGTCGCTCTATTCTCCGTGAGCACAGGGACTCTTTTTTTTTCCAGCACTAACCCTCTGCACCTGGAACATAGCGGTTCTTAATAAACATCTGTTGGGTGAATCAATGAACTTTGAGGTTATGAAGTGAAATCTAGTATTCAAATTTAGTGATTAAATACATATGGTAGAAATTGTTCTAGGACAAGAATTTTAATATTTAATAATCAAATGTAATGGGAACAACACAAGTGTTTTTACCTAAGACCATTACGTTCAATATCTACCCTAAAATAGAAAAGGCAGCAAGTTTTAACAAAATGAGCTTAAAATATCCGCAAATGTGTCAGAGGGATTGACTGAGAGCTTGACCTCATCCCACTGTTATTTCTGTGACTAATAACTGACAATTCACATTGTAAAAGACCCAGGGGAGAACATGTGTAGGAGAAGATGAGGAAAATTCCCTTTGAGCAGTCACAGACTCAGACTCTAAACCCATCTCCTTTTTAAAAGAACTAATGAATGTTCTGGAGGGAATCACTCCAGTGCTGCAGGCAGCAGGGCCAACTGACTCTACACGAGAAACTTGTGACATAAACATGTGTTTCAATCTGGCGCATATTTTATTTATTTCTTAATTCTTAACTATCTCCCTCATTTCTCCAAAATACCCAAAGAGGAATTGGTGCATTCCCCCCCACCAACTCTATAGAGCTTTCCATCCACTTCTGCTTCACCTATTGATTCCTGTCCAGTAAAGAGGTTGGGTGGTTTGTTGGCAAAGATATTCCAGAGAAGATGCCAACATTCCTCTAAAGATTCCCAGACAAACACTATCAATTGATTAGAGTGGGCCATTGGGATGATTCTTACTTGCCACCTAACGAAGACTCTCTCCTTGACCAAACTTTAGATAAGCTCCTCTGAGCCCTCTTTTTGACTAGGCTTCATCCTTGGCCTGCCAAGCCCAGTTTTAGCAAAAATCCTGCTAAGTTGGTTTAGGAAGAGTTCCACCATCTTTGATATCTGATCAAATCCCTCATCCCGACCCTTGACATCTAAGTCCCTGGCCAGCCTCTAGCAAGAATCCTGTTAGACTTGTTTAGCAAGAATCACCCTACTCTTGATGTCCTCTCTTAGTAATTTTCTACCAACTGCCTGCTCACTCTGCTTGTTGGCTATAAATCTCCAGTTGTTTTTCTGTGTTTGGAATTCAGCTCAGTTTTCTTGAAGCCTCTCTCCCCTATTGCAATAGTGCTCAATAAAATCTGTCTTCACTATGCTTAACTAGTGTCTGGTTCTGTTTCTCTTTAACACACTTCAGACAATGGTTAATAAAAACCCTATCTTAGGAGACATATGTTATCTGTTAGCCAATATTGTAGGCCAGGCTAGAAAGTGAACTTTAAACAAGGTGAGGAAGGAAACTGAACTTCACTGAGTTCTATTTCTTACAGCCCTAGCATGTAGTGAGCCAAGCCTCTTCTGTATACATTTTTTAGAATATCAGTTGCAATTAGAAAAAATAAAAATTGGCATAAAGTGCACTTAAGGCTCAGAAGGTCCTATAAAGAAATAAACATGTTCAAAACACTTAGGAAATCAGCAATGACCTGCTAATTTGTAAACCCAATGGCTCATCTTCCACTTTAGTCACTATTGGGTTTTCACCACCATTATCAAATGCCTGAATTTTGTTTTCCCAGTAATTTCCCTACAATTCTGTGAGCCTCAGATCATATAATGAAACAACCCACTTATTTCTCAGACAACCTGATTACTCTTATAGCACAGCCTGCATAAAAGGAAAACCACTAGAGTTCCTTAAATGACACAAGCTTAACTTGAAAAATATAAGAGGAATAAAGGGAAAAAAAGTCTTTATAAAGATCCCAATCATCAGATCAGAGGCAAATGACATTCGACTTTCTGGAAAAGAAAATACACTGCACTGGATTGTAATTCAGTTTCTATACTTCATGTACTCAAATTTCCCCCCATAATAGTTACATAAATTTTAAAGAAAAGAAAAAAAGAAAGCAATTTTTCCCTTTCTAAATCAAAGGTTAGTGCTGGTGTGCTTTGGAATTAATTTCAAAGCATAGAGTGAATTTTACCAATAGGTACTTCTCCATATGCATCAGGTGTTTCATTAGAATTTATTTTTAATTCAAGTGAAATCAAAGTGCTTTGGCTTCCTGAAGTTTAGGGGAGAATTAGCCCCATTCTCTGGTGAGCTATCTAGAAACTGTTTCTGATAGATTTGTTTCGATCTGACATTCTTGAGAATAACCCAGAGCTAGGGAAGGAAGCTACACTCCTGATATGCCAGAATAGATGTTGTTGGTCACAGGTAAGCAAGTGAGCAAAGTACACAGAGGCATTGCTAGGGAATAGCACTAGGGGTTCAATAGCCAAAAACCATATACTGATTGAAGGAGGTGATTGCTCTGTTCCTGCCTTGTCTTAGCCTGGCCGTGTGCCCAGACACAAATGTAGGAGACCTTCCTCAACTCACACAGTTTTTAGAGTGGCTGGCCAACTCTGTCACCTGCCTCCATCACCCAAAGCTACTGTGGTGGTCCCTGATGGCACTTAACATTGTAACTCCATCACCTGGTACAGTGCCTGGCACACGATAGATAGGCAATAGATTAGTAACTGAAAGGTTAAATGACTTTCAAGCCTGACTTCGTGGAGCTCCTAGCTCCAAACCGCTCCAATTTCTTCTGCCCTGGAAATATTTCTATTCTGGGTCCCATTTGCTCTGCCAGGGAGCAAGGAGTGACAAATTAATTCCAGATAAGAGTCTTGCTAGCTAATTTGTTATTCTTTTCAAGATATCACGTGGTCTTTTAATTCAGTTTAAATTTCCAAGCATATTTGCAGGTCAGTGGGAGAGTTATTTTGGACAAGGAGTGCCTGTTTGTGTCCCTCAGAAAACATTCTGGAAGTAGTGCTCCTGGGGAACAACAGCTGTAGAAAGTTCTCCTTGGCAGAGAGGAATCAGTGACACCTCAGCTATTCTTGATGCAAAGGCAAAATACTACCCAGCGGGAAAAAATGTTTACAGTACTCCTAGGTTCAGAAAAGAACAGTGGTTCAAGTATGGTAAGACTGTCGTGGTGTGTCCACGATAGGGAAAGAACTCATCAGAGAGGTCCTCCGCTTTGCAGCTTCTCTCCTTTATGAGACAGACATCTTTTAACTCTGCATGTCAATACTCTGAGGATCTAGAGCAGCTGGCGGAGAGAGGCATCTCACTGATTCCATAAAAATCTTAGAAAATATACTAGACACAAAATTTCTGTAGCATGTCTAATGTGGTGAGATGTTGGGTAAGCTAGAGCAGAGTGCTATCCCATTTCTTGTGTGTCTATGTGTGTAGGTAAACATCCAGAAGCTGTCTTAGCAAAAGGAATCAAGAGTGTAAGATATGAGACAAATTCTGTTTGTGCTGCAACTAAAAGGCGTGTCTGGTGATGTCAACAAATTACACACTGAGGGCAAAGTAACAAGGACAGAAATTCAATTTCCTGCCCCCTTGAGGATGGTACAGATGGTACAAGGAGGCATAGCTTTTTAACTAAGTGGTAGTGGTACAAATTCACTCAATGAATTAACATTTTCATCTGGCTCATCTAGTGGTAACAAAATCAATGTAAGTTAACTGAAATTCACCAACAAAAACAGGCTACCATCACATTTTCCTCCTAATAAACAATGAGAATTAACTCATTTTTTCCTTTTTTATTGGCAATATGTATTTGAATTATATTTGCCGTTGTAAGGGGCAGATGTGTGCTAGTAAATGTGAACTCAAAAATGAAAACTGGACTTGACACAGGAAAAAGGAAAGGGGTGAAAGACACCATTTATCAAGATATTCTTTCATTTTCCTTTTTTCTCCTTAAAAAAGCACTGCACAGGGAGCAAATTTATAACTCAGTATAGAAAAAAATCTAGGTAATTTAATAATCTGGTAAGAGTAAGATAATCTTTATATTAATGATGATCTTGCTAGATATCATTATGGAACTCACTTTTTAAAACCTATAAGTTTCCCATAAGACAACAGGGAAATTATCATATGTGTAATGTCTTATGTCTCTGTCAGAAAAAAGTAATTATTGGATAATATGTGTCCTATGTATAGTTGTGATTTTAAGATTATTTATTAGCTAGCATAGCAAAAACCATATGCCTTTAGGGGGAAAAATAATTAAATATTCAACTCAAAAAAAAAAAAACAGGAAAAAAGAGACTAAAATTCTAAGGTTGAAAAAAGTAGAAAACTGAAAATTGTAAAATACGTACAGCCCAAAGCTAATTGTTTTAAAAATCTTATTAAGTAATAAAATGTCTAGCAAATATAATTTAACAAATAGCAAAATATAAACACAAATAAACAAAATTAGAGATGAAGAAGAGAATATATCCCACCAAGAGATGGAAAAGAATTGATAAGCGGACATTCTGTGGCTAAATCATCCAAACCATGGGCAAGACTACACATTAGGGAAAGAGAATAAAACCCAAGCCGATCTGTTACACCAGTGGTGCTGATAACCCAACATGAGGCATGCCTGGAACTCTCTCCAAGGAACACAATCTCTGAATGGGGGAAGTAAATAAAGGCATGATGATGTTTCCATACTCCTCTGTAAGAACAGAAGCTGCAGAATAGTTATTAATATCCTCTGATGTTTTACACTTTAGGAAACACTTTTGAGTATGTCATTTTATTTATTTTTTTAAAAAATCCTGGGAAGTATGTATTATTAGCATCATCTCATTTTACAGTCATGGAAACTCAGGATCAAAGAGAAGACAAAAACTTCCCAAGGACACTTGTATAGTAAATGGTACAGGGAGGGCTTGAGTCAAAGTCCGTGCTCTCTGCTCTTTGGATATACTACCATGCTCCCCCCCGACTTGCTCCATTGTCACTTGGAGAAGACTTTGAAAACATCAGTTACAAGGACTTTTTCATCGAAGAGTAAAGAATGTTAATAGTCTAAAATTTAGGCAGATTATTTGGACTTGAAGGAAGAGTAAAGTTATTTCAAGAGAGAAATTATTTAATATAGTTTGCAGGACAGCTCTTTAAAATAGGTAGTTCCAGAGTTCCTTCAAGATGGCAGTGTAGGCAGACTCTGAACTCACCCCCTCCCGTGGACAAAACAAATTTGCAACTACTCTTAGAAGAATTACCCCTGAGAGAGAACTGAAAACTGGATAAAAAGAACTCCTGCAAGAAGGGACAGTGCTGACTGAGGTAGAAGAGCAAAAATTCCTTTCTAGAGAGAAAATGCCACCTTTGCAAGCCATGGTGCTTCACAGCTGGCCAGGAGCAATCTTAAGATATGCAGCCTTCCCTAGAGGAGTGGGGGATCTGAGTGGAGGAGCGTTACTGCTATAAGCAGCTTTTGGATTCAGCACAACTGAGATGAGTGTCATAATATCTGGCTTTGCTGGCTACTAACAACAACAGGGAATATCCCCAGAAAAGCTTCAGACATAAGGGGGAAAAAAGCCTACTTTTAAAGGGTCCATGCTCAAATTCACCCATTTTGGAAAGCAACCTAAAATCACCAGAAAGAAAGGTGCATAGTCCTTTGGTGAAAAGAGACTCACCTGATAGGCTCTGGGTGCATCTCAGCAAGAAGTGAGACTTCTCCAGGGACAGAGACATTGGCAGCAGCCATTATTGAGACCTAGTGAGGCAAGCTGACACAGATGCTGGCAGGCACCATTGAAGTTCTTTCCCTGGCCTGTTATCCCAGGGATGTGCCTCACCCCTGGAGCACTAAGTTAATCCAGCTCAGCCAGGGAAGGCAGCCCTAGCTGCCCTAGGGAATGGCCCCACCCAACAGGAAGGCCTCAGGCAATTTGTGGGCCTTCAAAAGTGGGGTGCCAGAAACCTCTGCAGCTGGATATGTGGGTCCACCTATGCAGAGCAGGGCAAATGCAAGGAGCAGGTGGAGTATGCAGGGCATTGGTGGATTGTGTTGAGCCTCTGCAGCGGGGTGACTGCATCCTCTTCAGGGCGTCAGGGCACACACATTGGCAGGACTGTCTTGACAGGGTGTGTGCCCCAGTGGGTGGTGGGGTTTGTCATCTGCAGCAGGCGTGTTCTTCTCAAACAGCCACATAGGGGATTGGCCAGTCCTACCTTTCAAAGCTGGAAAGAATTGGGTTCTCCCATGCCTGGAGCCAGCCCCACTTAGCTGCCATCCTGAGAGAGCTGATAAGAGCCTTGCAGGCCCAAAGCCTACAGCAATTGTAAGCCCCTGAGCCTAGCAACAAGCCATGCTGGGGGCCTACTCATTTAGCAGAAAAGTTGCAACAGGAATGTGCTATTAGACCTTGAAGCCAACTGTGCTAGGGGTCCCCACGCCCAATAAAGTGACTGAAGGGTCCATAGCAACCACATGCATCTGAGCATTACAACCAGCCAGCCAGGATAGCCTAGACTCCCTGGGAACCTGCAGCAAGAGCAATCCTACCATAACAGAAGGACACATGTAGCCCACACAGGAGACATTCCTGTAACATCTTGAACTGGTGATAAGAGGGAAGCACACTGCTGGGTCTCATAAGGCATCTCATAGATAAGACCACTTCTCCAATATCAAGAGATGTAGGTGACCTACCTAATACATAGATATAAGCACAGAGAAAGGGACAAAATGAGGGGATAAAGGAGTATGTTCCAAGTAGGGAGACATGACAAAATCCAGAAAAAGAACTAAATGAGACAGAAATAAACAATCTACCTGACAAACAGTTCAAACAAAAAGTAATAATGATGCTCACTGATCTTGGAAGAAGAATGGATGAACTCAGTGAGAATATCAACAAAGAATTGGAAAATATAAAGAAGAACCAATCAGAAATGAAGAATACAATACTGGAAATGAAAAATCACTAGAGGGACTCAATATCAGTAAATGATAAAGAGGAATGGATCAGCAAGCTGGATGAAAGACTAGAGGAAATTGCCCAAGTTGATCAGATAAAATAAAGAAGAATTAAAAAGAACAAGGACAGTCTAAGGGACCTCTGGGACAACATCAATGGCACTAACATCCATAGTATAGGTTTCCCAGACGGAGAAGAGAGAGACAAAGGGGCAGAGAATCGATTTGAAGAAATAATAGCTGAAAACTTTCCTAACCTAAGGAAAGAAACAGATATCCAGGTACCGGCAGCACAGAAAGCACCAAACAAGATAAACCCAAAGAGGCCTACATGAAGACACATTATAATTAAAGTGTTATGAGTTAAAGATAAAAAGAGAATCCTAAAAGCTGCAAGAGAAAGCTACAAGTTACATACAAAGGAAACCTCATAAGGCTATCAGCTGACTTCTAAGCAGAAACTTTACAGGCTAGAAGGGAGTGGCATGATATATTTACAGTGTTGAAAGGAAAAAACCTACAGCCAAGAAAACTCTACCCAGAAAGGTTCTCATTCAGAATGGAAGGAGAGATAAAGAGCTTCCCAGACAAGCAGAAACTAAAAGTTTATCATCAAGAAACCAGCCCTACAAGAAATGCTAAAGGGACTTATTTAAGTGGGAAAGAGAAGACCACAGATAGGTACAATAAAATTATCAAAAAAATCAATAAAATCACTGGTAAAGGCAAATACACAGTAGAGGTAGCAGATCAACCACCTATGAAGATAATATGAAGGTCAAAAGACAAAAGTACTAAAATTATCTATTTCCAGGATAAGAGGGCAATGGATACACACACACACACAAAGAGGTCAGATATGGTTTCAAAAACATAAAATGTGGGAGAATGGGAGTAAAGGAGTAGAGCTTTTAGCTAGAGGACAAACTAGAGAGACCATCAACTTATCATAGATTGTTATATACGTAGGTTATTATATATCAACCTCATGGTAATCACAAACCATAAACCTATAATAAATACACAAAAAGCTAAGAGAAAGGAACCCAAACATAATACTAAAGAAAGCCATCAAATCACAAAGGAAGAAAGCAAGGGAAGAAAAAAGGAACAGAGAAAAATTACTAAAACACTCAGAAAAGAATAACAAAATGGCAGGAAGTACATACTTATCAAAAGCTACTTTAAATGTCAATGGTCTAAATGCTCCGATCAGAAGGCATAGGATGGCCGATTGGATAAGAAAACAAGATCCATATATATGTTGCATACAAGAGACACACTTCAGACCTAAAGACTCTCACAAACTAAAAGCGAAGGGATGATAAAGGGAACAATCCAAGAAGAGGATATAGCACTTGTAAATATCTATGCACCCAACATAGGAGCACCTAAATATATAAAGCAATTAGTAACAGATGTAAAAGGAGAAATAGACTGTAACACAATAATAGTAGGGAACTTTAACACCCCACTTGCACCAATGGATAGATCACCCAAACAGAAGATCAATAAGGACCACTGGTCTTAAATGACACATTAGATATGTTCATGAACTTACAAGATAAATACAGAATATTCCATGCAAAAACTGAAGAGCACACATTCTTATCAAATGCACATGGAACATTCTCCAGGATTGATCACATATTAGGCCACAGAACAAGTCTCAATAAATTTAAGAAGATCGAAAGAATACCAAGCATCTTTTCTGATCACAAAGGTATGAAAGTAGAAATCAACTACAGGAAGAAAATCAGAAAAGCCACAAGTCTGTGGAGATTAAACAAAATACTACTGAACAATGATTGGGTCAATGAAGAAATCAAAGAAGAAATCAAAAAATACCTGGAGACAAATAAAAATTAAAATATGACATGAGAAATTTATGGGATACAGGAAAAGTGGTTCTAAGAGGCAAGTTTATAGCAATACAGGCCTACCTCAACAAACAAGAAAAACCTCAAATAAACAATCTAACAGTGCACCTAAAGGAACCAGAAAAGAACAAAAAAAGCCCAAAATCAGTAGAAAGAAGGAAATAATAAAAATCAGAGCAGAAATAAATGAAATAGAGACTAAAATCAAAATAGAAAAACATCAATGAAATGAAGAGCTGATTCTTTAAAAAGATAAATAAAATCGACAAACGTTTAGCTAGACCTACAAAGAAAAAAAGAGAAAAGGCTCAACTAACAAAATCAGAAATGAAAGAGGGGAAATTACAACGGACACTTCAGAAATACAAAAGATTATAAGTGAATGCTATGAAAAGCTATATGCCAACAAATTGGACAATCTAGAAGAAACGGATAAATTCTTCAAATCATACAACCTTCCAAAACCCAATGAAGAAATCAATAATTTGAATAGACCAATCACCAGAAAGGAGATTGAAATGGTAATCAAAAACCTCCCCAAAACTAAAAGTTCAGGACCAGACAGCTACCTCAGTGAATTCTACCACACATTCAGTGAGGCTTAATATTTATCCTTCTCAAACTCTCACAAAAAACTGAAGAGGAGGGAAAGCTTCCTAATTCATTCTACAAAGCCAACATTACCCTGATACCAAACCAGACAAGGACAACACAAACAAAGAAAATTACAGGCCAATATCACTGATGAACATTGATGCAAAAATCCTCAACAAAATA
Organism: Equus caballus; assembly: GCF_041296265.1. Lineage (NCBI taxonomy): Eukaryota > Metazoa > Chordata > Mammalia > Perissodactyla > Equidae > Equus > Equus caballus. The sequence goes on along the minus strand of NC_091700.1, from coordinate 28,154,364 downwards.
ATAGTAACGTGAATACACTATGTTAAAAAGATCATATACCATGATCAAGTGGAATTTATTCCAGGGATGGCTCAACACCCACAAATCAATCAACATGATACACTACATTAACAAAATGAAGAATAAAAATCACATGATCATCTCAATGATTGTCAAATGCAGAGAAAGCATTTGACAAGATATCACATCCATTCATGACAAGAACTCAATAAAATGTGTATAGAAGCAAAGTACCTCAACAATATAAAGGCCATATATGACAAACCTACAGCTAAAATCATTCTTAATGGAGAAAAACTGAAAGCTATCCCTCTAAGAAAAGAACCAGATAAGGATGCTCACTTTCAGCATTCTTATTTAACACAGTGTTAGAAGTCCTAGGCAGGGCAATCAGGCAAGAAAAAGAAATAAAATGGATCCAAAATGGAAAGGAAGAAGTAAAACTGTCACTATTTGCAGATGACATGATTTTATATATAGAAAACCCTAAAGAATCCACTAAAAAAACTTTTAGAAATAATAAATGAATATGGTAAAGTTGCAGGATACAAAATCAACATACAAAAATCAGTTGAATTTCTATACATTAACAATGAAGTAGTAGAAAGAGAAATTAAGAATACAATCCCATTTACAATTGCAACAAAAAGAATAACATATCTAGGAATAAACTTAACCAAAGAGGTGAAAGATCTGTACACTGAAAACTGTAAAACATCATTGAAAGAAATTGAGGAAGACAAAAAGAAATGGAAATAAATTCCATGCTCTTAGATTGGAAGAATTAACATAGTTAAAATGTCCATACTTCCTAAAGCAATCTACAGATTCAATGCAATCCCTGTCAAAGTTCCAACAACATTTTTCACAGAAATAGAACAAAGAATCCTAAAATTTATATGGAACAACAAAAGACCCTGAATAGCCAAAGCTATCCTGAGAAAAACGAACATACCTGGAGGTATCACATTCCCTGATTTCAAAATATACTACAAAGCTATAGTAACCAAAACAGCATGGTACTGATACAAAAGTAGACACACAGATCAATGGAGCAGAATTAAGAACCCAGAAATAAACCTACACAGCTATGGACAGCTAATTTTCAACCAAGGAGCCAAGAACATGCAGTGGAGAAAGGAGAGTTTCTTCAGTAAACCGTGTCGGGAAAACTGGACAGCCACATGCAAAAGATTGAAAGTAGACAGTTATCTTTTACTGTACACAAAAATTGATGCAAAATGGAGTAAAGACTTAAATTTAAGACATGAAACCATAAAAATTCTAGAAGAAAACAGAGGCAGTATGCTCTTCCACATTGGCCTTAGCAGGATCTTTTCAAGTACCATGTCTGACTGGGCAAGGGAAACAATAGAAAAACTCAACAAATGGGACTACATCAAACTAAAAGCTTCTGTACAGCAAAGGAAACCATCAACAAAATGAAAAGACAACCCAGCAATTGGGAGAAGATATTTGCAAACATATATCTGATAAGCAGTTAATATCCAAAATATATAAAGAACTCATAGCTCTCAACAACAAAAAAGCTAACAACCCAATTAAAAAATGGGCAAAAGATCCAAACAGACATTTCTCCAGAGATGATATACAGATGGCAAACACGCTCGTGAAAAGATGTGCAGCATCACTATCAGGGAAATGCAAATCCAAACTAAAATGAGATATCACCTCACGCCCATCAGAACGGCTATGATTAACAAGGCAGGAAACACTAAGTGTTGGAGAGGATGTGGAGAGAAGGGAACCCTCATACACTGCTGGTGAGAGTGCAAACTGGTGCAGCCACTATGGCAAACAGTGTGGAGAGTCCTCAAAAAGTTATGGATAGAACTGCCATATGATCCAACTATTCCACTGCTGGGTGTTTATCCAAAGAACACGAAAACACGAATGCACAAAGATACATACACCCCTATGTTCATTGCAGCATCATTCACAATAGCCAAGACTTGGAAGCAACCTAGGTGCCCATCAAGGGACGAAAAGATAAAGGAGATGTGGTACATATACACAATGGAATACTACTCAGCCATAAAAAACGATGAAATTTGGCCGTTTGTGACAACATGGATGGACCTTGAGGGTACTATGCTAAGGGAAACAAGTCACAGGTAGGAAGTAAAATACCGTATGATCTCACTCATATATAGAAGGTAACAACAACAACAAACAAACACATAGAGACAGAGTGGTGTTTACCAGAGGGGAAAGGGGGAGGGAGGAAGGCAAAAGGGGTGATTCAGCACATGTGTGTGGTGATGGATTATAATTATTCTCTGGGTGGTGAACATGATGTAATCTGCACAAATTTTATATAATGATGTACACCTGAAACTTATATAATATTACAAACCATGTTACCGCAATAAAAATAAATAAAACCGATAGTTCCTCAAAAAAGCACTAATCAAGCTGATTGATAAGGGTCAGTTTGGAAGCTTTAAGGAAATTCTTAAAGAGTCGTGGGGAAGATTTGATGCTGATTGTCCGCAATTAAAGTTCTTGTGGGATGGTGGAGGGCTGAAGAAACTAATTAGCATTTATTGGGGTGACTACAAGACCCCTGAATTGCTGACTTTTTAAACCATTCATTGGTCTTAAATGGTAAAACAACAGCTCTCTGATGGTGTTGGGCCTCAGGAGCAAAGGAGCGCCTTACTGCCGATGTCCTTAGGAAAACACTGAGCTGAGGAGAAGAATAGTGTTACATTTCCACTGCGGCTGTGGGCAGAACATAGGAGGATACATCACTGACAACTTTAGTGAAACAAGAGAGCATTCAAAGACCAGATTTTTGAATGTCCAGATTTGGAAATGCTGGCAGAGCTGGGGAGGAGAGTAGCATCAATCATCAATGTCCATGGCCAGCCAGTCCGTTGAAGCCAAAGGGGAAGGTAATGTCCTTTTTTTTGGTGAGGGAAGGAGTTATTGCAGAAAGGGACTGAGAAGGCGCTATAAGATTAGAAGATTCTGGCGTGTGTAGACTGTGTGTAAATTCATTTCACTTGATGACGTGAAAACAAAGCAAATGAGCAAAAGGCTTTGCCAAGTGCCAGTTAATTACAATATGTGGGGGGAAACCTTATGTTTGAATTGAGGTTTCCCTCTGATAGAATTTTCAGGATGTTATAAAAGAGAAAAATTGTACTGACTCCGTCAAAAACCTTTCAACATAGCTCCAAGCGCTGAGTTCAGCCGATTCAAGCCTTTCAGAAAGTGAATAGCTCTCCACTTCATGGGCCAAGGGGAAACCTTTATTTCATGTCAACTGAGAAGTTAATGAGAATAATGAACAGGATGAAAGCTGTAGCCAAGATTGAGCCGTGAGCAGAATGCTGACAGGACAGGAGTGAGGGCAAAGATCACTATTTCTCTAAGGAAATGCGACCGGAATGCTTTCAACTTTCTTCCTGATTTGATACCTCATAGTGGTAAGAGTGCTAGCTACGGTACCATTAATTCCTCTCTGTGGACCAATGTGTCCACATAAGTTACTTCAACTGTCAATAACAAAACTTTGTTTCTTCTGGGGAGTGGCAGGCAAAATTTATGAGCAAAACGCTTCCTTCTTAATCGACTTTCCCAGCTTTCCCTGGTGTCCACTGATCCAATTCCTCCTGAACCTTTCATCTGGGTGTTGAATACATTTCGACTTGGGTAAAATAGCTAAGTCATTCCCCAAGGCTAGTTTCTACTATGGAGGACACGTCCTCTCATTGGATGTTTAATTCTGCTAATGGATTCACTTTCTTCACATTCATTGATTATTTGAGACACATGTTTAAAAAACATCAGAAAAATAATACTAAAAGTAAAATATAGGCTAATAATCTGAGTGGTTTAGTTAACATTTTCTGTAACACACAAACCTTAAAAATTGGTTCCAGTGGCCTGGATAGAACAATAACTATGAAGGCATTTGAGACAGTTAACAAAGAAAGCACAACTGAAGGCCTTGGGCTCAGAGGGTCTCACGGTTTAGTTCCTTCAAGGTTTCAAAGGATGGATGATTCCCTTTAAACTGTAACTCAGTATACAAAAAACTCCAGATAATTTCATAATAAATGTAAGGTAGTCTTTATATTAACTTTAAAAATGTATAGGCCAATCTCATTTGTTAAAAGGCAGACACAAAATTCCAAATAAATGACTAGAAAATAAAATGAGAGAGTATATTAAAATAATAATCTGCCGTAAACAAGAAGATTTTATCCAAGAAGAAAAGAATGGATTAATATTAAGCAAGCTAATGAAATAAAACATTACATTGATAGATGAAATAAGGAGAAAAAAATGAATCATCTCAATAGATATTGAGAAGGCATTCAATATAATTGTTATCACTATGGATTTATTTATTTAAAAAAAAATTTTTTTTAAAGATTAGCACCTAGGCTAACAACTGTTGCCGATCTTCTTTTTTTTCCTTCTTCCTCTCCCCAAACCCCCCCAGTACATAGTTGTATATTCTAGTTGTGAGTGTCTCTAGTTGTGCACCATTATGCATTTAAATAAATTATTTTAAATTTAATTTTGGAAGTATGTTAACTGTCTATTGCTACATAACAAATTACCCCAAAATTAGCAGTTTAAAACAATAAACATTTATTACCTCACAAAGCTTTTGTGGGTTAGAAATTCAGGAGTGGCTTAGCTGGATGATTCTGGCTCAGGGTCTTTCACAAGGGTGCAGTCAAGATATCATCCAGGGCTGCAGTCCTCTGAAGGCTGGACTGGGACCAGAGTATCTGCTTCTAAGGTGGCTTACTCACATGCCCAGCAAGAAGTTCTGGCTGTTGACAGGAGGCCTCAGCTCCTCACCACAATGGGGGGGTTGAATATCCTCACAACATGGCAGCTGGCTTCCCTCTGAGTGAGTGATCAGGGAAAAATCACCAAGCCAGAAGCCTCAATATCTTTTGTGAACTGGCCCCAGAAGTCACAAACGTTTCCGTAATATCCCTGCTGGTTATGTGGGTCAGCCTTATTCAATATGGGAGGAGACTGCACAAAGGTGTGAGGACCAGAAGGCAAGAATCATTAGGGGAATTGTGGAAGCTGGCTATCTCAGACAGTGTCTCATATGATAATATAAACGACATTGATCTGAGGCCATAGACAACATCATAGTTAAAATGGAAATACTAGAGAAAGTTCCAATGAAACTCAAAATAAAACCAAGATGCCTACGATAGTCTTATTAGTCAACATGTTCTAGAAGTTTTAGCTAATGCAAGACACAAAAGAGAAATAAGAGGTAAATTTATTGAATGAAGACATTTTCAATTATTTATAAACCATATGCTTATATAAATAGAAAACTCATTTACGCCGACAATAACCAGTTAGAAAATGCTATTCACCATAGCACACAAAATCACCAAGCAACCAGAAATCTCCAAACAATAAGAAAACTACTTATTACTGAGAACTGTGAGAAACAACTAACTTCAGAGGGGCACTAGGTTCTTTGATGGCAGATGTAATAATGAAAATGATCATTATTTCCAAAGTAATCTATAAGTTTATTGTGGTTTCAAGAGGCATCACAACAGGCTTTTAAAAATTATTGATTGTTTTAAGTAAGGCTGGGTTAACAAATAGGTGTAATGACTAAGTATCTTTTGAAAAGGAAGAGAAAGGCTGGGGAAGTCATCTTGTCCTATACTAAAATACATCTTAGAAATACAATTTCCAAGCTTGATACTGATGCAAAAATAAAGAGGAAAAACAATGTCACAAAAAATAGTCCAGGTATAATGCGATGTATATGAACTTAAAATAGTAATAATTTAAATCTTCAATGCAGCTTAATATATATAAGAATTCAAAATAGCATCACAAATTGGAGAGGAAAGGAAAGCTTGTTAAAAATATGATACTGGGGAGCTGGCCTGGTGGTGTAGTGGTTAAGTTTGCATACTCTGCTTTGGCAGCCCAGGGTTTGTGAGTTCAGATCCTGGGTGTAGACCTATACAACATTCATCAAGCCATGCTGTGGTGGCATCCCATATACAAAATGCAGGAAGATTAATACAGTTGTTAGCTCAGGGCCAATCTTCCCCACCAAAATTTTTTTTTAAAAAAATGATACTTGGTTAATTGGTTAGAGATGTGAAAAAATTAGGCTGAAATAGAAAACACCAATATGAGAATAAAATATCTCCATTCTGGGAGTTTGTTAAGACCAAGTTTCAAAATATACAACATCCCCACTTTCAAATCTTCCCAAATTCTGACCCATTCTTCCAAATAAATAGAAAGAGAATATGCCTGATGTCAAGTTTTCTCCACTATTTCCAAAGCTTCTTCTTAGGAGGTAACTTTAACTTCAATCAAGTTTTCAGGAAAACTGACTTTCCTTTCGGATGAGGCCTGAGCCCAGGAAAGAAGTAACTATAAGGATTAAAAAGAAAGTTTCAAAAAAATTTTTTTAAATGATTCAGAAATCTATTTCAGCCTTTCAAAAATTTGAAATTACTTACTCACCAAATTAAACTTTTTGCTTGTTTTGTCTCTCCCTTATCCTAACAAAGTGGTTTAACAAGAAAGAAGGGTGGGAGCTGGGGAGGCACTAAATTTCAGGCTCTTTTTTCTCACAATGTTTAGAAACATCTACTGCCAAAAGACTCAGAATGTGTGTATATGTAGAAAGATTGTCTAACCGTAAGAATATGGGGTGTGTGAATAGTCTTGAAAGTAAGACTAGCTATGATGAAAGAGTTACTGCCTAAGGGCTTTAACCTCCTTTATAGAAGCCAATTGCTCACCAACGTCAGAGCAAGAAACCATGGTAGATTTAAAAATAAACATCTTTTTCATGTGAACTCAAAACAGAAACACTCAGTAACAAGTTGATGGGTTAATCTGACTTGAATGGATTATTCTAGTTTGTGGTTTAGTAATGCTGAGTGAAATTCACTAGGATTCCAAGGCCTGAGTAGTTTATCCAAGTCCTGTTCCCACCCGGAACTCAGATTTTGGCTTCCCTTCATTCTCTACATCTCCTTTCTGTCTTCATTTTACATCAGAATCACCTAGGGATTTTCTCAAAATTACAGAGGCTTGGGACCCCAATATGAAGCCAATGGGCTCCCCCTAGAGATCCCAACCAAGATTGAAAAAATCGCTATTCTTAGTCATTGTCTATTGGAACTTTACCCGGAATTTTTTCCTTCAATTCAATATGCCACTAATATCTCTGAGTTTAAAACAGTAAAATTCAATAATTGCAGATTTGTAAAATATTTTTTCTTTTCCATGTTCTGTGGGAATGTACCTCTCCTGTATTATTTTCTTGTGTACAATATCCTCTTACTCATGAAATTGTTGCAGTTTTTGGTAAGTGAATTATTCTCCCCAGAATCCATGCTCACTGTAATGCTCAAACCTAAATGACTGATATTATATCCATTTTATGATGTACCAGGCATTGTCTAGACACTTTCATATATATATGTTCATTCGGTCCCCACAACATCCTATGAGTTAACTATTATTGTCCTCCCCATTTTCACATGAAGAACTGAAGTCACAGAGGAGTTAAGTAATCTCCCCATGGTCGCTCTGCAGAGCCGTCCTTGAGCCTAAGTTTTCTGGCTCTGCTCTGCTATAGCATTCTGCATCTTCTGCTTCATATTTTGTATCTTTCTTGGAATGTTTTCAAAGCACAAAATACAGCAGAATAAATAGCTTCATTGATGAAGATAGAATTGAAGAGTCAGGCTTCTTGTTTTGTGAACAAACTGTAACATGGCTTGTTTTTCTTTTCCCCAAGGTAGGCAAGTCAGTTAAGATTAAAATTACACAGATAGAGAAAGAATCTAAAGTGTGAATCACTTGAGCTTTTGGCAGAGATTAAAAGTTCCTCACAGGGGCCAGCTCCAGTAGCCTAGTGGTCAAGTTTGGCACATCCCACTTCAGCAGCCTGGGTTCAGTTCCTGGGCATGGACCTACAGCACTCATCAAGCCATGCTGTGGCAGCAACTCACATAAAAAATGGAGGAAGATTGGCATAGATGTTAGCTGAGGGAAAATCTTCCTCAGCAAAAAAAAAAAAAGAAGTTCCTGACAACTTCTAATAGTCCTACACTGTGGCCAGAGAGGGCTTTACATATTTACATATTTACAATCTCCTCCTCCTATATGTAGAGAGAAAAGAAAAGAAACAAAAATCAACAACCAAATAGACACAAAAACCTGCACTGAGTCATACTCTGAAGCACAAGGAGCCAAACCAAAAGTAAACAAGTGGGACCACATCAAACTAAAAAGCTTGTGCACAGCAAAGGAAACCATCAACAAAATGAAAAGGTAACCTACAGAATGGGAAAAAAATATTTGCAAGCCATATGTCTGAAAAGGGGTTAATATCCAAAATATATAAGGAACTCATGCAATTCAGCAGCAAAAAAGCAAATAATCCAATTAAAAGATGGGCAAAGGATCTGAATAGACGTTTTTCCAAAGAAGATATATGAATGGCCAACAGGAACTTGCAAACATACTCATCACTAATCATTAGGAAAATGCAGTCTAAAACCACAATGAGACATCACCTCATGCATGTTAGAATGGTCATCATCAAAAAGACAGGAGATAGGAGGCTGGCCCCATGGCCTAGTGGTTATGTTTGCATGCTCCACTTCAGCAGCCTGGGTTCGTGGGTTTGGATCTCAGGTGCAGACCTACACCACTCATCAGCCATGCTGTGGTGGCAACCCACATAAAAAATGGAGAAAGATTGGCACAGATGTTAGCTCAGGGCAAATCTTCCTCAGAGGAAAAAGAAGACAAGAAATAAATGCTGGTGTGGATGTGGAGAAAAGGGAATACTTGTGCACTGTTGGTGGCATTGTAAATTGGTACAGCTGCTATGGAAAACAGTATGGAGCTTCCTCAAAAAATTGAAAACAGAACTACCATATGATCCAACAATTTCATGTCTTGGAATATATCCAAAGGAGATGAAAACACTAACTCTAAAAGATATCTACACTCTAATGTTTATAGTAGCATTATTTACACTAGCCAAGACATGGAAACAACCTAAGTGTCCATAGAAGGATGAGTGGATAAAGAAGTTGTGGTATATATATATATACACAATGGAATATTATTCCACCATAAAAAAACGAGGAAATCCTACCAGTTGGGATAAAATGGATGGGCCTTGAAGGCCTTATGCTAAGTGAAATGTCAGAAAGTAAAAGACAAAAAGTGAATGATTTCACTTATATGTGGAATCTAAAAAAAGAAAAAAATCCACCCAACTCATAGAGAAAGAGATCAGGCCATCAAGGTCAGGAGGTGGCGAGAGGGGGAATTGGAGGAAGGTGGTCAGAAAGTACAAATTTCCAGTTATAAGATAAATAAACACTAGGGCTGTAATGTACAACATGATGACTACAGTTAACACTGCAGAAGGATATATAGGAAAGTTGTTAAGAGAGTAGATCCTAAGAGTTCTCATCACAAGGAGAAATTTTTTTTCTTTTCTTTTTATTGTATCTATCTGAGATGATGGACGTTAACTAAACCTATTGTGATAATCATTTCACAATATACAGAAATCAAACCATCATGCCGTACACCATAAACTTAGACAAGTGAGGTATGTCCATTATTTCCCAATCAAATGAGGAAACAAAACAAAACATCACATTGTACACCTTAAATATATATAATTTTTGTCAAAAATAAATAAAAATTTTTTTAATCTGAAAAATGAAAATCTGCACTGACCTCTCCAGTCCATAAATGTCTATTCAGCACTAAGGACATGCTGGGCATCATATTAGGTGTTTCCAGGAACACAAATATATAGGAAATATCCCTGATCAGTGATGCTCTGAAATCCTGATTGATTGGAAGCAATGATCCAAAGTCTGCAGAAGCAGAGTCTCACTAGCTTGCACAAAACCACGTGGTGAAGTGCTTGTCCCTAATTCATGGCAGCCCACTGAGCTGCTTGGCTTTACGGGCAGTAAGACAGGATAGAACACCCTCCTGATGAAGGACTCAGTGAGGCTCGTGATGAAGCCAGCGCTGCAGTCGAAGCTGGATGATGTGAAAGCTCATCCAATTTCTTTTATGCAGAACCTAAAATTCTTCCCATGAACTTTTAATGAAATGGATGCCTAGAGATAAGCGGTCCTCCCTCTGTACTCTTCGTTAGAAATGAGACAGGAACCCACCAGCAATTAGTGATGAATGCTTATACTTAACTATTGCAGTGCAGTTATATCTACTGGATTATCTTTACTCCGAAAACTACACCTATTGGATGCCCTGCTGCCTTCGGTAATTCATGAGACAATGATACCCAAGTTGCAGATTTGGGAGCTGACGAGAAAAAACGAGCATCTGGAAGCTTACTTAGCTTCGTTAAACTTAAAACTTCTAAGTCCATAGCTGATATCTCCATGAGGTTTTTCTCTCATTTATTTATTTGTTAAATATTTGTTCTATGAGACTTTGGTGCACTGGATACATTTTCAAATATTCCTTTTTCCTGCCTTTGCCTTAGCACTATTTGTGTTTATAAAACAATTTCATATAAATATAAGTAAAGCCTATTTTTCCTATAAATGAGAAGCTGCTGTGTTTCCTAAGCCCTCTTTAATTAAGGACTAAAACTATAGCTTGAATTATAAGATCATAAAATGAGAAATAACCTTTTAGCAACTTAATATATGCAGAATAATGAGCAAATGTTTTATACTATTTTGTAAGTGACCCCAGAAACCCACTTAAATCAACAGGGAAAATGCTTTCCTGAATTTCTGATTAATGTTGCACTTATCTCTGGAGACCAAGGCACAGTGATTAATAAAACACACAGCAAAGTCATATTTTTTTAAAGTTCTGGCATCTTAGCATTTTCAAACGCTGAAATTAATCTGAGGATTAATGATGGAGAAGGTTTGTAAGACAGTTTTAGCTTGCACATTCTGCAGGATAGAATTAAAGAGAGGAACTAATCTCCAGAATGGGAGAAAGGAGTCAGAAACAGAGAGACTGTAAATTCACTAAGGCCGGTGCACTTAATTTGCAGAAAGGCCCAACATCTGGGAGTTCCTTGCCATTGGTCTGGATTTAGTGGCTTATTGGAGTTTCACAGTTAGAACATAAATTATATCACAATCACTTAGACAATACCAGTTATTCATTTTGTATTCATTCATCAAACTTTAAGCATCATGGCAAACCCACAATGGCTGTCACCAGTCTGGCACCCTCAGAGCCTATTTGCATCAGGACGCCTGACATTAGGTGTTATCCTCATCTCATACACTCTCAGACTGTAGAAACCAGAAAGACAAAATAATAATGGATTTTAATATTGACCTTTCCTAAAAGGTCTATAATGCATGAGCTCTGTAGGAAATAGTTGGCTTTCTCAAGCTTATAAGGATGTATGAGCCTGAAAGTTACCAAAAATGGGAAGTAAATTTCTTTAAAGGGGCTTCTATTTTAAAGTTGGATGAAGACTTCTCTCAAACTGAACAAAGTTTAAAATGTGTTTTGAGTGTGGAATGATAGTGATAGCCAGAGCTCTGTTACATCGTGTATTTTTATCTGGGCAAGGCTTTCAGAGGTAAAAGCTAAATAGAGCCAGGCTAAAAATGTGGAAAAAATCTCTTGAGCTCCTTCGACTACACTGTGATTGCACAGTCTTGGTCTGGTCACACATGGCTTATTCCTGGATTTGGGCCACTGTTTCCCTCCTGCCTCCAGTTCCTCATTTACATGGCCATCCTGCATCCTGCTGTGAGGCAAATGTTTCTAAAATGCCATTAAATTTCCTTCATATAGCACAATAATATACAGTGTCCCCAGCCAGCCTGGTCTTTCGAAGTTCTCTGTTATTTTTTCCGCCCTCACGTGCAACAGCATCTCAAGGCTCCCCTTCATTCCCTGCCTGGGAAGGATCATCCACTCGGGTCAGCTCACTCATTTTGTAGTGCACATGGTATTCTTTGCCATGTTGAATTCATGCATCTCTGCTTGGGCTTGTGCTGTTTCCTGAACCTGGAACACCACCTCTTCCTCCAGCCCCCTATCTGGGCCTAGAGTCCACCTTCTCTGGATATATGAGTCTCAGCTGATCTTTCCTTCCTCTGAACTCCCACTACATTTATGGCCCAAGCCTAAGCATTCAATCCTCTTACTGCCTCATGAGACTTAGTCATTTGTCACCTCCTGCAGAGCAGAAACTGTTTCTGACATATGTCTCCTTTGTGTCTCTCACAGCACAAGTATGATGCTGAGAACAGAGAAAATATAAAATACTTGTTGACTAATGCCCATGTGTAAGCTGAGAACAGAGAAAATATAAAATACTTGTTGACTAATGCCCATACGTAACACATCATATCTTTTAGTCAATGAACCTGTTAGTTTTGAAACTTCGTGTTCTACAAAGAATTAAATCATTTCTAATTAATTCTATATGTACCATCTTCTACAAAAACCTTTCTACAAAATGAAGATGGTTTGAATTTGTGAGGATAGCACAGGTACCGTCATATGAATGTCCCCAAATCCTCCAACCTTACAGAATCACCTTCCCTTCAACATTTGTATTAAAATAACTTGTCACCTGTCCCACAAAACCCAGGGATTCTAAAGGAGATTAGGATTCTTTAAGTCACAGCTTATTCTTATTTCTTGCCCTGTAGAATTTTCCATTTCATTCATGTTTCTCCTCTTATGATTGGTGTTTGCTTTTCATCCTATATTAATATAAATAAGCATAATTTCCCTTCTTGATTTCCACCAATACTGTTTATACAATACAATTTTGTAAAGAGACATTTTATATAAAAGTTTGTAGATAAAGACAGGAGAATAGCATGCAAAGCATCAGAGATAATTTGAAATTGAATCTCAGTCCAGGTTCCTCTAAACCATTCCCACTATTCCCAACCCGGGGGATTTCTTGCTGGCTCACTTTCGTCCTCTGTCTTCTGTCCTCCTGACAGCTTGTTGTCTGTCTTTCTTTCCTCACATCTCCTCTTTGGCAGACTGCTCCTGGAAACTTAGAATCCCACAGCCCACCTCCCCACTTTTTTTTTCCTAACCTATCCAGACCACTTTCCTCTTCCACAGTGGAGAAAAATCATCAGAGTATTCGACACTGTTCTCTCCTCAAGATGAATCGTTCCATCAGCATGAAAATATTGTTTCATTTTAATACATAAACAATGCAACAATCCTTCATAATTTTAGGGGGGAAAGTTAATATATATGTTATATAATTTTTCTGATTCTTTCCTTTCTATTTTCTATTATTTTATGTCCCCAGAGCTAGTGGGTAATTACTTATTTGCAGAATTAGATTAGATGGTTGAGCCAAAATCTCATTTATATAAATGTTCAACATTTTCCCTGAAGCTTGAATCTTCCTGCAAATTAACACAGGGATTTTCTGCAACTTTCAAATGCGCTGAGTATTGAAAACTTAACTTTAAAGTATTTATTGTGAGGTGTTCTCTGGGAAAGTTTCGTGATAATAGGGTTTGATTTCTCTTGATACATCCAAGTCATTAAAGAGGTGGATAATTCTTCATTTTATGATCCAAGATGTTTCTTTGACTAATTAGAAAGGCTGTGACAATCTCCTTGGTGGTTAGGTGGAGGAAAAGGAAGGAAAAGATATTCCTCAATATTAATCAGGAGGACTGAGGTGCAGGGTGACAATCTCGGTCACCATGTACTCTTAGGCAGGATTCAGAGCAGAATTAGAGAGCAGAGGGGCTTGGGAAAGCTGCCGGGAATTAATTCATATCAGCCAGATATTAGGTGGAAGATTCCAGAGCTGGAAGCCAGAATCCACGCGGAGCAGGCATCTGAAGCCTAGCAGTTGACACAAGAAGCAGGACCTCTTGAACGTTTGCAGGGCTCAGAATGAGGGTACAAATGCAGGCCCTCACCATATGTCTCAATACCTAAAAGTTGTAATAAGTCAGGGTAGCAAACTATTAAATGAGACATTTTATCCTCCTACCTTGACAAATATACCTTCCTAACAACTTGGAAGGCCAGGATTTGACTTTAAAATTCTCAAACACCTCATGGTATTGGTTGCTGTGCAGCGTTATTGTGGCAACAGATAATTGATACACATATTCTCCACTGTAAATTCCCTGGAATCAAAGAGCATCTGCCCGGTAGCTTGAGGAATAGCCTGTTTCCAGTGGGGATTTTAAGAAGAACCAGTATCTTGCTATTTGTGAAAACTATATTGTGATCTAGCGTCATAGGAATATCTGCTATGGGAAGGAAATAAAATCTGTCAAATTGTATGAAACAAATGAGTAAAAAGAAAAGAATGAGGATATGATATTATTTTGAGAATCACAATTTATTACTGTTTGTCTTCCATATAAAATTTTTAGCAAAAAAAAAAAAAATTCTCAAACACCTCAGAGTTCTATATACTACCACATGGCAGCACAGAGAGAGCTGCTCCAGCTCCCAGCTCCCCAGTGCTGCCCTCTCTTGTCTCACCCTCAGCTCAGTTCAGAAGGGCGAAGGAGCTTGAGCACATGCCTGGGGTCCACCCAGCTCTATCCAAACACCACCCACACCCCTCGCAATTAGCCACCCCTCAGCTATCCTGGCCTATGGGTCTACACACAGGTAATATCTGCCTCAGGAAGACAGGCACAATGATGAAGCACACACATTCTTTGAAAGCGGGCTTGGGGCAGTTTGGACAGGGGGTTCTGATGTGCTATGTACCCGGATCAGGGGGCGGAAGGGGTCCTGTCTCCCTGACTCTGAGCACTCCTTGCCCCATTGGGATGTAGCACAACCTGAAGAAGCCTGGAACGGAGTTCTAGGCCCAGGACTGGGGCCCCTCTTGACCAAATTTAACGGCAGTATTGACAAGAGGAATGCCCACCAGCCAGGAGAATGAGGAAAGCCTAGCAGAGTCAAAGAAACTGAGCACCAAGGTGCAAAGCAGAGGTCCCAGCTAAATCAACTGGAAGAGACTTAACCCAAGGCTGACCGCCTCCAGTGTTTACCTCAAATTGGTTACACTCACCTATACTCCAGTTACTTTTTAGTCTGGATAATGAGTATCACAGCTTCTGGAATACATCACTCATTCCTTATCCCCCAAACCTCTCTTTCTTGCAAGGTCTTCCCCAAGTTCCCCACCGGAAGAGTGCCTTTCACTGAATTTCCTCAGAGGGCCTTGAGGACATACGATGGCAAGAGGTGAACCGCAGGGAGTGAAGCAACGGTCTGGAAGATGCAGGCCAAGTTGACAACCATGAAAGATCTGTAAGACATGTAAGCATTCTCTGGAGAGTCTCTGAAATTATTGTGGAGAAGAACTCCTAAAAAGGTTGATCTTGCTGTAGTCTTATAGAATGGGGGCTCAATAAATGTTAGTTTGGAATTAAAGGGAGGAACCCCTTCATGTATTTGGGAAAAATAATAAATGTTGGCAAAGATGTAGAATAACGAGAACCCTCATACCCTGCTGGTGGGCGTGTAAAACTGGTCTGGCCATTTTGGAAAAGAGTTTGTATCATTTAATAAAGCTGAGTGCACAGATTCTCTATAACCCAGCAATTCCACTCCTGTTATATATCCTGCAATAATGCACACATGTGTGCACCAAGAATGTTCATGGTAGAATTACTAGTAAGAGCCTCAAACAGGAAACAATCCTAAAATCATTCAGCATTAGATTGGATAGATAAAATGTGCATAAACATCAACAAATTTCTATACAGTAGTGAAAATGAATGAATTCCTACAACATACAACAACATGGCTATATCTCAAAAATGTACTATTGAGGGAAAGAAATCAGACACAAAAGAACATATATAGTAAGATTCAACTTATATAAAGTTCAAAAACAAGCAAAACAATTATATCAGCAGAGGTCAGGACAGTGATTACCTTTGGGAAGGAGGGGAGAGATGGCAAGTGGGAGGGACAGAAGGCTGACTGGCTGTGTCCTATTTCTTCGTGAGTACACAGATGTTTCCTATGTGATAATTTATTAAGATGCAGGTTTACATTTTGTGCATTTTTCTATGAGTATTATACTTCAATAAAGGGTTAAAATTGGGGAATAGAAGATCATACAAAATAGTGTTATTTTATGCGTGTTCTCAGCTTTGATCATGAACACCGCCCATTTTTCCGACTTCTCTTTTGTAGTAGCAGAAAAGAGGTTGCTCAAAGGAACAAGAAATGAATCTTATTTTTTTACCCAAATGAAGGTCATATGTTAGAAATGGAAACTCGGAAAATAAACACAGCAATCTATGGTGGCTTTTAAAAGCTGAAGTCGAACATAATCAGGAAAACTGGTAAAACCCCACTGCAAGGAAAGCTATCTGCTTTCCCCAGTTCTTTTCTTTTCAGGGTGTCGTCTTTCCTGGTAAGTTAGATTCTACTATTAAAGTTTTCAAAACATGAAATCGGATCACTGGGAAACAGAACAAACCACCAAAATGAGAGGCTCAGTCTGCTTCCTCCTCTACCTGCCTCCCACGAACACGTAATTTTGGTAAGGAAAGACAAACAGCCCCACTTTGGATTTGAAACTAATTAAAGGTCCTTCTGAAAAGTCAGGATGGATTTCCTCTCTTCCCCGTACAGAGATGCACCAGCAAGCAGTCTTGTCAGACAGAAACTTCCAAGATGGAAAATCAAAGGCCATTGGCAAATGGGGGCAAGAAGAAATTTTGAAGGCAGGAAACTGAAACCAGCAATCCTGTCGTCATGGCAAAATTAAACCCTCAGAGAATATCAGGGGAAAGGAGGGCATAGAATTTTAAATGGTCCTAGGAGAGCCAGAATATGTTGTAATATAATCTGTAAAATATAAGCTATAATATAATCGTGTTCCCCATTCACATCTTTGTCTGTAGATGTGAAAGTCCTTTCCCTAAACTAGGAATACAAATAGAAAAGTAAAGGGAAGTCAGTCTTAAGATACTCTAGCATCCGGAGTGAGTGTGTAGTTGGTGATTGTGTGAATTTGCTGATAACTGGGCCAGCAAAGAAGTGGGAAGCAGTTGAATGTTCTGGAGTAAAACATATTTAGGTCTTCATTGGGTTTTAAACCTTGCTCTACTGTTAGCTGTGTGACCTTGGTTGCTTAATCTTTCTTTCCTTGGTTCCTTCATCTGTAAAATACACATAATATTAGTACTTACCTGATAGAGTAATTATGAGAATTAAATATATAAAAGTGTAAAGCACTCAGTGTAGATGCTGGCACATAGCAAGTATTCAGTATATAGTACCTGTTTGCTAGGTCATGCAATAGGTGGCAGATACCATGAGTCTTAAGAGCAGAACTTGTCAATGCATAAGTGTAAGTGGATAGTCCCGAAGTCGCTTGTAGTCAATCTATTCATAATCCAAGCTGAGAATTCACTAAACAAAAGGAATGGTCTCCTTTGAAGCACTCAGTGAGAAGCAGCTCTGAAATTTCCAGAGGCAAGGGTTAAAACAGGCAGAGCCCAAGTCAATAAATCTTTTTGATATGACTTATCTATTTCTCAGGAAAGAGAGGAAAAACTAAGAAGAGTGGGTGGTGAACTGTCAGAGTGAGCAGCGGAGTTTGCAAAAGTGTAGTGACCAGACAAGCCCTTTGCTGACTCGTCTGAAATAAATCTTTACAATAGTAGCACAGTGGCCCCGATGGAAATATTTGTGAGGCCTCAACGCCACTGAGCAAGAAGAGAAGCAATAGGCTCCATGGGAAAGGGAGAGTGGAAAAGCAGGAAAGCTTCCCTTTGTATCAGGTACTCATCGTGTACTTGTACTTGAGGGGTGCATCAGTAATGAGACTGGGAGGGGAGAAGAGTTGCAAGAACTTAAAAAGGGGCAGGAGGACCGTTTTCAGGGAAAACAAGGACTGCTCCACGGCTATAGGCAGTTAGAGTATTAAGTCATTATTTAACCATTCATTATCAATAATGTTTGAGCAAAGAAAATAAGAGCTGTATATGGTGGCCAATCACAGGTTGAAGGTGAAGTGTGGTTGTTTTGGGCAGGTTTGCATCCACGTGGTGTTTGGGCCATTATGATTACACAGACACCTTGTTCAGGAGTTGAAGCATGAATCACTGATCTGAACTCGAGCTCACTTCCATTCCGCCAAAGAAGCATCCCGTAGAGCAGCTGTTCTCAAAGTGTGGTCCCCAGACCAGCAGCATCAGCACCCTCTGGGAGCTTGATAGAAATGCAGATTCTCAGGCCCCACTTTTGTAATGTTTGGTTTTTCATTTTTTTTTTTTAAATCAATAGGAAATTAAAAAGGGAGTTACAAAATGGAAGTATGAGAATACTAGCTCTTATAGTTAACAACGTAGTTACCTTCACTGGAGTTCTTTATTTCTTTGTAAGTGACTGTCTAGTGCTTTTCATTTTTACTGAAAGCTTTCTTTGAGCATTTCTTGTGGGGTAAGTCTACCAGCAACGAACTTCCTCAGCTTGTGTGTATCTAGGAATGTCTTAATTTTTCCTTCATTTTTAAAGGACAGCTTTGACAGACACAGCATTCTACGTTGATAAGCATTTTTTTTTCTTTCAGCACTTCAAAACTGTCATCTCCTCTCGCTCCCTTCTGGCCTCATCACTTCTGATGAGAAATTTGCTGTATTGAGGATTACTTTCATGTGACAAATCTTCTGTCATGCAATTTGGAAGATTCTCTGTTCATCTTTGTCTTTCAGCAATTTGACTTTAATATGTCTCAGCGTAGATCTCTTTGCATTTATCCTTCTGGAATTTGTTGAGGGGCTTGAATGTATAGATTAGTGTCTTTTATCAAATTTGTAAAGTTTTCAGTCATTATTTCTTCAAATATTCTTTCTGCCTCTTTCTCTCTCTTCTTCTTCTAGAGTTCCCATTATGCGTATGTTGGTAAATAGATGGTGTCCCACAGGTTTCTTAGGTTGTGGTCATTTTTCTTCATTCTTTTTTTCTTTCTGGTCCTCAGACTGGGAGATTTAAATTGATCTATCTTCAAGTTTGCTGATTCTTTCTTCTGCCTGCTCATATCTGCTATTGAAACCTTCCAGTGAGTTTTTCATGTCAGTTATTGGACTTTTCAGCTCCAGAATTTCTGTTTGGCTCCTATTTATAATTTGTCTCTTTATCGCTATTTTCTATTTGTTCAAACATCATTCCTCTGGATTCCTTTAGCCCTTTGTCCATAATTTCCTTTAGTTCTTTGAGCATATTTAAGACAGTTGCCTTAAAATCTTAGTCTACCAAGTATGATATCTATGCTTCCTTAGGGACCCACCACCTATTGAGCAAATCTTATTTATGACTCTCTAGATTGGCTTATCTCCCCAGATTTCAAAGTAGCAGTTTTTTCTGTGACCTCAGTTCTCTGAGGGGTCCAAGAAAAGTCTGATTTTTGTTTACCCAGCTTTTTTTTTTTTTGTCAGCATGGAAATGATGACTTCAAAGCAATGTGCATGTTAGAGCTGAAACCAGATATTTATTTCATTTTATTTTTTTTCCTTTTTGTTCTCTCCATTTTCCATTTCTCTGTTTTTTTTCCCCTGCTTTCCTTTTGGCTACTTGAAAATATTTTAGAATTACATTGCGATATCCTATAATGCTTTTGAGTGCGTAGTTCTATCCATCAGGTTTTTTTTTTTTGCTCTAATTATTTCACTATATATACATAATGTATGTAATGCATAATACATCATATATATTTATTTATCCATCTATATTATATGTATAGTGATAACTACAGTTGTAGTAACCACATTTTCTAGTTTCTGTGTTTGATGCTTTGACTTCTTGGGGCCTTGCTGATTCTGGAGGGACTGCCCCTTCCAGGGCTAGCTAATTCCTAGAGATAGCAAATGATTCACCTGCAAACGTGCCTTTCATATGCAAACTAATCAGTCCAGAGCCTATACACCCCCCTCATGTCCTTTATCCAACTCTTACTCTCCTACCCTCCAGGCTACTATCCACCTGCCCTAACCACCCCAGGGCCTGGTACCAGACAACTCAAGACAGCCCCTACACCCCAGAGCTCACTGAAATTATTCAAACCAGCCAGTACTAAGCCTGATTACCCTGCCTTGCCTTGTTTTCCCACAGAAACGACAGTAAAGGTTTTTGCTCACATTTTCCTCTTACGTTCTCTGCCTCCTGACCAATCATGGCGCTCCTGCACATGACCCTACGTGATGTGTCAAGCCTCCTGTTTCTAGGGATCTGTGAGTATAAAAATTTCCTCCTTCATGACAGTTATTTCCATGTCTGTGTGTCTTACCATATCTGATTAAAACAAACCTTGGGTACCAATAAAACAATAATCTACTAGTGTTGACATTTACCAGTTGGAATGAAGTTAGAAACCCTATCTCCCTTTACATTCCTTTCATCTCTCCCATTTATATTATAAGGGTCTCAAGTATTTCCTCTACATACATTTAGAAACACCCAGATATTATAATTTTTGCTTCAACCATCAAACATTATTTAGAAAGCTCAGTAGGAGAATTACTCATATATTTGCTCTTTCACTTATTCTTTCTTATTTCCTGATAGGCCAAGATTCCTTCTGTCATAATTTCCTTTCTGTTTAGAAAACTTCCTTCATCTAATCTTCCAGGGTAGTTCTTCTGGAAACAAATTCTCTTAGTTTTTCTTCATCTCAGAGTACCTTGATTTCCCCTTCATTCTTGAAAGATACTTTTGCTCCATGTAGGATTTTGCTTCATGGCATCCCTTCTTTCAGCACTTGAGAAATATTGCACGAGCACTTCCTTCTGTTCTCCAGGCTTTTTAATGAGAACTCTGCAGTCATTCAAATAGTTTTTCCCTATAGATAAGGAGTCATTTCTCTTTTGCAGCTTTCAAAATGGTTTTCGTTGTCTTTGATTTTCAGAAGATTGACTGTGATGTGTCTTAGTTTATGATTCCTTGGATATATCCTGTTTTGGATATGCTCAGCTTCTTGAATCTGTAGTTTTATGTCTTTTACCAATTTGGAAGGTTTTCATCCAATATTTCTTCAAATACTTTTTCAACCTCACTGTCTTTCTCCTCTCCTTCTTGGACACCTATGACGAAAAATGTTTGATCTTTTGCTATAGTCTCACAGGTCTAAGACCCTGTTCATCTTTTTGTCCAGTATATTTTATTTCTCTTGTTAACATTGAGTAATTTCTGATATTTCTAATATTGTTATACCTCCAAGTTCACTTATTCTTTCATTCTGTTTCCTTCATTCTTGCTCTTGAGCCCATCCATTGAATTTTTTAGTTTAATTGTATTTTTCAGCTCTAAAATTTCCATTTGGTTATTTTTAGTATCTTTGATTTCTTTAGTGAGACTTTCTATCTTTTTCATTTGTTTCCAGCATGTTCATAATTGCTCACTGAAGCATTTTTATGATGACTGCTTCAGAAATCTTTGTAAGATAACTCTAACATTCCCGTGATCTTGTTCACGTGTATTAGTTTTTTTTTTTAATTCAAGTTTAGATTTCTGGGTTCTTTGTATGATGAACTAGTCATGTTTCAAGTGAAATCTGGACATTTTGAGCATTATATTACAAGATTTTGGATCTTTTTAAACCTTCTCTTGCAACTGGCTTCCTGTGACAACACTCTGGCAAGAGAAGAGGGAAAAGGTGGTCCCACTTCCTTACTGCCAGGTGAGGTAGAAGTCCAGGTTCCCCACCAGGCTTCTATTGATACCTAAAAGAGTGAGAGTCTTCTCATTACTACTGGTAAGAGGTAGGAGTTCCCACTCCCTGAATGGTCTCCACTGATAGTACCCTGGCTGAGAAGGCTAGAAGTGCCGCATTCCTGCTCCCCCCATGGCCTCCACTTAATCACAAGGGGATGGGCATTGGTGAACATCCTCACTCTCTGCTAGATCTCTTAGACACTACCCCTGTGTGTGGGAGAAGAGGAGCTTCATTGCTTCTGGCTGGAGATGGAATTCCAATCTCCCCGTAATGAACACTGATGCCTTGGGGCTGTGGGGGCCTTCATTGCCATCCAGTGGGGATAAAAGTCCCAGCTCCCTACTTAGCTTTCTCATTTTTTTTACTTTGCTTCCTACACTGGAGACATTTGGGGCACCTCATTACAGCATGGCAAAGATGGAAGTCTAGGTTTCTCATGCTGCCTTTGCGGTCATGGGTGGGAATGGGGCCAAATTATTTTCTGTGGTGTCTGGCTGGATTAGAGCTGTTATTATCAAATAGTTTTTAGTCTTGCAAGGCTACCGCTTTCCTGTTCCCTTGACTAGAGCAGGCTTTTGTAGAGGCTTTTCTTGTCTTCACTAACTGGTGTTTCTGGCTTGCCAGTTTCATTAGTTCCAAGTCTGGAATACATGTGGCAAAAAGGAAATCCATGAAACTTGCCTCTCTTTCGTTACTTTGGTCCCAAAGTCTCTGTTTGGTCTGCGTCTTCACTCCACCTCTCAGAGTTTTCATACATTTGGCTTTGTATATAATGCCAAAGGTTTTTGTTGTACTTAGCAAGAGGAATAGGGAAAAGTATATCTACTCTGTCTTTCCCAAAGCAGATGTTATAATCTCATTTCATACATGTAAATCACTGACCTTTTGGAGTTTATCTTTGTAAGTAGACAATATGGATTCAACTTCAGTTTTTTCAACGTGGCCATCTCTGGTACATAGTTATATATCCTAGTTGTAAGTCCTTCTAGGTTCTTATATGTGGGATGCCACCTCAGACCGGCTTGATGAGCAGTGTGTAGGTCTGCACCCAGGATCAAAACTGGCAAACCCTGGGTTACTGAAGAAGAGCACATGAACTTAACCACTCGGCCATGGGGCCAGCCTCCATTTATATCCATTTTATTAAAGATTTTTCCTGAGGTTTTATCTCGTTCTTTCATTTGGAACATACGCCTTTGTTTCCTCACTTTGACTGACTCTCTGTGTTTATTTCTATGTATTAGGCAAAACAGCTACCTCTCCCAGTCTTGAAAGAGTGGCCTAGTGTAGGAGATGAAACTCATCGTTCAATCTTGCCCTAGCTCTTGGTTGTCTCTCAAACCTTTGTGATTGTCTAAGCAGCCTGATTAATTCTTGACAGGTCTCAGTTGTTGAGGGTGTGCAAGACCTGTCAGATCCCCAAAGACGGGAATCTCAGTCAGCACCTAGTTTCAGGCTCATTGGAAGACGAACCCTCAGATAGCAGCTTTAAAAGCATGCATATACATACAGTCCTGAGGGACTATAATAGCAAACCCCGCTGGCCTCCAGACCAGGCAATCTAGAGGTATCCCCTGGACAACAGTTGCAAAAATTTGGGCTCTAGATGAGAGTATAACCTCCTTTCTAGACATACAGTGAGCTGTAGCAAGGCTGAGGGAGAGTACAAGGATGGCTTCCCCACGCCTACATTCCCTGAGAGTACCTCCATAACCTCTAGATGTGTGGCAAACCTGAAGACTGTTCCTCTGGCTGAAGCTCCAGGACAAGTAAATAGGCTTTTGCCACAGAAAGACTGGGGGTGTGTTTCAGTCTGCTTTCTGTGCCATGCCCTGAGGCTGGTAGCCTGCCAAGGACTGTCTCCGTGATTGTTACAGTCCCATGGGACCCAGGAACACAAGCCCTCTATCTTCCAGAGCCAGATGACCAAGGAGCGTCACCTGTGTAGACTGTGTGACCCACTGGCTTTAGTGAGGCAGAGGGGAGGGCAGGGCTGAGGCATGCTCACCAGCTTTAGCAAGGCATCAGGAGAGCACAGGGGTGGGGCATGCCTGCTGGTTTTAGCAAGACAGCAGAAGAGTGCAGGGCCTGTGCACACCCATCAGAGCTAGCAAGGCAGAGGGAGAGCACAAGAAGGGTGCCTGCTGACACCTCTGTTTTCAGACAGAGGCCCAACAGGCCCCTGCCCCTCGGGTAGATACTTTAAGATTAGCAAAATGAATCTCCTTCGCATACAGTCTAGGTGCTTTTCGAACTGCTGCTTTTGCACTGGGCGCTAGGGTGAGTGAGTGTGTGTGTGAGCCTTTTAAGAGCAGTATCTCAGTTCTCTATAGCCCTTGGAGTCTCCTGGGCTCAAGCCCCATTGGCTTTTAAAGCCAGACATTGGGTTCTTGTCTCTCTGGTGTAGGTCCCAAGGGTTGGGACGCCTGATGTGGGGCACAAACCTCTCGCACCTCAGAGAGAAGCTCTGAATTTGTGAGATCCTTCCCGTTGTAGGTTGCCAGACTGGGGGTGGAGTTTTGGGCCAGACCACATCTCTATCTCTCCTACCCATCTAGATATAGTCCTTTTATCATTTGTTGTGAAGGAGCTGCTCAGCTAGGTTTTAGGTCCTTTTCAGAAGGAATTGTTCCATATATAGCTGTAGACTTGATGTATTCATGGGAGGAGGTGAGTTCAGGATCTTCCTATGTCACCATCTTGGACCCCTCCTATCTCAAAGTATTTTCTAATTTCCCTGGTGATTTCTCCTTTGATCCATTAGTTGTTTAAGAGCATATCATTTAATTTCCACAATTTCGTGAATTTTCCAGTTTCTTTCTTTAATTGATTTTAATTTCTGCCATGGAAGGAGAAGATACTCTGTATAATATCTGTCTTTTTAAATCTATCGAGACTTAATTTATGTTCTAACATGGTCTATGCTGGAAAATGTCCCATGTGCACTTGAGAGGAACATGTACACTGTTACTGTTGGGTATATGTCTTAGATCTAGTTGGTTTATTGTGCTGTTTAAGTCCTCTGTTTCTTTACTTAACTTTGGTCTGGTTATTCTATCTATTATTGTGAGTGGGACATTGACGTTCCCAACTATAAATGTAGAACCATTTCTCCCTTCAATTCTGTCAATTTTTGCTTCATATATTTGGATGGCCTGTAATTAGGTGCATAAATGTTTATAACTCTTATATCTGTGTTTACCTTTTATTAATGTAGAATGTCCTTCTCAGCTTCTTGTAAACTTTTTTGATTTAAAGTCTGTTTTGTCTGATATTAATATAGGTACTCCTGGTCTCTTTGGTTACTATTTACACGGAATATTTTTTTCCATTCTTTCAATTTCAACATATTTTTTTTTTCTGTCTTTGGATATAAAGTGAGACTCTTGTAGACAGCATTTAGTGGGATCATTTGTTTTTATTAATTCTGTCAATCTCTGTCTTTGATTGGAAAGTTTAATCCATTTACATTGAAAGTAATTACTGATAAGGAATGAGTTACTTCTGTCATTTTGCTATTTGTTTTCTGTATGTTTTGTAGCTTTTTATTCCCTCAATTCCTGCCTTACTGTCTTCTTTTGTGTTTAGTTGATTTTTTTGTTGTAAAATGTTTAAATTCCTTTCTCCTTTCCTTTTGTGTATATTCTACAGCTCTTTCCTTTGTGGTTACCATAAAGATTACATATAACATCCTAAAGTTACAGTACTATAACTTGAATTTATACCATCCTAACTTCACTAACATACAAAAACTCTACTTCTTTACAGAGTCATTCCCACCCCTTTTGGTTGTTGGTGTCACAAAATTGCATATTTATACATTGTGTGCTCCAAAACCTAAACTAATAATTCTTATAAATGTATTCGTCTCTTAACTTATGTAGAAACAAGATTTGGAGTTATAAACCTAAGTTACAATAATACTAACTTTTAGACTAATAGTTTTTTTTTCTTTAAATATATTACCTTAAATCATAAAGAAGATTAAAAGTGCAATTACAAACCATTTTACAATAATGCTAGCTTTTATAATTGCCCATGTATTTACCTTTATTGAGATCTTTATTTCTTCATACAGCTTTGAGTTACTTTCTAGTGTCCTATTATTTCACCATGCAGGATGCCCTTGAGCATTTCTTGCAGGGCAGATCTAGTGGTAGCAAACTCCTTCAGCTTTTGTTTATCTGGGATTGTCTTAATTTCTCCCTCATTCCTGAATGACAGTTTTGCTGTATATAGAATTCTTGATTGACAGTTTTTTTTCTTTGAGTATTTCAAATGTATCAAAGTTTCTTATGAGAAATCTGCTGGTAATATTATTGAGGATCCCTTGTATAAGACAATTTGATTTTCTCTTGCTACCTTCAAGATTCTCTCTTTGTCTTTGTCTTTTGAAAGTTTGATTATAATGTGTCTCAGCATGGGTATCTTTGAGTTCATCTTACTTGGAGTTTATTGAGGTTCTTGGATGTTTATATTCATGTCTTTCATCA
The DNA here is from genome assembly GCF_041296265.1 of Equus caballus. Lineage (NCBI taxonomy): Eukaryota > Metazoa > Chordata > Mammalia > Perissodactyla > Equidae > Equus > Equus caballus. The sequence goes on along the minus strand of NC_091700.1, from coordinate 28,128,129 downwards.
AATTTGGGATCTTTTCAGCCATTATTTATTTAAATATTCTCTCGCCCTTTTCTTCCCCTACTCTGCTTCTGAGATTCCCACATGCATGTGTCAATATACTTGATGGTGTCTCACAGCTCCCTTAGGCTCTATTGGATTTTCTTTAATCTTCTTTCTATTCCTCAGACTCAATACTTTCCATTGTCTTATCTTTAAGTTCACTGATTCTTTCTTTAGGCTGCTCAAATCTGCCTTTGAATCTCTCTATTGAATTTTTCATTTCAGGTATTGTACTTTTCAACTCCAGAATTTCTTTTTGGTTTCATTTTAGGTTTTCTATCTCTTCATTGATATTTCTATTTTTTTTCATTTATTATTTTCTTGACTTACCCTACATCTTCCTTTAGCTCTTTGCACACCTTTAAGACAGTAGTTTTAAAGTCTGTGTCTATTATGTCTGCCATTGGATCTTTTTCAAGGACTATTCCTGTTGATTTATGTTCTTCCTTGAAATGAGCCGTACTTTTCTGTTTCTCTGGATGCCTTGTGATTTTTTCATTCTTGTCAAAAATTAGACATTTGAATTTGATAATGTGGTAACTCCAGAAATCAGATGTGTCTCCTTCTGAAGGTTTTCTGAGGTTTATAATGGTTTTCAGTTTTCTAATTGTTGTAGGCTATCTCTGTGCAGAGGATCAGCCTGAGGTGTGAACTTAAGATTTTCTCAGGTCTTTTCCTTTTTTTTTACTCAGGAAGATTAGCCCTGAGCTAACATCTGTTGCCAAGATTCTTTGTTTTCTGTGGGGTTTTTTCCTGAAGAAGATTAACCCTTAGCTAACATTGGTGACAATCTTCCTTTACTTTATATGTGGTTCACCATCACAGCATGACTGATGAGTGGTGGAGGTCTACGCCTGGGATCCAAACCTGTGCACCTGGGCTGCCAAAGCAGAGTGTGCTGAACTTAACCACTACACCACAGGGCCAGCCCCTCTCAGGTCTTTTCTGAGCCTTTCCCTGGGTGCGTGTTGTTACCCTTCTAATTTTCCACATATATGCATTTGTTTTTTAATGCCTTAATCTTTAATATCTGGCTCCCCAAAGGGGAAAATGAGAAAAATGGAAGGAGAGAAAAGGCACCAGCCCTTTAAGTCTCTTCAGCCAAATGGAGAGGGATTTGCAAAAATGGAAGGAGTGCAACGACAATGGCTGCCCCCCTCTTTATTTGTACCTCCGTGAACAGAAGCAGCAACCAGCAGTCAGGGAACAGGTCCCTGATATTTGGAGGACAGGGTCCTTTTTGCCCATCCTGCCTCCTGCAAGCTGCTTCAGGAACATGTACACATCCACCTGCCATGTGTCTGAGAGTGGGTGATGGGTAGCTGCTACTGTGCTAAGAGCTAAAATTGACCACAATTTACTGTCCAAGTCTTCTCCTGGAAGTCATAAGTCTTCAGTAGACTCCAGGTTTTAAAAGAGTTACATTAGACAGATTTCATCACAAAATAGCATGTGTTTATTATCTTACAGACTTTGTGGATCAGGAGTCTAGACAGAGCTTAGCTGGATACTCAGCTTACAGTTTCACAGTGCTGTGGTCAAGACATAGGCCAAGGCTACAGTCTCATGTGAGGCTTAACTGGGGAGGGATCTGCCTTTGTTGGCAGAATTCAGTTCCTTGTTGTTGTAGAACTAAGGAATTCAATTTTTTCTTACCCAATATAGGCAGTTCACAACATTAAAGACAAGAATAGACTGAGGGAAACTCCAGCAAAACAGGTATTAAAATCTTATGTAACATAATCTCACACCACAAAATCACATACATCCTATCAATATTGCCGTAGTTTATCAGTCAGAAACAAGTCATGGGTCCCACCCACAGTCAAAAGGAAGGAATCACACAAGGTAGGTATAATGGGGAACTCCCAATAAGAGTTTGTCTGCCATATAAGTGATAGCTGCTGGGTTTTTAGAGATGGCAATTATTCATACTCCAGTGTCCCTGAATATATTTTAAACCAGTTTCTTATTTCTACAAAACACAATAGTTAGAAATGTTGAGTGTAAAATATTATCTTTGTTGCTGACAAACTTTAAGACTTAACTCTTCAGCCAAAGGATTTCCCAATATTTCTTCATCCCCACTCCTACCACCACCATTAGTAAATTTTCTCAGAAACAGAGCAGGATATGAGGAGGCCAGCATGGTAGGCACTGACCACTTAAAGTAGAGAAGAGAAAGGAAGATGTATTTTCTGAAGACAGGCCATAGTAAAGTGAGAGCATATAGAGATGCAGCATTTATGTCTTTTAAACCTTTGGGCCTACCAATCAAGTCTAAAGTTAATAGGGGTTGTAGCTATTCCCTCAAGAGCAAGATCAGTCATTTACTAGTACAGTTATGTTAACATCTTTATTAGTATGGTTCCCTCAATACCAATCATTGCTGTTTTGTGTATCTTCCTTGGAAGACTGGCAGAAGTTTCAACTTTTGTCCTTAATTGGATCAACTCCAAGCACGTTCTATAATCTAGACTTAAAACACATTCACTTTTATTTTCCAACTCCAATTTTTCTCAGGCATTTAATAAGCTCAAATGATAGAAGAAAGATACTATAGTAATACAAAGTCAGCAATATAAAAAGTCTCAAGATTGAATAATATGTATTCCTGTATATTATTTTGTTCTTATGGAGAAATAAAGTCCAAAAATTGTGTCCCCATTATCTATATAAGTTAAAGGGAAAAGCCCAAATTCTTCAATATAAAAAAACTAAAAGACCACATTTCTTTCTTCCTCAATTCCTTATTTTACACAGGGTTGGCCAATTTAAATCAGAGTCCTGGAAACTTTTAGGGGTCCATTCAGCTACTTTAGCAAGAGTAGTTACTAACAGATATAAGTTATTTGGGAGAGATAGAAAAATAAATATTATCTGAATATTTTCAAAATTTGATGAACACTCTACAACTACATATCCAATAATATGAGTGAAGAATTTATAATAAACACAAGAAGAAGAGTCACAAAGAAAAGCATACCAAGGCACATTATAATCCAATTCCTGAAAATCCATGATAAAGAGAAAACCTTAAAAGTAGTCAAACAAAATACCACATTTAGAGGAAGGGAGATAAGAATGACAAGACTTCTCTTCAGAGACTAGACAGACCAGAAGACAATGGAATGATATGTTCAAAATGTTGAAATAAAAAGAAAAAATCTGTCAAGCTGTACCTCTATAGCTAGCAAAAATATATTTCAAAAATGAAGGAGGAACAAAGACTTTTTTAACAAGCAAAATTGAGAGAAATGGTCATCAGAGGAATGAACTACAAGAAAAGTTTAAAAAATTTCTTCAAGAAGAAAGAAAATAATAACCATATGGAAATTTGGACTACACAAAAGAATAAAGATGATTAAAATGATAATTAAAATGATAAATATCTAGATAACTGTTTTTCTCTTTTGCTAATATCCTGAAAAGATAACAGACAGTTTAAAAGAAAATATTAGCAATGTATTATAGAGTACATAATATATATAGATTAAAATGTACAAAAATAGTACCACAAAGGCAGGAGAAAAAGTATCTTACATTATACAAAAGGTTGTGTAATATTGTTTGAAGATAGACAGCAGTAAGTAAAAGATGTATTTTGTTAATCCTAGGGCAATAATAAAGCTTGAAACAAAGAAAACAATTGGCTAATAAGCCAATAGTGGAGATAAATGGAATCATAAAGAAATCAACACTCAACTAATAAAAAGCAAGTCAAAAAAAGAGGGAAGAAGGAACAAAAAGATAGATTTAAATTTTAAAAATAACCAGCAAGATGATTGATTAAATCTAACATAATAATAATTAAACGTAAATTGCTTAAACCTGTGCCATCCAATATGGTAGCCACTAGCTACATGTGGTTATTGAGCATTTGAGACATGGCTGGTCTCAATTACTGGATTTTGAGGACTTAGTACAAAAAGTAGAATGTTAACTATCTAACTAATAAATTTTATCTCGATTACTTACTGAAATAATGTTTTGAATATATTGTGTTAAATTAAAAATACACTAAAAGTTAATTTCACCTCTTTATTTTTACTTTTTTAATATGAACACTAGAAAATTTTAAAGTACCTCTGTGGCTCATATTATATTTCTTTCTGACAGCTTTGGTATGAACATTCCAATTAAAAGGCAAAGCTTGTCCGATGGGATGAAAAGCAAAACTCACCTATCTGTTGTATGAAAGAACCCAATCTTGAACATAAAATAGGATAAATGGGGCGAAAAGTGTGGAGGCAGGTCCATATCCTGGATGTGACACCAAAGGCTGCAGAGTTTTGACTATACCTTGCTCTTTCTACCTATCTTTAGACCCTTTGTAGTATTAGGTGTTTGAGATACAAAGATCTCAAGTGCACACATCACATCAGGGTCAGTAAATACAATACAGTACAGTAAGAGCCAGGAAAGTTTTGTAGTAGGCAAAGTTTATTCTTTGGTATCTTCCCAAGTCCCTATAATGTCTTCATGAGAATGGTATTATTGCTACTTCTTGTTTCATGAACTATCTTACTCTCAGCTTTTCTTCCCCTTCTGCTCTCGTCCAGATGTAAACTAATTCTGAACAGCATCAATCGAAAAAAGTTTAAGGCATTATCTACACTAAGTAATTTATATTTTACTAGAGGTCTCTGGAAATGTTTTGAAGGAAAAAAATTTAAAACTTCAACATAAATAAATAAAAATCGTTGTTGATTGAAAGAATAAATAAAATCTTTAGTGACTGAAATATAGACCCCTTGAAAGGTCATGTTTGTGGATGGAGCCTGCCTCATGCCATCAAATAAGATCATAGAATGTAATACAGCCGATGAAAAAGTTAATGTCATGTTCCTTCCATAAACAAATGCATAACACTCAGTTTATAAAGGTTAGTTACTGGACTCTGTTCTCTTCAACTGCTCACAACAGATTTTCAGCAGTTTATTGAAGAACAGAAGTATGTCCAGATGAAAGTCATCAGGATAGCAATGGGACAGGAAACCAGCTCAATCAAGGAATGCTGAAACATTTGGGAATATTTAGCCTAGAAAAGCCTCGGAAGGAACATATTATTCCTAAATATTTAATAGATAACCACATAGGAGTAAGAAGAGATTTATGCTCTGTTGTTTCAGAGAAGGCTGTTGAGAATAAGAAGAAATTTAGGAGACATTTAGAGCTGCTCATCACCAGGATGATGGAATGGAATTCCATACGCTTCCCCAGGAGCATTCAGATAGAGGTGAATGAAGGAAAATCTGTCAGGGACGATGAAGAGAGGAATATTTGACTAGATGCCCTCCAAGAATTCTTCCAACAGTTGTGATTGTGTAAGTCTAAGACTTGTATGTTACTCTTTCCCCTAGAAGCAGCCACATTTTAATGAGAAAAATTAGTTTCTGACATTTATACAAAATAAGTTATTTTATTTCCAAGTGTTAAATAATATACAGATTGAATTTCTCCTACCCAAGCTTTCACATACTGATCCCTCTTCATAGAGTCATCAGTGGGACACCCGCATAGTAGTAAGAGATCTTGTAATAAGTAGTAAGACTTGTAGTTCGTGCTTTTGTTTGGGTTGTGACCTCTATTTTATGCAAATATTATTGTACCAATACTTTGAAATAGAAGTAAATATTATAATTTTATTTTTTAATAATCTCTCTTACCAGGAAGAAATAAGTCCTTTATTCTTCTATGAACTAGTATATGCAGACAATTGTAATACCAGCTTCAATTCTGGGCAGTAATATAGTGAACAACAGAACGATGCTAAAATAATAGGAATTGAGCCCACAGAAAATTTTGACAACCTGTATCTTGCACTATATTCAGTGTCATGCCTAGTAGTAAACCACTATGTACCTAGTTATAAAATAAAGTAGACAAGATGAGGTCAAGTTATTGATTACTGAGTTAGACTTAATAATGAAGGAGACGCTGGCCATCACCGTAGAGGGTGTCTTCCCTCGGTACCTAATTCTATCAATCATTGGACATTTGACTGAATGGCATTAGGACAGGAAGACTTGCCCTTGTTTTTTTATACAATGTTGTTGTATGTAAAAATGTTTTTTCTTGATTCGTATAGACCTTGGGTTAAAAGTCTCCAAGGAAACCTAAATGTTTAAATCAATTATGTTCAATGTGTTTAAATCTAAGTTTTCCAAGTGTTAAGCAAGCTGCTGTGTTTTTGTTGTTTGCATTGTTCTTGCACCTGGAAGAAGAAATGAGCCTTTCCCTATCTGGCAAGAAAAAAGTTGTGCTGAAAGAAAATGAAAATACAGAGTTCTGATTTCATCAGAACATTTTGACCTCATTATGTCTGTCTGAATACATATTTACTAACCTGTCAATTTCACAGTCTCTAGAAGCTGGGACTAAAACCTGCTATCCTGGCTATGGGCTTAGTCTTTCTTATCTTTTTATCTGAGAGATAAGGCATGTTCATAAAATTCTATGAATACGTACTGTTTATGGCAGACTGCTAACGGTGCCCCAAAATTTGTTCTTCCTTTTTCCCATAGTAATTCAGCTTAAGCTGGGCCCAAAGCCACCTACCTAGACACTACATTTCTCATCTTCCCTTGTTGCTAGGTATAGCAAGTGACTAAATTCTATAGGGCTGGTTTCTAGCTGATGAATTCTTTAAGCAGGTAGTTTTCTCATCCTTGGCAATAGTATATGAAGAGTGCACAGGACTCTGTGGAAATGACATGTCTGTGTCCTTTCACTTGACAGGTCCCAGAGCATGTGTGTAATACCTTTTAACCTAGTGTTGTAAGATTATACTATGTTCAATTCCCTTAGAGGATATTTTGGATTGTGGAATACAAGGGAAAGGGATGTATGCTTCTTCTGTGTCACTTGCTTTAAAAAAGAAAAATCACTTGCTCTCCACATCCCAGGGGCTGAAGCACAAGGCATTGACCCAACTCCCCCAGACTGATGAGATCAATACTCTTGAGGATGGTAGACAATAGGATGGAAACAATAACCCGAGTCTATGAATGACCATGTGGAACAGAGTCACTCCAGTAGCAAGGACCTTTGATGGATGGTAGTGTTTGATATCTGCATATCCATTTCTCTCCAAGGATAGAATAGGCCGGGGTTTTACTCTGCACAAGGGCTAGTGACCATCACAGAAGACACAGAAAGCATTCTCTTGTTTGGTCAACTACAACTCTCCTCCCACGTGCTGAACGATCACCTGAATGTACCCATAGAGATTTGTCTCAGTATGGCTACATCTGATATCAGGGTTACTGGTGTGAATAATTTAAAATGTTAAGGTGCAGCCACTTCTCATTCATCAGACTACTTGCAGAATCCAAAGCCGTGGGGAAAAAAAAGTGGCTTCTAAAACAATTTGTCCCTAAATATATTCTCCTAGAAACTGTAACAACTTGTTTCAGCAACATACACACAAAATAGGGGCAGGAAGGAAGAGTGGTTGGCCCATGAGGAAAGAGCGTTTTATCATTGACATTGTATAGAATTGCCAGTGTGTTGAGATAACAAAAGTAGGCAGACTTGTAATCAGTTTTATTATTGTTTTTAAATTCTCTACTGTCAATTATCTCCTTAATGCCTATACCAAGGAGCTCCACTCCCAGTAGCCCACCCTTTGTATGCCACTGACTTATCTGAATATCACTGTATCCTGCACAACTGTGAAAACCCTGGAAAGATAAGGTTCACTTTTAGTGGCATTTGGTAAAAGAAACTAATAAATAAATTATTCTCTGCAAATACCTTTAGCAGACATGGTCAGTGTCATGCCAATACCCCCTTTGCCATTGTCTTAGTCTGCTAGGGCTTCCATAACAAAAATACCATAAACTGGGTCGTTTAAACAAAGAAATTTATTTTCTCACAGTTCTGGAAGCTGGAAGTCTGAGATCAGGGTGCCAACATGATCAGGTTCTGGTAAAACCTCTCTTTCGGACTTACAGACAGCAAACTTCTTGCCATGTCCTCATATGGCAGAGAGAAAAAGAGATTTTTGGTGCCTCTTTTTATAAGGATACTAATCTTATTATGAGGGCCCCATCCTCATGACCTCATCTAACCCTAATTACTTCCGAAAGACCTCTCAAAATCCTAGCACATTGGCTATTAGGGCTTCAACCTATGGAGATTGGAAGAACACAGTTCAGCCCATAGAAGTCATTTACCATTTCCACGCATGCCAGCCCAACTTCCACGTTCCCTCTATTCCCCCCACCCCAGGGACGGCAATTGCTTCCTGCAATTACTATTTCACATTATTTTTGGTTCTCCAATCCCCTATATTAAATTATCTTTGTTAAAATAACTAGTACAGTTTCTGTTTTCCTAAATGGACATGGATTGATACAACATCAAAATTGTAAATCAAAAAACTTAAGTCATTCAAAAGACAGACTTTTTATCTTAATGGTTAAAAGAAGTGAGGAAAGATATACCATCTCCCACAAATATATATTTACAAATTTTTTGCCATGCAGAAAGCTATCATGAAAAGAATGTTGAACTCAGAAATCAGAAACTCTAAATAAAGATCCTATTTTCATTCATTGGTCAACTTTAAACATATCAACTAGCTTGGAAGCTCTCATGGGAATACAATAATTCCTGCCTCCTCTGCGGACTTGAGATGCAGTACACATAAGATAACAGATATTAAATTGTTTTGTAAACTACAATTTATTTTAACCTAAAAGTTATTCATATTTGTTAATAATTACACCTCTAAGAATTAAGAATAGTCAACTTAAATTCTAAGGATTATTTTCTTTTAAAGTTTTACCTTAATTTTATGTAAATAATTAATAATTGATTTTTGCAAGCTCTTTAGCCATAACAAAGCATTTATTTGCTTATGTTACCGTTGTCTTTCTTACCTATAGAGATGATTTTGTTAACTCACCATCAATAAGATTTGTGCTTCTGTATGCTTACTAGGGGTGGTGGATAGTTGCTTTGAGTCACTGAAACATAGAAAATCAATTCTGGTTAAACACTTAAGCAGGAAAATAGAGGATGCTAAAACAATGTTTTTTCCTCTAATTTATTTTTCCTCATCGATATTTTTGGTGATTTTCCTACCATTTCTGAGCATATGATGTTAGATTGCTAAATCCTATAAATAACCACTTTAATGTTCTCCATTTCTACAAACAAGGACTTCTGTGAGTCATACCCATGATTGCAGAAAAAACCTCATGGTCCTGGGATTGAAAATCGAAAAATAACCAGGAGACATTATCACATGGATACCTCACCAGCTCAAATGTGGCATTTTTCAAAAATACCTCATTATTTCTCCCACCAGAAACAGCCAAGATAATGCTATTTCGGTCTCCGAATCATTCACATTGTAAATTCAGAATCAGCCCTTTTCTGGGAACTCTAGCTGCAGTCAGTTGCCAAACTCAATTATTTCTCACTTTTTAATGTCCGCCACTTACTCTTCTTCTGTGCTTTTCATTTTCACTGCCCTCCTCCTGTGCTACCCTGATACCTGGACTACTAGTCAACTCCTTCAACTCCTGACTTGCCTGCTTGCTTCTCGTCTTTCCACTTCCTAATGCAATCCATAATCTACTGCCAAAGTGGTTTTCCTTTACCTCTGAGGTCCTTAAGAAAAAGCTGTGTGACCATTCATCTAAGATGTCATATAGAAAATCCAGACAGCAGATCCCTTCCAAAACTGAGATTCTATTATCCTACGATTCTAACCACACATCTTTTCACACTTCCATATGCCTCCCTTTATTTCTCTTGTTCCTGACTTTTTCAAAATTTTTACTCCAAGATTTGTTATATGACACTTTTGGCTAAGAAGTGCATATTCCCAAGTTAGAGGGCTTCTGAGTTGAATTTAAACCTACATCGATTTCTTCTTGAAATGCTTCGAGCTGAGTCTTTTTTAAAGTCTTCTTATTTAGAGAAAGATATTTAAGTTGGTCTCTTCTCAGTTGTATCATATATTAAAGTTGAGTTTAGAAGACTTTTTCAATTAAGAATAAAACTTTCCTTAGTCTTTTCTATATTTAAGCAGGTTCATATGTTGGAGACATTTGATTAGGCATATTTATCCCATTATAGTATTATTTAATTTTCATTCAAAGCTTTGAAGTTTTGGATAATAGGAACTTTAGAATTCCTGAAGTCTTTGGGAAATCACTTACTTAGTTCCAGAGTTTTTGAAAAAATCTCTTTTGAGAAAACCAAGTGCTTTTGAGACACCACTTTTTTGTGTAAAGCATAGCTGCAAATAAAACGTTGGTAATTCTGCATTTTTTTTCCTTTGTGTCTAGCTAGAAACTGACTTCTAAAGTTTGTGTCTAGAAAGAAACGGAAGCAACTCATCCTTGTCAAAATACACAATTTTTAAACGTTTTACAAATATTTTTGTGACCTCAACACCTTTCTCTGCTCCCGCCCCTGGATCCATTGAGTGGGCAGCTTGGCCCCACTCTCTATGATCATAGTTGATTGACTTTTGGAAGAGGTAGACATCTGACCCAAAGTGAACCTGTCTATGAACTAGCCAGCACCTAGGACATGTATGGACCGGCTCAAAAAGATAGCGGGATCAACCACTTTCTTCTCTAAGAGAATGGAACTAATACACAAGGAGGGAGGTTTCTAATTGGAAAGCCTAAGGATGGAGCTGAGGTGCATCAATGACAGTGCTAGGCTCTATGAGCCTACTAACTTCTGATAGTGGATTACCATGAAATATCTCTTATCACTTCTCACATTAAACTCCCCTGGAAGCCAGTGTGAGGAGCCTTTGGTAAACATAAGTAAAGACAAATAATAGCAGGCAAATGTACACATGTCATCATCCATAATTTGAGTTTTAGAGCACGTTATTGATATGCTCTAAATGGTAAATGCTTAGAAGATCTTCCAAATAATTATATTAGACATGAGTTGGCACAGTGTTTAGCACAAGATTGATTCTCCATCAGTATTTTTTAATGACTCAACCAATGACTAAATGAGCTATAATCCAACCATATTTGACATGAATAATGTCCATATTGTGGAATAACTTCCACATTGTCAAAAATTTTTACAGGGGGCCAGCCCCGTGGCCAAGTGGTTAAGTTTGCCCACTCTGCTTTGGCGGCCCAGGGTTTCACCAGTTCAGATGTTGGGAACAGACATGGCACTGCTCATCAAGCCATGATGAGGCGGTGTCCCACATAGCACAGCCAGAAGGACCTACAACTAGAATACACAACTATGTACTGCGGGCCTTTGGGGAGAAGAAGAAAACAAAAAAGGAAGGTTGGCAACAGATATTAGGTGAAGTGCTAATCTTTAAAAAAAAAAAAGAAAAGAATAAAAAAAATTTTACAGGTCCATTTTCATTCTGTCTCATATGATTTCTTTACATTTCTATAGTATGGTCTACATCCTTGAAAAGTGTGGTCTGTGGACCAGTATCATCAGCATCACCTGGAATATTGTTAGAAATGCAGAATCTCAAGTCTGACCTCAGCTTGACTGAATCAGAATTTGTATTTTAACAACATCTCCAGTGACATCTGTAAACACTAGAATATGACAAGAAATTGCTGTAGAATATGGAGGCTACTGTAACAGAGATTAATCAGTTCAATGGTTCTCAACTCTGGATACAGCAAAATCACCTAATGTCCTTTAAAAAATACTGGGCCCAGGCCCTACCCCAAACCAATTAAATTAAACTCAGATCCATTGAGTTAGGTAATGAGAATTGAGCCCAACATTGCATGGGGACTACACTACCACACCAATGGTACATGGTCACATTATATATAATATATATGATATATATAATATTATATATAGACGCTTATCTCTATCTATAACTCTATCTGTATTTGTGTCTCCATTGGTATAAATGAAGAAGGGAGAAGTAAATTAAAGAAGGGATAACACCAAGGAAGTAAATCCTACTGGAGAAACTGACAACTTGAACTGTGATTTAAAGAAGGTAAAAAATAGTTTGGTTAAAACAGAAATAATATTTGGAGCAGGCTGGAGATCAATGCCAGATTACAATAAAGGAGTATTTATAGAAGTGGCTGACAGGTAAAGCAACTGATCTGAGTGGGGAAGTTGCAATTTATAAACCAACAAACAGAAACTGGAGATAACAACTCAGCCTTGAAAAATAAGTAAGATCAAATAATAACTACACTGCAAATCTGTTGAGAATTTTCCTATACTTAGATTAAGACTTAAGTGGTTTGCAGAGGACATCAATCACTTAAAAAGTATTTTTCTTTACCCTGGTTTTGTACAAGAAAAACTTTCATTATGAAAAACTGGGAAAGAGAAGAAGTAGAAAAAAGAAAACACAAAGCAGTCATTATCCCATAATCCAGAGAGAACTATATTTAGCATTTTATTATATGTCCTTCTAGGAATCTGTGTGTGTGTGTATTTCATATTTCCTTGGTCTTGGATGCCTTTGCTCTTAAGGTGCCTTGTTCATTTAATAACATTTTTACTAAGAAAAGAAAAATGTACACATTTTTATTTTTACTAATTGAAAACAGGTTATTTTTTCTGTGAAACATAATGCATTCTTCTAAATCTTCTATTTTATTTAATCTAAATATTGTTATAAATTGCTCTGAGCCCCCAGTAGCTATCAGCAGCAGTAGATTGACATGCTGCTTTTCATAATCCACACCTGTGATCATTACTCCTTCATCCCTTATAGAACTGAAAATATAATTTTGAGATATACTGAAAAATATCAGGATTCTTCTGCATTTCCCGTTTGGTTAAAATCAGTCCAGGGTTTTCTTTAACTAGAATGCTTGGTTTCTCTTGACTGTCAGCCAGAGTTTTTGACACGTCGCTATCATGGCCTGAGTAAAAGTCCTTCATCATAATCAAATTGGTCATGCCACCTCTTCTAGCTTTGAAAATTTTAAGACCAAGATCAAATTCTATAGACTTATGTGTGACCAACCGAGTGCATGGCAGGCAATCTTCTGCATACAAAATAATCTTTGTTTGAAGTATGCACCTAGAATAATTTTAAGACATTAAAAGCAATAATTTGCAATTCAAATTTATGTTAAAATACACTGCTTGTACTTCTCCAATAAAAATAACTCAGTGAGGTGGAAATCAGATGAATATCTCTGTACATAAATTTTGATTCTGATTTCTGATTATTTTTATGACACGTTCTTTGACAATCTAAACCCAAAGTACCTTGTTATTTTGTTTTGTCTTGAATGTCTTTGATTACTAGTGAAATTGAGCATGGCTTATGCTTATTGGTCATTGGCGTTTCTCCTTCTGTGAATTGTCCTGGAAATGCCCTCTATTCATTTTCCCTGAATGTGTTTGTTTTTTAATATGCATTCTTTTTCATTAAATTTTTTTTAAAGATTGGCACCTGAGTTAACAACTGTTGCCAATCTTTTCTTCTTTCTTTTTCTGCTATTTCTCCTCAAATCCCCCCAGTACGTAGTTGTATATTTTAGTTGTGGGTCCTTCTAGTTGTGGCATGTGGGACGCAAGCTCAACGTGGCCTGATGACCTGTGCCATGTCCGCACCTGGATCCCAACCAGCGAAACCCTGGGCCGCCAAAGCAGAGCAGGTGAACTTAACCACTTGGCCATGCGGCTGGCCCCTAATGTGCAAACAATCTTATATATTAAGGAAAGTAGCATTTGCTTATCACATTTGAGGCATATGTGTTCCTCTTGTTTGACTACTAAACCTCTGTTTCTGTGTGCATAAAAAATATTTATGTAAGTTCAAGAAGTCAAATAAATCAATTTTTTCACTAGGATTTTTTTCAAGGATTTTGTACTTGGGAAGTTCTTTCTCCATTCTGAGATCAGATAAAACAAAATTTTAATGTATTTCATTTTGAAATGTATTTTTGTTATAGTTTTATATTTATGTGTATCTCTTTGATCCAACTGGAACTTAATGTATATTATATAAAGCTCCACTTCTGCCCAAAGGAAATCATTCATATAATTCATCCCCCTCTGAATGATTTATGATACTTTGCCTTTTATTATATTAGGTTATGTAACCTAATATATGTAACAAGGTATGTTTTGGATTTTCTGGATTTTACTTCTTCCCAGTAGATCCATATGTTTTTTCTTATATCAGTAGCAGACAATTTTAATTGTTGTAGTATATCAGTTTGGATTGTATCCAACTGTAATAAAAATCCCTACTACAAGGAAGGCATTATTTATTTTATGCACTCAATGATAAGTCAAGGGGTTGGTAGCCCAGGGACGATTCAGCTGCTCAAGTTACCAGCAGGAACTCAGAATTCTTCTCTCTTCTCTGTTTAACAATGGCTACCACAACTCCAGCCACTATACGCTCAACTGCATGAAGAAGGAAAAAAAGAAAGAGGCAACGTCTATGGAACAGGATCATCTCTAGCTGCAAGAGAGTCTAGGAAATTATAAGAGGATTTTTTGGGGGGTTTTGGTTTTGTTTGTTTGCTCGTTTTGCTTTTACAGTCTAAGTAGAATGTGGCAAGACAAAAGGGATTAAAAGCAGTGTGAGTGAGCAACATATAGCATATGTCACATGTGTCTTTATACTATGTTTGATATCTTTCAGGAAAAAAAGCTTCCCTTACTCTTTCAAATTCTCATAGCTTTTCTGTTTATCCTTCCTAATGGATTTTGGAATTGAGATGTCAGATTTTATTAGGTTTTTGATTAGAATACATCACTCAAAAATATAGTACATTTTTATTTATTTATATCTTTCAGTAACTTTAAGGTCTATTCAGTTCTTAAGTTATTCTCAGAAATTTAGTTTTTGGGGCTTGTTTTGTGAAAATTACCCGTTTTTTCATGTAGCTTTTAATTAGTTGTGAATTGATTAGCTATTGATTTGAGGTTACCTATTGCGTAAGTAGATATACAACTGTAACTTTATTAGATGTAATACTTTTTCCTTGATTTGATATTGCTTTTTTTCCCCAGGTTTGCTGTATAGAATGTTTTGCTTAACATTATTTTTGGCATACATTTGGAAAATGGCCATCTTGCTTTTAAGTTTGTTATCATTAAGCATAAATTTAATCAAGGAAGTTATTGATATGTGAAACTAGATTTTAATCTTGAAGAGAAAAATATTGTGATGGTTAATTTTATGTGTCAACTTGACTAGGCTATGAGATACCCAGATATTGGGTTAAATGTTATTCTCGATATGTCTGTATGGGTGTTTCTAGATGAAATTAACATTTAAATCTGTAGACTAAGTAAAGTAGATTGCCCTTCCCCATGTGGGTGGACCTCATCCAATCCATTGAAGGCCTGGATAGAATAAACAAGGCTGAGTAAGGGAGAATTAGCTCACTCTACCTGACTGTCTTCATGCTGGAACACAGGTCTTCTCTTGCCTTTAGACTTTGACTGGCACTTACACTATTGGCTCTCCTGGTTCTCAAGCCTACAGACCCATACTGGAACAATACCATCAACAATCCTGGGTCTCCAGCTTGCCAACTGCAGATCTTGCATAATCGTATGAGTCAGCCTCCATAATCATATAAGTCAATCTTGAATTCATTTCCATACAATAACAATGAACTATCGTGAAAGAGAAATTAGGAAAGAAATCCCTTGTGCAATAGCATCAAAAACAATAAAATACTTTGGAATAAATTTAACCAAGGTGATGAAAGACTTGTATACTGAAAACTGTTAAGACACTGATGAAAGATATTGAAGAAGCCACAAATAAATGGAAAGATAACTTGTCTTCTTGGATTGGAAGAATTAATATCGTGAAAATGTTCATACTATCCAAAGTGATATATATATTCAATGCAAGGCCTACCAAAATTCCAATGTCATTTTTCACAGAAATAGAAAAAAGTATCCAAAAATTTGTATGGAAGTGCAAAAGACCCCAAATACCTAAAGCAATCCTGAGAAAGAACAAAGCTAGAGGTATCACACTGTTGATTTAAAACTATATTACAAAGCTATGGTAATAAAACAGTATAGCATTGGCATAAAACAGGCATATAGACCAGTGGAACAGAATAGAGAGGCCAAACATAAACCCACACATATATGGTCAACCAATTTTTGACAAGGGTGCCAAGAACACACCTGGGGAAAAGACATTCTCTTCAATAAATGGTGTTGGTAAACCAGATAAACACATGCAGAAGCCTGAAATTGGACCACTGTCGTACACCACTCACAAAAGTTAACTCAAAATGGATTAAAGACTTAAATGTAGGACCTGAAACTATAAAACTAGAAGAAAACATAGAGAAAAAGATCCTTAAAATTGGTCTTGGCGTGACTTTTTGAATTAGACTCCAAAAACACAGTCAACTAAGGCTAAAATAAACAAGGGGAACTATATCAAACTAAAGAGCTTCTGCCCAGAAAAGGAAATAATCAATAAATTGAAAAGGCAACCTACAGAATGGGAGAAAATATTCACAAACCATGTGTCTGATAAGAAGTTAATATCCAAAATATATAAACAACTCATACAACTCAATAGCAAAAAAACCCAAATAATCCCATTAAAAATGGGCAATTGACCTGAATACACATTTTTTCAAAAAGATATAGAACTGGCCACCAGGCACAAGAAAAGATGCTCAACATCACTAATTATCAGAGAAATGCAAATCAAAACCACAATGAGATATCACCTTACACCTATTAGGATGGCTACTATCAAAAAATAAGAGAGGGGCCGGCCCCGTGGCCAAGCGGTGAAGTTCATGCGCTCTGCTTCTGTGGCCCAGAGTTTCACTGGTTTGGATCCTGGGCATGTACCTAGCATCGCTCATCAGGCCATGCTGAGGCAGCATCCCATATAGCAGAGCCAGAAGAACCTACAACTAGAATACATAACTATGTAGTGGGGGGCTTTGGGGAGAAGAAGAAAAAGAAAAAAGATTGGCAACAGATGTTAGGTCAGGGCCAATCTTTAAGAAAAAAAAAAGATAAGAGATAACAAATGTTGGCAAAAATGTAGAGAAAAGAGAACCTTTATACATGTGTTCGTGGGAATGTAAGTTAGTATAGCCACTATGCAAAACAGTATGGAGGCTCCTCAAACATTAAAATAGAGCTGCCACATGACCCACCAATCCCATTGCTGAGTATATAGCCGAAGGAATTGAAATGAGTATCTCAAAGAGCTATCTGCACATCCATGTTCATTGCAGCACTATTCATACCCAGTAGTCATGGAGCACATCCCATGGCCCACCTGGGCAGGGAGCCAAGCCAGCAGTCCTGCACAACTGTTGAACACAGCCTCTGGCCCCACCACCCAGGGAGCCTGAATGGTGATCCTGAGCCATCTCAGAGCCCAGCCTGTAATACTTCCCAGTGGTGGAGCCCAGCCTACAATCCCACTCAGCAGTAGAGCCAGCACATGGCCCTGCCAGATGGCTGAACACAGCCTGAGGCCTCACCTAGGCAGGGAGGCCAGTCAGTGAACCCACTCAATTGTAGAGCATAGCCTGTGGCCCCATTGGACGAAAGAGGCTGAACAGAGACCCTGCCGAACAGCAGAGCTCCACCCAGCTCGAGCCAACTGTGGGGTAGAGCTGAAAGCCCTTCCCAAGCAGAGAGCCTCCCCAACAGCAGAGCACAACCAACGGTCTAAAGGATGGCAAAGCCAAGCTTGTGCTACTGCTCACTTTGGGGTACAGCTTGGAGTCCCACCTGATTGCAGAGCACACCCTGTGGCCTCACCCCACCAGGAGCGATTGTGGAGCACAGCGCACAGTCCTGTCCAATTGTGGAATTCAACAAGTGGCACTGACCTGCCAGGGTACACAGCCTGTGACCCTGCCTGACCAGATGTGATTGCAGAGCCCAGCTAGTGGCTCCACCTCACTGCAGAACACAGCCAGCAGACCGACCCGACCTCAGAGCACAGCCAGCAGACCTACCCGACCTCAGAGCACAGCCAGAAGACCGACCCGACCTCAGGACACAGCCAGCAGCACCCTCTCCCAATGTCAAAATGGATTAAAGACTTAATGTAAGACCTGAAACCATAAGACTCCTCAAAGAAAGCATAGAGAAAAAGCTTCTTGACATTGGTCTTGGCAATGATTTTTTGGATATGACAGGCAACGAAAGCAAAAATAAACAAGTGGGGACTATATAAACTAAAGCTTCTGCACAGCAAAGGAAACCATCCACAAAAAGGCAACTTACTGAATGGGAGAAAATATTTGCAAATCATATATCTGATAAGGGGTTAATATCCAAAATATATAAGAAACTCATACAACTCAATAGCAAAAAACACAAAAAATCCTATTAAAAAATAGAAGAACCGAATAGAGATTTTGCCAAAGGAGACATACAGATGGTTAACAGGTACATGAAAAGATGCTCAACAGCACTAATCACCAGGGAAATGCAAATCAAAACCATAATGAGATATCATCTCACACCTGTTAGAATAGCTATCATCAAAATGACAAGAGACAAGGGGCCGGCCCAGTGGCGCAGCGGTTAAGTTCACACGTTCTGCTTTGGCAGCCTGGGGTTCACCGGTTCAGATCCCAGGTGCGGACATATGTACCGCTTGTCAAGCCATGCTGTGGCAGGCTTCCCACATATAAAGTAGAGGAAGATGGGTATGGACGTTAGCTCTGGGCCAGTCTTCCTCAGCAAAAGCAGGAGGATTGGCGGCAGATGTTAGCTCAGAGCTAATCTTCCTCCAAAAAAAAAAAAAAACCAACTACAAGTGTGATCCAACTATTCCATTTCTGGGTATTTACCTGAAGAAAACAAAAACAGCAACTTGAGAATACATGAAAATATATGCATCCCCATGTTCATTGCAGCATTATTTATAATAGCAAAGACATGGAAACAAAGAAAATGTGATATATAGTCATGTACTGCATAACAACATTTCAATCAATGACAGACCGCATATACAGCAGTGGTCTCATAAGATTAGTACCATACAGCCTAGGTGCATAGTAGGCTGTACCATCTAGGTTTGTGTAAGTGCACTCTATGATGTTTGCACAATGATTAAATGACCTAACTGCATTTATCAGAATGTACCCCATCATTAAGTGATGCAGTGGTGTATATATACACATAATACTATGGACTATTATTCAGTCATAAAAAATAAGGAAATCCTGCCATTTGCTATGACTTAGATGAATTTTGAGGGCATTACGTGAAGAAAAATTATCCAGACAGAGAGACAAACACTGTATGATCTCATTTAAATGTGGACGTAAAAAACTGAATTCATAGAAATTGAAAATAGATTGGTAGTTGCTGGAGGGAAAGATGGAGACAGGGGAAATGGGTGAAGGTGGCCAAAGACTGCAGACTTCCGAGTGTAAGAGGAGTAAGTTCTGAGGATGTAATGCACAGCATGGTGAGGAAAGCTGTGTACTTGAGAGTTGCTAAGAGAGTAAATCTTGATTTCTCACCACACACACACATAGAAAAATAGTAACTACGTGAGGTGATGTATGTGTTAACTAACCTTATTGTGGTAATCATTTTGCAATATATATGTGTATCAAATCATCACTTTTTACATCAGAAACTTACACAATGTTATATGTCAATCATATCTCAATAAAACTGATGGGAAAATAAATAAATAAAACAATTGCCATACTTACTTCCATATCTTCAACGGAGTTCAAATTTCTCTGCTAATCCTTTCCAGTCACTTTTGTTTTACCTTCTCAAGTTCTTTAGTTTTTCCTTAAATTTGTGTTGTCTGTCATGGAACACCTGAGGATGGCATTCTGTGGTCCTCTCAGGTAAACATCAGTCATAATCCTTTTCTGCTGGGAGGTTGGAGTGTTGCTGCCTTGTTGCCATCATTTACTGCTTTTGAGGAGTACTCTGAGGCCAACTTGATTTGTTTCTCTTTATGGGCCACCTGCATATGTCCTCCTACATGCTTTTAGAATCTTCTTCTAATCTTTCAATATTCCACCTGAGCATCTTTTTATCATTGTTTTTCTCATAACAGAAAGTGCAGTCTCAACTTTTAGATTCAAGTTTTATTTATTTGGATCTGTAAATCATGCTTCTGTTTGTTTGATTATTGTTTGTATGTCTTATATTTCACCTCTTTGGAATTCCTTTAGTCTGTGGTTTGGATCTCTTACACTGAGCCTCCGAGCCAGCCCTCATGGCCTAGTGGTTAAAGTTCGGTGCACTCTGCTTCAGCCCAGAACTACACTACTCGTCTGTCAGTAGCCATGCTGTGCCAGTGGCTCACAGAGAAGAACTAAAAGAATTTACAACTATACACAGCTATGTACAGGGGTTTAGGCAAGACAAAGGAAGAAAAAAAAAGGAGGAAGATTGGCAACAGATGTTACCTTAGGGTGAATCTTCACCTGCAAAAAAGAAAAAAAAGAGAGACATTTAAAACAAAACTGAGCCTCTTTTTATATCTATTTATAATTTTACACTGTTTCTGGGAGGATTCTTTTTCCTTCAAAAGTTTAATATTTTCAGCATCAAATCTATTATTTGTGTTCTAAATCAATTATTAATTTGTTAATTATGTGTTCATGTCCTTTCAAATTGTGGATTATCCTTTAATTACAACTGATTATTTCAGCTTCATTGATGAAAACACCTCTCAAATCATGTTGAAAAATAGAAATAACTCAAATGTTTTCTAAGATTTTTCACCTTTCTTTTGTTAAATATATTTCAAAAGGAGATGGACTTTGTGATTCTTTTGCAACACAGCATCCCTTTAGTGAGACCATGATCATTCCCTTCTTTTCCTTAAAGAGGGAGGTGAATGCTTATTGGTATTGTGTATCAGCTAGCTACTGCTGCATAACAAGCTACTCCAAACTTATTGACTTAAAACAATAGCCACATTTCAAATCTCTATTTGCCTCAAGTTTTCTACTCTCTCATTGGTCAAAGCAAATCACATGTCAGCTGAGCTCAACGTCAGAGTGAGAAAGGACTAGAGAGTTATACGACAAGGGTGTATATATAGGGAGATCATTATCTGAGATCATTAATGTAATCACTATGCTAAATATTGGCTCATATTTATGTAGTAATTGAAGGTCTTTGTGATCTATGTGTTGTTTTGTCCAAACTATATATTAGGACAAAAATTCCATAAAGGTTGTGATATGTCAATGATATTATCCTTAATTTCTGTCTCTGATGCAGGTTTTCCCGAATTTGCATGTTTCACTGTAGTTGTTGTTGTTGAGATGCACAGATCTTTAGTTCAATGAGTTCTAAGAAATGTTCACAGTCATTTAAGTATCATCCAACAATTAAGATACAGAACTTTTCCATTATCCAGGAATATCCCCTTGTGCCTCCTCCCATGTAACCTTCCTCATGCCAAGGTAAAGACATTTTGACCAGAAACTATTTTGCCTCTTCTTAGAAGTCTTCTTAGAAGTTCCCTTTGTCCCTCACCATAATACCTTTGAGATTTATCCATGTCACTGCATGTATCATTAATTTGTTCCTCTTCATGGCTGAGTAGTATTCCAGTGTTTGAATATACCACAGTTTGTTTATCTATCTTCTTGTTGATGACATTTGATTTGTTTCCAGTTTGGGGCTGTTATGAATAAGGCTGCAACAAATATTTCCAAATTAGCCTACTTACTTCTGTTGAATTTCTAAGGAACAATTGCCTATAATTCAGCTCTGGAGGATTCTTTCAGTCTTTAAAAAAAAGGAATGAAAGTGTTCAAAATGCCTTAGCATTGACCTTAATTTTGAAAGATTGCTACTATCAATTTCGAAAGTAGGACCTCGTGAATATTAAAAGTGGAAAGTATGTTTCTAGAAAAAAGTAGTATTTAATCAATAAATATAAGGACTAACAATCTGAAGGGAGATCTCTATGGCATAATATGTGTCTCTGTCCTTGATTCTGTCAGGGATAGAGTCTCTTCTCAGTTCAACATTTTAGAAATAAAAACAAAGCACTCTTATTTATCATCTCTATAGATGATATGACATGACGCTGAGGATAAAGGAGCAGTTAGCTAATACGGTGCATAATAGAATCAAATTGGGAACGATATGTAAAATAGCAGGAAAAAATCTGCCAGAGGAGTTTGTAGGGATGCTTCCAGAAGCAGGTAGGAACTGACATTTGATCAATAGCTCCCAAACTGGACTGTAGGGATTGAAATGACCTGGTTAGAGAAACAACCTGAAAGAGGTAGAAGAATGTAAAGAAAATGATGTTACAGGGGCCGGCCCCGTGGCCGAGTGGTTAAGTTCTCGTGCTCCACTTCGGCAGCCCAGGGTTTCACGGGTTCAGATCCTGGGCGCGGACATGGCACCGCTCGTCAGGCCATGCTGAGGCAGCATCCCACATGCCACAACTAGAAGGACCTACAACTAGAATATACAACTATGTACTGGGGGCCTTTGGGGAGAAGAAGAAGGGGAAAAAAAAGAAGATTGGCAGCAGATCTTAGCTCAGGTGCCAATCTTTAAGAAAATGACGTTTTAAAAATTAAAAATTGCTATTCTCTACTATAATCATGGGCATTATGATTCAGTAGGTTAAGGATGGGGCAAAGAAGCAACATTTTTAAAAAGCACCCCAGGTAATTTTGAGATATTTATTTGTACGAGAATTTATGACTTTCTGAATTGGATGCCTCCTAAGGCTCCTTTTAAACTGAAGGCACTACATTTCTATTAATAGTTTGAATGCCTTCTGATGTCCTTGAATTATGCTGGACTCAGATGTTATCTTAGGTATGCCAAAAGGAATTTACAACGACGTGACACTACTTCTTTCAAAAGACAAGGGAACAACATAAGGACACAGGCAAGGATTAGAAGATTAGAGGAGATGTGTGGATAGAGGAAATAAGACCAAGAAGAGATGATAACAAAATAATTCCTCAGAGCTTGGCCTCTGCTTTTATAAATTCTCAGTGTTTCTAGATGCAGAAAATGTGAGTGAATTTCTTATCATTGTTTGAAAAATGGATAGGCATTTCTCTTGTGTTAAGTGGATGTAAATAGAGTGAAGTATAGATTCTGCGCCAGCAACCTAAGCCATAAAAATGTAATTGCTCCCAAATTGAGATACATTATCAATTCCTAGTCTAATAGTGGTTCAGAATTAAAGGTCATTAATCAGCATGTTTGACATAGGCAGAAATATGGAGCAATAGTAATAGGTTTTTAAAAATAGAGAATCTAAATACAAGTTATCATTTTTTAACTACCCACTGTGGGATAGGTCTTGTGCTGGGGACTTTGCTTACTGTGTCTCTATTCTCTTTTTTGTTTTGTTTTTTGAGGAAGATTAGCCCTGAGCTAACATCTACCGCTAATCCTCCTCTTTTAGCTGAGGAAGATTGGCCCTGAGCTAATATCCATGCCCATCTTCCTCTACTTTATATGTGGGATGCCCGCCACAGCATGGCGTGAGAAGCAGTGCGTAGGTCCGCACCCAGGATCCAAACAGGCAAACCCCGGGCCGCCAAAGCAGAACATGTGAACTTAACCACTGCACCACCAGGCCAGCCCCTTTGTCTCTATTCTTTACTAAGTAGTCCTGTAAATAGATGTGGAGTCTAGAATAATAGACTGAGTAATGTAGTAGAAGGAAATCTAAAAACAATATTGTAGTCCAAACTGTGCCACTAATTGGGTGATCTCTGTCTTACATAACTACTTAACTCTCTGAATTTAAAGTCTGCAGAATGAAGAGTAACTTCGAGCTTTATAACAGTGTATTAATTATTAATGAGGCTCACCTAGGCCATGAAGCTGCAACAAACAACCCCGTTAGCTCAGTGCCTGACACAATAAAAGTTTTTCACTCATACAAAGGCCACCATAGGTCTGCCTGACTCTCCATGTTAGCTTTTCTCCAAGCGGTGATTCGGTCATCCAAGCTGCTTAGATCCTCTTGTTCCACCATTTCAACTTGAGGAAGAGAGACCCAGAGAAGGTCCAGGGGCTTTCCATTGCCTCTAACCATAAATGACACCTCATTTCTACTCACCTGTCATCAAGTAGAACAAGTCACATGGCCCCACCTAAGTGCAAGGTAGCTAGAACATAAAAAGTCTTCTATACGTCCAAAAAGCAGAAGAACTAGGTTTTGGTGAGCCTTACTAAGGGCTCTTCTCTCTAAGTGCTCAAACTGCATCTTCTCTTTAAATACATGAGTATTATAGCCTGAGGATACTTGGTTAAGACCATTGATTCCAACATTTTATAAATGGTAAGGGTAATTACCGAGGTTCTGATGAGTGTTTATTTTTTGTAACATTATAATAATAATTATTATTACAACAACCAATTTCAGATATAACAATACACTAAAAACAATTGAGATAATAATAATAACAATAACATTTATGAGCACTTACATTGTGCAGGCATTGAGGCTGAGTGCTTTAAACAGATTAAATTATTTCAATCTCACAACTCTATGAAGTACGTATTTTTCTAATTATTTCACAGCTTAAGAATAACAATAGAAGCAAACATTTAACAGGCCTTAGGTTAGGTAATATACCCGTAATTAAATCATTAATATATGGCCAAGCCAGACTTTAACTATGTCTGACCTCAAAGGTCATATTCATAACCAAGTCATACTTTGTTTCATGAACAAACGGGGAAACTGAGGCTCAGAGAAGCATGTGTCCAGACTAGTGTCACTCATCCTGAAGATTGTGAAGCTAGAACGCATGTACCCTTTGGGGTCGGAATATTTATTCTTCGTTTCTTCTGTGCCTGAGTCACTTAGGAAAAGCAGAGTGACGCTGAGAAGAGCCTCTACAGCAGAAGTCCATCTGTTACACTCACTTCACGCACTTCTGGCTGCCAAAACCTTGGCCATGACTCTTGGATCTATAGTCTCTCTGAGATTTCTTCTCTCTGGGCTTTTTCTTTAACCATTTCTACAGTATTGAAGCACACACAGAGTCCATTCAAGGGCACATCTTTTTCGACTAGAGCACAAAAGAATTTTGGAGTACAAATCTCCTATTTTTAAAAATTACAGAATCTATTCTCTTGGTCAAGGGTTTCTGCTTGAGGAGCAACTATATCACCAGTCAGTAAGTGTTTGTTGAGATGAATGAATTTTAACATCAACTAACCTCAAAAACACTCTAGTGAAAGGAATATGATGCAAAAGACTACATATTGTATGATTCCATTATATGCAATGTCTATAAAATGCAGATCTTTAGACAGAAAGTAGATTAGTTGTCTGGGAATGAAGATGAGAGCAGAGATTGACTACAAATGGGCACAAGAGCTCTTTCTGGAGTGATGGCAATGTTCTAAAACTGAATTGTGGTGGTTGTAAAACTCTATAAACTTACTAAAACTTGGCGAATTGTCCCCTAAAATTGAGTGAATTTTACAGTATGTAAATTGTACCTCAATAAAATTGTTTAAAGAAAGAACATATTCCCTTCATTAAATAAGAACAGGACACTATGAAATAGAAACAATAAGAACAAGAAGGAACTCTTAGAAAGCAAACATGATTTTTAAAATAATTTTTTTTAATTTAATAGAAGTTTGAAATTGAAGTCAAGGCAATTTTCTAAGATATGGAATTGAAAGACTGAGACATAAAAGATAAAAAAAACTAATTCAGGAATTATGACACGTGACCAACAGGTGTTCCAGATAGAGAGGGAAAAAAAGTAGGGGAAATTTTATTTTTTTATTTTTTCTCTTTTTTTTTAATTTTTTTTTTCAGATGTACATCATATTTCGAATTCTGTATACATTACATCATGTTCACCACCTGAACACTAATTATAGTGCATCCCCTCACATGTGACCCTAATCACCCCTTTTGCCCTCCCCCCTTCCCCAATGGTAACCACCAGTCCAATCTCCAATGCTATGTGGTTTTTTTTTTGTCGTTTTTATCTTCTACTTATGAGTGAGATCATATGGTATTTGACTTTCTCCCTCTGACTTATTTCACTCAGCATAATACCCTCAAGGTCCATCCATGTTGTCAAAATGGCTGGATTTCGTCATTTCTTATGGCTGAGTAGTAGTCCATCGTGTATAAATACCACATCTTCTTTATCCATTCGTCCCTTGATGGGCACCTAGGCTGCTTCCACGTCTTGGCTATTGTGTATAATGCCACAATGAACATATGGGTGCAAGTATCTTTATGCCTTTGTGTTTTCAAGTTCTTTGGATAAATACCCAGCAGTGAAATAGCTGAATCATATGGTAGATCTATCCTTAATTTTCTGAGGATACTCCAAAGTGCTTTCCATAGTGGCTGCACCAGTTTGCACTGCCACCAGCAGTGAACAAGGGTTCCCTTCTCTCCACACCCTCTCCAACATTTGTTGTTTCCTGTCTTGTTAATTATAGCCATTCTGACCGGAGTGAAGTGATACCTCATTGTAGTTTTGATTTGCATTTCCCTGATAGCTAGTGATGTTGAGCATCTTTTCATATGCCTGTTGGTCATCTGTATTTCTTCTTTGGAGAAATCTCAAATTATACCACAAAGCCATAGTAACCAAAACAGCACGGTACTGGCACAAAAACAGACACACAGATCAATGGAACAAAATTGAGTGCCCAGAAGTAAACCCACACGTTTATGGACAGCTAATATTCGACAAAGGAGCCAAGAGCACACGATGGAGAAAGGAGAGTCTCTTCAATAAATGGTGTTGGGAAAACTGGACAGCCACATGCAAAAGAATGAAAGTAGACAATTCCCTTACACCATGCACAAAAATCAACTCAAAATGGATTAAAGACTTGAATGTAAGACCCGAAAACATGAGACTTCTAGAAGAAAACATAGGCAGTACGCTCTATGACATTGGTCTGAGCAGCATATTTTCAAGTCCCATGTCTGACCGGGCAAGGGAAACAAAAGAAAAAAATGAACAAATGGGACTACATCACACTAAAAAGTTTCTGCACAGCAAAGGAAACCATCAACAAAACGAAAAGACAACCTAACAATTGGGAGAAGATATTTGCAAACCACATATCAGATAAGGGGTTAATATCCGAAATATACAAAGAACTAATACAGCTCAATAAAAAAAAACCCAACAATCCAATTAGAAAATGGGCAAAAGATCTGAAGAGTGGGGAAGTTTTAAAATAAATAAGAGCAAAAGTTTTGCCGGGGCTGAAAAGAAGCGTGAGTCCTTCATATTTTAAGAGTCTACAGAGACCCAAGAAGAAGGAATGAAAAAACAGATGACTCTCTAGACATATTGCCATGAAATTTCAAAACACTGAGGGAATGGCCTTAAAATTTCCACAATGCAAAACACAGAAAATGAGAATCAGACAGGCAATGGCTGTCTAACAACACTAAATGCTGTTAGACAATGGAGTAATGGCATTTAACGTTCTGAGAGAGAATTGTGTTAAACCCAGACTATTATACTTACCCAAATTTTCAATGAGGGTAAGACAAACAAAAGCATTTTTAGCTATTAAAGGGCTCGGAACATTACCTCCCATACATTCTTTCTGAGAAGAACAGGGCTAGAGAGAAGGGAAATCATGGGATATAAGAAATAATGAAGCTTACTGAGGAGCTCAATGAAAATGTTTCCCAGCCTGACAGTTACACAGACTGTCTAGAAGCAATTGGTTCTAATTAAAATAGGAATCCTTGGACTCGAAGAAGAAAAGGGAATGGGATGGACTCCAAGCAATATACAATGATCACAGAGCTGTCTTATATTAGTAAAAAAATGGTGAAAATAAAAACAAACAAAAATATGTTTCTACTCTCAACAAGAGGGAGGTAAAATAATTAGAACAGTTAAGAAAGCTATAAAACTGCATAAGAAAGTTATGTCCAAATACAGTGTACAGTAAACTATCGCATGATTTTGAACAATAAAAGGATAAGGAAAGAAAATCCACTTAGCTGGGATGCTTTGAATTGCCTCCTTCAAGTGACACAGCAGTCAGGACGTTGCACTCATGGAGAATGAAATACAATCCTAGCACTCTATTTTGCATACATACATATTTATAATATATTTCTGTAAATATTATTTATTATTTTTCAACTGTGAGATATTTCATTGAAAAAATCCTCAGGTCTTAAATGCAGTTACAAAACAGAATATAAACATCCTTAACCTTGACATATAAAAGGAAAAGAGTGCAGGAGGAAAGAAGTGGGTACTAACATCCTCATCTAACATCGTGAGATGCTGAGGTATAATATCTAAAGTTGGTGAAACAAGAAACAGTTTAAACATGACATTTAAAGTTACAAAGACAAGCAAAAGAACTAAAATAATATCTATCAAAAATAGGATCAGGGAGATAGAAACTTGGTTGTTACGGAAGTAAATCCTCATCTTTCACAGTGAGAAGTTATGTGTTAAATGTAAAATCAAGAAATGGTGACATAAACATATTATTTAGAATATAGAGAGTTAACCACGTTAACAAAATTGTTAAAAGTGTTTGTCTTGATTCAATGCAATCCCAATTAAAATCTCAGCAGGTTATTCTGTGGATATTGACAAACTGATTCTAAAGTTTATGTAGAAAGGTAAAAGACCCAGGATAGTCAACACAATATTGAATAAGAGCATAGCTGGAGGACTGACACTACCCATCTTCAAGACAATGTAAAGCTACAATAATCAATATTATAATATTGGCAAAAACATAGACAAATAGGTCAATGGAACACAATAGAGAGTCCAGAAATAAACCCATATGAGCATATTCAATTTATCTTTGACAAAGGAGAAAAGTCAACACAATGCAGCAAACATAGTCTTTTCAAAAAATGGTGTTGGAACAACTGGACATCCACATGCAAAAGAACAAATCTAGACACAGATCTCACACCCTTTACAAAAATTAACTCAAATTGGATCATAAACCTAAATGTAAAACACAAAACTATAAGACTCCTAGAAGACAACAAAGGGCAAACCTAGATGATTTTGAGTATGGCAATAACTTTTTAGATACAACATCAAAGGCATAATTCATGAAAGAAATAATTGATGAGCTAGACTTCTTTAAAATTTAAACCTTCTGCTTTGCAAAAGACAACGTCAGGAGAATGAGAATACAAGACACAGACTGGCAGAAATATTTGCAAAAGACACATCTGATAAAGGGCTGTTATCCAAAATACACAAAGAATCCTTAAAACTCAATAGCAAAAAAACAAAAAACCTTATAAGCCAGTGGGCCAAAGACCTTAACAGACACCTCACCAAAAGAGATATTGCAGATGGCAAATAAGCATAGGAAAAGATGCTTCATATCACGTCATCAGGGAAATGCAAATTAAAACAACAATGAGATACCACCTTGCACCTATCAGAATGGGCAAAATCCAGAACACTGACACCACCCAATGCTGAGGAGGATGTGGAGTGACAGGAACTCTCACTCACTGCTGGTAGGAATGCAAAATGGTACAGCCACTTTGGAAGACAGTTTGGCAGTTTCTTACAGAACTAATACTCTTACCATACAATCCAGCAATCACACTCCTTAGAATTTACCCAAAGAAACTGAAAACGTCCACACCAAAACCTGCGCATGGGTGTTTATAGAACCTTTATTCATAATTGCCAAAACTTAGAAGCAACCAAGTTGTCCTTCAGTGAGTGAGTGGACAAACAACCTGTGGTACATGCAGACAATGAAATATTAGCACTAGAAACAAAGAGCTACTAAGTCATGAAAAGACATGGAGGAACCTTAAATGCATGTTACTAAATGAAAGAAGCCAATCTGAAAAGGCTGCATACTGTATGATTCCAACTATATGCCATTCCGAAAAGGGCAAAACTATGGAGAAAATAAAAAGATGAGTGGCTGCCAGGGGTTAGGGGATGAGTGTGTAAAGAGGGAGGGATGAAGAAGTCGAGCACAGAGGGTTTTCAGGGCAGTGAAAAGATTCTATACGATACCATAATGATGGACAGGTCATTATATGTTTGTCCAAACCCATAGAACGTTTAACACTAAGAAAGAACTGTAATGTAAACTATGAACTTTGGGTAATTATGATGTGTCAATGTAGGTTCATCAATGTAATAAAAGTACCATTTTGGTGGGAAGGCTATGCATGGGTAGGGGCAGCGGGTATGTGGGAAATCTCTGTACCGTCTCAATTTTTCTATCAACCTAAAACTTCTCTAAAAAAATAAAATCTTAAAAAATAAAATGGATTTTTTTTTAAGTGCTTGTCTTTGGGAACTGAAACTAGGGTTAGTACTGAGGAAGGGCTCATAATTCTTTAATCCCTGCATTCAGTCAGTGAAAGCTTACTGAGTACCACCATGTGCCAAAGCTCATTATTATTTTATTTTAACATTGTGAATACATTACATAAGAAACCTTAAAAATTGGAAAAGCAAAGTAAAATAAAAAATGAAAATAAATGACAAATACAATTTAGCATTTGCCGTGGGAAAACCTGTTCTATGACTGGAAATGTTTTAGAAATTTGCGTTTACGTGGTTGCATAATATATAACTTTGATTCTAGCTGAGTTACTACTTCAATTGCCTTTGTCCCTAGTTTAACTAGAAAGACTCAAATTAGAGCGTTCATTTTTACCCATACTTCTGGCTACTTTCATTGTTCATTTAGCACTTACAACTAATCAAGTATTTCTGAAACTCAGAGCCTAAATCAAGAGAGAAAAGTCTTATGGTATACACTGAATAAGGTATTTACTGGTTATTTATACAATCATTTACTTCCAAAAATAGTTTAAGGAATTTTATAACTGTAAAATGAGAATGTCAAAAGAGAGAAGGAGCAGCAATCATTATCTAGATGAAGCAATTTTTAAAATACCAATAGAAGAGAACCCTGCTGTGGCTTGCTTGTTGCATGCAGGCTCTGATAGGCCGCAGGTCATTTCAAGCTTTTTCAACTCTGGCTACTTGCAGAACAGACCTGTGCAACATGCTTTACATATACAGCCAGGAAATGCACAGCCAGGTATGCATTGCCCTGGTATGCACTGAGAAAGAAGTTTGGGGAATCCTTCCATTGTGAACATGGGTCAGAGCCTCCCACAGGCTTCCTTGTTCCCCACCCTTCCCAAGTCCTTCCATTTTTCCATAGAGAAGTTCCAAACAGGGCATGATACCATGACAATAACCAGTTCTGCACTACAGAGTTCTTCCTCCATAGCAGTTAATAACATGAAACGTGTCTCTGTGTAGTTTGTTTATGCAGTTTTTCTCAGCTGTTTCCTTGGGAGAACTGAACTGCAGCTTAGCCTTTCGTAACTTTTGCTCTGCTGTTAAAATTATCCCCAACTCACCCTCCTCTGTGCCTCTACTCTGTAAACCACTGTTCAATAAAAACCAAACTTCTCTCCCAAATCCCCACCACGAGCCTCCGTCCTGATCTACCGAGCACTTAATGCTTACTTTATTCTTCTCTTGGTCTTGGTGTAGCTAAAGAAAAAAGATGTGAAGTTCGATTTGTAGGAAACTCACAAGAATATGAAAATCAAAGTCCAGGTAAGAAAGCTTTGTTTAGACCAGAGACGGAGGCATTATATTGAAAGCTAAAAGCAGGAAGAGCTCACTTACACAATAGGGTTACATTATAGCGTTTATTTCCACCATTTTGGAGAAAACATTCTACCCTGCTACATATCCAATGCAGGGGAATCTGCAATTACCACGTAGCAAAAAAGAGTCTAAATTAAGAATAGATGATGAGGTCAATATTTGAGCCACTAATAGAAACCAATTAGCTTCCTCTCTGAATGAGTAGAATTTTCAAGAAGTTTCCTGCCATAAAGCCAAGGGTGGAAATACAACATAACTGCATTGTGATAAATGCACCTAGCTATTCCCATTGGTAGAACAGGGTTAACGACATTGAAGAAACTAGTTTCCATCAACGCTGTGCTGAAGGTAGTTCACAGGGAAATGGGAGCTTCTAACCTTTGATGGTGAAGTGTCCTGGTTGACACCAAGCGCCTTCTCACTCCCTCTGCTTGCTGTGCACCCGGGCTTCAATTGCCTGCTGTGTAAAATGGGACATCATAATCACACATCCGCACAGGCGGTTGTGATGAATAGGTGAATTCACACAAGAAGTGCCTGGCACATCACAAGCGTTCATTAAACATTAGCTGTAATAATAATTGTTATTACTTTACCTGCATTTGACGCAGGATGCAAAGTAATTAGCTGAGAAGAGAGTGCTGCAGCCATGGAGATCGAAGTGGGTGACCACAGTAAATCTTATTTTGTTAGCTGTTGTAAAATAGAAAAATCAAAAAGCATTTTTTAAAAATCAACCTGTTGATTTTTATTGCCACGTTCCCCTGCATTCATGGTGTCCAAATCTAGAAGACCACAAAGGTACAACAAGAGAAGGACCCACGTGAGGGTCAAGAGTACCTCTCACTTTCTCATGTTGAAAATGGCTGATTTGGCGGTTATGTGTTATTTCACAATGACCTAATCTAATATGTGACCTCAGAGTCAAGGTATACACAGTAGTGGGCTGCAGCCAGCCTGTATCAAGAATCAATTGTTAAATAGTCAAGAATTTTGCAAGCTGGTTGTTAAACCGCCGATAGCTTGAAATCAACCATGGTGGGAGTGTTTACACCACAGAAATCAGTAAAGCCTACAAGTTGGGGTCTTTTTTTTTCTCCCTGGAGAGCCCATTTACCGGCACACCACTGAGAACATGTGTGCTGTACAACACGTGGAAGAAAATGAGGACACTTCAAAGGTAGTGGCTGGTTCTTTCCAAAGTGTGTTTCCATCTTATCTAAATAATCTTCCCACCAAGTCTATGACAGCAGCAGAGCACTCATTGTTATTATTATTCCTATTTTACATTTTTGCAAACTGAATCAATGACGCAGAGTAATTAATAAACCAGAGTAATGCCTATCAGGGCAGAAGCAGGACTGAAACCCAAGTTGCCTGACTTACCACATTTGTTCTATCCTGGTTTTGAGATAAAGCATCATAGGATTTTATTTTTTGGCAACTTGGGACTTCCAATTAATTTTAAGAGATGCTACAATATTTTGTAAAGTAAAAAAAAAAAGAAAGAAACCATTCGAATTAAATATTCCATATATCACTTTTTTGGGGAGTTCGGGGTGGTGACGAAAGTTGAAGCCATGATAGATATTTCCTACAGATGTAAATATTTCATTTGTCAACATTAGGGGAACCCTATGCTGGTTGCCTTTGGATGTGGAAAGAGGATAACAAAGAAATGGAACATGTACACTTTTCCCTGAGGAAGACTCATTATAATCAGGAATCAGATATATGAAATGCTTAAGAATGTTTACAAAGCAAAATAACCAAAAACAAAACACAATTTTGTTCAAACTGGGAACCTAAGTGCTGAGAGGTTGATCAAAGGAGACCTCCCAGAGGAGAGAATTTTGAAGTGTGGTTTCAGGAGGTGTCAGCTAAACCTGAATTGCTGCAGAGGACAGGAGAGGACACTGCACCCGGTGTGAAGTACCTTCAGCCTTCTGGACATTGCTCTAGATAAGGTACCTCCCCTAGGGATGGGGAGAGGAAATTCAAAGCAGACAGTTCTATTATACTTTCCCAGAACGGTAAAGAACAGAGGTTGAAAATTAATAACCAAACAGATTAAAGCCTTGGATTTTCATTTTCCTTTCCACCACTTTCTTTAGTCATTTTTTACATTCCAGTGGATAAATCACTGTATCAGGAGTGAGAATATCTGAAAAGATTTTCCTATTGTTTTCTTTAGAGCTCCATGACATATTCTTGTGCCACAATTAACAAAAACCTAGCAGACAAATATTCAAATTCATAATCCAAATGGATCAGAATATGCTTATTTGCATCACAAAAAACCTCTTCATTTTATAAAAAGATTCACCGTAGTTTTATTAATTCATTTTTACAACAGGCATTTGTTAAGTTCCGACAATATTTCAGGCACTGTAGACACAAAACTGAATAAGACAGGATCCACTGAGCTCGCCGATCTCACAGAGTCCTGGAAGAGTCCAGGATGTTCTGGCATAATTACAGCCACACTCGATTGTTTCAACACAAGTGCAAACACTTCAGGAAGACAGAGATCAGGACAGGTAGCTCTTGCAGATATTGGGCAAGTTTACAAAAAGAAGCTGACGCCTAAAGTGGAAATGAATGTGTTCACTAGACAAAAAAGGATAGCTTTCTGAAAGGATGACAAAATAGAAAAGTGAGCAAGTATTTTAAAAAATCAATGTGTTGCCATGGTTTCCACTGCATTCATGGTTTTCCAATCTAGAAGACCACTTAGATATAATAACTGAAGGACTCATGTGATTCTCACTTTATGGCATGGGAGCAAAAAGACTGTCATTATAATTGGAGCAAGGAAATTGAAGGTTCTGGAGACAGAGATTAGGTATAGGCAATAAGAAATCACTGAACAGTTTTAGCAAGAACAGGAGTGGCATGCTCTGATTTGTAACTCTTTTAAAAAGAACATTTTAGAGATGATATAGAGGGTGGATTGAAAGGTAGAATTCTTTAAATAAAAGCTCCCTTATTACATTTAAAGTATGAAAAATCACATTTTACAAAAGTCCTGCTTGCATCCAGCAAGCCCTTAACTGGTCCCCTGCAGCAAGCAGGGCACACCTCTGCTCGGGCAGGTGCAGTCCGGGAAAGCGCAGGTGTTCCCCATGTTTTCATCCCTGTGCCTCCATTTTTCAGGGGCACAAAGCAGTTCTGCTTAGAGCAACTTGAAACCTGATAAGCTATGACTGATCTTGCACCATCCACATCGTAAATATTTTCAAAGTATCAAAACAATGGCTCCAAATGACTCAGACATATAAGTCCATGTCATTTATCTTCTATTTCCCCACAAAAATCTCTACAGTTCTTTGAAACCTTAAGGTGACTTGCCTTTTCCTTTGCTTTGAGATGCCGTGAATTCAGTCATCTCTGGGCTCTCTGCAAAGCTGGGATGGGATTCGCTTCACTCCTTCAGACAAACAAAGGAAAGCTTATAAGGAAATTTCTCAAAATGAGGGCAACAATACGTATGATAGGCCCTAGGTATTTTTCCAGGGAATTTCTAAATTGAGTTTAGAGTTTGCTTCTCATGGCTAGCATCCTGCTGAGTTAATGATTTTCAAATTTACAAGACATACAATAATAAAAATTGCTTCTGGAGATACTCTGAAGGACGGATGGAAGCCATGATTGTTCAGGTTAGCGCTTTGGAACTTGCTGGGATAGCCAGGGATCCCGGCAGGCAGTTTTATCCTTGTGTTTTAAATCATCTTAATTTGGAAATCATCTTTTGGCACTTATGACCCCAATGCTGCTCTGCCAGCATAGCAGATTACTATTCTCTTTATCATTATTTTACTTTTAAAAGAGGTGAGAGACGTTAGAAAACTCAATCGCAAACTTCTTGAACCAAAGAATCCAGGAAAATGACGCTCTGCCTTCCATTTACAAATAACCAGGTAGACCATATTTCAGGTCAGAAAGCCTGAAAATTGATTAGCTCTCCTTCTTCTTTCTTCTTTTATCTATTGTTGACAGATTCTTTTATGTTCTTAGCCAAGGAGGAGGGAAAGGGTGTCCGGCAATGGTGAATCGCCTAGGATTGACTCAGACCGTAAACTACTGAAAAATTTTCAGCTCTTGACTTTTAAAAAAATGCATCTATCTGTAAGGCTGCTCGCATTCATAATTTCATTTCAGTCACAGTTTTATTTATGACAGCTCAACTGACTTTAGGTTGTGACTCATTCCTTTAAGACCCAAAGGCTATTAGGCCTTTGTTGCATGGGAACTCAGGAGGCTCTGCCCAGATGCGGGTGGGTGGCTTTGAAAATTGTCAGTCAATGATGTTGGGGAGGGTGGTGGGAAAGCAGTGGCCTGGTCTACAGAATTATCCAAATATTTGTCTTAAAACACGACTTTAGTCCTTCTTATTGGATCAAGGCTAAATTCTCTACCTTAGGATCAATCCCTTCATTTTACCGGCCTCACTTGATCTCTCCAAGCTTCTGTCTTACTTTTCCCTGGTGCCAACCTTCTCATCAGCTGGTGCCCTAAGGTATGCCTATTCCCTGATTATTAAGGCCCATATTTTGTATCTTTGCCTTTGTTTCTCATTTCCAACCTAGGATACTCTGTTAAGCTCTCTCCATTAAACTAAATCCTCAAATTCCTTCAAGACCCAGAGTTTGAAAGCTCACCTTACCAAACTTACCCCATCCCTCAGAGACACTCTGGAACACTGCTAATACTCTAAATCCTTTGTCATGCATTTTTAGCCCTTTCATTCATAAATCATAGGACCTGAGAGCTGGAAGGGACCCTAGGGATCATTTACAGAAGGGGATAGTGAGGTCCAGAGAGATTAAGGAAATTTCCCCATGACACAAAACAGTAGGGTGAAGACTGAGGCTCCTGAAGACAGCCTTGAGGCCCAGTGATATCATGAGATGACTTCACTGTCGTCAAAGGATGATTTATTTACATTCATTACAGCTTCAGAGTTGAATTAAAATCTCAGAAAACAAGTATTCCAGGAAATTCTTGTGTGACATCTCCCAGGTCTGCAGCATAGGTATTCTCAGAGCATCCCATTATCCACTCACTCCAAGAGCAGGGGGGGTGTGTTATATTTTGGAGATTTTCTTTGGTTGTTTTATGCAGATTAAGGTTTCCTCTTCCACTTTCCCGTAGCAACCATTTACTCTCTCATAGCAAATATTTACCATTGTGATAATTGAATTGGACTGCAATCATCGTCAAATTAGAAAATGGTCTTATCATTGGACTATGATATCATGAGGGCAGGGATGGGGCTTGTTTTCTATCATTGTATCGGAGTGTGTGGCACAATGCCTTAACACAGCAAGTGCCCAAGAAATGGTGAATGACCATGAATACTAATGCCTTTTCTCCAGCTTAAATGTAAAGTCTACAGGACAAGAACTTATTCTTGTTAACTTAAAGTAAGTCAATTAGGGCTAATTCAGGGTTTTAAACAAGATATACTAGAAAGGAGTTGCAAATTTAAATGCCTACAGATGCAAGGGGGGAACATAAATGAGCAAAGCCGGGCTGAGTGTGAGGAATGCAACACAACAGTGCATGCGCGATGACTAGGAGATGATACTGATGCTGGTGAGGAAGGTGGCAAAGGAAAGAGCACAGGTCTCATTCAAACAGACTGGTTGTTGCCACGTAGCAATGGAAACCCAGTGTCACCAGGTCTCTTGGTTTTCCTACAGGGGCTGAAACCCAGATTTTAGTATAAAATACCACGACATTAAAATATTGGTAATTAATTCCTTTTTAAAAGAAAAACACTGTGTGGACAAAACAGATCTTTCTGAGGGCAGCCCAGAGGCTGCCGGTTCCCAGACTTCTGGTCTAGAATCTAAGGAATGTGTCTAGGCAGCTCTGTACAGGTAATGGAACCTAGTTTTTCATGCATGGGACTTCCTCCGGTATGGAGCATCATTGTGCCTCCCGACATGGCGCCATCATGAGAGCCAGATGGGCCAAGCCCTTTATTCTGATCCAGGACCTACTGGGACCACGAAGAGATAGCACAGATGTGTCCCATTGGCAGGCTCTGCAGCTTCAGAAGCCAGTAATTGGCTTGACATTTTTAAAACAGGAAAAGCAACAAGACTTTGCACTCTAAATTGACCATGAAATGCTCTCTAAGCAAAATTACCGCCAAGCCTGTCTGAAGCGTCTTCCCAAAGAAATCAGAAAGGGGGGGACTAGGAACGAGGAAACCTACTTTTCTTAAACTTATAGATGCTACTTTGCCTGCACATTTGAGACAGTTCTTAAAATAGCAGTGTGTAATTTGATCAAGAGCTTTTGTACATGCTACAGAAGAGCATGTGCACAAGAAAGGGCTTTTTCATACAAATGATTTAGTTTAGAATATGCAATATATCACCTTTTTCTTATACAGCAGGCCATGCCTTCCTGAAGCCAAAACAGTCAGTTTTCAACTAGAAAAAGTTAATCAAATCTCTTATTGTAGTAGTACCTATATTTTTTTAAAAAATCAAAACAACCAAAAAAACCCAAGCAGCTAACACACGCACGCATGCGCATACGTGCACACC
Source organism: Equus caballus (assembly GCF_041296265.1). NCBI lineage: Eukaryota > Metazoa > Chordata > Mammalia > Perissodactyla > Equidae > Equus > Equus caballus. Next base: position 28,089,953 of record NC_091700.1, on the reverse strand, counting down.
CTGAGTTATGTGAATAGAATTTTCTGTTAAAAACAGAATTTCATCAAACTGCCTTGTAAGTATGTCCATGGGCCTACAAGGACCCTCATTCAATTGCAAATTGGCTGATCCACCCAGTGTGAAATGGAGAAGGCTGGCTGTCAGAGATAGTATACCGTGGAGGAGAACTTGGAAACAATCTCACGTTCAGCTGGTGGTGTAGCATGCTGATGTCACCCACTCGACAACCGTTTGAGCTCGAGCTGTGCACCAAGGCACTGTGTGGACACCAGGACTCACCCCTTACCTCAGCCCTGCCGCCAAGTGCTCAGAGACACTCATTTTCAAGATTAGGCACTTAGGGTACACTGCTCCTCAGGGCGAAAAAATGTAATCATTTTAAACATACTAATGCTTTCTCTGATCCCATTTGTGCATCATTTGACAAATGAAACCTGTGCAGCCTCAGCACAAACACAGGGAACAATCACTTTTGGTAAAACAGCTGAGCTGGGACCCAGTTTCTCAGTTTCTCTCCCCTGACTGAGTGCTTTCTGCTGTTCCTCCTAGCCTCTCTGCTTTAGCCACCCACAGCAGCCATTCATCTCCCAGCTGGCCTATTTCCACCTTTTGAGTTAGCTGGGGGATATGAGAGCGTTAACTAGAAAGAATTCTCCAAATTTGAGTCAAATATCCTGGTTCTACGTTACTTTATGCAAGTCACTTAACCTTTCTTGGCCTCGATTTCCCTATTGTAAAATGAAGCAGGTAGTGTCTGCCCTTCCAAGCTCAGAGGACCATAATGAGAATGATAGGCGTTTACTCATGTCAAGTCAAAGTACGTATATAACTTATCCAAATAGAAATAAACCTCCTTCCCTTGGAATTCCATATCAGTACTCACCTGGTTTTGCTCACTCCAAGATCTGAATTGTTAATTACAAGATGGGGGACCCAAATCTAACTAAATAGTGCAGGGCATTCTTTAAGATGATAAAAATAACAAAAAATTGTATTGAAAATGACCAACTTTGCTCTCAACTGAAAGTATATACCATTTACCATTTGTAATTATATACAAAGAACTGGGTTCTGGTATCACTCTCTAGTTTACCCCCACTAAGGAATGAGTGATAACCTTAACCAGCAGGGCTAAAAGATGATTTCTCATCCACTCTGGTCCTCATCTCTGAAGTTAGAAACTTTGACATCATCTCTCACTCCCTGTAACCAGTCCTGTCAACTCTGCCTCTTACTGTCTCTTGATCTTCTCCATGTCTTATTTGGGTTATTGCAACAACCTCCACACTGGTCTTCCTGCTCTAGGCCTGCTGCTCTCCAATTCATCCATCACACAATCACTCTAGCTCTCTTCCTAAGGGACAAATTCGACCAAGCCACAGCCCTGCTCAAAACCCTTCCATGACTTTCCATTGCCTTTAGATGTAAGACTCAATTCCCCACCTGGATTTCAAAGCTGTCTAGACTCTGACTTTTGCCCAGGTCTCCTGCCTCCGTTCCTGTTTACCGTCTTATGAGTAGGAAAAATCCTACTCATCCCTCAGATCCAGTTTAGATTTCACTTCTTCAAGGGGACCTTGCTGAATCCCTAAAATAGGCTAAAGCATCCTCTACTGTCTCTGCAATAACAGTCATTGTACATTATTGTGTAATGTCTGTCCTCCCACTGGACTCTAAGCTCCATGAAGATTGGAGCCACTTTATACAGTATTATATCCCTCATGCCCAACACAGTGAGGAGCACATACTAGAATCTCAAGGACACTTACTGATAGAGTGGGTGACTGAGTGAGAGAATATCCCACGCCATTATTTTCCTCCCACCAGGCTGCCTGTTTAGTACTATGATATCTGCTTCTTTCTTCAGGGCTGTCTTTGTAATCTAACATAGCTCTTAATTTTGCTTATGCTCAATAATGTTTAAGTACCACCTTTATCCACTGGTTTCTGTTGATAACCAGACTCCACCATCCCCTCCACTTCCCAGCTGGCACTGTAAAATATTAGTACTCAGGTACAAAACAAGGAGGTGGATATGTATCTACTCATATCAAACATCACTAAGCCATTTGAGTGAATATAACAAGTTAAAAAAAAATTCTTACACTAAATAACACTATATCTTTCTACAGGGCAATTTTAAGAAATTTGTAGACCCTAGACAATCTTAAATTTTGAAGACCCTGCTCCAACTAACTTGGGACGTATTTCTCAAATTAAATACAAGTTTTTGCTGCAAAACTTACAAAAGATTTTTCTAATTTTTGCTTTTGAAGAGATTTGGTTACAAGCAATTTATCCAATTTGCAATTAGCCATGAGTTTTCAATAATTATCATTCATATTTGGGGATATTTGTGAGGTGAGGAAAATCTAATCTACCTATTGTTTTCAAATGTAATGACTTTTTAATGAATACTAAGTTGGTAACATTAAATTTGGTAGAATTTTAAACATTATTTTTCAATTGTGTAGTTTTTATATTTTAGAGGCAACAAAAAATTTTAGGACTTAAATATTTCAAGGGCCTCTGAAAAATATGTAGGCATTTATCATTATGCTTATAGTGCCCCATGGACCAAATGGTTACATGGCTACAGGTATAGATATAGATGGAAATGCACAGAAGATATAAAAGGTCTTGAATTATATACATTTAACTAATAACAGTGGTTTACTCTAGGAAGGGAACCAGGATCAGAAGTGGATGATTAAGAAACACCAGCTAAATTCATAATATCTGAATTTTTCACAAAGAGAATATATTCTTATATTACTTTAAAAATACAATTTAAAAGGAGACAATATTATTTTTTATATTAAGTATAAAGAGAAGACTGGAGTGGGAAACTTCATAGGTACTAAGGATTTTCAAGTACATATGGGTATTTATTAATATGGGAATATTTCTAAGCCTATTTTTGCCAGGCTGTAACATATTTACATAGACAAAACAGTGTTGATTTTATACAAAACAAACAAAAAATCTCCAAGATAGTTGTCCAAGAACTTCACTGTAGTATCTGACTATATCAGGTCTCTTGTAATGGATCATTCAATACATAACTTTTGTAATAAATCTTCCCCATTGCTAATATCTGATTTTACAGTTTCTAGATATTCATAATGGAAAAAGAAATTGATTTGAAACTTCTGGTATTAAAATGATGACACTCGAGAGGAAAAAAATAAGCAGATCTTGTCTCATTAATGATGTTATTTTGCAGTAGTTGAGTTTTGCCTTAGCATTTATGCCAAGACCTGGGGAAGTTGCAAAGGTTTTTCTAAGGACATTAAACCAAAGAAGATGTTATCACAGAGGAAGATGTGGGAATTTCATGTAACATGACCCCCACTTTTTCAATATATATTTTAATAGTTACTTTTACTGACATTTGCAAGCAGACATGGGATATTTAAATATAAGCATAAAAAGTGCTTTCCCAATCAAGGAACCACACCACCCATCTGTCAGTTGTCATACTGTGGCAGCTCACATGCTGAAAGCTTTGCCACCTGTGTTTCAAATGCCAGGAGGGTCACCCATGGGGGACAAATTTCAGTGGAGCTTCCAGATTTCAGTGGAGCTTCCAGACTAAGACACACTAAGAAAAAGGACCTTGCCACCCACTTCTGAAAAAATCGGCCATGAAAGCCCTATGAATAGCAGTGGAACGTCGTCTGATAAAGCACCAGAAGTGAGAGGATGGCACAAAAAGACCGGGCAGGGTTCCAGGCTCTTGTACACAGGGTCACTAGGAGTTGGAATCGACTCGAGGGCACCAACAACAAATAAAAATTGTATGTTTGCTTTAATACATTCAAGAATATTCTGCTTTCACCCATTCAGACAAGACAGTATTGTTTGAAGTGTCAGAGTTTGTATATAGTCTAAGCCAATGAAAAAGCATTTCTCTAATAATCTGGCTACTACATGATTGTTCTCGGCATTACTTAACTAATTATAAAAAGTAACTCTTGAGGATTTTTCTTAATAGTCTTCTTTTGTCCATAAATTTCCTTCGTGTTTAGTCATTATTTTCAGATCCAAAACCTGAATTGACTATGGTAAACACAAGGACCCGCTGTTCCATTTTTTAGCATGGGGAAATTTATTTATTATCTTTTTATTTCCAAAATAAAGTCTCAAGAAAATGTTAATTGATTCCTTTAGGCAAGACTTGAGAAGTAGTAAAAATGTTATTCTGAAAACATAATGTAGCAAGCAATGTTAAAGAAAAAAAAAAGAATTGGAAAATATGAAAGCCTAACTTTCCAAAATGACATATTATGAAAGAAGAATGTGGAGCATTCAACACAGGGACAAAATACAGGAACAAAGAAATACATCAAACCAAGGAGAACAAAATCATCAAAATGCCATAACATTCAAAACGTGGCAAGCAATAAGAAGTTAAGGCATTAGTGAAAAAAACAGAAGTGAGAACAGGGGGTGTAAAATGGAGCAAAGAGGAAAATTGAGGAAAATTAACAAATCACAGTTTTTAGTGGATTGTGGCACTTAAGGAAAAGTAACATCGAAAAGAAACCTGTTTTTAAATACTGATTCTATGAATTCTGTACCCTGAACCAAATGCTATGAAAGACCGTTCAGCTAAAATTATTAAGTAGAAAATTATCCTCTTTCCAACAGGAAGCTGTGGTCATCTGACTTAAGAACTTGGTTCTATTTTGACATTGTATCAGAATTCGAGGGAATCCAGGAAAATAGATCAAATTTGAGACAGAGTCTGAGCCACCCCGGATATCCCAGGCAGATGTTCTGGGCCTGAGGTTGGCCAAAAGCATCTTGACGTTACTCTGCTTTGGGTTTTGTTCGGCAGAGCCAGGTACTTTGTGACCTCAGATCTTCTTCTCTGAACCCTAATATCAACGGTCTTCCGATTTCCCTCCTTCATTTCACACCGGCTGAAATGCCCATGCTTCCTTTTGAGTGGGTCTTAACTTATTTGAAAGTCACCTGAATAGAAACATAAAACTGAACCCAAACATCAAAGCCACATATGCAGGGCCACTCAGAGCCCTGAGGAGCCTGGCAAGCAAGGCATGTTCTAGGCCTTTCCAGGCACAGAGGCACTACTTCTGCAAAATCCCAGACAGCAGTAAACTCTCTGTGTATTTTCCAATTTGCAGTATGGAGAAGAAACATTTTGGAGGAAATAAAATCGTTTTCCAGCTCCTGATATAAATATGTTAATGAAGTTCCAACCTCAGCATCTGTCATTTGAGGAACAAGAAAATCACTCCACATCCGTGGAAGCCTTGGGACATGGCCCGGTACCTGGGGACGGAGCGAGCTTAATAAACATTCGCAGAAAGGGAGTCAGTGAAACTCAAAGCTGTTATTACTTTCCAACCGCCCCACAGCAAATCCGAGAGAACATTTAAAAATGAAGCTCAACATTGTCTGGTTTCTGCTCAAAAGGGTTGTTTTAACTTACAGAAGTCCCAGTACATCGAAAATACTCTGGCTATGACATCAAGGTTATGAAAAATGAGTGTGGCTGGTTGACTTTTTTCTTTAAATCCATCCTAAATCTTGGACTGTGTTCAAGGTTGACTTTTTTTTCTATGTTCACCCAAACGAACTGGACTTGTTAGATATGACCCCAGGGGCACTTAACCATGTGCGCAAATCATTTGCTTCCTTTACGGCCGTCTCATTTTAATCACCAAAACAGGCCGTCAGCCAACATTATCCTTCCCTTTTCAGCTGCCTTTGTGGTTGTAAAACAGAAAAAAATAAACAAAACATTCCTCTCAGTGCTTGGTGCATCATCATTCCTATTTTATACCACTGAATTCACTCAAAAAGACTTCTTGAGCACAACATCTATAGGCCCTTTCTGCTCAGGAAGGAATAGCCCTTATGCCTTTCTCATGTCCAATGGTTTATGTGGCATCTACCCTACTCTGGTGTCCACTCATCTTAGATTTCCAGAAGGGTCTCAGTTTTAAATATTGTGTCCTTGTGTTGCCTTAAGACATTGGATGTGAAGGGGCCACTCCCAGGACACTCCTTGGACTGAAATATCCACACAATCATGGAAATGTTTGGTACAGGCACTACTTTCTCAACAATCTTCACAATTAGCTCTGCCTATAGTGATCTAAGTTCTGGTATCCCAGGGCATCAAGCTTTGGATCAAGCTTTCATCGTTGCAAAAGTTGGCATAACCCAGCCGTTTCTGCAGTGGAACCAAGGAGAGACTATTACCAGAAAGAATCCTGCTACACTCACAGCCAATCGAAATATTTGTCGGAGTCAAGAGGGGGGTCTACAATATCTCTTCACTGTTCCCATTAGGTCACTTACTAGACTACACAGGCACCTTCTCAGATGGGCCTCTAGAAGTCCCTTCTCTCTGGTTTCCTTTCTCCCTTCCTTTTCTACCATCTGTCCATCCCCAAGACCCCCTGCGTCACTGACCCTGTGTCTGAGCCCTGGGAAACCCACTTCTGGTTTCATCCAAAGAGGGAATGGTGAGTTCTCACCATCTTCAAAGCAGAGCCCTTTCAGAACAGACTTCTCTCGCGTATAACAAGCATGTGTTATTCTGCTAGAAAAATCCCTCCTAGGAGGAGGTGAGGACGCATCAGCATAGAGGTAGTGAAGGAGACAGAAAGTCCATTACACTACAGAGGAATAACAAGAATTTAGGGAGAAGAAAATTTTTTAAATGAAAATATTTTTCCCAAGATACTACAACTAATATACATATTTGAAGTCATGGTGCTTGAAGTTGACACACTGCCTGTCAGGATAATGGTAGATGATATCACTGAGCACTTTCTTTGTGCCGGATACTGAGCTAAGTGCTTTCCTTGGATTATGGTATTTAATCTTTGAGTCGACTCAAAGTAGTAGGTTACAATTTTGTAGATGAAGAAACAGATCAGGAAGATTAAGTTGCTTGCTTACAATTAGACCGTACATCCTGATTTCAGAAGATGACATGCATTGTCCACATTATAGTTATTTGAGTACCAGAGTTAATCCTAGATTTAATTAAAAGGACTTGGAAACCAGAAAGTTTTATACCCACCCAGCATCCCCCATACACACTTGCATAGAAGTTAGAACAGTGAGCTGCACACACTGGGGACTAACAAATGTTTGTAAAACGCAGGAAGGCAGAGCAGGATTTGCATAGGTCAGTGTGGGAATAGAACCACATTTTTGGAGTTATAGTCAAGTGTTCACTCTTTGAGCTTACACATATGGAAATAAGAAATGAAATATAGCAATGACAGGGACATATTTAGAAAGAAAAATGAAAGAACTTAGCCAGAATTTAAAACAAGATAAAGATCACCCTTGACCAGCAATGGAATAGAGATGCAAAACGGTGAGCGGACTGAAACCAAAGCCCATGAGGCTCTGGGTCTGGACACAGGCGCTGGCTCCCAGGAGGCGAGGTTCTGTGGGGTGAAGGGGATTCAGAGTTCTCCATCACACACAGGGCGGGAGCCAGGCTCACAGCATCAAAGCCGGGGCTGAGGTGGGGCTCTCGCTCATCACGAAAAGAGGCTAACAACAAGGAAGAATAATGCGGCAAACGCCTCCTGGAGCTACAATTTTTAGAGAGCTGAGGGTCTAAGAAAGCAGCACATCGGTTCGTCTGAATATGAGACAGTCAGCCAAGTTGCCTCTGACTCCGGGAGGGGACTACCATCTCCAATATCACAGTAGATAAGGCATCCGAAAGTGCCCCTACTCTTCTTGATCTCAGAGACCCAAAGGTCGGGAGGAAGCAACTGCAAATCCGCTAGTCTGAGAGGGAGAGATGAACACACTATGAAATCTAATGTTAAAAAAGACAGCCAACAAAATCAACAAAACATTTTTTATAGAATATTCATAGGCTCAAATTTATAGAATATTTTTGGCAAAACCTTTAAATAAGTATGCTAAATGTGTTCAAAAGTAAGGCATAACTTCTTTTAACAAGAAAAAGACTTCATAAAATAAAAACAAGGAGAAATGAAACAGGCACAAGTAGCAACGAAAAAGAACCAAGTGTAAACTTGGCAATGAAAAATGTGACACCAAAGGAAAAATTAAATAGGATAAATTCCAGACAGGACAAAGCTGAAGACAGTTGAGTTATTTGGGCAATAGTAGAGAGGACAAAGCCTGCTTTTCTGTTCACATAACAAAGAAAATATCTACTTGGTCTTGCCCTTTTCCTCCCAAAGGCATCTAACATCTATGAGAAATGTTGCTTTGAGTCTGCTTAAGCTCTTTCAATCTTGGTTTAGCAGCCATTTCTGATGAAAGCTTTCTAAGAATAAATATATCTTGTCTCTGTACTTTAAGGATATTCAGTCACTGTAGAAGGGCATGTAGCCCCACTCTGCTAGAATAAGGATTATAAAGCGATGAGAAGAAGTGACTTTCCCCTTCCACTCTCCTCTAGCCCATTTCAGTAACAGAGACAGGGGCAGAGCATCTGAGATTGGGGCTGCATTCAATGACCAAACTCCTTAGCTCTAATGGAGTCCATAGTGTGAGTGGCCCAACCTGGAAGTCCCTTTAGTCTCAAAATGGAAAGGGACAAATCTCTCGCTGAAGGAACATCTATCTCTGTTCCAGGAGTCTCAGAGGAGAGAGTTTGGGAATTAGAAGAGGTGCTGGTTACCTTGTCTGAAGTGAGAAACGGTGCTGATGGATTTTGTGCAGTTCAGGGCAAAATCAAGCTCCAAAAGAAGGGTTGTGTGTGTGCCTATGAGGAGCCCCATTCCTGGTTGAATCTGTAGGTACTTGGGGGATAAAAAGGGCACCTCATCAGGTACTACAGTCTAGAGCTGCAGCCCCTGTTGGAGAAACCACCATCCTTTTGACCAGGCAGGCTTGTAGCTGAGGATGGAATGCATGTCTGTGACAATAGTTGTACCTGAAAGGTGCTCTCTGCCCAGATACTAGAAGCACGCTGGGAAGCTGAGGGGCACTGTAGGACTTGAGGCTGCAGAATAGAACATGTATGTTGAATTTTCTTTCAACCTATTCAGACGTTTAAAGATCCTATGGACAGTATACTTGCCATTTGAAAGGTTGATGCTCACCATTTTTGAGGATTTGAGCAAAGTGAATATTCTCTGGAGCCTTTAATCCGTGGACATCTTTTACACAGAGCTACGTAAACACCAATGGCAGCTAGAAGGTGGATTGAGGAGTTTAAGTCATTTTATTTGGAGGATACACTTAGCAGTGGTTGCACTGAGTAGTTTCGCTTGTACCTTGACCTTAGGTAGTCTTAAGCTGAGCACCCACATCCTCCTGGCTCCCCTACAATGCCAGATCCAAAGTGTGTATATCAGCCTCTGGAAGCTTGTCTCCCACCCCTGCCCATATTTGATCTGCTGCACTCATTTCCTTTGGTCAAGCTTTCCTTCTGCCCTTTAGCAACTTTTACCTCTCCAGAAAATTCTACCTCCCCTCAAAACTATCTTGTGTAACAATTTCTTTTCATTTTTTCCCATCTGTTATTTATTTTGTTTTGTTTCCATACAAACAGAGCTAGAAGACAGTATGGGGATTATCAAGTTCAATACCCACATCTTACAGATGAGAAAACTGAGGCCAAGTGAATATAATATAATATAACTATATTTTTTAGTGAGCCATGGAAAAAAAGGATCCTCAAAGAAGAATTTGGCTCCTCTCAACGAGCTGGCTACGTTTCTAAGAATTTACGTCAACAGAATTTCTCAGAGTGGCAGACTCTTCTTGCAACCCCCAGAACACCCTAGAAGTCCAGCTACACAGGTCATTATGGACGGATCTGCTCTCCCTTGGGAATAGGCTGTCTGTGTCTCTAATCCTTTTGGACTCTTGGCATAGTCTGACCCTGCATGCTCCTTCCCCAACTTCCTGACAATCCTGATGTCATCCAGGATGTCGCCCCTCCAGCCTGACCTGATTCTCTATCTCATTGCCTCTGTCTAGAATCAATCTCATTGCCAAGGAATTTGCCTGCTGGCCCAGCAGGATGTTACCTCACTTGCCCCTCCTAAGTGTCTTTTGATGCCACCTGGTGACCATGAGCAGGGATCAGTCACTAGGCTGCATTGGGACCAGCTCTGCTTCCAGCTCCACAGATTGAGACATGACCCATGCGCACCTGCACACTGTGCCTGCCAGGACATGATGTGCTGAGGAAGATATCTGCAGATTTTAGAGCGGATGAGGGTGGGGCTCTCAGAGAGTTCTTGCTGGACATCTGTGACCCAGCTTCTCTTTAAGGCGAATAAGAAAGACAAATTCAAGTGGCCTTAGAACCACGGAATGTTAGTGCTGAATGAAAGAGATAATCTAGGTGAGAGCCCAATGAGTATCAGGTTTATGATCCATCTGAATCATCTTGAGGGATTATTAAAAATTCAGATTCCTTGGCCTTACCTGCAGAGATTATGACTTACTTGGTCTACAGTAGAGCCCAGGAAAGCAACTTTTTAATAAGCACAAGTCATTCTGATTTGGAAGCCCTCAATATGCACACTTCCTGATGCTGCAAATAAGGAAGCTGAGGGCCGGACCCAGAGTCCACCACCCCTCGGTCCTTGGTTCTCCTTTTGTGTCTCTGACTCTTGCCCTGACTCTACGACAGGTGGGCTGTGCTCCCAGAAGAGTAACTGGAGGAACAGGAAAGCACAAGGCATGAAGGAGGATGCACAGAAAGGGAACTGGAGAGGTTGGGAGGACAGGTGCAACTACTCTTTCACTTTGCCAAAGGAGATTGCTGTGCCCAAACATCCAGTCCACACTGTTGGAAAACAGCCACCAGCTAACTGTCAACCCAACCAATGTGTGGTCAGCCACTCACCTAATGAGACGCAACACAATCGTCTGCTACAGCCCTTCCTTCTTCCAGCCCCGTCTTCCTCCTTCTCCGTCCTCCTCCTCCTCTTCTTCCTGATTTTACTTCCCTATGCGTAACGTGATATATCAAGTTGGAAAGAGAGATTAATATAATACAAAAGTTGCGTTATTTACACAAAGTCAAGCTCGTTTGAGTTATTTTTCTCAAGAGTTTTTAGACATGACATCATGCAAACGCAAATATGTGAAGGTGTCACCATTCCTAAAGTCCACGAATAACGCTGCAACAGCACAGCCGGGCTTCTTAAGGTGTGTTGCAGTTCCTTTTCTCAAAGGGACAACAATGGTTGAGTGCCACATAAACAGGGAGTGCAAAGGGGGAGGCATTAACACCTTTCTAGTGGAAATGTCTTTAAAAAAGTGATTTTTATCTTTCAGTCTGAATCCCTCTTTAAAATTAAAATAACCATTTAGCTCTTTGGTGCCTAATGTACAATTTCAAATTATTCCCTCTAGCAGTTTTCCCAGCACTTGCCAAGACCTCACAGATGACAGGATATTTTATACCTTCAGTGTAAGTTTTGTTCCATTTATAGACATTAATCACCAAATGCCAAGAAGTGGCAAATATATGGGACAAAACAACTAGCATAAATTACATTTTAAGGCGTCCAGATAAGAGCAAAGTCAACATCTCCATGTACCACCTCAAATCTCTTTTGGAGTTAGATGGTAGTATAAATTTCAAGTTATAAATAAGACGTTTCTGCACTATGTTATACTAACATGGAAAAACAAACCACTGTTTTTCCCCTCTGAGTGTGCCTGAACTTGAACCAGAAGTAAAAATGGTTTTAAAGAAACAGAAAAACAGACTAAATGAAAGTGAATTTAAACTGGGAATTTTTTTTAAAACTCACTAAATGAAAGTCATCGTCACAGAATGCAACTACTTCAGAATACCAATCACACAATGACAAAATTTTCCCGGATAAATGACCCTCTTCCACTTTGTTGGATAATATTTCACACATTGATTTACTTAAAATGCTAAAGTTACAGGACTATCAGTCCTGTAACAAGATATCTGGTTAAGAGAAAACAATGATGGAAGACCTGATGATCGAATATGAGGAGCAGCCCTGTGTGGGCTTGAAAAATGCCCCCCACACATGCATCACAAGGGGCGGTTCTTAAGATGCGCCAGAAGGAGGTCTGAGCTACGCTGCTTTTGAAGTAGATGACCAGCCAGAAGATACTAAATAAATGTTCAACAAATGAAAGTCAAGCTAGAAGCATTCCCCCCTATACAAACTAAGTACACACTTAGCAGACCCGCCTAACTACAGGATACCTCTAGAGTTTATGAAGAACTTTTGAGGGGGAAATTAAGTACCTTTTATCATGCTTAAGCATTGGAAGTGATTTTATTGTGGTTTTGTAGGAGAAATATTTTATTCATAAAAATATCATATACCACTTATTAGAACCAACACAAAAATCATAATCTATAGATGCAGCAATATTCCAACAGTTCTGGGCAAAGGTATAAAATCATATGGCTAAAAACAAGTATATTGACATCAATAAGTATAAAATGCAACAAATTTACTGATGAATAATATCCTACACCTTTTATGTGATACTTTAAATGCAAATAACAATTTTGCTTTGCAGGGAATGCTGGTCCCTGAAAAGCCAGTCATAGTATAAAATATATTTAAATGGATTTTTATACAGCACTCTGGACAAAGTAAATATATCAGTCAAAATTGAAAAAAGCAAATGGCAAGATACAATAAACTTGAAATTAATTCATAGATATAGAGCCAAAGGGCACATAAACAAAAACTAATTACTGATAGAAAGCTTTAAACTATGCAATAAGTTTGAAAGAATTCCAATATCATGTTTATGTATGCAACAAAACCAAATACTACTCTCACTGTGAGTAAATGATAGGAAACAAGGAAAAGCGCTACGAATTCTGATAGATAATACCTTGAACTTGTTCTTATAATGAGTCTATTGGTTTTAAGTCATAACTTATTTTGAGACAAACATATATCTAAATTGTTAGTGAAATAACCCTAAATCTACTTCTTATCAGTTGTGTGGCTTTGGGCTTGTTGTTTTTTTGTTTAACAAACGCCTCCCCTGGATGCCAGGTTCCACCATAAGGAGTGGTAATTTCACTCTTGTCCTGTTGTCCACCACCCCTGAATCTTGGGGGCCTGGCTGGACAAGTGAAGTAGGAGCTCACTGGATATAGGGAAAACTTGTTATATTTGGAGGGGGTTGGAGCATACGTGCCATAACCAACAAATCCGGTATATTTGGGTAACGGCAATAATGGCTGACATATTGATGTGTTTTGTTAATCATTTTAATTTTCTCTTTAGCAAAACGGCACCAGCTCTTGAATACCCAGCTGTCAATAAACTCAATTGTTTTGTCAAATATCTGAAGATTATATTAACACAGTACAATTGGTTGATTTGCTGGCCAGAAGAAAAAGAGGACCCTGACTGGCTTTTATATTAGCGCAGTTTCATACCCCAAAGCGAAAAGCCCTGGCAGAATTGACTATAAGGAGGCACTGCTAGTCACATTGAGAAAGAAGGGGTGGCCCCTGCTGACACGGAGCCTGTGGTCCAGGATGTAACAGTGTATTGAGCATTGCTGACAAGTAAAAGGGCCTCCTAGCAATAATTAGATTATTTTGATTTGCCTTAATTTGATTATTAACGTTCTGAGAAGCAACTACGCTAAACTCCTCAGGAATTCATTTAGCTGTCACAGCCTCGGGCCACCTCTATGAAAAAGAGACAAACGATATGATGCAAATCCATACGGGGAATTTCTAAAGCAACAACAATGACACACAAAAAAAACCCTCACACATTTCAGGACCACAACTGTGTCTATACTCTGCAGCCTCCAATCTGCTACGATCGACATCGACATCCGAGTCTGCAGCTACGAAATAAGTACAGTGAGCAAACGGAACACCAATTGAGTAACGACTGATTTGCACGTTCTCAAGGACTAGTTATACTGAAACTATGTATTCCATTTAGTCTGCTCTGTCTCATAAAACATGGAAATGTATATTGTAGAAAGGTTCCCACTAAAAATGAATTACACAATTTAAAATGTTTAAAGGTATCTGAGTGTATTTGGCCATCCAGAAATTCTCACTTCCTAAGCACTCTGGATGGTGGAATACTTTAAATAAAATTCTGTGTAGGTTGATTTGGGTGGTATGTAAATATCATCTCCTTTTTAAAAATCACTTCTCCTCCTTCACCTCTTCACCTGCTATCCATACACCATGAGCTTTTCTTTCGATGCACAAACGTGGTTTTTCAACTCGGCATAAATTTCCCTTATCTTTTTTTTGGTTATCACAGACTCTTTTCTTTATTTTAGTCTCTCTCCTCTCTTTCTCTCTCCCTTTCCTTTTGGAAGTTATAGTCACAGTGCAGACAAAATGCCTACCTGTTGAATGTTCCTTATTACACGTCACTGTGCGTATTGTCTCTCTGAGAAAGGAAAGCAGCCTCCGCGCTGTGCTACATTCTCACTGCGCTCTGCTGCCTTCCGAACCCCAACCCTAGAATCCGAACCTGAAGAGACCATACAAAGCATCTGGCCTCCTCTCCTTATTTCATAGGTGAGGAAAGTACGACCCCAAAGTGTTAACTAACTTTTTTCAACATTGCACTGCTGGCTGGGAGCAATAAGGTGTCACATCCCCTCTCCCAGCTCCAGCCCGGTGCTTGTCTCACTGGGTAAAATACTACTCCCCACCCCCCAAACACACACACACTTCCTTTTCTTATTGATGACAATGTGCATTGAAGGCTATTTTTGCTGTTTTGGAGGAAGGGAGTGGAGTGGGTGATGGGAGGGAAGCTGGATACTGCTTGTCCATTTTCTGGAATATTATGAGGGTTGCACAAACATTTCAAATATAATCATTCTAACTCCTCAAGGGAAAATATCCAAAAATAAACATAAAGTATTAATAAGAATCAGATATGGTTTGCTTAACCACAAAATGGTTAACATCCAGATATGAAATATGGAATGCAGAAATACATGAATTCAGAACTAATCTCTTTTGCTTCCTGAACACTCAGATTGGCAAGGTATAGAATTTAAACATCTTCTTCAGTCTCCCTGCAGCTGTGATTATGAACCTTTCCAACAGTGTTGCAAATATGTACACAAAATACATATGGGATTTCTTTTTTATAAAGTGCACGCAAGAAGTCTACCATCAAGATTTTTTCCAGTCCAAAACAGTGTATAGATGTGCACGTGCTGTTCTCTTTCCCGTCCCATGAGCCATGACACAGCACACCTACCTGGCCAACCAGACCTCAAGGGTTGTGCCTCAGTTTCCCCAGGTGTCCTTCTGTGTTTCCGTGGTGGTCACTGCCAGCTCCTAGTGAGAATACAGCATTGCTGGGAAGGTGCCAGTGCAGTCTGTGCAAAACTTTGGTACAAGGGACCTTCTGAAGTTTGCACACGACAATCTCATACCCGATACCTCACAAAAGAAACACAGCTACTTAGGTAACAACCACCCTGCAATTTACATGTAACGCCAGTCAGGGCCAGCTGCAGCCAAAGTTGTCACCAGTAAAAGTTGTTTTTACCACATGGTGCACCTTTTGCCCTTTGGTGACTTGGTGACCTTCTGTATTCCCACTATTATAAGGAAAGCTTTGAAGAATCAGTGAAATTTCTTTAGCTTAATGAGATATTACAAGTAAATCAGTTGTCCAGCTTAAAGCATGCTTATGAAAGAAATGCCAAATAGCAGTTCGGACATAGGAAGGAACTGAAGATGATCTACATTCACACCAAAATCCATATATAGAAACCTACCTAAATGTAAAGAAACTTTGGGGCTTATGCAAAAACTGAGGGCAAATAAAGCACTTGTCATGAGAAAGACCACATTAGTTGTTTTTTAAAAGGCAATTTGGTTGAGTTGAAAATCTACTAAGTCAATGAACTATCACTTTCTGAGTTCAAAAAGTGAGACTTTTATCTGCTTAATTGTCTTTGCACTAGTCTTTTTAAACTGGAAACCTATCACTTGTTTTTTTTCACACTCAAAAACTCCACTTTACTTTCAAAAGACCTAAATCTTTGCCTTTCCTCTTCATCCTATCTACATGTACTTACAATTTTCTTTTCTTTTCCAAAGGCCTGAGAAAAAGGAAGGGGAAGAAGAAAAAAGATTTAACAATTAGAGGCTGAAGTAAAACTCAGATCGCAGTTTTCATTACTCTAGGCTTCCACATCCACAACTGTAACAAACTGTTTTCAGTTACTCTGAACAGCTTTGATGCTCAGAGAAGGGTGCTGATTAATCTGCCTGCTCATTTTCCTGGATTGGCTGCTAGATGGGAACTGGAGGAACAGATGAGCCAGTTATCAAATGTTCTGGAGGCATTCAGATGTCAAGGCTGTGATGTTGGGACTCCTCTGTCCTGGAAGACCCTGCCTCCCTCTGACCTCCTGCCACCTGACTCCAAGCTCCTCACTGTCTGAATAAGCCCTTTCTTCTTTCAAAATGTTGAAAAATATTTTCAACAAATATTTATTGAGCAACTATTACGTCCCAGGCACTGTTGTAGGTTTCTGCCTTCATGGAATGTACATTCCAATAAATAGGGAGAGAGGGGAAACAATAACATCTCATTGCCCCAAGAGTTAAGTGCTACAAATAAAGAAATAAGGAGAAGATGTTGGGACAGACAGAGAGTGACTTCACTGGGTATCAAAGGGGCAGCCAGGAAAGGCCCCTCAAACCATTTGCTGTTACTTGTCAGCTGCCTTTTCTCTGTGAAGCTACAGCTCAGAAAGTAGGTCTTCATTCCTGTCAGAAGGAATGAGAAACTTTTTTAAAGAAGAGTCAAATATGCAAGAATAAGCAAGTATGTACACTGGAAATGATAAACACTAGATAACATAAGGAAGCTGGAAAATAAGAATAACTATTCTAAAGAAAACTATCTGGTTCTGTAAACCAGTGTTGTAAATGGCCTCCATTCCTTAAAACCTAAGAGCCTGGGTTCTGCTCCTTTGTCCCTAAGGGCCAAGAAGGTCGCTGCCAACTTACCAGGGGAGGTCGCTGTCTTTGCAAATCTCCAGGAAGTGCTGCTATCACCTTCTGCCCCTCAAAGTCATGGCACCTGTGAAGGAATGAGATGGGCTGTAGTTCAAGGGGAGATAGGGACAGAAGGGCTGTCAGAGCCTCCGTGGGATCTAGTCAGAGTCTGGCCTGAGGCCAAAGGGTCTGAATGTTCCCCTTGGCTTTCCCAAAACTCTGAAGAGAAATATAGTTCCTCAAGAGGAGAAAGGTCATTTCCTTTGGTTATTGGACCCTGACAATGGAAACGTGGTTCTTATTTGTTCCAACCATTGCTGTGTTTCCTATCTTATGTTATATTTGACGTTGGTTTTTTTCTAACTTGTTTTTTTTTCCTTTTTGATCATAAGCAGCTCAGAAAGGGAAATATGGTACTAATCATACAAGCTTAACGTGCTAATCCCAGTCTTCATGACATCTCCTTCCTAAATCTTTAAAATCTGGTCCAAGCAGGGGGAGGGAGGTTTAGGAAACATTCAACAACCAGCACACAAGCCACCAGTCCCCTCAGCACAGGGCACTTCACAGACGCTCACAGGTCCTCTGTCACATAACCACTTCCCTGATTCAGGACAGAGTTGCTAAAAAGGAAGAGGTTTTCATTTTCAGTCCCATCCTTTGTGTTAATACATCCTATTGGCTTTTAAAGGAAAGAAAAAAAGAGCAGAATAGGTAAGAGAATACATCTATCTGGACTTTTCTTCTTAAGGAGTTTTTAAGGCAATTGTTTTGATGCCTTATTTTTTTTTTCTTGAGAATCTTAAACATTCTTTCTTTAACTGAAAAATCTTAAGAATAAATACAAAGTACTTGATTTAACATGTTGCTAATGCAGATGAAAATTCTGCACAAAATTAAGACTGCTGATTAATCTGTGGGATGACCCTAGGTCAACAGTTTGCACTTTTTAATGGTGGTGGAAATCATTATTAAAAACTGAATCTTGTGTGAAGTACCAACACGTAAAGTCAATAAAATTTGGGTGTTCTCATTGAAATGAGGGTTAAGGCCTAAATGTCCTCTCCCTTTAATCTTTCCCCGGCTCCCCTCCTTTCTCAAACACACACCTCACATACTCTCCCCACACTCGTGGGAGACACACACCAGGCTCTGAGGAGGCCCCTGACATGCTTCCCCCTTATGGAAAGCCCTGAGGGACACAATTTTAGAGCCACAGATCTCGATGGGCCTCATTCTTTCTAACCCCACGATACCACACTTTATAGGTGGCCACATTGGTTATCTTGAATGTGATTAGCTTTTTGGCACATCCAACATTAGACTTTTGCTTATTCATCTCCAAAGACAATCCAGGAAATTTAAAAGGCACCACATTTAATTCTTCTTTTATTTCTCATCACCCTTTTATGAAAACAGAAATAAAAATAAATTATGGTAATTAAGGTGATTTGAAGGAACCTAGAGATTTCACCTGGATCTACTCTTAGGCTTAAGTTTTTTGTTTAAGTTGATGTGTTAAACAAATACTTACCAAACTCCTTGTACACGCAAGACAGTTAATTGTCTGAACCAACCAGGCTAGGGCAGCATGGTGAAACGGAAAGGACGTGGTCTTTGGAGTTATCCCAGTTCAACCAGTTACTGCCTTTTCCCACTGGGCCTCAGTTTCTTCATCTGTAAATTGGGGATAATGCCCAACTCACAATGTGGTTGTAAGGTTCAGTGAGATAATGCATATGAAAATACCTATCTTAGCACGTGGCCCCAAACATACTGAATTTCTCCTGAGATTGGGGGAGCATGGGGGGAAGGGCTAACAAGTTCTCTGTGCTGTAACCATTGAGTGGAGAGTAAAAGCCTGACATCTAGTGGTGAGAGTGACAGTTGCACCACACCTTGTGGCATGGTTTAGTCTCAGGCGTTTCCAATTTGAACCTGCGTCAGAACCACCTGGAGAACCAGGCTCTTCTCCTAAAGAACCTGATATTGCAGTTCCTGACCAAGGCCAGGGAAGGTGTCGACTGACGAGCTCTCCAAAATGGTTCTGAACCACCTTCCAGCCATAGGTAGTTTGAGGTCACTAACCTGAGGGTTCAGAGAGAGGCCGGTAGGTGAGAAAGGTCTTTATTTTAAGCTTTTCATAAAAAGAGGTTTGTGCCTACAAGGGAACAAAGGTAAGAAAGTATTTTACAAAAGAGTGGATTTCCAGGGTTCAAAGTCAAGCAAACCTAGCCCAAACTAAGAATGGTCCCACAGAGAAAAATCAGCAACGTTAGCTCTTTCCATGGAAAGAGAGAGAGAGAGAGACTAAGGCAAGCCTACAAGGAAGCACTACACTTACCCTCTCATCACAATTCATTCTCTGGGAAACAAAGAAAGTCAATTGTAGTGTTTCTATACATTTAACAAGCATTCATCCAACAAATATTAATTTAGCACCAGGTACATTCCAAGAACCATGTCGGTCCTTGAGGATATAAGTTGAACAATATTGATTCGGTATATTCTCTTACAGATCTCATGGGCTACTGGGGAGATGATCAAGTAATCAGGCATTAAAGTAGAATCTGAATGTTAAGACATAGAAAAGAGAGGAAGGTGTGGAAGCATGTGGAAAGCCATCTGTATTACTTTCCTGCCTCTGCTGCAACAAATTGCCAGACTTAGTAACTTAAAACAACCTAAGTTTATTATCTTACAGTTCTGAGTTTAGAAGTCCAAAAGGGATCTTAGGGGCTAAATCCTGGAGTCCACAGAGCTATGCTCCTTTAGAAGCACTAGGGAGGAATCTGCCTTCTTGCCTTTTTCAGCTTCTAGAGGGTCCCTGAGTTCCTCGGCTCATGGCTTCACCACTGTGACCTCGGCTTCCATTCTCACATCTCTTTCTCTGATTCTGACTCTCCAGATACCTTCTTATTAGGACCCTCGTGATTAAATTAGGTCCATCTGGATAATCCAATATCATCTCCCCACCTCATTATTCTTGACTTCATCACAGCTTGACTTCATCATAGCTTTTGCTATGTAAGGTAACATGTTGACAGATTTTGGCAGTAAGACACGGACATGTTTGGGGAGTCATTATCCTATCACCACACCATCTCACCCAGCCTTGGGGAATCAGAAGACTTCCTAGAAGAAGAGATATCTGAACTGAAATTTAACTGATAAAATACATTTCTGGGGAAAAAAAGGTGGAATAAGTGAAGGAGGCGGATCAGTCATAGGCAGAGGAAGATTTCCCAAACAGAGAAAATGTGAGAAGACTCAGAGGTGAAAGGAAGCATGTTTATGGAACTAAAGAAAGTGCTTTAGGGCTGGGTGGAGGGTGGGGGAGGGAAGGGATGAGAAGGCTGTAGAAAGTAATCAGTGGTCAGAGCACAGAGAACAATGCCAAAACCTGTATTATGGACTTAGAATGTATCCTAAGGGTAACAGGGAGCAACTAAAGAAGTTTAAGTAGAAATATCATTTCACTGTGGTGTGAAGCTTGGAAAAGAGCATGGTTGGAGGCTGTTGTAGAAATCCCAAGAAGAGATAATATAGCTGCCTGAACTAAGGGTTGGGTGGTTAATAACCCTTATTGGTTCACACTACAAGGCTCCTTCACCCACCATCTACGTGACCTCTGCAAAGTGCTTAACCTCTTTGTATCACATTTACCTTATCTGTAAAAATGAGAATAACAGTAGAGCTCACTGGAGCTTACCCAGCAGTGTTGTTCTGAGGAATAAACAAAGAGAGTCACTTAAAGCACTTGGTACAGAACCTGGTACACAATAAAAGTCCAGTTAAGGTTAACAGTTGTTATTTAATGGTCATTTCAGCATGAATGGAGACAGCTGAGGGGATGTAAGAGATACTTAGGAGAAAGAATGACTAGGACTACTGACAGGTTGCTAAAGTGAGGTGAGGTAGACCAGGAAGCCAAGGCTGATGCTCTGGTATCTGGGCAGGCAGTTGACTCAGTGGTGCTGCAGACAATGGTGGCTCAGAACACAGGGAAAGAACTAAGATATGCACATGCGGGGAGTGGGGTGGGGCGGTGACTGGTCCTATTTTCAAAATGTTGAGTTGGGGGGCTGGCCCGGTTGCTTAGTGGTTAAGTTCGTGCACTCCACTTCAGCAGCCCAGGGTTTTCAGGTTCAGATCCCAGGCACGGACCTAGCACCACTAGTCAGGCCCCACTGTCGCAGTATCCCCATAAAATAGAGGAAGATTGCCAACAGATCTTAGCTCAGGACCAATCTTCCTCACACACACACACACAAAAATGTTGAGTTTGGAGGTGGTTGTGAGACTCTCAAGAAGAGAGATCTGATAGACATTGGTTGGATATGTTTAGAAACATTTGAGCTGGAGATCTCTATTTGGGAGTCATTAATTGAATCCAACAGAGTGAATGAGATCACCCAGGAACACACATAAAGTGAGGAAGACAGACCTCAGGAAGATATGGATGGAGAAGACTTTGAGCTTTCCTTCTCATGGCATTTATCACCCTTGATTGTAATTCTTGTTTAACAACCCCATCAGACTGCCGGCTCCCTGAGGGGGGTGAGCATGTCTAACTTGCTCACCATTATCTCTCCAAAGAGTAACATTGAGCTGACGTACAACTCCACTCAATAAATATCTCCAGTTGAATGATTAAGTTACAGGCATCCTTCAAAGCCAAAAAAGGATAATAAGTATAATGTATAGCAGAAAGAAGCCACCAAAGGTCCTTGAAAGTCCAGTATGAAGACAATTAATATTGTAGCAGTATGCAGATGGTGTTAAGGAGTTTGTAATAATGGGATACATGAGAAGTTGGTAACTAAAAGTAGAATAATCACTCTAAGATGAGCTATGAGGGAAGAATTGACAGGACGTGGTTATTGGATGATGATGATAGAAGATGATATGCAAAAATGAGACTTACAGAATGATAGTGTCATTGAGAACAGGATAAAGGGTCATCTATATCCCCGGGTGATTCAAGTATAGTCCTATCTGTTGACAGATCACTTTTTGGTCCAATAGTTCTGGGGTGATGGGAGCCTTACAATGGACATCCTAAGCCAATACCTAAAATATTCCTTTTCATGTATTTACACACTCATTCCACAAACATTCATTGAGCACCTGCTGTATGTCAGGACATGGAAATGAGTGAGACATCATACTGTCTCTAAGAGAGACAGGTATATTGTATCAGTGTTATAGTAAGAAATTTAAACAAATAAAGCTACAACAGTGATTTTATATTCTGGATATAGAACACTCTATCAAAATTGTTTTGTCGAGGTCAGTAATGATCTCCATGTTGCCATACTAAATAGTCAACTCCCTGTCCTTGTCTTACTTGACCTATCAACAACATTTGAAACAGTTGATCACGCTCTATTCTTGTAATGCTTTTTTCCCTTGGCCCTGGTTTGATTTCTACCTTACTAACTACTCCTCTTTAGTCTCTTTGGATGATTCTTCCTCACCTCCATGACTTCTAAACATTGGATTGCCTTAGAGGTTGATACTTGGACCTCTTCTCTATCCATACTCAACTCCTCAGTGATCTCATCTAATGTCTTGGCTTTAAAATACCATCTGTATGCTGAAGACTTTCATATTTTTATCTCAAGCCTGAACTTTTTCCCTAGTTTCCTGGTCATGTAACCAAACGCCAAACTGACATGTCCTCTTGGATGTCTATTAGGCATCTCAAACCTAGCATGTCCAAAATGCAACTCCTGACCATCCCTCCAAAACCAGCTCTTCCCATGGTCTTCTCATCTTAATAATGGCAACTTGATCCTCCTAGTCACTCTGGCCAAAATACTTGAACTCATCTTTGATTTCCCTCTTTCTCTCACACCCCACAGCAAATCAATTGGAAAATCTTTAGGCTTTATTGTCACACTACGTGGAGGACCTCATCTCCTCCACCACTACCAAACTTGTCCATGCCATGGCCATCTCCTACTTGGACAATTACAACTAACTGTTCTCCCTGCGTCTATACCTGCCTTCCTACAGCCTTGTTTTAACACAGAAACCAGACGATCCTGTTAAACATGTTAGATCACTCTGCCACTCAAGCCCTGCTTTCTGTCTCGCTCAGAGAAAAGCCAGTGTCCTTTCAAGGCCTGTTTACCTCTCAGACCTCAGATCCTACCCTTGGTCACTCTTCCCCAGTCATACCAGCCTTGATGTTTCTCAAACATGCCAGACACTTGTTTGTTCCTTCTGCCGGGAACAGTTTTTGACTAGAGAGCTATGTCTGATTCTTTCGTCTCCTTCAGATCTTCGCTCAAATGTAAAGCTGAGATGAGAGGCACAATTTGCTCTTGTGAAACCAGCAGGCTACAGCACACCTCTGGGAGGCTGAGTAACTTGCCTAGAGTCAATTTGCTAACTGTCCATCTCTGTGAGATTTAAAGACGCATCCCTTCAACTGCCTGAACGATTGTGATAGCACTAAAAAATCCACCTTGGGAATACCAAATTATGTTTCCTTCCTCCAACAGGCTTCTTCCCAGCAAAGCACAGAGAAGGTGACATGATTTGCCACACAGTCCTTTGGTTTGGGATGCAGAGGGTGAAACAGACAGAAAGTGGAGAGAATGGTTACTCAGTGAATTTCACTCATCCTCAGCTTTTGAAGACAACCTGCCTCTTCCTGGCAAATGCCTAGATAAACAAGACAATGCCTTACCTCAGGTGCTCGTCAGGTGCAGATCAAAAGCCCTGCTGGGCGGGAGGCAGTCCCCAGGTAAAGCAGAAAGTAGACCCACAAATCTGAAAAGGAAAATGAGAACAGGCTTAGACGGGCAGACCTAGCTAATCCTGTGATGGTAGAACTGACAATTCCAGGACAACTGCTTTCCCTTTGTAAGGGTTAGAGAGGGAACATTTGCTTTTTGGGGGAAGCATCTAAGATGATTCGAATAAGGACTAAATATATATTCCCAGCCCCAAATAACCTGCCTTATGAACCCAGAAATATAAATAAAATAAAATAAAATTTGAAGGCAATAAAAGCCTTTTTAAAGTGCTTAAAATGTGCCAGATACTGTGCAGACTATTTTACATAAATGAGTTCATTTAACCTTCACAACAACTCTCAAATTAGGTATTATTCTTGCTATTATGCAAATGTGGGGACTAAGGCTAAGAGAGATTAGGTAAATTGGCTCAGGTCGGTAAGTAAATGACAGCGTCAGGCCTATTCACCCCCAAAGCGTTGTGCCTTCCACTACATCAGACACTGAAGACAAGTAAAAGGGGTGTGGGCAATGTCTCCTACAGAGAAGGAGGCTGAGGACAAGGCTGACTTCCCTGTTGAACACTTCTTTATCCACCCAGACCTGCCTCCTCCAACCCTGAGTGCCCCCTCCATAAAGCGCTGCAGATCGCGGCCACTAGAGGGCAGACATGGCCTAAAAAGTCACCAGCGCATTGAGGAACTGGGTCCTGCCTATTTTCTCCCTTGGTCTCATTCAGACCAGGACTGGAAGAGGTATATCTGGGGCTTCAGAATAAGTGGTAATAATTACCACGTACATTTACACAGCCCTTCACAGTTCACAAGTCCCTTCTAAATCACATTTCATTTCATCATTGGCACAGCCTCATCAAATAACGTTTTTTATCATCTTCACTTTACAGAAGCACTTATAAAAAGAGACAGATGCCAAAGATCTCACTATCAATATTTTTCTAGATTGTAGAGAGTTGTTAGAACCATGGAAAGCATTTATCCCTCAAAACAAATTGGTCTGATTGGATAAGCAGCCCAAAGGGAGAGTGTAAACACTTAGATAGAGGGAACAGCCCTGTCTTATTCAGTCCTGGGCTCCTAGCAAACAAGTGCTCAAGAAATATTAATCAGCTAAGTAAAGAAAAGAACCTCAAGAACCTACCCTATCAAGTTCACTGTCTTCAAGATTTTACAAATAGGGCTACTGGGCATTATTATCCCATTTTAAAAGGAGAGTATCTGAAACTCCGAGAGACTAA
This sequence comes from Equus caballus, assembly GCF_041296265.1. Taxonomy (NCBI): domain Eukaryota; kingdom Metazoa; phylum Chordata; class Mammalia; order Perissodactyla; family Equidae; genus Equus; species Equus caballus. The sequence continues at coordinate 28,064,977 of NC_091700.1, read as the reverse complement.
CCTTAAACCACAAAGTTTTTCAGTGAAAAAAGTGGGACTTGGATTAGTGTTTACTTTCAGAGCTCTTTTTACCATACTTCACCATAATCTAGATCCAGAACCCACAGAAGATCAAAAAAAAATCAGTCAAAAGAGATGTAACCCAACCGCCAGATTCTAGGAGGCTGGGGAAGTTCAGGCCATCTGTCACTGATAGGACGAGTCATCTATGGTATGTCCAGCTCACTCAATCTGACCAGCTTTAGAGACAGCTACTCACCTCACCCTGTTCACAGAGTTGTAGCAAGTTATAGGTAACAACAAGGCATGGGAAGAACACTTTGAAGCCTTACTATTAAAAAGGAAAGGTTAGGGGCCAGTCCCGTACCCTATTGGTTAAGTTCGGCGTGCCCTGCTTTGGCGGCCCTGGTTCACAGGTTCGGATCCAAGGCACAGACATACACCACTCATCAGCAGCCATGTTGAGGTGGTGACTCCCATGTAAAATGGAGGAAGATTGGCATAGATGTTAGCTCAGGATGAATCTTCCTCAGGAAATAAACAAATAAATAAAACCTTCCCTAATATTTCCAGCTAAAACTAAACCCTCTACCTTCGTTCTGGACTCTATCACTGTTACTTCTTAATAATCCTGTTACAAAATATATCTTTAAAGAAAAAAGGAAAGGTTAAGAAAAACTGATTCTAACTAGGTCATTAAGATGACCCACCACAGACTAGCTGGTGAGAACTTCTACCAAGCTACAGTGATGGTACCTGAGCTAAGACAATGGCAAACACTAGTTTGAAATCTCGCTGGAGGAAAAGTGAGGGGGAAAGAGCTTACTGAACTTAACATTTCTTCAACCAAGTTCCAATCTTTCTACTGCAGTAACTATGAGAAGAGTCTTCAGTCATACCTCCCAGCCATTCCTCTACCCAACCAGCCTATTCTGTCTTGGTGAACTGTTGTCTGCTGCCTCTTCAGCTGATATTTCTTTTGGACTATCTGTTTTATTCTAAACTCTGGCTTCACCCTGAGATACTGGCTGGTGAATGCCCTTAGCACCATATTCTACAAACCTAGCATCAAATCCACCCCACCCTACTTCTAATCCAGACCCCAGAATCCCATGGTGTGTGGAGCCCTGGTCCTACATTTCAGTAAAAAGGTTCCCACAGAAAGAGAGCCATGTTCACATCATCGATTCAATGTCATTCAACAAATACTGATTCAATTTCATTCAACAAAAATTTACTATGCACATTCTATGTTCAAGAGTTGTGCTAGGTACAGGCAAGGAGCCAAATAAAATTAAAATAAAGATCCATATATTCATAAGGTTTAATAATATATTGGAAATGGGGACAGATTAGGGAAAGATAATCTTAATATATGATGAAATAGGTTGAACTTCATCATAAGTAGAAAATGCTACAGGTATCCAGAGGAGGAAGAGATTGCAATCAAATTAGAAGGATCTTGGGAATCTTTGTAAAGGAGTTGGCATTTAATAAACACTAAAAGAGATCAAAGAGAAGAGAGTTCCAAGAAAGAAAATGACACCCTCAAGAGCACGTGCAGAGAAAGCACTGAAAGTACGTCTAGATTTGTGGAATGGCCCAGCGTGGCTGAAGAATGGAGAAATGGAATTCTGGAAAGGGTGAAGGGGGTGGTCAGCCACATGGCTTCCTGAGATTCAGAAAGGGGACAAATGAAACTAGCCTTCCCAAACAAAAGGAACAATATGTCCTGACACATCAAGTATTGAGCAATGCTTAAACTGTAGCATTTCCACTGGGCGAGCTTGTGCTGGATGGAGCTCTTGGGTCCCTAGAGATTCACTTCATTAAAGTTGACTTGGAATATCTCTTCATGTCCCCCACCACAGTTCATTAAGTTCTTTCCCTCTGCTCTAACACCTCATAAAATTTCCACCTTTTCTTCCAAACCTTGATTCACTTCCTAGAAGAGCGGTAGTAATTTCACCTTTAATCACTAAATGTATCATCCCAAGCTGTCCGTCAGAGCTCACCTCCTACTCTCCCCACAGCCTCCAGATCTCCCACCTTCCATCCCTATCTGACATTTTGCTCATTCTTTGTGTTAAGCTGTGATTGTTAAAACTTGGTTCTGCCCATTTCCATCCCCAGGGACGCTGTGTGAGGCGTGCGTGCTGTGGTTTTCCATATGACAGGGATCACCGCTATTGTGTGGCTGGAAATGGAGCTCAGGAACAACTCCAGGGCTGGGGCAGGTACTCTATTAAGTGCATGACAGATGCTTTTTATGGTTAAAACCTAACACACTGATAGAAATCTGAACCTCCATTCACAAACTGTTTTGAGAAATAGCTCAGGGGTGATCTGAGATGTGGCGTCCAGTGATGGATTCATTCATTGGTGGTTTGCTGTTAATTCCCTGGCCCTCGTCAAGTGACAAGACTTTGAGTGATATGAGAATCTGTTACTTCTTTAGATGCCTCTCCTACCAGGGCTGAAGATAAATCAGTAAGACATGGACAGATGGCTTTCTCCAGATTGGCAATCATCCAACGTTCCCAGAGCAAGGATGAGAATGCTGAAATACATGGTCCTTCTATCTGTGTGTCCATTTCCAAAGGGTGTATTATGAAGTTGTCCAAAATAGCCAGGAAACCTTATTGATTAAAGCTCCAATAATTTTCAAAACAATCTCCATTGATTTAATCTTTTGGAATCTTTTGGAAGGTCACAGAACTGAGATGTACTTTTATGTCATCTGTAGGGGGAAAAAAGACTTTCACTAAGTAAGCAACGTTGATCTGTGTATTTTCTCTCCTTTTCCATCTCTATGAATTATTTTCCCCAATTTTACATATATATTTTTTCCTCCCATCTAATTGACTGATCTCATTATTAGTCAAACATTTAGAATTAGTTAAAAGATACATTGACTTGGCTGCTAAAAGTAGTAGAAGAACAAAGAGAGATTCTACACATTCTGATAGTGTGTAGAAGTGGGGTGGGGTTTGAAGACTTTTGCTCTGGATGCATAATTTACACCATCCTTTAAAAATCAGAATACTAAGAAGTTCAAAAACATGGATATGGAACATGGTGACAACGTAAAGACTTTAGGGAATTTAAGTATGCATGAGTGTTGATGTACATTCTTTTTCCTGTAATTAACTTTACAAATTAAACTGTGCACACCTTAAGTGAGTATTCCATTTTATTTTCACCAAATATTCCTCTGCTCCTCCAGTGGTTTGCCTTTATTTGTGCAGTCCAAGGTAAGGTCGAGCATTAGCTATTATCAAGTAATGTGTTTTCACATACAAATATGCACATAACAATTCCTTATCTTTGTGGCTGTGTGTCCATAAATGCAAGCTGGATGCATGAGAAGGATTTTATCATCCCCAGGTTGGGTTAGCATATTCATGTGGTCTCATGATGAACTTGAAGACAGACACACTAGGCCTGCCTGTCCTCACACCACAAGAGCTCTGAAGGCCAGATCTGTGAAACATGTCCATCCACCCGTGCTTGTTTAAACCTTTCAGCTGTCAGCATGTGCCCTGTTCAGTTTCTTCTCATGAGTCCCTACACTCCAGGCTTTACTCACTGCATTTTTTTCCTGTTAACACTATTCCAAAACTGCTCAGTTAACATACTAAAACAAACACATCCAAGTTAGGCATTCCTTTGGTTATGCTTTTTTTGTCCTTTCACCCCAACCCACAAAAGAGGGCAGTTGCCAGGAACTACCAAATTCTGGCCTTAAAAAGCCTAGTACGTGGTCCCAAATCGAAGACTCTTATTTATTAGATGTTTGTGAGCATCCTGGACTAAGCACAAGGAATTGTTTCAAAGAACCATTCTCTAAGGAGAAATCAATTTACAGAGAGTGAAGACTCACACCCTCATGGCTTCTCACTGCCCACAGGATACATCCTGCCTCTTTGGCTCTCTGTCCTGGCATTTGAGGCCTCCTCACTGAGAACTTCCTGCCTCCCTAGCCCCCTCCCAAAAGTGCTTCAACACGAGCCCTTTGCTGCCTGCTCTCTGACTTTGCCGATGTCTTGCTCCTTACTTGGAGTGCACCATCCTCCTGACCTGGCCAAATGCCTTTCCACCCCCTTTGAAATCTGCTCTTCATCCCCTCTAAAACCTTTCTGCACCACTTGGGTCTACCTCTCTTCTCTGAATTCAGAGACCTATTTATCCACACTGTTTATTTCCCAAATGTCATGTACTTCGTTATGACTTTGTTGTGTCTTATCATTAACTTCTCATATTATTGACTTGTCATTTATATGACCTTTCTTTACAACTAGACCCTAAGTTTCTTGAGAGCATGGGCCCTGTTTTCTACATCTTTGTATCCCATGGTGCCTAGCATAGCACACAGTAGGGACTCAATACATATTTGTTAATAACACAAAAGAACAAAATAGCTCAAGAACCTCCAGAAGCCTTATCCTCTGAGAGACTGAAAATATGTATTCAGTGATGCTAACTTTCTGGAGAAACAGAAAAAAGCCAGCTCTCCTCATTGCATGAGTTCCATCTGCAGGCTCAAGCCCTTCCTCTCCCCACAGCCTCTGATGACACCTGAAAGAGGCCCAGGAGGAGAGATTCTCCAAACGGCCCCTGCTCTGCCCTCTTTCCACTCCATACAGCTAGACTTCTTATCTGGGTCAACAGTTTAACCCTTGATCTTTCACTGCCCTTTCCTTTCCGCCACATTAGAATCCATCGGCTCCAACAATGATCAAGATCAAATCCCCCATGCTACAAGTCTATTTTCCCTCCATCCCTGCATGGGATACATGATACCTCGTCCCTCTAGTTATTCACACTTTCCACTATTGTCATCCTTGTAATGCTTTGCAGCTCTCCCACTCAGCCCCATTCCTCCCAAACCCGTGCACTCTACCCTCTTGTTCTCTCCATTATCGACGAACTTCCCGTTCCCTCAGACCCCTCTTTGAACCTCTTCCCCTGTCTCCACCTTAACCGTCACTAGCTCTCCCCTAAAGGCAACAGTTCTCCTACTGTCCCAAGAAACTGCTCATTTTCCCATGCCCTTGTTAAATGAGATATGATATATACAATACTCAGCCCATAGTGTGGTACCCCATAAGGCCTCCTGAAATGGGAGCTGTTAATATTCCATTGTTATAATTATCATTGTTATTACTCCCAAGGTCAGGAGGTGAGGTCACTGTCCTTCCACTCCCCCAAAGCATTTCTAGACTATCCTCCTCCACCTTCTGTGAAGACCCTTGCCCTGTGGAGTGCATGCTACCTGGGCACATCACCCTTGCCTCCGCCCTGGAACTGTCAACAGAGTCTCCGGCTCATAGTTGCTTTGTCTTGTCCCCATGTACCAGCCCCACCCCATTTCACTTCCTTGCCTCTGCAATTTCAATTTCATGGTATGGCATCTCCACCCGACTCTTACCCAAAACCTAAACTCTCTTGTCTGTCTCTCATTTTTTCTGATCTCCTTGGACAAATCTCTTACCTGGATGGTATCAATTTTGCTTTCTCTGTGCCAGCACCTGGGCAAGTAAGCCATGGACTCAACTTGCTAATGTTTATACAGGAGTTTTTTTCATGCACATCATGAGATAGATCATTTTGAAGTTTTCTTTCTGTGATATATTATTCAAAGCAGTGAGTATTTACTGCAGATCTGGTTTGCTCCAAACTCTGACAGCAGCGAAGACACTGACATGGCCATAGGCTTCTTGAAGACTAAAACTGTGACTGTAGGTCTGTAAAATAAATTGGGAAGATTTTTATCTTTTTATACTGTTGAAGAGTTTTAAGAGAACAAAAATTAACCTATCCCTTAAAAGTTTGATAATGATTAATGTTGATTTTAATGTAGGGTTTTGGCCTTTGAAGATGAGAATCATTAAGAAATGGATGTTATTTAAATTGGCAGAGATTCAGTAATAGAACCAGGAAGGAACACTTGACTTTAAGCATGTCTTTGAGTTCTGGACTGTTCTTCAACTCTTTACTGTTGGTCAAGACAGTATCTTCTGGACCCTTGGTATTGAATCGCCTGTTGCAGACTATACATGAAAACAATTATTTAATAGATTGCTGAGTGACTTACTTGGGCACAGAACTCCATTTTCCTCATCTCAAGACTATAACATGTAAACCTTGCCTGAGTTTCCAGCCTGCCTGTAAATTTAAAACTTGCCAGCCCCTACAATTACATGAGCCAATTTCTTTTTTTTTTTTTCCAAAGATTGGCACCTGAGCTAACAATTGTTGCCAATCTTGTTTTTTTTTCTTCCTTTCTTTTTCTCCCCAAAGCCCCCCAGTACATAGCTGTATATTCTAGTTGTGAGTGTCTCTGGTTGTGCGAGCCAATTTCTTAAAATAAATCTCTTTATATATATATATAAATACAAATATATATATCCTGTGGGTTCTATTCTGGAGAACCCTGACTGATACACCTATCCCAAAGTTTGCTTCATTTATGACTGCCCCTTCTCTCTCCAGGGATCATGATCTGTTATTATTTTCCTTTCTTTGAAGTCCTCGGCAACAGAATCCATCATTCAATAGCTAAAGTTTTATAAGCACTTAGGAGTATCTAAACCCTCAGGGGCTTTCAAACAATAAATGTATGCAGTTTTTAGAGAATATTAAAGAAAAAAGTAATAAGACCTGGGAAAATGTTCACAAAATTATGCAAAATTTTTTAAATCATAGAAAAATCTATAAGTACTTGGTGATCATGCCCAGTACACCGGTTCTTTTGGTTCTGGTTTTCCTTAAACTTCATTCCAATTAGGTATGATCCCAATTTTGATATTTTTCTTTTAGTCAAAAACAAAACTGGAACAGAAGAACATTGTTCATCTCCTTGAGATGGAATTACATACAGAATGTCTAACTTTTATTTACAATGAACATATGTTGCTATTATAATAGGAAAAAATAAAGATTTTGAAAAATAGAAATACTTATTTTTATTGTATGCAATTAAAGCAGAGTTGGAGGTTTTGTATAACATGGATGGAAGTAAAGAAATACTGAAAAACATTAGGAAATCGAGAACTCAGTGGTGTAGGAATGTAAGTCAATTCTCCTAACATCATAAACAAACGTATATGCAGGGCAGACAGAGAGACAGGAGGACAGATAATAGGATTAACCATCCCATGATGGAAGAAATAAGAGATTCAGCTTCCTGCGAGAGCCAAACCCACAGGTCTGAACACTGGAGAATGGAATATGACACCTAATTGAAAAATAAGGCTGTTAATTGGGGCCCAGGGCCCCGGAGCATCAGCGCTGTATCAGCTCGTCAGCCCCAGCTGGGAACATCTCAAGTGAAATGGATGGATGAAGTTAGAAGTGACTGAGCAAGAAGAAAAGCTTTGGGAACAAAGCTCTATCCAGAGAAACGGAATGGTAAGGGAACTAAGAAAAGCGACTCAGCTCTTGTGCTGATTTTTTAAAGAAGGGAATGTGTCCATGGTAGGTTAAATTCAATTGTGTTGAATCTGGAAACACAACAACAAAAGATGAGAAAGATGTTCAAAAATACGTTTAAACTCTGAGAAACTTTATCAATCAAATGCCACCCATGAAGAGAAATCCTTCCGGATAAAAATCCCTCCACCAAATCATGTAAGGGCTTCATGAGTTTTTCAGAAGAAAAGCACCCTAGAAATTTAAGTTATTTTTATCACTTTTATTGAAAAGGCCATTTCTTTGCTCTAAGGCTGAATTCTTTGATGCAAGTTCAGTAGCTTTAGGTGAATCTGAATGCAGTTTTCAGAGCAGCAAGAAAAATCATACAGTGTTGAGATGGCAAGCTTCCTCCAAGAAATATTTTGAAAATAATTGATAAAGAAGCTTAGGGTTCCTCTGAGGCCTTGCGAGGTACAGCATTCACAGAAGCTGGTGGTTTGAACAACACTTTCCTGTGATTACATACTGCTAAATTCTAAAACGCCATGCAGCAGTATAAGAGAAAAACATTTGTTTTTAACTCATTGTGGACAAAATGCATAGATGCATTTGAGGCTAAGGAGGTGGACCCTGATGTACCAATCAGGTTATCTTGTTTACTGATCTTAATGATCATTACCAATGCCTTGGCCATCAGTTACTAGGCAGGGAAATGATTGCATCAGCCATTTCAGGCATTTGGCAAAGATATATCAAGCATCAGGAGGAAGAAATGAGATAGAGCAAAAACAATTACAACAAAAGTACTTGGGAGACCAAGATATATAATCTGGCCCATGACCTATGTAATAGTGCACAGTAAACAAGACCAAACCATTCTAATAAAAGAAAACATTGTATAGTTTTTAGAGTTTGGGCATTTTGTGGATCATTGATTTTTAGGGTTTTATTTCTGCTTTGTAACACAATTTGACCTCTGAAACTTCTTCTATATACTAAAAATCATTCATTTAATAATAATAATAGTCAACACATACTATGCTTTTTATATACCGGGCATCAGAGTTTACAGATACTATCCCACCACAACTCTTTAGGCTAGGAGCTTGTTTTCATCTCCATTTTACAGAAGAGAAAACTGAGTCACAGAGAGCTTGACTTGCCCAAGGTTATACAACTATTCAGTGACAGAACTCAGATTCAAACCCTGTTAACCCAGCTTAAATGTCAAGACCTTTAGACTGCCATACCGCACACTGCACCTTATATTTTATTGAGGATCTATTATGGACATGGCACTTTGCTAGTTTCTGTAGATTATGTGAAGTATAAGACAGGATTTTTAAAAAATTTTTATTAAGTAATATTCAGTATTTTTCTACTTTCCAAAAGCTCATGCACATATACACCTAGCAGTTTGCCACATAGCCTTTGGTGCCATCTCTTCTGAAAATCCCCAAAACAGTAAAAATAGTTCACTGGCAAAGAAGAGCTGATAATATGACACCTAAATCTCATCTATCCCCAGAGTAATGTACGGATCACCTGTAAAGAGCAATGCATGGAGTAAACAAATGGCTCAGTAACAGCTCTCTGGACCGGAGGCCTATGCTAAAAGGCCTACGATGTCTGTGATGTCAACACTGAGAGAGCTCCCCAAGCATCCATGCTTAACCCACCCCTGCATCTCCAAGAGATCAACACCAGGGAGGTGGCCTGTTAAGGACAAGACTCATCTGAGTTGCCGTTGAATTACCTTTTGTTATAACTAAAGTAGAATAATCCAAGATATGGAAGCAATCTTAGTGGCCATCAATAGAGGAATGGATAAAGAAGATGTGGTATATATATACACACAATGGAATGTTATTATTGGGCTATAAAAAAAGAATGAAATTGTGTCATTTGCGACAACATGGGTGGACCTAGAGGGTATTATGCTAATTGAAATGTCAGACAAAGACAATTACAGTATGGCTTCACTCATACGTGGAATCTAAGAAACAAACAAACAAAACAAAACAGAAACAGACTCATAGGTACACAAAACAAATTGGTAGTTGCCAGAGGGAAGGGTGGTTGGGGTGCAGGTGAAATGGGTGAGGGGGATTAAAAGATACCAACTTCTAGTTATAAAACAAATAGGTTGCAGGGACGTAATGTACAACATAGGGAATATAGTCAACAATATTGTAATAACTTTATAGATGACAGACGGTAACTAGACTTACCATGGTAATCGTTTCATAATGTGTATAAATATTGAATCACTATGACATACACCTGAAACTAATATGATATTGTATGTCAACTACACTTCAATAAAAAATAATTTAAAAATAATATACACAGGCTCCTTGGCACTGCCTATATAGCACTGATTTGTTATAATACTCTCATCACAGAAATATTTTTTATTAAAAATATTTAGAGACTATAAATCCAAAATAGTGAGGAAGAGTACAATTATTAGGATGAAGCATATGAAATTACCAACATTCAAGCTTTTTGATCTACAAAAAGTGTTTTCTTCTACAGAGTGGATACTGTAAATAAAGTACTGTCATAAGCTTTCAGCCAATGAACCGACTTCTCATAGGGTGCTTTGCTCAATTAGAAGGAGGTTCAACACTCTGTGGCCTCTCTCTCAATATCGTATATTCTTGGGGTTCAATTTGGACTCACAAATAACAAAGGGTGAGCAGGTGACAGTGACTCAGGTGCTGTAAAGCATCATGGAAGAGGTGGAGGGTGATGTCGAAGTGCAGGCTTGGTGGCTAGTGGCCTTCCCAAGGAATGTCAAAGAAGCACGGGGTGAAAGTCAGCTGCCAAGAAGGTAGGGATGCAAGCCTAAGACAGTATGAATAGCATCATAAGCCTCATCTTTGCACTGGAAAAACAAAACAAAACAGAGACATGTCACAACTTCAGGAGATGGGACAAGAACAAGTGACTGTCAAGATTGGCTCTTCATAGGGATTATCCTCTGGCAGCCCATGTTTCCAGAAAGCATCTCTGTATTAAACAGATATGCATAAAATGATAATGATAGGTCGACACTTCCTGAGGACTGTGACAGGCAAGGCACTGTGCTACCTGCCTTCATGTATGTACCGGAGAGGATTCCCCAGAGCAGCAGAACCAGTGGGATATATGTACAGTACATTGAGAGCTACTCAAGGAATTGCCTTACACAATGGTGAGGCTGGCAAGTTCCAAAGGCGTAGGACAGACCGACAAGCTGGAAACTCTCAGGCAGGAGCTGATGCTGCCGTCTTGACGGAAAATTTCTTCCTCCTCAAGAAACCTTAGTTTGGCTGTTAAGACTTTTCAACTGGTTGGATAATGCTAACTCAGACTATAGAGGATAACCTCCATTACTTAAAGTCAACTGATTATAGATATTCCCACATCTACAAAAGACCTTCAGAGCAACACCTAGATTCAGGTTTAATTGAATAACTGGGTACTATGGTCTAGCCAAGTTCACAGGTAAAACTAACCATCACAACATATGCTATTTTTTCTTCATGAAAAATCCATTAGGATAGTACCATTTTATCCCCATTTTACAGGTGAAGAAAGAGAGGTTCAAGAAGATAAAGAATTTGTTCAGGATCACAGTTTGGGAGGATGGAGCCATCCTTTGAAACCTGGGAGTTTAACTTCAGAGGCTGTGAATTTAGCCACTGAGTTCTTCTGTCTCACCAAGGTGCAAAGATTTTCTGCTAAGGATTCTCTCATGTGAGGGCCGAGTAGGGAAAAGCCAGCAAAAGGTAAAGTGATGAGAGCTCAGCATTAGCTCTTGTGCATCAGAGAATCATGAGCTTTCCATTGTCATAGACTCCATGGCCCTCTCCCCGGGAAATGAACACAAATTGAGGACTTATTAAATGAGCCACTCTATAAATGGAGGGAAGGTTACAACGTAGTGGATATGGCGGGTACTAGCTTGAGTGAAAAATAAAATCACATCAAATTGGGTTACACGTTAAGACAGGGATCAAATGGATGAATGAAAAAGTCCTGCTTTCTGCCACTCCAAATAGACTCCTTCCCAATGTCCACACCAACCAGAATGGCAGCATTAGCAGCAGCTAGGAAAGCCGCCCGATGAGAGCCGTGGCAATGTGGACACACAAGGATGTGGGGTTTGGGAATTCCATTGAGAGGTAGGTTGACAGCTAGCTGAGGGGAGATTTTATAGTTGCCAGAAGGCTCTCCCTCACCTCTCAAACAAATGCATCTCTCCCACTGTCACCCTTCCTTTCCCATACTCCATGGTGGCACTTGCAAAACTTTTCCATGTCGCTAAAGCCCTCAGCTCTGCTTGCAGATATTTTAGCAGACTTTATGCCCACCTTAGGAGAAAAATAGGGGCCAGCAGAGACAACCTTCCTGAACATCTCTTTACACCCCCACCAAACATAGATCTGTGCCAATCCTCCCCGACTCCCTCTGCAAGACTACTTCCTGTCTTGTACTCTGGAGTCTGGAAACAGCACCAGCCACTACCTCTAGAGCTTGCCCCATCAGTCAGCACTTCCCTTTCTTTTTTTTGTTCGAGGAAGACCAGCTAACATCCACCACCAATCCTCCTCCTTTTGCTGAGGAAGACTGGCCCTGGGCTAACATCCATGCCCATCTTCCTCTACTTTATATGTGGAGTGCCTACCACAGCATGGTGTGCCAAGCAGTGCCATGTCTGCACCCGGGATCTCAAACCCTGGGCCGCCAAAGCAGAACATGCGCACTTAGGGCTGCACCACGGGGCCGGCCCCAGCACTTTCCTTTCTCTTGTTTATATTTTCAGTCTTTTTTAGTTTTTCCTTTCCCCTCTGCCTACGAGTAGAACAAATGCTTCCACCACTCTAAAAAATACCTTGCTTCTAGATAATAGTAAAAAACATAAATGGACTAAAATGCTTTACAAATGGGGAAGTTTGATCAGAGCAGATGGGATTTAAAGACAACAGCAGCTATGTTCTGATTTCAAAAGACACATCTTAAATGTGAGGATATAAAGAGACTGAAAGTAAAAGGATAGAAAAACGATATTCCTTCCAAACCCTAAGCAAAAGAAATGAATATCAGACAAAGAAAACTTTGAGACGAAAATATTATTAGAGATAAAGAAGGAAGTTGCATAGTGATAAACGTTTCAACTTACAAGAGAGATATAAAAAATTTAAATCTGTAAATGCTTAAATATACAATTTTAAACTTGTATATTCTAAATACAGACATCAAAAAATTGATGAAAGTAAAAGAAGAAATATATATCAATAATGTACTGTGGGTTTTAATACACTTCCACCTATAACAGTAACCTATAGAGCAAACATACACACACACACCCCAAAAAAATAATCAAGATTTCAAAGGGTTTGATACACAATGTGACATATGAATAAATGGGCCTATCACTTGAATATAGAAACTCGCTATGACTATTCCTAGAGATATGCTCAACCAAAACAGGCACACATACACACCCAAAGACATTCACAAGAATGTGTGTAGCAGTATCATTTATAATTGTCAAAAATTGGAAACAACCCAATGATATGAAGGCAGATCAAATAAATGAATTGTGATATTAAAAAAAAAATACTCTGCCTCAACTCTGCTTCCCCCTCAAGCTACCAAAACTTTTCTTTATGTTCCTATCAACCAAGTTTAAGTAAAAATATTTTTGGAAAAAAATACCAGCTCTATTTCCTCACTTCTATTGCACTGCTCTATCTTACGCAATACTTCCGGCCCCCGTCTTGCCACAGAAATTGTTCTGGTCAGGGCAGCAATTACAAAACTCTATTAGGACCTTGTTTCTTATTCCTATTCTACAAAGTTGGCTTCTCAGCATCATCTAACACTGATGGTCACTCCCTTCAACCTGAAAATCTCTTCTTTCTTAATTTTTTGATTTTTCTCTTGGTTCTCTTCCCATTGTTAAGTGTTTTTTCCAGCGCCTTTCACAGCCGTTTGTTTGTCATAGCAGGTTCGTCTCTGCTCATGTTGGGTGATGGTATTTAGTCTCACGGCTTCAGTTCCATCTCCTTGCTGAGGAAGTAGGTACAGGGAGATGATTGAGCATGGACCAGATGACAAACTAACTCTGCAACTCAAATTCTCTAGCCCCAACCTTTCTCCTGAGCTTTAATCAGAGGGGCACTAAACATAAACTTGGCCCAGGTCATAACTCTGTCATGAGCCTGTTTTGCATCCCTCCACATTCACAAGTTGTTGAAAGCCCGTCTCCTGTTTTCATAATACCGGACCCAGTTGATGCAATTCTCAGATTTGCTTGGCCATGGTTTTCCACTTAGTGCTATAGATGATCCTCAAGGAAAATCACTTGGTACCAATGGTTTCTTGTTGGTACAGAGATGAGATGTCCATCTTTACTAGAGAGAGACTCACTGAGCTCGGTCCCTGCCCTCATGATGGAGACTGCTTTGTCCTTGCACCGGATGCCTAGCAGTTGGCCCTGCTGCAGTAAGCAGCTGTTCCTAATCTCCCATGTTGCTAGAAGCAGGACCAAACTGTGCCTCATCTCACACCTCCAACCTCACACTGCAGGGCTCTCCCTTTCCGTCCTTGTGCTTTCCTGTCACTGCTAAAGTGCAGATGTCAGCAGCTTACTAAGCTTCCCCAAGCCACCCACCCCACTGGTTTTCCACGATAGGCTTTGAGGCTGCACGTTGCAGAGAGGGAGGCATAAAATGTTTCTGGCTCATGCTCTTTCACTGGCTCAATGCCACTGCTCTTATAGCAAAATAACCCAGAAATGTGGGGGACTTAACACCCTAGTGGTGGAGAAAGGCGGAAGCTTCAGCCAATGAGCAACGGGAGACAGAAAGGAGCCAACAGACAGATTCTTCCCTCTTCCTCCTCCCTGAGACCTTTCTGGGAGCCAGCGTTTCCAGATGCCCTCCCTGGAGATGTCCTGTGTGACAGAGCAACCAGTGTGTTTCCTGGTAAAGTCTGGACAACTTGGAATGTACTCTGTTCCACTTGCTTTCTCTCTTCCCCGACCTCACTTGCCTGGTTCCTTCACTTTCACTTCCCTGGACTGCACCCCCTCAACAAAGCTTTAGCACATAACTTTTGACTTAGGCTCAGTTTTATAGGGGAACCAGGCTAAAATATTCACCATGAAAAAGAAAGGGAGCACAAGCATTTTGATTCCCTGCTAAGTGCCTGTGTTTTTGCTGAGTGATTTACATTTGTTACCTCTTTTAATCCTCTCAGAGAACTAAACAATAGGTATTATTTTTCCCTTATTTCAGTGAGGAACTGAGGCTCATGGAGGCGTAACTTACCCAAGAGGGCACAGCTAGCAGTGACAGAGCTAAGATACTTACTCCAGCATGGCCTGCTTCAGAGCCAGTATTCATCCTACTGTTCCTTACTGTTTCTACTCTCAGGACATTGGGGGCCTAGGGTTTCTATGAAGCTTCCATGTGGTACTTCACTGGTGGAGTCTTCAGAAGCTTTGAAGATGATTCAATGAAGAACATTTTAAATATCCAAGTAGAGTATTATAAGAGAGTCCTAGCATGACACGGTGAGCAATCAATAAAAGCAGATGGTTAAACCACAATTATTATTCAACATTTAGATATCACTTTAGTAATCTCTAAATGGAATCACATTTGATGAGCCAACTAAAGGTCATGAAAATAGCTGCTACAGGGATGAGAGGATGAAGGGTTGGGAGGAGGCACAGAGACCCAAGAGGAGAAACAAGGGAGAGAATCTCCTCCTCCTCCCCAAGCCCAGCGTGGTGCTCCAGCCACAGTGTGAAGACACTTGGCCAACCTCATCTAGATCATCCAGATCTGTCTGTTCTCCCTACAGAGATCTTTGAGAACAAAAAGTGCTAGGATTTAGCTAGAAAATTAACCTTGAAACAAAATAGAGGGATCCTGACTGCCAGAGGCTAAAATGGGAAGGATGTCCTTGTCCTGCACAGAGTGTTACTGGCAGACTTCTCTGTGTGTCCAAAGGTTTGGGCCAGGATCACACTTTGGAAATTGGAAAAAGATCGAATTCAGACCCAGTACATCTCTCAGTTAGCATCTCTCCAGTTCATGGATTACGAAGTGAACCTTTTCCTTCTGTATCCCTCATGTGGGAAGAAGATGTTTTTGTGTGATAAAAAAGTCAGACTGTTTACAGATTTAATCATTTTCTTGTGGTCTGATAAAGTGCTGAAGGGTTGGCCCCTTGAAGATGGTTATTAATTCGTAAACAAACGCTTATAACATCAGGTGGATTTGTGTACACATAAAGAAAGCATTAATACCACATGCCTCGTATGAAAACTCTTGCTTTTGAACTTGATGAGCATCCCAGGGTCTCCAGGAACCCTGCTGTGCCACAGTAGATGTTCGTCCTCTGAGCATGGTTCTCAGCAGAGGCTGAGTTCTCAAAGGGGCCTTTTGCATTTCTGTATTTTCCCTGCATGCTGTTCAACCGCACAGCTGCAATGCCAACTCCTCCCTATCATTTTTGCCTAAGGAATCCACACTTATCTCTGAAATATGTAACCCTCTCGTCCCCTAACCTACCCTCCCAGAAAGAGCTTCTGTTCAAAGAGCTTAAAACACAGTGTCTTGAATTTTGATGTCAATCACCTGGAGGTCTCGATGAAATGACATTCTGATTCAGTAGGTCGGGGCTGGGGTTGAGATTCTCCATTTCTAGCATGCTCCCAGGATTTGTCAATGCCGCTGATTTGTGAACCACACTTCGAGAAGCAAGAGTTTAGAAGACTCTTCTGTTTTTCTTTTAAATACTTTGAAGATTATTTGGCCCTTAGAAAAAAATGCCACTTGAAAATGCCTCGGTGCTACCAACAAGCTGGTCTGGGCACCGCTGCAGAAATTTCCAGACAGATGGGGCTAAAGTGAGAAATAGTGAGGACATCATGCTAGAGCTGCTCTTAGTGGCCACATTGTTTTAGCTCTGAGCACAAGCACAAACTCAGTGCTGACCTAAAGGCTTACTCTCAAAATTACACACGAAAATGGATTTTGCCAACACTGCTTGGCTAAATGAGTTTGTCCCTAAGACCACCAGGCTTATTTTATTCAGTCTCAAGTTGGTTATTTTCCTTCGGTAATTTCAACTATTGTGTGGGGTAAGAAGATTTAAATGTTAAAGCACATACACAGAGGCAGCTTAATTGTGGATTTAAATTCTATATTTGATTGAACAGAAGTAATACTTGTTATTCTGCCTCTATTTCAGGGTTTTCATTTTCTGCTTGGAGAATTCAGTCATTTTGGTGTCCAAAAAAACTATTGCGGAAAATGCGACTGGTCCAAAGCGTGTTTAACTGTCTAGAACAGATTGGGTAAAGGGGTATCGAACTAGGCAGCTTTTTCCAGATGCTTTAGAAAAGTTTAATATGTATCGCCTTCTACTCAAAAAGCATAGCTATATATTATCTTATGTAGAAAAATATCTTACTTGGAGAAAAATGAAAATAAACATGTGGTTATGTATAAACTATACCAATCCTTAGATTTATCCCTTATGCTCATTTTTGAAAACTGCCTGCCTACATCAGATCTTTACCATTATATTTCAGTGACATCCTCCTGGTTAGTACCTGTCTCTAGAGACCATCTGTTCCAATAGATATCTGTTCCCAAACACATTTGCCAAAATCTCCTTAATTTAAGGAGGTTAAAACCTTAACAACAATTTGTCATGTCATTCTCCTATTTCAAGAAATTTGCTCCAAACCTATAGTTCTTAACCGACTACTCAACACCTTTAATCAAATAAATTCACAACCAAATTTCAGATTTGGGGAACACTCTATTTCCCAGCAGAGGCAAAATAAGGTGCCCTCCATCAGCAAGTTAATCTTGGTTATTTGTCTCCGTCCATACTGACCTGTGCCATTTAACTGTGAATTCAATTTCTTTCTTTATTTCTTCTTCAGTGAGTTTTGGTAGTTTGTGTCTTCAGAGGAATTATTGCATTTCATCTAAGTTGCTGCGTGTATGTGCACAGAGTTTTCATCATATCCCTTTATTGTACTTTTAGTGTATGTTGGTTGTGTATTGATACCACCTTTTTTATTCTTGATATTGTAATTTGTTTCTATTCTCATATGTTCTTGATCAATCTGTATAGAGGTTTATCAGTTTTACTGATCTTTTCAAAGAACCAATTTCTGCTTTTATTGATTTCTCTATTGTTTTTCTGTTTTCGATTTTATGGATTGCTGCTCTTACATTATTGTTTCATTCTTTCTGATAACTTTGGTCTATTTTGCTCTTCTTTTTCTAGTTCCCTAAGGTGGGATCTTAGTATTAAACTGAGGCCTCTCTTCTTTCCTAATATACGCATTTAATGGCATATTTCCTCCTAAGCACTGCCTTAGCTTTACCTCACAAGTTTTGATATGTTGTATTTTCATTTTAACTCGGTTCAAAATGTTTTCTCATTTCCTTTGAGTCTTGCTCTTTGGCCCATGGATTATTTAGAAGCATGTTATCTAATTTCCAGGAATTCGGGGGGTTTTCCAGATAGTTTTCTGTTATCAATTTCTAGATTAATTCCATTAAGATCAGAGGATACACTTGAGATGATTTCAATACTTTTAAACGTGCTAGTGTTGTTCTATTGCCCGGTATACTGTCTGTCTTGCTAAGTGCACTAGAAAAGAATGTGTGTTCTGCTGTTCTTTAGTGAAGAGGTGTTGTTCAGGTCTCCCACGGCCTTGTGGACTTTTTGTCCGCTGGCTCCACTGCTGAAAGAGGAGACTTAAAGCCTCCAACTGTAATTGCGCGTTTGTTTATTTCTCCCTGCACTTCTTCCAGTTGTATCTTAACACTTTTTTTGGTTTTGGTTTTACTGTGTGTGCATACATATTAAAGATTGTGTGTCTTCTCAGTGTACTGACCCTCTTATCATTAAAAAGTGATTCCTCTTTGTTCCTTGTAATTTTCCTTGTTCTAAAGTCCACTTTGTCTAACATTAACAGAGACAATGCAGCTTTCCTTTGATAAGTGTTTGCATGGTATATATTTTTCCATCTTTTTCCTTTTTTGGTGAGGAAGATTGGTCTTAAGCTGACATCTGTTGCCAACCTTCCCCATTTTTTTCTCCCCAAAGCCCCAGTACATAGTTGTATATGATAGTTGTAAGTCCTTCTAGTTCTTCTATGTGGGATGGCTCCACAGCATGGGAGATAAACAGTGTGTACGTCTGTGCCCAGGATCTGAACTGGCGAACCCCTGGCCACCAAAGTGGAGCATGTGAACTTAACCACTACGCCACCAGGGCAGCCCTTATCTTTTTAATTTTAACTTATCTATATCAGGATATGTCAAGTGGATTTCTTAACAGTATATATTTGAGTCTTAGGGGTTTTTTTGTCTGATTTAATGATGACTGTTTTTTATTTGGAGTGCTTAGACCATTTATATTTAATTATTGATAAGGTGGTCTTTTGGTTTATGACTATTTTATTTGTTTTCTTTTTCTCCCCTCTATTTTGCATTCTTCTTTTCTCCTTTTGTGCATTCTTTTGAAATATTTGAATATATGTTTGTACTCTGTTTTAATGTATCTATCGGCTTTTTGTCTTTCTCTCTTTGTGTAGTTTTTTAGTGGTTGTTCTAGGCATTACTATATACATATGTCACTTTTTACAGTCTATTAAAATTAATATTTTACCTCTTCAAGTGAAATGTAGAAATTTTATCCTCTTCCTTTTCTGCTGTATTGTAGTTTTCATATGTATTACATCCACATACGTTAAAAACTCTACCATACAATTTTATAATTTTGGCTTTCCATCATCATACATATTTCAAAGAACTTTAGAGGAGAAAACAATTTGTCATATTTACCTAGCTATTTACCGTTTATGTTGCTCTTCTGTCAAAATTCCCAGTTTCCCTATAGTATAATCTTCTTTCTTCCTGCATTACTTTCTCTAACATTTCTTTTAAAGGCCTGCTTTTGATTCATTCTCTTAGTTTTCTTTCATCTGAGACTATTGTTATTTCTTCATTCTTGAAAGATATTCTTACTGGATAGAGAATCCTGGGTTGACATTTTTCTTTTTTTTAAGATTGGCACCTGAGCTAACAACTGTTGCCAAATTTCTTTTTTTTTTTCTGCTTTTTCTCATGAAATCCCCCAGTTCACGGTTGTGTATTTTAGTTGTGAGTCCTTCTAGCTGTGGCCTGTGGGATGCCGCCTCAGCATGGCCTGACAAGTGGTGCCGTGTCCGTGCCCGGGATCCGAACCAGCAAAACCCTGGGCCGCCAAAGTGGGGTGCATGAACCACTTGGCCATGGGACTGGCCCCGACAGTTTTTTTCTTATCCTACTTTTAAATTGTTGTACCACTCCCTTCTGGGCTCCATTGTTTCTCATGAGAAATCCACAATCATTCAAATGTAATGTGTCATTTTTTTTCCTATGGCAGCTTTCAAGATTTTTTAAAATATTGGTTTTCAGCAGTTTGACTAAGAAGTATCTGATCACGGTTTCCTTTGAGTTTATCTAGCTAGGGGTTCTCTAAGTTTCTTGAATCTGTAAATTTATCTTTTACCAAATTTGGTAAGTTTTCAGCCATTATTTCTTCAAATATTTATTCTGTACCAATCGCATTCCCCTCTCCTAGGACTCAACTGGCATGAATGCTATACATTTTTATACTATTCTGAAGGTCCCTGAGACTCCGTTAACTTTTTTTCCCCATATACATTTTCTCTGTTTTTCACACTGGATAATTTGTATTACTCTATTCAAGTTCATACTTCTTTCCTCTGTCATCAATAGTTTCTTTACTCTTTAGTTCTAAATGTCCATTTTGTTCTTTTTTATAGCTTCTTTTTCTCAACTGAGAACTATTATCTTTCCATTTGTTTCAAGAGCATTCAACCGTACTCCATGGAACATAGTTATTACAGTTGCTTTAATGTTTCATTGGATTTAGATCACCAAGATTCAGATCACCTCAGGGTAGGCAGCCATTGAGTGTCATTTTCCTTATAAGTTCTTGAGATTTTCCCTGTTCCTTGTATATCAAGTAAGTTTAAATTGTATCCTAGACTTTTTGAATATAATATTATGGGTCCTGTTAAAATCCTCTGGGAAGCGGGACTTCCAGTTCCAGCCAAGTTGGAGTAACAGAGACATGTCTCAGTATTCCTTTGAAACAGTTTAAAAAGTGGACAAAATATATACAACAATGGTTTGCAAGACACTGGATATTTGGCAATGAGGGACAGTAATCCATGAGGGATAGGAAACAAATGAGGCAAGCCCTATTAATCTCCCCCTTTTAATTCCTTGAGAGAGTTATCAGGCCATGATGTAGAGAGTGGGAGCCAGACAAAGTCCAGTGGATTCCCTGAGTTGAGATTAAGCTGAGCATCCAGAGATACCAAAGTGCCTAGAATTTACACTACAAATAACAGAGGTGAGAGAACTGCCCAAAGAAGAGACTCTGGAGATCTTCAGAAGACCCCCTTTGAGTATTATGATGAATACTGATCAGTGCAAGGGTGTGAGGGAACTATCTGATGCTAGAAAATAACCACCCTACAGGATGAGAGGAAACATTCTTTGGAGTTTACACAGGAACAGGAATAGGGCCTGTTCCCACCAGCCAGAGCAGACAACATCATAACCCTTGAAGCATCTAGTAGAATACTCAGAATACCTTATTTCAATAGTGGGAAATAATTAGCCTTAGGTTATTGCTGCTCTGATCGTGCTTAAACACATCTTAGAAGCAAGACACAAAAAGATCAAACTGTTTCCAAATATTTTAATTGCATTCCAGAAAAAAATTAAGAATGTTTACAGGAAAACAAAAGATGTTCAGCACCTAACAAGGTAAAATTCACAATACCTGGAATCCGATTTAAAAATCACCAGCCATGAAAAGAAGCAGGAAAATATGACCCATAGTGAGAATAAAAATCAATTGATTGAAACAATCCAGAACTGACACAGATGTTAGAATTAGCAAACAAGGGCATTTAAAGTTAATATAATCAGGGCCAGCCAGTGGTGCAGTAATTAAGTTCTCATATTCCACTTTGGTGGCCCGGGGTTCGCCAGTTCGGATCCCAGGTGCAGACATGGCACCACTTGGCAAGCCATGTTGTGGCAGGTGTCCCACATACAAAGTAGAGGAAGATGGGCAGGGATGTTAGCTCAGGGCCAGTCTTCCTCAACAAAAAGAGGAGGATTGGCAGCAGATGTTAGCTCAGGGCTAATCTTCCTCAAAACAAAAAAAAGAAAAGAAAAAGTTAATATAATCATATTACGTACATTCAAAAACTTAAGTAGAGACACAAGGAGATATAAAAAAGATCCAGATCAAATTTCTAGAGATGAAAACTACAATGTCTGAGATAAAGAAAAAAATACATTGGATGGGATTAACAGATTAGACATCACAGAAATAAATATTAATGAACTTGGAGACAGAGCAATAGAAGGTATCCAAACTGAAACACAGAGGAAAAAAGAATCCAAAAAATAAAAGAGCATCAGTTAACTGTGGGCCAACCTCAATGAGCCTAATATTAGTGCAATTGCGATCCCTAAACTAGAGGAGGCAGGAGGAAAATTAAAATATTTGAAATGATAGAAAAAAAGTCTCCCATATTTGATGAATGCTATAAATCCCCACAA
The DNA here is from genome assembly GCF_041296265.1 of Equus caballus. Lineage (NCBI taxonomy): Eukaryota > Metazoa > Chordata > Mammalia > Perissodactyla > Equidae > Equus > Equus caballus. The sequence continues at coordinate 28,042,874 of NC_091700.1, read as the reverse complement.
CCAAGCTCAATGAACATCAACTTGCTCAAAAACAATGATAAAGAGAAAAATCTTAAAACCTGTCAGAGAAAAAGATTCATTATGAATGGAAAAACTAAACTAAGGATGACAGCAGATTTCTTGTTGGAAACAAGGCAAGCGAGAAGACGGTGGACAATATGCTAAAAGTACTAAAAAATTATCATATAGAAATGTATACACACCAAGAAATATATACCTAATGAAAATATTTTTTTAAATTATGGCAAAATGAGCCATTTTTCAGACAGACAAAAGCTGAAATAATTCATCACCAGCATATGATAGAAATGTTAAAGGAAGTCCTCCAGGCACAAGTTAACTGATTATCAGATGAAATATATGTATTGAAAAAAGGAATAGAGGGGCGAGTGGTTAAGTTCGCGCACTCCACTGCGGCGGCCGAGGGTTCGGGTCCTGGGCGCAGACATGGCACTGCTCATCAGGCCACGTTGAGGCGGCGTCCCACTTCCCACAACTAGAAGGACCTGCAACTAAGATATACAACTGTATACAGGGGGGGTTGGGGGAGATAAAGCAGAAAAAAAAACAAAAAGAAGATTGGCAACAGTTGTTAGCCCAGGTGCCAATCCTTAAAAAAAAAAAAAAAGGAATAGAGAACATCAGGTAGATAAGATTTCTTTTATTATTTAAATATCTTTAAAAGATAATTGTTTATACATATTGGATAAGAAAGCAGGATCCAAGTGTATGCTGCTGCCATTCAGGACTATGTATGTGTGTATGAGGCTTTTATTTATACCTATAAATACACACATAACAGAAAAAGTTCTACCATGCTAATATGAGTTATGAGAAATCTGTTGTGATCATAGTAATATCATAAAAAGTATATTTCACAGCAAAGAATATTACCAGCAATTAAAAAGTTTAATAATGATAAAGGGATGAACTTATAAAGAGGACACAAAAATCCTATTTATGTACCTAATAATAGAGCTTCAAAACATATGAAGCAAAAATTAATAGAGTTAAAAGGAGAAATAGACAAAACCAAAATTATATTCAGAGATATCTATACTCTTTTTTCAAAAATTGGTAGAACATGTAGACAAAAAGTCTAAATGAACCTTTAGTAAAGTGAATCCAACAATATGTTAAAAGGAAAATACAACAAGGCCATGTAGGATTTATTCTAGGAATAAAGAGTTGGTTTAACATTAGAAAAATCAATGTGATTCATTGTATTAACAAACTATACATTAAAAAAACCATGTAGTCATCTCAATAGATGGAGAAAAAGCATTTAACAAAATGCAACATCCATTCCTGATAAAAACTTTCAACAATGAGGAATAAAAGAAAGTCTCCTCCATCTGATAAAGGACATCTACTAAAACCTGTAGCAAACATCATACACAATGGTGAAAGACTACATACTTCTCCCAAAGGCCAGGAAAAAGATAGGGATGTCTGCTCTCACTACTTCTATTCAGTGCTGTACAAGAGGTTCCAGTCAGTGCAATCAGCCAAGAAAAAGGAATACAAATAATCCAGATTGGAAAAGAAGAAGCAAAATTGTCTTTATTTGCAGATGACAATGCCATACAAACAACACCATATAATAATATCCCAAAATATGATATACTTAGGGAAAAATCTGACAAAAAGTGTGCATGCTGCAAGCTATAAAATGGTAATGAGAGAAATTAAAGAAGACCTAAATAGAGAGGTATGCTATGCTCCTGGCTCTAAAGACTCAATGTTGTTAAGATGTTGGTGCTTTCCAAATTGACCTATATATTGTGGGGGACTGGTCTTGGCCACGCCAAGATATGCCTCTTTGGCATGAGGATTATTTGAGGCTGATTGCTTTTGATAAACTGGGACAGAGAAGGAGGCTCTGAGGAGTGGAACTTGCTTGCCCTTTGTTGAGAGACACTTACATTGTAAAGGAACTCTCCATCTGTAAAGATATCTCCCTCTCTGCCAGGAAGAAGGGGAGATGACCTTGTCTCTAGAAACTCTTAATCAATGGGGAAGGCAAGGACTTAAATCTGCATTTGTTTATTGTACTTGTCTGGTAACCTCCTGTAAGTGACTTCCCTCCCGCTCCCAACATTGGCATTTCTTTAAGGATTAAGCATCTTTCCTTAGGGTAGGAACTGATTGCTGCGCTCACCTGTGACCACCCAGTTCAAGACAATAGACTTGCCTCCTGCTATGCCCTATGAGACAGAAGACCCACTATCTGCTGTGTCCATCAAGCGCTGTGCCGACAAGGCAATCTTGTGACTATTGTGGGAGGGACATTTCAATCATATGTGAAACATCCTGTTTGGGGGGTATATAACCACGCTGTGTATCCCAATTCTTCGGTGCCCTTTCTTCCTTCGGGAAGAAAGGCCCCGGACCATGGTCCTCATAAAGCTTTGTTTAATTTTCTCCTGTTATTCTGTCGCATGTGAATTTAATTCGTTCTCTGGCCAGACGAACCCAGGTAATGCAGAGGAAAGGTATTCCTTCCCTACAATATCCAATGCAATCCCAACTAAAATCCTAGTAGAAATTGACAAACTAATTCTAAAATTTATATTGAAATGCAAAAGATCTAAATTAGCCAAGACAACTTTAAAAAGAAAAACAAAGTTGGAGAATTAACTCTTCCTGACTTCAAGGCTATTATAAATGCAAAAGTAATCAAGACTCTGGAAATGGCACAAAGATAGATAAATAGAGCAATAGAACAGACAAAGATTCCAAAAATTACGGACAGACCAACACATATGGACAAGTGGTTTTTGACAAAGGTGCAAAGACAGTTCAGAGGAAAAAGAATATTCTTTTCAACAAATGGTTGGAAAAATGGATATCCATATGCAAAAAGAAAGAACTTCAATGCATATCTCATGCCATATACAAAAAATAACTCAAAATGATTTATAGACTTAAAGACAAAATCTAAAACTATTAAACTTCTGGAAGGAAATATAAGAAAAGGAAAAGACAAGCTACAGACTGGGAGAAAATACTTTGCCCATTCTTAATATTGAGTTGATGATTTCTTTATTATTGGGTTTCAAGAGTATTATAGATAAAAGTCCTGTATCAGATGTATGTTTTGGAAATGTTTTTATTCAGTTTTTTGTTTGTATTTTTATTCTTTAAACAGAGTCTTTTATAGATCGGGCATTTTTAAGTTTGATAAAGTCCATTTTATCAATTAGTTCCTTGATGGATCATGCTTTTGGTATCATATTGAAGAAATCTTTGTCTAACCCATAGTCACAAATGTTTTCTCCTAGAAGTTTTATAGTTCCAGGTTTTACATTTAGGATTATAATCCATTTTGAGTTACTATATAGTCCAAGGTTTAAATTAAAGTCAAAAAGATTTTTTTAAGTTTGAAAATATTTATAAGTCAATGAAGGATTTGTATCTAGAATGTATAAAGAATAAACTCCCAAAATGAGAAAACACACAACCCAGTGAAATAAGCAAAGTCAATAAACAGATGCTTCATCAAAGAAGATATCCAGATGGCAAGTAAGCATATGAAAAGATGCTCAATGTTATTAGTTACTAAGAAAATGCAAATTAAAACCACAGTGAAATACTACTACTCAACTATTAGAATGGCTGAAATTAAAAAGACTGGTCAAACTTTGGTCAAACAAAGTATTGGCAAGGATGTGGAGGAAATAGAATTTTCATAGGCCGCAGGTCAGATTTGTACAATTACTTTGAAAAACAGTTTGGTAGTTTCTTGAAAAAGTTAAGCATACACCTACTATGTGATCCATTCTTTCACTCCTAGATATTTACCCAAGACAAATGAAAACATATGTCCGTACAAAGCTGCTATGAATGTTCACAGCAGCTTTTGGTAATAGCCAAAAACTGGAAACAACCCAAGTGCTCATTAATAGATGAAGGGACAGACACATTTTGTATATCCATATATATTAGTTTCCTAGGGCTGCCATAACAAAATTGTGGCTTTAACAACAGATATTTATTGTCTCACAGTTCTGGAGGCTAGAAATCCAAAATCAAAGTGTTACCAGGACTGGTTCCTTCTGTGGGCTGTGAGGGAGATACACTCCATGCCTCTCTCCCAGCTGCTGGCAGCCTCAGACATTCCTGGACTTGTATGTGATGGTCTCCCTGTGTCTTTACATCATCTACCCTCTGTGCATTTTTCTGTGTCCAAATTTCTGTGTTTTAGAAAGACACCAGTCATCTTGGACTAGGAACCACGCTAATGACCTCATTTTAACTTGATTACCTCTATAACGACCCTATTTCCAAACAATGTCACATTCTGAAGCACTGGGGGGTTAGGACTTCAACGTGTCTTTTTTGGGGGGACACAATTCAATCCATAACACCATACAATGGTTACTATTCTGTAATAAAAAGCAAGCACATGAATGAATCTGAAAATATTTATGAGTAAAAGAAGCCAGACCAAAAAAGAAATAGCACATACTATATAGTTCCATTTATATAAAATTACAGAAAATGTAAACTAATCTATAAACTCTACTTTCTTTACAGAAGGCAGATCAGTGATTGCCTGAGGACGGGGGTATGTGGAAACTTTCAGAGGTGGTGAATATGTTTGCTATTTTTATTGTGATGATTGTGATGTCATCATGCAGACAAAATGATTTAGAGACAAAACAATCAAATTCAAAGTCGGTAGAATGAAACCACACAGAGAAATAACCCCATTACTGGCAATGTTGGGTATCATTACCCAGGAGAAAGGCACCAGTCGTTCTCCCCTCTAGCTGCATCATCATGTCAGTTGCGCTCTTTCTGTTAATGTAGTGGACTCCAAGCCCTCTCGGCCCCTTACCTAGTGGGAACCCTTCCATGTTTCCTGTTCCCTCTAGTTGCTGTTAGTAAGGCAGAGAGTGTCAGCAGAAGGGAGCAGCTGTATCAAATGCTTTGATCCAACTATGTAGCCAGGCACTGACCCACATTGTCAGGGCAGAAATAATGGAACCCCAACTCGTTTCCCTGCCTTTTTTTGTTGTTTTGGTGATTCATTTTTTTCTTAAATATTGGGGAAGTGAGAGAATAGATTTGCACGTTCCTCCTAGGCAGTGTTCTATATAAATAGATTTGTGTATCAGTTTTGCCCATTATTGGATCCTTAGGCAAGATATTTTATTTTTCTGGGTCTTAGCTTCTTTAACTGAAAGATAGAGGCAATCATATCTATTGCAATTTAACCAGATTTGATAACATCTACAGTTATTTCATGTGAACACACTTTAAGAAGAATTTTTTTTGTTTATGTAATAAACTTGGGCATTGTACTATTGCCAGCCATTGTTCTAAGCAATGTACAAATATGAATTCATTTAATTTTAATAACAATCATATGATATAGGTATTGTTTTCCTCATTTTTGAAGGTTGGATAACTTAACCAATGTCACAAAGCCATAATATGACAGAACTGGGATTCGAACCAAAGAGCACAGTCTGCCTACAGAGTCTGTGTTCTTAAACACTAGGCATTGCTGCCTTATATTTGGGATTAAGTGTAAAGTAGTTCTAAGAGGAAAAAAATTCATGTAACTCACTAAAAATGATAGTCACTTGTGTTGAGGCAACAGTTTGCATTATACAACATTAAATAATACTTGTGCTTAATTATTTTTACTACCTACCAAAGTTTCCAGCACACACTAGGCACATACACATTGATTAGTTGACTCATCACACAGTCTAGTCTCAATTAGCCAAACTGACAAAACACGGAGATCAAGCAAGTGATAGCAAAGCATTTATGTTTTGCCTGTGAATATCTAATATGCCAGAGCAAGACGGAGAGGATATTTGTCTGCAATCCCCCTTCCTAAACATACTGTCCCTAGCATATTTACTAAATTGTCCCTCAGACATTCTGCAAGATGTCAGTAAATTTTCTCTTTCTCTCCTTAAAAATATTATTTTCTCCAGTTCTGAAATCATTTTACTCTTTCAGAATTTATGAGTCTGTAACTCATTTTTATTCAGTAAGCTCTTTGAAACCAAAGCAGGGTCTACTCCAGGTTCTATAGACCGTCAGCTCAGGGATTCATCTAGACTGAGTTTCATCTGGAGTGTCAACTCTGGACAATTGTGTCTCTCTTGGAGCAACGGATAGAAGAGTTCTGAGGCTGGCATCTGGCTTCATCATGTGGAGCGTCATCTCCAGGGGACTAGGGGAGTCATGGCCATAGGGTCACACTTACTTCCATCCCAGTGGCCCAGCTCCTTACTCACTACTATGCGTCCAACAATCAAAGTACAATAATAATTGTGAGAGATGCACACATCATTGTTAAGGGGATCCTCAAATGGTGAGAAAGACACCTTCACTTTATTAAACTGAAGTCCAGTAAACATAAGAGCCAGCAAAGTCGATTTCTGCTTGTCACTCTTAAAAGTCAGCCAGGATTCTACTCTATACTTTCTCAACTTTAAATGACTGCCCTCTCAAGTAAGAGATTCAGGAAGAAAGGTCATTAGAAATCCCTTTAACCTCAAAGTTGAGAGGCTAGAGATGATGCAGGTCGATTCAAGGGTGGGAATGGGACCCGAGAACCTAGTGCTTTGTCAATTTAACGTAAGGACCCTGGTCTTCTGTGAGCACTGGTTTACCTGTCTATGAAATGTCACCTATTTCTCAAGGTTGAGTCACTGGAAATACAATAATGTATTTACAGGATAAAGGTAGGGAATATTTGAAAACAAGTAGAGTTCTTTTTCCTAATATTAACTTAGACAAAATCAATGTTTAATGAAGTAAATGACAGCACTAAAAAAAATAATAATTTATTTGAAATGCTCCCTACAGGAGGAAATGACTCACTTTTCTTCCACCAAGCAGCCTGCTTCCTAGGAACCTAAGGAGAGAGTGTCTATAGGAAGAAAAGGAAAAATTCAAAAAACCTTGGTGGACGATTGAAGAAACAAAGATTAGGTTAGCGCCTGCTTTGTACGGAAAAGGCTTGAGATCAGAGGGGCAGCGACTATCTCAGAACACAATGCTGTTCCCGTGTTTACTTTTCCTCTTACCGCTTTCCCCTGCACAAAGGCACAGGAAAGCATGCTCATTCTCTCTGCCTCAGAGACCTCTGGCAACATAAAATACCCACTGGTGCTTGGATGTCTTCTCCATTCATTGTGGCGGATCTCTTCAGGGCAAAGATTTCACAGGCACATACATATGGTTGAGCAGCCTGAGGCATCCATGAAAGCCTATAGCAGAAAAGGAAATTACAAAGCATGTAAGAATATTTCTGCCATTTTAACTTTAGAATATTAGAAATAGACTTTTCAAATTGAAAGTAGTCCAATGAGTTTAAATATCTAGTTATTAGTTTTCCTAATAAACTGCAGAAATGAAACTGGACCTTTAATCCCTCCAAAACAAAACCGATGGATAGAACTGTGTCATTTCACAAGGTGACTTTTTTCCAAAGCCTTTGACTATCAACGTTAAAAAGGATGACATTCAGTAAGAGCTAAAAGCCTCACATTATTCACTCCTATTTGAGCTTCTCTTGAATGTGGTCTCTGATCACGGTGTTTCTGGATAGACTCCCTTTGTAGCAGCTGCCCAGTGATCCATTAAAGTGACAAGCAAAGGGCCACATGGTGGGCTGAGAGCACTTAGTGTAACACTGACAGGAGAGATGACAAAAAGGTTTCCTCCAGCAAGTTACAAAGATGCCTCTACAACCGGGAGCAGAGGGAGTACTTTCAAGGTAAAGCACAGAATAATCTTTGAAACTCCAAGGATTGGAAATGGAATTGTGAAGCTATGAGGCCAAATGAATCAAAGCAATTTTAAATTAGTATTAGAAACCTAAGAACGCAAAGCTTGTAAGAGAATTTGCTACAATAACGCTCCAATTATTACCTCTTGCCAATGGGTTAAAGTGTCACCTTTATGATGTTCTCTGGACATCACTAAGTAGACGACACCATCCATCGTTGTCACTTTAATAGCCTAGATTATTTATGCTAACACAGAGTTAAGATGGATGACAGAGAACTGTAGGTAACCTCCCTGGGATTTTTGTTTTAGCCAACAGACATTAATACCCATGATTCTTACTATCTCAGAGGTCAAATTCTGTAGAGCAAAGTCTGAGAAAGGTGTGAAAACTGCTTCATTGACAGAGGCCTTGTAAGGAATTCCATTTCTAGTTAAGGTGAGCAACAATGAGATGGACTGAAAAGTACATGCTACATGCTCTCTATCTGTCTGACAAAAAATTGTAAAATAAATAAAAGTAGTAAACAACAGGCTCATATGTTTCCTTTTTAACTTCTTATTATGAAATAATTGTAGACTTACAAGAAGGTGCACAAAAGAATAGACTGGAACCCATCTTTCCCTAATGGTGGCGCCTTTTATAACTGTAGTACAAAATCAAAACCAGTAAATTCACATTGGCACAATACTATTAATGAGGTTACAGACCTTATTTAATTTTCACTCATTGTGTGTGTATAACCTACTATGGTTTTATGGGCAAGTTCTACCAAACTTTTAAGAAACAGATTATTCCAATCATATAATAGAGTGTACCACATGAAATGTCAATATTAGGTCAGTTGTAAATTTGTAAACTACAAAGTTGTAAATTGGCTGTAAATATGATTCCATTTGTGCTACTCAGAATTTACAATGGTACTGTGCTCCTTAATTTTGCTTGGTTATTGAGTTGATTTTTTACTTTACTTTTCCACAGAAGTAAACAATAACATCTGTGAAAGAAATGGAAATCATTTTTTATATCAGTTTACATTGGAACATCATACACCTGAAGCAAACAGAAGCATCATCAGGCCAATAGAAAAGCTCTCTAGTAAAAGGATTACTGAATGATAGTTCAAAAATTTTGTTCTGGGAATCTGATTTTCAAAATTGAATCTCAAGAGAGATTCAAATGTGTTTTAAATAAAAATCAATTAATTAAAAGCTAACCCAGAAACAATAATTCAAAGATTTGTAGCAAACTTAAGGATAGTAAGTATCTCAGTAGTATATCAACACTTGGCTACAACAGAAAATGTGAAAAAATTGGAGAAGTGGGCACACTGATGGGTGTTCAAAAACTGAGACCCATTTTGGAAAGGACCAAAGTCTTTGACAAAGAAAATAGAAACTGTACAACAGTCAAAAGCAATCTGGACAGGAGCTGGATACTGTTAAAGTACACAAATATGCACAGAACATCACTGCAACTAGAGAAGATTCTGGTGACTCATGTGGTCTGTAAAATCCAGGTAAAACAACTAACAACATCATTATGTTGCCCTTAGCATACTCATTGGAACTTTCTCCAGTGGACTACTACCACTTTCCTTATCTGGAGCTCTAAAAAACAAAACCTTTCCCAATTAAGAAATAGTAAGTTGGAGGACTTTGGAACAGTTTATGCTACATAAAACCATCCAATTTAAAAAAGTTGAATATAGTACTTAATATGTCAATGTAATGGTACATATGTATTGGCTAAAACTTATTTTTTCCCAAAGCTCCACAACTTTCATTATTATCTACAAGAACAGTAATTTCTTGTGGTTTATGGTATAAAATTTTCCAGAGAGCAGAAAAGTAGAAGGACACTCTTCAATTCATTTCTGAAGCCAGTACCACTGTAACACCAAAATCAGACAAGGACCATAAAATTAAAACAAATTATAGAACAATATCACTCATTTATCTACATGAAAAAGAAATCCTAGACATGATAAAAGCATACTAAATCCAGTAACATGTAAAGAACAAAAACTACACTCTGACCACATTGGGCTTATTCTAGACATGCAGGAGTGGTTACCATTAGAAAAATCTCTAAATGTAATTCATCACATTAATATAGAAGGAAAATGTACAAACACCTCAATAAGAGCACAAAGAGCATTGATAAAATTCCACACCCATTTATAATTTTAAAAAACCTCATGGCAAAGGCACAGTAAAAAATAGAAGGGAACTCTCTTAATATGATTAAGGTTATCTATCCAAAACCTACACCAAAAAACATAAAGGTGAAATATTGGAAGCATGCCCTTAAAAATAAAGTGTGAAAGAATGTTACCCACTACCACTGTGTCCGTTCCACATTGTTCTGGTGGTCCTGGACAGAGCACTAAATCAAGAAAAAGAAATAAAGAATATAACGATTAGAAAGGGGGAAATAAAATTGTCATTATTCACACCAGATTGTCTACATAGTAAACCCCAAATAACCTACAAATTATAATAATCAATAATAGAAGCAACCAAGTTTGAGATGTAAAATTACTATTCAAAAGTCATTTCCACACACAATTTCTATAAAACATGTTAGAAATTGTAGTTTCAAGAGAGAAACCAATTTAATGGCAAAGAAAGGGTAACTTGGAATAAATTTTGCAAACTATGTGCAAGACCTTCTTAGAGAACATTTTAAAATGTTATTGAAAGACATTAAAGATGAATTAAATAAACAGAAAGATACACCATTGTTAATGGATAGAAAGACTCAATGTTGTAAAGACAACAGTATTATTGAAAAGATTCTAAATTTGTAAATATTATAAAGATATCAATTTGCATCAATTTACCTATACATTATTTACAATGCTTGTCAAAATCCAAACTGGCATTTTCTTAGAGGAATTCGACAATTTAGTTAAAAATCTATATTGAAAGGAAAAAAAACAAGAAAATGGGCAGAAGAAGATGATGAGGGGACTTGAACTATCAAATCTCAAAACTTATTATAAGCCTTTAGTAATTAAAACATTCTTCAAGGGGCCAGCCCCATGGCCAAGTGCTTTAGTTCACATGCTCCACTTCAGTGGCATGGGGCTTGCCAGTTGGGATTCTGGGTGCGGACCTACACACTGCTCATCAAGCCATGCTGTGGTGGCATCCCACATAGAAGAACCAGAATGACTTACAAATAGGATACACAACTGTGTACTGGGGCTTTGGGAAGAAAAAAAAAGAGGAAGATTGGCAACAGATGTTAGCTCAGGGCCAATCTTCCTCACAAAAAGAAAAAAAAAGCAGATTGTTCAGTGGAGCTAAGAAGAGCGCATAGAAAGACACACATCTATACAGAAACTTAAGTAATAGAGGTGGCATTACACATCTGTAGGAAAAGACAGGCCAAATTGGATCCCTACCTCACATGATACGTGAAATAGAGTCTAGGTATTTTTAAAATTTAACTATGTAAAATAAAACTTTAAAACTTTTAGAAGAAAACAAAAGAGGATTTTTACAACCTTGGAGTAGGGGGATGCATCTTAAACAAGACAGTAAAGCTCTAAGTATAAAAGATTCAAAATTCTGATGTTAAAATTAAGAACTCATGGAGTTGACATCAGCATCATGGTGGAGTGAACTTCCCCTCCAACATACAACAAAAAGGGACATCCATACTCCAACAGAAGACATTCTAACAACACAAAACCCTCAGAGAAACACGCAGCCACACAATGGAGGGCGGAGAGGCTGGAGCCCCCCTCGGAGGAGCTGGAATGGGGTAAGAGAGAACTTCTCTCCCTCCCCTAAAAACTGCAGTCGCTGCTGCAGGAGACTCCATGAGGGAAGGAGCAGGGCAGGGGTCACTTGGTTGTGGGATCACCCAGGACTCCCATGGGCCCTTGCAGCCTAGAGGGAAGCCCTCTAACGGGGTGAAAGCTTTCATGGAGGGTGACCTCATCAAGCCAACACCCCAGGAGACAAGATAGTGAGAGCTGATCAAGAAACCCTGGAGTGTACACAGGAGAAACTGCCCCTCCCCCCACCCACCCCGCGCCATCTCGGCTGAAGGCAGAGGGCTCAGAATACGTGGCTCTTGACCCCCACCCAGTGGTGATAGCTGGCAACTGCAACTGAATAATATCACAGTGGGAAAGCCCCGTCCTTCCAGCATCAGACACTACATCAAACCTCCAGACTAGAAAGAAAATTCAAGCACCCAGAACTCAGTCCTGAGGATACAGAAATACGTAAATTAAATGACAATGAATTCAAAATAGCTATCACCAAAAAACTCAATGAGGTAAAAGAGAATGTAGAGAAACAATTCAACGAGTTCAGGAGCTACTTCACAAAAGACACTGAAACTACAAAGAAGAATCAGTCAGAAATATTAGAGATGAAAGAAACAATGGAAGAGATAAAACAAAGTACAGATTCCCTGGATGCTCGAGTGGACATCAGAGAGGAGTGTATCAGCATAGTCAAAGATAGAGATGTTGAAATGCTCCAGACAGAGGAGGAGAGAGAACTAAGACTAAAAAGAAATGAAGAAAGTCTCCAAGAAATATGCAACATAAGAATTATAGGTATTCAAGAAGGTGAAGAGAAGCAGAATGGAGCAGAAAATAGGTTCAAAGAAATAATAGCAGAGAACTTCACAAATCTAGGGAAAGAGAGGGAAATATGTGTGGAAGAAGCTTCCAGATCTCCTAGATTTGTCAATGTAAAAAGACCTACTGCAAGGCACATAGTAGTAAAACTGGTAAAAATTAATGACAAAGAAAGAATACTCAGGGCAGCAAGGCAGAAGAAAATAACCTACAAAGGAACCCCAATCAGGCTTTCAGCGGATTTCTCTGCAGAAACCTTACAAGCTAGGAGAGAATGGAATGACATATTCAAAACTTTAAAAGATAAGAATCTTCAGCCAAGAATACTCTATCCAGCAAAAAATATCCTTCAGATATGAGGGAGAAATTAAGTCTTTCCCAGACAAACAAAAGCTAAGGGACTCGTAGCCCCGAGAACCCCCCTACAAGTACTACTCAAGAAGACCCTCATACCTGAAAGAAGAAAAAAAGGGAGAAAGGGGACACAAAACATAAAGTAAGGAGATAAATAGATAGACAGAATCAGAATAGGATAGCAAATATGCAACTATAGCATTAGGCTAAAGGGAAGGAAAACACGAAAAACAAAGACAATCTTGTCACTTTAACCACCAACTCACAACACAAGTTGGAATAAGATGTGAGAAAAACAACTTAGGAGGGGAGGAGGAAAGGGACTGAATTGGTTTAGACTAAGGAAATAAGAGGCCATCAGTAAATAGACTATCTTATACAGAAGATTCTGAATACAAACCTCAGGGTAACCACTAAACAAAAAAGCAGAACAGAGACACAAAAAATGAATAAGGAAAAAACAAAGAAACACACCATAAAAAACTACATAACTCAATTGGTAGACCAAAACACACAGGACAAGAAACAAAGGAAATGCAGGAAAATCGGAAAATGAGTGATACAAGGACAGCATTAAGCCCTCATACATCAATAATCACCCTAAATGTAAATGGATTGAATTCTACAATGAAAAGACACAGGGTGGAGAGATGGATTAAAGACAAGACCCAACAATTTGCTGCCTCCAGGAAACACATCTCAGCTCCAGTGACAAACACAGGTTCAGAGTGAAGGGGTGGAAGATGATACTCTAAGTTAATGGCAAACAAAAGAAAGCAGGTGTTGTAATACTTATATCAGACAAAGTAGACTTCAAGATAAGACAGGCAAATAGAGACAAAGAGGGGCAGTATAAAATGATCAAAGCGACACTCCATCAAGGAGAAAATAATGCTTATAAACAGCTATTCACCCAACACAGGAGCACCAAAGTTCATAAAGCAATTATAAACAAACCTAAAAGAAGGTATTAAAAATAACACAATAACAGTAGGGGACCTCAACACCCCACTCACATAAAGGATAGATCATCCAGACAGAAAATCAAGAAGGAAACAGTGAATTAAATGAAAAGCTAAACCAGTTAGACTTAATAGGCATATTTAGAACACTCCATCCAAAAACAGCAGAGTACACATTCTTCTCAAGTGCACATGGAACATTCTCAAGGATAGACCATATGTTGGGAAACAAGGCAAGCCTCAGTACATTTTTAAAAATTGAAATAATAACAAGTATCTTTCCCTATCATAATGCTATGGAGCTAGAAATTAATTACAAGAAAAAAGCGGAGAAAGGGACAAAGATGTGGAGACTAAACAACATGCTATTGAACAAGAAATGGATCATTGAAAAAATTAAAGGAGAAATCAAAAAATATCTGGAGACAAATGAAAATGATAACATACCACATCAACTCATATGGGATGCAGCAAAAGCTGTATTAAGAGGGAAATTCATCACAATATAGGCACACCTTAACAAACAAGAAAAATCCCAAATAAGCAATCTCAAATTACACCTAACCCAATTAGAAAAATAAGAACAAACAAAGCCCAAAGTCAGAAGGAGAGAAATAATAAAAATCAGAGCAGAAATAAATGCTATTGAAACAAAAAAGGCAGTAGAAGGGATCAATGAAACAAACAGCTGGTTCTTTGAGAAGATAAAAAAAATTGACAAACCCCTAGCCAGACTTGAAAAGAAAAAAAAAAAAGAGAAAGCTCAGATAAAGAAAATCAGAAATGAAAGAGGAGAAATAACAACAGACTCTGCAGAAATACAATGGATTATAAGAGAATACTACAGAAAACTATATGCCAACAAAATGGATAACCTAGAGGAAATGGATAAATTCTTAGACTCTTACAACCTCCCAAAGCTGAGTCAAGAAGAAACAGACAATTTGAATAGATTCAGTAATTAACAGTAATCAAAAGCATCCCAAAGAATAAAACCCCAGGACCAGACGGCTTTCCTGGGGAATTTTACCAAACTTTCAGAGAGGAATTAATACTCATCCTTCTCAAGCTATTGCAAAAAATTAGGGAGGATAGAACACTTCCTAATACATTCTATGAAGCCAACATCACTCTGATACCAAAGCCTGAAAAGGACAGTACAAAAAAGGAGAACTACAGGCCAACATCGCTGATGAACGTAGACACAAAAATCCTCAACAAAATTTTGGCAACCTGAATTCAGCAATACATCAAAAGGATCATACATCATGATCAAGTGGGATTCATACCAGAGACACAGGGATGGTTCAATATCTGCAAATCAATCAACGTGATACACCACATCAACAAATTGAGGAATAAAAACCACATGATCATCTCAATAGATGCAGAGAAGGCATTTGACAAGATCCAACAGCCATTTATGATAAAAACTCTTAACAAAATGGGGATAGAAGGAAATTGCCTCAACATAATAAACACCATATATAACAAACCCACAGCCAACATCATACTCAATGGGCAAAAACTGAACGCCATCCCCCTGAGAACAGGAACAAGACTGGGTGCCCACTATCACCACTCTTATACAACACAGTACTGGAGGTTTTGGCCAGAGAAATTAGGCAAGAGAAAGGAATAAAACGAATCCAAGTAGGGAGTGAAGAAGTGAAACTCTCGCTGTTTGCAGATGACATGATCTTACATATAGAAAACCATAAAAAATCCACCAGAAAACTAACAGAAATAATTAACAACTACAGTAAAGTTTCAGGGTACAGAATCAACTTAGAAAAATCAGCTGCTTTTCTATACTTCAATAACGAACTTAAAGAAAGAGAACTCAAGAATACAATTCCATTTGCAATCACAACTAAAAGAATAAGAGGAATAAATTTAACCAAGGAAGTGAAGGACTTATCCAATGAAAACTATAAGACATTACTGAAAGAAATTGATAATGACATAAAGAGATGGAAAGAGATTCCTTTCTCATGGATTGGAAGAATAAACTTAGTTAAAATGTCCATACTACCCAAAGCAATCTACAGATCAGAATGCAATCCCAATCAGAATACCAACGACATTCTTCACGGAAATAGAGCAAAGAACCCTAAAATTCATATGGGGCAACCAAAGACCCCGGATTGCTAAGGCAATCCTGAGAAAAAAAGAACAAAGCGGGAGGTATCACAATCCCTGACTTCAAAATGTACTGAAAATCCATAGTGTTCAAAACAGCATGGTACTGGTACAAAAACAGGCACATAGATCAATGGAACAGAGCTGAAAGCCCATAAATAAAACCACACATCTGCAGACAGCTAATCTTCGACAAAGTTGCCAAGAACATACAATGGAGTAAAGAGAGTCTCTTCAAGAAATGGTGTTGGGAAAACTGGACAGCCACAGGCAAAAGAATGAAGGTAGACCACTATTTCAGGCCACACAGAAAAATAAACTCAAAATGGATCAAAGACTTGAAGATACATCCTGAAACTATAAAACTCCTGGAAGACAATATCGGTAGTACACTCTTTGATATCGAACTAAAAAGGATCTTTTCAAATACCATGTCCTCTCAGACAAGGGAAACAAAAGAAAAAATAAGCAAGTAGGAATTCATCAGACTAAAGAGCTTCTGCAAGGCAAAAGAAACCAGAATCAAAACAAAGAGACAACCCACCAACTCCGAGAAAATATTTGCAAATCATATATCTGACAAGAGGTTAATCTTCATAATATTTAAGGAACTCGCACAACTGACAGTAAAAAACTAACAACCCGGTCAAAAAATGGGCAGAGGAGATGAACAGACATTTTTCCAAAGAAGATATACAGATGGCCAACAAACACATGAAAAGATGTTCAACATCACTAATCATCAGGGCTATACAAATCAAAACTACACTAAGATACCACCTTACACATGTTAAAATGGCTATAATCACTAAGACTAAAAATAACAAATGTTGGAGAGGGTGTGGAGAGAAGGGAACCCTTGTGGAGTGCTAGTGGAAATGCAAACTGGTGCAGCCACTATGGGAAACAGTATGGAGATTTCTCAAAAACCTAAAAATAGAAACACCATATGACACAGTATCTACCCAAACAATTTGAAATTAACAATCCAGAGTAACGTATACACCCCTATGTTCATTGCAGCATGATTCACAATAGCCAAGACATGTAAACAATCCAAGTGCCCATTGACTGATGAATGGATAAAGATGTAGTATATACACATATACAATGGAATACTACTCAGCCAGAAAAAACAAAAAATTCATCCCATTTGCAATAACGTGGAAGGGAATTATGCTAAGTGAAATAGGCCAGTCTGAGAAAGACAAACCCCAGGTGATTTCACTCATATGTGGAATATAAACAAATACATGGACAAAGAAAACAGTTCAGTGGTTACCAGGGGAAGGGCAGTGAGGGGTGGGCACGGGGGGGGAAGGGGAGCACTTATGTGGTGACAGTCAAGAAACAATGTACAACTGAAATCTCACATTGATGTAAACTATTATGAGCTCAATAAAAAATTGAAAAAAAATTAAGAACTCATGTTAAACAAAAGACATCATAAAGTGAAAAGTCAGGCCAGAAAAGCAAAAAGATTATTTACAACACATATAATTGACAAATGGTCAGTATTCAGAATTTTATACAAAAATCTACAAACCTCCCAAAAATGAATAAAAGGGATAATCAATCCAATGGGGGGTGGAATGGACAAAAGATTTGAACGGGTATTTATTTCACTGAAAAGAAAATACTAACAGACAATAGATGCTCAACGTCATTATTGATCAAGGAAATGCAACTTAAGATCATAATGAAATATCATTTTACACCTGTTAAACTGATTGAAAAAATGAGACATCTGACAATAACAACTATTGTTGAGGATGTGAATTAATGGAAATTTTATCCCCTGCTGGTCAGTGTAAATTGATTTAATGACTCTGAAAAACAATTTGGCATTGCCTTGTAAAGCTGAACGTGTGAATACACCATATGTCAGTAACTGGCTGAGAATGGTCCTCCAGTGTCCATATGCCTATTCTTCCTTTTACTAATAAAACCTTCCCAAGTATTAGCTGGACACATGGCTACCCAGCTAGAGTAGATTTCCCTAGTCTTTGCAGATAGGTGTGTCTAGATGACTAAATTCTGGCAGCAGAATGTGAGATAAAGTGATTTGTGCAACTTCCAAGCCATCTCTTAAAAGACTTCAGATTCTCTTCCCCCTACGCCATGGCTGGGACACAGAAAACTGGAGCGGCTGCTTTGGACTTGATGAAGGAAGCGTCATGTTGAGAGGAGCAGAGCCAATGCCTCAGCGCGAAGATGAATGGACTCCAGGAGGAGCCTAGGCAATTTAAATGGTGTTAGTAATCTTATAGTTATCATCACACCATTATTCGTGCATGCATTTTTCTTCATAACTTACATATATTGTTTTGTACACTTCAAATATTGTATAATGCAAAGTTAATGACAAAATAAAGGAGAGGATTTCTCTTTGGCCGTCTAAGAATCTGCATTCTGTAGAGTACGTTGTCTTAACAATGAACAGTGTTTCTGCTGGACAGGTCAGAGACTCTTCAACTGCACCCTGAGGCTCAGGCCTCAACCAGACTCCTGGTGGCCCCGCTGGGAGAGCTGCCCCTCTTTGCCTTCATTTGTTCATGAGATTAAGAAAGATATTATTTATTAACAGTCTCACATACTCCAGCCTAAGGCATGGGTCAAATTTCTCTCCGTCTCACAGCTTCCTCTACCTCCACCCCACAGATCCAATCCCAGCATTACAGTTCTTAATGTCCCCTGTGGGCTGCCAGCCCCTCCCTGTCTTCCCTTGGTAGTTCCTAATCCCAATTTGACAACTTTTGGGCTGCCAAGCACCACCTGGCTCCATCTTTATTCTCTTCCCTCAATTCTTGTCCCCAATCTTCTCCGAGACCTTTCTTCACACCTGGACCAGAGTTCTCTTTCAGAAACCCATCTATCTCCCTTTTCTTTACTAAATTCTTTCCGCCTCTCACTTTCTCCATGAAACTCTTCCTGACTAGCTAGAAGGAGATTTAAAATCTCTTCACCTTAATTTTGCTGATCATCCCAAGGGTATATTAAAAACATTATGATTTTCAGTAACAAAACTTGGGAGATACAGTCTATAAAGTATTGCCAAGTTACTCTGCAGAAGAGAGGGTGGATTTTAAATCAAGGCTGCCCCCTAACATCTTGGACCAGTACCTGCTAGCACCCAACTAGGTCCCTCCATTTTAACCACCTACCTCCAGTCCAGTGGTGATAGTACCAAATCCCATGCAAGAGGAAGGGAAGTCCTTCTCCACTGAATCTCGGAGGCCATGAGATTGATTGCAACCAGTCCTTATCCTTATCCACATCGCATTCCATTTCCACTGACTCATACTGATCATCTTTCTTTCCCCAACCCACTCAGCTCTCTTTAGCTTCTTGGTAATCTTGGTTTAGTGACGTGTCGTGTCCTAGTTTTCTAGCTTCAACTGCCCTACCTTAATTTGTGACTTATCACCTCCCTTCTAGCAAAAGATTTCTGTGGACACTTGTTCCACAGACTAGCCTCTCCATCCAGCTACTGAGACTCTCTTTTCTTCCCTTTCTGTATCTCTTCCACAGACTGACCCAACAAATAGCCTGGGATCTGGCCCAGGGTCCTAGGCCAACAGCCACATGTACATGCACTATGAAGATATCCCTTCTTCTGGCATCTCATTTCTTTGTGATACTGAGATACTGTGTGGCCTCATTTGTGAACCTGGTGAGATGTGTCCAAAATCTGAACCAAGACTCATTCTTCTCCAGTTGAGTGTAATCCTTATTGTCCAAAGTAAAAACTGGCAGCCACCACTTCCTACATCCCAAACTATTGACCACCCTCCTAATGTTATGATAATAATCACAACAACAAATAGTTTTGTGGGTACATACTATGTATTTGGCACTAATTCTAAAGCACTTTATAAATATCATCCATTAAATTTACACAACCCAATGAGGAAAATACTAACATTATCTCTAGATAAGAAAACTGATGTTTAAAGAGGTTATCTTGCTACTATTTGGTGGAGCGTGGATTCTAATCCTGATAAACTGATGACAGAAGCCTTAAAATCTTGAATTCCACATTGAAAAAGAGATAAATCTGTATGGGGCCTCATTTTCTCGGAAGTGCTCAGTGAGTACAAAGTAAGCAATGAAAGTTGGTTGCCCATCAGTAGATGCCATCAAATTCTAGTCTCTATTAATCAATGACATGGGTTATAGTTTACGTGTCTTAGGAGACTTATTCTTATGGAGGGATGCCAGAGAAATAAGGTTTAAAAACTCATTTAAATATCAAAAAAAGACATGCTTGTCTCCCTCCACACTAACAAAAAAATTTATTTATATATATACACATATATAAATTTATATTATACACACACACACACATACACACTAAGACATAAACCATAAGGGCAATATCATAACCACTTCCTTGCACACAGTCTCAATCTCCCTATCTTCACCATCCTCACTTGGCAAAATCACGATCCTAGTTAAAACCAACTCTCTGCATCCTCCCTACCTGTATCTGTGCAGCTAATGGAGCTGGAGGAAAACAATTACACCGATTGATCCTACTTTAAATTCATGATCTAAAAAGTCAGGTGGACCATTACCTTATGACTGCCCAACAATCGTATTATACTTCCCCAGTTCACTCATTCTCCTATTCTTCTAGACAAGTACAGCTGACTCTTGTTATTTGCTGCAGTTATGTTCTATAAGGTTGGCACGAACAGTGAATTAATGAATTCTGAACCCATGCTCCTAGGGGAAATACAGAGTTAGGTTACCGGGAGCCTCTGGCCACAATATTTGCATCAACCAATCAGTATATAACCTTGTTTTATGTGTGTTTGTTTGAAGACGTCTTATTTAACACTTATTATGGATTCATTAGCATTGAATGCACAGACAATAGCACTATAACTCATGCCTGAATGAAACTTGTCTAACATACATATTTTCTCCACAAGGCACATAACAGTCTTCTTGCACTTAGGAACACTTGACAGCACTTTAGCGCTATGCTCAGGTGGCATTTTAAATGTCAAAATCACCAATAAAAAGCACAAAAATGAGGCACTAAATAGACCACAAAAAAGATACTTGTTTACAGTATGAGAGCTGAAACAGAAAAGAAGAGCATCACTTTGTTCTGCCTCAGCTGGGGACGTGCATGTTGGGCAACTCATATTTTTCACAGCTCTGAGCATTGCATGTCTGCCAATGACCATGCAAGCACTGAGAGCACTGGTTTAGGGGTTACCAATTAATTTTAGCAAGCAGATGAATTTACAAATATGAAATCCACAAATAAAGAGAATCAGTTATATTTTACATCTTCTCATCTCAAATCTTCAACGTCTTCTCCTCTACTCTCACTCAAACTCATGACCTCGTTTCCTACTTCTCTAAGAAAATTGAAGTAATCAGGAGAGAACTTCTGACTCTCACTACCACCCTACCAACCTTCCAGCATCTTCTCCCACATACTCCACCTTCCTGCTCACTACCAGAGATGGATTCTCCTTGTTCCTATTTAAAATCAGCCCCCCTTGCCTGTCTGCGCACTAAGATCCCATACCCTCCCACCTCTCAAGGATATTGCTGTCATTATTCTGCCCTTTCTACCAGACATCAGTTTTTCTCTCTCCTATGTCATTTCCATAAGCATAAAAATATCATTCTCCGGGTTGGTCCCATGGCCTAATGGCTAAGTTTGTCACACTCTGCTTCAGCAACCCAGGTTCAGTTGCCAGGCTCAGACCTACACCACTTGTCAGCATCCATGCTGTGGTGGCAACCCACATACAAAATAGAGGAAGATTGGCACATATGTTAGCTGAGGCTGAATCTTCCTCGAGCCAAAAAAAGAGGAAGATTGGCAACAGATGTTAGCTCAGGGCCAATCTTCCTCAGAAAAAGAAAAAAGAAAATATCATTCTTTCTCCTTTCTTGACAACCTACTGAAGGTTACTTTGCAGTTTTAAGTAAAACTCTTTAAAATATTCATACATTTTGGGAAATATTCCTTTGTCTGTCCTTAATACTAATGAAATAATCAGAAATAAGCACTAAGTAGTATCTAGGAGGTTATTAATTGCAGCAGTATTTATGAAAGCAAACAATTGAAATCAATCTAAATAAACAGTAGAGAGCTGGTTAAATACATACAATAAAATACTATGCAGACATCATAAACTGCAGATTAGTATTTAGTAATACAGAAATCTTCATTATAAAGCAAGTGAAAAGTGTAGATTACTAAACAAATTATGAAATACGGTGCTACTTTTATAAAAATAAAAAATGGATTAATTTTGCCTATGTGGGTTTGCACTCTGAAAAATAACCAGAAAGATATATACCAATATTTTACCCTGGTTAGCCTGACTCCAAAGCTCAGGGTCTTAGCCACTCTGCTAAACTACCAGGTATGGCTGCGCTCAGCTAGACTGAGATGGAAACCCATGGAAGTTACTCTAAATCTTGGCTCAGAAAGGCACTAAAACTATATATGTGTCACTAACTTGTTCCTAGAATGTAAAAAACAACAAGCTAGAGTTGCAATGTCTTCTTTTTCTTTTATAGATACTCCCTTTTTAATTGTGAAACTGGGAATATAATTAAGGGGCGTGTTAAACCCAACAAAATGGCTGCCAAAGAGGTGAGCTGGGATCTCCCTCCCTTCAGCTGAAGGCAGAGACCATGGAGACGCACATCCAAGACGGCTGGTGGGATAAGAACAAACAGCTCTTCAATAGCAAAACCAACCAAGTGTCTCACGACTGTGTTTAAAATAGAAACTGCCATGTTAGAGTAAGTGGAGCCCTTTCTAAAGCAAGCGAGGGGTGTGTTTGCAGTCTGTTGAAAAGTTCAAAGCCAGACTTCCGTCTCGACAGCTGTTTTGCCTCTCACGAATCACCACCACGGCTGCTCCCCAGCTAATACACACCAGATATTTGGAGAGGTGGACAAAATTTCCCCAAATCCATCCTAATTCCCCAAAAGAATTAAGACCTATTGCATTCTAAAAGTCAGCTTTATACAGCATTAAACAACAGTATATCACATAGGGAGAAAATAAGACTAAACAGTAGAATTTAAATTTAACACTACTTCCATTTTCAGAGAGCTTAAGCAAATTACATTTCTCGTTTTCCTACAGAATAGGAAGAGGCGCTACCGTTGCTCTGTTTTACAGGTGAAGAAAGCATGGCTCAAAGAGATTAAGTGCCTTATTCAGGCCCATTTCTGAGAAGATGCCAGGGCAGAAGGCCAGGTCTGCTGCTCCTTGTTTGCTCTTGGCAGCATGCCTTGCTGCTGAATGTCTTTTCTGGCCTTTGAAGACACGCACCCCAAAGCAATCGCAGCCCATCACCCCACCCCCTTTTCTCTGCCCACCCTAACCCCACACCACTGTTCATTCACATGTTCCAGAAACCCTTTCCACTCTGCCCTGCAAGCTCCACATCAGTCAAGTTCAAGACCTAGATTCTGCCTTTATAGAAAACACATGTTTAGGTTACACAGGTGTTTGTTTAATAATTATTATTTCAACCATACAGATGGTATTATGTATTTTGCATTGTATCTCTAAAAACAAAGTAAAAATAAAGATGATGAGGAAAATAGTTAACTGTTGGTATTTTTTAAAGTTATGTCCTCCATCAACAAAATGAAAAGGCAATCTACTGAATGGGAGAAAATATTTGAAATTATATATCTGATAAGTGGTTAACATCCAAAATATATATATAACTCATACAACTCAATAGCAAAAAAGATCTGATTAAAAAATGGGCAGAGGACCTGAGTAGATATTTTTCCAAAGAGGATATACAGATGGCCAGTGGGTACATGAAAAGGTGCTCAATAGCACTAATCATCAGGGAAATGCAAACAAAAACCACAATGAGATATCACCTCACACCTGTTACAATGGCTGTTTTCCAAAAGACAAGAGATAACAAGTGTTGGCAAGGATGTGGGAAAAAAAAGGAAACCCTTGTGTGCTGTTGAGAGGACTGTAAATTGGTGCAGCCACTACGGAAAACAGTATGGAATGTCCTCAAAAAAAGTAAAAATAGAACTACCATATGATCTAGCAATTCCACTTCTGAGTATTGACCCAAAGAAAACAGAAAACACTAACTTAAAAAGATACATGCTCCTCTGTGTTCGCTGCAACATTATTTACAATAGCCAAGGTACAGGTACCACCTAAGTGCCCATCAGTGGGTGAATGGATAAAGAAAATGAGGTGTATGTGTGTGTGTGTGTGTGTATATATATATATATATATATTTAGGAATATTATTCAGCCATAAAAAAGAATGAAATCTGCCTTTGTGACAACATGGATGGAATTTGAGGGCATTATGCTAAGTGAAATAAGTCAGACAGGGAAAGACAAATACTATATGCTCTCACTTATATGTGGAACCTAAAAACAAAAACAAAACAAAACAAAAAAACCCCAAGCTCATAGATACAGAGAATAGATTGGTAGTTGCTAGAGGTGGGGGTTGGGGAGTAAGTGAAAGGAATGAAATGGGTCAAAAGGTACAAACTTCCATTTATAAAATAAGTCCTGGAGATGTAATTTACAGCATGATGACTGTAGTTAATAGTACCGCGTTGCATATTTGAAAGTAGCTAAGAAAGTGAATCCTAAAATTTCTCATCACAAGAAAAAAAATTGTAACTGTGTGGTGATGGATGCTAACCACTTTGTTATGGTGATCATTTTGCAATATATACAAAGATCGAATTATTATGTTGTACACTTGAAACTAATATAATATGTCAATGATACCTCAATAAAATAACTAGACTAATAAATAAAAGCACAAACTACCAAATCTTGCCCAATATGAAATGGATAATTTGAATAGCCTTGTAACTAATAAAGAAATTGAATTTGTAATATTAAAAACTTCAGAAAAAAGAAATCTCCAAGCTTGATGATTTTACAGCAGAATTAAAACAAATGCTTGAAGAATTAACACCATTCTACACAATCTTTTCCAGAAAATGAAGATGAGGGAACACTTCCCAATTCATTTTATGACACTGATATTAACCTGATACCAAAACCAGGCAAAAATAGAACAAAAAGAAAACTATAGAGCAACGTTCCTTGTGAAAAAAATTTTTTAAATAAAATTACATCCTTTTCTGTCCCTTATCTGTTAGCGGGTCATGAATTTTGATTCCTTCATCACCCAAGTCTTTGCTCAGGTTCCTGAGCCATGTCCAGTCAGCCTCCCTCTCTGCCCATGACCTTTCCACCTGGCTCTGTATCAACATTCTACCCTCTGCAGAAATGAGGCTCTCTGGAGTGCTGCCCACTTGGGCTTGTAAACTCTGGGCACCTAGTCTTGACATCCACCCAATCTGACTACGGGCATAGAGAAATACATAGAATTCTTTCCTTTAGGATTTTATGTGAAAATAGTGAAACAATATACTTAAATATGATTGAACACGTACTGTGAAATGAAAACTATACGTAGTTTGTTACACACATGTGAAAGGGCATTTTCATCCAGGCCACAGCTGAGGAATCTTAGAACTCATGAACTCTGACCCAGAGGTCAGCTGGGATGCTTCAGGTAGACAGCTTCTTAACTGTCATAGAACACTGGGGACGTTCTTAACTGTCACCGACAGCACTGCCCAGTCATATCTCTTGGTGCACCTGATGGAGCAGGAACCCTGTAGGGACATTTGAAACTGATGTATTCAGGCATTTCTGCTAGACTGAGTGTCCCCAAAGGGAACCAGACTGAAGGGAAGAAGTCTAGGAGTCCTTAGAGAAAATCCCTGTGATTAAACATGTTTCGTCGATTGGATGTGACGGAGCGGCAGGAAACGTCAGCCAGATAGCAGAGATGTCCTCTGCATCCCTGAGCCAGCTTCTCTGCCCACCTACCCCTCCCCTTCTCCCCTTCCTCAGGGAAAGAGTAGGCTCCAGAGAGGGGAGGGCTGTGGTCCAGAGGAAGCTGAGCTCCAATACCAGTGGAGTGGTGATCCAGAGATGGGCAGCAGTGTGGGGAGTGGCCTCTGTGAGAGGAGACTGACTGGAGCGTGGAGATGGGGCAGAGGGAGTGCAAAGCCTGTGGGCTTTGCTTTTGGGATATAAGTCACCGAGTCTCCTTCCAGGTACTTTTGGAAGAAAAGTGAACATTCCTTCCTAGAAGTAGGAATATTCAGACTACAATGAAAGCATGTTTAGAAATCCTGAAGAACATTTTGGAAGAGGGATCATGAAAGGGGAAAAATAGAATTGTTGCTGGGAGGCCAGAGCAGGGAGAAGGGCGGGTCTACCACAAGCGGGGAGTGTGTGCGCTCAGTGGCTGTAAATCAAAAAGGGTATCTAATGGGCGGTGGTATGAATCTGGAACTCTTCCCCATTAAGGGATGGATGATAACCCCTAGCCCGGGGGGGTTATGAAACCATCCTGATCCAGTCTGGATCCTCCTCCTCGTGTCCTGCGTGTCTATGTGCTATGGATGAGATCCTCATTGAGTAGACCTCCTCGCTTTGGTGCCTTTATTTCTGAGACCTGAACTTGGCTTAGGCAGTTGCTCACAGAAAAGCTTGGAAGTATAATGCCCTTCCCATTTATTTCATGGCAGGCTCTGCTTCCCTGTGCTGTGCTCTGTGAGGTTTGCTGTGGCCAAGGGGGGCCCTCCCTCTCCAGCCTATGTTGGCTGTGTCTGTTTCTGTGTTCTCTTTGGCAACTGCATTCTCACTTTGGGACCCAGCTTCTTCCTACATGTTGTGGTAATCAGAGAGGTGTTTTAAATCCAGCTCAGCTGCTGAATATCAGCATAAAAGTGTTCCTATTGGATCAAACATGGGGATGGGGTTAAAATTTTAACATAAAAGGTCAGTTCCTGCTTGAAATTTGAGGTGAAAAGTGTTCCCCTCTAGTCCAAAACATGGAAACCAATCCATTCCTTATGCAGCCGTAGGCAGTAAACCCCTCTCTAGCCTCCCACCCCATCCCCTTGCCATAGTAACTGACAGCAAATATATTTCGCCAATTTTGTGCCTGTAGTTAATGCAAACCTCCACAGGGCAGGTCGTCAGACTTCCCTGCCCAGTTCTGGTCATTTTGCTTCTTTGTTTCTTAACTTGCCACCTGGTACGTTGATACCTAACCTGTGGGTAACCTGGTTACCAACCTTGTCTAGACTCTTGCTGCCCTTCCTTGTTGTTCCCTTCAGAGGAGCAGGAGGACCCAGATAACAGGAGTCTAGCTTCACAAGAGGAAGGGTCTGGAAGGTGGCATAGTCTAGACATTGAACTCTAGAAGTCTACATAGACACATTCAGAGTTTGGAAATCCAGGTTTCTGGAGCCATAGGGCCCTCTGGGGTGGAAGTTGACACCTTTGGCAAAGGCCCCATGTGCTTAAGAAAAGCACACAGCTTCCGGTTCTTATTCTGCCGGATTGGTTGGGTGAATTTGGGCAGGTCACTGACTTTCTAGCCTTGGTTATTTATCCAGAATTCGAGGAGGCTGGGGAAAAGCTGGAGAGGGGGATCACCTGGGAGCTGTGAGTCTGAAGATCCAAAGGCAGGGGTGAGAGGGACCGGCAGGAGGTGCTGAGACGGCTCAGGCTGAGGGCATCAGCTCTGTGCACCGTTTTACTCAATCTGCCACATCTGTGTGGCCGTTGAAAGCTCTTGATGCTGACATTTTTCTGTGTCTCTTGACTTCTGGAGCTCATTAAGCTGCTGGCTTCCAAGACTCTCGGGAGTCCTAAAAGAATCCTGAGGCTACTCTATCCAGCGAAGGGCACTTCTCCATATCTGTTTTCTTTACCTTCATCTCCCCTAGCATGTTGAACAGCATCGAGTAGAAACCTTCCCAGCTGTAGAAAAAAGATCTTAAAGTCTGAGGCAAGAGCAGCCTCATTTTGTTATTTTTCTCTCTTTTGATTATTTTTATTTTTAATTTAAAAAGCATTTTTAATTGAAAAAATGCATACTTTACGAGGTAAATGGCACTCTCCCACTTAAAACCTTAGATAATCCCTCATTGTCAACAAGTTAAACTAGGCATGAAATTCACGATTCTTCACGATCTGGCCCAAACTTTCCTTTCCAGTGTAATCTCCTGTCACTTTCTCCCACTCTAATTACTCTGGCTCCTTCAGAGAGCTTTGAACATGTGAAATACTCTCTTGCCTCTGTATTGTTGCTTATGTTGCTGCTTCTTCCCTCTCCTCTGCCTATAAAGCATGCCTCTACCATAATTTCTTCAATGTTACCTTGCTACCCCTCCTACCTCTTTCCTTCTTGAAAGGCACCTGTCCCCTCTGCTCCGCACTCCTGGAAGTCTACTTCACTTATTCTCATTTTTGTATACAATCTTATTTAACTTTTCTGTGTGTCTCATCTTCCCAACTATTAAAAGGTTTAGGGCAATAGAGATGGTTCTTACATTTCTTTTATACCCCCCATGTTGCTTGACACTGTAAACTTATGTAGCTGTTCCATAAATGTTGAAATACAGGAAAAGAAAGCATACCGACCAATCCATTTGAAGATGTGCCAACCTTAAGTTTTCTTTCTAAACCTGCCATATCTATATCTTGACGGAGTACTTTTCCATCCTTGCATGTCCTCTCTGCCTTTGGCAGTCAAGTCAGTTGATCAACACGGATGATATAATTACATGTCCACTTCATAGGCAGGAGGCAACTGAAGCCAGTTTTCCAGTTATAAACCAAGGAGAGCCAAAATCTTCTCAACATTGTTTTCAGGATGCCTGAATGTGTCACACTGAGGTTAGACTAAAACATCAAGAAAAGAAAAAACAAGGAGTGGCCTGAAACTATGCCTATAGAGAATGAGGTCAAGAATTAGCATCTATCCAGTTAATCTTATTTTAGATAGACAAATTGTATTATTCAAAGTTTAAAATAGAGTTTTTGAGAAAATTGACAAAGTAGATAACTTAATACAGCTCTTAATTCTCTGGATGTCTTTTAAGTGACAAATTAAATCTCAGACGTATTGGTTTATCTACCTTCTCAAAAGAAATCCAGCTGATCCCCTCTCAGTGATTTCCCTCAGGAGTAAGAGATGAGAAAGATTTATTATGGGTAATTGAAGGGTAATTGGAGAATTGAAAGCAGAATGATTTTTAAAGTACTAAGGAAGCTACTGATAGCATTTCAGATCATTCTTCCCGACTATTCCCAGAACATACATTTGCATAACGTAGGTACTAATGTGCATCAGAACACGAACACACAGTGTATGCCCTTAAATTGGAAAAAATAGACTTCAAATGAATGCTGTACTTTTCTTGACTTGAGAATACCTTCAATACCAAGCTACGAAATTCTGCAAAATCATTAACACTGTACTGGATGACGTCTACTCATATCCTTTCCTGCATTCTTCAAGCTTTCAAGATTAGACAAAAAAAAAAAAAACTACCTTAGTTAGGATAAATTCATCCTGCTGAGAAATACAAATTTTTCCAAAGTAAAACTAAGCCATGAGTTCAACCAGTCATCAAGGTCTGGGGATTATGAAGATTCCCGGCTCTTCGGCTATTGCTTATTTCCCAGAAACATCAAAAGACATCAGTTTTTGTTATCCTTAACATAATTAAACCTATTTGATTCAAGAACCCTGAAAGGTAGTCATGCACATGATAATCACATCCTAAATCTTTTTTATTCTAGACAGACACTGAAGAGCATTGCAGAAATGGTCCATGACCATGGGTTTTTAATGCTAAAGTCAAGTTCAACTGGATGAAATTTAAGTCACCAAGAAGACAATTTATAGTATCATCTGATTTTTCACCTTGTTAGTATATGGTTTCCAGAAATGAGGACATGGAAGGATAGCATATGTTTTCTTACATTTTTACCTGTAAAGCTCTGCTAACTCCTCTCCCTAACCCCCTGTCTCTTGCCCTCTAATCGATTCTCCACAATGCAAGCCAAAGCATCTCTCTCAAGTGCATATCTGATCACCTCACTTCCCTCTTTAGAATCCCTCAAAGGTCCCTCCATTGCTTCTAGGATGAAGTCCAAATTCCTTATCTTGGCTTACAGACCCTGCTGGATCCGGCCCTGGCTTCTCTCTCCAATTTTCTATCTTTACCACCTATCACTGCCTACCGTCACCACACATCTCCTCTGCTTTCCAACTACACTGAAAACCCTTTCTCCTCTATGGTCTCTTGTCTCCACGTCTTCAGCATCTTGTTCCCTCCTACTCCTGTTCTATCCTACATCCTCCTTTAATTTAGACTTGACTTCATATACATATGTTTGCACAGACACATGTAAGAATGAATGCATAGAGTGGTGTGAAGAATAAGATTTAACTCTTAACTACTACATACTACAAATTCTGTAGTGATTTTACAGGCCAACATGTAACTTGTAACTCTAAACACCGTCATTTTCTGTCTTGATTACCACCCCCACTCCACCAAGTCAGTTTGAATGTTTGACATATTATGAAATAAGCTGTGTTTCAAATTGAAAGCAACTCTAATATGTAGGCTGTTCTGGCCATCTCTCTTGAAGTCTTTAATTGTACACTGATGAGATTAGATGTGATAGCTCCATCTGTCTGTGTTTGATTTGGCTTGGTCTTGACTATGTAAAAGATTATACAGTAACATTAACAAGATATTTAATTCGCCAAAGAGGTCATTTAATTTTCTCACTTGCTAAATTAACAGGAAGATAATCCAGGGGGATAATGAAAAACAATTCACCTGCCCAATTTTTAGTAGATTTTACAATTCCCACATATCCTTAGAAAAAGTATCATAGTACTTTCTATAGTTCCATAGGAAAATAATTTTGCATCTGGACACAGTCTCTCTATCTTCTTCTAAGCTTTTGCGTTCAACTATTGAAATTCAGGATCTTACATAGTAAGAATTCAAAACTTTTGCAGTTAATGGTCTGAATTCTTCAAATTTTAGTTGTTTTAATGCCAAGAAAACATAGTCTTATATAACTCAACTTTAATCCAGTAAGCTTTTACTAAACATTTGCTGTATTTCAAGGCTTTGCTCCTTGAAAGTCCTTATTTATATGGACCTATCTGACTGATTATTAGGCGTGTCCAGGATATAGAGGAGTGAACGCTCAAACATTGACCTTGACTCCGGGACTCCCCTGGGTGACCAGGGCTCTAAAAGGCAAGCTTTCTCCATGCCTCCTCACGCTTTGTGTAATGCTGGCACTCCCTCCTGGTGCTTCCCTCAGAGCCTGCATGGTTGTGCCCAGAAAGCTGACATCATCTGCCTTGCAATGCTTTCACAGAAATACTACCAGGAAGGGTCATGAAAACAAGGAATTTGTGATATCAAGTTCTCAAGGTTACTTCTTAAAGAACTCCCTAAAGCAAGAATCGTATAACCAAGTTTATGATCCAGCCAGACATTACCCAGGATCCCAGTTTCCAGCAGCCCAAGAACTCCTGTAGTTGAGTTCAACAAGTGTTCATATAAGTGACTGCCCGGAGCAGCACACTGGGCCAGGGGCTGGGCTGGCCTTGAGAGATCACCCACCACCTTTGCCCCACCCAGAAAAGCTTACATCCAAATGGCAGAGACCGGGCCTCATGCCTCCTACTCAGCCCAGGTCTTCGCAGAGGCACTCCATTAATAGTGAATTAGAGAATGAAACAAGAAGTTTTTCAAATTAGACAAGTCTATCCCAATCAAACCAGTTCCTATTTAGTGCTTGAGAAGAAAGTCAAAAGTAAGATTAAACCAAACTCAAGAACAAATACACTGAGAAGAGTAAACAAGAGCATTAATATTTGATAGAAATAAAATTCTTACCAAACCTAATATCTAAAACTTAGGCAATCTGCCAAGACATGAGTCACCAATGTCTCTCTGGAAGTACCATGCTGCGACCACAGGGAAGAGCCTAGGGACGTTAGGAGAAAAAGAATCAAGAGAACTTGGTCTCTGATTAGGAAAGGTGGGCGGAAGACATAGAAATAAATAATTAGACTATGACTTCCCAAGCATGCTCATTACTCTCAGTGTGGGCAGTGGTCCCTTTGTCCTGAAAAGGAGCAGCAGGCTGTGGGGAGCTGACTCACCCACCACCTGTCTGGGATGTGGGGATGCGAGAGCCAGTAGGCTCAGCTGTTGGATCCTTTGTAATCCTCCAAAGCTCAGCATTTTGTGCCACAGGAGAGCTAGCGGCACTCTGCCAGAGGAGGTTTTATTTTGCAAGAATCACACCAGCTCTGTTTGGGAGCTGTGTGAAAGAAAGGCTGACCACTGGGAGGAAGGGCTCCTGTCAGGCAGGGGAGCTGCTGGCAGGGAAGGAAGGGGATGGGACCTACAAGATGGTCCTACGATATCATTTCTTTCCTTGACCTCAGCAGGGGTTACAGAAGTAGTGGTTTTACAAATATTGGTTAAACCACACAGATTTACGCC
Source organism: Equus caballus (assembly GCF_041296265.1). Taxonomy (NCBI): domain Eukaryota; kingdom Metazoa; phylum Chordata; class Mammalia; order Perissodactyla; family Equidae; genus Equus; species Equus caballus. The sequence goes on along the minus strand of NC_091700.1, from coordinate 28,010,623 downwards.
GTTTTCTGAATGTTGTTTTGTTTTACAACATTAAAAAAAAAAAAGAACAGAGTGCAAGAGCATAAGCAAAGCCCCTTCCTTGCATCTTAGCAACTGTAGGACTTCAGTCAGTAAAAATAAGAGTAAAAGCTATTGAATGCTGGCTGTGACCCTCAACTAAACTTGTATTATGCAACACTTCCATAGGTTAGGTATTATTCTGCCCATTCTACAGATGAAGAAACCGCCTTAGCAAGATGAAGGAGTCGGCCCCAAATCGCTCACCATTGAGAGGCAGGGCCAAGTTAGGACACAAGGTCCTCTCAGTTCTGCACCGAGCCTGCCATCCTACAGCAGCAAGAGGACATGCCCTCCAAAGCCAGCTGGCTACTGGCATGGCCACTCAAACAAAACTACACTGTCTTGCTATCCCTGGAGATGAGTTTAGAGAAAGGTCATTTTATAAGATTGTAATCTGAAGATGTGGTCTTGACAGTGCACTTTAAAGAATGTGCTGGCAAGATATGCATAATTAAATGGATGATTTTAATTGCTTATAAGAGTGTGTTTTGATTCAACGTAATTAATGTTTCTGCTGGGTCGTGTAAAGGAAAATACCTGAAAGACATTACTGACTCTCCCTGGGAGTTCCTGGTTTGGCCTCTGGCGCTAAGTAAGTGAACAGTCAATCCTTCAAGTCCCGGTACAATGGTCCCTCTGTCCCTAAGGAGCAGTAACTTGGACAGTCCCTAAGTTCTGGTTACCCTGGAGAGCCACAGCTGGCAGGGCGCAGCTTCTCCTGATCTGGAAAAATGACTCTGCACATGGGGACCGAGGATTGTTGAACCATTTCTCTAATCTCTGGCTCCTGCCACACACAAAAGCAGTACAGTTGTGCATGGAGTTGAGGTCCAGGACTTCAGGGATGTGGGTGACTGCCAGTGGCTCTGTGCTTGAAGCAAGTCCATGGGTCCTGCGGAATTTGTTACTACAAAGTGTCCCATCTGGTTCCCAAAAACCCCTATGCTCATAACCCTGGTACTATAATGCCATTCCCATGGTTCCCAAAAAAGAGGGTACTTAGGTCTGGATATAAGTGGCAGAAGGTTTGGGGGTACCCAATCTACTAGGTAAAATGTGTATGTTTTCCTGAAGTAGTCAATTAAATATTGTTAAAATTGCAGGCTTGTTCCTATAGCCTGCTTCTAAGAGACTCCTGGGTGTCTGAGCCTTGTTCGGATCACAGCTCCAAGATGGGGAAAGGTTTCAGGCAGTATTTGGGCTGAGGGAGATAAGTCGGGAGCATGTTCATGCCCATGTGTGCTGTGTTGGCCCCTCATATTATCTGGTGTAACACTGAGAGTGATGGCATGCACTTTGCACAGGGGAGGGTCCCCAGCACATGCTCCCAGGCTACAAGGCCAGGCTTGAGGGAAACGGTGTTGAAGTGCTCTGTATCTGCTGCTACACGCCTCCATTTGGGCCCTGGAAGCTCAGACCTCCATCTGTCACTGGTGGATGTAGCTGTTCTCTCTGCTGTCTGCCCCATTGGCCCAGACTTCTTTATCCCTCAGAGAAGCAGGTCCTGTTTGTTAGGCCCAGTCTATCAACCTGAACCTATTGCCACTTGTCAATATGGGGGGAGTACAAAAAGAAACACGGATATACTGTGTTACAAAATGGCCTGAATTTTAGGACAATACACAAAATTTCAAAAACAGAATGAATGCTTTGGGGCAGCTATGGGCTGGCCTAGAGTGAGATTTGGAAGAGTGTGGTTGGTACCAGGAATGGCAGGATGGTATAAATTCATTCTCCTCTGCCCTTAGGAAAATTCTGGTGCGAAAGCCTGAAGAGCAGATGCCCCCAGTCCAAGCTGACGGCTGCCTCTCAGGAATAAATGATCTTTGCAGACTCTAAGCTGCGCACAAACGAAAGGCATGGATGGTGCTGTCCTTGAGTTCAGACCAGGAACTACTGGCTCCCCCTGCCTGAGTGTGTGTCCCAGCTCTGCCACCTCCTGTGCCACCTCAGGCGAAGTGCTTTTCAGCATTTTATCTTCCTCATCTGAGAAAATGCAGATGATGATACTAGCACCTACCTCAGAGAGCTGTTGTGAAGATTAAACGGGTTAATTGACAGTGGCTGGCATAGAGCGAGCACTCAGTAAACGTTAGCTTGTCGCCGCGGCAGGAGGCATAGAGGCAGAAGAAGGAGAAGGAGGAGTGTGACGGAGGAAACGCAGCCATCCTTTCCAGAAACCTCAGCCTGGTCCTCGGGGAAGCCCCTCACTCTTCTGTTGGAAGTTCTCCTCTCTAATCTGTCCTCTGTTTGCCTTCAGTGGTCTGTGGCATTAGCATCCATGTTTTTAAATCCATGAGCAATTGCAGGGCCTTCCTGAGAGAAACGCTGATCGGCTCCCCTGGGCCGTAGGATGGTATAACTGCTGCTCCTTTCTCCTCCTCAGGGAAGGACATGACGTCCAAGTCTGTCAGCTGAAAGGGGAAAACCTGGCCTCTGGAGGTCCCTTGATCTTGTTTTCATTGCGTTCTGTTTCATCCAGATCTACACCTCAGAGACTTTTCAATAGGAAATAGGAAAAAGAGAGAGAAAGAGAGAAAACAGACCCCGCTTTTTGATTGGATCTTGAAATGGTTTCCTTAGATGCTGCAGGCTACACAGTCCTGGTTCAACAGCCTAACCAAACACTAAAGGGCAAGAGTAGAATATATCTTCCTCCCAAGATACGATTTTACAAGTGCTTTTCAAGCACACTCCTCATTTAATGTGTCAGTGTCAGCCTGCAGAAGCCTTAGAGGCCCAGGCCTCTGGGCAACACTGGCCTGCTGGGGCTTCCGGTGGGCAGTGTTGGGGCCCTCCCTCACCTCAGGCCGTTGGGCCGTTGCCTCCGCAGTGAGATTCGTGTGACCCAAAGCCCTCGGCAAATGGGAGTGACCACGGAGAGCTGAGGGGAAAAGAGTGTCTTCCTGCCTTTTGAGTTTCAAAAGCCTAGACCTTTATGGAAATAGAAAAGCCTTTGGCTTTAAAGGATTTGGGAGGAAGCCTGGTAGGTAAGAGCACGACACCCCACTCTCCTCCATACTATACCCCCAACAATAGAAGAAGACCCCTCTCGCCTGAGTGGAGGAGAGAGGAAGGGGTACAAGGGACGATGTTTGTGGGTCCCAGGAAGAGAGCCTACTCTCCAGGTCAAGCCCTGGGAGGTCTGTAGGGCCATACAAAGAGGGAACCTGTGCCCTATTTCCGAGGGAAATCACTAGAGAAGTGGCCGGACTCCAAAAAATAGATGGATAAAGGGCCTTTCTAGAAAGATGGGGCCTTAGATGGCCTCCAAAAACTTCCACACAGCTCAGACTAGTTGAAAATCCAAAACTGGTTCTTTTGAGCCTGAGACATGGTGTATCAGTAGAACTGAAACGGTACCAGAAGATGGGACCCAGGGACATCCCTGCAGTCCCCTGTGTGCTCCAACAACTGTGGGCCCAACGCAACAATGGACATCACAGTGGACACTATGCAGACAGGTGACACAGAGGACCCGTTAGCCCCCCTGACCCTTTTTAAAGCCCCTGGGACTTGACCAAGACCCTGAGCCAAAAGCATGAGAATCCCTGATGTGACTGGGATTATTTTCCCAGCGCCCTATCGGATTGACAGCTTCGAAGATAAATCGAAATTGAAAGATGTATTTCTGAGATGTGTGGCCATTTAGATACACATGCACCCTAAAAGGCTACAAAATAGTGTGCAAACCTTTGAGCCCGGTTAATCACTGCTGAAGACATCTCTTCAGATGAAAGGTTTGTAAGCCTACAGAAAATAAGCAAAATTTGTTGTGGGTTGATTATTCTGAGGGCTTGTTCCACATTTGGTGTGGCACTGCCCAGATGATGGTAGGAGCGTGGGGAGTAGCCACAGCTACCGCCAAGCTGAGACAGCTCACAAGGCCCACTGCTTCCCAGGGTGGTGGAGGAAGTTGACTAACATTCTCAGATCTTCAAAGAGATTTTGGAATTCTGAGAGGAAGAGTAACCTAGAGGGCATCCAAGGTCTGAAAGAAGGAGTTACAGAGGACAATGGTAAGGACTTTGGTCATTAGCAGGGGGCAGGAGAGCCATAACCTGATGGATCCCAGCATCAGACATTTGACGCCCAGGCCACTGAGCCATGCTCAGCAGTACTGCAGGGACAGAGGGCCAAGCCCAGTGGGGACCAGACACCCCTTTCCCAGTGCCGGAAAGTACATTAGTCCCCTTCCTCCCAGGCACTTGATGCCACCTCCAAAAAAGAAAGGCAGGTGAAAGTGGAGAGAAAAGCAACCCTGGGAAATAGAACATTTACCCCAGAATGATAAGCTTTGAACTTGACAGTGATTGAGAAAATAACATTTGAGTGTAGCTGAAAAAAAAATCCCTGGATTAGATTGAATATGCCCAAATGGGAAAGATTGAGTTTTCTGTTCTCAGAAGCAAAGTTGAGTTCAGTATCCAAAAATAATGTCACACTTGCTCACATTCAAGTTCATGATGGTCTGATATAGACTTGCAATACGTGCCTAGGGAGGGACAGGAAAAATAGTACTGCAGGAGAGTTCTAGAAAAAAAAAGTGGGAAAGCAGCAGGCAATTATAGTCATGGGAGTCCATAGGCAAGGAGATGTTGTCCCTGCAAGGAGGGATTTATAGTGGGGAAACATTGCACTTAGGCTAGAAAGCCCACTTAAAATAAATTTCACATTAGAAACTCACAAAGGTAGCAATAAAGATAGAACAGAGAATGATATTGGAGGTATGAAACCAAAAAGGAAGCTGGCTTTTACCAGTCCAGGAGATAGGAGTAGCAACGTTGAGAAGAAAGGATGGATTTCAGAGAGATTTAGGAAGTAAAAGCAAGAGAATTTACTGTTTGATGCTTGACTAAAGAGAGGGCAGTGGAGGATGAAGGATTCAGGGTAACTTGTAGCCAGCTCCTTTGGACAACTGAGTGCAAGGGACTGTCATTCACTAGTTTCACCAGGAAAGGCAGGGGCTGAGAGGACAGCAGTTTGGGTGCGTGGGAGGAAATTAAGGAGATGCTGGATTTGAGGCACCTGTCGCACATTCAGCTGGATAGTTCTGCCAGCCAGGAATTCAGAACAGAGATCTAGAAAGGAACAAATATTTGAGAGTCATCAACATACAGATGGTAGCTGAAGTCATACTGTGTGTGAGATTGCCCAGCAGCGGAGCATAGAATGAAGAGATGAATAAGGGCCCAGGGGCAGAGATGTGGGAAGGATGGACCCTGGGCAGAGTAAGAAGAGCCCATGATGAGCTGTGGTGATGAGCAGCCAGGGGGTTGGGAAGTGAACCGAGAGAGCAGGTTCAGGGATGTGAATGGAAGGTTTCAAGAGGAAGTGGGCCATTAGGTCCAGTTCCCAGCGGAGCCTGGCAAGCTGGCAATTTTGGAGTCAAAGGCTCTAAGTTAGAATGTTTCTGCATTTCTTTTCTCTTCTACGGTTGCATGAGTATAGTTAAGCTTGGGATGTCTGTAGATTGCCTGACTGAAACGCCGGCCAGGATGGGGTTTTGTTTTCGTTTTTCTCCCACTGCTCCCCTGATTTAGCTAAGAAAGAATACAAAGGCAAGAACTATGTTGGGGGCCACCTTCTGAGCAGACTCCAGCCCTGCAGTTCCTGTGAGACTTTCCCCTTTTTAGCGCCTCCCCGGAGAAACAGAAGCTGGAATCTCCAAGTCTCTAAAGCACTTTAGAGCAATATGGCCAACATACAAACTAAGTACCCTGAGGACTATGCCAGGGCCATAGCGTGCCCTTTCCTTATAGAGTGCCCCCCCACACAGGATGCATCCATGCTTTGAATTGCTTTCAAACGGTTTTCATGGCCATTTGTCTCCTTGGGAGTTGGATAGCACTCAGTGCCAACCTTATTTTGGTTTCTAGACCTGTTTAAATTTCTGCCCCCTTTTTATCCCACTACATGGGCCACTCTAAATATGCCCAATCACTTTGTTTTTCAGTCACAAATGGAAACAAAATGGGTTAATCAACTCTCCTCTGAGCAATCCTCCTCAGAGGGTGTGTGTGCAGAAGTGTCTCCAAGATTTCCGTCCTCCCTCCTGGTCTCCTCCAGCCCCACTCAGGTTTGGGACTAAAGACCCCTAAGCTGTCAGCTCAGCTCCATGCCATTCCTGATCTCTTCACCCCGCTAAGCATGGTATCGGATAGGTCTCCAGAGCATTCTGGGATACCCATTGGTCCACAGAATCTTTCTTGAATCCCAGCATTGTGACTAGTCTGAGTCTTATTTTCCTTATTGGGGTACAATTTGCCACACTAGGATGGAAACTCTTATCAACCAAACTCATACTCACTTTGTCCCAAGACCTCATCTATCCGTAGCCTCCCCCTTTTTATTCTCAAGACCCTCAAGTAGCATTGAACCCAGCATGCCTTTCCTATGTAGCATCTAACGGTTTATCCATTCCACAAATATTTTCATGCCAGGTACTGGGACATAAGGAGTTAAAACACAACCCTTGCCTCATGGGACTTGCAGCCTCATGATGTAGACAGACGAAAGAATAGACATAATGATGCTGTCATCAATGCTCCCAGGTAGTGGAAAAGGTGCATAACCAACACTGGAAGTCAAGAAAGGTTTCCTGAGGGACGTCTAAGTTGAATAGTGAAGAATGAGTAAGGTGGAAGGGGGAGAGGAAGCAGGGAGTGGAATTCCAAAAGGAATAGGCACCAGATAGAGGAAGTCAGTGTGATCCATCAGAAGTGCCTGAGTTCTAGGTCATGTGAGGTATTACAGGGTCAGAGCAGTGAGCAGGGGCGACCGTAAAAGGCTGGGTCTGTCAGGAGAAGGAGCTTGGACTTTATCCAGTAGGCAATGAGGAACTGTGGAAAGGATTTATCGGTGGAATAACAGGATAAGTTTTGTTTCAAAAGATCTTTGGAAGGCCCTGATATGCTTTCGTCCAGAGGCACGGGCAGGGAAGAGCATGCTGCAGAGGAGGACTGTGAAATCATCTCTGGGATGTCACAGCATTGACGCTATTTAAAAAAGAAATTTACCTGCACATTGAGAAGGGATTAGCTTTTGGATCCTACACTTGAAATTAAAAGAACTACTTTTCATTCTTCTAGTCCAAAAAGGCATGAGTTCTGGTTTATTTCTGCTAGTCACTTCATGCTCACTGTCCTTCATTTTGAAACATTTATGTGCATCACTCGAGAAACCCTCTGTACGTCCTCATTACTGAATCTAACATTCATTAATTTCTTACTTTGAAATTTTCAAGTTTTTGACTCGGACTCAGGCCTCAGATGGATTAGAATAAATCCATCTTACACTGCAGTAGGAGCAGTGCCCAGGAACAGAAGACTATTCATAAATCTCAATTCAACTTGAATTCCAGCTGTGTGCATTGGTGCATGTATGTGGTGGTCTGAAAAATGTCCCCTCAAAAGGACCACAAGATGGTAGGGCTGGATGCTGAACCTATGATGGACGGTATCATGCTGGAGACACTAGAGGTGCCAGCATGTAAGGGGCCACTGTCAAAGAACATATTCTTGTCAGAGCAGCAGAGGGGGCCTGTCCTCTGAATGTTCAAGTACGCACTTGGTTAGTCTCCCAAACAAACCTATTGTGTGAAGTGGAAGAAATGATTGCTTCAGCTGGAAGAGATGATACAGAAAGCTCCAAGCTCGAGCTAAAGTGGTTTTTGCAAAGAAACGGCATGTCCATATTCTGCTTTCATACCAGAAGATATTAATGACCATTTTTTTTTAAAGAATGATGTTTCAAACTTCTATTGTTTTTAAGAACAAAGCTTTAACCCTTACAAATGTTACAGAATAAGAAACAAAAATTCTCAATTTGATAAAAATAATAAAATGCAGCAAAATATTCCAGCTATCTGTGATATGTTCGGTGTACCCAAATCACTGATTTCTGACATTCCTCTCATGCTAAAACATGTGGAATCAAAGGTAAAGAGTTATCTCTCAAAAGTCCAAGAACGCTATTTGGAAAAACAATTGCAAAAAAAATTATTCAAATCCAAGACAGGTGAAACAAGTGGAGGAAATCAATGATTCTCTTTGTCTATGAAAATGAACACTATATTCAGATATTAACGAAACAATTAGATGTGACTGTACTGTCTTTTGGACCAGGGCAAGGTAAAAACAAATGGCGTGGAAAGAATTTCCCAGCCTAAGCTTTGCTAAGTAAGACACCTATTCTGCTGGCCCCTCTATGTGACAATCACTAGTTGATGTAGTGACACAAGCCAGAATTTCCAAGCACCATTAACAAAGAGTTAATAGGAAGCAGGCCTGACAGAGGAGGAAGGTGGAGTGACACTGATTCACCACCTGAGGAAATGTCCACATGGCAGGAAATGCAAGGGGCGGGTGGGGAGGAGGGGTGGAGCTGGGGAGAGATGGGGGTAGGAGAGTGCTTGATAATGGTGGCAGGAGTGGGGGAGGTGATGCGAAGGAAAAGTAGTGGCTTGGGAGGTGGGGAGAGGTGGAGGAGAGTGATAGGAAAGGATGAGATTTACAAGGAAGGGGAGGGTGTGGCAGAAGGAGCGATATGAGGGAAGAGGAGGCTATGGCGGAAGTGGGGATTATTATGGAGTTTCATGTGCAGGAGATGGAGGTGATGGTGGATATATAAGATAAATTCTAAAAATAACCTCATAAATTACATGAATATTCTTCATAGACAATTCAGCCCTAGCATTCTCAATAACATGCGTGAATATCATCTTTGAAGTAAGCTCCTGATGTTCTTGCATCTGGGTAATAGGGGAGAGTATTGCTTTATACTAACAGTTGCTTTCCTAGGAGAAGTAAAAATTTTTTTTCCGTATTTCACATAACCTGAGTATGGCAGGTCTTTTTGAACCAAAAAATAATATTTTAAACAAAACAATATTAATATTTTAAATGAAGTATTTACCACCAACAAAAATGAAAAATTGAAATTATGTTGTTGTCATAATTGAATTTAGACTGTTACCTATATTCAAGTTTGAGACATGTAAGTTACTGTACTTATAATGCAAAGGAACATGAACTGCTAACCTCATTAAAAAAAAAATCAGCCTGAATCAGTGTGATGTTTTTGAAAGTGGTTAAATAAATTAAAAATCCTAATCCTGTCAGCCCATAAGCAGGTTGATTAAGGTCTCCTCAGGAACTGAGTTTGGATTCCAGAGAGCAAATGGCTCTCCTGTAGCTAACAGCTTCTAGATAAACCCTTCCTGAGCAACAAGAGAAGGGAAGCATTTCTTTGATGCTGCAGCTGTAGCCACAGCAAAATTATGAAGTCAAGCGTCTTGCACTATCTGGTCTTTCTTCCTTTGTCAACCACACAGGGACCTCCAGCTCCCAGAACGCTGCCTAGCCTGTAGTCACACTCAATTAATTCAAGGAATTAATTAATGAGTGAATGCAAGGAATGAATGAATGAATGAAATGAATAGAAAAGTTACCAAGCATTACCAAGCTCTCGGAGCCCACAGGTCAACAGTGGAGACAGAATGGCATACAATAGAATAATAGAATAATAGAAATAATACAATAGAAAACATAGACTAGAATAGAAATAATAGAATAAAAATAATAGAATAATAGAATAGAAAATTATTCTATTTTCTGTTAAAATTGAAAATAAAGTACTGAAGGAAACGTGCTTTGGTAATAGTAAGTGCAGCATACTGGAGGCACATGAGGGATCTTCCCTGCTTTTCCCCTTCTTTCTAGAATCTTCTTCTTTTCTCCATGCCAGTTGCACCCCCATTTCATTCATTCAACAAGTACTTATTGGGCACCTACAGTACACACACCAGTAGGGAGTGGGATATGCCAGGCTCTGCCATCATAGAGTCTACATTCCCATAGGGAGGGACTGGAGACACACAGTGTTTGGGGCTTAAGACAATTTCCAGGATAATAAATGCTATTAGGGCCGTAACGTTGGATGGTATGACAGGTATGAGGATTGAACTAATTCAGATACAGCAGTCAAAGAAGACTTCTCTAATGAAGTGACATTGGCCTTCTGGCCACCACCAAAATGGAAATTGGCCTTGCCCAGGCAGTACCAACAAAGAGAATGAATTTCAAAGTGGAAAATCCCAGAGAAAGTAGTAAAGAAGATATTCAACTATGGAAGTGATAGAAGAACTCCTAGCAGCTAAATATTTTAAATCCCTGCTCAGAAGAGCCATCATGAGGAAATTTGTAGACATAATCCTGGAAACTGAGCGATCTTTGAGGAATTATGGAGGATAAGAGGAGAGCCACAAAAAAAAAAAAAAGAAAAGAAAAGATTATTTAGCACAAGGGAAGGAGATGAAGATTTTGGCCCAGAATGCTCAGTGTAGTGTGAATTCTCAGCAAAATGCAAGACTAACTTTCACAGAACTGATGTATGTGCCCGCAAGGTTTCAGTCTGTCCACTTAGCATGCCCATGGCTTGCCATTGAGCCTGCACTTCCCAAATGTCTCCTGCACAGGCTACTCGCCAGGATGTTCAGAGCATATGATGCCTATGTCCAAACCTGAGTTCATCGTACCCCAAACCATGTGTCCCTCTTTCCCTCATTTTAACTTACTTTCATTCATTCATTCATTTCACAAACACTTAGTGAGCACTAAATAGCAGTCAAGATACTACATGCTATAGGTACAAAGAATGCAGAGCACAGTATTTCCTGTAACAACTTTAGAGTTAGGCATTGGGAGCTCCAGCCCAGGGGCTTCCATTGAACTGGCTATGTGCATCTGGACAAACTGCTCATGCTTTCCATACCTCAGTTTCCTCATCTGTAAAATAGGCTCGGCACTAAAATACGTGTGGAAGGAAAGAAGGGCACAGGGAAGGAGGGAAGGGGGAGGAAGAGGAGAGAGGGGGAATCGAGAGGGAGAAAGGGAGGAAGAATTGGCACTTACCTCATTTGTGAGGATTAAGTGAAATACGAGCACTCAACACAGTGCCTGGCACATGGTAACATCTATAAATACTGTCCCTCATTTCAGGGAACTCAGCATCTAGTGAGAAAATAGGAGCACAGTTCAGACAATATCAATAGTTAACACTTAACTGAATGCTTATAAGTTGCCAGGCGCTATTCTAAACTTTACACGTGTGGACTCACTTCATCCTTAGCACTTCATGAGTTAGGTTCTGTTATGTTTTTCCCGACTGCACAGATGAGAACTACAGATGTGGAAGGGTAAAGTAACAGGCCCAATGTCACACAAGGATTCAAACTCCGGCACTTTGGCTCCAATCGCTACAATCTACTGCCTGGTACAAGTCTGAGCAAATGCAGTAACAGCGATGTGCACGTGCTATTACGGGGGACTTGCAGCTCAGTAAGGCAGCAGTATGGCTGAGGAGCCGTCCTGGAGAAGGAGGACGTGCATTTGGGAATTGCAGGATGACCAGGAGGAGTCAGTCAAGGGAAGAGGAGGTAAAGAGCATCACAGAGAAGACAACATGAGTAGGGCTCCATATTCCTGGAGCTGGGATGGGTGACGCACGTCATGCAGCATTGCACACCATGCTAGGGGTTTGGACTTTATCCTCTAAGCAATGGGGAGTCGTGGGAAGCAGCATGATCAGAATTGCACTTTAGAAAGATTACTCTGGGGGCTGAATGGATGTGAGGAAGATGATCATGGAGGAGGGACGTCAGTCAGAAGGCTGCTGCCAGGGTCCCCCAGGATAGTGGCCAAAGATAGGGCAGATTTATGGCATATTTAGAAGATATAATTGGGAAAAAATGGTGCTTGTTGACTGAAAAAGCTGAAAGAGAAAGAGAGGACAAGGAAGACTCTCAGACTCTGTCTTGGAGGCTTGGAGGACAGTGGTACCATCTCCTGGGTAGGAAATGTAGAAAGAAACGTTGGCTTAAAGCTCTCAGGAGCAAGAAGCTTCCTGTGTCCCAAAGTCAGGGAGTTCCCCATCCCCTTTTTTTAAAATTTTCCTTTATAATAAAAAAACGTTAAACACATAGAAAAGGAGAAGGAATAGTGCAATAAATACCGTCAACCAGATTCAACAATTGTTAGGAGTTTGCCGCATCTGGCTCATATATATATATATATAATATATGATATTTGTATGTTTTTGTACAGTTATATAATATTTTATTTTAATTTTTACCCCTGAAGGTCATTTTAAATAAACTACAGGCATCATTACATTATCCTTAAACACTTTAGCCCATATCACCAAAAAATATTTAGCACAACAATCGCAATACCATTGTCACACTTCAAAAAATTAATAATTAGCTAACATCATCTATTAATGAATCTATATTAGAATTTCCCTAACAACTTCCAGAATTATTTACAGGTTTTTTCAAAACAGGATTCAAGTAATGACCCCATATTTCTTTTATTATGTTTTCTAAGTTTCTCCAAATCTACAACACTCCTCCCCACATCCTTTACGACATTGACTTGTTAAAGAAACCAAGCCAGGTGTCAGTAGAATGCCTCATAGTCTGGATTTGCCTGCAGGCTTTGTCACCATGTCGTTTAACTTCTTCCTCTACTCCCTGCATTTCCAGTAGACTGGAAGAAAGTTCTAAAGGCTCGACCAGATTTGAGTTTAACATTTTAACACACGTGTTGTTGGTGATGCCATGTCACCTGTATCACATCCTATCAGTGTCAAGATTTTGGTTTCAAAATAACCATCCTACTGTCACGCTACTAAACAAAATTTGACTGATTCCGGGGCTGGGATGGGGAATAAAGGTAAGCCTAGTTCTAGAAAGCACAGAAGCACCCAGATACTAATGGGTCATGTCAAAAGAACACAATACCCAACTTAAGGGGCCCCCACTGGTCAAATTGGGACACTTTGAGCATCAAAAAGAATGACTGGAATTGCTCAAAACACAATGAATGTGTAAATCTATATTACTCAATAATAATACTCAAAAAATAAAAAATCCTAGATGGGGGCCGGTCCCGTGGCCGAGTGGTTAAGTTCATGCGCTTTGCTTCAGCGGCGCAGGGTTTTGCTGGTTCGGATCCTGGGCACAGACATGGCACCACTCATCAAGCCACACTGAGGCGGCATCCCACATGCCACAGCTAGAAGGACCCACAACTTAAATATACAACTATGTACCGGGGGGCTTTGGGGAGAAAAAGGAAAAATTAAAGTCTTTAAAAAAAAAATCCTAGATGACTTGAAGATGCGGAAGTGGCTCAGACACAGCTGAGGCGGTGTCTCTGACTAATGTCTCAATTTGAGCCACAATTCTGAGTGTTGAACCAGAATACTCTGGCCTTGACTTAAATTTGGACCATGACCCCAGCTATCCCTCATGTGTGCCCACAACGACTGTTAAATATGATGGGAACTGAAACTAGATTTTTCCCCCCAAAATCGTTTGTTACACCAAAAAAGATAACATACAGAAACATCACATTCTCATTTTAAGGTAAAACTGACAGCATCTATCTTCCCAAATTTCCTTAGCACTGCACAATTCTTGTCACTATTAAAAAAAAAAGCAAAGAAAAAAATCTAAATTTCAGAGTCCAATTAACAAATATACCTTGCCAGAAAGCGTTCTTCTTGCGATTCTGGCCCCACCCTAGTTATTTTTCAAGAGTTTGAATCTGTACCGTTTCATGAATAGGTAGCAATTTTTTCTTTAATATTTATGAGAACTAGACTCAATTTTCTTCATATTGACAACCACCACCAAAAAACACAAAACAAAATTCTACTCCAAAACTTAAAAAATGTAGACATTTGTTGATTAAAGTTCACCTCCTTTAGGTAACTTTGTTTTCTCTTCACACATTAACACAGTAAGCTAGCAGCTAGTGCAGGCTGCGGAAGTCAGACTAAATGAAACAGAAATATTAAACCATCACAAGGCTAAAGGAAGTAATTTTTGTAAAAATATATGCAAGAAGATAGAGTTCAGAAATGAACATTGAATATTCATTTTTTTGCAGAAAATAAGTATCACGTCAAATAAAGACTCCTGAAACAAGGTGTTTGGATCTTATTGGGATCTTAATTCTCCCCTATCTTTACCAACAATTTGAGAGCCTTGTTTCGAGGCCCTTCTTTCCTTCTCTTCATTGTACAGACCTTTGTCTGGAGGCCTGCCCAGCAATTCCTATTGATTCTATAGGAATAATATCAGATAGTTTAATATAAAACGCAACTTTTGTCATGTTTTCGAAAGCCAGCATCACAGCTTCTCCCCTAACTCTGGACAGACTCTTCATTTTTTTGTCTTGCCCTAGAATAAATTCTTTAGCTCAGAAACAACTGTGAAAGTTAATCCCGTTAAATGATGATCTTGAGTCAGGAGTTTTTCAAATGCACTTCAGAAAAATACAGTTTACATTCACCTCCAAATCTGGGATTAAGAAACCATTAGCTGCTTTACACCTGGTTTCAATACTGGTTTGAAGTTTGAATAGTTTTGCTGTGTAAACATTACATATTATATTTAAATATTAAATATGAAAGGTTTTCCTGACTAGGAAGACAGAAATAGAGAGAGCAAGGACATCGGGACAGGCTCGAAAACAGTGGAATTAATAGACTTGTGCCTCATCTACACTGTCTGCAACAAGGGAACAGATTTCAGCATGGGTTTCAAAAAGGCCTGGGGGATGATTACTAAAAATTTATCTTTACTTGGCATAAATCATTTTTTTCTGCACAAATATTTGATTCTCACTAAGGAGAAAAAATAGAACGAAAACATTGGGATGGTCTTCTGTTGTATGATACGAGGGCCAGCTGTGTACACTTTTCAAAGTAATAGTAGATATTCTGTAGCAGTAAAGGAATTGTCATTTCGCTTTCACTACAATTTCTTTCCACACAGAAGAGCACTTCCTGAGAAATTAAAAACTTCCATTCTGTATAGCCCTCAAGGACAGCTTTGAGTCTGGTGTAGGTACCCATGATGACTCCCCGCTAAGCGGGAAGCTACTCTCCGCTGATGTCTAAGCTTACCGCACAATATTTAAGCATCAGGAAAGTTAACTAGTTCAGTAAATCTCAATGCCACTTGCCAGGACATTCTCAGTCAAGAATCCATTCACCATTTTCTAAACTAACCCTCAACAAAAACTCAACTTGCTAATAGAGGTGTTACTTTTCATTACCTACCAAAGGTGTTCATGCTGCATTTGGGTGACCCAGGATTCACTGGGCTGCTGTCCCACAGCCAATCTGCACCTGATTTATCTCCCAATCTTTGTACCGATCACGCACCATTAACTTGTAAACACACTGAGGAGCTGGGCTTGTCAATTATGCAAGGGAAACTGACGGACAACACTAGATGAAGTAAAACACTGTGAAAAAAATATTTTCTTTGTATTTTCACCGCATCTTCAGAGATAAAGAGGTGAATCATATTCTACTGGCTATTTAATCAACAGAGCTATATTAATAGACAACTAATATACAACTATATTATAGATTACGGTCTTGATTTCTTCCCACCTTCTCATCAGTTACATTAATGGTCGCCACTGTAAACAGCGCCCCTGACTCTGAACTAAGCTGAGATTCAGTTGTCAGGCTACTGTTAGAGCAGGAGCAGGCTTCCTCCTCAGGACATCTCTTTAAAGAGAACATTCTCCACGAGTCTTGATGGTTTAGACAGTGTGGCCAGCAATGTCACTCATCCTTACACACAGTTTCTACACTTGCCATTGCAGAGGCCATAATCTAACATGTCTTTAATAAGCCCCCTAGAAAATGGCTTTCCTTTTGAGACAAGCTTTGTTGACAAGAAGTTGAATCCAATAAATTGATGGCCCCAAATGAGATGCCCACCCCAAATCACAGGCAGAGCTATTATCCCACCCTTTTCACAAAGCTCTCCAGTCCCTCTGTCATGCTAGTAGGCTCATGGCCACAGAAGCCATCTAAAATCTGACACCACTAGTTTGGAAACTAGTTTCTTGAGTTCCATCGCTTCTATGCTAGCAGTTCTCTGCAAACCATCGTGAAGGCATCCATCTTTGCTGAGGTTCCAGCAGCCGCGTGTTCACTGGGCTGTCGCCTATGGAGTTCTTAGCACTAGGTGACAGCTTTGGCTTATCAAAAATAAGTTCAGGGAAAAGTTCCCAGAATATAACTCCATGGAAGAACAGTTGACAGAATCAATCATTTCCTTTGCAAAGACTTCACCAAATTCCTTATTCAAAGCTGCTTTAGGACAAGTCTGGGGTATTAATACTCCTGTCAGCTTCAACTTTTTCATCTTCATCAATTACTCTGACTTCAACCTCCTGCAATCTCCTCTGGGCAGCCTCGCAAGCGACTCTCCAACCTCCTGATCCATTGCCTCACAAAGAAGATCTCTCGTGCCAAATGCAGAAAGGCCACCAGTGCACAGAGCCCTTACACTCTGATGTCCATCAGGAATGCTGCTGCTGTAACCCAGCACAGAGCACTGCTCGAATCAGGCTTTGCTTTCTTACTGGACAATCTCCATCACCATCCTGCTTTTGCTTGTGTTTCTTTCCTCGGTGAACTGAAACTCCTCTAACCTCTAGAATCTTGCCCGGGCAGCTCAAGGCAGCCTGACCCACAGCCATGAGGACATCTCAGCCCATCTGCCTCAGGAGGACACTCCGGCAAATGTATAGTCTGCACCCATCCCTGGCCCACGCATCCCCTAGTCTGTGAGCAGCAAGCAACAGTGACTGTCCAGTCTTGACCCCAAAATGCATGTTTTTATTTGATTATAATCCCCACCACTCAGGTTCTCCTACAGATGGGGCTGTCTCCCAACTGCATAATACTGCAAAAGAAATTTTTTCAACATTCATAATAGAATATAAACCCTATTCCCGTGCCTTCTGGCTTCCAGAACACACAAATGCATATTTAATCGTATGGAGTAGCCAACACACCAGATCCTTGTATAGGAGGATTATTATTATTTGTTATCCACTGCCATCAAATGCTCCACTCAGTGAGTTGACATTCAATATAGAGAAGATGGTGTAAGATCGTTATTCTTAATTCAGCTGTGTATAAGAACCACTTGAGAGAGTCCTAGTTAAATATAGGTTCCCTGCATGCCACCCTAGAAGTTTCTGATTTGGTAGGCAGAGAATTGGGGATCAGTTTAGCTGGCTTTTGGAACCACTGCCTAAGGAGCATATCTCTATCCGCATCTTTAGCTATGCTCTCCTATGGCAGGATAGTTATTGAAGTGATTATGCTTGTTTCCCTTTATTTTTTCTCCCACGCTGACCTCTCCAACTCCAAAAAATGTAAGAGATTTTACTGGCTTCCTTCACTGTAAGTTTCTACTGGGGTTGAAAGCAGAAGTGGCCTGAAGTCAAACTCTCTTCCTATCTTTTGTGAAAGCCTCAACCCACTGGGAGTGGCTACTCGAGAGTGAAGATGATGGAGCAGGGTGTGTAGTGGGATTTCTCTTAGACTAAGCAAGGGGCAGAAGTCACAGGTCCTAACATGGTAGAGAACTCTGTTGAACTGTATGGCACATCTCTGGAAGAGTGACAGGGCCTCAATGAAGAGAGGCTGCAGATATACACGTAGGCAGGCCCCATCCTAGACCCTGGGATTCCAGCCTTGACAAAGGCCTGTGCCTTCAGAGAGCAGCGTGGAAGTGTATTAGGGTCTGCTCAGAGATGCAGAACCAGCAGGAGATAGACACATATGGATTTATTAAAGGGAACTGGCTTAAGCATTCATAAGGGTTCACTAAGCAGTCTCTGCAAAGCTGTCTCCAAATCTAATGCTGGAGCCCAGAGCCCAGAGGCTGGTAGTCAGGATGGAAGGTCATGAGCAGGCTGGAATCCCACAAGCATGAGCTGGAACCCCATGAGGCCGGACTGACTCATGTCAGTTCTTGTTGCCTCTGATCTTGATAACTAGAGTATCCTGCAGAGGCCAAGACCCTTCATCAAGGACCTAAACACATCTGACCCAGGGGTCAGAGAAACGGAAAGAAGATCTAGAGGGAAGGGACAGCAATTGCAGGCCAAGTTCCTGCTTCACACCAGTGAGATGAATCAATAGACCAGAAACAATGCCTGTGTGCTACAAAATGGCTGCTGCCTTCCTTCCATCCTCGAACTGTCAAGAGAGGCTCTCCCTCTTAGCTCACACTAACAGGAAACATACAAGAAAAGGGAATTCTGGGAAATGTAGTTCAGCCTGGTCAAGTGAGCACATGGCAATGCCATCACAGGAAACAACAGAGGCTCTGGATATCTCAAGGAACCAGTGTGGTTTAAGATGGAGGCCCACCCTGAGCATTCTGTTCTATGTAAGGGAGTGGGAGAACACTTCCCCCATCCTGCAGGGAATCCCAATAATTATGAACTTTAAATTTTCTGTCAGCCCTATAGGAGAGGGCTAAATAAGAATCACTTTGATTTAAAGGAGATAAAGTAATATGATAAATGTTCTGAAACGTGATCCAGCCAGGCCTCCAGAAATTTACACATTTATACCATCTTAGATTAGCTCTCCTCCGAAACTGTCTTCTTTAAGGATTCATTTAATGTTATGACTTGTTATTATCAGTCATTAGAAGAAACAACAATATGAACACCACTAATATATTTGTTATTAAAAGTATACATCACTAATATCAAGGGCATTATTTAGTTTGTTGTCCCCTGTATAAGACCTATGTAGAAAACCAAAGTCAAAATAGCTCAAGGATGTCACAGACTGAAGTAGGCAAGTAGTTCATGGGCCATTTTGTTTCAGATACTTATTTCTGAGGATTTCTGAGCAGTCTCCTGATATTTGAGTTAGAATAGTGTGTTCTAACATCATTAGGACATCTTGGAGACCACGATCTCCATAATGCCCTAAAGGTGGTTAAGTTTCTTCCCTGGTCAGGACCACCCAACTGCCTTTCTATCAGTGGCTGGAACCCTTGGCCCATCCTGTCCAGAGAGTCTGTAACAGTGCCCTTAACCATCCAGGCAGCTTCCACACAAACCACTCAAACAACGTACTGAAACTCAATCTGTAGAACGGAATTTTTTAAAGGAGAACACCACTGGCCTAGATTCCAGGTCCTTTTGGAAAATGCTTTACTCTATGTCAAATTCTACAAAATTCCATTTCTCAAATCCCAAAAGAACTAGTGAGTTTATTTTTTCCCTCTGATAGTAACTGCTGTATTTCACTGCTGTCAGTACACCTTTCTCATAATCTGACAATGCAGTTTACCCATAATTGTCCGGAGTTAAGGCAGAGACCCAGCCCGTAAACCTAGGGTTTATTGTGTAGAGTCAACCTAAGTGTGCTTTGCAAACAGTGTCTTATGTCTCAGGGCCTTTCGTCCCCTCAGGTTTGAGAGCTAAAGAGCTAGCCACAGACCAGTGAGGAAGCTCAAGGATTTGGGACCTGACTAACCAGAGGTTGGATCTGAACTCTGCCACTGATCAACAGTGTAACCTTGAGCAAGCAATTGAGTTTACTGGAGAACAGTTTCTTCATCTGTAGAAGGGAAATATTGTTATCTATCTCATAGCGGGTGTATCCCAATTAAATAAAGTGCCTAGCGGGCACTCATTTCCTTCTGGCTGTGTTTAAGATGATTGGTGTTGACACAAGCACCACCAGTGCAGGTACACAAGGTTACAGATACCATTTTTTTAAAAGCATCATATATACATACTGTTTTACATAAAACAGTATTATATACATAATGTTTTATCATATAGTACATATATATCCTCTTATGGTGGGGATGTCTAAAGTCATAATCAAATATAATTCTTCAAGGAAAGCAATGAATAATCTCTCAAGAAATTCTATCAAGAATGTGAAAAAGAGAAAGAAAAGAGATAAGAAAGAAAATCTCATTGTTAGGCAAAAAAAAAATTATTTAGGGCCTGAAAGTGGGGTACCCACTTGAATGATTAATATTTTGCATGGCCTTTTCAACACTAGTATCACTTCTTCAAACAATTATTGATGAGTACTAACAAAAGTTTATTTTTGTATTTGGTCATTAGTTGGTTGTAATTTGGGAGTGGGGCTGGCAAGGAGGGGCTTGACAGAAAATAGAGACTGTACTAAATTTCCTTCCTGAAGATTCTTCCAACTTTGATGACTGGCACTCAAAGATAGAAATAGCCACTATCCTGCAGAGAATTACTGCCCTGAAAATCAGAAATATGCACCGCTTTGGCTGTGATGATGACTAGGGCACAGAAGCCACTGGCAGAACCAAGAGTGCTGCAGCCTGGAGCCAGCCTGGGTCCCTAAAGTGTGCTCATCACTGGATTCTGAGGAGCCAGGCTTTCCAAAGTACCCTGGGAGCTCAGTCCTACAGGTCCCAGTGCAAAGCCATAGAACCTTTCCTATGGGGAGAAAAAGGTAGGGCATAAAGTTTATACATGGGGAGAAGATATGCGAATTTGAATGTCATCCAGTCTCTGAGATTTAGGTTCTTTCCATCTAGGCACCACGTCTTGTGTCTAGGGTAGGCAGGGCAGAGGGAGAGGGTACAATCAAGAGCAAATGAAGACTAAAGATCTCTTACACTAAAAATCCCTATGAGGCATTGAGGACTCAGAAGTGTAGTCTTCTGAAACTTATGAATACAGAGAATAAAATATACAAGACTGACAGGTCCTTTTCTTACTAGGACCAAAAACAGACACAGTGACCTGAGAAATAAGCCATTTTTCAGCTTGAACCCAGACTAGAGAGAGAACAATAAGAACCAGTAAATATGAGTTGGCAACCTCCTTAAATATTGACGGCATTTAAATTTTTTTATTTAATAAATACAGGAATAGTACTTACCATTTACCAGGCCCTGTTTGTAGCACTTCACAAATATTTACTCATTTAACTGTCATAATGACTCTATGGAATGGATATTAATCTCCACTTTGGATGGGGACCTTCAGCCATTTCATAAAATCCATAATACCCATTTCATTGGGTATTAGTAGCTTCTGCAACACTGGGTCCTCCAGGTTGGAACAAAAGTGAGAGGAAAAGTGAATACCCCTCCACACCTCCAAAGGGATCCCAAGTATATCTGGGAAGAATTTTAAGGGGCTAGATTGGCCCATTCATTTATATTACTTTTTCTAGGGATTAAGAAACACAGATTTCGTAATGTTGCCTGAAAACACAATTAAAAATATTATCTTAGTATCGATTCCAACAATGTTTCAGAGCAAAGTCACCAGCTCAGATCTCTGCAAGGGCCAGGCAGGTAACATAAGGGGGTCAATCTACCCTGCTGTAGAAATACAGTGCCCACCGCTTGTAAGGGACCAATACAGCCAATTTGCTCAAACACTCTATTTTTTTTCAAGAGAAGCTAGAAATCCATATTTTATGCTAAGTCTCCCTGTTTTTAAATGTTGGCAGCTAACTAAATTTCTTATAACACTACTTAGGTTAAACAAAGCAAGTCTGCTAGTCTCCCCTGGATCTTGGGCGTCCGCTGTACAATCTCTGCTCCGTGGCCTTTGCACCAGGGCCACATGTGGAATCTTTATTAAAAACTGAGAAGCCTATGAAGGGCTCCAACCCATGTGTGAGTCATGCTCCTTCTGCTGAGCTGCAATGGACACAGAGATTTTTTTTTCTTCTCTGGAATTTCTTTCAAAACATTTTGAAAGTTCTTCTTTAAAGGTGCCAGGCTTATTTATTCTTGTGGAATCTGAGTGAGAGGAAATAAACAGTACACTGCATAATTTTTTCCCAGAATCCACCCCTTGAACCAATAATCAAAACGCAAGATTGCTCCGAGATTTCTCTAATTAGTTCAAGGGCATCCGATGTGCCTGGATCTCCCTCTTCACCAATTTCTCTGGCATTCTTCTTCTGTTTTGAGGACTATCATAAAAAACTCAGAACAACCTAATTTCCCACTAGCTTCTGCTCCACCATGCTCCGCCCCTGGAGCTCCAAGTGCTACTCAGCCCGGTGTCCGTCCACCTCAGCCTTGGCTGTCCACCTGGGTCTCTGTTTGCTGTGGGTACCCACAGTCCCTCCAATCCTTTTTGTCACAAGAGCTAGAACCGTGTCTGTCTTGTTCACTGCTGCTAAACTAACCTTGGCCAGGTGTCCAACACAAATCCCTAGTTGGGTGCCAATAATCAAAAAAAAAAGTTTTAGAATGGTTTGATGTAGGAGTGAACAAATTCTCTTTGACATTTTGTCATTTTCTGTAGTTGACCATACCATCTTTTTTTAATCTCTGAGACTCCTCGACCCCTGGGACACTGCACTTATCTCCTTGTTTCTCACAATGCTGGCTCCTCCCTCTCTAGCCTATTTGCTCTTAATTACCCCTCAGGTGGCTCCTAAGCAATCAAGGCTCTTCTCTCTCTGTCCCTGCTGAGCCCTCCCATGGCAGCTGAAGGACCTCCACAAGCTGGGCTCACCCCAAAGAGCAATGTCAATAGGGTTCTGTGGTGAAATAAGCTTGGAATATGCTGGGTTGACCTAAGTTCCACATCTCTTTACGGCAGGGCTTGCCAGGGCCTTAAGCATATTAACATGCTCTGAGAATTTCCAAGAGTTTTTAAAAATTACTTAACTTGAAAGTCTCCTTTTGAGAAGCATGTTAAAGGTCAAATATTCCGTGGATCACACCCTGGGAAACTCATTCTAAAGAAAAATAAGCCAACTGAAATAGTCCTAGATCAGGATGTTTTTGGGAGAAAAGTCTAAAAGGACTATAAGTGAAGAACCACACTTTTTGATCTTAAAATATATAAAAGCCTCAGAAGTTAGGGAGCAGTCAGGATCCCTTCAAAAAATCTCTACTAAGTCATTGGGATGTGCTGTGGCTGAGTCACTTAGCTCCAGTGAATAGAACACATGACATAATTCATGTCCTTGTGGAATTATTCCGTGTTGATCCAGTCTCTGACTGGGTCTGCCCCAAAGCCCCAGCACAAGGAGCTCAGTCAATCTATTCTTGTGCGTGTATGATTGCTTTGATGATATGTAGGGGAAGAGACAGAGGATGGAAATAAAGCGTGATGGAACAATCAGAATCCGACATAAAAGTTTGTTAGTGACAGAGGAGAAATAAGATGTGAAAAGATCCAAAACAATAACTTTTGGAAAAGCCAACGATTGGTGAGCTGAGAGAGAAAGAAGAACTTAAAAAAATATTACAGAGGAGAAGCCGGAGAAGAAAAAAGAAAATCAAGACACTGCACTATTAGTAAGAATACCAGTGGCTAACATTCAGTGAGCTCTTGCATTTATTCATCTCATTCATTCAGTGACCTTGACATTATCTTATTGAGTCCTCACAAGCACCCCTAAATGAGCTCAGTGAAGTTAAGAAATTGCCCAAGGTCGCACAGCTAGTAAGTGGTGGTGGAGTTGAAATATGAAAGCGTCTACCTCTAGAGCCCACGTGTGGAGGTGGAGGACGTTCTTTCCCCCAAAGTGGAGGAAGAGCTTCTGGAAGAAGAGTATAGTTAACAGTGTCAAATACCACAAGAACCCAAATAAAATGAGAACTGAGAAGTATTTTGGATTTGGCAGTTAAAAATTTTGGAAAAGTGCACTTCAGGTTGAGTCACAGAAACAGAAACCAGATTATTGGTCATGAGCCAGAGATTGGATGGAAAGAACTTAGAAGTAGTTGGATATGTAACATTTGTTGAAAATTTTGATCTCAAAAGAAACTGAACTTTCTGGAAGTACCTTACTAAACCCTTAATTTGTGTACTAGTCAAGGCCAGAGTACTAGTCAAGATACACTCCTTGCTTTAACAACCCCAAAATCTCAGTGGCTTAAAACCATAGAAGTTTATTTCTTGCTCTCATTAGAATCCAGTGGGGTTTGTGGAGGAGGAGCACTTGCTCCACATCGTCACTCAGTGACCAAGCCTCCTCCAAGCTTGAGGCTTATCCGTCTTCTAAGAGCTCAGAATCTTCTACTGAATCTGTGAGTCTTTGGGCAAAGAAAGAGATTATGAGTAGAAGACGGAGAGAAGGAGGGAAGAGTAAGGAGTAAAGGATAGGCTTAAAAGTAGTGTACATCAACGTGGAACATTCTCAAGGATAGACCATAAGTTGGGAAACAAGGCAAGCCTCTACAAATTAAAAAAAATTGAAATAATAACAAGCATCTTCTCCGATCATAGTGCTATAAGGCTAGAAATTAAATACAAGAAAAAAGCTGAGAAAGGAACAAAGATGTGGAGACTAAACAACACACTACTGAACAAGCAATGGATCATTGAAGAAATTAAAGAAGAAATAAAAAAAATACCTGGAAACAAATGAAAATGATAGCATGCCATACCAACTCATATGGGATACAGCAAAAGCTGTATTAAGAGGAAAATTCATCACAATACAGGCACATCTTAACAAACAAGAAAAATCCCAAATAAGCAACTTTAAAGTACACCTAACTCAACTAGAGAAAAAAGAACAAATGAAGCCCAAAGTCAGCAGAAGGAGAGAAATAATAAAAATCAGAGCAGAAATAAATACTATTGAAACGAAAAAGGCAGTAGAAAGGATCAATGAAACAAAGAGCTGGTTTTTTGAGAAGATAAATAAAATTGACAAACCACTAGCCAGACTTACAAAGAAAAAAAGGGAGAAAGCTCAAATGAACAAAATCAGAAACGAGCGAGGAGAAATAACAAGACTCTGCAGAAATACAACGGATTATAAGAGAATACTACAAAAAACTATATGCCAACAGAATGGATAACCTAGAGGAAATGGATAAATTCTTGAACTCCTACAATCTCCCAAAGCTCACTCAAGAAGAGGCAGACAATTTGAACAGACCAATCACAAGGAAAGAGATTGAAACAGCAATCAAAAACATCCCAAAGAATAAAACCCCAGGACCAGATGGCTTTCCTGGGGAATTCTACCAAACTTTCAGAGAAGATTTAATACCTATCCTTTTCAAGCTATTCCAAAAAATTAGGGAAGATGGAACACTTCCTAACACATTCTATGAGGCCAACATCACGCTGATACCAAAACCTGACAAGGACACCACGAAAAAAGAGAACTACAGGCCAATATCACTGATGAACATAGATGCAAAAATTCTAAACAAAATTTAGGCAACCAGAATTCAGCAATTCATCAAAAGGCTCATACATCATGATCAGGTGGGATTCATACCAGGGACACAGGGATGATTCAACATCCGCAAATCAATCAACGTGATACACCACATCAACAAACTGAGGAATAAAAACCACATGATCATCTCAATAGATGCAGAGAAGGCATTTGACAAGATCCAACAGTCATTTATGATAAAAACTCTGAACAAAATGGGCATAGAAGGAAACTACCTCAACATGATAAAGGCCATATATGACAAACCCATAGCCAACATCATACTCAATGGGCAAAAACCGAATGCCATCCCCCTGAAAACAGGAACGAGACAAGGATGCCCTCTATCATCACTCTTACTTAACATAGTACTGGAGGTCCTGGCCAGAGCAATCAGGCAAGAAAAAGGAATAAAAGGAATCCAAATAGGGAGGGAAGAAGTGAAACTCTCGCTGTTTGCAGACGACATGATCTTATATATAGAAAACCCCAAAGAATCCATTGGAAAACTGTTAGAAGTAATCAACAACTACAGCAAAGTTGCAGGGTATAAAATCAATTTGCATAAATCAGTAGCATTTCTATACTCCAGTAATGAACCAACAGAAAAAGAACTCAAGAACACAATACCATTCACAATCGCAACAAAAAGAATAAAATACCTTGGGGTAAATTTAACTAAGGAAGTGAAGGACCTATATAATGAAAATTACAAGGCCTTTCTGAGAGAATTGGATGACGACATAAGGAGATCGAAAGACAGTCCATGTACATGGATTGGAAGAATAAACATAGTTAAAATGTCCATTTTACCTAAAGCAATCTACAGATTCAACGCCATCCCAATCAGAATCCAATGACATTCTTTACAGAATTAGAACAAAGAATCCTAAAATTCATATGGGGCGACAAAAGACCCCGAATTTCTAAAGCAATCCTGAGAAAAAAGAACAAAATGGGAGTCATCACAATCCCTAACTTCAAAACATACTACAAAGCTACAGTAATCAAAACAGCATGGTACTGGTACAAAAACAGGTGCACGGATCAATGGAACAGAATTGAAAGGCCAGAAATAAAACCACACATCTACGGACAGCTTATCTTTGACAAAGGAGCTGAGGGCCTACAATGGAGAAAAGAAAGTCTTTTCAACAAATGGTGCTGGGAAAACTGGAAAGCCACATGTAAAAGAATGAAAATTGACCATTCTTTTTCACCATTCACCAAAATAAATTCAAAATGGATCAAAGACCTAAAGGTGAGACCTGAAACCATAAGGCTTCTGGAAGAAAATGTAGGCAGTACACTCTGTGACATCAGTATTAAAAGGATCTTTTTGGACACCATGCCTTCTCAGAGAAGGGAAACAATAGAAAGAATAAACAAATGGGACTTCATCAGATTAAAGAGCTTCTTCAAGGCAAATGAAAACAGGATTGAAACAAAAAAACAACCCACTAACTGGGAAAAAATATTTGCAAGTCATATATCTGACAAAGGCTTAATATCCATAATATATAAAGAACTCTCACAACTCAACAACAAAACATCAAACAGCCCAATCAAAAAATGGGCTGGAGACATGAACAGACATTTCTCCAAAGAAGATATACTGATGGCCAATAGGCACATGAAAAGATGCTCATCATCGCTGATCATCAGGGAAATGCAAATCAAAACTACACTAAGATATCACCTTACACCCATTAGAAGGACTAAAATATCTAAAACTAATAGTAACAAATGTTGGAGAGGTTGCAGAGAAAAAGGAACCCTCATACACTGCTGGTGGGAATGCAAACTGGTGCAGCCACTATGGAAAACAGTACGGAGATTCCTCAAAAAATTAAAAATAGAACTACCATACGATCCAGCCATCCCACTACTGGGTATTTATCCAAAGAGCTTGAAGTCAGCAATCCCAAAAGTCCTATGCACCCCAATGTTCATTGCAGCATTATTTACAATAACCAAGACACGGAGGCAACCTAAGTGCCCAGCAACAGACGAATGGATAAAGAAGATGTGGTACATATATACAATGGAATACTACTCAGCTGCAAAACAGAACAAAATCATTCCATTTGCAATAACATGGATGGACCTTGAGGGAATTATGTTAAGTGAAATAAGCCAGCGAGAGAAGGATAATCTGTGTATGACTCCACTCATATGAGGAATTTAAAATTATGGACTAAGAACAGTTTAGTAGATACCAGGGGAAAGGTGGGGTGGGGGTGGGCACAAAGAGTGAAGTGGTGCACCTACAACATGACTGACAAACATTAATGTACAGCTGAAATTTCACAAGATTGTAACCTATCATTAACTCAATAAAAAAAAAAAAGTAGTGTACATCACTTCCATCCACATGTGTCTGGCTATAACACATTCACATGACCCAGCTCTGACCAGAGGGCTATCTGGGAAATGTGGTTTTGGTGTGGGCCCAGGAAGAAAAGCAAGCAACACATCTTTAGCCTTTATCTTTGAGCCCCTCTGCCATGACTCGTTGTTCTTCCTTTGCTCACTAGGTATATGGTAGAGGGAAGAGATTCAGATGCTTGGTTCAGAGACCCTGGATTTTTTCCTACTTTTGTCTCAATGAATTTGAAGTCCAGTCTTGGTATAGGCTGCCATCTTACTCTGCTTCATCTCCACTGACTAGCCAAGAATTGGCCTCTACCTGCGTTGCTGGACTTCTGCTTCCAAGGAGACTGGTGGTCCTGAGCCAGCCCTGAAATAAAAGAAGTGATTGCGGGATCAAAGCAAATACACTGCAAAAGAAAATCCCATGTCCTCTGATGAGGCTTTTCCAATGACAATTCCAACTCCAGGGAAGGCTATTGCATAGTGAATGCCAATGAGTAGGGCAGGCAGCCATCAACAGGATCCCTGGAGGATACTCGCCCCTCCTAAACTTCTACCTGAGTATCAGTGCACAGGAATATGGGCCCCTTGTTGCCAGATCTTCACATTTTTCAAGAAAAGTCAGAAATCTGGATTTTTATTTGAAAACATAATTTTTAACGACTCAAAGTATCTGTGGGCCAAGTTCAACCAACAGGCTAACCATCTTCTATCTCTAGCTTAGATTCTGTAACATGACTCCAGGGACTCTGACCCCTGGCCATTACGCTCCTCATAGAGGTCAGAGGAGCTCAGGCTTTGGCACTTCCTGAATAGCCAACATTATAAGGATGGAGGGAACTGGGGCAGGGGGAAATGCACCCCAATAAGCACCTCTGATAAACCTGACCTTGAAACAAGTTACCAGATGCTGGATGATGCCCAAAAGTGCTAGAAACAAGATGCTTCTTCTAGCTGCCTGCAGTCTAGAGCATTCCAGGTTAGGCCGGAGATTGGGTATGAAGAATCTCTTCCTCAGGGGCACCGCTATGTCTCATTACCTCCTGGATCTCAGCATGCTATTGCCGAGCTCTGCCCCACATCCAAGTTCTAGCATACCCCACTTTATTCTGTAAAACAATGCAACTCTGAGTCATTGTGGTCTCAGTAAGTACTTACACTTAGAGAAGGCGACCTTTACAGAAACAAGTTACAGAAAGCCAATAATGATTTTTTTCCATGTGATATTTATTGCATCTCTGATATCCAAGCTTGCAATTTTGACTTTTCTACCTCCAGCTTAAATCTCAGTTGAAAACACCTTCTTATCAGATCTGAGAAGGGATTTACCAACATGGAAAAGGGAAAGACTTGAAATAACTTTAATATTGAACTGGCAATAAATGTATTGGTATTAACTCAGGAACTTTCACTACATGTATACACAGATAGATATAGAAATAGCTATAGATGTTGTATATGTGTGTATATTAATATTTTCAGCTCCATCTGTTGACGGAGCCTAGAAGCAATGACAGCCCAGTAGCAATGAGCATGCTGAGTACTCAAATCAAACTTGGTTTTTAAATGTCATCCTTCACTAAAAGGAACCAGAACTCCTCAGAGAAATAGCTGATTCCATCACTGGGTCAGGAAGGGCACAACTTTTTTTGCCAGAAAATACAAAAATGCTCAAAGAATTACAAGAACAAAAAGAATAAGACCAGCTTGAAGGGGCCCCCACTGGCCAAATCCAGAACAATTTGAGCATCTAAATATATAATGGGCATCACTGTCTAGCAGCTGCAGAGACCCCACACAAGTGCTGCCAATGCCCTGGTGGAGAAGTTGAGGCCAATACTGAATTTGTAAAGTAAACTAGGTGAAAAATACTTTAGCAATGCAAAGAATTGTGTTGTCTGTGAAAGAGCCATTGGTAGGAAGGGTCATCCAACAGTCTTTTCAACAAGTAAATTCCCTTCTGAATATGTGCCAGCCATACCCTACAGGTCTGCAGGCACAGTAAGTGTTGGTAGAGAGCCATATGCTCTCGGACTTTTTAATACTATGGGGCAAGATTATGAAATTACGACCTCTCACCAGTCCACAAACAGAAGCATCCCTAGTCTGTTTTTCAGTGCCCTCTGTCTTCATGCAAAAATATGAAAAGTGGGTACTTGTGACACCACTGTCCAAAGACTCCTTTCTTGCCTGTTGGGACCAACATGACCCCAGATGATCCCTCTACTACTGAGACACTTGCTAAAAACAAACAAAAACCTGTCATCCTGAAGACTGCTGAAAAGCAGGCCCATGGCCTAAAGGCTATCAAGAGTATGGAGTGCTTTGCACTCATCCAGCAAGGTCTGAAGAGTGCATTTGACAAAATGCTATTCATTAGTTGCCCTGTAGCCTCCAGAACAGAAGAGTGACAGGTGTACGCTGCCATGAACATCCCTCCAGAGCCCTTTCTGGTCCAACGGTGTTGGCATGCTACTAAAAGCAATGTGTACATCAAACTGAAGATTAAAAATTAAAACTCACTTTTGCAATGATGACAAATGTCCTGCACCCACCCATGTGTACTCTTGTTGAGACAAGGCCCCCTTCCCTTCTTACTTCAATTTAAATACTAGTTAATGTTGAGTAACTGTGCATTGTAAGAGAAGTGATCAGTACTGATTTTTGTTTTGTTTACTTTGAAATTTTGTTTGTTTAAAAGGAAGGCACACTTGTGGTGACTCCATGATAGATAAATTCTTGACTCAAATTGTTGAAAATGCTTCCTGGTTATACTACGGAGAGTAATTTGGGACATATTAGTGGGCTTTTTTTGTTTTTGCTTTTCCCTTTGAGGGGATGTATGAAGCATTTTTTATTTGGTCTTGTTTTTTAATTAACCAGTGGACAGCCCTTGGCAGAGGAGGCTGGATTGATTGCTCATTCCACTGCCTCGATCTAATTTGGAAACCATATTCCCCATCTGGTGCTATTAAGAAGCAGCATAGTCAATGTCTCATTTAATAACATATTCTTTTTTGAAAGTTGCCTTCTCTCTCCACTCTTCAGTGGGTCCAGTATTTGAGGAAACTTAGGAAAGTGGATGAAACTTTCATGCCCCTCTTTTCTAGGATGTACCAAAAATGTGACTACGACTTTCAAGGAAATTTGTTTGCCATTTGCTATTTTTTAAGTTATTTTCTAACTTCTTTCGCTGGTAAATGAAGAAAAGTACTGCACCTTTTCAAGTTGTCCAAATGGATTGAGTTCACAACTACCTCCCTGTTTTGAAATACGCACACAATATGGGATTACAACCCATTTAATAAAATAGGACCCCTAACTCCATATTAATATAAATAACAAATACAAAAGGGAGAAGGGAAACTTTTACTTAAAATAGAATGCCAACCAAAATGTGTAGAAGGAATGATGAAAATAATCACCACTTGGCAAGCATCACAGCAGCAAGTGATGCAGGAGTTGTCAACAGATGTGAGGTTTGGAGGATGGAGGTTTGAGCAACAGGATAATTTCTGAACATCTCTCAGCAAAACACTGATCAAATACAGAGTGGGAAATGCTGGCTTTACTTGGGGCTGGGAGACACTAACTTGCCCACGTGATCATGATTAATATCTTATTGGGACCAGTCAACGTCGTGTGCTTCCTGACACAATGCATTGAGAAGAGCATCACTTCTGTGCTCTTTCTGCCAAAAATACGTGGCTTGAGTCTGATCAGGAGGAAGCATAGGACCAACCCAGATTGGCGGTCATGCTACAGACAGCCTGTATTCTTTAAGCTTTGCAAGGACATGAGGATGGGAAAAGACTGATAAACTGTTCCAGATTGAAGGAAATTGATGTGACATGACCACTAAATACAACACATTTTCTTAGATAGGATGCTGGACTAGAAAGGAAAATAAGAGACTGGTGGGACAGTTGGTGAAATCTGAATGGGGTTATGGACTGGATGGTAATGTTGTACCATCTACCATGAAATCTACCGTGTAGATTTCCTGATGTTCAGAGGGTTGCACAGTTAGCAATGTAGGAGAGTATTCTTGTTTGGGAGAAGTACATGCCAAAATATCTCGTGGTAAGAAGGCATCTGGGTAAAAGGAATGAGGAAGTTCACTGTTTTGTTCTTGCAACTTTTCAGTAGGTTTGAAACCATTAAAAACAAAACAAAACGAAAGGCTTGAAGAAAGTAAAGCAAAATGATGTGAAGAGTAGGTGCCCTCTGAGTACTGGGATTATGCCTAATTTTTTTAATGTTTTGTTAAATTTTGCTACACTTTCCAGATATTCTACAATAAACACATATTTTCTAATTGAGGGACATCATAATAAAGTACACAAAGTGTACCACTTGATTTCTTACTTGCATATACTCGCTGGTCGAGACATTGAACATTTCCAACACCATAGCCAGTTCCTTTAGGTGGCTTCCCTGTTTATACTCCACTACCAGAAGTTTCCATTATTCTAACTTCTATCAATTGCTTTTACCAGTTCTTGAATTTCATGTAAATAGAACTATATAATATGTTCTCTTTTGTGTCTGGCTTCTTTTGCTCAAGGTACCTGTGAGAATCATTCATGTTACATCTACCAATAGTTTGCTCCTGTTAATTGCTGTGAAGTATTCCATTGTATGGATATATCACAATGTATCCATTTTCTTCCTGGTGGAAATTTAGATTTTTCCAGTGTGGGGCTATTACAATAAAAGTTCTCTGGACTCTCTTGAATATTTCATTTTGTGGAACTATGCATTTAGGAGAGGAGTTGCTAAGACATGGTGTAGACCAGTGGTCAGCAAACTTTTTCTGTAAAGGGCCGATAAATGCTTTAGGCTTTGCAAGCAACACATTCTGCCATAACTAATCAACTCTGCCATAGAAAATACATAAACAAATGGGTGTGCTTGTGAAACAAAATTTTACTTACAAAAAGAGATGGTGGGCTAGATTTGGCCCATGGCTATAGCTTGCTGAACCCTGGTGCAGATGTTTGGTTTGCTTTAGTAAAAATTGCTGAATCATTTTCCAAAGTGCCTGTCATTTAAAACTCTACGCAATACTTTACAAGAATTCAATAATTGCTTCACATCCTCATCAACACTCAGAATTGTCAGTCTTTTTAGTTTTAGCCATTGTTATAGGTGTGTGGTATATCTAATTGTAGTTGTAATTTGTGATTCCATGATATTAAGATATTGAACACTTAACTATACATGTATTTATTAGCCATTTGAATTTCTGTGAAGTACTCCTTCAAGTATTTTAGACATTTTTGATTGTGTTGTGTCTGTCTCAGATTTTTAGGAGACATCCTGGCTATGAATCTGTATTATCTATTCCTGCATAGCAATATTACCCCAAACCTAGTAGCATAAAACGACATCCATTCATTACCTGACAGTTTCTGTGGATCAAGAGTCTGAGCCTGGTTTAGCTGGGCCCTTCCACTTCAGAGTCTCCCACAATGCCACAGTCAAGGCGTTGGTCAGCACTATGGTCTCATTTGTGCTTCAAAGGGGGAGGATTTGCTTCCAAGCTTACAGTTGGTAGCATTCAAATCCTTGTGGGCTGTCAGCGTGTGGGCCTCAGCTTCTTGCTGGCTGTTTCCTCAAGGCTGCCCTTACCTCCTCGCCATGTGGGCTTTCTCAACATGACATCTTGTCTCCCAAAGCGAGGAGAGTGTCTCCTCAAGATGTATGTTATAGGACCATGCAACATGATCACATACACTAATCACATGCATCCCATCACCTTTGCTATAGTCCATTGGTTAGAAACAAGCCACAGGTCCCAACAAAACTCAAGGGGTGAGGATTACACAAGGGTGTGAATATCAGGGATTATGGGGACTATTTTAGAGTTTGCCCGCCAGAGTCCTTGTCAGACACATATATCACACGTATCTTCTCCCAGTCTGTAACTTGCCTCTTCCTTTTCTTTGTTAGAAAAAAATGGTTTTATTTCAAATAAAATCAAATATCCACTTATTATTATGGATAGTGCTTCTCATGATCTGTTTAGCAATTCATTGCCTACCTAAGATAATGAAGATACTCTCCTATGTTTTCTTCTAGACCAAGGTTTGTCATCGTTGGTAGTATTGACATTGGGGCTGGATAATTCTGTGTTGTGGGGGGCTCTCCTGTGCATTGTAACATGTTTAAAAGCATCCTGGCCTCTGGATTTCAGTAGCGCCTCCTCCCCAGTTCTTACAAGCAAACACCTTGTCAAATGTCTCCTGGGGCCAAAAAGCCCTCAACTGAGAACTAGTTTTTTAGATGCTTTATAGTTTAAGCTTTCAATGGTGTGCCCTCCACCCAAGTTTGTATGGCTGCTTCATATTGTTCCATATGGATATTTCTCTACAACATTGATTGAAAAGACCATCATTTTCCTCATGAATTGCATTTATTGATTCTGTCTTAAATGCCCATATATATATGAATCTACTTTTGGACTCTCTATTCTGTTCAATTTATCTTCATGATAATAAAACACATTATAGTAGGTTTATGGGAAATCTTGAAATCTGGTAAAGTAAATCATCAAACTTTCTCATTAAGATTGGCTTGGTTACTCTAGATCCGTTGCATTTCCATATATAGTTAGAAACAATTTGTCAATTTTTACACACAAAAAAATCTACTGAGATTTTGATTAGAACTGAATCTGCAGATCAATTTGAGATCATTGTACTCTTAACAATATTGAATATTGCAGTAAATGAATTAATAAATCTCTCATTTATTTAGTTTCTTTTTAATATCTCTCAACAAAATTTTATAGTTTTCAGTGTAGAGGTCTTGCAACTATTCATTAAATTTATTTTCAGGCATTTGATATTTTGTGTACTATTGTAAATGACATTTTTCTAATTTTATTTTCCATTGTTTGTTGCTAGTACACAGAAATACAATTAAAATTTTTTCTATCAACTTTATTTCTGGTGATCTTGGTAAATTCACTTATTAGATAAGATACCTAGTAAATTTGTTTGTATTTTCTCTGTATACAATTATTTCATCAGCAAATATAATTTAACTTCTTTATTTCCATTCTTTATACAATTCTGTTTATTTTCCTTGTCTTCTTGCCCTGACTAGGATCTCCTAAACAATGTTGAATAGAAGGTAGTGCAAGTTAAAATCCTAGTCTTTTCCCCAAACTTAGAAAATAATACAATTTGGCAACATCAAGTATTATGACAGCTGTAGATTTTTTGTAGATATTCTTTATTATATTAAGAAATTTGCCTTCTATTTCTAGTTTTCTGAGAATTTTTACTAATTTTCTTGTCTGCTAGTATTATAAAATATTGAAAGAGTTGTGTTAAAATTTTCAGCTTTGACCGCGGACTTTTCTATTTGGTTCTTTTGATTTTTGCTGTATATTTTAAGCCTACTATTAGATACATTCCAATTAAGAATGGTTATGTCTTCCTGTTAAATTTCCTCTTTTGTAATCGTGAAATGTTTCCCACTATTCAAGTAATATTTTTGCCTCAAAATTTATTTTGTTGGTATTAATATAGCAAGTTGATTATGTTGATACTATGTTGATTATGTTTCCTTTTATTTAAAGTGTGTTCTTTTAAAAACCATAAAGTTAGGTGTTAATTTTTAACCCAGTAAAACAATCTCTGCTATTTAATAGAAATTTTTAGTCAATTTACATTTAAGATAATTACTGATATGGTTGGATTTAGGTCTATTTGTTTACTCTCTACTTGTCACATCTGTTCTTTGTTATATTTTCTTCCTTTTCCAATTCCTTTTGCCGTTAATGAAGTATTTTAATGTTCCATTTTCTCTCTTCTACTAGATTTTTAGTTTTGTTTTATTTTTAGTGATGACTCTAGAAATTACATTATGCATTCTTAATTTATTTACATCTACCATAAATTACTACTTTACTTCTTCGTGAATAACTCAAGAAACTTATGACAGTATAACTTCATTTACTCCCTTCTACCCTCTGTACTTTTGCTGTCATATATTTCATTTCTATACAGGCTTTTAATCCTACAAGACACCATTGTTATTGTTGGTTTAAGTAGTCAATGCTCTTTTATATTCAGCCACATTTTCCAGTGTTCCTCATCCCTTTCTTCAGTCCTGTTTCCTTCACAGATTGTTCCTTTCAGCCAGAAGAATTTTCTTTAGTACTTCTTAATTGTAGGTCTGCTGGCAATGATTTATCTAGATCTTTATTTGTTTTCAAGTGTCTATTTTACCTTCATTTCTAATGAATATTTTCACTGGATTAAGAATTCTAGGTTGGTAGGCTTTTTCCTCTCCTTCTTTCTTTCCCTTTAGCACCTTAAACATACTTCATTGTCATGTGGATTCCAGAGTTTCTATTGAAAAGTTTTCTATCAAGGTAATTGTTGTTCCTTTGAAGTTAATGTGTTTTTTATTCCTCTGCCTACCTTAAAGATTTTTTTTCTATCTTTAGTTTTCAGCATTTGGACTGTGATGTATCTAGACTTGACTTCTGGTATTTTTACTGCTTGGGATGCAGAGACTCTTAAATCTGTGCATTGATGTCTTTCATCAGATTTAGAAAATTCAACTATGGCTTTTGTCCCATTTTCTCTCTCCTCTAGGACCTCACATACATATGTTAGATCATTTGACAGTGTTCTTCACAATTCTTACCCACTGGTTTTTTATTTTAAATTCCTCTGTCTCTCTGTGCTTAGATTCGGATAATTACTATTGATCTGATTTTCGGTTCGCTAATCCTGTCTCCTCATTTGTTTAGTGTTCTATTAAACTCATTCAATAACCTGTTTGAAATTTTCAAGTTTAGAATGTCCATTTTGGAGAGAGAGAGATTCCATTTCTCTGTTGCAATTCTCATCTTTTCGTCAGTTTTGTTCATAGTAAAACCTTGTCTGTTCAATACAATATTTGGGTCATCAATCTGTCTCTACTGGGTTTTTTCTCTTAATTATGGTCACATTTTCTTGCTTTTTAAAATGCATTCTAACTTTTTTCTTGTATCCCAGAAATTGTGAAAAAGAGTTGTGTAAAGACTGAAGTAGGTGCTTTTTTTCCCAGAGATGGTTTGCCCTTTCCTTCATCAGGCAGACAGGGTAGGATACTGATCACCATGATCCAACGAACAATTGAGCTGGGATAAGGCTGTAGATTTTGTTAGACTCCATCGACCTCCAGTTTCAATGTCTCAAAGATGAGACGCGTGCTTGGTTTATTGCAGGGTCCTCTCTCTGACATGATCTTGGCTACTAAGCTCCATGAGACTACGACACACTTTATTCTCCCTTTCAAGTCCAGCTTGCACCCCTCTCATTACCAATGCACTCATTAAAAAGCCATGTGAAGAAACCAGCAGAGAAAACTGTCTTTGTCCTTAGGAATCCCCCAGATTTGAATCTTTCACAACAGACCTCAAAAGTCCTACCGTTTTTCTTTATCCTAACAGAGTTCCTCTGCGATGATGAGTCCAGTTCTCAGCTCATGTACACATTGTCAAATGCCTCAAAGAGGAAAACAGATACAGATCTACATTCATGTAGAAAAAGATCTTTCTACTCTGGAATTCAGTTGCTCTATACCCTTTCTTATCCACAGTATCCACAGCCATTTTTAAAATATGTCATTTTATAATTCATCTAGTTTCTTCTGTTTGTTGTGGTAGGAACAATGGTCTGCTGCCACTTTCTATATCTTAACCAGAAGCAAAAGTCAAATGTGCATTAGTTTTATGATCAGAGAAAAGAAAGTAATTCTCAATCAAAAGTATTAATTTATGGGGCCGGCCCAGTGGCACAGTGGTTAAGTTCTCACGTTCCGCTTTGGTGCCCGGGGTTCACCAGTTCGGATCCTGGGTGTGGACATGGCACCGGTTGGCAAGCCATGCTGTGGCAGGCGTCCCACACATAAAGCAGAAGAAGATGGGCACGCATGTTAGCTCAGGGCCAGTCTTCCTCAGCAAAAAGAGGAGGATTGGCAGCAGATGTTAGCTCAGGGCTAATCTTCCTCAAAAGAAAAAAAGTATTCATTTACATAAAATTTCCAAGATACATCATGTACAAAAATTTCTGCAAACATTTTGGCATTAAAGATTCATTTTGAAAATATCAGTAGTTCTAAACACAAAGTAATTCCTTCCAGTTGTGGCTCACCTAACAACTATTTCTAATTCTTTTCCCCTTTCATCACCACTATTGGGTTAAAAAACTAAACTAAATACCCACTTTCCAAGTTTTCTTAGCAACTAGTGGTCACTGGACACCGTTCTGATGCATCCCCCTTCTCGCCTTGAATGCAGACATTATATCTGTGTTTGTGGCAGTCATTTTTGATCATGAAGCACAAGCACGAGAACAAAAGGCAACAGACTAAGGATGACAGGGTAAAAATACATAAAGAGAATGAGTCTCTGATGGCATTTTTGAGCAGCTAAACTAAAGCCAGAAACATACTTCAAGAACACTTTATAAGTGAGAAAAATATCCCTTACTAAGAGTCTGTGAGTTTAATTATTTACTTGTAACTCAATGCATTGCTAACAGATACTTCAATTCCGTTTCAGTAATTCAATAACCAACACAGATTTGTTGAATACCTGTAGTATACACGATGGTTTTATTAAGCTTTTGTTTAACACAGTATTAAAAGAAGTTCACAGCATGATTCCTACTCAGAAGATCTATACTATCTTTCAAATTAAATAGAGAAATATATCAGGAAATATTAAAATATGAACACATGTTGCATAATAGTCCCATTTCAAATAAATGATACAATAATGGACAACTGATATTTCTAAATGTAATTATTTTCGCTGTTCCCTATGTGAAAATAAGTATTCCCTGCCTGGATATTGAAAGTGAAAGGACTCATTTAACCTGAAGATTAAGGTTAGTACTATTCACAAGTGAGAAGACAGCTGCTTTCATGGAAGGATTTAAGGGCCACTTAAAGACCTGTATAAGCGAAGCTGAATTCCTCAGCCTGCCTGTCCCAGTGTTTTGAAAGCCCACTGTTAAAATCATTCTTTGGAATTAGGGAATTATCCAGAAGTCGTCCTGGTTAAAGCAAATATCTTAGCAAGAATGTGTAACATTAATAATCGTCATTAAAGATTTTGTGTGCCAGGATCCTAGCTGAAAGCAAGTCTCTGAAGGATTTAGATGACAAAGGCGTAGAATTTGAAGGAGGTTTACAAAGAGAGATTGGCAGGTAGTTTTGGAAGGGGAAGAACATTTCCTGGGAAGTCAAGTACTTTTATGTCTTCAGGCTGCCATAACAAAAGCCGCAGCAACAGAAACTTATTTGCTCAGAGTTCTGGAGGCTGGAAGTCCATGATTAAAGTGATAGCAAATTGTTTCTGGTGAGACCTTTCTTCCTGGTTTTTAGACGGCAGCCTTCTCACCATGTCCTCAATTGGCCCTTGCTTGGTGCTGGTGCATTGGAGAAGCAATCTCCCTGGTATCTCTTCTTATAAGGACACTACTCCTATAGGATCAGGGCCTCACCCTAATGAGCTCCTTCAAACTTAGTTACTTCTTTAGAGGTCTCTTCTCCAAAAACAGCTGCATAAGGGGTTAGGGCTTCAACATATGAATATTGGGGAGACAAAAACATTCATTCCATAACACCAGGGACCCCACAACCAGGGAATACATGAGATTTTGAATGTTGAAGAGAAGGAGCAAGAGAAAATCATACAGAAGGCATGTGGCATAAAAGAATGGTCACTGGCTTGGGGACCAGGGTTCTGGTCCAGGCACTACCACCAACTTACTGTGTGATGGGCTACGGCTCAATCACTTTGCATGTGTTCAGTTAAAAGGAAAAGAGTTAGTGAGTGATCTCTACAATCAAAAATATAATGAGGCAGCTATCGAAAGAGGCAGCATGGCCCTTAGATCAAGGAAGCAGATCCCTGCCACTGGTCCCATGCTTCAGGATCCAGTGCTCTGGAGTGCCTTCCATGAAGGAAGTCCCTCTCTGAAGCCTGGCACTTGCTGGGGCCAACCTTTCCATCTGCACTTGGTGTCCCAAGCCCAGATCATGGCCTAGATGGGTCCCAGTCCTCATTCCCTCTCTCGAGAGGACTCTCCAGCCCTCTACCTCATATGTGGGGTAGAGCAAAAGCTCTAGAACCCGTGCTTGTGGAGTCAGCCCCAGCCGCATAGAAGGACCTAGTCCCAGGAGGGCAGCCTAGAGGCAGTTCCTCCCACTGGCCTGCACAGTAGTTCTTTCACAGGATCACATGAAATCAGGCCACCAGAATAGTGCTGAGACACTGATTTGGGTGACTCTCACTCACGTAGGACACAGGACAAAAGATCTTCACATGCACTGATTGGAAGATAAACAAAGCTCTTCTCTACCCATCACCCTAAGTCTTCGTCAATAAATCACTGTAACTCACATGGGTCCGTGAACTTTGTAATATATTGTTTAATCAAATTGTTTATATAGATGAGTGCCTTGGAAAAAGATTTTCCCATAGCCCCAGACACCTTAGGAGTTGCCCTAGAAAGAGGCATACCTACTTTATATTT
Organism: Equus caballus; assembly: GCF_041296265.1. Taxonomy (NCBI): domain Eukaryota; kingdom Metazoa; phylum Chordata; class Mammalia; order Perissodactyla; family Equidae; genus Equus; species Equus caballus. The sequence continues at coordinate 27,970,577 of NC_091700.1, read as the reverse complement.
TGTCTGAAGCCATATCTGGTTAAGAGATTAGAGGAATCAGAGGAAAGAAGTAACAGTGGCAGGTTGCCAGAAGAGGAAATCCTGGCAGCTAGAATATTGCTCAATCTTCGGAAAAAAGAAGAGCAATTTTGGACCTTGATATATCTTTGTTCCTTTTATATAACAGAACGATAAATGAAATTGAATCTCAAGGCCTAACATTAATGACTGAATGTGGAGCCCCTCAGCACTGATCTCACGTGTGCTTGCTTCTTCCTCTGTAAACAGCCTCTCAGCTTCATCTTGACCGTTGAACTGTAGAGTGGGCTGCTTAAGTTTGGTTTCCTACCTCTCCTCTTACAGGGCAGATAGAGCAGAAAAAGCAGCTAGACACTTAGACACCCACTTAGAGGGTCATTTCTAGGCCTTAATTGGCCTGGTGCTATCAATGTTTTCTGGTGTCCAAAAGCTTTGGAAACAGTGCTGGTTATCAGTTGATTGCCTTTCAGCTCCAATCCACCCTTCATTACCTGTTCTGCAATGTTGGAGCTGGACCATTTAAGCATTTCCCCTTTGCAGCAAGTGTGATGTTAAGCATTGTCAGTCAAGTGCTTTAGAGAGACATTGCGGGAGGAAGGGCCTTCTCCTCCTGGTTCCAATATATTCATCTCATTAGACAGCTACATGCAAATGGTCTTTTTCTGCTGTGCCAGATGGGCCAGCAACATGCGGCACCTTCCAGTGGGCATCTTCCCTCACCACCTACCACAGGAAGCTGTGCAGCAGAATGCCTCTGACGGGCCACCTCACCATCACAAGCTGCCCCTAGTTCACTCCCCTTAGCACCTTCAGAGTCTGCTTTCCAGTAAAATGCTAGCAAATTCTCATTTTCTAGTGCCAAACTTACAGCACTCAGTGTGAACATTTTCATCCAGCAATAGATTCTGCAAATGGCTTAAGAATATAAAAATAGAGATAAGCCTTAGGGAACACCTACATTTCTCAACATATTTGCACCATTCTTATTCCCCAGAGGAAGAAAAGCTGGGAGAAATTAAGGCAGGGCAGTACGTGCTCCCTAAGCAGACCTTGGCAAATGGACTATTAATCTGGCTCTTAGATTACCTGAAACTTTTGGCATACATCCGGATGCAAAGATCATTTGGGAACACTTTCTATGTATCAGGCACTGATACTAGAATGAAGCTCATTTAATTCTTACCACCACCATAGGAGGTCGATCCAACTATTAGCCTTGTTCTCAATGAGGTTAAATAACTTGGTTGAGGTCTACAAGTGGCAGAGCTTAGATTTCAACCTGGGCATTCTGGCTCCAGAACACACACTCTTAATCACTGATAAAGTCAGGTATATGGTGGTCAAGCTCAGAGTGTCTTTGGACGGGGCCCTCAAGGCAGCGCTTAAAAACTCTCACAGTAGCCTAGCCACCCTGTTTCCCATCACATTCAAATGGCTACACTCCAAATCTGTTTACACCCAAAGAGTCACTTTCTCCACTTGGGATGTCACAAACCCAGACTGTCATACTGAGTTTAAACTCATGATCATTCATCTCAAAGGGATACTCAACTCTCCCCCACCGACTCTACTGTTTTCCTTATCATAAGCTCACTTTCCCTCACTCGGAGGCAGTTCAACTTTCTCTTCCCCTCTCAAACCTTCCACGCCCTCCTCTTGACAGCCCTTTCTCTCCCCTACTTGCCTTGTATTTTACTGAAAAATAGAAGTCATCAGACAAGAACTTTCTCATCTTCCTGCAATCAAATCCACAGGTCCTCCTGCATTTGAAGACGTACTTGTCTCCTGTTGCAGTGGGAGAAAGGCCCTCCCTTCTAACACTGGTGAGTCCTTCCACTGTACTCAGATCATGTCCACTCTCTTCCAGGAGTTCACTCCTTCAATTATCTCCTCTCCTTCCTGCTCTCCTGTATCAGTGCTCCCTCTCCACTTGATTGATCCCATTGGTGCATTCATAGGCTCTAGTGGCTCCCATCTTAAAAACAGAGACCTCCCTTGACCCCACAGCCCGTTCCAGCCATCTTCTCATTTCTCTGTCCTCATCCACAGCAATCTTCTTAAAATGGTCGCATTCATTTTCTGACTTAACTTCCTCATCCCCTCCAGTTGACTTTTGTCCCTGACTCTCCAAATGAAACTGGACTTAAGTCCTCAGTAACTTCCATGTTTTCAAATCCAATGGCTTTTTCTCAGAACCTCACCCAATTAATTTGGTGGCTTTTGACACTGACTGCTTTTTCAAACACTTCCTATTTTGGTTCTCCAATAACATATTTTCTTTATTTTCCTTCATATCAGGCAGATTGGCTAGGTAAACCATGGACTGGGGAACATTTCTGTTAACTGCCATATAGAAAATATTTTAGCCTTTATAGGCCACATAGGACTTTTTTTTAACAACACTTTAAAAACATAAAAAAGCATGCCAAGCTCGTGGGCCACACGAAAACAGACAGCAGTCCAGATTTTTCCTGTGGACTGTGGTTTGCCCATCCCTGGCTTACACAATAAAGGCTTAAACTCCTACTTGTTAACTTGTGTTAATCACAGGTTGAGCTGAGAGTTCTACTCATCATAGCAACTCAAGACTCGGGCCTACTGAAGAACCACCATTTCAAACATGACAGTCATTGTGCCAGAGTGAAAAGAGGGCTCTGGAATGTTCCATATGAGCAATGGTTGCTCACAACTCATTGGTGGGAGTAGTCACATGGCCCACCCAACAATGAAGGAGCCAGGAAGCTTAGCTCCACTGATGAACGTCACTAAGCAGAACCATGTTGTTGGGAGACAGTTCTCCAGGGCTCTCCTGTTTCTGCATGTCTTACAAGCAGAGGCACTGAGAGCTTTCGTTCCAGGCCATCTTTCAAGAATGTCTGTACAGCAAAGAGCCCTGACGGATAGAAATTATGCTTCATTCTGGAGCATGGGGCAGGCTTGTTTACTGTCCAGTATAATAGAGATTATGTCTTTCTGAGGTAACAGATGGGCCAGCTTGCTTGGACCCCATTAAAAAGATAGGGGTTCCCTAAGCTCCAAGTTCCTCACCTGTGATGCAAACCCATACATCACCCCTGTGGGATCCGGGGAGAGGGGGAATTGACATGAATATGAAGTTCCTGCTACTTTCTGTGCCATGAGAAATAAAGTCCTTTGTCTCTGACCTGGCGTCTTGTGTCTTCTGTCAGTATCCATGAAAGTGCAGCAGGCTAAGTCTCGAGACAAAGAAGGTTCCCACTCTCATGGTGCTGTTATAACAGTGGGGCCACTTTCATTCTTGTCACTTCATCAGAAAGGTCTTTCCTGACCACTTCCCTGCAAGTAATTCTCTACCACATCATCCTATTTCCTTCACAGAAATTGGGAAAATCTAAAAAATGAATTGTTAATTTTCCATTTTCCTCCTCTTGAATGTAAGCTCCTTGAAAGCTCCCGTCACCATCTTCAGTGCCAGAAATTGCGGTCTGGCACATATCAGGGACTCAAAATAGCTATGTTGAAGGAAGAGAGAGGAAGAAAAAATCAGCGTGGGTGTTCCCAGCCCACAGCTGGCCTGAGTTCTTCTGAACAGCTCCGGAGTTTTAAGTGCACTCAAAGGAGTTGACCAAAGGGATGGCTAAGCTTTTAGGAGAGGTTAGCCAGTGAGAATCAACCAGGCTTGGAGATCTTTTTCCCATCAGGAACAAGAAGACTGGACCTATTCCCATGCCAAAGTGCATCCCCGGAGAGAGCTAGAAGCTTCTCCCTCGAAGAGACAGGAATGGGGGTAGATCTTGGCTGACCTGGGCTGAGTTTGCTGGAGTCGCTCACCGTGCACTGCAAAGCCAGTGCTGACAGAGCAAGAGGAAGGCCTGGGTGTCAGTGCTGCCCAGGGCTTGAGGGGAGGGAGGAAACTGCAGATGGCTTGTCTTTAATTTGCATCTCTCTCTTAGCGTGGATTTTGTAAGCTTCTCTCAGCCTGCACTTTCTGGGGCTTGATTTCTGATCCAGTGACTCCACAATTTTTAGATCCAAACTCACGCGCCCACCTCTCGTCGTCCTGCCAGATTTGGAGGGGAGACAAAATGGGGTCATGTTTGTGTGAAAATGTCTTTTTCTAATTTCCCATTATCTCTTTCTAAAACTTGGGGGTCCCCTGTTTACTTTTGCTCTCTCCTACCCTTTTAGTCCTCTTCCCATCCTCTACTCCTTCTGTTCTCACACTGCCACCTTTCTTTGGGATTTCACCTGAAATCCACTATGTTGACCTTTATATGCTGACATTTGCAATACCTCTTTTCTTACCTGAATTTCAGATATTGCAAACAGGCTTGAGCAGAACGATGGCAATTTTTACTTACTTACTTTAAGTTGCAGCAATAGTTCAAAAGATTTTGAATTTCTAGAGTAAGGTGATGCATTGTTCTACTAATTCAACCATTTCATACAGTCAGAAGAATTTGCTGGCTTTTGAGTCAACATGACAAATTGAGGTCTCAATAATTTTTTGAAGTGAGTTAAGCAAATGTTTACTTGAGTGAAGAAGGGCAAGAGTAAGTTCCACACTTCTGACGCCTTGCGCTGCTTTCTGTACCAGCTGAAATGGTGATTCTCAGACCATGCTCCTACCAAAGAGTTTCCCAATGAGATGGGTTAATGCGTTCAAATGCTCAAATTTTCACAGCAGCCTTTTCCCAATTAACTGGAAAAAATAGATGAATTGAAATATTTTCTTTAAGATTTTTCTCCCATTAATCGTGTTCATGCATGTGGAAGCTGCCGCTGCTTACCTGTGAACAAAAGCCAACGGTGATCAAATCCAACAAATCCATAGCAAATAGATATTAACAGAAAATGCAGAACCCGATGATCTCGCTGAATCTGATTGCATCTTTTTTTCCAAATACCTCTTTCATATGTCTGAAATGGTTCCTGGTTTCATGAGGAAATAAGCTCAATATTTGGGGATTTCTAAAATGAATTCTTTGATTTCTAGTTGTTCCACTATCTAAACTATACAAAGCTGTGACTCATTATCCAGACCATGACAGATCAACGTCCCCTTTAATTGTGAAATTATAAAATGTTTAAAGTTCAGTCTTAAAAGCACTCTTACGCTACATATTCTACGTTCTTCAAAATTCATTGGCAACCCAGTCAGCCCGAAAGAGATTCCTGGATCAGTACTGAAGACCAAAATTCTCGACCAACATTGTACTTCCAACTGCCTCTTTCATGGGCTTTTTCTTTTAGTTTTGCCACTCAAAACCCCAAAGTCAGAATGTTTATTTTTTTCAATATATATCGATTTGAAAAATGGTTGTTCCCGTCTAGGAAAATTTGGCTTCCTTAACGCCAAATGAGCTTCTGCTAGGGTTCTTTGTTGATGGTTGCGCTAGCTACGGATAGATTTTGAGCTTGCTGTTTATCAGTTTGTGTTCGCGCGCACCTGTGTGTGTGCGTGTGTGTGTAGATTTGAATGACATATTCAACCTCAGGTCAACAAAATGACTTAAACCACAATTTCTGTGGGCCCATTTAAAAGGAAAAACATATAAAAACACACAAATCAAGTGCTATGAAATAATGAAGGAAACATCATTCATCAAACTGCTAGCCTGCAGTAATGAGGCTGGATGCTGAGCTTGGGTTCAGAGAAGTAAAGCCGTCTTAGAGCATATCTGACATACGGAAGCCATGGGCCCATGTGTTTGTGAGATAGATCAACTTACAGGAGACTTCATGCCTCCCTTGAGAGGACACACTTGATACTGATGACCCATCTGTCAACTCAAAGTTTACTTTGGGTTTCATGTTCCCAGTTCTTCCCATCTTGGTGGGACAAGAAAGTGGAGCAGTATTGCTTTCCATGGAGACGTTACCACTCTTTGCATGTTGTGGTGTGGTGAACACTTTAATTCTACTTGTTTTCATGTTTCAATGTATCAATACATTGTTCAATAAATGTATCAATAAACTTCCCAAGTGGATTTTCTGTCTAGACTGTTACTTTTTCCAAATATCTAGTTCCTTTTAAAGTTATTATGTAAGAAGAAAGGACACACTTGCCCTAAATTGAAATAGATAGCTAAGACAATACGGCCCAGTACCGCATGGAAGGTAAGTACCGGTAAATGTACTGACTGAGAGCAACTACACTTATTTATCCAACTAAAATTCTATACTCTATAACAATTAAACGAAAGAAAAAATTCATTTGTTTTTCTGCTTATTTTCCACAGCCTGTGTATTCTGTTTCTCACTCAATAATGGTAATTTTGTGCCACTTAACAAGACAATTGTGACACAGAATGTAAAAATAAAGTGTTTCAAACAGTGTCTGAGCCAAGAGTTCTGAAACAAAGAGTAAACCTTAACCTTGAAAGAGGCAGTTAGGCCTGGAGAGCTGCGCCCGAATCAGGGCGGGCCAGGTGTCTTCTGAGGGCACCCAGGCCCCAGGATGCGCCCCTGCCCACCATACTAACTTTGATTTTAGGGGGATGCTCTCTTGGCCCATGGCTCCTCCTCCTGTAGTCTTTGTCTGGCTGATTTAACCCACAATCAAGGCTTCAACAAACACCAGGGGGATTTGTGTTTTTGCCCCAAACATCTCTCCAGAGCTCTACACCCATAGTTCCAACTGGCCCAATGGTGTTCCGGAGGTCTCCACTTGGACATCCTTCAGGACTTCGAATGCAATGTGACCAAATCTAAACGCTTTATCTTCCTCCTCCCTAAACCAGCTTGGCTTCCTTTATTCTTTCCCCCAGGTGATGGCTCCACCACAGTCCCATTGTCCAAGCCATCCCGCTTCCTCAGCGCCTGTTCCAACTGCTCTGTTGGAGGCCCTCATTACCTCTTACTCAATCCAGGGCAACAACATCCTTACTGTTATCTCTCTCTGGTCTTAAACCACATCAGTCAATCCCTCAAAATCTTTTTCTAATATGCAAATTATACATGCCTTTCCCCTGATAAAAATTCTTCTAGGCGTTACCATCACCCAGGACAAAATCTAACTACTTTTTACAATCCACCAAGTTCTTCATAAATCGGGATCTTAGTTCTCAAATCAGTACCATCTTAATTTCACCACTTTTGAGATATTTGTGTTTTCATATTTTATCAAAATAATACATATACATGGTTTTAAAAATCAAGTAATACAGAGGGCCTATAATTAAAAGCGAAACTTCTTTCCCAGTCCCTTCTTCCCCTAGTCCAGGTGCCCAGGGTAAGCACTTTTCATCACGTGTTTCTAATTATCCTGGTGTTTACCAGCATATTTCTAGACAATATGCCTGTACGATAATTTTTTATTTAGCAACTATAGGGATCCCCTTACCGGCATTCTCCACCTCCTCCCAATATAGTTATATCACCTATTTATCTCTCCCCTGGTTACCTTTTTTAACTTCAAATAATATAGTTAAATTTCTGTTTCTTGTTGCATCAGCTCTAGATATTACCTTTTGATGCTTCAGATGGTAACACGGCGATAACAGCCTTCCTACCCTTTCCTTTGCCTCTCCGCCACACTCTACACCCCTCCCAACTTTTGTCATATGCCCTTCTACTTTTATAATCTTTAAACGCTATTCTGTAGAAATAATTAATTTTTCTGTTCTTTGCTGTAGGTAGATTCTTAAAGTTTTAAATATCAATAACGTACATCATTATGCCTATGTAAAAATTGTTCATTGCAGAGCTAGTATGTGTCATGCTGATGTTTCTTCCCTTTAAAGCTTTTGTTGTCTGAAATATCTAACTGCCTTTCTTCTTTCTAGCATTTCCTCCATTTATCATATTCTTAAATTCATCCAGCGTCTCGATGGCACTATATGGTCTATGAATCCTCTTTTTCTCCAAGAAAGCTCCCTCTTGGAGTTGTCCGTCTTCCTGCTGCAGTCTGGCCTGGCTGTTCTCTAGAGCCCCTGCATTCTGTCACTCTGGGGCTCATACTGTTCAACTGAGTAGGAGCCATTGTTTTCTGGGTCCCTTTCTTTGTTTACTGTCACATTTGGCCAGAACATGAGTAACTTCCTAAGAAGTAGTGAATAGTGCATAAGCAATAAAAGTTCTGGATCTTGGCATATCTAATAATATATTTATTGGCTCTTCACACTTGATTGATAACTTGGCTTGCAGAACATTCCAAGTTCTAAATCACTTACTCTCAGCACATTAAAGGTATTGATCCATTTGATTCCAACATCTAGTATAGCTTAATGCCCATTTAGTCTCCTGTGAAATAAGTTTGTTACCAATTGAACTCTCTCCCCAGCTGGGGAGAGACCTGAGGAAGAGGCTCTTGCCCTTCGTCTTGGGGGTTCTTTCTCTGTTTGGTGTGGTAACTTTGAAACGAGACCGAAGCTGAGCATTCAATACCACAAGGTTTATTCAATGGCCAAAGAATGGATAGGCAGGAACTAAGCTCGCAAATCAACTTTCAGCTCTTGAGGCAGCTGAGCAGCTGTTATAAGGGGTCAAGGTAATGAAGGGGAGGAATATTCATAGTTATTTGGGGAACTGGTCAGGCTTTTCAGGGGAACAAAGGTGGCACCTCTTTTCTTTCCTTATTTGGTTATGTCCTACCGTTGCCACAGCAGTCGTAAACTGTCATGGTGCCAGTGCGTGTGTTATGTAGCATGGTAACGTATTACAGTGAGCGTGTAATGAGCCGTGGGGTCTATGTCAGTTCAAGTCAGACTGCCATGTTGCCGTCCACTGGTTTTAACTGGTTTCAACTATATGTCTCAACCATCTCCTCTCCCCTTTCCTCTCTTTGTGGTTTCCCGTAAGCTAAAGGCAACATTTTAGGCTCGTTCTGAGCAGGGCTATGATTAATGTCTTATGGAGCTAGGGGTCAGGGTAATAAGTTGACAACAGTGCCTCTATTTTGCACCCTGGACTCCATCTTGTTAAAAAAATATGAAACTGTACTGACCTTGCTGACTTGTCAAAAGGGAGTTATTTGCTGAGAAAGGACTTTCTGAAGGACTGTGCAAAAATATACATTTTCCAGTAGCAACAAGATATCCTTAAGTGAGCTAATGAACTGTAACATAATGTTATGGCACAAAATTGCAGTTCTCTTGCCTGATGTACGTTAAGAGTCAATTATTACAGCATTAGTTTTTGAGAAAAGAAAAGGCTTTATTGTGAGATGGATCTGCAAGGAGACGGGAGGCATAAGCTCTCAGATCTGTCTCCCCAGGTCAGGGTTTGGGGAACAATTTAAGAAGTTAGGGAGAACAGGGTGGTATGTAGAATGCTGACAGGGCAGCTTTCAGTGGAGGCCTTCAAACATTCACGGTAAGGTGTGGAAGGGGCTTCCTAGACAATGAACCTCTCGCTTCTAATAAGAGTCTGACTTTCAAGTTCCAGTCATGGCCCAGTCCTTTGGTTCCATGGAGGGGAGAATCTTTGGTTCTGGGGTCATTTCAGGTCAAGATTTTCTCCTCTGTGCATGCTCTAGCTACAAGACTTGCAAATTTTTGGCTTGCCCCTGAAAAACCTTCGGTTGATAAGATGGGGTCATTCGAACTGGTCCTAGGGGGCCTGTGGTTACAATAACTTTACCTTCCCTAACAAACAACTAGGGTAGCTTTTCTGGGCTCTCCCTTTTGCTAATAAAAACTCCTGACTTTTGCTCCTGAGGGGGAAACTTCTGGCTGCTGCTGGAACTGTATTCCCCAAATTGCAATTCTAAGACCCCAAATAAACACCCCTCCTTTTGTTTGCAGTTGCCTCTTTTTTCTAAGTTGACATATTTGGCATCAGGGACATAAGATTCAAAGCAACTTTCTGCCTGTTTCTGGAGCCACCGTTGGTTTTAAGCAAGGCATCTGTGTGGGCCTCTTGTGCTCTGTTGTCTCCCCAGTGGCCCAGGGCCCAGGTGGTGAGGCATCTTGGTTCCAAACTTCCCACCTTGGGTGAGGTTCCAGCTTTTATTCTGGGTGTCTTTTGAAACCAGTTTAAGGGAATTTCCTTCCTCTTTGGATGAGTACCTACTTGTAGTGGGAAGTGCCTGGTCTAGGGCTGCTGCAGGAATTCAGCCCCCATTTGGGGCTCCTGCTGGAATGATGTTTAAAAATTATGGGCCCTCTGCATATAGATTTTTAGATAAATGGCACTGGTATACCAAGGATGATTTAAAACTTGCTTCGCCCCAGTGGGGCTCATTTGAAATACCTAAATTAGTTTATTTGCATGCATGGTTAGAAAACAAGAGTTCTAAAACTAAGCAAGTGAAAGGAGTGAACTTTTGGATACTTTGGAATTGTAATGGCCATTCTGAGGAAACTTTGTTTCAGGTAAGTCCACCTTAAGGGGCATCCTTAAAAGAGAGGATTCCAAACCTCCCAGAGACAATGGAATGCATTCTTTGATTGGTATACAGAAGCTTCTGAAAGACAAAATGACTTCAGAAACAGCTCTAAAAAGGGTACTTACAGCATGCAAATAAGTGAAAAAAAATCTTTGACAGGTTTTGTGCCACAATGAAACGTTTACTGCAAAGAGAAATATGCTTCTAGAAATTATAGAATGTGTTTTATAGGTTTGCTAATCTACTATAGGATGCTGATAGATGATAGACAGTTCACGATTGCCTGTTTCCTAGTTTTCATTGGAAAGCAAAGATTACAAATAGTTTAAAAAGTTGAAAGAAGAGCTGAGAATACAAAATGAACCAAGAGAAAATGTCGTAATACTTAAAGCAATAAACGTAAATTAGCTCTATCCAAACTGTGTGCTTGATGCTGAGAACACAGGCAAAGCAGCAGGTGCCCCTGTGAAAAATGAGACGCAACGGAACTCTCATGAGAGCTTTCTCCTGTGGAAGGATTTACAGTAACTTCTTACTTCTCAAACTATGGCTACAGACTATTGATAAATCAAAATTAACATTTCTTTAAATAGAAAATGTACATGATGCCTACATTTATCAATATAAATAAATGGATAATATATCTTTAATTTTATTTGTAATTCATAGATAAATTTATTGTATGTGTAAACAAAAGAAAATAATCTTATAAAATGAAAAATAGAATGCACATATGGCATATACTAAAAATAAAAAATGTGTCTTTATTAAATTTTTCCCTCAGTTATTTATATGGTCTTATATATGAGGGTATATGCTAGACCATAATGTACACTATATTTCTCGCTGTGGAATGATCCAACATATTTTGAAAGCCACTGCTCTTATAGCACAGTAAATTGAGTGATAGAAAGGTCTATGCAGTTAGATGGAGAGGCCAACACAAGAACCACCATCCCTTCTGTCAAGTGTACACACAATGCCAACTCCTCAAGGCCAGGCTGTACTCACTCTCTGATCGGCTCATGCTTTATTTGCCTTGTCTTTTCAGGCTTACAGCCAGGCAGCAATTTTTGTTTAAAAAAACTTTCCCCATTTCTTATAACTACTTGCAAGGCTGAGAATTCTGGTGGTGGCTTCCCAGATCTTTATAGCTCTGCCATCAGTTTAGAAGTTGTTCCATCTTTCGAATCTTTGTTCTGCCTACTCCACTTAGAGCAGCCCTGTTCACAAACAATGTGGGGACCTTGCTGCCTCTGCCTGTTCTATCATCCCCAGTTTGGCAGAGCAAATGAATCTCATACAGTAATTTCCACAAAGCATATGGTTTATTTTAACTGTATTATGTAGAATGAGATTATATACATTTAATGTAATGCATAGGCAATTACGCTATCTTCTGAGAGTAAATCTGTCATTATTCTGTTACAACTGACTTCCATTATTTCTTTTCTAGACAAACTTTGTAAGTTTTTGAAATTAAGAAAACAACTGTACACGAAAAACAGACAAGGAGAATAGGATATATGTTTTCAGTATGAGAAAGAATGAAGATGACAATGTATTTTTGTTAAAGGAAAACAAGAAAGTAATTTTGTCCTAAAATAAAATGATTTTTCTGAAATAAGAAAGAAAAAAGAGGACAAAATCTAAATAGAGAAAATTTTGGGAGGTTTCTGAAAAAAAAAATCTTTAAACAGAAATTTTAATGTGTGGTCAAGCTGGTTAAGAGTAAAATCAATTTATTTCAAAATGAATTTTAGGGGCCTGCCCCGTGGCCAAGTGGTTAAGTTCGCACGCTCCACTTCGGCGTCCCAGGGTTTTGCCGGTTCAAATCCTGGGCACGGACGTGGCACCACTCACCAGGCCATACTGAGGCAGCGTCCCACATGCCACAACTAGAGGGGCCCACAACTAAAAAAATATATATTTACAACTATGTACTGCGGGGCTTTGGGGAGAAAAAGGAAAAATAAAATCTTAAAAAAATAATAATAAATTTTAACATCAAATTACAGTGGTGCAAAATTAGAATTTAGTTTTCCTCTCTATTAAAAGGACAAAGTCTTCTCAGATTATTGTTCTGCTCTTAATAAGAAATTATAAACAAAGTCTCTTTACCTTTAACGTAATCAGCCTAGAAAACAAAGATTCTGTGTTTTGTCTTTAAGTCTTTGATTAAATTGATTTCAGTTTTGAAAAGCTGAGTTTTCTCAATATTAAGTATATTAAATTAGCTGGATTTTACTTAGAACTATGTGACCTTCTGTATTTGCCTTTACAATCTTTTTGTCACTTTCGCAAAATGGATAATTAAGTATTTTTCATAAAAATATGTGATTCTTTTTTATCAAATATTTTAAAACCTTTTTCATATTTTTGACAAACTTTCCAAAAATCAAATTCTAAATAAAGTATTTTTGACCTTAGAGATATTAAATTAATAAGGCTTATTTGATATGTTAAATTAAATGGAAAGCATCATCAAATAAGAACTAATACTAAGCATTCTTTATATCGTGTCTGTATAGGTGTATGTTATAAATGTTTCAGAAATTATCTAAAGTTCCTGAAAATTTGATATATCCTAATATAATGTTATTGATCATAACTCCAATTATTATTTTAAAATATTATATGTCACAAAAACAACATAGTTCCCTTGTCAGTGGCATTATAGTGAATTCTCATCAGATTGTTAATAATGGGCATTTTTAAGTCTTTTGTCATTTACAGACAATTATTTTACACTGATGCTTTGGCAAAACTTGTGCCTATAAAAGTACTTCATTGGGGGCAGCCTGGTGGCACAGTGGTTAAGTTCGCGCATTCCACTTCAGAGGCCTGAGGTTTGCCAGTTTGGATCCTGGGCGAGGGCCTACGCACCATTCGTCATGCCGTGGTGTGGCAGTGTCTTACACAGAATAACTAGAAGGACTTACAACTAGGATATACAACTATGTACTGGAACTTTGGGGAGAAAAAGAAAAAGACGAAGATTGGCAACAGACGTTAGCTCAGGGCCAATAGAAAAGACTTTGACAAGTACTCCAGAACACAGGTTTTTGATAACTTTAGGATCATAACACTGAACTGGCTGGGAATTTCTAAAATCCTAATGGGAAACTGATTGCTTTGACATTTTGTTTTTCATACTCAAAGGAGCTCTTTTTCTCCTCTTCTTTGAGCTCTCTATAACTTACAGCAATTTGGTAAATTGTACCTTTGCAACAAAGGTTGAAGCATTCATCTTTTTCTCACTACCTGATCTCTCCAGAATTATGCAGCTCTTATTAAATATTCTTATTTTTATGACAATATATGTATTTGCATAAATTCAATGAGGATCTGTTCTCTTTATAATAGGATTCCCAAAGCACCTGGCCCCAGCTTCCTTTGATTTGCAGCTGATAAAAGAGGACGTACTTCGGTTTTGCAAAGGCCTAATCAAATCCACAGAGAATGATTGTACTCTGGTAGAACAATCTTTCCACAGCGCGCATTCCAGAGACAAAAACGCCGGACATCATAATATGCAGCCCAGAGCTTTCGTCTGCTGAAAAGACACCTTTAGAAAGACTCCCTCCACTCTCACCGGAAGGTGAGGCACTTATCAGGCACTGTTAACAAACCCTTGCATTGCTAAACTCCAAAAAATATGCTTTTTTTTTTTGTAATTGCAGTAACATTGGATTATAACATTATATAGCTTTTGGATGTACGTCATAATATATTTCGAATTCTGTGTAGATTACATCATGTTCACCACCCAAAAACTAATTATAGCCTATCCCCTCACATGTGAGCCTGATCACCCCTTTTGCCCTCCCCCATTCTGCTGTGGTAACCACCAATCCAATCTCCACTGCTATATGTTTGTCATTGTTTTTATCTTCTACTTATGAGTGAGATCATATGGTATTCGACTTTCTCCCTCTGACTTATTTCACTTATCATGATACCGTCAAGGTCCATCCATGTTGTCACAAATGGCCAGATTTCATCATTTCTTACGGCTGAGTAGCATTCCATCGTGTATAAATACCACATCTTCTTTATCCATTCATCCCTTGCTGGGCACCTAGTTTGCTTCCAAGTCTTGCCTGTTGTGATTAATGCTGCAATGAACGTAGGGGTGCGAGTATCTTTATGCCTTTGGGTTTTCAAGTTCTTTGGATAAATACCCAGCAATGGGATAGCTGGATCATATGGTAGATCTACTCTTAATTTTCTGAGGATACGCCATACTGTTTTCCATAGTGGCTGCACCAGTTTGCACTCCCCCCAGCAGTGTACGAGGGTTCCCTTCTCTCCACATCCTCTCCAACACTTGTTGTTTCCTGTCTTGTTAATTATAGCCATTCTGACCGGAGTGAGGTGATACCTCATGGTAGTTTTGATTTGCATTTCCCTGATAGCTAATGATGTTGAGCATCTTTTCACATGCCTGTTGGCCATCCGTATATCTTCTTTGGAGAAATCTCTGTTCAGATCCTTTGCCCATTTTTTAATTGGATTGTTGTTTTTTTTGTTGAGCTGTATGAGTTCTTTGTATATTTTGGATATTAACTCCTTATCTGATATATGGTTTGAAAATATCTTCTCCAAAAAATACTCTAGATTCACGTGTTACATCTAAAGAAAGCGCCAAACCCTGACTAGACCTGCACACCAACTGGCGACCTGAAAGTAGGATTTCCAGGAAGTGAAGCAGGCGATAGCGGAGCAGACAGCTTTCCCAAGATTCTGGACCAGCCCTGTATGTTTTTCATGTCCTTTCTCACTGAATAATTTATTATTCCTT
Source organism: Equus caballus (assembly GCF_041296265.1). Classification (NCBI taxonomy): domain Eukaryota; kingdom Metazoa; phylum Chordata; class Mammalia; order Perissodactyla; family Equidae; genus Equus; species Equus caballus. The sequence continues at coordinate 27,955,446 of NC_091700.1, read as the reverse complement.
TCGTACTTTAACCTCAATCATCCTATTGGGAGACTGTTTTTCTGTTCTTCCACGTACAGAAAGCACAAGACATCTATTTGTAATTTGTATCTTCCTACTCCTTCTTGTGGATCTCTTTATAGGAAGTGAAGAATTCCAAGAATGGGTTTATGTTTGGCATCTTAGCCTAGAAAGCATCCCACAGGTCTTTTGGGAGGCTGGACATGAAGGATCGTTGGATTGAAGTATTTGGGTCATTGTTTACCAGCTTGTTTGCCCTGATGACCATGTGAGATGCTCTTCATCGAGATGGATTTAGTGGACCAGAAGGTTTAGAGGAAATCGCTGCTGATTCTTTCACAAGACCCCCACCAAGGGACTGGACGGAACCAGAGCAGGTAATCCAGCCATCCGGCCTCAAGAGACTAATGTTGCTCTGTTGATGTTTTCTTCCAGAAAAATCACGAGCAAAAGGAGAAAATGTGAAACAAGTTACAACAGTGCCTCTATTTTGTACGCTGAACTCCATCTTGTTAAAAAAATAAGAAACTGTGCTGACCTTGCTGACTTGCTAAAAGGGACTTATTTGCTGAGAAAGGACTTTCTGAAGGACTGTGCAAAAAATATGCTTTTTCTGGTAGCAACAAGATGTCCCTGAGTAAGCCAACGAACTGTAACACAAATTTATCCTCCCTAATAAACAACTGAGGTAATTATTCTAGGATCTCCTTTTTGCTAACAAAAACTCCTGACCTTTACTTCTCTGGGGGGCACTTTTCCAGTTGTCACTATAAACTGTGTTCCCTGGGTTGCGATTCTAAGAACCCAAATAAATGCTCTCCTTTTCTTCGCAATTGCCTCTTTCTTCTAAGTTGACACTCCCTTTAATATGAGTCCTGTGGTTTTCTTCATGGATCTTTTAGATCTTTATCTTTGGTTCTATTAAATTTCACACTGCTCTGTCTAAGTGTGGGAGGTTTTTATGTTTTGCTTTATTATGTTCTGTTTATTATTTATTGTCCTAGGCACAGAATTTGCTAGTGCTTTTGAGTCAATTCTGACTTCCAGTCCCTGTGGACAGCAGAGCGGAACCCTGCCTGGTCTTTTCTGCACCATCCTCTCACCCTCCAGCGCTACATCAGACAGTGCTCTCCTACTATTCACAGGGTTTCATGGCCAATTTCTTCAGAAGGCGTCAGGTCCTTCTTCCTAGTCTGTATGGTCTGGAAGCTCCACTGAAACCTGTCCACACTGAGTGACTCTGCTCGTATTTGAGATACCAGTGGCACAGCTTTCAGCATCACAGCAACATGCAGCCACCACGGCGTGACAACCAACAGATGGGTGGTGTGGTTCCCTGATGGGAAAATGAACCTTGGCCCCGGTGGTGAGAGTGCTGAATCTTTCCCACTAGACCCCAGGTTGGTGGACACACAATAGGACCTTTTAATTGGAAGATTCAAGTCTCTTTTCAGCCCTGCAAGATTTTTAAAAATTATTTCTTTGATAATTTCTCCCCTCCAATTTCTATATTATCCATGGAAATCCCATTCACTAGATGTTGTACTTAACGGTTTCATTTATATGAAATTCTAGGAAAAGCGAACCTTTCACAACAGAAGGCAGATCAGTGGCTACCCAGGGCTTCTGGCGGGCAGATGGAATTGGCAATAAGGGGACACGAGGCCACATTTTGAGAGACAAAAATATGCTATATTACCATCATGGTGGTAGTTTCATAAATGTATATGCTTGTCAAAGCTCATCCAAATGTACATGTAAGATTGGAAAATTCTTTTGTATGTACATTATACCTCAAGGAAAATAACTTTAAAAAAGAGCTGAGTCTGAACAGTAATAAGAATAATGAGATCCATAGCAGAACATGTTTGTGAAAATTAAAATTGCAGCATATCCACACAATTGAATATTACTCAGCCATAAATAGGAAAGAAATACTGACACATGCTACTACATGGATTAGCCTTGTTTTCAGTTATGCTCAGTGAAAGAAGCCAGACGCAAAAGGCCACATAGTGTATGATTCAATTTATACGAAATATTCAGAATAAGGAAATTCATAGAGACAGAAAGTGGATTGTGGTTTCCAGGGCCTGGGGGAGAAGAGAATGGAAGTGACTGCTGAAAGGGTGTGGGGTTTCCGCGTGGGGTGATGAAAATGTTCTGGAATTAGTGGTGATGGTTGCGCAATACTGTGAATGTACTAAATCCCACTGAATTGTACACTTTAAAATAGTTAAAATGGTAAATTTTGTGTTATGCATATTTTGCCACAATAAAAAAAGTACACGGGTACTGTTTTTCTGCTTGCAGCACTGTTGGCGTAGCTTATATTAAACCAAACTTTCCACCAAGGAAAACTATTAAAACAGAATAAAATTTAGGAAAAAAAAAGAGCTTTTGAATCCAATCATGAACAATTGGCCAAGGAAGCAGGACACGAGGGGCCCCAGTCCTCGCCTCATGGTACTCATGCCTCTGTGTAATCTCCTCCTCTCGAGTGTAGGCGTGACCTGTGACTTGCTTCTAGCCAGTATATCACAAAGGTGATGGCTGTCCTTCTTTGATTCCATTACATAAGACTGCACCTTCCATCTTGCTGGCAGACTCTCTCTCTTGCCTTCTCAGCTTGTACACTTTTGACGAAGCAAGCAGCCATATTGGAGTAGCCCACAGGGCAAGGAACTGAGGACAGCCTATGGGCAAAATCTGGCTAGGAAGTGAGGCCCTCAGGCCAACAGCCCACAGGGAACTGAATCCTGCCCACAACCACCAAGTGAGCTTGGAAGTGGATCTTTCCCTGGTCTAACCTTGAAATGAGATCCTAGCTGTAGCTAACACCTTGATGGCAGTCTTATGAGCGAGCTGGAAGCAAAGGACCCAGCTAGGCCTTGTCTGGATTCCTGACCCTAAGAACCTGTGAAATAATAAATGTGTGTTGTTTTAAGCCTCTAAGTTTATGACAATTTGTTACACAGCAAGAACACTAATATGAAGAGTTAAGAGCCCAGAGTGAAGGACAATGTATTGGGGTGAGCTGGACCTTCTTTGTCCCCCTTTTCCTCAGGGAATTTTTCAGACTGAGGCTGAGCAGAAAATAGCCACTGAGAGACTTTTCCAGTTGGGAGGCAAAAATGAACATATGGCTAATAAGGCAGACAGGACCTGAGGTACCAAGATCCTCAAGTAAAGGAAACCACAGAGAAGTGAGCCCAACATTCTGCATTCTTTCTTACTGCGTTTGTCCTCAAGGAATTTGCCACAACATAAACTCCTCTGGGTCAAGAGGTCAAGAAATTAAGGAGAAAATAGTTTCTAAGTGGCTACATGATGGAGCAGAGTTTTCACAACCTAGCAGAGTTGGGGGAAATAAAATTACTCTTCTGGATGAGACAAGGAGGAGGGACCCTGGTAAATATTTCAGGTTTTCAGATTAGAACCCTAAAGTGCCAGGCCCCAGATGTGAGGACAGAGAGAGGAAAGACCAGCCCTCAGAAAGCCTGAAATCCCCTTTGAATCATCTTAAACCCTGATTTGACCAAATTTTTTTGTCCCTAGTCTAACTACTATCTAGAGAGAAATTCAGTCATTTCTGGGAAAGATAAAATCACCCACAGCTGATATAATATTTCATACAAAATGTCTGGCATTCAATCAAAAAATACCAGGCATGGTAGGAGACAGGAAAAATAACTGATTATCAAAAGATAAAACAAGCAATAAAAACAGATGATCTGGAAGATACAGGAAAAGACAGAAAATTTTGTTACAAAATTGGAATCCCATAACTTATATTAAACATTAAACTGCTAAAAATACTTACAACATATACGATAGACAATTCACATCCAGAACAAAGAGTTGTTATTAATAAAAAATTAATAAGAATATATACTCCAATGGAAAAATGGCAAAGGTCATGAACAGGCAATTCACAAACAAGAAATATAAATAATCAGTAAATAAACGGAACCACAAATTTCACCAATCAATACTCAAATCAGGCGATCTCTGGGAAAATGAGTTCACTTAAAAAATGCAACTAGAGGTCCCAATTGGTATACTTTCTCGAGGTCAATCTAGCCATATAAATCACAAGCCTCCCTAACAACTATAAATTTCCCCTGAGAAAATAATGAGAAAGCTGTGCAAAACTATTTGCGCAAGGATGTTAATCATTGAAAATAATCAAAATGTCCAACAGGATGTGGGTTGAATAAGTTATAGTTATTTATATGGTGGAATATTATGCCATCATTAAAGTAAGCACACACACACCTGTGTATATGTATGCATTTTCTGACCTTAAACGTTTCCCTGATATTTTATTAGGTGAAGGGATCAAGTAATAAACCTGTGTGTACTGCGAACCATGTGATCCTGAGTTTCAATCAAACATAAAATAATGTCTTGCACAACACATATGAACTGTAGTTTCTCCAGGTTTCTACAAGTATGACATGTGATTTTATCTTTTACCTTTTTCATATTTTTTTCATCTTTATGTACTTTATCATTCTTAATAATTTTTTTAATTTTAATTCATTAAAATAATTTTAATTCATTTAATTTCATTTTAATTCATTTAATTCATAGTTTTAATGAATTTTTAATAATGAATATGTACATTTATAATCAGAAAATAATACAAGATGTTTCTTATTTATGAAAAACAGGAAGCAAAGTATTTCCTAAGTTATGACCTTAGGAGAAATAATTGCTATTCCCAGCATAACTGGGAGCTACTCCAGAAGGGAAGGAGAAAGACGTTCTTACTATTAAGCTTGACAAAAGTCCCCAACACAAACCGGACGCCTGATATGATGTCAGGTCATGGACTCAAGTTTCCAGGAGCGGACAGCAGGTACCCCCACCTGCCGTCCAGGTCACATCTAGGAAAGCACCAAAGGGACTTAGTACATCTCCAGAAGTCAGTCTCTGCTGAATGGAGAGAATCCCCTTTGCAACAGCGGCCCAGAGCCCATCCCACACCTGTTGTCTGAGATTCTCCAAGGATGAGCCTGGGCTTCTGTATTTCTTCAAAGCCACTCAGGAAACCTTTATGATCATTGAGTAGAGGACATAAAGTTCTAAACTGAAGAAGCACGAAAAAATAATCTGTTAACTAATAGAGGAAGGTATTCTTCAAGCTGAAACTCTACACTTGTCAACTGCTTCTGCTCTTCTCACATCACCTCTTCTCCTCCCCCTCTGAGCGGTCTGCTTCAGAAAACCAGATGAAACAAACAAAAACATTTAACTGAGAAAAAGAGAAACCTTGCTTTTCCTCACTTGAACCCTTATTTTAAACATTGTATTTCCAAAGCATTTGGAAAAATATTTTGAGGCAAATTGTTTGGTTGTAGTTTTACCTTTTTATCTTCCACCCTCATCCCAAGCCAAGCCATTCACTTAGTTGGGAAAATGAAAGGTTGGGGATAATGGATCATTTGCCTTAATAGTCCGTTTGGAAGTGGCGAAAAACAAGAATTACGAGAACCGTCTGTCCTCCTCTCCCTCTGAACCCACTCTGACAGACTTGAAAAGTTAAATGCTCGCCTCCCTCCTTCCTTGCTCCCCGGGTCAAAGGCGTGGACGAGTGGGTGTTTGCTGTGGAGTCCCAGCCATGACGATGGCTCAGCCTCACCTCTGCCACAGGGCACATGAAGCCTTCACCAGGCCCCTGCATCTGCACCTCACACCAGTTCCCATCACAGAGGCAGCAGGGGGAGCATCGCCTCTTTTCTCTCGCAGCCGGGCTGATGTGATGACCAGGGAGTCACAACAAGAGAAGGAAGAGCGTGAAGGAATCCCTCATCGCTGGAGGCTGCTGTCTGTAGCTGGCAGTGAACCCTGTTCCGTGCTGGGGAAACCTCTTAGTCTTCTTGATTAAAATAACCTTCATAAAATCAGTGAGCAGATAAACCTTAGAATCTGAAATATTGGCATATATGCATTACCTCATTAGCAAGGGCTAGTCTACAAGTTAACATAGCGTGCCTTAGGATGAGTTTAGGGAGCTTTATATGGTTTTTGTATATACTTGCTTTTTTCCAATTAATTAAATTAGCCCTGACTTCCAAGTGAGCTTATAGAATGAAACTATTTGGAAATGAATTGTGACAAGAGAATATCAAACCCTATTTCTTTTACGTTTTTGAAGAAAGGATTACACACTGATCACTTATTGAAATTTAAGTATAAACTCCTTGAAAGCTTATTAGAAAAATAAGGAGACAAAGGAGAAAACATATTTTTCCCCTTTTGTGTTGTTTGAAGTGATTATCCAGTAACTGACGATATCTCTGATTAGACTATTCACACGTTGGCGTGTTCTGCTCACTTTCTTCGGTTGATTGCCTTTCTTCATATCACTGGGGACATGATGTGATGTTTCTGCATCTTAGTTCCAGGCAAGTGACTCAGTGCAACTTCCTGTATTGATACATGAGAATAAAATATTACCTTTAGCTTCTGATGATATGGGGGTATTTTTCATCTTTCTTCAAGTACTTTAACCTCAAAAAAATTTTGTCAAATGCTGATACAAATTTCTACATTGTATTTTCTTCATTTTATGAATCTCTCTTGGGAATTACCTTGGCAGATATGTTTGGGTCAATTACACAAGCTGATATGGTGGGTTCAGGGACCTGTACTGGGAAGTCATTTAAACCCATTGAACAGTTGCACTGGTAGCTAAAAGGATCCTACTTTGCAGCATCACAAAATCATGAGCTAAATTCTCTAGAGAAGCAGCCTTCAAGCCGTGTAAGTGGTCATGGATGTTTAACAGAATCCATTTCCGGACCTGCACCTGCACACGTACTCCGAGCTTGGTACTGCAGGTACGGGTTCTCCGTCCCCATCTCCCCTTTCACTATCTCCCTCCCCACTCTATAAAAGAAAGGCCTATTGCTCTCCCGTCCCTAATCTCACTAGGATATATTGGTTCGTGTACACAAACCTCTGGGTGCAAATCAAAGGATCCATTCAAAATCTTCCCATCAGCAAAGGGAAATGACTAAGTAAAAATCCTTATGTAAGCTAGGTGGTTTCCAATTCTTTACTGTCAACCAAATTGAAGGATGACGTAATGAAGTCATTAGCTCTTAGGTCACTAAACATTATTTTGGATGAATAAATTACTACGTAATTTTTGGCATATAACTCAAAGGATTTCAAAGAATTAAAAGACAATACTATAATAATATTCATTCCATTTCCAACTACTTATTGATGTGCTTACATCAATAAAAATTAAAATAGCAATAAATAATATTCATCCATGAATATATAAAAATTGTATATAGCTCCACTAATCTTATTGAGTTGCGTTTCCAATAAAATACTTTCCTATACTTAATAATTATCAAAAATCTAATATATAACTCTTGTTTTGATCAACTGTGTCTTCATAACGATTATAATGATAAAACAACCCCAAATTTTTTAACATTTAAAGTCTCAGAGTCAGAGGAAATTTTTTAAAACAACATTTTCTACATATATGTATGTGAACATATACACTTTTTTGCCAAGAAGTATAATGGATTATTAATAAATGACTTTTGAGAATGCTGGGCATGAGTTTAGGGAGGAAAAGCAGTGATTTAAAGCTTCTGACTGCATGTTCCTGTATTTTTTAAATGAGTGATGGTAGGTATTAAATCATCATGGTATTTGGATTCATCTGGATACAACAGAAGAGTGATTTAGTTGTTTTATTTTAAATTTTTACAATACACTATAATTACATGCTTTATGACTATTTGAGCTCTCAAAGCATAACTCACAAAATGTTAAATACATAATTATCATACAAATGGAAGTTAAATATTATACAAATAGATGAGTCAACGTTTTAGTTAACCCCTTGAAGGAACCCACATGAGATAAAGGCAGTTTAAAAAGGATGTGAGAAATTGGGTTGTATGTAGTCAGTGAAAGAAGGAATGTTAAAACAAGATTGCTAAATTAGAAGCAAAACTGGTTAATGTGCTAAGGGGCAATAAAATCATAACCCTCAAGGTTATCTGCTTTAGCAGACAGAGAAGAAAAATCAACACACTTTATCATTTTCCTACAAACTAACCTCTAACTTAACAGAACTGTAAAAACGACTCGGCCCTAATCAAGTACAAGATGAAGTCAAATTTACATTCCCAGAAAGAGAATATCCTAAAACTGGCTTGTTAGAAAATGCTCTTAGTAACATTAAAAACTCACATAATCATCATCTTATTTTCAAGTTTTGGATAATTCTCCTCAGTAAAACTTAGGATGAAACACTTTAAATGTCAACTTAAAAAGGTAGGAAGAGAAACATAATTTTTCAAAATTCTTTTAGAGGCCACATGAACAGTAATGCTATGATTGAAGTGTAAATGTGAAATTTATTTTTAGCTATGTTTTAAAGGATCGGTAGGCTATTTTTGCCCAGATTTGTATGTATTTCTGAGAAGAGGAACACAAATAATTGCAGCACAAGGATCAAACTCAAAAAATTTAATACAGAATTCTATTAGCTAACCCAGAGTTCATAGTCAAATTCCATCAATATCCTAATGAAGTCCTTTATAGCTATTTTCCCCCTATCTGGGGTCCAATATGTGAGGAGGTGTGATACATACCAAAAGAACTGTGTGATCTTTCCAATTTATATAGACAGAAAACTGGGGAATGTGTGTGGGAAGGGATTTAAGAGTGTGGGATCAAAATGGAAGGAACACAAAGCTGGATCAGGTAGAAATTATTAAGATGGGCTCACTAAGCACAATTCTGGACTCACTGTTTTAGCTTGAGGGGTTAGGAAGAGCTCCATTTGGTTCATTGACTGAAATATGGACCAAAGGTGGCCAAATGCCAGAGCTGCCTTGCTACACTGTAGAGGAAAGTATTCAAAGGTTTAGCAATATTGGGATGTTAAAGTGGATTTACCATAAAAATCCTGCTCACCCACCTTGGAAGGGACCAGAGAACATACTTTTTACCATGATGGTGAGAGATCAATTTGGGAGGAGAGCCCCAGCATCCTTGGAGAGCTCTGTGGTTGCTCTTCTCTGTAGCTCAGAACTTACAGTGGGAAATGTAATACGATGTGATCATGGGATCCCAGAGTGGCAGGGGCCAAGAGATGGCACTTAATTGCCAATGACAATGTGGGCATGGTTACTGTACTGGGCAGAGGGATCAAAGCAGTAATCAAAATAGTCCAACTGGCTGAGACCTATAGCAATGGCCAATTGATCTCAGAGTCTCTAGAAAAGGAATCGATGGGCAGCCTACTAAATTCTTATTTGATCTGTGTAAGCGAAGGAGTTCTCGGCCTAGTAAATAGAAGTCTGACTTGAATCACCAGAATAGTCACAGCCCCTCATTTAATTCCCAGTCTTCTCGTCTTAAGACCCAGAACCTTGGATGAAGCTGAGGGATGACTCCCTTTGAGGAAGCAACACACTAAACTGCCCAAAATTTACTCTTAGTCTTTTTCTCAATCTTCTCCAAAGGGGCCTACTGTGACTGTGAACTGGGGAAAGGGATATAATTAGACTTTTCAGAGATTAGTTGACGCTGGCTTTGAACTGAACTAATTCCTGAGGAGCCAAAATGTCACTGTGGCCCAGCAATCAGAACAGGTGCTTCTGGAGGTCAGGCCATACACAGAGATTTAGTTCAGATCAGTCTGATGGCGGACCCAGTGCTTCCCCAAACCCAACCAGTTCTAGAACACGTAATTAAAGTAGACATACTCAGTAACTGGTAAAATCTACACACTTGTTACCTGACCCTCAGAGTGAGGGTTATTAAGGTAGAAAAGACCCAATGGACATAACTAAAATGGCCTCTACCTATGAAAAGAGTAAACCAAAAACAATACTGCATTTTTGGAGAGACTGCAAACATTAATGCCATCACACTGGAAACATGCAGAGGTGGCGATGCCCACCACATCCCCATTCAACTTGCCTATTTGGCCCGTGTAGAAGACAGACGGATCTTAGAAGATGACAATGATGACTCCAATTATAGCTGCTTTTCCAGATACGATTTTATTGCTTGAGCTGAGTAACACATTGCTCTGGCAAGTGCTTTCTCTCCATACCTGTTAGTAAAGACCACCAGAAGCCTTTTGCTTTCATCTGGCAAGGCCAGCAATATACCTTCACTGTCCTACCTCAGGGATAAATGGATATATTAACTCTCCATCTCTGTGTCATAAAGTGGTACCCCAGGGGCCTTGATCACCTTTCCATTCCACAAGATATCATGCTGGCCTATTACATTGAAAGCTTTGTGCAGATTGGGCATGGTGATCGAGAAGTGGAGACTATGCTAGATATATTGGTAAGACATTTTTGTGTCAGAGGGTGGAAAATAAATTTTCAGGGGCCTTCCACCTGAGTAAAGTTTCCAGGGGTCCAGTGGTGTGGAGCATGTCAAGATATACCTTCTAAGGTGAAGATCAATTATTGCATCTGGCTCCTCCTACCACCAAAAAAGGGGCACATTTGGATGTACTAGTCCAGCCTCTTTAATGAGTGAATCAAAATGATCCTTGTGAGACAATTTTCCTCAAATCTTACATTTCTAAACATCTAGTCATTAACAGCCAATTTGCTTCAAATTACCTTTACAAGAATATTTGTATAAGCAAAGGGCATTGGAAAAATGCTAGTGACTCCTTTTGGAGCAGATTTACTTACATTCCTTACATGCATTGCATTACTGGTGCAATGCAGTAAAGATAGAGATGCCTCCCTCCTCTCCAGAGCAGATCTGCTTACAATTCAGGTACTAAGATAAAGCTAATGGCTCTCTCTGGAGCAGAGGATGAGCAGGTTGCCAGTGGCGCCCACATAAGATCGGGCTTTCCTTCTCCCTAGTTCTTCTCCCGGAATGCCTCCCATGCCACATGAGGAAACACCTGTCCTCCAGCATATATTCCTGCGAGAGTTGGGGCTCGGGGAACAGAGACAAAACGTTACTCTGGCTACTATTATTGCTAAGAGTAATAAACTACTTATCATTTCTGACTCAGATGCTTCATGTTTTTCTGCTAGTATCTGTTAAACTGTGACAGGCTAACCTGTTAGTTTGCAGAGAATAAAATCTCAGAGCTTTCCCAGCCCCTGACCTGAGAGTTTAACACTGATGGCTAATTACGTTGGACATCTTTTTACGTGCTTATTGGTTATTCACACATATTCTTTGGGAAGTGTCTGTTCAAGTCTTTCATCCATGCATAAATTGAATTGTCTTCTTATCATTGATTTGTAGGAGTTTTAATATATTCTGGATAAAAGTCATTTGTCAGATACATGTATTATGAGTATTTTCTCCCCAGCTGGCTTGGAAAAATAATGAAATAAAATATGAAGAGGGTTAATGCTCAATAGGACATACAGAAGTCAATTTCTTCTAACTATATATCAAAGAGAGTAGCTGAAATCTAGGTGCAGACTACAGAATTTTAGCAACCCAAACCAGGAGATTGAAAAAAAGTTGAAAGAGGTTACAGTAAAATTTAATTAGGTTAAAACTCACAAAAACATGATACACTGGGGGCAAAAATTAACCAAATAGAAAGGCATGTGTCTATTTTGGGTTCACCATTGACACAGCAGACTGCAGATAACTGTAGATACTGACTAGGTACTCAGAATATTCACCTGTCACTCATAGAATTCTTGTGTCTCGATCTTGAATCTGTGACAGATAAATACCAGCTCTCAGTCCTAAACCTCCAATACAGTAAGTTCAGCCAGCCCATGATGGCACTCTGCTTCCCTTGGTTCTGTAAATGGCATTGTCACACCAAGAAACTATACTAATAATTATAAAAATACAAAATAAATTACAGCCACTATATAAATACTTTGGTTTCACAATTTAGAATCATTACATATATCTATTTGTGTTTATTATTTAAGGTCTTTAAAATATTTAAGAAAATCAGGCTTTCTGTTCCCAGAGGTATGGTGGACTAGTAACCAACCTACTGCTGAAAACAACTAAAAAAGAATGGATAAAGTCTTTTAAAAATATCCTTATACAAAAAGCTGAACTGGAAATAAGTAAAGAATACACAAGGCAAACACTAAATTAAGATGGTGCCAAAGAATTGGTGGAGGTTGCTTTCGTGTTGAGGGCATTGGCTGAACTGGAAAAACTTGAAGTTGGTTGCCATGTATCCCGGGTGAAGGGCACAGAAGACAAATCCCAGGGCTGGCTCTGGAAATCTAATGAGAGACCTCTCCAAATAAAGCTGGGGCCACAAAGGGCTCTACTCTCAGAGTAGAGTGAAGTAGACATTCCTCCACCCTACCCCAGGGGCTATAAGGAAAATTGCCTGTCTCATACCGCGGCACAGGGTAAAAGCAAAAAACATTTAATATGATGCCAGGAAAAATGCCAACAGTTTTTTTTCAATTCCTCAGCATCGGTACTTAGATATACCAGGCCCCAGGCCTGTTCTTAGCATTTCCCCACTTGGTATGGGGTTCTGTCTTTTCAGGGGTGATTTTTTGTGTGTCCTACCACAACTAGCCACTCCCTTCTTTCCACATAGTCATGGAAGTGATACCTCTAGAGAATAGTCCTGAGTTTTTACAGTGTTTTTCTGATCTGTCCATAGTAATGGACGAGACCTTCCCACGTCTCTGTAGTTCTGTTTGATCTGGTGTTGGATACCATATTACCCACATAAGCTTGTCAGTTTCTTCAGTGATGTATTTGGTTCTCTGCTCCCTCAAAGTGCAAATACCAGAACTTAACATGGGATCATTTGAGAACAGTTACATTATCTTCCTCTTCTGCAGCCCACATTTTCCTCCCAGGGAAATGCATCCATCAGTCTTAAAGTGAGGGCATATGTCATTCATGGCACATAATATAAAAGCAGAACTGTATTAATTTGTGCTTTGCAGAACATTCCTGTTTAAATAATAATCCATTTTTCACTCTTGGGAGATTTGGAGTTGGATTCACCTCTTGGAATAGAGTCCCTCTTGAAAGAGCAATAAACTCAATTTTTGTACAGGCTTCTAAGATTGTTTGTTGGAACTTTATTTAAATTTAGCTATGACTTCATCCATAAGGTTATTTTCCCTTACCTTTCATTCCTAAAGACCTACTGCAGAAATTTTCTAAATGAGCAGATGCAGAGCATCTTAAGTAGCAATCCTAAATCTTATCATTTGAAAGTAGTAAGAAGCACTCGCATGAGAGAGGCTAGCTTCCAACTCCAGCCTCGATTGATCCTTACCTCAAACTGTTGAACAACATTTCTCCAAGTTGCTCTTCCTTCCCTGATAAAGTGTGAGACCACCAAGAAGTGATAATCACATGTAAACAGACATGTTGATAAGCTGTTACGGATATGTCAGTGGGCCTATAGTCTGTAGGTTCTAAATCGTCTGTGTGATGACAGGGAGAAATGTTTGCAGCTGTCACTAAAAACAGAGTTTTAGGGCAATGCTGGTTGCATTCGAGTTGTACATAAATGCATGAGGAATTGACTTGGCAGAGAAAGCACTAGTCACACATTTAGCATCATAATATATGTCACCCAAAGTAGCACTTAACAGAAGCACACCAGGTAAATTTGACTTTGAGCCACGTAAAACAGAGCCGGGGATAGAGTGTTAGGCAGAATAACGGCCCCTAGAGATGTCCACGTCCTAACCCTCAGAACCTGCGAATTCGTTACCTTACATGGCAAAAGGTATGCAGATATGGTTAAGTTAAATATTTTGCGATTGGGAGATTAACCTGGATTATTCAGATTGGTCCAATGTAATCACAAGAGACCTTATAAGAGGGAGGCAGGAGGGTTAGAGGTAAGAGAAAGATTTGAAGATGATATGATACTGTCTTGAAGATGGAAGGAGCCAGGAGCCAAGGAATGCAGGTGGCCTCCAGAAGCTGCAAGGGGACAGACTCCTCACTTAACGGGAAGGAAATGGATTCTCCCCGGGAGGCTCCAGAACGAAAGCAGCCCTGCGAACACCTTGATTATTCGCTTGGGGCAATCCATTTCAGACTTCTGACCTCCGCAACTGTACGATTATAAATTTATGCTGCTTTAAGCCACTACATTGTAGCAATTTGTTACAGCAGCAATAGGAAATCAATACAGACAGCATATGGAAACCCCTGGCTACTTAAAGTTTCCACGTTCTGTCTCATGTTCTCCCCAGTTGGAAATTGAAACCTTGCTTACATACTTTAGTGATACAAAGTGCCCAAAAAGTCTGAGTATGTGTTTTATAATGTTGTGTTTTCAGAGAGTTTTATGATTCTATTGCTTAATGCGAAAAGGAAATCTAAATTTTTAATTAATCCTTTGGATCCTTGGAGAAGTCATCAGTTAAGCAATGCCCAGTACACCTCTTCCATACCAAAGGAGCATGCAACTTTATAAGCAAATAATTTGGACCCTTGTTAGAACCAGCAGCCCAAGGTGAATCTTGCCCTGGATATCTCATGCTTTCTTTTTTGTTTTTTTGAGATTTCTTATTGGCGACTTTACTAAATCTGCTTTGCTTGGGAATTTTAGAATGTCCTCTATCCTTTATTTCTGTCTAAAATTTTTTCGATAATAAGAGCTATTTACTAATAGCACACACAAAGATTATAATTAGATATGTGGCTTTTTTTTAAATAATGTTATGATAGATTACAACCTTGTGAGATTTCAGTTGTACATTTTTGTTAGTCATGTTGTAGGTACACCACTTCCCCCTTTGTGCCCTCCCCCCACCCCCCCTTTTCCCTGGTAACCACCGATCAGATCTCCTTATCAATATACTAACTTCCACCTATGAGTGGAGTCATATCGAGTTCGTCTTTCTCTGACTGGCTTATTTCGCTTAACATAATACCCTCGAGGTCCATCCACGTTGCTGTGAATGGGCCAATTTTGTCTTTTTTTATGGCTGAGTAGTATTCCATTGTGTATATATACCACATCTTCTTTATCCAATCATCAGTTTCTGGGCATGTAGGCTGGTTCCACGTCTTGGCTATTGTAAATAATGCTGCGATGAACATAGGGGTGCAACGGACTCTTGAGATTTCTGATTTCAGGTTCTTAGGATAGATACCCAGTAATGGGATGGCTGGGTCATAGGGTATTTCTATTTTTAACTTTTTGAGAAATCTCCATACTGTTTTCCATAGTGGCTGTACCAGTTTGCATTCCCACCAACAGTGTATGAGGGTTCCTTTTTCTCCACAACCTCTCCAACATTTGTCGTTCTTGGTTTTGGATGTTTTTGCCAATCTAACGGGGGTAAGGTGATATCTTAGTGTAGTTTTGATTTGCATTTCCCTGATGATTAGTGATGATGAACATCTTTTCATGTGTCTATTGGCCAATTCATATCTTCTTTTGAGAAATGTCTGTTCATGTCCTCTGCCCATTTTTTGATCGGGTTGTTTGTTTTTTTTGTTGTTAAGCAGTGTGAGTTCTTTGTACATTATGGAGATTAACCCTTTGTCGGATAAGTGGCTTGTAAATATTTTTTCCCAATTAGTGAGCTGTTTTTTGTTTCAATCCTGTTTTCCCTTGCCTTGAAGAAGCTCTTTAGTCTGATGAAGTCCCATTTGTTTATTCTTTCTATTGTTTCCCTCAACTGAGGAGTTATAGTCCAAAAAGATTCTTTTGAAACTGATGTCAAAGAGTGTACTGCCTATATTCTCTTCCAAAAGACTTATTGTCTCAGACCTAATCTTTAGGTCTTTGATCCATTTTGAGTTTATTTTGGTGTGTGGTGAAAAAGAATGGTCAATTTTCAATCTTTTGCATGTGGCTGTCCAGTTTTCCCAGCACCATTTGTTGAAGAGACTTTCTTTTCTCCATTGTAGGCCCTCTGCTCCTTTGTCGAAGATTAGCTGTCCATAGATGTGTGGTTTTATCTCTGGGCTTTCAATTCTGTTCCATTGATCTGTGGACCTGTTTTTGTACCAGTACCATGCTGTTTTGATCACTGTAGCTTTGTAGTATGTTTTGAAATCAGGGATTGTGATTCCGCCGGCTTTGTTTTTCTTGCTCAGGATTGCTTTAGCAATTCGCGATCTTTTGTTGCCCCATATGAATTTTAGGATTGTTTGTTCAATTTCTGTGAAGACTGTTCTTGGGATTCTGATTGGGATAGCATTGAATCTGTAGATTGCTTTAGGTAGTATGGACATTTTAACTATGTTTATTCTTCCAATCCATGTGCATGGAATGTCTTTCCATCTCTTCATGTCATCGTCAATTTCTTTCAGGAAAGTCTTGTAGTTTTCATTGTATAGATCCTTCACTTCCTTGGTTAAGTTTATCCCAAGGTATTTTATTCTTTTCGTTGCGATTGTGAATGGGATTGAGTTCTTGAGTTCTTTTTCTGTTAGTTCATTGTTAGTGTATAGAAATGCTACTGATTTATGCACGTTAATTTTATACCCTGCTACTTTGCTGTAGTTGTTGATTATTTCTAATAGTTTTTCTATGGATTCTTCGGGGTTTTCTATATATAAGATCATGTCGTCTGCAAACAGCGAGAGTTTTACTTCTTCGTTACCTATTTGGATTCCTTTTATTTCTTTTTCCTGCCGAATTGCTCTGGCCAGCACCTCCAGTACTATGTTGAATAGGAGTGGTGAAAGTGGGCACCCTTGTCTTATTCCTGTCCTCAGAGGGATGGCTTTCAGTTTTTGTCCATTGAGTATGATGTTGGCTGTGGGTCTGTCATATATGGAGATATGTGGTTTTATTAATAATTTTTTGCTTGACTAGGGAAATTTGTCAGAATTAGGATGAGTAGGAGCAAAATACCATGAGTAATTTTTAAACACATGACACACCTTTAATGTAGATTTGTATATACAACGCTAGGCATTTTGATTCATTATACCATTTAACTCATTTATTCTTCACAATAACCCTAAAAGGTAGGAATCATTATTACCGACTTTACAGAAGAGAACACTGAAGTGCAGAGAGGTTAATTAACTTATCCAGCATCACCCAGTAAGTTGTAGAGCCAGGTATTATAGTGGCCAGCCCGGTGGTGCAGCTGTTAAGGGCACACGTTCTGCTTTGGCAGCCCAGGTTTCGCTGGTTCAGATCCCAGTTCCAGACATGGCACTGCTTGGCAAGCCATGGTGTGGCAGGCATCCCACATATAAAGTAGAGGCAGATGGGCACAGATGTTAGCTCAGGGCCAGTCTTCCTCAGCAAAAAGAGAGGATTGGCAGCAGGTTAGCTCAGGGCTAATCTTCCTCAAAAAAAAAAAAAAATCGGGTATTATGACTCTAGCACTCTCATATTTCAACTACAAAACTGTGTTTGTCAAATTTGAATAATATAAGGTCCTTTTCCAGGTAACGTTACTCATAGAATCTGGCCAACAGCTTAAATTATTTTCATTGTAACGTTACTTAAGTGTGTACGTAAGACTGTACATTTCTGTATTCGCCTGCTTGTATGGTCATAACAAAATACTACAGACTGAGTGGTTTAAACAACAGAAACTTATTTGATCACAATTCTGGAAGCTAGAAGTCCATGATCAATGTGCCAGCAAAGTTGGTTTCTGGTGAGGCCTCTCTCGCCGGCTTGTGGACTGCGGCCTCCTCCATGCGTCCCCACGGCCTCTCCTGCACGCGTGTGTGGAGAGTGAGGGAGAGCTGGAGAGTCTCCTCCTCTTCCTATAATACATCAGTCCTATTGGATCAGGGCCCCATCCTCATGACCTCATTTAACCTCAGTCATCTCCCTCAAGGCCCCCGTCTCCAAATACAGTCACATTAGGGGTTACAGCTTCCGCATATGAATTTGGTGGGGACACAATTCAGCCCCTAACAATTTCTTATGTTATAACCCTTATGCAACTATAAAAGAAAAACTAATTTACAAAATAAATGCAAACAACATTCCCAATCCAAGAAAACTAATTACAATAATTTAGTATGATTGATTTTTTTCCCCTAAAACTAAATTGCTGGTATTAGGTTTAACAGTAAAATGGAACCTCAAGTCCGGTTCTATTTTCACTCTATCTGCATTCTGACTTCAACAACCCTACTGCCTAAGATTCTTGCTCATGTAAGTATATCATACAAATGTTATTAGCAACCTCAAGACTTTGATCAAAAAGGCTCAGGCAGACACCACTGAACAGAAATCATAGGCAGAGTCACAGATCTATGTCTTTCCCTGTTCTCTTGGCATGCACAGGACATGTGCTTGGGCGGGACACACGTGGGTGCATTGGCACCCTGAGGCTGTGCTCCAGGAGAGGGAGGCAGCCCTCCCCACGGTTACTTTCCCTTTTAGGCATTCATGAGAGCTGCCTTGTGAGCAGGGAACAGCCTGGGCTTAGACGCCTACTGCTCAGGGGAGTTGCATGCTGGGAAAAACACTGAGAGCATCTTGTTAAAGCTTGAAAACAGATACAGCCCCTCCTGCTGAGGGGAGGGAGCACCTGATCCCAGCTGACTCACTGCCAACTCTGCCAGGGGTGTCAGAGCCCTGGCAGGAAACAGATCTCACACTCAAATCGGGTAACTGAGCAGAGTTTGAGAAAGGGACTATCTGCCAAGGAGTGAGTGGGGTTTAGGGAAATCAACAGGAATCTTGCAGTACCTGAACACTAGCCACTGTGAGCAGCTATTACCACTCCCATGCCTGAAGGGGCAAGGGGAGGCAGCTCTTACTGGGACCACCACACACAGAGGAGCGGCCTGGGAAAGGCTCTCCAATAAGAGTGGAAGGCTTTGTTAGAGGGGCCTGCCGACCCATGGTGGCCCAGCAGGGAGCGAGCCAGAGGAAAATACCTCACTCTCCACCACTTCCCAACCTCCTGTAGCTGCCTCCCGTTGGCTAAACCAAACCAGAAGCCAAAGGGCCAATGAGCCTCTGAGCACACAAAGAAGAGTGGAGAGTAGACCTGAGGGGCAAACAGAAATACTTAGCATACCCGGCAATCTGGACAGAGCTCTGGACTTATTTTGTGACAATCCTATTCGTCTATCAGCCAACGGTTTGCTGGTTCATGATAATTAAGTCAAACAGGCAACCAAAACAATGCTAACAGTACAATACGGCAACACTCTCACATCGATTTGGTCTTTTAAAAACAAGTTTAGTATTTTGGCATTATTGAAATCTACTTTAAATGGATATCTAATCCAATTATTGCTGGAATTAGGATCTGAAGAGTATCTGAAGTTCATTTGCAATCTTGAAGATAATGAAAAAAATTTAGACTCTTACAGGAAAAGAGTAATAAGGGAAATAGATTATTCACTCCACTTTGAATGACAAATCTAGGTTGATTGTTACTGCTTCCATTTTGCCTTCAATGAAGTTTTATAAACACACGCGAAGTCTATTTTCATAGTGCGTCATGACATCATTTGGCATTTGCTGTACGCAACAGCACTATTTGTGAACCAGGTCGGTCCCCATTCTTTTCTGACTAAACAATGACAAAGCAGCACATAATTCACCCCAAACTGTTGTTTTCATATCAAATCAAACCCTTAATCTATTAAATAACCTTGCGAAAATGACTTTCAGTGGTTAACCATCTCTGAAAAAGGAGAGTTTTACTTTAGAGGCAGTAAGAGAATGTGATGATGGTTGTCATTTTGTCATTGGTGTCTGCCTGGTGCGAACACAATCGTAGACGTAGGCATTACAGTTACAGCTGGTTGTCTATATACTTAGATTAATTTTCATCACATAATCTAAAAGAAAGCTTGGAATGCAAAACTTGTCACAGACAACTCTCAAAATCCCAAGAATATGTCCAGCGATCTGTAAACGAGGATAAGGACTCTTGCGGTAGGTTCCTGACCACTATGGACATTTTGTACCTTAAAGGCACTCGGAACCCTGGGCTTGAGAAGACAGAGCGGAGCCAGCCTCCCAGGGAGCGCCGTCCAGGCTGCCTTACTGTCCCTCTGCCTGCTTCGGCACCCACACTGCCTCGCTCTGGAAACCAAACGGGTGTTTGACTGACAGTAGAGGGCTCAAGGCTCTCGTTGTCTCCCTCTTTGCTGGGCTGAAGTGTGAGGAGCCCCAGAGACTCAGTCCCTCATCTATCCCCTCTTCAAACATATTTACTGAGCATGGACTGGGGACAGGCCCTGCTCTGTGAGCTGGGATAGCATGACAAACCATGGTAATAACGAATATGCACAAATCTTATCTAATCCAGGGCAAAATAATGTTCCCAGGAGATGAAAGGAAGAATTCTTTCTAGACTAAAATAGATAATTCACCTCCTGATACTTAAGGTATCCAGAGTGGGTAAAGACCAAAGGAGGAAAGCCATATGTAACACTGCCTGGCAGGCCTGCAGTGTGTGCCCAGCCCAGAGCCACCGGCCCTGTGAAGAGTTGTAGGAGGAGGGCAGGGCCCGCCTGCAAAGGAGAAGGAAGGTGTCACAAAAGGCAGCAAACCATCTCCTCTGCCCTAGTTGCCTATTTCTGCACCACAAGCAATAAAACCTGAAAGCAACCTAGGAGTTGATAAAAGACAGGGAGCGGCTGGTCTGCCCGGGGTAGGTAAGGACAGCAGAGGCGAAGGGAGCAGGACCCACCCGCGTCCACCTTCCCTACTGGGCCACGGCCTGAATCTCACCCACAATACACCAGGTCAAGGTCATTTTGTCCCGAAGAACAATAATAAAGCAAAATTTTCTCCACTGACTTTTGGAAAGTAGGACACAACTGCCCTTTTAAATTCAGTATAGTCATAATGTCTTTAGGATCTGGAAATGAGAAAGTCTTCAGATTATATATTGTGAGAATATGTGAAATAAAACTTACATCAACTTAAAAGTTAAAGCACACCTGTTAGAATGGCTATTATCAAAAAGACAAGAGATAACGAGCGTTGGCGAGGATGTGGAAAAGAGGGACCCCTTGTGCACTGTCAGTGAGAATGTAAATTGGTGCAGCCACTATGGAAGACAGTACATAGGATCCATAAAAATTAAAAATAGAATTACTATGTGATCCAGCAATTCCACTTCTGAGTATGTATGTGAAGAAAACAAAATGACTAATTCAAAAATGTATTTGCACTCCCATGCTCACTGCAGCAATATTTACAACAGCCAAGACCTGGAAACAACCTAAGTGTTCATTGATGGAAGAATAGATAAAGAAAATGAATATCATTCAGCCATTAAAAAAAACAATGAAATCATGCCATTTGTGACAATATGGATGGACCTTGAGGGCATTATGCTAAGTGAAACAAGTCAGACAGAAAAAGATAAATACTGTACATATATATATATATATATATGTGTGTGTGTATACTAGAGAAACAGAAAGGAGAATGCAGGCAGAAGGAAGGGAGGGAGAGAAGTCTTCTTTGATAGGACAGATAGGGAGACAGAGAGTTGGGAGTTGCATTAGAGATGGTTTTTATTATTTTCCTTTCACTTCCTTCAAAATAACACCTTTAACAATAAAAAAAGTTAAAGGGGCCGACCTCGTGGCTGAGTGGTTAAGCTTGCGCGCTCTGCTTCGGCCCAGGGTTTCGCCGGTTCAGATCCGGGGCGTGGACATGGCACTGCTCGTCAGGCCACACTGAGGTGGTGTCCCACATGCCACAACTAGAGGACCCATAACTAAAGTATACAACTATGGGGGATTTGAGGAGAAAAAGCAAGAAAAAAAAAAAGAGGATTGGCAACAGTTGTTAGCTCAGGGGCCAATCTTTAAAAAAAAAAAAGGGGGGCCGGCCCCGTGGTCAAGTGGTTGAGTTCACTCTGCTTTGGCGGCACAGGGTTTCGCTGGTTCAAATCCTGGGCACAGACATGGCACCACTCATCAAGCCGTGCTGAAGCGGCATCCCACATGCCACAACTAGAAGGAGCCACAGCTAAAAATATACAACTATGTACCGGGGGGCTTTGGGGAGAAAAAGGAAAAGTAAAATCTTTAAAAAATAATAATAAAATTTTTTTTAAAGTTAAAGTTCCACCACCCACCTATCTGAGGTGACCAACATAACTAATCTATCTCAAAATCATTGCCTTCATGTCTAATCTTAGCTAAGTCATCCTGCTTCTCTTGGTTCAATCTAACCTCTTATAAAAATTAATTAAAAGTCTGAAAGTGGCAAATAACCAATAATAGAGAATTCCTTAGATAAATTATGGTGTAAACATATGGTGAATACTGTGTGGGGATTGTGATAGAATATTTAGCAGCATGTAAGATGTGATAACGAAGTGAAGAAAGCAAGTCACAAAGGCGTGTGTAAAATGTGATCCCAGAGTGTTCCAGCCACACTGGCTTGTTCCAGTTTTTCAAAGAACACCACCCCTCCACATGCGCTCATGCCTTTGCATACTCTGTTTCTTCTCCCTAAAATGCTCTCCCTCCGACCCCTTTGCCTGGCTAACTGCTTTTTATTTTTATCTCTCAGATCAAAGCCCAACTCCTTCTCGGCGCTTATTAAGGTTTATAATGATATGTTTTAGCAGTAGTTTTCTACTGCTATCTGTGCCCTAGTTTATAAAGTCCACAAGGACAGAGAGTTTGTCTGCTCTGTCCACCAATGCATCTCCAGAACCTAGAATATAACAGAAACTAAATATTTATTGAATGAACCAAAGTTAACTTGTGCATCCAGAAAAAAATATTATCTTAAAACCGTCTTATTACTGAGTTTTCCTATGTTTCTGAATTCATGAATGAAAGTCAAATATATCTAAAATTGATTAAATTCAAACGACAAAATTTTCCAGATGGATAGAGCAGATAGTTCATTGCAGATAGTTCATTGTAATTAGAGAACCTTGAAGTCTTGAAATGAAGGTCTTTCACAATGGAGTACAGATGTGGAAATGGCACCTACAGGAATCATCTAGCAATGGAATAGTCAGTAATGCAGGTCCTGTATCTGGCCAGTAGAATCCTAACATTTCAAAGTTCAAACTGCTTCATTTCACAACAAAACTGAAGCCCAGAGACACAGTGAGTCGCCCGAGATGGCACAGCAAAGCCAGCACTAGGGCCTTTGATCCAGTGCGCATTTCAGCTCAACATAAAGGAGCAGAATGACCCCCAGTTCCAGCTGCGGAATCAGGGGAAACACAGAAAAGGAATTAAAGAGGAAGGTAAAACGGTGAAAAGAGATTCTAGGTTCAGGAATGTCTGAAAACCTCCAGCGGACTGGTGTGCAAGAAGCCCGGAACGCCACAGGACAGGTCTCTAGCCTAACCACTTCTCTGCCTAAAGAATAACTTTCTAAAAAAAGAAATCTGCGTGAGTGTGTGTATGTGCTTCCTGACGTGGAATGGTCTAGGTGGCACCGTTGGAGCACCCAGTGCCTAGTACAATGCCTGGCACAATGCAGTTGCTCAAAACGTATTTGTCACATGAACGAACGAGCGACTGAATGAAAGAGTGGGCATGTCATCCTTGGACTCCTCTGATTCACCCACTTGCTTGCCAATGTGTGACAACAGCTCATCAAGGGTAGCACACTGGCAGGCTGCATGATGCTCCCCTGTGCCAAAAAGCTATCCACATCCTCATCCCTGGGACCTGTGAACGTTACCCTGTATGACAAAAAAAAAAAACGGATTTTGCAGATGTGATTAAGAAAAGGTTCTAGAGATGGGGAGATTATCCTGGATTAGCCGGGTGGCCTTTAAATGCAATCGTACGCATCCTTATGAGAGGGAGGCAGAGGGATGTTTGACACACAGACAGAAGATGAGAAGTCAATGTGACCCCAGGGGCAGATGGAGTGACACGGCCACAAACCCAGGAATGCAGCAGCCACTAGAAGCTGGACGAGGCCAAGAATGCCTTCTCCCCTAGAGCTTCTGGAGGGAGCACGGCCCTCCAGCACCCTGGTTTGGCCCAGTGATACTGATTTCAGGCTCCTGACCTCCAGAACTGTAAGAGAATAAAGTTTGGCTGTTCTAAGCCACCAAGTTTGTGGCAATTTGTTACGCAACCACAGGTACACATTTTGGTCCTGGGAAGTGAGGTTCTGCTGTAACAAATGCATAAAAATGTGGAAGTGGATTTGGAATTGGGGAACGGGTAGAAGCTGGAAGGATTTTTGACATGCATGCTAGAAAAAGCCAACATGGCTTAAAACAGACTGTTGGTAGAAATGGATGTCAAAGGTGCTGCTGGTGAGAGCTCAGGAGGAAATGAGGAAAATACTTCTAGACACTGGAGGAAAGGGGATCCTTGTTATGTAGTGGCAGAAAGTCTAGTTGAATTACGTCCTGTAGTTATATGGAAAGTAGAACATGTAAGCAATGAACCTGGCTATTTTGCTGAGATTTCCAAGCCAAGTATTGAATGTACAACCTGGTTTCTTCCTGTAGCTTAGAGAAAAGATTTGAGGAAAGAGATAAATTGAGAGAACTGTTAAGTAAAAAGGAACCTGGACTTGATGATTTGGGAAATTCTCAGCCAATCTTCCTTGTAAAAGACGCTAAAATTAGGAGACTCACAATTAGGAAAGCACGCTCCGAAGAGAACCCCAAGGGTGTAGACAGTGGAAACTCATTCGCGAGTGCCTTGAGAGGGTGGGACGGTCGGAGTATCCCTTCACACAGAGGTTCCTTGAAGAGACAGCGACTGGAGCCCCACCATCCTCTCGACAGAAGCCAGGAATGGAGATGAGACATCGGAAAAGGTCTGTGGAGGAGCCCCTTGTCTAATGGCGTGCTCCCCTTGACAGACATGCAAGACTCACAAGGATTTGAGATGGTTAAATAAGCAGAAACACTGCCAGTTGGGACCAAAAGGGACAGAAACAGGACAAAATGAAAGGCGGCCAATAGACTCCCAAAATTCTACAGGCAGGACACAGGATGAGAATTTCTGTTTTGGTAAACCCACCCAGATGGGGATAAAATGTTGCAGCAGCCACTCACACACTTGTTGCTGAACAAGACATTTTTGTTTTTCGATTAAATTAAGTCGTAATTAACATTAATTACATCAAAATTAAATGTTGAACAGGGAACATTCTTCATAACACATGTATCAGGCATAGAGATTACTTATGAAACAAACACCCACGTGCCCACCAACCTGTTTAAGAAATAGAATTACCTTCGAGTCCCCACGTGTCCGAGAGCATAGTCCCCTTTGTCCCCTGGAGGGAACTGCCATCTTGAATTTTGTGTTTACCTGTCTCTTTATTCTTTTAGATATGAATGTATCTCTGTGTTTAATTTTTTATTTTGCATGGTTTTAAATTATATAGAGGAAATCCTACTATAAGTTTTGTTCTGTGACTTTATTTGCTTAACATTGAGCTGTCTCCTGCAGCTGTCATTCATTCACACCAGCTGCTGCAGAACGTGATCCTGTGAAGACACACTCCAGCTTATGTGCCAGCCCTTCAAGCAGCGGACATGGCAGCTGCTTCCAGCTTTCGGCTCCCCTGAGCCATATGTCCTGCTATGCACAGCCCTGCACCCGCCTCTTGTAAGTGGATGGAGGGGTTCCACCAGGGCGCACGCTCACGGTGGAAGGGCTGGGTCATGGCTATGAGGATCCTCACCCTTACTAGCTGTACTGTTCTCCAAAATGCTGGTACAAAAGCTTAAATTCAACCTCAAGTAGCCAGTTTCTTCCTTTTTTAACCTCCCAGCACGTATTGCCTCTATAATTTGACATATAATCATATTTGCCTTTAATCTCTCATATAAAGTTACTGCATAATTAACTTTTGGATTCTTGGTCATCTTTACCTATGATAGCGTCTCAGAACTGGATACACATTCTATCTGGGAAGAGGCTACATGCTCTTCTTGGTAGAGGTCAAAGAGCACAGGGATTAAGTGAATAACTCTGGAGCCAAAATGTCTGGGTTCAAAACCCAGCTCTGCGACTTACCAGCTGTGTGACCTTGAGCTGGTTACGTAACCTCTCTGTGCCTCAGTTACCCCCAATGCAAACTGAAGAAAACAATAGCACTCACTTCAAAGGGTTATTGTGAGGATTAAATAAATCACAATAGTGTCAAGCACAGTAAGCATTATCTTGTGCTTATTATTATCTTGGTGGTTGTGGTTGTTATTATGAATTATGTCACAGCTCTCCATAAGAACAAGCATATGCAAAAAGTCATTTCAGCAGATAACATTGTCTTGCATTTAATAGAAGTGATCAGATGCAAATACCCACATTTTCAAGCCAGCAAATCTAAGTCTTTCTGTGCGTACACTCTCCCGCCATTTGACAGTGGGTCCTCCCACCACAGTAGATTCCTCCGTGGAGCTCTGGATTCCATCCCATTTCACCCTGACTGCCCAGCAACCACCCATCGTCCGCCCTCCCCCTTGATCATTCTCATCACACACAGACCTCCCTGGAATCTTCCATCTCAAAATACAAACTGCCTCGGCTTCACGTTTCCCCTCAAGCCGCCTTCCCTTGTCTTCAAACTAACTCATAAAAAGAATTAACTGAAAACAACATGTTTGTAATTGCTCTCTGCAATCTCTTCTCCCATTCTGCCCCACCTACTGGGATGGGTCTTGTCAAGGTCGCTGCCGTGCTGCGAAATCATACGGTCACTTTGCCGTCCTCTCTTAATGGAATTGTGGGCAACACGTGACACACTTGACCATTTGCTTCTCGAAACGCTCTCCTCGGCTTCCCTCACACCCTACCCCACTGTTGTCCTCCCACCTCACTGACTGTCCTCTTGCCAAGGCTGAGTCTGTTCTCTCGTGTCCCTACACCACCTTGTCCAGTCTCGCGGCTTCCCAATCCTTGAAAACACTGATGAGTTCCAGTTATATCTCCAGCCCAGACTTCTCCACGGAGCTCCAGACTTCCATATCGACTGTTGGTCCGACACGACCTGGATGTCTAGTAACAACAATGATGAGAGCTAAGTAATATCACACGGGCTTTCTTTTCTCAGACATGCCAAACTCGTTCCCGCCTCAGAGCCTTCACATTTGCTGTTCCCTCTGCCGAGAACACCCTGCGCAGACATCTTTGCGTTCCTGACTCTTCCTACTCATTTGGGTCTTCACTCAATCGTCACCTTCTCAGAGAGGCCCTCTCTGACCACTCCATCCAAATTAGCCCCCAACACTCACCCAGTTCTCCACATCACAGTGCCCTGTTCTGTTTTTTGTTTTTTTTTGCTGAGGAAGATTAGCTCTGAGCTAACATCTGCGCCAGTCTTCCCCCACTTCATATGTGGATTGCTGCCACAGCATGGCTGACGAGTGGTGTAGGTCTGTGCCCAGGATCCAACCCGTAAACTCGGGCCACCGAAGTGCAGTGTGCCGAACTTAACCACTACGCCATGGGGCTGGCCCCTCTTGAGTGTTTTTATAGCACTTACCACCATTAGAAATCCTCCTGTTCCTTATTTGTTTACTGGTTTATTTTATGTCCCTTCTCCTTGCATCTACCTCTCCTCCCTCCAGGAGTGTAAGTGCTTTGAAAGAGCAAACGTGCTAAAAGACAGCACCAGAAAAAAAGCCTTCACTTTCTATAGACAGAAGGAAGACACATTTTGCAGGTGACATGTTTATCGAATTGCTTGGGAACATGAAACAATAGCACCTACTATGTGCCCGGCATTCAACGATGCCAGGGATAGAGTGGTGAATAGGACACACCAAGGGTATCCTGGAACGTCAGGCACACAATCGGGGGTTAATAAACAGTTGCTGAATCTACTAAATGACTCATTTTAGTACAAAGAAATTGTATCTCTGATTATGAATGGAAGACACCAGAAACATTCTTAACAAATGTCTGCTATATTATTAACTTCTGAGGAAAAATACATGAACGATTATAATGGGTACGGATGTAGAAGTACTAAAGGTATTCAACAAACCAGGAAATTCAGAGAGCACAGATATTTATATACCTGTGCACAGCATCACTTGCAACCCAGCAAGCTACTGTTTCATGTTCCCAAACATTCTGTAAAGGCTGTGTTTGTGTCTGAATTCCTAATTTAGCTACAAGTTGTAAAAGTCCTACATACTCAGACAGCTTGCTTTGGCTTTTTTTACATCAGTAGAAGTGGCTTAAGAGCAAAAATCGCATTCCAGTTACTCACATATAATTTCTCGATGCTGACAGCCCTAGGATAAAAATAGCCATTTGGAAGTAAATTCCTATCAAGGAGGCAAAGGAAATATGAATAGGACAGGATCTCTCCTGGCAAGTTCAGAATCAAAACTTAGTTCTTCAGATGTGAACTGAACATGGGAATCAGTTTCGCATAACATCTCCAATTCATTATATAATAAAATTGATAATGGTTTTATAGACTTTGTGTAAATATATCTTCAACGTCTAACGGATTTCTCTTAAAAGGACAGATTTTTATTAATTTTTATCTCTGAAAACTGTATTTACTGAGCTGCCCACTTTTTTCTCTGATTTCATTAATTCCTTTTCCCCATGATCCTCCCCACTCCCACTCTAGGTTGGATTAACAAATACATTTGGAAAATCAGAAACATAGGCAAAGATCTTTTTATTTGCGGTTAGGCTTACATAGTTCCAAAAAGTAAACATAATTAATAAACAACCAAAAGTACCAGAGGAGGTGCTCCGGTGTCAGCAGAAGGCACTGATCATAACACAGGGAAAGCTTAACGTGGATCTTCACGTTCAGAGGCCAGTTGGGCCCTGTCTGATGAATACACTGTTTTCTGAGTGTGACAGTTGGCAGGCAGGAGTAGGAAGACTCTTCTCCCTGGCGTCAGGCAGCCAGAACCTCCAGGAGTCTCATTTCAGATGACACAACGGTGACCATGATGGTAGCATGACAATAATTCCAGCTATGACAACAATGCTGATGTCATCACCAACACCTGGACGGGATCTATAAACCCTTAGGGTGCCTCTCACCCAGCCGACTGTTCCTGATCCATTCCTTGGGTGGGCCACAAAATTCACTTTCACAAAAATGAACCCAACACATTCAGTTACCACTGAACCACAACAGTCCTGGGATCTGCTAACTTGGGAAACGGTGAATAATATTGCATCATTTTGGAAATGAGTCAAATCTAAGCTACAAGAAACATAGATTGTTTAAAAAACATACACATGGGTACTTTTGGTGGTATGGCTTTAAAACTCTGTGCTTGCCTATAAAAGCATTACAAGCAAAGTTAATGAATAGCAATTTTTATTAAAAAAAAAAAAGAGGAAAGTATTTTACTGTACCAAAACTAGTTTAAGATATATCAAAATCAAATTTTATGCAAATACCTTTAGAAAACTGAATTATATAATTAAAACATTAAAATACAGAGTACTTTGTACAAATTAATACTGTGTTAAATTACTATATATTAAACATATGATTTGAAAATTAGAGCTGTTTCAGAATACTAGGTTCAAATTTCATTCTTTAAGAACCCAGGGAAATTGTCAGATCACCATGCTGTCCTTCCACTAGGGTTTCAGGGTACCCCAGGGGGTCTATTTTGAGTCAGAGAGTCGTTAAGTAACAACCAAGAAAAATAAGAGTAAAACATCAGGGACAAATTAACTTAATTCACTTCCTGAGACTTACACAGAGCTCACTGACTTGAATAAAACACAACACTGTTTTTAAATATTGAGGACACTATTTTCTGGCAGCATCCAGTACACTTCCATGTTACAAGTAGGTCATAAAGATAGGGCTTCAGGGAGAAACAGAACACAGATGAATCTAAAGGAATTATTCTTTTGATGAGGCACAAACAGGAAAACAGATAAAACATACTTCTGATTATAGATTACAGGGGATGTCACCGCCAGAGTTTTATGATGTTTTTTGAATGACCCTTAATATAGCATTATTCCTACCAAGTTACTAGGAAATAATTTTCATCACCAGCAATATGGTTAAAAAGTTTACACCATTGTAATTTCCATGTCAACAGGCTGTCCCTCTTCTTTATATATATACATAAAGAATGACAGTCACGTCTCTCCAGTCTCACGCCCAACTGAACCCTTCATTATAATGAAGAGAGAGACAGGAAGGAGGCTTCTCGTACCACTTGTTTTTCTGTGACAGAAATAAAGCTGCTGTATCACAGCTTGAAAAATACACAGTTATAACTGTGTGTTACAGTTACTGCATAATGCAAAAGCAAGTGATTTTTCCCAGAAAAAAAATCTGTTTCCCCATGACTTCTTTTCTCCCCCCCCCTTAAAAAATACTATATACATAATTTCCCCCTAACGTCAGGAAGCTTCCAATCCGACGTGGCACACGTAAGTAGTATGATGGCAGCACAGCAGGATGACGCCAGGGCGCACAAGCCACCATGCTTCACAGCTCCTCCTTAGAGCCCTTCTGTGTCTCCCGCTTGGCTTTGTCTTCCTCATGGGGCGCCAACCACGTGAAATACACCTTCACCGGATCGATGTTCCAGTGTTTGTGGAACGATATGGGAACTTGGTGAGAAAGGTAGGCCTGAGGGTAATCCACAGGCCGAGCCTGCAGGAGGAAGAACAGAGAATGATGCTCTCTCATTCACCGAAAACAGTTCTGCTTCTGAACGGCATTGGAATCTACGAAGCACTGCTTTCCTGAGATATTTCATATTAGTTACGGGAATCTAAAAACAAGAAGGAAGATCTCTTCCACTAAAATCTTCCCTCTAACTGCAGGCTGTTCACTTTTTCGTCTCCAATTACTTTAATATCCCAAATGCATCACTCCAAATGCAGGGCCTTTTGCTTCTACGTTCCACAGTCATGCCTCTGGGAGATGCCGCAACCACGGTAATCAACATAAAAAGCTTTCCTTGGTAAGTCATTTAAGTTACTATTATGACTTCTACAAAAAGGCAGAAAAATGGTTATTTCAAGGTCCCACTAAAGAAACTGTGGCCATGCATGGGTTGTGTGGGGCGGGGCACACTGGGCAAGGAGTGCTCGGGGTTCCGTTTGCCTGCCCACGGCTCTAACATGTAACTGGGTATAAGTCTTTCAGAGCAGGGAACACGGAGCTTGTAGGGAGAGGGGTAAAGTCACAAACACTCTTCCGACCCAAATATCTAGTCTGGTTCCACAAGCGTGAATGGAAATTTTGAGCAACGAGAAGCAGTTTGAAAGAGGGCCTAAAAAGTTTTTGCATCATCATCATTTCAAAATTCTCTAGAAGTTAAAAGATTAAATTTAAGCAGAATCAGATATAGCCTAGAATGACCAGATTGAAGAAGTAACCTACGGGGTATGGGAGGAAACTGAAACAGATAGTATTTGGTTTACTCCCAACAAAGCATCCGCTTTCTCCCAGTGCTCACCCTGTCTATAAATTACACGGCCCACCTGTGTTCTAGAGTAACGCACTGGGCTATCAACACTAAAACAGTCTCGGCTTTATTAAAACTAGATATAATACACTGTAAAAACAAGTCTTCTCTAGGATAAGATTTTGTTATGTCCTGCTTAAATTTTGATATGAACACAAACTTTTAAAAATGGTTTACAGAATACCTTCATTAAACTTTACCTCATTCGATCCTTGAAACAACCTTGCAAGATGGTCAGAGTATCATGATTCACCCCCAAGGTACAGATGAGGAAAGCAGAGCTCACAGAAGCTACCACTCTCCCCGGTAATATGAGCAGCAAATGTGGGCTCGGGAGAGAGCAGGAGCGAGACCAGCTCCCGGCCCAGCATCCTGCCAGCACACCTGCAGCTGGCGCTCAGTCCACAGGCGCGCGTGTCAACTGCACTCTGACCACGCTGGCCTCCTTTATCCAGTGGTGGCACAAATGTCCTGCTCAGACGAGTGTTTGAACAATAATATCTGTGAGGAAGACTTCACGCTAAGGTAGGGGGAGAGCCTTCATAATGGATATTTTATTGCCTTTTAAAAATTCCAAATGCTCATGGAGTTAAAAATCTAAGAAGGGAATTTTAAAGAGAAAAGACAGACAGAGACCAAAAATACATACTGGAATAAAGTCTAACTGAGCTGGGAAGGTATTGAGTATTAGCTGAGGGAATGTGTATATTATACGATGTTTATTTGCAAGGCCCTCAGAGAGTTTACTGGCAGGGAAGAAAATCTAGGAGAAACATCCTCTCAATTCAGGGCTCAGATAATTCCATGATGGTCCCAGAAGAAAGAAATGAAAGCAGAAGAAACAAATCTTTGCTTGTTGCTCACACTGGAAAATGAACTGCTGGACATACAAATATATCTAACGGGAAAACGATAAACCCCTAAGAGCTTCCCTCTGTTAATGCAGATTCCAGGAGGGACTAACTGCATCTCAGGAGCCGTGTATGCAAGTGAAGAGCTGGCTTGTTAAGGATTAGCATATGCTAATCACTTCTGATAAACAAGGTCATGGAAAAGAACAAGACAAAACCAGAAAAATGAACTGCATCCAAAGAGGCAGCCGTAACACCAAGAAGTCTACACCGCTTCTAATAGTCACATCTCTGTGCCCAAAATGCCAAAAGGAAATCCCAAACAGGCAGGTCAGGGGCAAGGAAGGAGGATGTAGGACCAGACGTGGAGCACAGTGGGACGCTGTGCACCCACCATGAAAAGAGAGACGGCTTAAACTGCATGAGAAAGACATAAAGTGGGCAAAAATAAAACCTTCTTACCTGTAAAGATTAGAGCACACTGCACAGTGCAACAAATGGAGATTAAAATGGTATTTCCTTAAACACTTTTTTACAGCTGTATTGAGGTATGAATTACATACCATAAAATTCATGCACAGCAATGATAGCTTGAAAATTTTTAGTAAATTTCCAGAGTTAGGCAACCACAAATCCAGTTTTAGAACACTACCATCATTCCCCCAAAATTCCCTTGCATGCATTTTCAGTCAATCCCCACCTCCAACAGCAGACCCAAGAAACCACTGATTTGCTTTTTCTGTATAGTATTGCGTTTTCTAGAAATTTCTTATCATGGAATCATACAGTATTTTGTGCCTGGCATCCTTCACTTGGTGGTGTTGCATCTATCAGTAGTCCATTCCTTTTTTTGCTGGGCAATATTGCAGTGTATGGACATACCACACAAACAACACGCATTTATTGTGACACAGCTTTCATAGGTCAGGAGTCTGGGCGCAACTTAACTGGGACCTCTGCTCCACAGTCCCTCACAAGGTTGCAATCAGGATGTCAGCCCAGGCTCTGTGGTCTCATCTGAAGGCTCAACTAGGAAAAGAATCACTTCCCAGCTCACTTGGCTGCCAGCAGTATTCAAGTCCTCGAGGGCTATTGGACTGAGGGACTCACCTCCTCGCCCCGACGGCAGCTTGCTTCATCAAAACAGGCAAGCCAAGAAGGCAACCGGGAGAGGCTGCGAGGACGGTGGAAGTCACATCCTCTGTAACCTAATTCCAGAAGAGACATCCCATCGCCTTTGCCATATGCTATTGACCCACACTCAAGAGGAGCGGCTTATACATGAGTGTGAATACCACCAGGAGGGACCACTGAGATCTGTCATAAATTGCCTACCACATGGATTTTACTTCTAAAAAACTGCCAAAATGTTTCCACAGTGACTGTATTTTACACTCCCACTAGCAATGTACGAGAGATCCAGTTTTTCCACACCCTCGTCAACACCTGGTATGGTCTGTCCTTTGGCTTATGGCCATTCTAGTAGATGTATAGCGGCACCTCACAGTTATTTTACATTGGCCTAATGACTAACAATGTTGAGCATCTTTCCATGTGCTTACAGCCATTCAGATATCTTCTTTACGGGAATGTCTGATCAAATATTTTGCCCTTTTTAAACTGAGCAGTTTGTT
Source organism: Equus caballus (assembly GCF_041296265.1). Taxonomy (NCBI): domain Eukaryota; kingdom Metazoa; phylum Chordata; class Mammalia; order Perissodactyla; family Equidae; genus Equus; species Equus caballus. The sequence goes on along the minus strand of NC_091700.1, from coordinate 27,921,660 downwards.
TTCTCATGAAGTTGTAAAAGATTGTTACATATTCTGGACACAAGTCCTCTACCAGACACATGATTTGCAAATATTTCTCCCAGTCTATGAGTTTCTTTTTTCATTTTATTAATGATATCTTTTGAAGAGCAAAGATTTTTAAATTGTTATGAAGTTTAATATATGAATTTTTCCTTTTATGGATCATGCTTTTGACGTCATAATAAATCTTTGCCTAAACTAAGGTCACAAAGAATTATCCCTGCTTTCTTCCAGCAGTTTATAGCTTTAGCTCTTATTTTTATACTGTGATCCATTTTGAGTTAATTGTTGTGTATGGTGTGAGGCGAGGTTCTAAGCTCACTTTTTGTACGTGGAGAGATATATTTACAATTGTTACAGCACCATTTGTTCCATCTTCCCACTGCACTACCTTGGCATCTTTGTCAAAAATCCATAAATAGGAGGGTTTATTTCTAAAATCTCTATCCTGTTCCATTGACATACATGTTTATCTTTATACTAATTTCACATTCTCTTGATTATCATAACTTTATAGCAAGTTTTCAAATCATGAAAGTGTAAGTCCTCCAATTTTGATCTCCCTTTAAGAAACTGTTTTGTACTTCTATATAAATTTTAGGATCAGCTTGTTAATTTTTATAAAGGAGGCTGCTATGATTTTAGTAAGGACTGCACTGAATCTATAGATCAATTTGGGGAGTGTGGAGAAATAAAATTTCTCTGAATTTCTGTGTTCCTGAGCCTTAACTTTCTAGAAACATCTCACATCCCACGAGAATTGGATCTGTAGTCATTTGTCCAGTTAACTGCTCTGAACCAAACCGAGAGTAAAACTTCCCCTAACTCTTGGAGAAGGCCAATGGTTACACCCCTAAACTAGGCCCCTAGGTTAAGCCCCAACGTGCCAGAAGACCTGAACACTATCGCCCTAGGGTTACAGTTACACTTCAAGGAGTTACGAGGTCTCTGGAGACCTAACTGGCAGACCCAAAGGGCTGGAGCAAAAATGGGAAAGGGACAGCTGCTTCCTTCACCTTTGTAAGCAGAGAAAACAATTTTTCCTTGTCCCTTGCTTATGGGGTCTCTGGCCACGTGTGTAGGACAACTGACCTGGCTCTCACCGTATTGCCCTAGAGGTAAAAACCAGGTCAAAGGGGCAAGGGGAGTCGGGGGTGGAGGCAAGATGTGCTTATTATTTACTGTGAGGTATTTACTTTAAAAGTCTGTCTCTGATCCAGAACACTTCATGTGGGCATTCAGGATAAAATTATTAAAGTTAACTTTAAATGAATTAATAAATTCATTTAAATTAATAAATTCATCTAAAATGAATATTAAAAAATCAACAGGGAAAACTGTTATCATAGCAATATTGAGCCTCCCAATCCGTAAATATGGTATACATCTCTTCATTTATTTAGATCTTAATTTCTCTTAGCAACATTTTATAGTGTCAGTGTAATTTCTTTCTAAGATTAATTCCTAAGTATTTTATTCATTCTGATGCTATTTTGAATGAAATTTTCTTCATTTCATTTTGAGATTTCTAGCTGCTAAAAAATACAGATTGCTTTTCTATATGATCTTGTAGCCTGCAATCTTGCTAAACTCGTCTATTAGTTCTAGTAGCTTCTTCCCTTGGTAGATTCTTAGGATTTTCTCCACACAAGATCATGTTGTCTGTGGATGAAGACCATTTTATTTCCTCCTCTCTAATCTGCATCCTCGTATTTCTTTTTTTGCCTTATTACACTGGCTAGAACCTGAGTGCAATGTGGAATAAAAGTGGGGAGACTGGCCATGCCTGCTTTGTTTCCAATCTTCTTATTTTGTAGATTCACTTTATCAGGGTGAGGAAGTTCTCTTCCATTTTGTTGAGAGTTGTTTTTCTATTTGTTTGGTTTTTATCATGAAGGGGGACTAGATTTTATCAAATACTTTCTCTGTGTCTATTGAGAGGATCGTGTGGTTTTTATTCATTATTCTACTCATATGTTACATAACCGATTTTGGATATTAAACTAACTTCACATTCCTGTGATAAATTCCACTTCGTCATGACATATAAGCCTTTTTATATATTGCTGGATTCAGTTTTCTAATATTTTGTTAAGGATTTTTGCATCTACATTCAAGAGGAATAGTGGCCTATAGTTTACTTTTATGATGTACCATTTTAATCCCTTAGTTAATTTTTTAGCTGTTTTTTGAGTGATCGTCTTAGTGCTTCCTGTAGGGATAACAACATGCATCTTTGACATATTTGGTAAATCCTGGCCTCATAAAATGAATTGGGAAGTATTCTCGCTCCTCTAATCCAATTTCACCAATGTAGATAGGTTTAAGTACATTTTCTATGGCTTTTTTGAGACAGTTTTGCTAATGAGTGTGATTCTAGAAATTTCTCCATTTCACTCAATTTTTTTAACTTGTTGGCATGATTTTGGTAGGGTTTGTAATGATGTCCCTTTCTTCATTCCTAATTTTGGCAATTTGTATCTTCTCTCTTTTTCTCATGGTCAATCTAACTCAACGTTTACCAAATTGGTTTATCTTTCTAAAAGAACAAATTTTCGGCTTAACTTATTTTCTCAGCTGTTTTTCTGTTTTCTACATTGATTTGTGCTCTAACTTTTAATATTTCTTTTATTCCACTAAGTTCAGGTTTTAGTTGATATTATTCTTTTGCTTCTCAATGTATATGCTTAGATTAATGATTTACTATGTTTATTCCTTCCTAGTATGTGTTTAAAACTATAAATTTCTAATTACTATATAACTACACTCAAAATTTTTGATATGTTGTATTTTCATTTTCATTCCATTCAAGATATCTTCTAATTTTCCTAATGATTTCTTTTTTGACCCACGGGTTATTTAAAACTATGTTGTTTTATTTCCAAATATTTGGGGATTCCTTCAATACTTTTTCTGTTGATTTCTAATTTCATTCCATTGCTGCAAGATTTTGTATATTTTCAATCCTTTTAAATTTGTTGAGACTTGTTTTACAGCCTAGCATATGGTCTATCCTGTAGAATGTTTCATGTACACTTGAAAAGAATGTGCATTCTGCTGTCAGATGAAATGTTCTATACATGTCAGTCAGGTCAAGTAGTTAATATTTGTCTATTTCTCTTTTCAGTTCTGTCCATTTATGTTTCATCTATTTTGAATATCTGTTGTTGGGTATATACACACACTTATAATTTTTATGTCTTCTTGATGTATTGATCTTTTGTCATGAACTGTCCCTCTTTCTTCTCTAGCAATATTTCTGTTCTTAAAATCTATTGTGTTTAATATTAATATAGCCACTCAAGCTCTCTTATGATTAACTGTTTGCTTGGCATATCCTTTCTCATCCTTTCACATTCAACCTATTTGTGTCTATAAATCTAAAGTGTACTTGACTCTGATAGAGAAAATATAGTCAAATCCTGTTTTTTATACAGTTTGATAGTCTCTGCCTTTTGACTAGGGTGTTTAATCCATTTATATTTAATGTAATAATGGATATAGTTATATTTTCATCAGCCATTTTACCATTTGTTTTCTATGTCTCCTGTGTTTTTTGTCCCTCTGATTCTCCTTTATTGACATTTTTTCTTGTTAAACAAAATCTTTTAGTGCACATTTAAATCCTTTATTGATATTTTAAGCTTTATTTTTAAAGTTATTTTCTTGGAGATTGCTCTAAGAATCAATGTGCATCTTTAACTTAGATTAATACTGACTTAATTCCAATAAAATCAACTTTGCTATAATATAGCTCCATTTCCTTCCCCTGCCTTTGTGCTATTGTCATCATATATATTACATTTATCTATGTCATAAACCCAACAATATAGGGTTATAATTACTGTTTTAAACAATCTTGTATTTGTTAAAGAAATTGAGAAAAATATACATATATGGTTATGTGTGTTTATATACACCCATTTTTTCTTCACTTAATTATATATATATGCACATATATACAGATATGTATATATACACACAAACACATACATAGTCTTTTATATTTTCCCTCATATTAACCTTTTCCGGTATTCTTCATTCCTTCCTATATATTCCAATTACCATGTGGTGTCATTTCCTTTCAGTCTGAAGGATCCCCTTTAGTTTTTCTTGTAGGAAAGGTCTACTAGAAAATAATTCTCTCACTTTTTGTTTATCTGGGAATGTCTTTATTTCACTTCTGTTTTGAAAGGATAGTTTTACTGGATAAAGAATCATTGGTTGATTAGTTTCTGTTTTTCTTCCTGCCTTCAGCCTTCTATTATTTCTAAGGGAAATCAGCCAATAATCATTTTTTTGTTTTCCTTTTCATTAGGTTATTGTTGTTTTTAAGACTTTTCACTTCTTCATTGTTTTTCAACCATGTGACTATAACATGTCTACATGTGATTCTTTTCATGATTATCCTACTTGAGCTTTGTTGAGCTTCTTGGATCTACAGATTAATGTTTTTCATTGCATTTGGGAAGTTTTAACCCTTATTCAAAAAATTTTTGTCTAATTCTCTCTCCCTTCTCTTTCTAGGACTCCCATTAAATGTATGTTGGCACACTTTATGTTCTACCCCATGTCTCTGAGGAGGCTCTGTTCATTGTTCTTCAGTCTTTTTTTCTCTCTATTGTTTGGACCTGGTAACTTCTATTGATCTGATTTCAAATTCACTGATTGTTTCTTTTCCCATCTCAAATCTACTATTAAGTGCATCTAGCTAATTTCTCATTTCAGTTATTGAGTTTTACAACTATAGAATTTTCATTTGGTTCTTTATCATAGTTTCTATTTTTATATTAAGATTTGTTATTTGTTGAGTCATTGTCATCATATTTTCCTTCAATTCTATGAACACAGTTTCCTTTAATTCTGTGACTAGAGTTTTATTAGCTGCTTTGAAGTCTTTATCTATGAACTCCAACATCTGGTTCCACTCAGAGTCAGTTTCTAATGACTACATTTTTCCCTGAAGACATCTCTTTGCTTTTCTCACAATAATTCATTGGAAACTGGTTATTTTAGATAACGTATTATAGCAATTCACAAATCTTTTTATTTTTATTACTTTTTTTTTTTTAAGTAACTTGCATGGACTTACACTGTGGAATCTTTTTCCCTGCAGTGTGTGGCTGCTATCTCCTCTCAAGTTTTAGTTCTCATTTTTATTTTTTAGCTTGGCTTGCTAGAAGTCACCCCTGTGCCGAAATAGCTTAGCGGTCAACTTATGAAGTAGGCAAGGTTGTGCTCAAACACCTCGAGCCCACCAGGCTTCCATTTTTGTGTGGGTTGGAAAATACACTCAAAGCTTCAGTGGGTTTTCAAGTACGCCTTGGCGCATGACTGTCCCATGTGCATTCACATAGTTTCCCAGTGGAGAGCTTTCCTAGCCCTACTACTGCTTTCTTATTTCCAGGGTATTAGGTATTCAATTTCTGGCTAATTTACCCTTCACTGTATCTGAGACAGCAATCTCAGACCAGCAAAGGTGCAGGTTTTTCTTGTTTATTTCCTACCACGTTCGACAATTTTAGCTGACATTATCTGTGAGTTTTTCTCTCCCTCTCCGCATATCAAGTCCACCCCCTCAGACAGCAAGGCTGTTGTTTTTTCCAGCCAGGCCCATACTGTTGAAACAGCTGCTGCTCTCTCCACCCAAGCTGGGGTGGAAGAGGGCCAGGTGTGGGGAGCTTCAGGCAGAAAAGCCTCAGAAGGCCTCAGACTCTGTGGTTCTTACCCAAAATTGTAGCAGCTTTTCAGGAATAAATGCTTCTCAACGCTTTGGGTTGATTTCCAGAATTCTGAAATGGTTATTTTGACAGTTTTGTGCAGAAGATTCACTGGCCATTGCACACTGCCATACCCTTAGTGCCATATAATTTTGGAAGAACAGAAAGCCACATGTTCTAGATACTTTGTTACAAAGGGATATACTAGACATTCCTTGAAGCCCCCTCTTACACCTATGATTTCACAATAAGCTTCCCTGGCTAAAAAGAGACGGAAAGCGGTCCAGGCACCTCTGTATCTGAGACTGTTTCCAAATGCCCACTCTATCTCAAACTCATCAGGAATCTTAGATTTTATCTCTTTGCCTCATATCTCTTTCTCAACGTGAACAAATATACTGTTTGGATCAGTGTTCAAACATTACAAATGGAAAGTACTGTCCAAATCATAGCAAACTCTCTAAAAGAGGCTTAAGAATTGGAAGATACAGCAGTATCTGTTGGGGAGGATAGGTTTTAAGCCTATTTTACAATTTTGGAAAGGTTTAAAATTTATTACATGAATTAGAGAAATCAAGAGTTTTCAAGTGTGGGTAACAATTTTTTTTAATTATCTTCAAGGACTTATGTTTAAAGATTATTTTCCTTCTTTCTTTTCACCTTATCATTTTATTTACTAACGTATTCTTCCCTAAGTAAAAAAGGCTGCTATAAAAATCTAAGACTATCATATTAACCAAGATAAATTATTTCCTTTATACACCAATGTTTTAACTACCCTTACTTTTCTGAGCAAAACATGAAATACAGCAAGAGAGAGAGAGAGAGAGACAAAGAATAACTTGCTTTTCTAAATCATCATAACACAACACATAGGCTTAAAATGGGCAAGCCCTTTTCAAGGTTTTAAAGGATGGATAAGTACCTTCTGACTGGTACCAGAAAGGAAGTTTCTCATATATTTCTTACTATTAAACGTCCATTTTATCCTCCCTTGTGGTCCTCAAGAATGTAGAAATGAGTCCTGCCTTTCTTTTCTTGAGGAAAATTAGCCCTGAGCTGACATCCATGCCCAGCTTCCTCTTCTTTAAATGTGGGATGCCTGCCACACCATGGCTTGATAAGCAGTGCACAGGTCCACACCCAGGATCCAAACTGGCAAACCCCAGGCTGCTGAAGCGGAGCATGCAAACTTAACTGCTGCACCACCAGGCTGGCCCTCAGTTCTGCCTTTCTTGATAATGCAAACACTTTCTTTGCCTTGTTCAAGTTATTTTCTATGGTGCTATTCCTGTCATGCTCAATTTTTTATATTGCTGTGACAGCATTTGCTACTGTTTAGTAAATAAGGCATGAAGACTGTATTTTCAATATAAGGGAGGGCACCTAAAATACACATGCGTTCATACATTTCAAATTTCAAAATGCTTTGAATTTCTTGAAGGAGAGCGTTAAAATGGGTGTGGGCTAAGGTTATTTTTAGTGCAAGTATATCTGCTATTCTTCTGATAATATCAAGAACATTCACTGACCTGATTCTTAAGAAACTACTAAAAATAATGCAGAAGGATTCCCTTCTCCAATCCCTAACTACAGTACGATGATGCTATTAGCACCAACCACCCCTGGTAAACATCACCTCATCTTTCTTCATATAATTCCCAGAATATATGCTTACTGAGACTATATTAAAATTTAATAAAGTTTAGCCACTCAGTTTAATAGCAACCAAAGGGGAGAAAGTCCAATAAAAAGGCAGCCAATGGACAGCATAAAAACTGAGGACAGAGGCCAGCCCAGCGGCGTAGTGGTTAAGTTCACGCACTCTGCTTTGGTGGCCTCGGATTAGTGGGTTTGGATCCCAGGCATGGACCTGCTCACTGCTCATCAAGCCATGCTGTGGCGGTGTCCCACATATAAAGTAGAGGAAGATGGGCACAGATGTTAGCTCAGGGTCAGTCTTCATCACCAAAAACAAACAAACAAACAAAACTGAGGACAGTGCAGAATTACATACATTTAGTGGCCAGCAGGACCGTACTAGGTCAATTCTGTATATTTCTAGATAGCACCTCATAATTTTTAAATACCATCAATTTTTTAACTCAAAAGAAAGAAGAAAAGAAGCTTTTTCCTGGTTCTAAATGCAAGGACACTGGTCAAACACCATTTTGTTTTCTAAATGTTTCTCCCTTCCACCTTCATGCTGTAGACGGCACAGCATCAACCCTCTGGACAAAGAAGTCTATAAGGATGCCCCCCAGGAGCCTGTCCACATAGTTCTTAAGATTGTTTCCAGAAGAACATGTGAAGAGAAAGAAGTAGGATCCTTAAGTGAGAAGAAAACGCCCCTGTCTCCTTCTGAGGCAGGAATGAAAACATTTTCCTCACCTGATGGAAGAGAGGGCTGTGTGTCACGGGGATTCCCAGGCCACTGAAGCACATGCCCAGGACCATGTCATCGGGAGCATCATTGCTGTAGCAGCGACACTTACTGGCAAGAAGTCTCCTGATTGCTTCTCTGCTGAAGACCATTCTAGTGGGAAGCCAGAGCAGACAGAAAGGGATTAGAACAGCTCCCTGAGACCACAAATCAGAAGAAAGAAATACAGTTCAGAGGCCAGCTTTCCGATAAAGATAAAAGACACTGACATCAGCAGGATTTTGTATTTAACAGTTATTCCGGAGAAAACATTTTTGTGCTTTCTATGAAAAGAAAATCACTTTGAAGAGAGATTTACCTATTTAATAGGCTATTTTATTTCTTTACACATCTCTTGCAAACTAATACTATGCAATGTTCTTTTTCTAATGTCATTGGAAAATTAGAACAATTCTTTAGTTTCAACACTCTCAGTGAAATCAATAACAAAATCTGCCAGCATTCCCAGCAGGTAGATGGGCCCAGAAATACTAGGTACCCCACTCACACAGATGATGACCGACATGAGATCAAATCTAATTGAAGAAACCAGGCACTGTGCAAGTGATTCCAGTCTACAGAAGCTTCCTCAGGCTGATTTCGAGAAAGAGAAAGAACAAAACTGAGAGGGAGAAAGAGAGACTGACTTGCCTCTGATAGTGCAATGACACTACTTGGCCTGATATGCTGGGTACTCTCTGGTGGGACTCATGCTCATTCCTGCCTTTCTGTGCTCTCCTCAGCACTGAAGGAGGCTAGAAACTTTAAAACAATATTTTCCAGCCTTTGTTGCCGCTGAGTCCTGGCTTCATTCCGACAAAGAAGGGTATAATACTGGGGGAGGCTGTCTGCTTCTGGCTCTGGCAGTCTCTGTGGCAGAGGCAGATGACAGTGGGCAACTATAGGCTCCAGCAGAGCTGGCATGCGGCAGCAGAGCATTGGTGGAGGTCCCACAGCAGCAGCAGTGATCCAGTCCTGGGTCTGGCTCAGATGCCATGTTGGGACCCAACAGCAGCCTGCACAAATGGGCTCCAGTGAACAGCACATGCTTTGCTCCTCCAGCCTTAGGGGCAAGAGCAGCTTTCTACAGTCACTGAGCTCTGGCTCAGACCACCCGCTCCCTTTTATTCTTATGGCCCCTTGCAATACTTTTGTACCAAGTTCCTGCAATAAACTCTCCTCTTTTTAAAATATAGATTGGTTTCTGGTTTCCATTCTGGTCCTTAGGTTAGTAATGAATCTTCTTGTATCATGAATAACTCAATAGCTCATAGGGCTGAAGGGACTAATACGGTTCACAAGCTCATTCCCAGCCAGCAAAGACTTTCCTGAAGGCAAAACTATCTAATACGTATCCGTGTATTCCCAGAGCCAAACACAGGGCCCTGCACACAGAAGGCACTCAATCAAAGCTGGAAGCATCAAACAAGTGAGAAGGAAGCTGCCTTTGCAAAGATCTTCTTCCCGGGGGAGGAAGAGTCCTATGAATCAGTGGAAGAGGAAGGGAGAAAGGACAAATGGCTTGAACACAACTTGATTCAAGGACGTTGACGGCAGCTCAGCTGGGCTCGGTCCAGTGTAGTTTAACTAACACCAGTGACCAAGCACTGGCAACGCAACAAAGGGGAAGACACACTCCTGGTCCTTGTTAAGATGTCAGAGGACACGATGAAATGTGACAAGAGGAAAAAGAAGCTCCTCACGTAAGATGATACAAGGAAATACGACTGTACGAGAAGAAGAAAAAAAGTTCTTGTGAATGATACAAAAAGGAAAACCCCAAGTTTGAAAGCTCACATAAACTGCCTTTCTCTTAGGCCTCACACCTAAGTGGCTGAGTCAAACTCCTGCTCAACTACCTGACCTAGGAAAAGGGCCTATGAGAGGGGACATGTGTCAATGATACATAGACACTTCCCTCAAGTCATCTATCTGACGCTACACCAAGAAAAACTTCATAAGTATACTAATTGTATTCCAGTCAGAGCAGTCATCTTGCTCTCTTAAACCGTATTTAAATAAAAATGCTTTCATCTTCTCTTTTGCCAGCATGTAGTAGAACAAAAAAGAAAAGAAAGGCCTTTTATTTTGGCCATGCTCTGAAAAATTACTTTACAGGAAGATAAAATTTAAGTGTGAGATTGTTATCGGTAGTTTTTTTCTATTTTTGCCTACTCAGACAGAACAGTCTTACACTAATTATTCATATAAACTAAGTATATGTGGGCCTTTAATAAAACTTGTTTATCAGTATGCTGACGGTTCCTTTCAAAATAAAGTTGCCTCCAAAAACGGAAAATTACGAGACGCATCATAGCATCTCTGTCTGCCAACGTCTAAATATTAAAAAGATGTTGAGAGGCTATAAGACTAATAATTTGGCTTCCTTTAACATATAATATACTAATTTGAAAAATAAGAAAAACTGAAATGGGAGGCAGGGATGTGCCCAAGGGCATCCATGCAAATCGAGAACACATTCAGAAGACAAAGCGCATCCAAAACACGCCCGCCCCCTCCTGGCCTTCTAGCGGAGGAGCAGGTCATGCTGTCTCTTTGGGTAACAGTCCCCATGGCCCCTTCCAAGAAGGCTGCCAAAGAGACTAATGACATGCCGGTCACAGCTTCCTATCCAAACATATATATTTTCAAAAAAGAAAACAGTTATTGAACTAATTGTCTTCAAATACCTAAACTTTCAAGGAGTAAGGAACGACGTGAAAAACAGACACTTGGATTCAAATAGTGCCCAGGTCTCATTTTCCAAAAAATACAGAATACCTGCCCACCCGGGATGGGAGGCCACACTCCTGGCTCAGCTCTGGTAAGTGGGGCTTAAGAGGGTGATTTAGGGCAATGGTTTTCAAAAACTTACTGACTATAAACCACAGTGAGAAAACAAAAACACATTTCGTATTGCAACCATTTATGTGTTGTGTGTATGTATAAAACTGAAACAAAAATATCACATAACAGTATGTACCCTTACTACATGTGATGACACACTATGATACTTCTATGTTATTCTATTCCATTCTGTATTTCATTATTTTAAAATGATGGTTAGGACCCATTAATTGGTTTTACAAGCCACTGATTCATCCTGACTTGCTGTTTCAAAAAGCATGCTGATTCTTAAGCTGGATCATCAGGAAAGTCTACTGCAATGCTAGAGAAACTTTAACATTAGGATGCAGCTTTTATCAAAGGTTGACATAAGAGACAACGTCATGAGGAACGTTTCTGCATCTTTGTAAAAATGCTATTAAAGACAGAATATTACACTGGTCAGTGTTAATTATGCAAAGATCAACGCTCAGTGTTCACGCATTTGTTTACTCATTTACTCATTGTATCTTGTAAAAAATGCGTCCCTATGCTAGGAAGTAAGGACATAATGAAAATGATGCCTTCAAAACATTCATAATTTAGGTGGAAAATCAAATAGTAAATAGGCAATTAAATGATAATGGTTTGCACACTATGCTAAGAAAGTACATTAGAAAGGCATCAAACCCAGACTGCAGAGGCTAGACTAGGCCGAAGGCCCCCAGGAACACAAAAATGATGGCTGTATCGAGTGCAAAAGAACGAGGAGGATTAGCCAGGTGACAGAGGCGGAAAGTTGGGGTGAGAGAACAGTGCTATGTAGAGACCAGCAGATGCCATATCTTGGGAAAAGAGAAAAAAAACAGTGCCTCTGAGGAACTGAAATAAGTTCAGCATGAATTCTTGAAGATGAGGGTGCAGGTGGACGAGGCTAGAAAGACAGGACAGCATCTGCCAAGACCACGGAGGCCTGGGAAGCCTTGAAGAGGAATTGGGATTTTATTCTAAAGGTGATGGGAGGTTATAAGAGGATGCAAAAGACTTCCACTCCTGTGGTAAGACAAAAGAAAAATCAAAATAAAATAAAAATCCTATTGATCTATTGAACTGTTGAGGAGAGGTGGATGATATGAGGCCTAGATGAACTAATTTCCAGAAGATGAATCCACTATGGCAGCTTTGAGGGCAGAAAAGTGGAAGAAAAGGTCTGCTAGAGACTTTGGCCCCAAGACAGTGGCCTCGGGGGCTCCCAGGGCAGCTGCGGATCAGGCAAACTAGAAGAGATTAAAAGTGGGGCCTAATCCCTGATCTACCTGGCTTCTGCTGAAATCTGAAGGATTATCTCCTGGGCTTAGAAGTCAAAAGTAGGGAAGGGTTCACACTCTTGGGAAAAATAAAAGCAATAAGAAGTTAGTGAAGGCCTGTGAGCAGGGCAGTGACAGATCAGACATGCTTTTAGAGAGGCCTCCGACCACAGAGTGGATACGGCATAGAGTGGAGCAAGATGAGCAGCAAGGAGACCAGGAGGCTGGGGCAGGGACCCACACGAGAGATGCTGGTGACTTAGACTAGAACTGTGGAGGGGGACACAGAGAGCAGTATTAACGGAAGAAATATTTAAGAGACAAAACTGACATGACCTGGTGATTGAGTCGACTGCAGGACAGTGGGGAATGAGGAAGGAAAAGGGTGAGAGCTGATTCTCAGATTTCTGGGGTAGGAACTCACCTATGCTGCTATCTTCCCTGAGAGAGGACCAGCCAAAACAGGGGCTCAAGCCAGAGAGGATGCGGTCAGCATGGGAGGCGTTGAGTGTGATGTGTCTATACATCATCACAGCGGAGATGTCCTTTGGTAGGGGGATACGTGACTCAGGAGGTCAGGAGAGAGTTCTAGGCTGCGGATAGAGATTTGGGTGCACTCAGCATAAAGCCAGGGGGGTGGACAAGGTCACCCAGGGAGAAGACAGAGTGAGAAGAGAAGGGAGACGAGAAAAGATGCCTGGAAAACAAAGACATTTAAGGGATAGAAAAACAGAACTGAGAAGGCATGAGCAGAAAGGTAGGAATAAACAAGGATAGGATGGTGTTCTGGAAAGCAAGAGAAAGGAGTGTTTCCAGGAGTAAACAGTCGACTTTGTCAAAGGCTGCCAAGAGGTTAAATGAGAGAAAGATTGGGAGTGATGCATCTGATTTGGCTGCATGGAGATCACTGGAAACCTCAGCAAGGGAGTTCAGTGGAAGGCCAAGCGTGGAGGTCGGACGGAAGTGGGAGCTGAGAAGTGGAGATAGTGAGAGCGGTGAATTCTTAAGATGTTTTGAAGGGGAGAAGAGATGGTGTGGCGGCAGGAAAAGTTTTACTATGGGAAAATTGGAGGTGGTGGGAAATATCCAGTGGCAAGGCAGAGGCTGAACACAGAAGAGGTGAAAGGAGCCATCTTGGTGGTTTAGCTGCAGCTGCCAGGGTGTGGGAAGGCAGAGCAGTGGCACTTATGCAACATATCTGCCAATCCACACTAGCCCGTGAGCTCCAGGAGGTATGGAACTGTGGCTTTCACTTGCATTCCCAGGGCTAGCCTGGTGCCTGGCACTCACTATGCTTGTTGAATGAACGAACGACCAACTGGAACAATGAAAGGCAAGGCTGGTTAGGTAAGGTAAAGCGAGGTTTCAGAAGGACTCAAGTGCCTGTCTCAGAAACAACAGCTAAATCCTATAGGCAAGGAAGACAACAAGATAGTTGTCTTGCAGAAAGCACACAAAAAGTGACTTCTGTGTTAGAAGTATATATATAAACGCATACACAAACGACAAGGTCCCTTTCAAAAGTGGAAAGTTCTGGCTCAATGGTTGGCATGCCTTAATCCTTTATTGGGCCCAACACCTCAGCCAGAAAACTAACTGCATTACCCGTAAGGCTGCAAATAGCTTGAACCATTTTTTAATGAAGAGGTCAATATCCCTCAGTCCTGCCCTTTAGTGTCTTTTCAAAGGCCTAGCTGGCCCCCCATCTCTTGTTGCTAATGACCCCAGGTGAATGCACGCCACTGCTCAACAAAGAAGAGTACTCCTGCTCAGGCCTCTTCTCACTATGAAAGAGCCACTTCCATAACCATGCTGTATTCACCACTGAATTGGCTAGTACAAACCAGAACCAGAACACCTGGAATATGACTCTCGACGTCCTCCAGCAGGAGCTGCTCTGACCTAGGAGATTGCAAACTAAGAATATAAAGTCCCAGCCCTTCAGAAATTTACCATCCAGCGCCTAAAATGTTGCCCGGCACACAATGGACATTAAACAAACACCTGTTGAGTGAATTTAAATTATTATAGTTGATAACTTAAGATTCACCCTAAATACCCCAATAGCAGAGACTATAGAAATAATAGAAAAGACTAAGGGCTCAATTTACCCATATGAATCAAATTAAAATGTTTGCCCACAAGAGACTGGGCATACGCTTCACTTAAAAATATTGATTTTTAACTGCTATTTAAAACCTATAAATCCTACAAAAAATAACACTTAATTGCTTAAGTCTAAACTTCTTTACCATTATTTTCCCAAATGTGATTTATAAACACTGGAGAATTTAAAAGTCTAAAGACTTGTTTTCTGAAATTAAAATCTATATCCAATTTTTTTTTCATTTAAACAGACAATCAAAACTAATTGGCTTCCTAGAAGCAATCATTACAATAGAGACATTTCTACCAAGGACCTTGACATACATTTTTCTATTGTCTCCTCACGGGGTAAAGTATTCTTTACTGGGAGTTCTTTTCACGTTTAGCAAATTCAATGTCCCTTTCCTATTTCGGTGACAGCTACCATTTGCAAAGCACTTCCATATCAGCATAGATGCCACTGCCCCAGACCCACCTCTGCACCGTGGGAATGGCAGTTTAATGTTGGGAGTATTTGCAGAAAGCCATGCTCATAGTTACCCTCCTCCGCCCGTGACGTAGCTGTAGCCGCCAGTGCCCAGGCCGTAGCCGTAGCGCTCCCCCAGAAACACGGCTTCACTGGAGTCGTAACAGCTCAGCAAGCGCTGGAGCCTGGAGATGCTGAGATTCCAAAGGGGACATAAGCAACAATCAGTTCATTCAAGTGTGTTTCCAGAGTAAACATTTTATGGTTCTTACATCCCACTGGTTATATTAAGGAATACTACAATAAAATCACTTACAGATGGAATCCAAGCGATTTACAGAACTGGATTTTTTTTTAAAACAAACAAAAAAAAGAATCAGTGAACACTTTGCATTACTGGAGAGAGGAGAGAAATTGAGAAAAAAGAGGCTTACTCCTCAGTTTTAATAAGCCCCTGCCAGACGTGGATGCTGAGTTTGTGTGGACAGGACAGCAGGTTACCACAGGAAAGGTGGTTGGTCTACCAGCTCACCTCTACCAGTCCTGTGCCCCAGCGAGTGTGAACTAATCCTCGTCTCTTTTCAGATGTCCTTGGTATCTTTTTTAAACTCCTGATGGCCAACAAGGGAGTTTTTGGGCTACAAGTGGGGTCCACGTCAGCATGTGGCCGGGGTGGGGAAGGGAATTTGGGTGGTGAGGCACTTGGGAAACCTTTCAAATATAATATGCAATTATGCTTGTGTTCCCTCAAGTGAGCCAGCCTAGACTGTGGGCCTCTCGGGTCTATTTGTTTCTATCTTCTGACGCCTAGCCTTCTTTGTCATGTGTCAACAACGACAGCTTACAAAGGGCAGCTTACAACGACAGCTTATCCATGGCTGGTCAGAATAATGCTTGCAACTGTGGCTGCCGTAAGGATGAGAAAAAAGATTTCACAGGAAAATAAAATCTAGAAGTAACTTTTTAAAGCAAAGACAAACGTTGATGTTAAGAAAGGCTAGTTTTTCCATGTTTTAAGAACTTACACCACTTAAAAATGCCTTATAGAAAGTCAGTTCGCAGTTTCTCCTAAACTAGAGCTTTCTGTCAGACACGACCACATCCTAGGTTCCCTCAAGATATTACTCAGCGTTCCTCGAAAAAAGATTTTCCACGGTCAATAACTTCACACTGACTATTTTTAATGGGTTCAATAAACTTCAATGTCTCTCAAGCCCGTGATTCACGAGCATCATGCGTCTCCAAGAGGTGGGTATGACATCAAGCATTTCTCTAAATTATTAAGCATGAATTCTTTTCTCACAGAGCAATATTAACATCTAGAACACCAGTGTTCTAGAGTCTCACTTTTCCTCTCTTTTTGGGGGTAGGGGTGGCGTCAAAGAAAACAAAGTGGAGATGTACAAGAGATCATCCTTCCCAAACATGCTCATGCATCTTACAAATTTTTTTTTTTTTTTGGTAGCAATAAAGCTAAAGCTGCAGGTGAAGAAAACAAACAACGCATGAAAACAATCTCTTACAAGTGTGGTGCTAAGAGAGTCGACAAGTTTGCCAATCAGGTTTATATCTGTCTGAAGGTCAAGGTCTCTCGTAATGTTGACAGTCAGAATGGCCAGAAAATGTTATCTTTGGAAACGATCCTGTTTGCGGCACACAAGTTAAACACTCTAGGCATCTGGTTTGGAACCAGCCTTTAGGAAAGCATCTAATAAGTGTGCAGGGAAGGGCCAGGGAGTGAGTGGATAACTAGTAAAACACCATTCGGTTACGGAGAATATATTCGTGAAGATCTCTAAGGAAACCGCAGTCTTTGGTTGATAAAAGGTTCTGTAAAAGCTCAAAGCCCTCTGGGGCAGATTTATGTCTACTTCATGATCTGAGAAGAAATGAAAAGTATTTCTCTTCCTCCTGAGTATTGTAAAATTATCAATTTAACCCTCAACCTCCAAGTTCTGAGGTTAAAATAACTGAGATTTTATATCTCCTCTGGATTTCTTTTCCTTGTAACATTAACCATTTCCATATTCAAAATATTTTAAAGCTGAAGAATTACAAACTGAGTCTGACAACTATCATATACCTCATATTTGCCAAAAACTGGAAATGTGGCTGAAGGAGACAGATCTCCAATTCTATCCAAGTGGATTGGCTACCGACCCAAGAAAAGAACTTCATTTAACAATCTGTTACCGTTTAAGGCAATTTTGAGACACAGAAAGGAAGAAAAACAGTATGGCAACACTTTAAGCACTATCAAAATTAGATTAATACATCTTAGTGTTGCATACAGATTTTAACAACATAATACTGATTTTTAAAATCCAGATGAAGTTCCAATCTAACCTTCTATGACTTTTATTTTTTAACTTTTTATTTGGAAATAATTTCAAGATTATAGAAAATTTGCAGGAGTAGTATAAAGAACTCCTATATACCCTTTACCCAGATTCACCAATTGCTAACTTTTACCCCATCTGTTTTACCATTCTCTCTCAATCTCTCTCTCTAGATAGACAGATATATATATGGATATACATACGCACATATATGTGTTACATATACAGATATTTGTACACATATGAATGTGTATGTGTACATATGTATGTGTACATATATACTTGCGTTCTCTTTTCTGAAATACCTGAGAGTAAGCTGCATACATTATGCCCCTTTCCCCCTAAATACATCAATGTGTACTTCCTAAGAAGAGGAAAAGTTAGGAACTTTAACATTGATACAATAAGCTTCTTAAAAAGTTAAACGTACACCAACTGTATGTCCCAGCCATTCCACACCTAGGTATTTGGCCAAGATAAATGAAAGTAGGTGTCTATACACAGACATGTACACAAAGATTCATAGTAGCCTGAATTACAATAATCCAAATCTGGAAACACAATGCTTATATCTAAGCTACCACCATATTCCAAATTTATCAATTGACCCAATAATGTCCTTTATAGTGTTTTTTTGCCCTCCAGTACAGGATGCAGCCCAGGATCCCTCATTGCATTTATTTATTGTATCACTTTATTCTCCTTTAATCTGGAATAGTTCCTCAGCTTCCTTTGTCTTTCATGACATTGGTATTTTTTAATAATAAATGCCCCTGTCCTTTTTTAATAGAATGATCCTCATGTTGAGTTTGTCTAACGTTTCCTCATGATAAAGTGCAGGTTATGCATTCCCAGTCATGGTATTTTATTGGTGATGCTGTGTCTGGCACATGATGTCCTTCATTGGTAATATTCATTTTGATTACCCAGTCAAGGTGTTGTCTGGTTTCTCCACTGGGCTGTTGCTATTTTCCCTTGCTATTTCTAAGAGTCTCTGGGCAGACACTTTAACACCAGCAAATATCCTGGTCTCATCAAAATCTACCCCTAGTTTAGTTTAGTTTAGGAGCTTTCTCTCCATAGAGCACAAAGAAGGACATGTGAGGACACAGAGAGATGGTGGTCACCATCAAGCCAAGAGAAGAGGGCTCAGAAACCTACCTTGCCAGCACCTTGATCTTGGACTTACAGCCTCCAGAATCGTGAGAAATAAATTTCTGTTGTTTAAGTCCGCCAGTCTGTGGTATTTTGTTACGGTGCCCAATCTGACTAATACACCGCCCTTCTCCCCCATTTATTTACTTACTTACTTATCTATTTATTATAAGCATCAACTCACTGATTCTTAATTTTAATGGTTCATGAGTCATTATTGTCCTTAGTTATAATGATCCTTAACTTGTCTCAGATTTGGCTAATGGGAACCCATTCAAGCTCGCTTCTGTGTCCTCTCGACATGCACTTTTCTTTCCTTTCTTCTTTTTAAGACATCCTTACTTTCTGGTATAAAAAAGACTGTTTCAAACATCCTCTTGTATCTTCCTTGCCTCAGCCTTAGGATCAGGTATTTCTCAGAGAAAGCCTAAGTCCTTTCAGTGGGGAAAGCAGCAATACTAGTTCTGGTCACTAGTTGCTCATTGCTACTGGGATATCTTTGCTTCTAGTCTTCTTTAGCAGAAAGAACTAGGAAACATGTATGGACACACACATGCATTTTAGAAATCATGAGTCTAACAGAAGGTATGAGTTCTTACAGATTTCTCCACTTCCAATCTCCCCTCATAGGCCATTTCCTTGACCTGCCTCATTCCACACCCGTATTTCACTTCATTCACAGTGAGAATCCTGGCTCTCAACAATATTACCATTTACTCAATCCTATGATGTACCTAAAATCATTTCAGAATTGCCTCACCTACACCACTACAAAAATCAGACCAACTGAAAATTCAGGGTTTGTCTGACATTCCTCCCCTCTCCCCACACCTGACTGAAGGGCTACAGCATCTTCAGCAGTTACTTGTGTTATACTTTTCCTTCAGCATGATGATGTTTTCATTTGGGTCATTTGTTTCAGTTTTCTCTCCATCTTTGTTGATTTTTCTCCTGTCCTTACTATTTTTAATATTAGCATGCTTCCCAAAGCCAGAGAAGTGTCACACCCTCCCTACTCCATCCACCCTCTTGGCCCACCCAACCTCTTTTAGAAAACAGCCACATGGTTATCTGGTTTATCTGTCCTCCTTTTGTTTTTGGAAAGATAAGCAGACATGGGATGTTTTATTCCTTCTCATTCTTACACACAGGGTAGCATACTAAATATACTCTTGTGCACTTGCTTTTTTCATTTAATGATCCTTGAAATCACTCAATACACTTTGTTGTTTTCTTTTTTGCAAGGAACCAAAGTTTTGATTCATTAGTTTGATCCTCCTTTTCTTTATTCTATATACCTCATTATTTCTGCTTGTATCTTTATTATTATTTCCTTCCTTGTGCTTTTTCCAGCTTTTTGAGTTGGGAATTGATTTTTTTTTTTTTTTTTGGTGAGAAAGATTGGCCTGAACTAACAACTGTGCCAATCTTCCTCCACTTTTTATGTGGGATGCTGCCACAGCATGGCTTGATGAGCAGTGCGTATACTGAAGATTGATGGTACAACTGATGCAGTTACAGATGCAATAAATGCTGCACAAATGTTGCTGAAAAGGACATCATTCCTGGAGGTGGCTGTGCTCTGCTTTGATGCTCACAGTTGTGCTTGGGATTCAGTGAGCTTCTTGGATCTGTGGGTTTATAGTTTTCATCAAATTTGGAAAATATTTCTTTAAATATTTGTCACGTGTCCCTTCTGATTTGGGAACTCCCAATTGCATATATAAAGGCCACCTGAAATTGTTCCACAGCTCAGTGATGCTCTGTTCCTTTTTCTTTATCTTTGTGTTTCAATTGGATAGTTACTATGCAATGTCCTCGAGTTCACTGATACTTTCTTCTGCAACGTCTAATTTGCTGTTATCCCATTCAGTGGATTTTTCACCTCACACAATGTAGTTTTCATCCCTAGAAGTTCAATCAGTCTTATTTACACCTTTCAAGTCTTTTTTTTTGAACATATGGAATAGAGTTATACTAACTATTTATTAGTAACAACTTAATACCTGCTAATTCTAACACTGTATCATTTATGGGACAATTTCAATCAACTGATTTTTCTCCTCATTATAGGTGAATTTTCCTGCTCCTGCACACCTGGTAACTTTTGAATGGATGCCAGACATTGTGAATTTTACCTTGCTGGGTGCTGGATCTTTTGGTGTTTTTATAAATCTTCTTGAGCTTTGTTCTCAGATGCAGGCTAATTACTAGGAAGCTATTTAACCTTTTGGGGTCTTGCCTTTAAGATTTGTTAGGCAGGACTGGAACAGTGTTTAGTCCAGGGTTAGCCATCTCCCACTATTAAAGAAAGATTCTTCTGCATATTCTACCCAATACCCTGTGAACCAAGGGTTTTCCAGTCTGGCTGGTGGGAACAGGTACTATACTCAGCTCTGCGCAAGAGTGTTGGGCACAACTCCTTCTAATCATTTTGACTGGTTCTTTCCCCAGCCTCCAGTAGTTTCCTCACACATATGCACCAATAAGTACTCTACTGAATTCTTACGGAGAGCCTCCACAGATCCCCAGTGTTCTCTTTCTGTGCAGCTCTCTCCTCTCCAGTGCTCTGTCCTGCAAACCCTAATGGCTCTGGTCTCCCAGACTCTCAAATTCATCACTTCAACTTAAGGACTTGGCCAGGTTCCACCTGGGTTCCCCTCCCTGAGCAGTGACCTGGACACTTTCATAAGACAGTTGGCTGGGGCAGTTGCAGGACTCACCTCATCTGCTTCATGTGTCTCACAAATCATTGCCCTTTATTGCTTCATGTCCAGTGTCTTAAAAATCCACATTTCATATATTTTGCCCTCTTGGGGGTTGTTTCAGAAGTAAGGATAGATCCAGTCCCTGTTATTCCATCTTGGCCAGAGGCAGAAGTAAGCATCACAGTCTCTGAATGTGACTATATGCAGAATTTAAAGCCACCTTGGGATGAGAATGATTCCTTACCTTATTAAGGTGTCATCATCCACAATGACTAACCATGCTATTTTGTCACGGCTATGATTCAAAAATCTTTCCAAAATGGCAAATGTCTTTCCACAATGACCTAAGAAAGGTGAGAAGAAAACTTACAATGTATTATTTTCTTTAAAATAGATATAATTCATTTTAAATCATGTTTTTTTTTAGTTTTAAAGTTTTAAAAGTAAAAGCTTAAATGCTGACATGCACCTTAATAATTTGAAATTTTAAAAATTAGCCTTTTCTAATTTTCATAGACAGAGTGAACCAGTGGGAACTTTAGAGATTATGAGTCTAAACGATTCATTTCACACATGAAGAAACGAGGCCTAGAGAGATGAGGGGAATTACACACAGTCACTTTGAGGCAGAGACAGCACTAGTATCTTCGTGCCAGACAAACAAGAAAGTTGTAAGCCTCACAGAAATTACAGAAGCCCAGCATCTTTCCCTAGATATACTTATCCTGAAGGAACTGTTAGAACCCCAAGCATCACAACCAGAGGGAAACGATGCAAAAATAGAATATTACACCCTCATTCATTTGTTCTGTAAATGTTTGCTATTAAGTTTCTTACATGCCAGGTACTGTGGAAGGTTCTAGGATATCCACTAAAGATACAGTGCTGATGAGACAGGGTCACAGTCCTTCAGATGCCAACTGATAAATGTCAATGCTTTAATGGAAAATGGTGGGGCTAAGATAAGAATAAAATGCTTGGGAAGAGAATTCAACTGATAAAGAGGAAAATGATCTTCATTTCAACAAAATATTTCATAACACAATAGAGAACAAATTAATATTAATTAATTAATATTAAACCACTCAATTTGACCTTTATTTTCATTATTCTTGATCTCTTTATGTATTTTTAGCCATTATGGTATGCACTTTTGACAGCCATCTCAAATTCCTCTTGGAATAAAGTAGACTATAAACATGAGCAATAATAAGGTCAGACTAAAAATAAATTAAGAAATCAAATAAGGAATACATGAATAAATAAATGATTATTAAAGCCAACCTAAACTGAAGTAAAAAAAAGCAAAATTAACCAAAAAAAGAAAATTCAATCTAAAATCATTTTTCCAAAACAGACAGCAACAGACAGACTCAGTAATAATTTAACTTCGTCAGAACAACTGATCACTACAGATGGCATACCTGATTCTACTTGTACTTTATCAATCAAGGCATTATGAGTGATATTACCAGAAGATAATCAAGATAAACCACCTGATAGAACAAGACAGTCAACTTACTACTTTTTATTTTTATTCATAAAAGGGCTTGGGGAACCAGAAAACTAAAGAAAAAACGTGGCAGAAACACCAGATAAAAATTAAGATGAACAAAGAGCAGCTGAAGATGAGGTGGCCAATTTTCTACTTCCATTTTTTGAAACAAAAAATGTTTTTAAGTAGAAAGCTTGAAATCCGAAGAGAAAAGCAGGTGTACTTCCAACAATTTACTAATTAAAATACTAACATACATGGCTAAATATATATATACATATACACACACACACACACACACACACACACACATCATGGAGCTCATACTACATACAACCAGTGTAGAACGTGGTTAAGTGCTACTCAGAGGCACATACAATATGTGAGCTTGTCCACAAGCTTCATGAGGACAGAAGCTGTTGGCTTCATTCCTATTTCCCCAGTGTCTAACAATGGCTGGCACACAGCTCGAATAACAATCCTGGCTGGTTAAATTGCTAACATTAAAAGAGGAGAAGCTTTGTATGGGAAGATGAAAAATTAACTTTGCACACTCCATTATGGCCATGATGAATTATGAAGGTAGGAGAAATCTATTGTCAAACTCTATCATAATTGTCATGTGCTCAGTCATATCAGTATGACCTACCAAAAACTTACAACCTTTCTTAGTGCTTATAAAGCAGCTCTTAATCTGAAGCAATCAGTCCATATCCGTGGATAAAGGTGTTGGGGGGGGAGGAAGGAAAAAAACTTACATAAGGCAAAATTCATAGTATTTATAAAATATTTCATTATTATCTTAATTTTACTGTATTTACATAATGGACATTCTGAATAAGAGTAGCAGCAAGAATCAAGGACTCACCTCTATCTGTGTTAGGAATGCCCAGATCTACTGTAGGAATGGAACTCTCCACGTAATCACTGTAGTATTCAATGAGACTTGCCTGACCCGCCCACGTCTGCTTTACAATGGGTACTGAAAAATGGAGAGAGGCAGTTATATGGGGAAGCCTGGAATCTCAAAAGGACAGCAAAGTCACGTGTAAAGGAAGAGATCTTCTGACGTCCCAAGACCTAGAGCTTGCTTCTTTACCCTGAGAAACGCCAAAGTTGGCTGTTGCTGGCAGCACAAGAATGAAACCCTCTTCCTGAGACATTTCAACACACTGTAGAGCCAAGCACCTCTCATCCCTCATCATAAACACACTTGCTTCCACATAATGATCAATTTTCTGGTCGAATTATGAGTTTAAATTAATTTTAACTAATTTTTCTCTTTTCCCAATAGGCTATTTCACTTAAAATTCACAACTAGACTTTTTAAAATGCTTTTTAGTGGGGGTGGGGAATATAATTACTCCTAAGGATTGGAATATTCTTTGTGGTTCTAGCCGAGACGCAAATTTGGCTCCCCTATGATGGTGGCGGTAGGGGAGGGGACCTCTTCAAACTACACACATCCCCATCCGAAGATTCAAACAGGACCACCCAACCCTCTAAAGGGCATGAGCCTGGAGAATCACTGCATATGATGACTGGTATTATTGTGTCGCACTTTTGGAAAATGTGGGAGAAATAAGATTGAGAACCACTGCAGATTTTAAAACTCTATCATTAGCAGATAAATTGCTTTAATACAATACACACAAACAACAGAAAACTTTCCTGGTTTTCTGCACCTGGGGGGAGATGCTCAGAGGTAGCTCTGTCACCACACCTGACACAGAATTCTGCCTGATTGCTACTGGATATTAATTCACTTGACCAACTATCCAAGTCATTATTTTCTTCTATACTTTTTTCTCAAGTTACTGTCTGTGCATCTCTAAATTCTAAAGAGAAGAAAGGATTTCTATTGTTGTTTTAATAGAAAAGATCATCATATCTAGATCTTATACCCTCTTAAATTAAGAATCTCGACTCTGATGAACCAAATCTTCAGGTCAATATTTTGTGACTTTATCAGATCATTTATCTTTTCCTTTTTCCCAACCCCCCCCAAAAATAAACATATGCAAAACTGCCAGTGCAATGCCAAATTTAAGCGTTTAGCTATGCAAGTCAATAAATTCGGATTCAAACTCAGACAGCCCTTGTTTATGAAATACAAAAGTGTACCATTTTATAGTCCATTATTCATCAGCTTTTAAGAAAGAAATAGACCTACGAATTCTGGACATTTGCTATAATAACCTCCAAACTACCTATTTTAAACCAATAAATAGTATTCTTCTACATTAAAATACAATTTTTCTGCAACCATAAAAAAGGCAGATATAAAGATTTCTCTATGTCAAAACAGACAAAGATGCAGTAAATAACAGATATGGTTGCTGAGGGGAAAACAAAGAAAAAAAAACCCTTACTCTGTCCTTCTTCCAAATTCCAGCACAGCACAAATCTTAGCCTTGGCACTGCAGCGGCCATTTGCTTTGCACACAGTCAGCAGGAGGACCCACCCAGGAAGGGCTCCCTGCAGGCTGCAGCCACTAACTGTTCCCTCTCTTGGGTGAGACATTCCCCACGGCATCACGCTGGAAGGGGCTGTGAGGAAAGGACAGAACGCCCCTCGGGCCCAGCGCTCGGTCCTGCAGGCTGTGCAGACTCTGTTCACTTTCCTCAGCCTTCAGCCTTCAGTTCCTGTTTCTTCTAACGGCTTTATTTTCATACATATATGTTATATAGGAGTTTCTTCTCAACTAAATGATTTAAATGATATTAAAAGCAAAATCGAGTGTGAGTTAGCTCTTTGCCCTACCTGATCACTGGCTTTCAGTTTTCTTCGGAAACAGAAATTTCACTGAATAAAGGTAAGAATTACTATCTGATTCATTCCCCAACCCCTTAGTACAGTGCTTGGGATGTAGTAAGTGCTCAATAAATAGCTGAATGAAGATGGAATTTTGTTAAGAGTTCCAACAAAAGGCCTACAGCTATTTGTGGAACTAGTTTAAAGGAATGTTTTATTCATGACCGCAATTCATCCTTTGGTACAAGACTGGTACCACCATTACCAATCAATTAAAAACAGACAACAGTTTAACACAGTCAAGTATTACGATTCTATAGTACTAAAGCACTCAACAGTTTGTATCATCTGTCCCTCATCACTCGAATTCCTGTGCATTTGTCGCGTCCACTAGCCAGAAAGAATTTAAAGCTAAGGCTGGTCTTCTACGCCAGAGGATGAAGGCTTTATTTTCAACCAAGGTTGATTCTAAATTACTTAAAACTTTAAAAATATTGGTCTATGTTACTAGCACTGTTTGAATTCTGAACTGAATTCATTCTATTCTTTATAAAATATTTTATATTGTCTTGAGGCACTATATTCCTAAAGATATAAACCTTGAGAAAATACTTTCAATATGTTAGATGATCTATCATCTCATTCTCAATAAAGAAAAGCAGACTTTCTAACACATAATAAAACAATAGTGAATGCCTCTTTCAAGAAGGCTTGCCACAAGATAACTTAAAATTGGAGCAAAGTAAAAATTGTAGTATCAAAAAACCCCACTGCACAGATGGCAGAAATCTTCAACATGGCTTCACAGACTCGAAGCAGGAGGAGATGTGTCTCGCTACGCGACACAGAACACACAATTTTACCCCCGGTGAATTTACATGCAAAACTCTGATTACAAATGTAAATGAACTTGACACTTGAACACTGTACAAAAACTACCACACAATCAAATGTGAATGACTCTTTTGATTTTAAGGAATCCGCTATTTTCTAGTGACAAATGGACTGTTTGTCTCAGTATCCAAGTCAATGACCACAAAATAAATCCTCGGTTGCTCTTCTGTTCTCAAGAGAGGGTTAGACACACACACCAGGAGTGTGCTATACTGCCTGCCTTTAAAGAGGAGATGCATATAAGCCCGAAAAGCATCCGGCATGGTGGATCTAAAACATTTCAGGGCAGTCTGGAACATCTTCGGCTGTTCAACAGCCAGGGGGAGAACTGAACTAGACAACATCTGCCTCACTTCCTCTCTTTAATAATTAATCTAATCACTTCATTTAACACAGAGGGTAGCCTTCCATCTGGTTGCATTTTAATTCAAACCTCATGTTTTCAATCAGCAGACTACCCAGTACAGGTTAGCCTCTCTGATCAAAGAGGACACAGCTACCGCAGACTCTTTTGAATAAATTTGTTCAGATTTGCCTCTTCTAGACCAGATCACTGCAGTACAGGTATCAAACAGGGTGTTTTTTTTTTAATCTGAAAGGAATAAAGTGTTTATTTTTAGGAGCTCAGGAAGCTGTGAAAAGGAACTGAAGGCTGAGCAAATAGCAATTTAACCTCTTTAATTAGAGGGAGACTGCAGGAGGAAAGCATCTCGCAACCTACCATTTGAGGAACAAAAACAGTGGCTGGCGCGAGATACTTGAGACATGCACGGGAACTGCACGGCAAAATGATGCAATTCTGAACATTTTCTGACCGCTCATGTCACGCAAGCAAAAAGACATAACCCAAGAGAGGAAGTGATCAAGCTGAATATTAAAACTACAGAGATCTTTTCCTTGCTTAAATATAATTGTACATGCTTTGCCCAATTCATCACTTTATATAATACTTTTAAAGTTTCTTTAAAACTCTACTAACTGCTTGCATCTCAGAGAGTGTTCCTGCTTCAACGGTGTCAGTAAGTATTTCTTTCTTAAGCCCAAAGATAGACTATATTTTTGCTAACTGTGTCCGAAGAATGCATTATTTCATTTAAATCGGAATCCACATACAAGCAGTTACATAAACGTTTGTTTCACTGTTAGGCAAAAGTCCAAGATGTAAAATAATTTTTTTTAATTTTGGAACTTGGCTTTATTATCAATTTTCTTCCAGGAGAGTATGAAAAATGAGTTCAATGTATATATTCCTTTGCCTTGACTAGAGCCTTGAACAGAATGTTCCATCACTGACTCTTATCCTAGAGGTGGTCCAGACCATAAGGAGTGAGGAGTGGGGGCCATCACGAGTGTTCATTTCTAACCAGTAGCCGGGGCAGTGCACCCACAAGGGAGACTCTGATACCTCACAAGTCACTAACAGTACAGCTGACTCTCAATTTTTCAAAGAGAAATACAATCTTGTCTATTTTTTTCCTTCATTGTCATTTGGCCTTTGTAACATCAAGTGTTTCTACCACAGAGTGCAATGGGAAAGCAAAAAGAGAAAAGAAAAACATCCCAGCCCACGTATTCTTCTTGACTATAGCAGTAGTCTGCTTGGACAGGGGTGGCAGCCCAAATTCCCAGCTTGATGTATGTCATCTGTGGATTTCAATTCCTGGCTATCTCCATTGTTACTGAAAATAAAAAGCCTGCTTTCACAGCTTCTTTCAAGTCAAAACTGACCTTGAGCATAGCAGAGCGTCAACATGAATACCAAATACTATTTATCAAATGTTAGGTTTGTAATACATCCAAGATTACAGTATAGCTGTGCTTTGGCAGAAACAATCTGGGACTTGCAGCCAGAAAACCCTCATACCAGCTCCCTTACTCACTAGTCTACAAGAACTTGGGCCAGTTGTGTCACCCCATACTCAGCTTTCTCTACAGTATCACGTCAATACATTAATTATCACATCACAAGGAATTGCCAACATGAAATTAGATGATAGAATGTATGTGAAAAACACACCAGAAAATGTAAAAGATTGGCAGTTAGAAGCAGTTACTGTGGCACTGTCATTGTAACTAATATGATTATCGGATAATTCTTTGGGCCAAACAGTGGCTAGACTAGACTTCCAAAAGGAGGAGCAGAGCCCAGTGGCCTGGCAGGCGTCACTTCCATCAAACAAAATGGACATCAAAGTCCCTAATATCCTGCCGCCTTAGACTACCTTTTCAAACAAACACGTCCAAGTTTAAAAATGGCTTGTCTCAGAAACCCAACTGTGAAAGCCCCACCACACTTTCTAGGTCTCAGGCGTCAGTGACCCCAGACCCAAACTAGTAACAGCAAATCAGTGCAGCTGGCTTTGGGAGGACTGGTTTTAACTCTCCTGACAGGCTTGTAAGATTCTGTAATTTGTAAAGAACGTTGGCTCAAAATTCAAATATAAAGGCATTTGATGGCTATCTGAAGAGATTATCTCAAACTTATACAAATAAGAAAGCAATAAACTAGATTATTCAAAATCACTAAATTAAAATTAGCAAGCTTTTTTTTCATTTCTGTAGAATATAAAAATACAACAGGGACAGACTCTAATTTTACTGCTTTATTGTCACTTGAAAAATGTGTTTCAAAAGAGAAAATACCACCACCTCCACCGTTCTTAGCATCAATAAAAACAATTACTACTCCAAGTGCAGCTTCAAGAACAAGTAAATCAATTCAAACACTTCTGCTTACCATAAAAAAAAAGCAGCTTTGTTCATTTCCCTGGATACTTTTTTGTACAAGCTATTTGTCAAAAATTGTCCCACAAAACCCTTTCAGATTACGAAAAAAGCAAAAGGATATTAAATTTAGGTTAAATCTGCGAAAAATGAAAATTTTATTTTAACTGCTACATTGATTTGATTCTATAAAGTATTTTAGGACTCACTGTATAATGAAGGCATATATTTATTTAGGCTGATTTAATAGGACTTAGAACTTAATGTGACTATTTTAGGTAACCATGAAGATTTATAGTTAATGGACTTTTAAGATATTGTTGATTACAACCAGATTTTAACTGATGTCAATGTCTTAGACAAAACTTTAATCCCAAATATTCTTTTATTTAGAAAATATGTTCCCCCTTAAAATATAATTTGAAAGTATCATAATATCACATAAATTATATAAATGAACTTCCCCCATAACTGCAATCCCACAAAAACGACAGCTGGTTTAGAAATCTCTCCTATGTAACCACCACACTCTTGGTGAAATCGACAGTCATTTCAAGAAAAAAATTTTTAAAAGGCTAAAATTAGAAAATGCAAAAGACTGTCTAATTTTCAATGTCAGAGAAGCTCTGCTTGAAATAAGGTGAAAAAAAGAGAGAAATTATGTCTACTTATATTTAGAACAGGCTTTTTTTTAAAACATTATCACCATAACTTAGTAAAATCCTATCATGACACAAAAAACGAAAAAAAACAAGGTTCATCTGCAAGCCAGGATTTCCCTAAGAAGGGACCACTGCTCGGAAGGCAACTTTTTCCTTTCTCCAATATATCTATTCATGAGTAAATACTTATCTTTATTTAAAAGTCCAACATGTGCATTTGAAATAAATGTATAAAGAAGGAACAGCCTTCAAGGAAACATTCTTTTTTGGCTTTCTGTTACCTTGAAATCCCCTCTAATATTCTTCATAAGGTTCAGAGACTGTGCATGAACAGAATAGGACATTGTTTTGCTCATGGATTGTTATGCACATATTGTCACAAGTTTGCTACAGCTGAGCTTTTCCATTTCCAATTAAAAATACTGCTCTAAACAGCACTTAGAAGGGCTATGACCATTCATATTTCAATACGAAATTGTCTTTTCTAATTGACAGTGGTGACTGAAGTGGTACAATGAAGCAAAATGATTAAATAATTGCTTTCACTTCAATAACATATGTGTCATTATTTCTTTCTTGAGTTTATATCTGGTTTGTACTTTTTAAAAAAGGCAGTTCAGATTTTACAAGTTTAATAAAAATGAATAACCCGAAACATACTTCTATCACCATGAAATTTCTTGCATGTTTTTACTGCAACAAAAATATCCTCCTTCTTCACTGGATTTCCCTAAAAAAAACAAGAAAAAATACATGCACATATGAGTCAATGTTACCTTAACGTCACCCCCACATTAGATCTCAGAAGCTCCAGAGTTCAGATTTACCAATGCCAGGAATACCAAACCTACTTCCAGGATTAAGTTTTGGGGGAAAAAAGGAACTGTACTTCAGCTGACAAGAAAGCCTTTGACGTTAGCTGGACCTGTGCCTGGACCCAGCTCTGCCATTCACTCGCCGCGCGTCATTTGGACCAGTTTCCTCAGCTCTCTGAACTGCAGACTGCTTATTTAGAAAATGGGAATAGTAACCACCAGCAAGACTGCTTTTATTACTACTACTTATGAGGCACATCATAGATGCCCCATAAATGTTAGTTTCCTTCTCTTTCCTTTTGCCAGTTGGTGAAGAGGTTGACAAAGAGAGAAAAACAGGGGGATGCTTTCGTGCAAAATAAGAGACGAGTCTCTTTCATGGGCCCAGCCTTACTTCGATGTTTACAGTATTTTTATGGCCCCTCTACTGTCCACCCAAGTCTAGGCTACAGCAACGTTTGTTAGCAACATTTGTCCTCTGCCAAAGGCAGGATTACTTCAAACACCTTGGGGGCCCTGGAGCCCTGAGCTGGCTCCAGCCCAGGCTGATCACTCTGATGAAAGGGGGCCCATGGAGGGATCAGTGGAGAACTCAAGGCCATGGACTGCTTCATTGGGTGGCGGGGGGGTGGTTCTGACCCCTTTTTCACCTGCCTTAGGTCTGTAATAATATTCAATCATGACTCCTAGACCATTTGGGGCTGGTTTACAGTGACATCTAACATAGCTTTGTCATGTCACTCAAGGCACTAGGAGGTCAACTCCTTCAGATTCCCTAAAAGAGCATTAAAGAACAGCAAGCATGTCTAGAAAGACAGGGTTTCCTCCTCAGGAACTGTGCAAGCATTACAGAGTCTCTCCCACTGTTGCAAAGTGTGTGTGTATGCATGTGTGTGTACATATATCATCTGTGAAAATGCAACACACAGACTTCTGCGTGACTGACTTGAAAACAACAGACAACATTTGAGAGTGGTGAATATATTTTACCTTACAAAGAAGAACTGTAAACATCCCAGTGAGTTTCAGGGGCTTTGGGCTCATCCTGGGGACTGGATCAAGGGTCTGCCACAACAAGTAAGTTCAAAAGTTCTGGACAGTCTCAGGGGAGAACAAGCAGGGTCACCAGCTGAGAGGGTAAAGGGGTGGGCTTGAGGAGAAGGCTTAGGTATAATGGGAAATGTGTGAAGTCACTTTCTAGGAAATGGAAAAGATAATTCGAGTAGACTCGTGCTACATCATCAACAAAAGAAATGACCTGGGCGCACTGGCACTGCAGCACTGGGGCAGGCGTTAAAAGGCTCTGGGGGGAGACGCGCGTGCGGTCAGAGGCCTCATGTCCTGCCCTTCTTGGCTCCTCTCTCTTCTGGAGTGGAAAATAGATAACAACCGTGCTTACCTTACAGGGTTGTTATCAGTAGAAACACGACATATGGTTCTTACCTGGCACGTAGCAGATGTTGATTTTTTTACACTACGTAAACACCAGGACAACATTACGCACAGCACGTACATTTCCTTTGATACACAAGGAAGTTCTCCCATTACTTACACAAAGTGGCAGAAAAGAATGGAATGTGGTAGCGCAGGAGGAGGCCACACCATCTGTACAAAACTCAGGCACTGGAGTCAGGGGAGGTCCACCGCCTTTGTCCCAGATGTAGAGAGCAATCTGCCACACGACAGGAAACTGGCAATGAGTGAAAAAACTCAGCCAACACCACAAGCAAATGAAGGTATGAAACATCCCCAGGGAAAGCAGACCACACCTTCTCTAGAGTATCAGACTGCACCACATCAATTTGTCAATACTTAATAGGTTTTTTTTTTTACTTATAAAAATAGTAATTCCATGCAGAGCAATCTAATCTTTTATTAACAATAAACAGTTAATTAAGAATCCATATTCTAACCTCCAAGCTATTTCAAAGTTGTCAGAAGCAATTTTAGGGAAGCTATTTCAGAGATTCTAACACATCACAGAGAAAGAGGAAAGAAAGTATTATCATGACTCTGGTTTCCTGTAGTATTGTAAGTGGGTAACCTGACTAACCAACTTGCTAAAAACATCTAAAAATATTGGATAAAATACCTTTAAAATCATTTTAAAAGTATTGCTAAACTGGCAAAAAAGTGTGGAACTTGTGAGGACAAAAATGCGAAAGTGAGAACCTGGGAGAAAGGGCCTCAAGGGTGGTTTTCCCCAGCAGGTACCAGACGAACTCTGGTGATGCTGAGTGTCTGACAGGAGTTCAGAGAATAAAGCCTCTGAACCACGCAGGGTGCGGAGTGTCGACCAGCAGACTCCCACACAAAGCTGGGACCTTGAAGCCAGATGGAGGCGAAAAATCATCTCCAATCTCTGAGATTTTGTAACCAAAAGGCAGGCCTCCCTAATCTGTCATCTGTATGGTCCAAAACACCTCAAACAGAGTAATTCAAAGCGGCTGAGTCAGTATAACCCTCCAGCAGCAGGCAAAAGAAATGCAAATCCTTACTGAGGAACCCACAACCTTAATACAGGACTCAGAGGACTGCCTCAGATAAAGTTCCAAAGGAGCAAGAGTACTCAGAAAAATCACAGCAAGCACAAAGAAATGAGCTGATGAGCAAGAGCCAGCAGACACAGCTTAACCAGAGACAAATGACTTCAGGTGCTAGAATTATCAAACACAGACTATAAAATTACTATGTTTAATATATTTTGATAAAGAAAAACTTTAAAACAAGCAAAATTTTTATTAAAAAGATATTACAAAACAGGAAAGCAAATTTGAAAAAGAAATGACTAGAACTTCTAGAAACGAAAAACATAATTAAAATGAAAAATTTAATGTTTGGGATAAACAGAATATTAAACACAGCTACTAGGAAATTAGAGAACTAAAAGATGAAGCCTCCAAAATTCTCTAAAAAGTAGCACAGTAAGAAATAGAGATGGAAAATGTAAAAGTTCAGACCCTAGCCTACATCTAAAGCTCCAGAAGGAGACAACAGAGAATGAGGATGAGAAATAATTGAAAAGGCAATGGCTGAGAATTTCCAAAAATTGCATAACAATCATATTATAGAAAGGGCCAGTGAATCCTAAGCAGGATTAGAAAAAAAAAGTCTACATTTAGACATTTCCTAGTGAAACTGAAGAATACCAAAGACAAAGAAATAATCCTAAAAGCAAGCAGAGAGAAATGACAGATTACCTACAAAGGAACCACATTAGACTGACAGCTGCTTTCCTAACACTGCAGCTTTAACAGAAACCAGAACATAGTGGAGTAACACCATGCTGATGAGAGAGAATGACTGACAACCTAGAATTATAGATACAGTGTAACTAGGCTTCAAGAACAAAGTTGAAATAAATACTTTTAAAGAGAGAGGAAAGAATACACCACCTCACTAAAGGAAATTCTAAAGGATATATATACTTCAGGAAGAATAAAAATGATCTCGGCTGGCAAGTCTTAGAAGCAAGATGGAATAGGGAGCAAAGACACTGGTACAGACATGGTTAAGTTAATATCAATGTTAACTGCTAAGGTAATGGTGCTATTTAAGTTACAGGATTAAAAATAAGACAGAACAAAAGTACTGAACAACAAGAGCATATGAATTGGTAATTGGATAATCAGAGTTAAATTACTCTAAGGCTCCTAAACTTTCAGGATATTGATTAATCAGCCATTGTGAGGTTAAGAATACATGTTAAAATATTTAAAATAACAAATAAGGCACAGACATAGAGATTGAACTTTCAAAATAGCAAAGGAGGAAAAAAATGGAATAAAAAAGGAAAAAAAAAACAAAAGATAACAAGGAAGTTTTAAAGAGAAAAAATGGGAGGGAAACGACAAAATAAAGTGCTAGAAATCAATTCAAATATATTAGTAATCATGATCAACATAAATGTAAATTTGCTATTTACTTTAAAGATAAAGATTGTCACTTTATCTGGGAGAAAAAAGATACATCCTCTTTAAGAGAGAGACATCTAAAATATGAGGACAAAAAGGATTGAAAGAAAAAGATGAAAAACAATTATGGAGCAAACATCAAAGAAAGCTAGTATAGAAAGATTCATATCTCCAAATTAAACATTAAGGCAAAGAACATTACTAGAGATGAAGACAAATTCACTAAGAAGATGTAACGATTCTAAACTTGAATGCATCTAATTAACATAGTCTCAGAGTATAAAAAGCAAGAGTTGGCAGTTCCACAAGGAAACACTGTCAAATCCACCATTATTATGGAAGATTTTCACATTCCTCCCTCAGTAAATGATAGCTCAAACAGACAAAACAAAAGAAGAAGGACGGAAGGAAATAAAACACCTAAAACTCACATCATTAATTGTGCTTTAATAGACTGACCTATTGGATTAAATCTATTTCTTCTTTAATCCAATAAATATAAAAAAGAATGCTATGCCCCCCAAATTAGACCATACACATCCTTTTTCCCATTTATGAAAAGTGACATGAACTAGGCCATAAAGCCTAAAAATATTTCACAACACTGTTATGTAGACCACAATAATACTAAGTTAGAAATCAATAACAAGACAAAACAGTACACACAAATATACTGGGTCACAATGAAAAATTTATTAAGGTGGGTCACAGTCAAAAAGCAGTTTAAAAGCCTCTGTCCTAGAGAAACTCTTGCAGATGATCATTATGACACGTTAAAAATACTCATATAAGCAATTACTGTAATAGCAAAAAACCAGTAGTAACCCAGAAGCCCACTGCCGGGAGAATGGATAAATAAATGTGGTGTTGTCATAGGAGAGACTGCTACAGAAAGTGAAAATCTGTTCAGGAGAGCTGCACGCATCAACACGGATGAGTTTCAAATTAGAACGATATTCACAGTACAATTCTGTTTACACAAAGCCCAGAAGGATGCAAAACTACCTAATACATTACTCAGATACATTTGTAGCTTGTAAAATATGAAGAAAAAGGAGAGAGAGAATTCAAGAAAGTGTTGACGCTAGTGAGAAGGAAGGCGACACTACTGCAGATACGTATACAGGTAGCCTTCAGGCGACTGGTAAAGTCCTCTCTCTTAAGCCAGGTGGTGACTACGCAGACACTTTGATCTTTATACCTTTCGCATATGTTAGAAAGACTCTTTTGTATGTATTCAGTGTTCAATAGATTCCCAACCTGGGCATCTATACTAGAGTAGACTTTTAATTAAAAACATCCAGGCAGCCCCTGGCTTTCAACTAGTCGTTCTTTCCTTTTTATGGAACAGAAGAATGATTTTTTACATGCATATTTCTCTTAAAATAAGTTACTTCATCATTTAAAAATGCTCAAGAAGTTAAAGTCTCTACAGGTGTGCCCCTTTTGCTCCTGGCAGGCTGCCAGCACTGCTGGACGGAGTCACATGTCAAGATTGACCCCAATGTCCTAAGATACAGGTTCCGGCAGTGTGAAAGGCAGGTCTGTCTCAGGCAGTCAGATATGCCCAGGAATGAAATGCACAGAGATCTTCTTCATGACAATTCAGGAGTGATTAATGATGGGACACCTGCCACATGCCTCCCCGGTGACTGATCACAGATGTCCACTAAACACTAAACGCCAGGGGTGCTGGGGTCTAGGCTGGCATGCCACAGCTGCCTGCTTGGGACCAACTGGCTAACTCTGCTCTAGAGGGCCAAGCACAGAGACACGATGAAGGCTTATGTCCAACCAAAGCACCAAATAAGACCAGAGGTACTTTTAATGATATTTTTGCATGTTTTTAGAAATCCACCTCTGGACCCATCCACCTAGCTTTAAAAAGAGAATCAAGAATCACTGCTCCTTCTCCACCTACATAACTAAAATGAGCTTAAAAGAGAAGGACCTAGGGGCCAGCCCGGTGGCATAGTGGTTAAATTTGTGTGCTCTGCTTTGGCGGCCTGAGGTTCACAGGTTTGGATCCTGGGCATAGACCTACACACTGCTCATCAAGCCATGCTGTGGAGGCATCCCACATACAAAATAGAGGAAGGGTGGACACAGATGTTAGCTCAGCTATATGCTTCCTCACCAGAAAAGAAAAAAAGAGAGAGAGAGAGAAGGACCTAATTCACTGGAGTGGAATTACCTTGGTGGGGAGAAGATGCAGGTTGCGGGCAGGGGCCACACTGTGAGGGAGTACAAAACACCTTTTACATCGAAAGACCTCAATTCTAGACTACTAAGACTTTTAACCAAACAAACCATGACATACCTCATGTTTTAAATCTATTGTAAAGTCAGATTTCAGGGATTCACTCTTTAACCTCTTGGTAAGCCTAGAAAACAGAGACAATTGGAGTTTTTTTTAAAACCAGAAGAAGCGTCAAACAAGAATAACACATTCTTGAGACTTTCTAACGTTTAAAAACAGACGAAAGCACAAATTTTAAGATAAAAAATGAGTTTAATTTTCTTGAGGCAAAGGACTATGAAAATGCAATTATTTGTTGACCAGGAAATGTTGCAAACGTAGCATTCATTATTTCAACATCTGGCAAATCACATAAACTACAATACAATAAATTCAATTCCTTAAAAAAAAAGCCACAAAGTTTGTTGACTCCTGATAATCCTTACACTAAATTATGACAGAGAAAGAGAAAGAAAAGAAAAAAGCCTGCATGACAGAGAAACAAAAATCACTACTTTTCCGTTTCCTACTTTTAATAACCCACGTGAATTACAGTTTGCGGAGTTTTTAAGGGGAGAGAGGGTGTCATTTCAGGGAAGAATAACAGTTTCATTTCAAGCCATTTTCTTGCTTAAAAAATCTTCACTGGCTCGTTTCAATGCAGAATAAAGACCTAGGCCCTGGGCCCCGCCTGAGAGCCCACCGTGCCCTTCTCTACTGCCAGCTTCTCAGCACTCACCTGCTACACCCACAGCACTCCCGCCGCTGTTCTCGCCTGCTGCTCATCTGCCTAGTGCGCCTGTACTCAACCTTTACTTGGCAAACTTTTCTTTAAGACCAAGCTCAGGGGCACCTTCTGTGTGAAACTTCCCCAGATTTGCCCACCAGAATAAATGGAGACCTCCTTTGCCCCCAGAGCAGGAAGCACAGCCCCACTAGCTTTACCACATGCATCACAATCTGCTGTCTACACGTCCCTCTCTGCACTACGTCTTCTGTGTATCAGCAGCACTGCCCACCATGCCTGGCCAAGAGGAGCACTCAGCGAGGAGCCTTCGGGATGAAGGCAATGTACTCCTCGATTCCGAGCTGAGTGAGGGAGAACTGCATACTCACCAAGACCACCGAAATACCATGCAGTTCTATATTTGTTACAGGACCGGAGTCTAGACTATCAGTTTCAATTACAAACCTCCTAATACATATTTCAACTACAAAGAAAGAATAGCAATTTAAAAAGGAAAAGTAGTAATAAATTTCAAAAATCTCTACTGAGTTTTTAGCCTGGTTGAGCCACAAAGATTTCCTTAAAAATTTACTTTAAGGAGGACACAGGTTATAATCTATGTTTAGTTCTAAAGCATTTGTCTCGCGGTTGATATTAACGTAGGCTGGTGGCAGGTGGCCTCAAAGGAAGCCCCATGTAATCTCTGTCACATTCCTGCTCGATAGCTGCCCACGGACCTGAGAGTAGGAGTCTGTGAGGATACATAAAGAGACTATGTTCTCACAGTCTTGATTTATAGGAAGAGAAAAAAATCTGGCCTGGCATGGAGCTTTGTCCAGTTTGAATTCTACTCGGCTGGAGCCAGTTTTTATAAATAAACTATATCAAGGTAACTTTGGAATTTGGACTCCTGCCAAGTGCCTTCAAACTGTGATCAGACCACATTCAGACTCCAAAGACAGAAAAAGTCATAGCTGGGCTGATCGCCACAGGCAAGGGACACAAAGTGGTGATCAGAATCTGATGGCAGGTGACACCCATTGTTAGATGGCCATGCTCCACGGGCCCCTTCTTAATTGACAATGAACACCTCTGAATTGTTACCCTAAACATGCTTTCAACTTGTTTTGACTTTTTTAAGTTTCTTTCTCATTCAATTCTTGGAAATTTTTCTCTGGGGGAAACTTCAAAGGGGAAAAAAGTGAAGACCACTGACAGAACTTCTTTAAGATGGACACTGACTGATTTGAGCACAAAAAAATATGTACACTGACATTTTTCAGTGGCTGTGTCTAGCCACCTGTGGAGTCCACCATAACCGAGTGAGCACCTCCACCTCACGACCTTCTTGTGATGAGTTAGCCTCACGTGACAGTGCGAGCCTAAGTCAGTCACCCTACAAACATGCTCACTTTCTAAAAGCATGCAGGGCATTCATCTCACTGAAAAGGCAAGTCCCCCGTAGTGGAAACTAGATTTCATTTTTCTATACACCAAGCAAGACAGCACAAGGGTTTTTCAAATGCTAATTTCAGAAACCAACAATGCCAAAAAAACAATTAAGGCCAGAAATTCCAATTACTTAGAAAGACTATTTCCTCATTAAATATTCAGTTCCCAGCAAATATCACATTCGATATTCAGCTTTCCTATTTTTAGAAGGTGTTAAGTCATGTCCCAATAACAATTCTAATGACACAACTAGCTAGACTGGAAACTTGTAACAGACATAGGGCCCCTTCAACTCCATAACAGGAAAACCTCCGAGCTGACTTCGAGAGTCCCACTTGTGAGCCAGTCAACAGAGCAAGATATTGAAGGAAATCTAGAGGAGTTTTGCGGGTAGAAAAGCAAGACAGAAAACCAGTAACTGAGTTCTCTAATAACACCTGTAATAACACAAAGTGACAGACGGAATCAACATTCCTGTAGTGGCAATGTTGATTGCCTCCACAATACAGAGCTTCCCCTTCCTTCTTCTTAAGAGAATTCTGACTTTGATTCATTATTGAGCCCAATAAATAGGCTCCAGAGTCAGAATCAGTTTGA
The DNA here is from genome assembly GCF_041296265.1 of Equus caballus. Lineage (NCBI taxonomy): Eukaryota > Metazoa > Chordata > Mammalia > Perissodactyla > Equidae > Equus > Equus caballus. The sequence goes on along the minus strand of NC_091700.1, from coordinate 27,882,316 downwards.
TCCCAACCAAAGCACTGAAATTCCCTGGCAGCTGTGAATGGTCCAGGGGTTGGCACATGCCTGAAGTTGACCGACCAATTTCAACTGGACAAGATCCAACTAGAGACAGAGGATAAGCCCTTACATTCCATGATGACAGAGGTTCTCTACTGCTGGGCATAAACAAGAAAATGTAGCCCTTATTCCCTTGAAACCGTAAAGGGAACCAGATTTAGGATGAACTAGTGTGGCATACTAAGCAGGCGAGAAAGAGTGAACCAGCGTCCTCAATAACGTTGCTGAACTCCTGCATCAACCAACCACAGACATCACCGTCCAATTATAGTAATAATATTCCCTTAATCCAGCATGCTAACTGATACAGTTCCTAATAACAAGAGAAAATAGTCAGCACATTAGCTTGGAACTGGGAAAAACCAACTGGAAAGATCCAACTTTGCAACTGATGGGGCTGATACTTTACGCCTCCTTCAATTCTAAGTATAATACCGTTTCTTAAAGAATAAATAAGAATCTCCTATTAGAAAGCCATTTTAAAATATATCCTGGACACAAGAGAGTTGCTATGCTAGATGGGTTATATCATTTTGTTTGTTTGATTACTAGTCTGTATCACAAGAAAAAGGAAATACAGTCTAAGGACGACTCGAATTTTGAATCTGGTGCTACGGTAGAGTCTACATTTTTATTTTGTTTTGTTTTTGCTGGCAGGAGAAAGGGAGGGGAGGCAGGGAGAAGACCATGGATATTAATTAACTACAAACATCCCACAGTTTGTCGGTAATTGTTCAGTGTTGTGAAAGCAGACACTGAATGCAGAAGGTTAAGTGGTGCCTCATTCCTCTATCACGTTGGAGTTACCGGGCAAGTGCTGGAAATTTTCTGAACTTATGCAAAAGATTAGCCTTTTGGGCCCAATTCCCTTAGCCATAGTTCTCTACACACTCTACTGCAGTGATGTGAGGCCCTCAATTCTCTCCCATATCTCAGTAGAAAATATTGTTAAGCTTGACCAGAAGGGAGTAAGCTGGCACTTGTCAACAGCGTTTTCAATGACCTCATAAACACAAGAAGGAAGAGAATCATGTGTCCGTGGAACTACCTCTACAGAATGCCAGGTAATCCATAACACAAAGTCTCCCCTGAACAAGGCTAAGATCTCAATCAATATCTGCAGAACCTGCAGCCCCTGTTCACAAGCCCCTGCCAGAAAGTCACACGGGGAGAAGGAGGTAGTTATGAGATGACCATAAGCCAGAGCCAAGAGAATCTGCCAGGACTTAGGTTCCTCTACACCGTATGAGCAGTGAGGCCAGAGAGCAGAATTCATAGACCAAAGAGGTCTTGCAGAACAGGTTATGCTTTAATGCCAGCATGCCAAGCAATAAGAGTCGGACCAAACCGTCCTGTAAGTGGATACTAGGAGTCAAAGACATGTCCAAGACAGATCATTTCCATCCACCTGGTATAAAAACCAAGTCAAAAGGGAAGTAAGAATTAACGGTTACTTCTTACACCTAGCTCAATAAAAGGTGAACTTCATTCAGCATCAAGAATTCTCCAAGAAGGTCCTTGCTAGACGGGGAAACTGGGAAAGGAAGAAGGAAGGTGAAACTCTCTAGACGACCAGGATCTCCCTCCAGGATGAGAGGCCTCCTGGATCGGAGGGAGGGATGGAGAAAGGAGGTTAGACTGGCTTCAGAGAAATGGTTATGTCCCTGGCCTTGTGTACAGGGTCTTTGCAAATCCACTGATTTCCTCGATAGCCCTGGGGGAAAAAGGCACTGTCTGCACTCCGAGCACATCTCAGGACAGGTTATAGCTGTACTTGTCTCTCTTTTAAAGGACTTAGCTGGTTCTCCAAGGAATGGGAGAGAAACAGACTTATGAAGAGATTATCTGAAGTCAGAGAAACTACAGCCACCCGGGACTTCTGTAGAGAGGCCAGCCCAAATAATTCCATGCTATGAAGCAAAGAGTGGGTGAGGATGAACTAGAGGAAGCCTGCTGCTGCTGCGGGAGGTGGGAAGAACGCTGAAGGGACAAGGAACAGTGCCTCAGCCTGGGATGTCCACTTATGGCGTCTGAAGAGTCCAGGCTAAACAAAGGTAGCTGAGCTGGCCCCAAACACAGGCTGCTGGACACAGTGGGAAAAGAGTATCCTGGGAGCTCCCGGTCTTCAAGCTGCAGCAAATCCAAGCTTAATTAATCTGAGAATAAATACGCCCCTGGGCTGCTGAGATAGAACATGTTCTCCTGACCCCTACAGAGAGCAGAGCCAGGCAAAGCAGCAGAGGGTGAGAAGGGAGCGACAAGTCTCTCTTCTCATCTCCCCTCTCCTTCTGCCCCATCCTTCCAAGAATGGAGCAGGGAAAATGTGTAGATCCTCCTAGGCACACTTGGTAGAGGCTGGGAACAGAGCATCCTTGCCCAGCGGTCACAGGACTGGGTACACGGATCAAGGTTTTTAGCTGGAGACAACAGAATCCACTCTAGCCAGTTTCAGCACAAAGTGCATTTCTTAGGCATATGGATGGCTCACAGAATTACTGGAATGTCTGCATACAGAGACTCTAGGCTGAGATTCCAAGAACAGCCCCCAGATTCACGCCACAGAAATGGGTGGTCAAGGAGCTGTGTGGCCTCTGCCACCATCAGGAAGCTGCTACATCAAGAAGCCACTGTCTCAGCTGCCAGCCCCCAAATGACCCCTCCTCTGTCATGACCTCTCAAGCCAAATGGACCCCCATGAATTGTCTCCTTCCTCCAACTCAGTTCTCAAAAAGAATTTTCCACGGTCCATCTCCTAATGGAACCTACCTCACATAGCGGTTCCCTAGTAGCAAGGAAGGCTGAACAACATAGGGGTCCTGTTGCTGTTGTCACTTTTTGGATGCTACATTGGGAAGGAGGGTATTACATTGAAAGGACGTTTCAAATGTCAAGGGAGGAGTCAAGACGTTTTGGCCAGCCACAAATGACAAGGTAGCCACTACCTTGTATATCTACAATGGACTAAAAAATTTTTCAAGTCTCCAAATCCTAGAAACAGCACACTTAACATAAGAAATAAAAGAAAGCCTTTCATCTTTGAAGATATACAGGCTACAATAGCTTTATCAACTTTCCATTATCTAAAGAACAAAAATACATAATAATTAATCTGAAGTATTCAGATTAAGAAAGGGCCTCTCAACAGCCATATTTCTCCCAAATTACAATTTAATTATCTTCACTTTTCACATCTGAAAAAGCACTATTGCGATCATACACACAAATCGCAAGGTATGAATATCTACAGTGCCTTCGGGTCGCTGTCCCTCCTTGTCCAGCCTATGTTTCAACACGTATACCCATGCACAAAATCAGCCATCAACTCCCAACCCCAGGCATGTGACTGATTCATTTTCTTACTGATGATCAAAGTCATACCTATAGCTAACTAGGTCCACGGACAACAGCAGTAACACTTCTGGGTGCAGAGTTTTCAGAGCACGAATGTGCCCTCCTTTAGTCTCACAATTTATTATTCACTTTATTTTGCAGGCAAGTAAGAGGAAATACAGAGAGGCTGAGCAATCCATCTGAGGGGACTAGTAAGTGACGGAGCAGAAGCAAGAACCCTCAGGTGCCCGGCTCCTGTTCCAGGTCTTTCCACTCTACAGCATACTGCCTCTGGCTGAAAAACTCACTTGAGATCCATCAACTAAAAGCTCAGAGAAATAAAAGTTGATCCACATACCAAAAAAAACAAGACGAATAAATCCTTACTTGTTTACAAGTGGAATACTAAGGGCCCAGCCAGCAGCAAAGTCCGGATACTTAAAAACTGTAGGATTTTCAGAAAAGGCATAATGGTGAATTATTGTAGATTCTTCATCATGTAATGCTTTTCCTAAAAACCATTCCTGTTAAATAAAGATATAAAATGTCATTTTTTAAAAAATCCATTTCATGTAAGAACAAAAACAAAGTTATATCATTAGTTTTAGTTACATATTCTCGGTGATGGAGAATTAGCACAGACTATATATTTTTAAAGAATTTTAACAAAAATATAATATTCATATGATAATGAACATAGCATCATCTTTTTCTATAAACAGAGTAATTTAATGTCATAGCATCAAGATGAACAAAATGTTAGTCATTATACCATAAACATATAAAAGTGTTATTTTGTAGAATATTCCTTATCAAAATACTATTAAGGCAAAAATAACAGTGCTCCTTCATGCCCCACTGAGGTTTGCCAAGAGGAATTTGAAAAACTTCTTCCAGAATCAGTGCCTATTTTATTCATTTATTCATTCACTCATTCAATTAACACATAATATTAATTGTTATCACTTAACATTTAACTTTTATTCCAAACCAGGTGGGAACATAGCTATCCAATAGTGAGGAGACAGAAAATACACAGGTAAATAAAGAAGTTCAGGTAGAGACTGCAACGTGCTGTGATGAAAATTAAACAGAGTGACTAGGGGTTACCGTGGAAAGAGGGGGAAACCTCTTCTGAGGCAACAATCGAACTGAGAGGAAACATCAAGGAGCCAGCTGTGCACAAATCTGGGGAAGCGCAGGTAGGCAGCTAACACAAAGTCCCCAAGGTGGTAAAGAGCTTGACACATCTGATGAAAAACGAAGTCCAGTGTGGCTAGAATTTACTGGGTGTGGGGAAACATGCTATGAAAGAGAGAGGCAGGAGACAGACCAGGTAGGTTGTAGATGCCAGTGGAAAGCAACACAGACTTTATTCTAGGTGTAATGGAAGACTTCCACTTCTGGCCACAACAGAATAGCCTGGATCAGACCTACTCTCCCACCAAGAACAAGCATAGAAGCTGGAGAAAATACTTAAAGCAAATGACTGAGAGTATCAAAAAACACCAAAGACAGAGAGGATGTGAGAGCTAATATCCCAGAGAGAAGGGAAGCCCATCAATGGGAACTGAACCTATTCACCTCCTTTAACCCTCAAGGAATTGGCTGGTTCCCAGAGCAGAGAATAACACACAACAGAAAACAGCAGCTGAGGACCTCTGTAGCCTTGCTGGACTGAGACAGAGGTTGGAGCTGGAAGCTGCCAAGAAGGTACAGATTTAGGAGGATCCCAGAGAATGAGCCCAAAGTCTGCATGTAATTTCCCTTAAACTCCTAGTTTGCACAAAAACCAGGGGAAAAACCAAGAGCCAAGTGGAAAGCAGCAGTGGAGAGGCTAGAAAGCTGAACAAAGACTTTAGCAGAGGTGCTGGGGAGCCCAATGCTGAAGTGCAGGGTCTGCCACGGGGAAAGGGATCTAGGAGAAAGGGCAGTCTGTAAACAGACCTACCCAAACAAGGTCTACAACCCAGAGGAATAGTAAACCCTCCCACAGGAAGGGATATCATCGCAGCCTCTTCAATTTTTCACACAAAACACCCGACATTTAGTGAAAAATTACCAGGCATGCCAAGAACCAAGACCAGACCAAAAACAAAAGAGAAATAGAAAGAGATGCACAGATAAATCAGACTTTGCAGTCATAAAAAAATACGATTCATATATTTAAGAAAATAGATGAAAAGATGAAGAATTTTACCAAAGAACTAGAATATATAAACAAGAGTCGAATGCAAATTCTAAAACTGAAAAATGCAATAACTGAAATTAGGAATTCAAGAGGACATTAGACACAAGCAAAGAGAAGACTAGTGACCTAAAAGGTAAGTCAGTAAAAAATATCCAGATTGAGACAGAAAAAAAGAAAACAATAGGAAGAAAATACAGAAAAGAGGGCAAGAGCAACATGGGACACATTGAAAGGTCTAAAATACATGAAACTGGAAACTCAGAATAGGAAGAGAAAGAAAATGCAACTGAATCAATTTTTGAAGAAATACAGGCTTAAAATCTTCTAAAACTGACAAAAGTCATCCAGCCATCAATTCAAGAAGCTCTATAAAGACAATAAAGACAAATACAAAGAAAACCACACATAGGCATATACTGGTTGAAAAACCACAGACAGAGAAAATCCTAAAAGCAGACTGGAGGGAGGGGTGTACACATGTCTTTCAAAGGAGCAAAAACAAGACATACAGTTGACTTTTGAAAGGAAACAATAGAATGTGAAAGACAATAGAACAACATCTTCACCACGACAGAAAAAAATTACTGCCAACCTAAAATGCTATACCTAGTGAAACTATCTTAGATAGAATGAAAAACCACTGGAAGTTTTTGAGCAGATGAATGTTATGAATTGAATTACAGAGAGGCTAGATTATTAGGATGGCAAGAGTAGAAACCAGAAGACCAGCTAGGAGGCCCTCATAATGGTCAAGGCAAGAGATCACGGTAGCCTGGACCAGAGTGGTAGTGTTAAATACGGAGAGAAGACAGATGAGAGACATATTCTGGAGGCAGACTCAACTGGATATGCCAACATGGGGTTGAGGGGAAAAGAGGAATCAATCACGAGTCCTAGGTTTTTTTATATGGGCAACTGGATAGACAGTGATGCCATTTCTGAGATGAGGAAGACTAAAGACTGAAGAGGTTTAAAGGGACATTCAGAGTTGTTTTGAACATGTTGAGTTTGAGGCTCCTAACAGACAGATAAGTGGAGGGATTAACGAGGCAGTTTAACGTGGGAGAGGGGGGCACATGGCTCACTCCCTCAGTTCCTTCACACTCTGCTTGAAAGTGACCTGATCAGTGAATGCCCTATATAGAATAGTAAGCCCACCTCCAATCTATCCCTTATCCCTCTTATTCTGCTTTATTTTTCTCCATAGCACTTATTACCATCTGACACATTATTGGCATTGCCACTTATTGCCTATCTCCCCTGCAACAAGAATAGCCCTTCCTGAGGGAAGGGATGTTGTCCATTTTGCTCACTGCTATTTCCCCAGTATACCTAACATGTAATAAGTACTCATTAGCTTTCTGTTAAAAGAATGGAGCAAGCCCAGGAGAGCTTTAAAACGCAACTATTCCTACTAAAGAAACTAAACCATTTAATTTAAATCAAGTACCCTAACTTCTGAAAGTTTTATCTGTTTTCTCTCTTATCCAACCATCATCACCTCACTCCCTATTCCTCACCAGAAAATAAAAGCAGGAGAGATACAGTACTCTTTTTTTTTTTCCGCTGAGAAGACTTGCCCTGAGCTAAGATCTAGTGCCAATCTTCCTCTTTTTGTTGAGGAAGATTTGCCTGGAACTAACATCTGTTGCCAATCTTCCTCTTCTTGTACGTGAGCCACCACGACAGCATGGCTACTGACAGACGAGTGGTGTAGGTCCACCCAGGAACCAAACCCAGGCCCCCAAAGAAGAACATGCCAAACTGAACCACTAGGCCCCCCGGGCCGGCCCCAGAGTACTCTCTCTTAAGAGCCCTCTTCTGCTTGTGGTTGTGTTCCAAACACCTCCCAGAGTCTTAGTTCTAGTCAATTCAGCAACAAGTCCTAACGGAACATGTGTGACAGTCATTAACATAACTATATGCTTGGGTTCCCAGGTCCACCTCACAGTTTTCTTCCTGATCCTTTGTCTACGGATATGTTAAGTCATCACTGGGCAAGAGGAATAACAGTAAGGCAAATGGCCTTGGCTTGAGATAGAAAATCCAACACCTTTTTAAAAGAAATCAGTAATATAACACTTCATCAAACGAATAAACATTAATCAATATGAAAATAATCATATTTAATATATGTTAATACAGCTTATTTTAAAAAAAGAACACATCTGTATATATTTATCACTTTTCTCACTAATATTTCACTGTTATAATCTCCTGTTCCAAACAATTTTATGCAAAACATGTTTTTTATGTTTTAACTCCTAATAGCAGTGTGCAGCTGTTAGCTAATATATAAAATTGTTTTTCAAAATTTTTTCAGGGGGTTATACTGTAAACTACTTTAAGGGAGCCACTAATACAGAACCTGTGGAAAGCAGCACTCCTTCCTCTTTCTTAATTTTTTTCTCAATGGCTCCATAATAAAGACAATTATAATCAAGATAAACTGTAAAAGAATAGCTCAGACAATGTTCTACTAGTATTTTAGAATTACTCTTTATCAGCACCATGTTTTGCCTCTATGAAAAATAAAAAAGTCAGGACACTTCAGCAAATGCATACTTATATTAAAAGCATATGGCGGAAAAAAAAGAAAGACGTCACCAGATATGGAAATTTATAGAAATCACTTAGAAAGGCAATTTAACAAAGATTAGTTACCTTAATGAAGATTAAATTTTTCCATTTAAAATATCATATTACAATATAAATTTGCATTAGTAAGAATGACAAAAAGATATTGAAGAGAAAAAAACATCAGAATCAAACAAAATAAATGATACTCTAACACATTACATAATATTATTTTAATGTAGCTTATATATGTCATTATCAAAGCCAGGTTTGCTTTATATTTTTTTCCTAAAATTTCAAATGGTAGGGCAAAAAACCAGACTGGCTTGAGCTAGCTTCAACATTATGTAATCGTTATTTCTTAACGCTAGTTTCAAAAGAAATAAAGCATCCTAGATTTTTTTTCACATGGTGGAGTTCAGAAAAGGGCGGGGGAAACATCTCATTTTACCTCTGCTCTGTACTTGCTTCTCATGAACTCGCTTTGAACTTTTAAATTTATCATTCCAATTTTCATTAAAAAGCACACTGAGTCACCATCTTCTGTACAGAATTAGAGCTATGGATAATGGAAAAATAACCTCCAGGTGAAATGAACATTAGGAGGAGATGAAAACTCCTACATCCTAGAAAAGATCTGGGAGTTTTTCTCAAGTCAAAAGGAAACATAAAAGCCTAACAAATGTTTCACATAAAACAGCAGAAAGTACAGAGATGCTGGTCAGCATCATCTGAAAACACTGGCTGAGACACGGTCATAATTCTTCTCTCCTTTGAAGGAATTTTTTTTTAACCTAACAACCTTCTCACTCAATTATATCTGTACCTTCCCAGAAATCAAAAGCATGAAAAGAAATCATAAGGCATCCTTCCAGCATTTAAACAGCACCGAAACCAGAGGTTTTATTACAGTAACACATTTACTCCAGTGTTCAGGAAACCAGTCTAATGATTACTGTTGCCCAAATTTTCGCATCTACATCAAGCAACCAAGCCGGCACCCAGAAGCCACCTTTCCTTCCCCATACCCTTATTAAACCTGGTTCATTTTTGGAGTGGGCATCAGAATTGGGTGGGGCCCATGTCTAACAGTACCAGAAAGGAGTCAATTCCACTTACTCCAAGTTTCAAGATTTCTATAGAGTGATCAGGGTGTAACCTGGGCTTCCCCAAGAGAACTGGATGGTTTACTCTCGGCACATCTCTAGGCAGCCTCTAAACCTCCTGAGGCCCCGAGCATAGCCCAGCAGGAAAGCTGACATTATAGGGTTCTTCAGCGGTTCGCAAACGTTTATTAACCACCTACTAAGTGTTAAACACTCTGTTCAGTGCTAGGGATTTAGAGGTAAATGAGATCCAATTGCCACATCATATCTGCTCAAAATAAAATTTGAAAACATGAAAGTAGCAGTGAAATTCTAACGCAACATGCATCCCCTCTCACCCCCAGACTTTCTCAAATATTGTTCCCTCTGCTTAGAACACTTTCTTTCTCCCCTATTAATTCCTACTCATCCTACAGGACTCAGATGACAAGTTACTTCCTGTCCTGACTCCGCCAGATTATGTTAGATTCTGTGCTACGTCCTGTGCTGCCCTTATTAAACGAGGCCTCACTTGTACCTGTCATTGCTTATCTAATGTCCGTCCCCTCCCTGCTCTTCTGCACCATCTACGCGGTCAGGATCCTCGTCTGTCCATCCCAGCCCCTGTTCCCCATAGCGTTCCACACACAGTTGGTACTCAGAGAGTATTTAGCTAAAATAATATGTGGTCACTGTTGATAAAGAGAAATAATCAATTTAAATATTTCTTAACTCTGGGTTATAGTTTTTTAACTCTCTGAAATTGCTAACTCACGTAAATAGATTTTTTTTCATTTAAAAATGGTTCATTATAAGTTCTATCTCTCTGAAAGCTACAAATCTCAAAGAGAATTATTTAAAGTGGCTTCCAGATACTCAACTATTATTTAGTTTTGTTTTAATTTTAAATTGTTTTTATTAGATTAAAAAAACCTCTTAACAAAATTAAATCTTCTTTTAAGCATTTTCCCTGAAAGATAAATACTGGTATTGAATATTGTATTCACCTTTGATGGGTCATATCTTCTGAGTGTTTCTAAGAGTTCTGGAATCTGTATTCTTGTCTCTTCTTCACAGAAGAAAATCCATGATGAATTTCTGCTATATGTTGCAGAAAAGCTGACAAAAAGAAACAGGTTACAGTAATCACTTCTATAAGGTGAGTTTACAATAAAGTTTAAAACTGATAAGGAGGAAATGGATGGAACACATAAAATGGAAGAAATCTAGATTTTTTTTCCCTATATTTTTCTTCAATGTATAGTTTCAGCTTATAGAAAAGCCAGATACTAATGGTTTATAAAACAGAGTTCTTAAAAGTTAATTCTCTCCATAACAACATCAGTTCAGAAGATAGATAATTTTCAAATATAAACAACAAATATATCGACATTTTATCTTTTAAGAAAGAAACATATTTAAAAATGAAAGCCATTCATGATTAAGAATCAACCATCAAGAAATCTGGTTAACGTAGTTGTCATAAAAAGTAGAGTTCAAATTTACTCTATTTACTGATTCTGAGCAAAAACACACCCTCTTGATAAGAAAACAAGGGAGGCTCTAAGTGTTCAGGCAGAAATGTGAATGGCTTACACATTCTGAGTTAAACGTACTGTGGCAACAATGGCAGGACGGTCCATGCACCTTCCTGCTCAGACAGCTGATGGAGGAGGAGGACTCTGGGGAGCTCCTAAAGAAACATCATCGAAGAGAAGAAATAAATAAAAATACAACATGACCACAACAATTAAAAAAAAAGACTCAATTTTAAAACGCAGGTACTTTTAGAGACCTGACATTTTACTCTTCATACAACTCTTTTTCTTCTCTTCAGGAGCTACTAGAAATGAGGGATTTGGGCTGAATCCACACAGCCTCTCCACCAGCCAGGCCGGCCAGTGCTGCAGACCTCCAAGAAGGTCCTAAGTGATCCGGGGAGCGGACCTAACATGCAGATTTGCAAAGGTGACTGGACAGGAAGAAGCAGTCACAGATAACTCAGAGGCAGAAAAACAGTTTTTATTGTATACACACCACTGGTAGCATATGGAAAATAAAACACTTCGGTTAAACAAAGAGGATATAATATCCAATTTACCTCATGTGAAAAAAAAATTTTTTAAGTACACTAAAACACCATGGTAATGAGGAGTTTGGGGTTTAAATACTAGAAATAGAATATTTAAGTAGTCAGGCAATAATAGCAACAGTATAATGATGGAATTTCAAAATTCCTTAGAAGGAACTAAGATCCAGAAATAAGCCATAACTATGGTTAAATAAACATGCATACAGATACAAGAGAAAACGAGAGAGATTACTATTTCTAAGGCTAAGAATGTTAGCTTTGAAATAAAGCACGATTCAATATATTTCAGGTTGTTACAAGCCAAAGTCAGATATCTAATATGCTTGGACACGCCCCTCCCCAACAAACTTTAGTATGTTCTGTGTTTTAGACTAACTATATCCTGGTAACTGTATAGACCAAAGACTTTAAGAATACAGCCTAAATATCTGAAATATTACTGCACTAAAGTAGATTCCATACCAGTCTTAAAGTTCATATAAATTTATTACTTACAAAGAAGGGAATGATATTTAACATAAATCTTTGGAATTGAATATCAAATAAGCCTCATGTCTTTATTTTATGCAGTATTTATTTTAACTTCCTTGTACAAATATGAAATGCAAAACCAGTAATCACAGGTTAAATCAGACTAACAACATGGCATGTTAGAGAGAAAAAGCAAACCTAAAGGCTGAATTAGCATTTACCCAATATAATTCACAGCTTTCCTACTGCTGATGCTAAATTATGCAGTAATTTTCATTGTCTTTTTAAAAATTGCAATATATATAATATTATATATATTCATGAGGAACTATATAAGAATAAAAATCATGCATGAAGAAAACTAGTAACATTAGTATTTGCATAAAACCTTCAAATAATTATGGGAGCATGCTAATATGAACTAGCTAGAAAAAAACAGCAAATATTTTTTAAAGTTTTATAAGAAAATAAGTAGAGAATGAGCTATTAAGCACCAATTGAAATTATAATAATAAAGACTTTATAACAATGGAAATTTTACATCAAATGGGAAAACAGGCACGATTCCAACTACGTAAGATAAATTCATATACGAAAAGAACCTGAAAAGAACATGAAAAATGAAATTATTTGTGTCGAGATGACAAAAGTACTACATATATGCTTTAAAAATCCTTTAATAAAGTTAAAACATAGTTTACTTAAAAAAAATTTCTTGAGGAAAAATGACTGTACCTCAAAATTTTCCCTCCAAACAAAATAACTATCCTTCCTAGTTATAGAAAATATATAAATGACGTCAACAGGTATTACACCTAGACAGGTGACCTCTGCAGAAGGGCTGTCAGGGCACTTTCCTAGCAGAGTTGCAACGACAACAAAAGTTACGAATAACTTCTGTCACAACAATAAAAGTGCAGCAGACAAAGGTTTCGTCAGCACAAAGGAGGAGTTAAATTCTAGACTAAAATAAACTCTGTGGGTTACTAGTGGATTATAATTATTCCTATCTCCATCACTTTTTGTTTACTAAATCATATGCCTGGATTTCATATTTGCTTCACTTGGGGAATACACAAATGGCAATCAAGTTATCCCCCAATAGAAACATTTCAAAAACACACAAATACTCATATGTATTAGCACTTCTGAGATAAAATAATTTAAAAGGCCAGAAAAAAATTTTCCAAATGATCTTATCTCAGTTCTTACCCCTTGCAATTGTAATAATTTATTTTTTTTCTATCTGTCTGCTCTATCTAACACCACCACAAGATCTAGACCTGCTTAAAGGTGCTGTCTCACCAGCTTACAGCACTTTTAGACGTAAACCAAGTTTTTCTAATATGTAACTGGATGGATGACTAAGAAAGAGCTTTCAAATGAAAAATCAAGGAGAGAGTAAGAAAATGTTATATCAACAGAGCCGTTTGGAATAAAAGCTACAGTAAAGGCACTCATGCACACAGCACTGTCTGTTGTCAGTCTAAAGGATGTCTATTCACCAAACCATGCTACTCTTTCAAACCTAAAAGGTAAGGCAAAATCTGAGCAATAATGAGATGATGCCATAATAGAGGCAAGCATAAGAAGGCTGAAAATATAAACGATCAAATGTAGGTAATGACAGAAAAGGGAAAGAAAATGAAAAGCTGACCACAGCAATTTACACTCCTTATGTCAACTCTGTTTGTCTCATTGAACCAAAGTCTACCTTAATTTCCACCATGAGCATCTACTGACATCCTAATAGGCACCCTGAAGTCAGAAAGCCTTCTGGACTTCGTCAGTACTTCCTTTGAACATATTTCTTATCAAGGCATATATTCACATTTAAAGCTGCTAATAGTTATAGAGGACAAACAAAACCAACACTCTAATTCATTACCTGGTTCTTAGACATAACCATCATCCTCACTTGGGAAAGGGTTTGATTCCATAATGGAGCATTCTAAAAATGCTTTGAGAATGGAGAAAGCCCATTATTCCTGATATGGAGGGAAACGACTAAAAATTTATATCTATAAATATTAATAGGATGAATGAAAAAGCCAACATTTGAACAAGGACTAAAACAGATTAATATTTTAAATATCATAAATAACTTTAATTATTAGGCAAATTTGGTTCTGAATCACTTTAATCTTTCTGTCCATCTGGAAAGAATCCAACTCATTTAACTCCAGGCTGCTGCCCTTTTCACTTGTCAACAGACTGCTGCCCAACAATTGTAACTCATCCATACCTTAATTTAAAAGATAAGCCTAGCAGTACATGAGTTTATGGTCTAATTCAGTGTCACTATTCAGACCAAGTACTAAATTAGAAAGCAAAAGCCAAGACATTCGTTCAGTATTAGGCAAAGGTTCTCAAAGGCTGAATCCTGTGTAAAGACTGAATCCAGTTCAACTGTATTTCCAATTCCAACTATTACATAGTCCTTAGGCACTGAACTGAGCTTTTAGACCAACAAATAAATTATGATGAAAATTAACATCTGTTTACTGTTATAATTTCTTCCATAAGTAGGTAAAACTTATGAGAATAATAATGGAGATGTATAATATGCTGTTTGGAACATATATCAGATTTACTAGCCTTTAAAAATCCAGTCCTCATTTACGGATCAGTAGATTATATGTGATGCTATAGTAACATTATTATAGCAGGAATCTGAGTCTACATTAAAAAAAAGAGAGTGATTCTCCCAGATATCCGTCTTAATCATTTACTGTCCTTTCCTAACAAGAGAAAAATATTACCTCATTATTTATAAAATTTATTTTTATAAACTATTTATTTTGAAATGCATTACTAAGTACAGTTTTAGAGCTCACATGAATCTGTCTTAACTAATCATTCATTCATCCATGAAAGGCAGTAAAACTCAGCGTTTAAGGACCTGATCTCTGCAGCCAAAGCCCTTGAATCAGTATCATCGCTCCATCCTTCTGAGCCATGCAACCTTCAGCAAGTTCCCAGACCTGCGTCTCTGTTATCTCATCACTAATATGGGGATAACCATAGTCCTGGGGATTGAGTGAGTTGATACATGTCACATATCTGGCACATGATAAGTATGTGATGGTTATTGACATCATGATTTTAAAAAATTTGTTGAGCAACTATAACGTGCCAGGCACTGTTCTAGGAACACAGTAAACAGCTGTGAAGACACAAGGCAGAGACCCTGCCCTCTTGGATCTCACATTCTAGTGAAGGGGGCAAGCAATAAGCAAATAAATACAGACTATAATGTCAGGGATCAACGGTATAAAAAGCAAGCCAGCTGAAGGGACGAGTGAACAGGACAGTTTACTAATTAGCATGGAATTATTCCCCCACATCAGCTGCACCAATCTGCTGCCCAGGTGACCACGGCCCAGTCTGTGCAACAGGAGGCAGCAGAACAGAGACAAGACTCTGGCACCAGTCAGAATTGAGATACAGGCCTGACTGCACTATAAGTGACGTCAGCATGCGCAAGTCACTCAATCTCTCTAAGCCTCAGTTTCCTCTCTGCAAAATGGGGAGAAAACAGAAACCACTCCAGAGAGTTACATGAGCTGATGCTTGTAAACAGCACAGCACAGTGTATAGGGGCACTAAATAAAACAATACGACGATGGGCACTCAATAAAAGTCAGCTCTGATTACTACTGCAGTTTCCAACTCTGTCTCTACTCCAGACCCTGGCACCTCCACTCTGCTTTGCCAAACATACACTCATCATCTTAGCTTACAGAGGCACTCATCTTCCTGTTATTCACCCACTGCTAACATCCAGTGAGACCCAAGTCTTACTGCCTCCATCAGTGGGAGTCCTCACAGTTGCTATAGACAGGAGTCTAGCAAACTCTGACTCCTCCTTCAAGGCTCAACTCAAATGTCACCACCTGTGCTGACATTTCCAGGCACAGCTGGCTGCTTCCTTGCCTGTGTCCGCACAGTGCTGTGCTGATGTTGCTTCACGCAGCAACGTGCAGTGCTTCCCTACTACAATGAGCCTCCTGGAGAGTGGGCACAGGCATGGCACCATCCACACTGACTGTCCCGGAAGAGGGTGCCTTGCTGGGCATCACTGACCACTAGCACTGTCCTTGAGGAGCACTCACTTCCTCCGCAAACTTGTATGTGCTGGTCCTTAACTTGGTCCCCCGTGTCACCTCTAGACACTGGGCACTGATGTCACCACCAGAGGAGTGAGTTCTAAAGTGACTGGCTTCTTTGGGTCCCTGGCTCCAGACTCAGAATCCTGCATGGCAACGTCTGACTGGCCAAACTTGACGACAGGCTGGCCTCTCCTGAGCCTGGTGACATGCAGCATTTAGCCTCTGGCGTTCCAAGTGGGCCAAGCCCCAGCTCTCACCAGACTCATACATAGTAGAGTTCTCCAGTACAGGGCAGGGGTTCAAATGCTGGGCAGCCAAAAAGAGACAAACGTTCACAATTCAGCCTTCTACACGGTGTGAAGAATTCACTATTGCTGAACGACCCCCCCAGAGGAAGTGGACTCGGTCCCAGTGTTCTGTTTTCCTCTGGATCATCTTGTGTGGGCCCTTGCATAAAGTAAATATTCAATAGAGATTTATTAAATGAATGGATGAATAAATTCTTATTCAACAGCAATGTAGTAAAGTCTCCAGTTTAATAAAGAACAATCTATTTTAATAAATTATAGTAAATAATATCTCTCAATTACCACAAAAAATGAACTTCTAGTAAGTACACTAATTAAGCATCCACTGCTCTCACCTAAAAAAGAAAAGGTCAGTCATAGACGGCAACACGACTCTCACTCACACTGTCTCCTTGCCAATAAAAAAATTTCTAAAAATAGGAAACACGAGGCCATCTTCCTCAGGCTCCCTTCACACTCACCGGTGAAAGGCTTTGCTCTTGCTTTCCTGACTTAATCTTATGGAAATAAGGTTTTTTTTAAACTAATGAGCCAAAGCCTGACTAACTCTTCCCAAGAAAACAGTGATTTCCAAAACGTTCTGTCAACGAGCAAAAAGAATCATTTATTTGTAAGGTTGAGATTCTGCCAGGTCTTAAATACAGTTCATATCACAAAAGAAGGCAATTGAATTAGAAGTGTCTGTTCTTTGCAAAGCGACTGAGTTGGGGGTGGGGAGAGTGGCGAGGTTTCTAAGCAGCTAGTCGGGCTCCATGTGGCCTAAAGTAGAACATGTAATCCAACACCTGCCACAAAATGTAATCTATAGCTGCACCATCCCACACACCCACTCCTCAAAAAACCCTTATCAGCATCTCCCACTTCTGAATTTTCTTTTCTGTTTTTGCAGGTTGTCTTAAAAATGCAACCATAATTTATGTGTGATTCTGCCCATATCTTAGGTCCTGCCTTCATCTAAACTCTGTCTGTCCCCTTTCTCTGATCACTCCCTCCCACAGAGCTTACATCCTTGTTCCCCATTCAAAGCGATTCCCCATCCCAGCATGATCCTTGCCTTGTGCTAACATTAAAGGCTACACTTTAGAGTCTTCTAAATGATGCATGAATCCTTGTTCCACCAGAACCTACTAAAAAAAAAAAACCACAACGATGCTCTATCTTCTCTCCTTTATTGTTTTCAATTTAATCATACTTTGAAATTCCTTTGAAGAACAATAATGCTTTCCATGATTTTAGGCAAGTGTGAATACACTTCTGAAGCTACACTATAAATGATCTCAGTCTAGGATCCCCTTGGTCACTGGACCCCAGACTCCAGAGGGAATAAAAGCTTCTGAGATGACAGCCTCTCCATCACAACATAAACACAAGATACTCCAATGGAGTCTTCACCAGAGTCTGAGCTGTTTGCTCCATCTCATAAACAAACGAAATACACAAATCTTCACACAAACATCCACTCAAGACAGAATTTTCTTACGTTCAAAAAACAGAAGTCAAACCATAACTGACACACAGATGCTATGCACACAGTAGGTATTTAAAACAAGTACACCGAAGTGCCTGATTTATTAGGAGATCATCGCACAAACTCTCTGTATGGGTTTCTGTTAGCCTCGCCGCCACCTGGTTTTTCCTTCGTGCACCTCTTTAAATAATCAATATTTATAACTTCACATTTCCCTTCCATCTGTAATGCAGAGAGAAAAAAACTCAGGAAAAAAATAGCGCTTTTTCAAAATCAGTATTCTTCTATCTACAGCTTTGCATTTCGGAACCTCATACTCGTGAACCACATTTCACCAACCTTACTTTCCATCCGTTCCAATTTAAAAAGATCGCTATTCCACTGCTAACACTTGCTTTGCTCATGCCCCAAACTGTGCCTCCACAAGTTCCAGTCCCCACCTGGCACCCCAAAAGTAAACCTGCCCGACAATTGACATCCTTGTCTTCTAGAACCATGTCTTAAACCGACACCCCTCCAGCTAATTTTCCCGGTCTTTCGTACCCGACTTAACAAAAGTCTTCCTTCATCCTCTCAGGCTTCACATGCACCATTAGCACTATATTAACTAGTGCTTTTTACAGATGACTCCACTTCTTAGCTTCCAATGTGTATCGGCTCTCTCAAGGGCCCCATGTATTGTCTGGAGATGTCCTGTTTCACTCAAAAGTACCTAATGTAACTATAGATGTCCAATTAATATTTGTGGAATAAATACTGTAATACACTTATGCTGGACTTTTAATTTCTGTTTAGTGATACAGTCATTTATATTATGAAATAGTTGCCATCTACCTTATAATTAAAATCAAAGAACTAGAAGATCTTTTCTCATTCCTTTCTAAACCTTTGCTCCATAGCAATCTAGAATGGTAGTCTGCACCATGGTAAAGTCTGCTGGCTTATTAATTAGAACAAACATACAATTATAAACTTCAAAGCCATTATAAACTGCATGATAAGCTTCAAAACTCGGGATGGGAATGACAACTTAGAATGACCCAAATTACTTTAGAAAACAAGAGAAACACTTTCACCACCCTAGTAACTCCAAGAACAGTATTAAATTTTCAGACAGAAAGTTAGTTTAGGCTCCTGTTTTTATATTCACATTAGAAGGATGAAAAAGGTTGCATTTTTAATAAGACCGCATTTTAGCACCTTGAGGCAAAACAGGTAATGACTTGCTGAAGCAAAGAGAACAGCCAGAAACAGATGCATAATCACAGAAACCATTACATTTTTGCACCTTAATTTTTTGCAGATTCTGTAGTCAAGTACAACCTGACAGGAGTAGTGAATAAATAAACAGCAGTTCTAGACATCTGGTAGTGTGGGAGGAATAGATATTTTGGGCTATCAGATAAATATTCAGATGATAAAACTTAGTGCTGATTCCTCCCTCACCAAGCAACTTCTGTGAACGCTCGTGGTGGGCAAACCTATGGAGAAAACCAAAATTGCATCCTGAAGACTTCATGATTCAGGCCCCAGGTGACACGAGGGCCCCAGACATCCTGTTCCATTAGAGGTAAGCGCACACTTGTCAAACCATGGGACTGACCCCTCTCGAAGGAGCCGACCAGCTCCCCGCCACGGTGCTGGGGATGCCATGACAATTTCTGCCTTACATTCAGCCTTTCTCAGCTTCCACAGCTGATGACTGGGCTGTCAATTCTTTCTCAAGAACATGTCAACTTCTTAAAACAAGTTCCAGTTAGGTTTTAACTAGGGAGCCACACCTGTCTCCTAAAGGGACTTTGCCTCCCTATGTTTCGTGCATCTTAGCATTCAATTCTCCGAAGTTAATCTTATTTCTCTATTTTCATGTAGTTCTAGGTCAGGGTATCTCATCAATACTCCAAGCGTTGTCTGCAGACCCTATGCTAGCTGTCAACAATCTCTGGATGTCTAAAATGCTATTTACGGAATAAACTCAGTTTTTAATCACATACGTAGCTTAAAAAACTCCATAAGGAGAAAAAATGAACCAGTATCAAGGATAGCTGCAAATTCTAAAATCTTTCTGGCCATTTCAACTACAAAAATATTTGCTCATCCAAATATGAAGTTATCTAAGCCATAACAGTACACTCTGGATCTTGTGAGCAAACTAAATCCAAGCATTAAAGTTTTGTCATAATTACTTCGGTACGCACAGTTGGCTTCCATTCTAGGAAAGAATTTCAGAATAAGAAAAACAGACTATCTTATCATTAAAGGGAGGTTTCCTTATTGCTTTAGTCTAGACTCCATTTATTATCACAGAAATTAAATGCTGGGGGGAGGGGATGTGCTTAATGATATTGCCTAATTATGTGTCTTTAAATGTAAAACCAATATTGCCACCTAGTGGCAGACTAAGTCACCTACTAAATAGGTTCAACTGCACATCGTAAATGCAAATGACAGTAAAAATTAAGTATAAGCATATTACAACTAAATGAAAGCACAAATGAAGTACAAGGAAAGCTCAATACTTTACATAAATGGAGCTCTTTTCCAAGTTTTCAAAGCTGAGAAAAATGTATTGGTGAAAATACAGCATCTGCGTGCGCTCGTGGCATTATACTAGCTGCCGTGGGGGATACACAGAGGAGGACAGAGCAGGGCCGGCCTCCCTCCAATTCTGAAGGCAGGAATGACGCCCTAAAGGACAAAGGGCACTGCAGGGCAGCCCAAGTGGAGTACCAAACGAGCGGCCCAGAAAGCAGTGCCTGGGGACAAAGACATCGTCATGGTGGACTGAGGTGGCCAGCAAAGACATGCAGGAAAGTCTGTCAAGATAATATCAGGGATAACATTCAGCCTTTAAGAGGAAGGAAATACAGTCACATGCTACAACACAGATGAACCTTCAGGACATCATGCTAAGTGAAATAAGACGGTCGCAAAAAGACAAATGCTGTATGATTCCACTTATATGAGGTACCTAGAGCAGGTGAATCCACGGAGACACAAAGTAGAACGGTGGCTGCCCGGGGCTGGGGGGAGGGGGCAAACAGGAGCTGTTCCATAGGGATAGAGTATCAGCTGGAAAGATGAAAAAGTCCTGGAAATTGGTTGCACAGTGTAAATGTACTTTACATATACTTAAAAAGGGTTACAATGGCAAACTTTAGGTTATATATTTTTTACCACAATTAAAAATAACAACGGTGGGGGCCAGCCCTGTGGCCGAGTGGTTGAGTTCGCGTGCTCTGCTTCAGCAGCCCAGGGTTTCATGGGTTCGGATCCTGGGCGCGGACATGGCACCACTCATCAGGCCATGCTGAGGCGGTGTCCCATGTGCCACAACTAGAAGGACCCACAACTGAAAATACACAACTATGTACCAGGGGGCTTTGGGGAGAAAAAGGAAAAATAAAATCTTTTAAAAAAAGCAACGGTGGCAGCAGCAACAAAGCACTCTGGGTAGGGATGCCTCCTGACCTAAGTGCATGGGCAGAGTCCACACAAGGACAGGCTATGCCCTCAGATTCCCTGACCACAGATGATGCACTCTCTCTGTCTCTGGACACTCCTTCTGTCTCCTGAGACGGCAGCTCTTGCTCTGCCCAGCCCCCCAACATCGGTTTTCCCCAGAGTCCCACTGCTCCCCTGGAAGTCTGCCACTACCTATATATATGTTGCTGACTCCCAAATCCACCATCTTCTGGTCCAACCTTTCTCCTGAGCTTAACACAAGTATCGAGCCTCCGGACGCTGACATCTCCACTTCAAATTCCATCCACTGAAACCTGAAGTTACCTGCACCCTGTAAACTTGCAAATCCCCTCCTCAGTCTCAGATGGTGGCCGCGCCCCCACCCCGCTTCAGTCCTAGCTGGGAGGTGGTCTTGACTTCTCCTTCATCCCCACGCCCAATCTCCCCCCATTCTGGCCCCACATCACCCCAATCGCCACCACCCCAGCCAGCTTCACCGCTCATCCCCAGGCAGTGCTGCTCAGACTGTCTGTGAGGATGAACCAGCAGGCGTCTGCGACCCCCACTCCGGGCAGCCTTGCCATGGATGAGTCCAAAGGCCTAACAATTAGGCTCCCTGCCACAGGGTTTGCTCTCTTAAAGGTGTCCTCCTCATAGCCACCAGAGTGATGGTTTTAAAACACAAATTAGCTCAGGTCGACGCCCTAGGAGCTCTTCCTGGCAGTAATTCTCAACCAGGGGCACTTTCAGAAACAGTGACTGGGGGTCGCTCCTACATGTAACGCCAGAGGCCAGAGATGCCAAATGTCTCGGACGTATCTTGAGAAATATCTCTCAAAATGCCAGTAATGCCCCCCAAGAAAGGCCTGAGAAGGAACATAGAGGTCCTCGGTGATCAGGTCCCCACCTGACTTTGCAGACCGGCCGCGCACACTGCCCTCCTCCCAGGACCGCATGCACTGCCCACACACAGCCCGTGCTCCTGCTTCTCACCTGGCTGCCCTTACCTGGCTGTCTACCCACAAAGCCTGTCCCTGCTCCCATGACTCCCCTCAAGCTAGCTAGTACCTAACTTTTTATTTAATTTCTTTTTTATTGTATTGTGGTAAACACTCAACATGAGCTCTAACCTCTTAACAAATTTTAAATGCACAATACAGTAGTTTTGTAAAGCAGATCTCTACAGCTTATTCATCTTACTTAACCAAAACTGTATGCCTGTTGATAATCCCTGTTTCCCCTCCCCAGCTCCCAGCACCATTCTAGTCTTTGACTCTATGAATTTGACTATTTTAATACCTCATGTAAGTGGAATCATGCAATAGTTGTTTTTCAGTGTCTGCACTTCCATCTTGCTTTAAAATTGCCAGTTTATGGGCCTGTCTCCTCTCCTGGACTGTGGGTTCTTCAAGTACAAGGACCATGCCTTGCCGATCTTTGTATGCCCAGTACTTTGCCCACAGCAGCGCTGTAAATACTGAATGAATGAATGAGAGATTCAGAGACAAACTCTGCTACAGACCAGGTGAGTCCTTGATGTGTAAACAAAATCCTGACTTCAGCAGAGATGCCAATTTGGTCCCCATTCCTACCTTCCTCCTTTTAGTGATTAGAATTCCTTGAGTTTTGGCTGGATCAATGGCCGCTCAACTAGATATGACCTGTCCCAGCCTTGGTTTGCCTACACGATTATGTTCTGGATAATGGGATGTAGGGGGAAATGACCTATGCAACTTCAAGGCCACATCCTTAAATGGAAGCTGCTTGTCCTCTACGCACTGGAATGCAGATATAATGGTGGTAAGCCAGCTGCAACCACAGGCAGATGAGGACAAGACACCAGAGCCCAGGGTAAAGTAACAAGACAGAGGGAACCTGGAGTAGAGCTGCTGACCCCTGGACCGTCTGTGAGGGGAAGTAAATCTCGATCTTCCTTAAGTCACTGTTATATGATCTATGTTAAAGTTATCAAGTAACTTTTCTGGCTGTTTTCCATATTGTCTCTCAAAGAGTCACTTAATCATGAGATCTCATTTCCCTAGCACCTACTCATACTCAATTTTTCCCTACTCTTCTCCCTAAACTCTGTGGTTTCACTGAGAGAAGTAAAATAGGAGAGGTTGACCATTATCAATTTAAGAATTAACAAAAATTTTTAAAAATAGATAAAACAATTTATTTAAGTAAATTTTAATTTTAATTTGTTCAATTTCTTCTGGATTCAATTCAACTGCCATATATTGAATACCCATTATGTTTAAGGCACCATCGAGGAATCAAAAGCAGAGCAAGCCAAAGTGTCTGCCTTCAAAGAACTTGTGATTAGTACGGGGGGGTGGGTGGGTGGGGGTGTGTGTGTGTGTGTGTGTGTGTGTGTGTGTGTGTGTGTTTAAAGGTAACTATGCTAACTATGCTGTACCAGAAATAAAAAGAAACTACCAATACAATAGAAAAGAGAGCAAAGAAAAAATGAGAATGAATTTCAGGAAGTCAGTTCAATTAATATTCAGGGGACTCAGGCCGTGTACATGCAAAGCACTGTGCTTGGTTCTAAGGAATCAAAAACTAATGAGACACATTCTCTGCTCTCCAAATTTATAAGAGACAGACAGAGATGTAACAAATAATAATAATAATAGGAAGTGAAAAGTATACAGTAAAAGTGTGTGCAAGACACAGAAGTGGAACCAAAGAGGAAGTGATTTATCACTGTGAGTCAAAAGAGTGCACAAAAAGGCTTCCTGGGGATACAAGAACTCATCAAAAAGACAAGAGTCAACATGTGCAAAGCCACAGAGGTATGGCATAGCAAGGTGACCCCAGGAAAGTTAAGAAGATTGAAATGACCTGCAAATAAAGAGCAAGGGGCTGGGGCTGGCTCCATGGCCAAGTGGTTAAGTTCACGTGCTCCACTGCGGCAGCACAGGGTTCAGATCCTGGGCGCGGACATGGCACCGCTCATCAGGCCACGTTGAGGCGGCGTCCCACATCCCACAACTAGAAGGACCTGCAACTAAGATATACAACTGTGTATACGGGGGGTTTGGGGAGATAAAGCAGATATTTCCAAAAAAAAAAAAAAGAGCAAGGGGCTGAGCAGTGGGAAACGAAGCTGGGATCCAGAGACAGGAATTTTAGTTAGCAACTCTGGTGCAAGTGTCTCAGCAAGAGGTGACAAGCACTGGAGGTTCCCACTGCTCTGCTGGATCCACCCCCTCTCAGCTGCCTGCCAATCTGCCTGAACTCCCGAGAGACACAGAGAAGCTCCAACCAGCACATGTGCTCCATTCCTAAATACGACCGCCGAGTGCAGCTTAGATGGGAACCTGCAACCATCCTCCCCCAGAGCCCAAAGCCGGTTTTAAGCATCCAGTGGTCCCCCACCTGGGCCCTATCCTTTTCAGAGCCCCAGGGCCTCCTGAAACAGCAGGTATACCCAGCCCCTAGCAGCACCTTTTCAAGTCTTGTTTTTCCTATGGGGAAAGAAAAGAACATTTGGAATTTACATTGCTCCCCACCAAAAGGTACCCACATGCCATATCCCCACTATAAACCAAGTCCTGGGACCACTGTCTTGCCCTAAAGTTCCCTGGAAGCTACTCTTCCCAGATGAGTAAAGGGGAAAAGGTAGGTAAAGAGCCAGTGATGAGTACCCATTTACACAAAAATAGACCAAAAAAAAAAAAGGAGTGGACAACTAATGGAGGAAATATGGGGTATACTCAATCAACTGGCCTTGGTTGGCAAAGGATGTTAATTATCCACATTGATCACAAGGACTATTAGTATGGATTAAACGGGGATATAAGTTAAAACACAGCAGTCTGCCTCTACAAGATAGAAGGTATTCCTGGGAGCAGGGACACATGCGGTACACAGGGATATACGCACTCAATTCTATTTGAGTAAGGGCTACATAACTCTGTCCTGATGTCACCACTGATTACACAAGTTGGGGTCACTGCCAAGGCTCAATGGAGCTGAATTCCATCAATGCTTGCCTGGACCCAGCTCAGGGATTATCCCGGCTCCTGGTCCCCCCTCCTCCCTGCAGCAGCCTGCATTGGCCACTCCACTAGGGCATCCACCAGAGCAAAGGGAAAAAGCCCAGCCAGTCAAGGTTGCCGCACGTCTGCCTTTCTGATGAAATCAGAAAAGATTTAGCAGAAGAAAATCTCCAAAAGTTGAGTTTCCAAACAAAGAAGAATTTTAAACTCTTAAAGCTGCTCCTATTTCCACTACCCAATAAAACAATCTGTCAGGGGCCGGCCCGGTGGCACAGTGGTTAAGTGCACACGTTCCACTTCGGTGGCCCGGGGTTCGCCAGTTCGGATACTGGGTGGGGATATGGCACCGCCTGGCAAGCCATGCTGTGGTAGGCGTCCCATGTATAAAGTAGAGGAAGATGGGCCTGGCTGATAGCTCAGGGCCAGTCTTCCTCAGCAAAAAGAGGAAGATTGGCAGCAGATGTTAGTTCAGGGCTAATCTTCCTTTAAAAAAAAAAAATCTGTCTATAGCATGAAATTCTTTCCTCTCCCTTGAGAAGGTATCATGAATGCTCCAAGGAGGGGGAGTGAGGACCTGTCCTTGCAGGGATGCAGGGAGGCTGGATGAATTTACATGTAAAGCATTTAAAGATTAAGCACAGTAAACCATATTCTCACCAGTGTCTTAGCCCTGAACCATCAAGGCTGCTAATTTTCCCATTGATATTTCTGACCCTTTATTCCCCAGCACCCACCAAGAGAAAAAAACCAATCTGTCAAAAACATCTTTTTACTCCTCAGCAAGAGTTCTTGCTGAGAAAACCAAGAGATGGCATTTATCTACAGACAAGCACTTCTATCTTGAAGGCCATAGCAATGTAGCATAGCAGGCTGGAGGAATTTTTTGCTTAGCTAAAGAATTAAGCACCTATATGGCAGTATGAGAAGGTAGATCTTTCTTTGCCCCAAACCTCCAGCATTATTCAGAACAGTGCCAGATTCAGTTCATGCCTATTTTAAATGTTATTAAAATGTACCTCTATGTGTCGATCTTTCCATAATCCTTCTCAAATAATACATTATAAATCAAATCAAAAGTCCCATTAATGATATCCAATTAAAAAATAGATTAAGAGACTCACAGAGGAAGCACTGCACTAAGCTTAATGAACATGTTATTTCAACATGAAATCCGCCTTAGAACTTGTTACCAAAATTCTGAACATTTAATTATCCCTACTATTTTAAACCTTGCCTTTAAAAAGTTATTTCCTCCATTTCTTTTTATCACACTTTATGACAAAATCATGATAGTCCTACATAATTTTATAATTCTCTTAAAACACATATAATAATTTGGAATGTGATGATGCTTTGAACATTAGGAACTAACTGGAGCATTTTAAACAACAGTCAATACTAAATAAGCAAATGAGTCAGAAGAGTTACTATCATCTAAATAAAACTGATTCTCTACAGATCAAGTGTTTTGGAAAATATAAATGTATCGAGAAATAATTAGCAGACATCCCAAGCTAGTTCTACATACCTGTGTAAGATCTGCAGCCTGCTTTAAGATGCTTTTTTTTAACTGTTCTGCTCTCTTCACATGAAAAGAATTACTTTGACTCTGGATGACAAATACAATTCCTTTTAAATCTAGAACCAAAATAAAAAAAACCGTCAGGTATTTATTTTTTAACTACTGAAATAAAATTGAAAACAAGTTAAAAAAAAAAAAGAAAAAGAAAAAGCTAGCCACAAGGCAAGTCTTCAGGCAATAAACTCTTAGGGAAAAAAATCAATTTACATGTAATTCTAGTAACAAAATCTCTCTTTTTAAACTGATCTCAGAAACGTCCTTCCTAGAAGTTAGCAAGTAAATAAGCTCTCTGTACTAGATCAAGTCTGTGGCAACAAACTGTGAATCTGCTCCTGCATCTGTCAAAAAGAATGTGAATGAAAATGTGCAAAAGTATGAAAATGTCTAGGACACTAACCTCCCTGGAGCAAAAATTCCAACGTTTGCCAGATCTTTTAACAATTCACACATAACCCTACATTGCGCTGTTACCTGTTCTGGGTTGAATCGTGTCCCCAGACTTCGGATGTTGAAGTCCTACCCCCCAGTACCTCAGACGGTGACCTTATTTGGAAATGTGTCTTTAAAGAGGTAATCAAGTTAAAGTGAGGTCATGAGTGTAGGTCCTAATCCAGTATATTTGGCGTCCTTATAAAAGGAGGAAATTTGGACACAGAGACAGACAGGGAGGATGCTGTGAAGACACAGGGAGAAGACTGCTATCGACAAGCCAGGGAGAGAGGCCTCAGAAGAAACCAACCCTGCCAACACCTTGTCCTTAGACTTCCAGCCTCCAGAACTGGGAGACAAATTTCTGTTGTTTAAGCCACACAACTTGGTGGCACTTCGTTTCAGCAGCCCTAGCAAACTAACACACCACCGCAAGAATGTTCTGGATGGCCCTTTAAGGTGACACTCAACAATGACTGCGTATGTCCCAGGAGTTCCCAAGAGCTTGCAAACAAACAACTCAACAATCCTTCCCCTACCTCACAAGGCACCGGGCCAGGATTAAGTGTTATCTCCAAGAAAACAGCCACAGTTCCACAGCAGCACGGCTTCAGCAAGAAGTGTTGCATAAAAGCCCATCTCCAACCCAGGCAGTATTTGCGAACCACCAGAGAGACTCGCTGCAAGGCAGCGGGCTTTTTAACAATGGCTGGCAGGGAGGAAACCCAGTATGTCATGTCCGCCCGACCAGGGTAGAGGATCAGAGGTCTTACCAGTAGGGGTGGTGGCTCAGACCCACACTGAAGAGGAAAGTTAGGCTTCCCCAGGTTCTGAGTTTATAATAAAGAAATAGAGCTGTTGTGTCAGGACCCTGCCACAGACGCGGTGTTGGCAGAAGTCAGATGTCACATAAAATTGTAGCCTCCAGCAAAGTTTACAGCCAATGAACGCAGGGATGAGCTTTTCCCCTTAACACCTCGACTCAGGGAGACTAATTTGGCTTTAATTTTATTCCATTATATTTTATTGTTCTTATGTTCAGTTCCACACTTCCATTCGTTTGTTCACTCACTCAAATATTCATACAACAAACAGCTCCACAGTGAGCCATCTAGATCCTAAAAATAATCCAAAATGGTCTTTGGTTCAAACTCAATAAAAAATTTAAAAGGAAATGCTGAACAACCTATTGAATATGACCTAATTACTTTTCTGTAGGAGTTCACATAAATATGAACAGCCCACATACCTATCTCCATTTTAAACCAGCTTCCTGGTTCTACAAACCAGATGCACGGAGAAGGCTTAAACGGGTGGGTTATATTTCAACTGAAATGCAATCTTTGATTCACTACATCTGAAACATTAACATAAGTGACATCAAACGAAGGGGTACAAAGATTTATTTTTGTTAAGAATGGAGTAAATAAACTTCAGAGAATAATTTTTGCAAAATTTAATAAAGTTGAAGATGCACCTTCCCAATGACCCAGAAATTCTACTCCTATTAATTATCCTTGAGAATCCCATATGTATGTACAAAGATAAATAACAAGAGTGCTCACAGAATTGTGTAAAAAGAAAACACTGGAAGCAATCCAAATACCCACTACAAATCGGACTACTATATAGCAATAAAATTAACTAGCACTACATGTATCAATCCAGATGGATATCGTAGATGAATCCTATGAAAGAGCACGGGAAAAAAGCAAGGTGCAAAGGAATAACTATATAAATCAATGGTTTGCAAAAATACAAACACAAATACATATATAAAATGGATATATGCCCTCTATATATGTATGTATATATATCATATATGATGTGAAAGTATAAAAGATTATATGAGAATGATAACTACCAAATCCAGATAATGGTTAAAAGGCCTCAGCTGTGTTAGTAATTTTTATTTCTTAAGCTCAGTGATAGACACATGGATGTTCATTATTTTACTCTTTGTAGCTTCCTGTTTGTCCAAAATAACTCAATAAAGTTTTTCAAAGAGCAGATCCACCTGTCAAAAGGTTAATCCTGCAGTACTCAGCTCCTGCCACTCCTCCTACCAAATCAGCAAGGCTCCCATGGTTCTCACAAAGACAACAGTTCTTCCACGCAGGGAAGAGGCTCTGCAAGAAAAAAAGCGAATGCCTCCCCTTTCATATACCTGGGTCCTGTGCTCTGAGTTGTATTTGTTTCTCCTGCTACCTAGAAATCATCAACATCCTTTTTCACGGTCTTCGATCACACATGCTATGTGCTCTCATTCAGCAAACATCTCTGAGTCTCTACCAAGTGCAAGGCTCTGGGATACAAAGACGAGCAAGTGCAGTCCCCCAGCATGTAGGTACCTGGGTCTAGTTCAGAAGGCGGCCATTACAATGCAAAGCGGTAGGTGTACATCCGGAGCCAAGGCAGGGAACTCTGGGAGCACAGCGGAGGGGGAGCAAGTGCAAGGAGAGCTTCCAGGAGGGGGCGTTTCCTGAGCTTCCTCCGAAAGCAGCAGTTTTCTGCAGACTCAGGCATCGAGGGTAGCAGATCAGCGGCAGAGAAAGAAGTGGGTTATCACAGAGCCCACAACCCGCCTTATCTCTGCAGCATCCCTGAGCAGGTGACCAGGGAGTTTGTCAGGCATTTCTGAGAAAAGGATGAAGGGAACAGTCAGCGATAAAGCTACAGAGGAAGGAGGGGTGGGCCAGATCAGATCATGAAGGATTTATATGCCACAGAAGGGCTTTCAAACAGGGAAAGGGCCTCAGAGCCATCTGGGGTCCCAGAAAGTGGGGCCTTCCCAGAGGAAGCGATAAGGATACTGTTTCCCAGGGACGCCCAGAAAAAGAGTGGGAAGACCTTCCCAACAGAGGGAGCAGTGAAGGTTTGGGACAGCAAGTAGAATTCAGAGCCCCGAAAATAGGAAGAGTTAGGTACGGCTAAGGAATAAGATGCATATGGGGGAGTCACTGGTGATGAGGCAAAAGACAAAGGATGCATCCAGTTCCTATAACCCTGATAATAATAACAGAAAATCATTTACGCGCCATGCAGCCCCACCCCCACTCCAGAAAAGAACCAGGCTAGTACAGTTTGGTGCTGAAAACAGTTTATTTGCTTAAATTCCTGCTGTTCTTTATATCAGCACCAAGAGGTATTTCCTGACATACATCCTAAGCCCTCCCTAACTCAATCAATTCTAGCTAAGTCTAGACCCCAGGGCTCACCGTGGTGACTGTTTCTGTCTATGCCATCCAACATCTGACTCTTAAGCTCCTACTGCCCTGTCAATGGCGCTAAATAAGACGACTCCACTATTTCCTTATCACTCAGGTTGCACTTCTCTAAACTCACGGCAATTTGCCTTCAGCAAACACTGTCACAACTCAAGACAGATTGTCATTGTTTCTCCGCCAGGAATGTGTGATAAATGGGTCGTACACCAAGTGCCTGACAATAATGATGAGTGTGACAGGCGAGAAAGGGAAGATAAAGAAATTAGTCAGGGATACTGGGAGCACCGATGCGGTTCTGAAGCCAACGGTAAAGAAAGGCAGTCGAACCAGAGATGGTTAGAAAAGGATTCTGGAAGGAGGAATAATTCTTCTTTGAAGGTAAAGGAAATCAAAAGTTCTCTATTCCCTCAGTCACTGAGCATGCATCATGCACCACACACTCCACTAAGCGCTAATCTTTCCTGGTCAGAGATTATCCGGAAACATGGATTCCACCATGCCAGTGTTTTTCTGATGAGAAATCAACGTGGTTCTTCTGATAAGAGCTGAGTACCAGGCAGGCTCATGACTTAGGCTGAGGGGTAAGTAAATACGCACACTTACACATATACATGAAGAGTCACTCCAATTGAGTTTCACTTGATGAGAATAATTGTCACTGGTGAATCCGCTGATTAGGCAGTGAGTCAAAGAGAAACAAATAGAGGATGCCCTGCTCTCGGAGGCTGTCACCCAGCCCTGAGTATTGTGAGACCATGATCTAGGCAGATCCGACTGGGGCAGCTGCTCTACAGACCCCTAGTCCTGTAGACTTACATTAAGATCGTGGCAAATAAGCTCCCTGGGTCTTTTTCAGATGAACTGATACCAAGTTAAGCATCACTAGATTGCCCATTTGCAATTGCAAGAGTGTAGATTTACTTGTCCAGGTAAACTTCCCCTTGGCACTTTTAAGCCCGTGTTCCACACTAGGGTCATTAGTTCATTTAATAACCATTTATTACGAGGAGACCTATCAGCTCCCATAAAATAAACACACAAACAAATGCCCAAACCCACAAGGGTTGGCAGCAGAGAAAAAATCTTCGCATGAGGAGGAGTGGCTGAGACAGACAGGATGTTGCAATAGAGAGAAGAAAAAGCAGTGAACCAGTGTGGCTCCTTAAATACAGCTGCTCTCAGAGCCTGAAGACTCCAACCCATGTGCCTACAGTCGCCTGCATGCCCGGGCCCCAGCACAGGTCATCCTCCCCCTACTATCCAGCAGGGCCTCTTGTGCCTTCTAGGCTCCTCAGAATCCAGGCCCAGGAAAGGAAGGCCTAGAAAGGAAAGTGTGCCTTTCCCCTCCTGTCCAGGGTGCCTACCTGGGACGACAGACACTGACAAGTTCACACCCTTTGGAAAGAGACCCCACACACAGAGCTGTGGCTCTACCCTCCTATCAACACAGGGTGGCATATGTCCCACAGAATACAAAAATGACTAACTCACGGTCACGTCCCTGAAGATGCTCACAGTACTATACTGGAGGGAGAAAGACGTGTTTAAAAGGGTGTGCAAATAAGGACACATATGGGCTGTGACAGAAGTATGGTGTGTCTGCAAGAAGAGAATAGCCACTTCCACACCAGGGTTCCCAGGTTAAGTTTGACAGCAGATATGGTTGACAAGCTGACCAGAAGGGAAAGTGGTGTCTGCAGGTCAGAGACTGGGGAACCTGGCTCCAGACAGAGGACGGCATGAGCAAACATCCTTTTTTCCCCACTAAGCGTGGGCCCCTAATAACAGAGACCACGTCTTACTCATTTCTATAGCGCCAACAGTGCCCAGCTGGCACAGTAATCTGTCCTTATTGGTAACTCAATAGATTATAGCCAAGGGAATTATAGCCAAGGGAATTAAATCCAACATATTAGCTGTTACTTCCAGTCACATGCCAATATGTCAATCCGAAAAGTGTTCTCCCTGTGTCTTCACGAGGGTAAACACTGGGCTGGGCCAAAGACAGAGTATTTGGACAACAATATTTACCCCACAAATAAAATCAGAAAGAAAAACTCACTTCACTGAAATATAATTTACAAGAAATACACCTGGGTACATACTCTTAAGTTAAAAAAAAAATCATTACTTACCTATGTCATTTTTCCTTGATATATCACTTTTCTTCAAATTCTGTATTTTAAATAAAAGAGAAAAAAATAAATCTCATCACCATAACAAAGCTAGCAAAACACCAAAAAATATGTCTGGTACACAGTAACACTTCATATTGAAGTGAGACACTGAAGATGAGAGCTTGGAAATGCTTCCCTAAAGAGAGAGACCAAAACTTAAGGGGAAAAAGGCAGCCACGATGTATTTCTATGTCATGACAGAAGGTTCCTACGGGGCTGTCCCTTTCTTCCATGATCTTGGGCAAGTCACATAATTGAGCTGAGGCTCTTTCCTCCTGTATAAAATGAAGCTAATGCTTAACTGGTTCGCAATGTTCCTAGGAGGGATATTTAAAAACTTCTTAAACTCTAAAGCATCACAGACAGTATCAATTCTGGTAGTGTGTTCCTCTTGAAGATAAGCTCCACTAATGATTGTACTCATCATCTTGTGGGCTCAGACATACTGTCAACAGGAATGTTACCACAGTGTTCTCTCCTACCTGAGAAGCAGCGCTGGGGGCCTAGACAGGGCCCCAAGCTGGCCAGCCCGTGGTTCACGAGAATTCATGAACACAGAAGGGGCGTCCTAGAGCCACAGAGCTCCAGACACTGAGATCTGGGTGTGGGCACAGAAATACCTGATCCTGATCCTCAGTAAATCAGGGGAGGAGCTCTTAAAAAATTTCTCTGACAAAGTGCACAGTATCAGCAGCTAAACCTGCCATTTCACTGTCTTCTTCAGCAGACAAGGAGGGAATTTTCTCTCTAATTGCCCTTTTCCGCTTTCAACCACCATATGCTATAATTATGACAATTGGACAGTGGCGAATATCCTTCAATTTACTTCACAGACTGCATGAAGAAATGCAGTTGTGAGTCTTTACCAACAAAACCAGGGACAGCTTAAAAGCCAAGATACAACCACACAGAGAAGTGTCCTCTTAGAATGCCAAAGGGACTGTGACAACAGACAGGGAGGAGAGAGAGCAACACACTAGGGAGTGTCCACCTTTGGTAGCATTTTCTGAAATTATCTTTGTCTCAAGAACAAAAATACCACTGAGTCGAGAGGAACTCCAGTTATGTACTGATTTGTTACACCTCAGGATCAAGTGACACTTTACTTAATCCTGATAAAACATGTACTTTTTGGAAAAGCCCACTAAAAAAGACTGGAAAGCTCAAGCCAGGACTCTAAATGTGCTGAGCCAAAGCCAGGTTATTGTCACAAGTCACGGCATCTGCCATACTCTAAATGCCACTCCTGGCCAAGAGAACAGCCTGCTCTTGCAGAAGGAGTGCTGGCCTCAGATCCAGGGAGCCCACCCAGCTTCCACCATGAACCTGAAGCCCGCTCCTTGGCCATGCTGCCTTCTCCTTTCCAGCCCACAGCTTCAGCTGCCAAATGAAGATCATGGAAAATTAGAAATTTTACATCTAAAAATAGCATTGGAATGGGTAAACAAAATGTGGCATACACACACAATGAAATATTACTGAGCTTTAAAAAAGAAGGAAATTCCGACACATGCTACAACACAGATGAAACTTCAGGGATCATATTAAGTGAAATAAGCCAGTCACAGAACGAACACTGTAGGATTCCACTTATAAGAGGTCCCTAGAGCAGTCCAGTTCATAGAAACAGAAAGTAGAAGGGGCTGCAGGAGGGGAGAACGGGGAGTTGTTGTTTAATCAGGACAGAGTTTTCATTTTGCAAGATGAAAAATGTTCTGGAGATTGCTTGCATAGCAAAACGAATACACTTAACACTGACCACTGAACCGTACACTTAAAAATGGTTAAGATGGTAAATTCTATCTTGTGTATTTTACCACAATTTAAAAACAAATACCATTAGAGATGATCCAATCCAACACTCCCCTTTTACAAATGAGACAGTAGAGACTCAGAGAAAGATTAAGGATTTGCCCAATATCCAAGTCATTCCAGCCACAGAACCAGGATTAAAATCCAGGCCTTTTGACTCCTTTCCAATGTTCCTTTCTTACACCCCCATGACAATGCATGCCCAGTCTTCCTCCAGAGGCATCCTTCAGAAAATGGGCATCATTAGATGGAAACATATTTTGAGAGGAAGCTAAAAGTAATACTTATAACAAAAGTCACCTTTATCAATAACCTAAAAGATAAAAAATATCCTGAACTCGGTGTTTCCAGACTGAATAACTTAAACAAGCTGTAACACCAATGGAACTTTCCACCAGATAACCGGTGGAAATTTTAAATCAACCAAAATTATACATCTTTCTATTTGTTATTAAGCACTGCAGCTCCAACTGGCTGACACAATTGCTAGGAAATGATCAGCCATTTCAAATGGCTCAATTTGTCAACTGTAAAAATAAAGTATCCAAGGAACGGTTGAATTACGTAAACTGCAACGGAACCAAAATGGTCTTGAGTAATTTCCCCTTTGAGAAAGAAAATTAGACTAAATGAACAGAATTGACAGAACATTTAAAA
The DNA here is from genome assembly GCF_041296265.1 of Equus caballus. Lineage (NCBI taxonomy): Eukaryota > Metazoa > Chordata > Mammalia > Perissodactyla > Equidae > Equus > Equus caballus. The sequence continues at coordinate 27,847,272 of NC_091700.1, read as the reverse complement.
TTCTGTCTCCAGCTTCCCTTGTGAAAAGGCTTAGTTCTTCCTAAGAAGAAAGAAACACATGGTTTGTTTTATTATCTCTGCTGCCACACGTTTCTTACACCAACTATCAAGATCAATCAAAACGTGCTCACTGTCGAAGTTTTATAGTCAACTGGATTGCTATTCAGACAGGAAAGAGATTTGTCTCTAAAACACCTACCCCACAGGCAGCTCCTACTCCAGCCAGGAAAAGACCAACCCAAGGCACCCTCTGCATAGTGTTACTGTTTAAGGCACGACAGATCTGAGTACTTGCACTCCACATATGCAATGCTTCGTTTATAAATTCTTCATGACAAGAAGATAAAACATCCACAAAAGAATTTAATAGGAAATCTTTAAGAAGGAGGAGAAGCAAAAGGGCATCTCCGACCCAGTCACAAATGACCACCGCCACCCACCAGATTTTGAATAAAATGACACAATCAGGACGTGCTCCTCAGCGCACTCGAGTCTAAGCCGCTCCCGTCTTCTAATTCTGCCCCCACCACTGACCAGCTCAGGCCTCAGTTTTTCATCTGTAAATTAGGAATAATAATTACAAGACCTCCTGCACAGCGTTGTTGTGAGAGTTTAATTAGAATGCTGAGCATAGTGTCTGCCCACAGGAAATGCTCCGTAATTGTTAGCTCCTACTCTGGTTATCACCACCGTCTGCTTCAACGGCCACCAAAACCAAGAAAAACAGTTAAGGGCTATGGTTCCTCTTTGTACTTTGATTTGTTTGGGTTCCTCTCGAAGGCTGCATAAGACAGTCCCTGCTGCCATACCAGGGAAACATTTAAATAGGGCCTGGCACTGTTGTAAGTGGTGGGGACAAGCACACACACATTTATTCTTCAAAACAGCTTTCTGAAATAGGTCCTATTACCCCATCTTACAGATGAGGAAGCTGGGGCACAGCAAGGGTCAGTAAGTCGACAGCAGACAGTGGTGGAGCAAGGATGTGAACCTCGGCAGTTTGGCCCTAGTGTCCAGGACATAGTACCACAGCCCCCACAAGATGTAAGGCCGGGCAAAACTGCTGTGTGAAGACAGGCACACGGCCATGGCTGAGGCAACATCCACGGCTGGAGCACGAGCCTGGGTGACAGGCCCCCCCCAAAAGCTGCGGCAGGTCAGAATCCAGGACAGTGCAGGGACCAGGAGTCCAGGAGAGGAGCCTGGGCCCAGAGGTCTGGCCACAGGCAGTACAACGGGCACTGGCAGCGCTCAGGATTGTAATGTGAAGCCAAATCTGATGCCAACCAGTGAATCAAACATTGTTTGAGCAAGGACCCCAGGCCTGAACAGAGCTGGCCTATCTTCTAAAGAGAGCCCTGCCTGGGCCCCTGACTAAGGCAAGCAGAGAGGTGAGGTGGGCGGGAGGCAGCTGCTTCTAAGCAGTAGACAAGGAACGGGGCAGATCCTGATCAACTCTGCCGAGAGCGATAAAATGATAATCCTCAATTAATGTGGTTTCATTAAAAGCCCAAACTCCTACCTCCGGGTTCATCTACAGACTTCGGGTAACCTTGGACAAATGGATTCCTCTCTATCTCCCAGTCGCAGGTATGGTCAACAGTAGGTATTTTATCACTGCTTCTCCTGGTGGGATTAAGAGCTTTTTGGCCCTCTGGCCTAAGCACAGACTGAGTTAATGACATTTTTCAAAGGCTTTAATATCTTTGCATGAAAAATGACACTAAGATATAGGACTCTTATCTCTATTTATACTCCTACTTATGTACGTATTTAAAGGTGATACATACAGTTCCTCACTTGAAAAGATTAGTTAAAACCCATAGTTGAAAATATGTGCTATAATTTCTAAATTCATTCCACAAAATTTCAATTCCCTGTTAATAACCCTTAGGTAGCACTTTAAATTCATTATAAATAAGCCTTGTTATTGCTAAACACGCACACACATTATGATGCACGCAGCTGTGTAATACAAAATTACAGGGTGAAAAATTCAAGGATTCAGAAAATTTAGATTCTGACTTCACCTTTTAATAGTCACATGACCTCAGCAAATCGCTTAACTTCTCTGAGGGTAAACTTTCTCTGCTATCCATGGGAATATTTGCTTAGCAATAATAGGATCACTGAGAAGAATAAATAGAATGTCTGAAAATGCTTTATTAACCATAAAGGATCTTAAACCATAAGAAATTATTATGATCATTTCCCCTGTGTAGAAATCCCATAGTATAGTTAGAACAGATAATACTCTGTCAGTAAAAGAACCATTCTATTAAAAAATGCTTTTATGCTAATTGTGGGGTAAAAAGTAGCATTAACTAAGCCTTAATTAAAGACGAAAATATCTCACATTTTTAAAATATTGTTCTCAGATGTTAAACTGATCTAGTGCAAAGCTCAAAAGGTAAAATTTAGATGAGGTTCTTTAATGCAACCAATGACGAAAAAGAGGCAGCTCTCAGGTTTGAGTGAGTGCTGTCCGCTCTCCATCGAGAGAAACCCAGGTCTCGGTTTCTCATTCTGACCATGCAAGGAGCCTGGCAGTCACCTTTGGGGCTCTTGGCCAGTCCCTAACACGCCCTCTCACACGGTGCCAACCTTCAAATGGAGGGATATCCAGGCTCTTGCAACCCTGGAGACACAGCATAACCCTTCTTTCACAGGCTGAGAAAACTGAGCCCAAGGCCAAGATGTGTCAGGAGTGGAAAAAATCACTGTCTCCAAGCAAGACTTTGAAAATGTCTAACTCTGTACTAAACACCTTTTCTCTCAAAATGAAATGTGAAACCTAGTAGATGTGCTTTAAGTACTAAAGGCTATTTTCTAAAGCAAGCCTATCCGTAGGTTGTGCCAGGGATGCAAAATCTATGTTGACCAACATTTCACTAATTCATTAAAAAAAAAGAAATTTGACAACTAGTGAAAGATGAAATATTACAGCCCCCATTAAAGAAAATAAAAACGAATCTGAGACAGGAAGAATAGACTTGATCATTAGAATTAGTACCTTAGACTGCTTGATCTCTTTCTTTATATCTTCAGGAGCCAAAGCAAAGGCTGGAAAAAAAGGAAACATTTTTACATTAAAATTAGCAATTAAGATTCATTCTCACATTCAACAGTTTTGTTTAAATACTGTTGCTTGATACTTCAACAAGACATATTTTCCTCATTTTTCAAAACAGCTACATTGCTGCAAACTAGTACTGCTGGCCGCCTTCATCTCCGGACCTAAAATTATTCATCAGCGCTAAACCGACATGCTTAGGCTACCAAGCTAAAGAAATGAGAATCTACATCAAAGAAATCAGAATCTGTGTGTATCGTTCGTGTCTATAGATATAAACCACAAAACAGATGCACACAGAATACAACTTCTTAGAAACCTCAATTTGGGCGCCTTCTCCAGCAAAGGGGAATTCCTGAGAATCCAGAGGGGAGAAGTACAAATTCCCACTCTCGCAATCACTGCCAGAGCCTGGAGGGCAACAGAGCTAAATCTGGAGCAAGCTTCGGTCTCAGGAGTTGCGAGGTTGGAAACGGGATGCAGATATGGCTACCGGCACACAAGGGAGAGTTAACAGAATCCTGCGAAAGCCAGGGAGCCAGCAGAGGGAGAGGAATTAAAATCATTCCCCATCCAGAATGATTTAATGTTTTGAGTGGGAGCCCATAAACAGACAAAGATATCCCTTAGAGACACATCAAGCTTCTACATTAATAATAATAATAACAATAACAACAACATGACAGTAACCCTTTGGAAATACAAAGCAAAATGATAAACCAGTCAGGAAGGTTAACCAGACAAAAAATAATACTTAATTTTACAGTGCAATTCTCCTGAAGACTAAAAGGAAAGCATTTCACAGTTTGCTTTCTCTAATTAGCATTCCCAGGAGAAAATGGGAAATGCCACAGGGCAACAATGTACTGAAAGGGTTGCACAGGCCATCCCATGGAGCAGTGACGTAGCACAAAGGGCATTGGGGGGAGGGCCCCCTGGGTAACAGAGGAGACCCTACTCAGAAGCAGGGGACAGCCATTCGGATGCCTCTGATGCCAAGACATCCATTGCCTCAAATTCTCTCTCCATTAGCATTTGCTCAGAGGAAATAATCTATTCACACTAAGCAGCAAAAGACTAACACGGTTTAATCATTTCCATTTCAGAATGACATTTCAGAAAGCAGGGTGAAAATGAAATGCAAGCCAAATGAACCTCCCTGTGTGGAATTCAGATAACGAGAGGTCTTCCATGAGGCCTCCCTGAGACCACCTCGCATAAATAGTAAATCCCCTCTGCACGCCCTCCCCACCCCCAACTCTGCTTTATTTTCCTCCAGAGCACTTACCACCGCTGACATAATATATAAGTATTTGTTCATTGCTTGTCTTATACATTAGTTTACCATAAGCCCCATGAAGGCAGGAATGTCGTTTTATTTACAGTTTACCCCTGAACCTAGAACACAGCGAGCACACAGAAGAACATCAACAAATATTTACCAAATAAATGAATCAATGAATGAACGAACATAAGTCCTCACAATGCCTCTGGGATCACATCCTTAACGGCTGTCTACTCCTTACTCTAGGCAGCATCAATCCAGTAGAATACAGGCATTTAGTGCCCCCTCTACCCCCCGCTGCAAGTTTATTTTCACTAAGATCTGATCTACTTTCTCACTTTTTTACACACACACACACACACACACATAACAAAGCAAATGCAATGTCCAAATCATTCATTAAGTTCTAAGAAGAAAGAAAAGATCTAAACACAAACACCATTTAAATTCTGCTTCTGGGTGCATTCCTGCGCCGCACAACGACATTTTGGTCAAGGACAGATGCATATATGACAGCAGTCCCATGGATTAGTCCCATTGAGCCTAGGTGTGGGGTGGCCTGTACCATCTAGGTTCGTGTAAGTACACTCTATGATGTTCGCACATCAGAACAGTGAAATACCCTAAGGGCACATTTCTCAGAACGTATCTGCATTGTTAAGCAACACGTGACTGTACTTAACTTTTCCGTTTTGTTTTACTTTATTTACCTCCAGGCTAGTATGCACACTTAAATCCCTCAAGAAGATATCAAAAATAGAATTATTAATAAACATCACACAGGGAAGTCAAAACACGTTAACATCACAGAATTCCAGAAAATAGAACATGCTGACAATTTGCGAGATATAAAAACTGTGGTCAATCTAACACAATTTTGATTCCAAAATTCATCTCCGCCAACTCCATCAATTCCTAATTCTAAACATAGACAAGCAAAGCTCTGTGGGTTAGAACTTCCTCTTCTATCAAGAAAAAGAACCTCAATTTCCTACCTTCAGTGACTCATCATCTAATACCCAGAGTTTAGTCTTAGCTCACTTTTTTGCAAGACCAGATGGCTGTGTGAAAAAGAAGAGAATGTCAGCACAAAAGCCCCCTGGCCCTTCAGAATTTAGATTCTACACTGAAGAAAAAGTGTGTTTATTTGGTATCAGTTCTGAAAATTACTAATGTATCACCTTTCATAAATAAGCAGCTAATATTATTTGACAGTGTTACTGTTTAAAGCAGGAATTACCTAGAAGGAAGATGTTCCCAATAAATCAAGTGAATTCCACAAACCCTGCTGGTCATAGTCAAGACACCTTTATTCAAACAAGGCTTAACCAAGGTAAGGGCAAACTAGATGTTAGCTCCCTCCAAAAACACACAGGCCTAGTGTTAAAATATCCTTTAAAAGAAAAAAAGTTGTCATTTCTCCATCGTTCTGCTGGGAAATGAAGAACTCCTTTTTCCCATGATAGAAATAAATTATATAATATTTAAAGCAATAACATAAAAAATGCATCAGTTACTTTCAGGCATAAGAGCAAAATCACATGGCAAGATAATCCCCATTAGATGAATATTAAAAAATATATACTAGTTGGTTTCATCTTTATATTTCCATAATCTAAATAAAAGAAATCACAAAGGAACCCGATGCATTTCGAAGGCAGAGAATATACTATACCACTAACAAATTCAACCTTAAAATAATGAATCATTTACAGAACCCCTACCAATGAAATCCCAGGTTTTACAGTTCAAGGAAATGAAGGAGAAACGGTGCAAATAGAAAGGAAAGTGAGAAAAATTAGCAAGGGAGGTAAGAAATTACCTGTCACCTTTGTCACTTTCCACAACACTCACAAGAGCACGCGGTAGAAGTTTACACCACCGGCCTGGGCTGGGGCAGGGGAAGCAGCCCCACCCCACCAAAGGGAGCCGCCACCCGGGGCTCAGTGTTTGCTGTTTCGCTTCATACTAATTTCCAGATTCAGTGCGGAAAAAAATATTCTTGAAAGCTTAGCCTTAATGTGCAGTTGGAGAAATATTCCAAGGTAAATCATGCTCTTATATGTCAAACTGCTGTTTAAAAGTAATTTTCCCTTTTCTATTTTCAACATGAACTCCTGTGAATTGCTACAGGGAACTATATTTAAAGTGCAAATCAGGGCAGGCAATAGAAATAAGACCTTTTTCATGATAACTTTAAATAATTCAAACCAACTAATGTGTTAGCACACCTATCCTGAGAGATAAATCAAGATTTTACCACCAACCTGGGACTAAGATTTATAGGCGAGCCCAAGCCCTAGAGTGCAAGGAAACTGGAGAGGAATTAATTGCAATGCATTTAAGCAACACTAATCAACCATCCTTTCTTGTTCCTGGGCGGGGGCGAGGGACCCCACACCAATGCAGGAAAGACAACTATACCTCAACCGGTAACTCCTGTTTTTTGTCCTCCCCAACGCTCCAGTAACACCTATCATAGAAACCAAATTAAATACCAAAAAAACCCAAAAACCACTAAGATGCTAAATAACCCCACCTCAGAGGGGTGCTGCAGGATTAAGTGAGATCATACAAAAAGTGCTTAGCAGGGGTTCAGTCCACATTAACACTAAGCAGACAGTTGCTGTAGTGAAATGATTATGCCAGTCTGGGCAGGATCTGGGTGATCGTCTGCCCTGCATACCAGCCAGGAGGGAGGGAATAAAACCATGAGGCCCTGGCTCTGCCATCCAGGACAAAGCTCACAGCACACCCTCTGGAAGCTTGCAGCTGGTGCCCTCTCACCCCGCCCCGCGTGGCTCAGGGGCTCACGGGGCACTGCACCACCTTTCCTTCTGACACACTGTGGGAGGGAGCCTTTGGGGCTTCACTTTCTTCCTGTGACCTACTTACAAAGTGGTTCACCCAGTACAGCTCCGCCCCAAGTGGCTCTGCTCCCAGGAGCTTCCCAGGTTTAATTCCAGGTCCTCCAAAGGGGGCCTTAAGCTCCAGGATGCACAGCCGACAGCCAATTTACTTGGTTCCAATAACCTGCTTTGAAGATAATCCACGGCAGCAGAAGGAACGGAAACAAATGCACCCAGCCGAGCGACAGGGGACAGAACCTGCCTTTGCTCCCTCCTCCTCAGACAAACCCATTGTCCCCACGTTGTGGACATGCTGGGTAGCAGCTCCATCCACTGTGGGCACTACCACCCAAACAGCACCGCCACTCCACATAGGCTGAGGAGAGAAACAGCCCAGGCAGTGGCTGAGGATCAAACAGTCAAGCATGGGTAATGTGCCTAGAACACCACCTGGCACGCGCTAAGTGCTTTGGATGTTAGCAGCTATTGTTACTTTGGGTGTTAGCAACTTTTATGATTATCACTATTAATTTATATCTTCATTTGCTCAGCAGAAAATCAAAAAGTGGCTGCATGTATATTATGTGCCACACATTATGCTGGGACCTGGGAAGAAGATGAACAAGCAGCTCTGCAAGGAGCTTAGGGTCTCATGTGAGAGACAAGTCCCTCAGTCAGCCACAAAGCGTCAAGAGGCGTGCCCTGCCGGCACTCCTCCTAAGGCCAAAGCACCTTAAGGGCAGAGAGGGCACCTCACCCAGGCAGGGCAGAGGGGGACGGGAGAGAGGGGAGTGCTGCCTGGAGCAAGCTCAACACAGTGCTTGGAGAAGTAAGGCCAGGAGACCCGGAAACAGGCTTCTGCCCACAAAGCACGGTAAACAGTCCAGTGTGCCCAGAGCTGGACACCTGGAGCCGGGGGGGGGGGATGTGACTGGCGCTGGAGATGAGGCTGGAGATGGCAGGGGCCATATCATGAAAGAGGTTCCTCTTAGGGAGTCTGGTTTTATTCTGGTGCCATGAAAAACTTTCTGAGGCTTTTAAGAAGGCAAGTGCCATGCTGAAATGTGTGCCTCAGACAGGTTTCCAGAGGTAGCATGTTGGGCAGGCTGCTGTTAGTGCCATCAAGTTGATTCTGACTCCTAGCGCCCACTGTGGACAGCAGAGGGGAACCCTGCCTGGTCTTTTTGCACCATCCTTTCACCTTCCGGTGCTACATCAGTGCTCCACTGTTCTTCACAGGGTTTTAATGGCCAGTTTTTTCAGAAGTGGGTGGCCAGGTCCTTCTCGCTAGTCTGTCTTAGTCTGGAAGCTCTGCTGAAACCTGTCCACCATGGGTCACTCTGCCAGTATTTGAAATCCTGATGGCACAGCTTTCAGCATCACAGCAACACACAGTTGCCACAGTGTGACAACTGACAGACGGCTGGTGTGGTTTCCTGAAAATGAACGAATGTTGTCCTAAATGGATAACATTTAGGGTCAGGGAACCCCTTTGCCCTGTTCCATGGGTTCTACGACATTTACAAAGTGATTCAGCCAGTTGAGAGAAGTAATGAAAGGGAACCTGACATCCCACCCAACTAGGGCAGTGAGCACAGGGACGTTGACATTCATTCTCTTTTGAGCCCACTAACTACTCAAACTTGATCTTGCTCGTCTAAAACACATCTCCTGTTTTATCATAGGAATCAATGGGAAAAGGGAGTATGGAATACAGATTTTTCTTCACTTGACAACAAAGTTTGCCAGGACCAATATATTCTATGTGCCAGAGGGTAAACATACTTAACAGGAAGGACAGTAAATGGGGGGGGGGGGGGGGGGCGGCGGGGGGGAGAAACAGGAAATAACCATGTATTTTTGAGAGAAAAAGATTATTTGCTTCTTTGATTCACATCTCACTGAAACAAATGATATGAAAACCCATATGCCACTCAGGACACAAAAACAAGAAAATTTCAAGTCAGAGTGTTGGGGAGAGATTCAAAACACCATCCTCACAAGCACGTTACATAGGCTGAGTCACAGGTAAGGGTCACACACCTATTCCAGGACACACTGAAGAGTTCCAAGAGAGCAGACACTCAAACACAAGCAAATCAGCACCTCTTACAATTCCTTTATGTTGCAAGAGAACTGCTCAACAGTTACATGTCAGGCTAATTTTTTTTAAATACCATTTATGCTTAACTCTTGGGTATCTTATTTTTTTAACATAAAGAGTGGGTTTTAAAAGCACCCATGTCAGTACCACTGTTATTCCACGGCATCCACAGCCTGAGACGTTCTAACACCTCTAGGAACTTACTTGTCTATTGTCCAAAAACCTCTGTTCTCAAAACCCACTGCTCTAGTTTTTGAGACTCACGATACATATACTACAGACCCTCCAACAGCATTTGAAAATCTCCCAAACAATGCTGGAACCAGAGAAAGACTTCTTCGCCTGAATTCTGGGGTTTCTGGTTACTTTCCCAAGAAGACCAAATACCTGTGCTAAGTATTAGCCTCAATTCCATACGCTGCTCTCTGCAAAACAGCTCCTTACCTCATTTTAAAGACAAAGGAACCAGCAATCATCTTCTCGTTCTATAGATGTGCATGACAGGCATCCAGGGAGAGTTCCAGTTCACACCTGGGCCAAGGATGGCCCAGGCAGGGTTCCCACACCATCCTGCACACACAACTCATCTGGGGCTTGGTTGAAAATGCAAATCCACAGGCCTCATCTCACATTTTTTTGAATCAGAAAAATCTGAAGCTGGAACCCAGGAATCTGCATTTTAACAAAGAGGCCTCTTTAAGACACTGAGGTGATTCTCCTGTGCACTCAAGTCCACACACACTGCGATGGACAGCTAGACAGGCCCTCCAGGGAACTGAACGGAGCTATTTTCAGCACCGGCCTTGGCCATTTACCTTCTTTACTTCATTCATCCCATAAACAAGGAACAAGCTCCTGCATATGCACCTTCAAGGACCTGGAGAAGGATAAATTCAACAAGATGTGTCAAGAGCCTTGGGCTTCTTACGGGAAGCAAGGATGTAAACTAAAACACATCACCTTTGCAGATCATAAAATACTCTTTTAGGAGTAAAAATAAGTTCTATCCCTAGGAGAAAACGGCATTGCTATGCTTGAGATACATTCAAATCTTATTTGACGATATTTTTACTCATTTTTTTAAGTCTAAATCTGCAGCTTTATACCATACAAATAGACTGTTTTCTTCCCCAACTTCTACCAAATCTTTGGTACGCATACATTTTGAGCAAAAGCTTAAACGAATTTATTATGTCAATCAAAGCTCTCTTTAAAAAAAAAAAATCTGCTCAAGTTGTCCCCAAATCTCTCTCTTCTGAGATTTCCCCTCTGAGCTCCTGACCCACAGATCTAACTGCCCCTCTGACATGGTCCCAGAGCATCACGTGCACCCCAAACTCAGCTCGTCCCAAGTGAACCCATCATCCTCACCTCCTCCTAAAATTAACAGTAAATTTTAGAAAACCGTCTCGGTACTTAATGCTACAGATTTGTACACTTAAAAATGGTTAAAATGATAAATTCTATGTTGTATATATTTAACTGCAATAAAAAGGTTTTGTTTCAAGCTAGTCCTTCTCCACTAGTGCCCGTATCAGTCAACAGCACCACGGGCTGCCCACAGTGACTCACCCGACCCCGCCTTCTCTCAGCCCACCGCACCAATCAATCCTGCGTCTTAGAGCTTCTCAACCATCTCTCACGGGGCTGACTCGAGCAGCCTCCTCTCTGGTCTCCTATGTCCACAACGGCCACCAGCAATCCCTGTTCTACCCGACAACCAGAGTGAGCTTCTTACAACGGAAGTCACATCACATCATTCTCCTATTACAGCCTTCAACAGCTTCCTACTGCTCTAAGGACAAACTTCGGTCCCTGTCAATCTCTCCACTCTGGTCCTTTCTCCATTCCATTCCTCCAGCACCAAGGCCCCAGGTCCTCCGTCCCCCATGTGCCCCCCACCAGATAACTGATTGGGGTGACCAGATAATTGATTGGGTTGGGGGGGAGTTGTCCTATGCATGTAGGATGTTCAGCCACACCCCTAGCTCTAGATGCCAGCAGCACTCCCCGCCAAACCACCCCAGGGACAACCAAAACGTCTCCAGACATCAACAAACGTTCCCGAGGGGCGGGGTGGGGTTGAGAACCACTGCTCAGGACTCCAGGCTAAAGCCGTGTCTCTCCCCGCACCGCGTTCTCACAGCGCTGAGCATGGTGTAGTTAGTTTCTGGTGTAATGCGTGTTTAATGTCACCTTCCCTTCAAGACTGCAAGCCACATGAGGGTAGGGACGGACCAGATCTGTCCTCTTCCTGCAATATCCCCAGTGATTGACACAGAGTAGATATTCAACACTTTTTGAATAAATGAAAGAAACTTTGAGTACAGTTTTCCCTTTTAACACTATCTTTAAATTAACATTTCCTACTAGTTTACATCAGCACCTCCACTGAATCGAGTTTCTCTGGGGGTAGCTTAGTGACCAGAGCTTTGAAACATGGTATTAAGGGAGACTTTCAATCAATAATAGGTCTCATGAACCCCTAACACTATAGTTTTTCCCTTATATTGGGAAAGATGGAATTAACACTCTTGCATATTGTTCTTAAGCAAGAATCTGTGCAACGCCAAAGATGGATCACACAGAATGCTACAAGGACGTGAAACATCTAAAATTGGCAAACTTCCCATAAGCAATCCCTTTGTGCCTAGAAATCATGCTTCTTTATAATGTTTCTAATGAAAAGATAAAACTCTGGCCCTCAGTGCCCTAAAGGAGGCCAATTATTAGGACTGACTCAAGTACAGGGCCCACAATGTCTGCCCCAGGGGAAGTTAACGAAAGGGTCAGGGCTTCTCCTCCCCACCCCCACCCATTTGAAACAGATGCTCTTCCCCCCAAGGAGTTTGACCACTGGCTACAGGCAAACTCCCCTGGGTCAAGTCCATGACCAAGGAGGCCATGCCAACTTGGGAGTCCCGGACTACCTGGACGACAAAGAATCCAAACAGACGGTAAAATCTGTGCCAGTAATATCTGAGTACTGCTTAAACAATAAAAGGAGGGTTAAAAAGGCAAAAAAAAAAAAAACTTGGAGTCAGGCCTGACTCTTGGTGTCCTAAAATGTCTGACTCACTTCAATGAAGAGAATGTGAGCAAGACCTGCCTCAGAAGGAAAAATCATCCCTAATTTTGGCAGGTGCTGAGAAATACAATCTTGACTCATACAGAGTGGAAACAGGAATAAGAAAGATAAAAGTTAATATCTATTATTTTACCATTGGTTCAAATAGCATTTTGTATCTCATGCGGTAAAAGTCTGGAAATAGGCGATCCAGGGCTAACATCGTGCTCCACATCCATCTAGCACCCAGGTGGTGCTATCCTTTCTGCTCTACCATCCTTACTACTGGCTTCCATCTTCAAGGTCACCTCATGGTCACAAGATGGCCACTACGGCTCCTACCATCAGATTCACATAATAGCATTACGAAGAAGGATGAGACAGTGGCAAAAAAAAAAAAAGGCCTGCATCCCAGCTCGGTGAGCCACCTTTAATAAGCTTTACCAAGAGACCCACCCAAAAATCTCTATAGATAGCTCACTGGCTACCTATTCGCAAGGGCCACTGAGAACTGTATTCTCACTGGACACACTTCCACCTCCATCACCATTCCTCCACCCTTCCCCTTACCCCCTGTATTTCTAGTTGGCTAGGGCTGCCACAACAGAAACCATTCAACAGGGTGGCTTAAACAAGAGAAGTTTATTTCTCACAGTCCTGGAGGCTGGAAGTCCAAGATCAAGGTGTCAGCAGGGTTGGTTTCTGCTGAGACTTCTCTCCCTGGCTTGTAGATGGCTGCCTTCTCACTATGTCCTCACATGGCCCTTTCTCAGTTTGCGTGCATCCATGGCGTCTCTTCCTCTTTTATAAGGACACCATCAGTCCCACTGCGTTAGGGCCCCACTCTTACGAACTCATTTAACCTTAATTACTGCCTTAAGGGTCCTGGCCCCAAACAGAGTCACATGGGATTAAGGCTTCAACATACGAATCTGGGGGACACAACTCAGTCTATAACAGTCTTGATTATCTATGAGAGTTTTAGTCAGGAAAAGAAGGAACTGAGGGTAAGTGAGTAGGCAGACAGCAGTCTCTGCTACAACAGAATCAGGATGTGCTAAAACTGTGATAGATGGCAAAGTTCTAGTATTTTATCTAGTTTGTGCCTCCCATTTGATATGAGAAAACTGAGGCTGAAAGCCATGAGAAGCCACACAGTGGCTGACCTAGAGGTATGAATAAATCTTCTGATTCTAGAACTGGCACCGGACTTTAAAATTGGAATTACAATGAATTTGTCTATACAAGCATAAGGGTTTAAAATAAATTTTCTTTTGAGAAATTGACTTTTCTCAAAAACTAAAATGAATATGCTACAGTTTGTGGCAAAACTAAACTACATACAGTCAGGCCAACCTTCTAAGGGGTAAATTTAAGGTATTTTTAAACTATCAGGATAGTTCACATGCCTCAGAACTCCTATTATATTCTCTGTTTCAGCAAGATTCCAGGAATCTTGATTTCAACATATATAGAGTGGGTATCACATCTTTGTACATCTTAGTGACCCCCTCCCAACATCAAAGCAGAGCTCAATAAAATGAACTCACGATTTACTTCAGACCTTGAAGAAAACAGCTTCCTGTCTGCACCAGTCCATGAAAGCTGTTCACAAAGCCATAATGTCTCATAGGGACTTTTAACAGGTTCTATGTCTCGTTTACTGTGCTTATCTGACAACTTCACAATGCTAATAGACATCTCTAAAAATGTGTTGACATTTTAGTTCATCCTGAAGGTCCTTTAATGTATTATCAAGTTTGAACAGTGCAAATATTCCCCTAAGTGCAGTAAAAAATAGATACACATAGCAATACAAATGTGCATTTCAGCCCATCTACTGAATACATTACACACAAATATTATACCCCCAGTACCGCATTATAAAGTGCAGTGCTATAAATAGAATGCCAGCGCCAGCTACCACCCACCCCATTCGGTGAGGTGCAAAACTTCCAGACAGCAAGCCAACTGATGCAGGAGGAGTCACCTAGCCAGTTTCCCACCCCGCCAGCCTCCCCTTCTCCCAGGGCCGCCCCCAGTAATGCATTCTTTCTTGCACTAAAGCAGATCTCGCCAAGTTCAGCAGCGCCCCACCGTCAAACGCAGCCTTCTCTGCCCAAGGTGCTCCAACATTTTTAATTACATTGTTGCTTGCTTAATCACGCGAATGAACAATTAATTGCCAATTAATCTCGCTCGATTTTCCCACTTACTGAGCACCTATAGAAATGCCAGGGGTACACAAATAAGGTCCTTATTAGGAGAGTTTAAATCTAAAGAAACATGGTCTGTAACGGTCCCAGTGGGCTACCAAAACAGCAATGTACAATAACACTATGTCTTTTCGTAAGTGGCCCCCTTCTGCCATTTCTAAAAATCTGAAATTACTGCCTCTTAGGCTGGAAACACAAAAGTCTGGGTCAGAAGACAATAACCCTGAAAACACGGAAAAGGGACTAATTTTTCCCTCCAGCTTTCAAACTTAAACCTCATCATGAAAGTCAATTATAATGATTTTTTTCAAACTTTTATCACATCCTTTTATGATAAACGGGAGAAGACGCTCTTGCGAGGAGAACGGAGGAAAGCAGCGGCGGGGTATTCCGGCAGCCGCAGACCCGACGAGCCTCGCCCCCGAAGTGCTCTCGAATTCCCCCGCAGCCCCGGGGCTCGGGAAGGCCTCCGCCGACGCCCACGCCGAGGCGGGCCGGGCGCGCCGCTCCTCCCCCGGCTCCCGGACTCCGCAGAGGGGCCGCCGCCCGGGGGCATCGCCGCCCCGGCCCGGCGCGGACTCGGAGCCCGCGGGCAGCCCCGAGGGAGCGGGCGCGGGCGGAAGGCGGGGGGCGGGCCGCGGCCGCTCGCCTGCTCTCAAAGTTTCTCGCAGTTGCCGCTTCCTCGGCGCTTCCTGTGGGGGTGGGCGCCGCGCCCCGCCGCCCGGCCGGCCGCTCCCGGCGCAAGGGGGCGGGCAGGCGCCAGGCGGCCCGGGCGACGACGGGGACTCGCGCGCCGAAGGGGGCCGGGCTCCGCGCCCCGGGGTCCCGAGGAGCCGGGTGCCCCCGGGGCGCCGCGAGAGGGCGCTGCTGCCGGCGCGGCGGGGACGGGACGGCGGGACGCGGACGCCCGCGGGGCAGGGCAGGGCGGCCCGGCGCTTGCCTCCGGGCTGGGGCGCGGGGCGCGGGAGGCTGCACCCGGGAAGCCCACGCCTCTCCCGTGCGCGCCCGGGCCGCCCGCTACTTACCCAGGGAGCAGGTGAGGAGCGAAAGCAGTGCCGAGAGCGCGAGGCGGCGGCCGCGACAGGCAGGCAGCCGCATCCCGGCGACAGGGACCGCGCGCCCTGCCTGGGCGCGGGGACGGGGGACGCGCGGGAGCGGAGCTGCGCCGCTGCCGCCCCTGCCGCCGCGGCTGACCCTCCTCCGCCGGCTCCCCTCCTCCCTCCCGCGCTCCGCCGCGCCGGCCCGCGCCGCGCCCTCTGGCGGCCGAAAGCGGGAGCGGCCCTCTGCGCTCGGCCGGCGCCCGCCCGGCTCGTGGCTCGCGGCTCGCGGCTCGCGGCTCGCGGCTGGGGCCGGGCCCCGCCACCGGGTGAGGGTAGAGATAGCCACTCCTTCATGAGGACAGCGCCCTCCTGCCAGGCGTCTGACCTCTGCTCGCTGCGGCCGCTCGTCTCCACTCCTTTCCCTTCCTCTCCCTTTCCTAGGCCCCATTCTCTACCTTCATGCTGTCCCGCCTTACTCTGTCACCTCCCTGTCCTGGATCCCCAGCAATAGGTCAGAAGTTCCCCTTCTTACCCCCAAAAGTGAAGGCGGGGTACAGAGGAAGGGAAGGAAAGTCACTCTTCTTCCCTGCTGCTGTACCATCTGCTATAAAAAAAAAAAAAATCAATCATTCGACTCAGTATTGTTGACACCAATGTTCTATTTTGATGAAGGTGTTTTTGATCAGCTCAACTAATTTACTTAATATCCTCTTTTTTAGTGGAATTTGGCCCAATACTTAGGCTTGGCTTTTAATAGAAGTTTGTGTAAATGTAATTTTAAGTGTTCACCATAATGGAAGAGGGAGGGTGTGATTTTATTCAAAACACCTGATAAAATCAAGTTGGAACACAGCAAAGCGGA
The DNA here is from genome assembly GCF_041296265.1 of Equus caballus. Taxonomy (NCBI): domain Eukaryota; kingdom Metazoa; phylum Chordata; class Mammalia; order Perissodactyla; family Equidae; genus Equus; species Equus caballus. The sequence continues at coordinate 27,830,776 of NC_091700.1, read as the reverse complement.
GTGATGTGCAGAAACCTCGTGCAGAGAGTCCCTCTTGTCCCCATGGGACTGTCAAGGGCTCCCTGCCCAGCCAGGAAGGGTGGTGGCCCTGGTGAGGGCCAGCCCCCTTGTGTGGTAAACGGAAGAGGAAAGCCATGGCAAATGAAGAAGTAGAAACCGCCTCTCATGGTCCGCACTCCCTTGTGCCTGCTCCAAGCCCTGACTCATTTCTGTCTCCACAGGAAGTCGACAGGACCAAGTGCTCCTGGCTTACCCGACGTTAAACCATGACCTCTTGAGGTCACATCCATGTTGTCATGCATACGTCCTCATATGCTGTGGTGCCCACTATGTGCCTGGAACTGTGCTAAGCACCCTACTAATATGAGTATCTTCCACCTGGACATGGAACATTCACCCACTCACTAAATACTCGGAGACCAGTGCCAGGCCTGGGAATACAAGTAAGATGTGGGGGAGACAGAAGCAGGTGCTGAAGAAGTGTTTGTTGGCCTGAACCCTGTAAGTGTGAATGCCCCTAGGGGTTTAGCCTCAAATGTATTAGGACAGTATTGTCATTTGTCCTTGCAACAGCTACTGCAAATTTTTTAAAAAGGAAGTCTGGAGACAATGGGCTTTCTCTCCCTGGTTTATACTGACTTCCTAAAACTGGAAACTAAATATTTTGTGTGTTATCCATTTGTTGTGAATGCAAACAGTGCCATTTTGTTCCATTCAGCCAGGGTTCGTGGCTACGTGTCAATCCCTCTTCTATGGGAGGGAAGAGAAACATAAAACTCGACGTAAAACATAAAGAGAAAAGAAACTTTCTTTCATTTTCAGTGAGGTTTTTCAAGTTTATGGTTGACTGTGTTGATCCCTTTTAACTTCCTTCTAAAACTTTCCTGCCTGGTTAAGAATTCTAGAAGGTTTCCAATTTCCAAAGCTGTTTAGCTTTCTTCCAAGAAAATATTCCTCACATATATTAAATATGAAACATTAAACCAAGGTGTGTTTAAATAGACACAGCAGCCTCGTAATTAGCAGCTTGCTTACCAGATATGTGTTCGAATACCTACTGCACATTGGGTAGCAAGCAACTCTAGGAGCTTAATCAATGTTTTCATCAAAATTCCTCATGTTAGAGCAGTAGTGTGTGCTGGAACAGGTGTGGGAAGTGGAGCCCTAAAGACGGCAGAGCACACTGTGTTTCAGTAGTAAACCTGCCCTGGCCTCCTTTCTTTCCACAGGACACAGAGATAAATGGCACATTACAAAGCTCCATAACTCACATTTTAAAGAGGATTACCTTTCACTTACTCTATCATATGATAAATGGACTTGCTGGGAGTTCTCCCTCCCAATCACAGGTTGAGATTTTCCTGGAACAAAGCGCACTCACGAGGATGCTCACTAATTCCTGGCGAGGCGCTGCTTGCCTCAGTGCCACTTTTGCCATCTGAAACACCAACTAAGGGGACAGCTTTCAATACAAAAAAATAAATCTCATAAACTCTAAGACTGTGATATGAAGAAGGAGCAAGCCATAGCTCTCTCTTCCTAGGGTTCACTCACCTTACGTCCAGATGCCACTCTCGTCCTGGCCCCTGCACGTGTGCCCTCCCCTGGGGCAGGAGTGGAGCAAGGAGTCACCTCTTCTGGTGCATTATGAATTATTGCAACATGATTAAAACAAGCTGGTAAATTTTAAAAGTCTTTTCTAAAGACTAAAGGAGAACATTAAGACATATGCATAAAACCATAGATAGCCAAATAATCGAATGAATAAGTTCCAAACAGATGGTTTCTGATCTTACAATAACTATACGTTCCGCCCAAAAGGCTAGACTGCATTCGTTCATTCCCCTGATAGTGAACGCCTGATAGCTGGCACGCCCACTGCTAGGCTTTGGGGCAGACACAAAGAAGCATAAAACGTGGCACTGGGCACAAGAGTTCACTGTCCAGTTAGGGAGACAAAAACATTCAGAAGTAATTTTACTGCCATGGGATAAATGCTATCTAGCACAGGGAGATGGGAACACTTTGGAACATAGGTGAAAACAAACTCTATCATGACCATGGGAGTTGGTCAGAAAGGGGGAAGTGACTTTTGTGCAGGGTCTTAAAGGAGAAACAGGAGGTTCCTGGGCTGAGAAAAAGAGGAAAGACACCCCAGGCCAAGGCAGCATGCACAAGGCACAGCAGCCCACAGAGTGTGGCAGATGAGGAGCGGCGGTGAGGTGGCACAGGCTTCTCCACCCCCCCAGCCTGCTGCCTCCCTCAGTGACCTAGAAGAGGCTTTCTGGGCATCCTATTCCTGACCAGCAGAAGCCAAGGGACAATTCCACTCTGCATTGTCTCGAGGCCCTCTCACATGGTTTCAAGAGGGCCATTCTTGGGGCTACCCCATGGCCAGTGGTTACCTCTGGCGCACTTCACTTCAGTGGCCCAGGCCCAGTTCCCAGGTGCAGACCTACACCACTCCATGGCAGCCATGCTGTGGCAGCAACCCACATACTAAATAGAGGAAGATCAGCACAGGTGTTTGCTCAGTGACAGTCTTCCTCAGCAAAAAAAGAAAGAAAAGAAGGCCATTCTCTTTGCACACAGAGAAATGGTCTTATGAATTATGAATGCCCTTAGGGATTACTTTCCAAACCTGAAACTAGGGCTAGGGTCTGCCAGCAGACTAGAATGTCTAAAACTGGGTCTCTAGGATATAAGGTCATTGTGATCACGAGACCTACGATTTAAATGTCTGCTAACGACACCCCACACCCCTGGAATCAGGGCACACCTGGTAACAGGAGAGCAGCCATTCACTTCACTTGATGCTTTAACCTTTAGGGAAGCAAGAGAGTCTTTATCCCCCATGGGAGAAGAGTGAAACGGGAGGAAAAGAGACAGCAAAAGCCTTCATCGCTCAGAGTAGATTCAGGGCCACTGCCTCCCGCTGCAGCAGTGCTCAGGAAGAACGCCGAGGACAGAAACAAGGCGGTCTCTCCAACACCCTAGAGGAGCTGGTCTCACCGTGCTTCCAAAGCTATTCAAAAATTATAGGTGAAATTGTTCCAGTAAATCAGACTCCAACCAAGAGTTTTACCCAAAGAGACTTAACCACGGGGTCTTACAGACTAACAGAACCCTTTGCCATTCGATTTTCTGTCCTTTTGAAGACATAGAGTGGTATAAAGTCTTCTCTGTAAAAAAGAGCTATCTCCTAGAAACTTCTGATCACAAATAGATTATCCACTGGGCTGTTTTGTTCTCCCTCCTAGAATCACATATCCTTCAGTTCTCAGGAAAGATCAGGAGTTGCTACTAACAGGCGTATCAACAGGAGCACCAGGAGGTGTCTACATTTGACTTTTATTAGGAATAAAAGGCGTGGGCCATGACTGTCCAGCAGCCTACACGAAATGTGTTGGTGTTTTTGGTGCTATTGCTAATAAGTAGTTTTTCATTTTACAACAGCTGCTTTCAGATGTAGGATCCTAGTTAACAAGCTAAACAAAATGAGTAAAAAACTTTCATTTATCCATCAACAAACATGTCACAGAGTAACTGCAGGTGTGAGGCCCTCACGCGGCCTCCTGAGGTTGAGAAGAGAGATGCATTTTCCTGGAACAATCACAGTCTAGTTGAGAGGAACAGGATGCACATAAATAGCCACGAGCCCGGGTGGAAGACGGCAAGTACTTGAAGAAGCGTTTTAACTAAGTATGACAGCAGTGCAGGGAGAAGGAAAGCACCTCCACGTGGGGGCCTCGAGAAGGCCTCAGGCCCGGGGCAGTTGAACTGGGGGTTAAGGAGCACACAGACTCTCGGCAAATAGAGAAGGAGAGCCGGGCAAGCAGTGACATGGAAGCCAGGAGCTGTGCATTCAGAGACTGATGAGGAGTTCAGTCTGGCCAGTTTGGGCCACTTTGAGGAGGACCTTGAATGCCATACCTAGGAGACTGACCTTCCACTGAGTGTGGCAGTGAGGGCAGTGGAGACATGGGAAAGACATTTCAGCAGGTGGTGACAAAAATCTCCACTAGGAAACTGTAGCTGCCAAGGCCTGTCTTGTGTCCTAAGTCTGCAACCCCGTCAGAGGGCCCAGTACACAGTTGATGTGTGTTGGGTTCTGATTTAATGAAGGAGCTATGTTGTGAGCAAATTAATTCTGGATGGATTGGAAAAGGGATGGAAGACAAGAAAGTGGGTTTAAAAAAAAAACCATGAGAAAAGAAAAAAGAAAGGAAACTAACACGTGCTGAGCACATGCTATAGATAGGCACTCTGCCTGTTTCTTTCCAATATACTGTTTCATTTAACCCTCAAAAAAAGTATGAAAAGACTGTTCTTATGACTAATTTACAGATTAGTAAACTGTACCTCAGGCAAGTCAAACACCAACAGCTAGAGCTGCTTAAATGGCAGTTTCTTTCCATGAAATCATGTTTGGTTTTTCTCAAATGTTCTAGCAGCTTTTTTTTTTTTTGTATACTTTTTGGTGAGAAAGATTGGCCCTCAGCTGACATCTGTTGCCAATCTTCCTCTTTTTTTTCTTCTTTTTCACCCCAGCCCCAGATCATAGTTGAAGTCCTTCTAGTTCTTCTGTGTGGGATGCCACCACAGCATGGCTTGATAAACGATGTGTAGGTCCATGCCCAAGATCCAAACCAGTCAACCCAGGGCCGCTGAAGCAGAGCGCACAAACTTAACCGCTACGCCACTGGGCCGGCCCCTGAAATCATGTTCTTTAACTACAGTCACAGCAGCAGGAATAGCAGAGAAGGGACCACTGTGAAGGCATGACAGAGATTGATCAATAGTACTTATGAGTGAGTGGATATTGGTTGGAGCCAAGAGAGAGACCTCAGGAGACAGATGGAACAATTAACTAGAATGGAGATCTGCCAGAGGAATGAGTTTGTGGAGAAAAATGAAACATTATTATCTTTACTACTATTATAAATAGCTATACCTACACAGTATCAATAATGAACAGTAATCGCTAACATTTAATAAACATTTATTATCTAGCAGGCACTACACTGAGTGCTTTACATGCATTATTTCTTGTTAAATAATATTTCATGTAATTCTCCAAACAGCCTTATTCCTATTTCAGAGAGGTTAAGTACCTTGCCTAAGGACAGCGATTCTTACAGTGTGGTCCATGATCCTCCTAGGGGTCCCTGAGACTCTTTCAGGATGCCCAAGTTCACAAAGTCAAAACAATTTTTATAACAATACTAAAATACCTGCTTTTTTCTGTGTTGAATTTCCACCAATGGTGCAAAAGCCACCGTGGGTAAAAGTGTGCTTGCATTAGCACTGATCAAGGCAGGGGCAACAAACTACCCCTGCGGTGGAAACCACAGCACAGAGGGCTCTTCAAGAAGTTTTAAGAGTATAAAGGGGTTCTGAGACCAAGAATTTTGAAGACTGCCAGTTTAGGACATATAACTTGTAAATTGTGGGAGCCAGTACTCAAACCCTGGTCAATCTGATTCCAAAACCCTTTCTCTTACCCTGAATTACTCCCTGTTTAGTTTTAGATTTATTATATTTGAGGTGCCAAATTTCCAAGAATCCCACTTTGCCTCTCAGTCATCTAATTAAACCCTAATCATTAGGGATTTAAGATAATAATAAGTGTCAGTTAGATGGGCAAAGTTACGCTATGGGAACAAACAACCCGAAAATTTCAGTGGCTTAAACTTACAAAGGCTTTCTGGGTCATGCCAAGTCTGTTGCTGGCCCGGGCGACCCTCCAGGCCAGCTGTTCTCCATTGTCAGTGATCTGCAGTCTGGCTGCCATCTCAGCTCAGGTTCTCCTCCACAATCATTGTTGGAGGGGAAGAGCGTGGTAGAGAGCCAAGCACCATCCGTCAAATGCTTCCAGCGACAGGGACACAAGTCATCTCTGCTCGGGTTTCATTGCAGGATGGGGAAGGTACAGTCCCCCTAGCCCAGATAGGGGAAGGCTGGATACTGCTGAGCCCATCTACCCTTCCTCTGCGCCTCCATCCTGAAACACCCTGTCCTCTGCTCTGAAGAGATCTGTGCTCGATGCTAGGGGGCATGAATAAGGTTGAGAACTTAGCCTCTGCCCTACAAGAACTCGCAAAATATCTGCAAAGAAAAGAGGAAACTACAAACATGTCGCCTTATCTTTGTACAGCTCTTCACTGTTTACCAAGTCACCACACAATATTCACTGGACAGGGCAGTTAGAGGAGAAGTCCAGATGAATCGAAGAGTCTTGAGTGTTCTTGGGAGAAAGAAAACTCTGGCTTGGAAAATCAAGAATGGGTTCAGGGAGAAGGTGAGATTAGGAGAGAGGTCATGAAATGAGGGAAGGACCCAAAGTAGTAGAAATGGAACAGGGATGAAAAAACGAAGGAAAACAAAATCTGTGAAGGAAGAGATTTTTGCAGAAGGCAAATAGACCAGTGTGGCTACAGTTTATCATGTGGGAAACTGTATTGCTAACACACAAAGACGACATCATGAGTAAGAAGACAGGAGAGGTGTCTAGAGAGGACAGTAGCAAGTCCGGGAGTGGAGCGCAGGCCCTGGTCAGGGCTCAGGTCCCTGGTAGGAGAGAGTGCAGCTGGCCAGGCCTTTGGGAAAAGAGGCCACGGGGCCCTGAGGACGTCTTATTAATGGATCAGAGAAATGTTAGGCTTAGAGATATAGACATTGCTTATTTTAATTGAAGAAACTAGAACCAACACGTGATTTATGTCTTTTTTTCTAAAAATGTATCTCCTTTGTAATTTCCCAACTTCAATAACAATAAAATAGCTGTGGCATGATAAGGTCTTACACAAATGAAAATACAATTTTCAGAGATAGCATTCTACCAGCTTTAAGTGGATGTTGGAATATCTTGCTTAAATTAAATTGTCGTGTTCTTTGTCAAGTAGGCAAGTCCTGTTTTTGTGTTTCCCTGCTTTGTACACCGACAGCCGCTTTTGGAGGGACACAGAGAAAAGAGAGGAAAGAAGCAAACACCAAATTTTAGATGCATGTTATGCCTCTGCTCAGGGAAGCTGCTGTGACTCATTGAAGAACTTGGGGGTTGACTGAGAATAGAGAAACTAAAGTGGGGTAGCGGTAATGGAAGAGAAGAGATTGCAAGGAGGAGCACCGCAGGCATAGAATTTAAAGGACTTCCGAATGATTGGAATCAGCATATTCTTTCTGTGATCCCCACAAGGTAACATCCCTTAGTCTGTTTAAATGTTTGAGGTTAAATCATAAAATATATAATGCTAGCACAGAGTAAGGAAGTTGAGGCAAGATGGTTGAGGCCTTGAATGGCAGGCTTACAAGGATGTCCCTTCTCTGATAGTCAGTAGGGAACCATTGTGTTGTTGACAGGCTGACACTCATCAAAGAAGTCCATTAAGAAGACACTGGTGGCAGAGTCCAAGACACACTGGGGTGAGTATAGATGGATGGCAGTGATGCGGGTTGAAGACTGTTGCAACAGTCCAGGCATAGGTCAATAAGGAGCTGAAGGAGAGTCGTGGCTGCAGAATTAGAAAAAGAAAGTGAATGCAAGAGTTATGTTGAAGGATAGATCAAAAAGATTTAAGATTAACCAGAAGGCGTTAAAAATGATTCTGAAGTCTGGAATCTGAGTGGTTAACCATCGTTGTTAGAGAAGTGAGGGAGAAGAACATATTAATTTAAAATTTTCTGTATTAGACAAATTGCATTTGAGGTGAGGGTAGGCCACCTAAATACAAACGTTCGGTAAGCAGGTAGACATGAGGACTGGAGGTTAGAGAATAGTCAGAGATTGAAATACAGATTTGAAGTGACAAAAGAATGGGAAAAAAATTCATTACAGTCACTAAGAGAAGAGGGAGAGTGGCTCTTGGCAGAACAGCAAGTTGGGGACACCATCTGGGGGCTACTAGATTTTTTTCCTTCTTGACACCAAATACTTGGTGTCTTTTCCAACAACACTTCTCCAACTCTCTGACACCAGCTGGGTGTACAACAATTCAATTCAATTCTGACGCTATCTACTCCAAATTAGTGTCAGATCAGTCCTACAGACTGCCCCCACTTCAGATGCCAGTGGCAAGTCTGGGGTCACTCATACTTCCGAACGACAGGCTATAAATTGAGGGTTCCCACAGCCTTCTCTACGGGTTCCATAATTTACTAGAACAGCTCACAGAACTCAGAAAGACACCTCGCTTACATTTACCAGTTTATTATATAGGATACAAATGAACAACCAGATAAAGAGCTACATATGGTGAGGGTCAAGAAAGCTCCCAAGCACAGGAGCTTCTGTCCCCATGGAGTCGGGGTTCACCACCCTCGTGGCGTGCAGATGTATTTGACAACTTGGAAGCTCTCCAAATCTCATTATTTAGGGGGTTTTATGGAGGTTTCGTTACGTGGAAATGATTGATTAAATAATTGGCCATTAGCGATTAACTCAATCTCCAGGCTCCAGCCTCCATCTCTCCCCTCTCTGGAGGTTGGGGATCAGGGGGATGATGTTGAAAGCTCCAAGCTTCTAGTCAAGGCTTCACCTTTCTGGCAACCGTCCCCATCCTGAAGCTATCTAGGAGCCCACCAAGAGTCACCTCATTAGAACAAAAGAAACACCTATCACACTTATCACACAGGAAATCCCAAGGATTTTAGGAGCTCTGTGCCAGGAACCAAGGAAAAAGACCAAATATATTTTTATGATACCACATGGGCTGTCCTCATTTAAGGGCCAAAGGGAGGAAGAGAAGCAAGAGGCAAAGCGATCTGAGAGGTAGGAGGGAACCAGACTAGGCAGTGTCAGGGAGTTAAGACAGGGTCATTCCAGGAGACAGAAGTGGACTTTTAGCTCTCCTTTGACTCTCTAGAATCTAAGCCCCTCTGGTACATTTGGGGAATTCCTCATCATCTAAGGCGGAGCCTGATCACTTTCCCAGCCTCCCTTTCAGCTAGGAAGCAGGGGTATAACCTAGACAGAGTGCCAGCCAGATGCTCAGGCCTCAGGCTCTGAACAAGAAACTAGCGATGCTCCAGAGCACCCTCTGCAGTGAACAGTGGCAGCAGTGACAGGTACAGTCAGTGTTGGTGCCACCAACAATGTAAGCAGCAGATTCAGTGGATCAATCTCCAACATGATATGGGGACTTATTCCTGGCCTCTAGGCCTGGTTCCCTGTCCCTCCCCGACATCTAGGCCCCAAGCCCCCCAGATTGTTTGAGCTACCCAGTACGTTTCTGTTCCTTTTAAAATCAGCCAGACTGATTTCTGTTGCTTGCAACTAAGACCCATGACTAGTATAAAAAAGTTACTGACAATGTCCAGTACTGCAGATTATTCAAGAAGGCGTTTGACTTGATGATTTGGCTATTTGAGATTTTAGACATATTTAGTAAAGGGAAAGAATGTTATTAGGAGTGGAATAGAGAGTGAGTTCAAAGATAATGCTTATTTAACCACATGTCTGAGATCAATATTGTGCTAACCAACAATATGGATTTGGTTATAGACAGCTGGAGGCCTCATTATAGTCCAATTTTTAAAAAATCTGAGGTCTTCTCTTGCTGGGGGCTACATTTTATATTTTAAGTGAGGCAGGAGAGTGTTTTGATTCTCATTCCTCCTTCCTCCAACAGAGGCAGACCCACTCTTAGCAACATAACCAAGAAGAGAATCCCACAGATTGATTCAAGGGGGCAATGGAAGGGTCTGCTTATCCAGAAGACCACTGTGTCTTTCTGTTTCCTCCCCCTCTCTCCTTCATATGGGGTACAACATGGGTTCTTGAACTTGGCATACTAAGTTCACACTCTGGTCTCTTCCTTCCCGCCATCAGTTCCACCTCTCTCTTTCCTCGCATGTCCCACCATGGATGCAGTGCTCTCTCCGGCCACACTACGTTTTGTAAAACTGTCATATATTCTTTCACACATGTGAGAAAAAACTGCACTGTTTTCTTTCTGACCAACATGGTCGCCCCGCTTTTCTGCCTGGTAAAATCACAGGCTTCCTCTCAGATTCAGATGGAATATTGGTTGTTCAGGGAGGTTGTCCTGTATCCTCCACACCTTGGATCAAATATTCCTGTTTCTGTTCTCCTCCAGCAGTGCCCTCTAAATGATTGATTATGCCCCATAGCTACCTATACCTATTTAGAAGTTATATGTGTGCCACTGTACCAATTACGTTTATCTAAAAACACACAAAAATAAAAAAATTTAAAATATGAGATAAAAAATATAAAGACAAGTTCTAATTTTTTCTTGTCCCCACCCCCACCCCCAGCCCAGGGTGCTCACCTTTTGTACATAACTCCATCATGTTCCTAGCATCTATGGCATTCTATTATAATTCTGTTTCGATACCCTGTCTCATTTGCCTTTGTATCCACATAATGCCTTACACAAAGTAGCTGCATATAGATATCTGTTGAATTAACCTATATAACATTATAAATTGTTTTTCGTACCGACAGTTTCAAGTTCCCCTAATCTCTCAGTGATGACAGATTGTAGAAACTGGTGTGTTGACCGACTTATCTGATCAACTGCAGCTTGAAAGTCCAGTGAATTGCTTTCCTTCACTTAAACTGTCCCCACACTCGTGCTCACTTAGGTTTTCTCTTCTCTCAGTCTTGGGTTTATGTCTTAGGGCACAAATGAATGTCAATCCAATCCCAGGTCTGGGGCTGTTAAAAATTCCAGATCTGGGTTTGTTCTTGAAATGAAGTTCTTGGACGCCACCATCTCAGCTAGGACGGGGTCATTAATTTGCAAATGTGAACGTCTCCCCAAACAAGCCAAAAGCCCAGTTATTCTTGCAAGTCTTCAATCAGAGGAAAAAAACAATAGGAATATAATTTAAATAGTCACGATTGCCATTTCTGAAAATTCTGTTCAAGTTTGGGCATTTAAGGCTCAGTGCTTTTTCTTATGAGAATTACCTGACTATGAAATACTTGTTAAAAAATGGGATTTTTAAAAAATACTGGTACCTTGTTGTCCTCTACAATGTTCACTCTAATTGTTTAAATTATACTGCTGATGGCCAAGCTTCGTAGGCAACAACATATTAATGTGTTAATAACTGAGTTTGTGAGTTCTACAAAGACAGCCCATGTGCTTGTGCCCGAGGGGGAGGTGGCTCCGTGAGTGCATCTTGACTCTACATAATGTTCTTTTTTTTTTTTTTAAGATTTTATTTTTTTCCTTTTTCTCCCCAAAGCCCCCAGGTCCATAGTTGCGTATTCTTAGTTGTGGGTCCTTCTAGTTGTGGCATGTGGGACGCTGCCTCAGCGTGGTTCTGTGAGCAGTGCCATGTCCACTCCCAGGATTCAAACCAACGAAACCCTGGGCCGCCTGCAGCAGAGTGCGCGAACTTAACCACTCAACCACGGGGCCGGCCCCCTCGTGGAATGTTCTATAGCTTCATTTCCCAGCTCCTTCCAATAACCCCCAAAACACACTCTTTTTTAAAAAAAGGTAATTTGAAATCGTTTCTATAAAGAGTCTTGACTGAACACTTATTCTTTATTTTGTTCTCAAAATATGGACAAGCTGTTAGGAATGCTGCTTTTGTTTGGGGAATCCTACAGATAAAGAAATTGATAGTAGATTGTATGCTGTATAAAGAGTCGTTTAGGGTTTGAGTTGGTGTTGGGGATAATAGACCACTCATTCATCCTTCCCTCTGGGCATTTATTCCTAAATGGCCTACACCCAAGGAAGTACCACTTGCGCATAACCCCTCTCGCTGGGCTATAGCTAAGCTGGATGTATACGGCTGAATACGGCAGAGGCCAGGAGGCTTAAGTGAAGCCTCTTTCTTCCTACTCCTTCCCTTCCAAATCTAACGTGGCTGGGTCTGTAGAGCAGGGCAAGTCCACTTGCCCAGACAATCAAACGGGCAGGAAAGACATGTTCCCTCAGGAGCAAGGGCCTGTGGAGGCAGCATGTAAAAAAGGAAGCGCCTCTTGTCAGTCCTGACCTTTAAGTCCAGTGACACAGCTCACTAGCAAAGTGCAGGCCAGAGCGTGTCTTGAATTCCATTCAGTCAGACCAGCAAGTTTTCCTTCTATGACAGCACTAAGAAAGTGGAACTGACTATAAGGATAAGTACGGGTTAAAAGTATCCATCCACTATGGGGAAGAAGGACTAACATGATGAGAACTTCTCAAAATTCCTCTTCCCCAGTGATGGTAATATTCAGTTCTGTGATTTGCTGGTGTTTTCTAAATTTTGTGGATTTGAGGTTATGTATCTGTCAGGTTAGGCTGCACCATGCTGCCATAACAAATGAACCCAAAGCTCTCAGAGGCTCACATAATAAAGATGTACTTCTCTCACACACTACATGCCTCTCAAGAGTCAGCCATAGTTCTGCTCCATGTCATTTTGATTCTAGGACCCAAGATAACAGAGCAGCCTTTGTCTGGGACATTGGGAGTTGCTGTAGCAGAAGGGGAAAAAGATACAGCAAACTATCCATAATTTTTGGTCACATTTCATTGCGCAGAGTAAGCTGCATGGCCACACATGAGGGAAGGGATGTGTCAACCTTTCTAGAACAGTCACCAAAAGCAGGACACCGAATATGGTTAAACCATATTACAATCTAATGAATGCTGTTACATTCTAATGTTTTATATTTACCCCAGAGAACTTTAGAAAAGTGAGATACAACGGAGACCTGGAAATGGAGAAATACAACTATGGAAGTGTTCTAGCCTCGGTTTTGCTTCATTGTCAAATAACTGAAAAAAAATAAGCTTATCTTTGTTCAAAATACATGTCCACGTTAGGGTGCTCTGCTCTATGGTGTCCTCACTCAGAGACCCAGGCCTCCACCCTATCATCTGCAACACAGTGGACCCACAACAGGGAAAGAGAACATGGTAATTTGCACACTCTGTCTTAAAGACCTTCATCAACACACTTGACACATGACACTTCTATTCTCATTCTGTTGACAAAGTAGATCAAATGGCCATGCCCAAACTTAAAGGGAAAGCACTATCCCACAATGTTTCTGGAAAGAGGAGAACCAAAGCACAGGTGACCCACCCAGTGACAACCACAGAAGGTACTGAAGGAGGTACACCAGTTGAAGGTGGCCCAGGCTGAGCAACTGAATAAAGAATCCGGAATCCGCCAAGCACCTGTGACTCCTCTGGCCAGATTGTGAAGAATAGGGAAAAATGAAAAACGTACATCTTTTGCACGTCTCTCGAACTTTAACTTCTCTGTGGGAAAAAATGAAAGGGTTAAAATTTTATACATTGATGCAAAATTTGAGTTGTTTTATATAGTAGCATTGCATTGTCTGGGCTGGGTTCGTACCTGACACTCCCTCTGTAAACCTGCCAGGCAAACTTAGCTGGGCATGGAAATAGATTATTGATGACTTCTCAGCCTATTGTAGAGTGTGACCTGGGTATAACAATTAATGTCTTGTCCTGATCCAGCTTCAAGGCCTCTGGGAGCCACATTATAAAGGCCTTGAGGGGCTCAAATGCCCACATTACAGATTCTTGGAGGGGGAGGGGGTAGAAAGGATGGGGAGGATAATTCTGTGAAGAAGCCAGGGTCACCTTCTCCATTAGGCACAGCAGGCATAGTGTCTGGGGCCCACAATTCTTTTAGAGGCCCATGATAATGTTTTATGTTCTTTTAAAATCAGAAGAAAAAGATAACTTTTATGTCAAAGAAAATGTTTTAATATATAACGTGAATATATTCATCTTTTTACCATTGCAGTAGTAAAACATAATTTTTTTTTATGGAGGAAGGGCCTCATGAAGACAAAAGTACCTAAGGCCCAGGAAAGTCATAATGTGGTGCTAGAAGAGGCACCCAGGATTCTCCCCTAAACTTCTCTATGGAAAGCAATAGAAATATGGTTGAGCCAGTCATGATGGCCTAGTGGTTAAGGTTTGGAGCTCTCACCACTTTGGCGGCCCGGGTTTGCTTCCCAGTGGCGGGACCACACCACCCATCTGTCAGTTGCCATGCTGTGGCTGCGGCTCACATAGAAGGACCAGAATGACTTACAACTAGGATATACAACCATGCACTGGAGTTTTGGAGAGGGAAAAAGAAGAGCAAGATTGGCAATAGATGTTAGCTCAGGGTGAATCTTTCCCTGGAAAAAAAAAAAGAAAGAAAGAAAAACAACTTAACAAAAACTATTCAAAAAAAAAAAGAAAGACATATGGTTGACTCAGCCTTATCAAATGCACTGAAATTAATAAGCCAAGAACACACATCAGGAAATTTTGGTCTCAAGGGGAAAATAGGGCTTCCCCCTGCTCCCCTCCCGGGTCACACCACGTGCAAGAGTAACAATAAGGACGTTCACAGTCTACACGATAATTTGGGGATCAAGAGATGGTGGAGCTTTCCTGGGTGGTGGAGTGTGATGCTAAGCCAGAGCAGGAAGTCTGCTTTTGGATTCTTCTCTTCCAATATGGTTGTCATTTGTTGGGCCTCGAGTTGTACCCAGTATGGTTCTTCCTTCTCCCTCCAAGGCCCCGGGGTGAGCGATTCAGCAAGTTCTACCCTGTGCCTCAAGGAGAAGCTGTTCTTTCTCTGGATTGCTCATCCTTGGTGTGCTCTTGCCCTTAGTCTCATCTTTCCTCCCTGTTCTCTCTCACCTGCACTAGTGCAAGAATGTCTGTTTCCACCCTTGCCCCCTGTAGCATAGACCTGGCTACACAGTATGGTAACCACAAGCCACGTAGGGCTATTAAGCACTTGAAATATGACTATTCTGAATTAAGAGGTGCTGTAAAAGTAAAATACGTGATAGATTTTGAAGATTTAGTAATAAAAAAATGTATAAACTATCTCACTAAAAATTTTTAAATTGATTACATGTACCGTTAATAATTTAGATATAGTAGGTTAAATTACATATGTTAAAATTATTTCCACCTGTTTCTTTTTACTTTTTAATGTGGCTACCAGAAAACTTTTTAAATTACGTGTATGACTCATGTTTATGGCTCACATTGTATTTCTGTGAGACAACGCTGCTCCACACTCCATGTGGCACCTAGAATGACCCTTTGACTGTCTTGAATATCACATCTCTCCTCCACTCAGAGCTCCCCAATAGCTTCGCATTTCACTCAGAGGCAAACAAAAGACCTTACTGTGGCCTATAAGGCCTTAGATGATCTCAGATGACCCCAACTACCCCTCTGACCCCCTCTCCTATCACTCTTGCCTTTGACACTCCATTCAGGGCACGTTAGCTTCCTTGCCACTCGCTGCACAAGCCAACCATGCTTCTACCCCAGGGCCTTTGCATGGGGTTTTCCCTCTGCTCACAATTTTTACCCCCTGATACTTTTACGTCACTCCCTCACTTTCTTCAGATCTCTGCTCACTGTTCACCACCCTATTTAAAGTAGGAGTGCACACACGCACACACATACACACACTTCCCTGTACCACCTGTTCCCTCCTTACTCTGCTTTAGCCTTCTCCATAGTGCTTACCACAAGTGTCCTTTCTGTGGTTTGTGTTGGTCTCTCTCTATTAGAATGTCAGCTCCATGAAGGCAAGGATTCTTGTCTGTACTGTCTACTGCTGAAGAACAAGTGCCTAGAACAGTGTCTGGCATGTTGTAGACACTCAATGAATGTTTGTTGAATGAATATCAGAGTGGTAAATGGTGGATCCAAGGAGGAAAAAGTTCGGGAGGCCCCTCAAGTCTGCTGCTAGCCTAAGCAAAGGAATCTCCTTCCCCATCAATAGATTTCTACCCTGGAGGCGACGTCAAAGCCTCACAGAAATGGGGCGCCCTTGGCCTGACTTTGTTCTCTCCAGAAACTCAAGGAGGTGGCCATGGCAGGACAGGACCAGGGACCCTGGGTGCATCCAAATATTATCAACCCTGACACAGCTCACAGAAATCTCTTTTTAGTGTGTGTCCTTTTTCTTTCTTTCTTTTTTTAGCACAACTAAAACAGAAAACAGTACTTTTAAATCCTTAGGTAAAATTAAAAGAAAGCTAAGAAATCCAAATAGCATAAAACCAATTATCATAGGGGCTGCGCTGCGATCCTACAATAACTGGAGTCGAGTCATGGATTGATTCAATTTTCAAGCACAAGGCCTGGCTTCCTCTGGCTCCAGCTTTCATCTGTCTCCGGGTCACATATGCTCCGGACATCACCTCATTTCCCATTATGTAGTGTACTCCTGAACAGTATCCTCAATTCAGGGAGAAACTGGAAGGTCAACTTTTCTTGTTACAAACGCTTGCTTTCTAGAGGCCTCTAGTTCACAGTTTATAGTCACTCTAAATGCAGTGCTTCCAGTTCTTCTGGTCTGTCCCCTCCTCTGCCCCAGCTGGCTTTGAGATTCATCTCTGTGGGCTCTTCCCACCCCTACCAGACTCAAGGCAGCCCCTCTGGCAAGATGTAGCAGCTTGGTCTCAACTAACAGGGAAACGAGGATCTGAAGGCTGAAGGCCCCAGGTGGTAGGAGAGCCTCTAGGAACTCAGCCTCATTGGCTGAGAGCAGCTCCAGACCCTCGGGGCCCCTTCCCCCGCGAGGCTCAGGACCTGCTCCGTGTGAGATCAGACAGGAGTACCATCCCCACCTATACTCCTGAAGCCTCACCCCAGACCATCCCCACAAGTCACCCAGCCCCAGATATTAACCTGCGCCTCTAAGAGAATGGAAATTCTGTTCCATTCTTCAGGAACTTACCTGTTAGGCATTTTGTGGCTTAGGATGTGCCTGAAGAAAGAGAAGGAGTACTAAAAGGCACTTTGTTCTGTTTTCTTCTGGTGCCTCTGCCCACACCCACTACCTTTGTCACTCCCAGTTGCCAGCCAACGCCACCTACGCCGTGCCTCTTCACTCTCCCTCCCCTTGTAATCAAGCAAGGACTTGACCTGGCTTCACCACTTACCCGTTGCCCTTCAGGAAATTACTTAATCCAGCTGAGCCTTACTCTCATTTGTAAAATGAGGATGAACCTATTTCAGAGGGACCTTGGGAGGTTATCTGGAAAACGTGCGTTGCTGATGCCCACGCCCTCTCCTCTTCCCAGTTGTAAGTGCTACAACAACCTGGAGCTGCAGGGCCTGACTTTGCCCCCATGTGAGGAAGGCCCATGACAGAAGGAAGGCAACACAGAGCAGAGCTCAGCTGAGAGACGGATAAAGACAGAGCAAGTCCCAATGAGCCCATTTGAGCCCCCAGATATGGCTGAGCATAAACCAGATGCACTCCAAAACTGCCAAGTTATGGGAATCAATGAATTCTCTTTTTTTGTTTTGTTTCATTGCTTAGTTGGTCTTTTGTTGCCTGCAACTGCAAAAGCCCAAACTAAAACACTGCTTTTCTGCTACGCCCTGGCTCTTAACTTTGGCAGCTTTGGATATTTTCATGAGTCTCTGGCTCCCCTGGGTGGCAAAGAGAATAAATTCACATTTCTAGGATTCCTACTCTGCATAAGCATTCTCATTTCTGCAATTCATTTACACTTCGACTCCTCTATATACTCTATAAGAGTATACTTGGGTTTACTCTTAGCCCACAAATGCTTTGACAGACTTCTTTTTCAGGGACCGCCTGCTCTCCCAGCTGTGGTGGTGCTGTGCCTGCAGAAACCCGGTCAGATCCCCTCACTGGTCCTGTTTGGAGTGGCCACTGGGTTTGGGTCAGTGGTAGAGCGAGTGGCCTGAGTCAGGGGCAGCGCGTCACCCTCTTCCAGAAGCAGGCAGGACACAAAGAACCATGTTGATATTATTAGAAGTTTTTGCCAACCAACTGTGCGAACCAGCCCAGACTCCATCATGCTTTTAAAAGCCCTGGCCATGTGAATTGGGCTCATCCAGATTACACTGAATGAGGAAACTGCAGAATTTAAAAACAATTCAAGCTGATAGACATTTTCATTTTGCAGTTTGTAAGGACACATTTTAAAAAACAAAGGTTTGGCCATATTGTTTTTATTTTATGATGATCCACTTCCTGGAAAGCCATGGCTATTGCAAAAGTTAACAAGTCTTTGGATCCTTGCCAACCTTTTACTGCTCAGAGACAAACTGAAAACATATCTTTAGTATGTGCCACTCTGTTGGGCTTACATTTTTACATAATTGTTGCTCATTCCTTGTTTAGATCTTTGCACTTTGGAAACACTAACCTGCTGGTCCTTTCAGGTGTCCTTACAGGTTCATCTCCTGTGTATTTCCATACCCCGGCAGAAATATGGAGTGCCCTCCATCCTCCTCACCTCAGCTCAGGTGTCAACTCCTTATCCCCCCTCGGCCCAGGCTGGGCTAGGTGTCCCACTTCTGTTTCCAATAGAGTTCTCTGCGTAGCATTATCATTATAATGACTACACTGGATAATTATCTGTTTATGGCTCGTGTTCCCTGCTAGACTTAGAAGCTTGAGGTGTGGTCTTTATCTCTTTTTTCTTTAAACCAAGTGCTTCCCAGCACACGGCTTGGCCCAAAGTTTATTAAATCAATATGTGAATTAAAAGGACAGGAGAAGATAAAATAGCATTTGTTGAGGACCTACTGACTTGATACCTTATAACACTGTGGTAAGAATTTAACAAGAGAGTATAAGTAAATGAGCTGGAGACGTAACTAGTACAAAGTGGACATGTTTGTTGAGTGAATGATGGTGGATCCACATTCTGAAGATGAAAATGCTGAGGCTCAGAGAGTTTAAGCTACTTCCTGGAGTCACAGAGTTACAGTGAGAGAGTTGACATTTGAGCATGGCTATCTCTGGTCCCTAAGCCCTTGGCTTCCCCTATACCTCTCTGTAGCCTTCCACTTGCACCTCTCTATATCCCTTGCCCCAGCAGGTAGGCATTTTTTTGTCGATAATCATCTTTGAATCAACTGTAACACTTTTACAGAATGGCCTTCCATGGGAGGAATCCCACAAATATTTGTTGGATGAATGGATGAATGACTAGATTTGGGGAAACCTTCAGTGCTGAACAAATAAACGTGGCTGACTAGTCCATTTAGCGCATGATACTGTATTATTCCTTTGGAAAATGTACTAATATCACTGTAGTGATCCACTAATCAGAAATATAATGTGTTATAAAATAACATTAGGGAAAGGGCCTTAAGAACAATGTAATAGAAATAAAGGTAAAGAAAATAAAGTTAATCTTTCCAGGACAGTGACAAAGTTAAAACCTGCGGTATTCAGAATATTCTTAAGAATCTCTCACAACAGAAAGGAGGCTTTTTTTTTCTTTTAAAGAAAAAATATTTTATTTTTCCTTTTCCTTCCCAAAGCCCCCCAGTACATAGTTGTATATTTTTAGTTGTGGGTCCTTCTAGTTGTGGCATGTGGGACGCCGCCTCAGCATGGCCTGATGAGCTGTGCCACATCCGTGCCCAGGATCCGAACAGGCAAAACCCTGGGCTGCCAAAGCCGAGCGCACAAACTTAACCACTCGGCCACAGGCCAGCCCCAGAAAGGAGGCATTTCAGCTTCCCTGCTAAAATTCAATCCTCTGATTTTGGATTACCTGCAAAGATATCAGCACAGATCCATCTAACATTCTGAAGTCTGCACAGTGTTGATTATCTACACAATCATGTAATACGAGCAGCACACTGTGAAAGATGAGGATAAGAAAACAGTTTCATGTTGTCTTACTGGGAGAGGATGATGAGGGGGATGAAGTTAATTGGAGTTGTCCTAGGTGACAGATTATGTAATCAAGGCAAGAACAATAACTGCTGCTTATTGTGCTCCCTTTTTGTGGTAGGCACTTTGCTTATGTCGTATCATTTAATTAATCGGTCTCCATAATACCACGATGCAGTAGGATTTCCTTTTCACCTTTAAGATTTCCCAGAGGTTAGGTAATTTGCCCGAGAGGTTGCAGATGCCAGGATTTACCCCCACATCCATCTGACTCCAGAAACAGAGTCTAGTGCATGGTCTTCTAATTCTTACAGCAACACTGAATCCACAGCCCGGCTGGCCAGGCCCTGAACCCTGCTGTGGTTCTAAGAGCTGCTTCCCCTTCAGTTCCCTGAGGGCAAGAACATGGGCTCTTCCTTATCTTATCCCCAGGATGAGGCGAAGGCCTTGCACACAGAAGGTGCTCATCCACTGCAGATGAAGCCAAGGGCTACCCTGTATAAGCAAAGTGCAGAGTTGACTAGTTAAGAAAAAATACTGCATGATTTCACTCATATGTGGAAGATAAACAAACACATGGATAAAGAGAACAGATTAGTGGTTACCAGAGGGTAAGGGGGGTTGGGGGTGGGTGAAAGGGGTAAAGGGGCACATAGGTATGATGATGGATAAAAATTAGACTACCGGTGGTGATCATGATGCAGTCTATACAGAAACTGATAAATAGTAATGTACAGCCAAAATTACACAGTTATAAACCATTATGATCTCAATAAAATAACTGAAAGAAAAACCCCCCAAAAACACAAAAAAACTATTTCAAGCTGAAGGCTAATAGGCATTTCCCTTCTGTAATCTGTAAGAACAGCCAGCCCCGGTGGTCTAGTCGGCAAGATTCCATGCTCTTGGGACGGGCCGGTGGCGCAGCAGTTAAGTTTGCACATTCCACTTCGGTGGCCCGCGGTTCACTGGTTTGGATCCCAGGTGCAGACATGGCACCACTTGGCAAGCCATGCTGTGGCAGGGATCCCACATATAAAAAAGTAGAGGAAGATGGGCACGGATGTTAGCTCAGGGCCAGTCTTCCTCAGCAAAAAGAGAAGGATTGGCAGCAGATGTTAGCTCAGGGCTAATCTTCCTCAAAAAAAAAAAAGATTCCATGCTCTCATCACCGAGGCCCAAGTTTGTTTCCTGGTCAGGGAACCACACCACCCATCTGTCAGTTGTCATACTGTGGTGGCTGCATGTTGCTGTAATGCTGAAAGCTATGCCAGTGGGATTTCAAATGCCAGCAGGTCACCCACGTAGACAGCTTTCAGCCAAGCTTCCAGACTCAGACAGACTAGGAAGAAAGACCTGGCACCCACTTCCAGAAAACCCTGTGAATGGCAGCAGAGCATTGTCTGATATAGCACTTGAAGGTGAGAGGATGGCCCAAAAGATTGGGCAAGGTTCTGCCCTGCTGTACACGGGATAACTAGGAATCGAAATCGACTCAATGCCACTGAAAACAAAGTCTGTAAGGACATATTTAAAAGCACAAAGGTTTGATGATATTGGTTTTATTTTATCATGATTAATTTCCTAGAGACCCACTGCTATTGAAAAAAGTCAACAGGTACTTGAAATCCTTCTTGAAAACAGCCCAGGGCTCCTCAATACTAGTTTCCCTCCCCACCACTCCTGCCGAGCACCCCTACATTTCCTTACTCATGAACACACTTCACTCTGCCCAGGGAAGAGATCTGATTCTGTTCAAGGACAAATGTGATCCTCAAGGACATGTCATAGGTTACAGTAGTAAGGGTGGGGCTGTACTATCAAGAAACAAAGTCCTTTTCTTTCATCTCTGCCCCCAAGAGTAATAAGGCTAGAATACACTTGCTCCTCTTTAAGAAGCATCAATGCCATTGGAAGACCAAGCAAGGCCAGCGCATGGTCAGAGGTTTGCTCTAGGAGAGAGGGGCATTTTTTCACTTCCTTGCGGCTGATGATGTGCGGCAGGACTGGGGTTGCCTTCCACTGGTTAGGCCTCTCAGCCCTTGGAAAGCCAATGAAGAATCAGATAGGAACAGAATATGTATACAGTGTGTAAGAACCTTAGCAGAGGTGGTCAGGGACTTGCATTCTGGGACATTTAGGAGACACAACCAGTAGCAAATGAGGAGGCTGGAGACAGGAAGAGAAAGGCAGAGGTCAGGAGCTAAAGATAGACTTTCCTGACTTTTTGCCCTGGGCTGACCCTGTTCTCTCCCTTCAGAGACAAAAAGGAAGAATTTATACTCTCAAAAACAAAAAAAGGTTGATAAATGGTGAACTCCTCAGAAGAGAGCCTTTGCAAGTATAAAATAAAATGCAACAACATATTTACGTATTTTTGTTACCGAGCCCTCAGGGATTGGTGACCGGCATGTGAGTCCTTTTGCCAGGAGCCGCTCGCGCCAATAGAAGAGACCAGGTTTGGAAAAGCAGAGCAGAAACGTTACTCGTCGATCAACAAACGGAGGAGGCAAAACTCGTGCTCTAAAACACCTCTCTGAAGGGAAGGTGAGCAGGGTTCTTGAGGGATGTGAAGGGGGCGGGGTCTCCACGTCATCGCTGGGGGCGGGGGCATCTGGGGCATGCACAGATCTTCCCTTCTTGCGCAAGGCACCTTTTGCACACCTTTCCTTTTGTGCATGGCAGTTTTTGTGCATAGCACCCCATCACCATCTTGGACCTCTGTGGTTTGGACCAGTTCTGCAGTTTGGCCTTCTGGCAGTGTTCTGCCTTGGTTTCTATTTAAGCCAGCACAACTTAAAAACAAAGAACTAGACATGGAAATTGTTTTACGGACTTCTCTGGGTGAAGCTTTTTTTTAATGAAAATAATTTATAAACTTCCTCAGGAAAAACAGACTTAACATTTCACAATTTAAATACATAGCTGGTTTCAGGGCCATTAGTCAGCATTATCAGCTTCCTAACGGTAATTGTGTTTTTCCCTCTCCAGGAGGTCGAAGGGACACATCTTCTCCACTGCTTTACTCCTTTCTCCTAACATACCTTAAACCTTATGTTTGCTGATGTAGAAAGCATTTGGAAGGCATGTGCAATTATTTTGGAGTGCCTCATCATTCAGAATTGGCAAGAATACCCTTTTCGCTGTTTCTCCTTTATGTTGGGGAATTAAATAAAGTAACTTTAATTTGCATGACTCTTAGTTCTCATGTCTCTCTTTTCCACATTATCTAGTTTCCCACCACTAGACAACTGAGCCTTTGTGATTATATCCGTCCCTGCCAAGATTTGACGTTGCAAGCAGGTAGACAGCTCTCTCGAAGTGTTTAGAAGGAGGGATTTCATTTCACTTGGCACAAATGAGGTAAGAACAGTCTGACTCGCCCAATAAAAATAAATCCTGAATATCTTACTTATTATACCACTCTCACCCTCCTCAGTGGATTATTAATTCATTTGGGTAACTAAATACATCCTTCGTTCCAAGAACTTAAAGTGCCACCCAACGATGGCATCCATAATAATGCTAACATTTCTGGAGCTCAGATACATTCTGGTTTCACAATCCATCTGACTCATAAAAAATACACCGACACTTTGGTGGCTGTTTCCCCACTAAAATGAAGGTGCTTCCTTTCAACGTGGCAAATTCAAACAGTCTGTACTGAAATGACTCATCTTTATGTACAAGGACTTTGAATTTACCCCATTACAGTTCAGAACAGAGAAGTCACAGGAGACTAACTCTCCCTCCCTTTCCTTTTCCTCACATGTGCTGAAGAAACAAAGAAAAGAGGAATCTACTTCTGGCATACGAATTTAGTTTTTAGGGTGAAAAATCAGAATATTATGTAGGGCAACAGTGATCCTAGTTATCCAAATACTAAATTTCTTTCTTTTTTCTACTATAATAGAATGGTTAAGGTAACCATAAATGTAAGAATCAGTAATTTTCAATATCTGTGTATGCATTCTAATTAATAGTTCATAAATAAGGAAACTAATGCAAAGAAAAGTGGTTAGTTCTATATACATATCTGGAGGAAATAATTTATAATCATAAAAAGACTTCACAACCACAGTTAAAATTAACTCCTTGGGATGGGCAGGACACATTTCCACCATAGCAGGCATGTCCTGTAGCTAAATGAGAGACACGCCATCCCTCCTCACTTATTGGATCGAACATAGCCTGGAGTTGTCTGACTCATTCATAGCCAGGTTATCTTTCTTCCCAGCTCTTAGCCTCCGTGGGTCAGAAATCAAACATTACTCTAACTTCTTTCCAAAACATGTCCTAAGACTATGCCCTTTTTATGCCCATTAAGCTTAAATAAAATCTTACAGATATTACAGCAGTCGTTCTCAATCAAGGACTTTTTTTTTTTTTTCTTTTGCTGCTACTGGCATCTAGTTGGTAAAGACCTTGGGTGCTGCTAAACATCCTACCGTACACAGGACAACCTCCACACAAGAATTATCTGACCTAATGTGTCAACAGTGCCAAAGTTGAGAAACCCTGCATTAGAGGAAAGCTGATAAATGTCTCTTTTTCCCAAGAAGTTTATGATATAGTTTTATTATTTAATCATTCACCAAATATTTATTGAGCATCTGCAAGGCATGGTGAAGAAGAAAAACAAGGTCACCGCCTTCCTGAGCCATACAATTCCAAGAGAGGAAATAAGTAAGTAAGTAAATAAATAAATGAGTTAATTGCAGATTGCGGTATATATTGTAAAGGAAATAAATGGGTAACGTTAGAGAGTAACTGGGAAGTGCTTTAGATAATATGGTCAAGGAAGACTTACCTTTCCAAGGAAATCAGAATGTTTTTGGCAGCAATTAAACTCCCAATTCAAGCTGGCTTAAGCAGTAAGGAAATGTAAGGTTCACATAACTTAAATCTGGAGGTAGGATGGGTCTCAGCATTGGCTTAAGCCCTGGGCTCCAACTTCTCTTCAACTCTGAATGCCAGCTTTCTTTTCAGGATAGTAGCAAACATGCTGTGCATTCTTGGTCTCATAAGGACAGTGTCCCCGAGGAAGCAGAAGGAGGTGGGGGGGGCGGGGGGTGGGAAGGCAAGAGATGTAACTCACATCCCAGCATTCTAAGTGACAGTCCTGAGAGTCACCTCTCTTTGATTGGGCTGCATAGGCCATGTGCCTACCCCTGAACCAATTACGTGGCCAAAGGGAATGGAATGTGCTGATTGGCTTAAGTCAAACAGTGATGACCCTTGGCCTTAGGTCTGGCACCAGCTACTCCTTGATAAGTGAAACAACCCTGGGTATATCTTTACGGAGGGTGATGTGCTCCCTGTTTGGCATCCAGAAACTTCCTCTTCGGGAGATGAGATTTAAACTGAGCCTTGAAGGATGAGAAGCAACTGGCCTAGCCAAGAGCCCAAGGAAGAGCTTTCTAGGCAGAGAGAACAAGCACAAAAGCCTTGGCGTGCCAAAGGAGGTCAGGGTGCTCCAGGGGAAGGGGTTCACAGTGAGCCTGGAGGGGTGGATATGAACATTATCTTATAATTTGAGCTTTTGATAATCACGTTTGTTATAAACTATGATGACCCTTTTTAGGTTAGAAGGAAAAACATATACTCTTTGTTTCCTTCAGGATTTTTCCATGCATTCCTATTTTTAGGTGATCATTCTTTCTAAGATAACTTAAAACCTGGACAAAATAGATTTTTAAATCGAACGGATTAACTTTTAAAGAATAAATTTCAAGTTAATATACAAAAAGAAAAAAATCCTTTAGAAAGCAAATTTTGAAAGAGGCTCACATGGACAAGATTTCAGATATTTTAGCATTCAGATGTACTGGCATTATAGAGAAGGTATACAAAATACACCCTGATTTAGAAGAATTTTTATACCCCTTCTGTAACTTCTAGCACCCAGCACCATGCTGAATACAGAGAAGGCCACAAAAATACTGATTGACACCAGAAGTTGAAGGTCGTGAGCATTTTCATGTTTATTATTCTAACTACATGTCCACTCTTTTGCCCATCTCTTCTTTCCAAGGGAGCCTGTCACAGCTTTTTACATCTATTGCACATTATCTCTTTGAATGGCACTTTTTTTTGGTGAGGAAGATTGGCCCTGAGCTAACATCTGTTGCCAATCTTCCTCTTTTTGCTTCAGGAAGATTGTCCTGGAGCTAGTACCTCTGCCCATCTTTCTCTATTTTGTTTGTGGGACGTTGCCACAGCATGGCTTGATGAGCAGTGTGTAGGTCTGTGCCAGGGTCCAAACCTGTGAAGTCCAGACCGCTGAGGCAGAGCATGTGAATTTAACCATTATGCCACGGGGCCAGCCCCTTGAATAGCTTTTTGTTTGGGCTTTTCTTATTTTTGCATTTTTGTTTTATTACTGTTGTTCTTTGGAAGCTGTCTTGGCTTCCAATTTTGAGGACTCTAAACAAGTATAGGGAAAAACCCAACAATTGCAATGGTAGCTTCTAGAAGACTTAGGACAGTCCTTAATTTCATTTTAAAATTTCTGACACCAAGAGAAGTACTGTGAGAAACTGTGTCTGTATTAAAAATGTAATAATCAAAATAAAGTAATAAAATGTAATAAAGTACTAAAAATGATACGGATTCTAATTAGATAAATGCAGTAGTTCATATGACCCCCTACTCACTCACCTGTTCCAATAAATAGTTAAGGTGGACTGACTGAATAAAAGCGGGCTTCAAAAATGTACAACTCAGCATCCACAGCAGTTTGACTTGAGATAGAAGTTCTGGTACTGGCTTTTTCTTGAATGATATCACTACAATTTATTGAATGTTTACTACCATACTAGATGTTTTATTTATATCTAATCCTTCCAAACTCCCAGCAAGATATGTATTAACTCCATTTTACAGATGAGGAAACTGAGGCCCAAAGAAGAATTTGAAGATTACACAGATATCACATAACAATGACATATGTTTAGTGCCTTTACATACATTTTCAATCATTACATACACCCTATGAAGTGGAACACAGGAAGCCTTAGTAATTATCTCAAGGTCACACAGCTGGCAAATTAATAAGAAGTATATATGTATAGCCAAGATCAAGCCCATGAAGTCTAACTCGAGGATGCCTGGTGCTCTTACAAGCTGTGCTATAAACTATATTACTATTGCATCAGGATTTGAACCTGATCCATATCTATCTGGCTTCAAAGACCAAGAACTATTCCTTTCTGCCCAAGTTTCCTCGTATAAAAGGTGAGAAGCAAACCAAAAAAAAAATCTCAAAGTTCTATTTCTGTGCAAAAATGCTATGATTCCACGGATTTTAATATAGGGTTTTGATATACAAAAAAGCTGGGGGTAGGGAGGGGAAGAAGTTTTTGTAAGGCAAAACAAAAGTAACTATAGCTGACTATGTTTTCAAATTTAAGAATACGATCACCTTTAGATAGCTGCAATTATCGTCTCCATGTTACAGGCGAGTTAACTGAAGCATTTGAAGGTTAAATAGCTTGTCTCTGGGCCCGGCCAACCATCAAAAAGCGCACACAATTTACCTTCCAGCCTTGTCTCTGTGTGAATCCCCTAAGAATTGCTATGGTCTTGAGGAGTTAGATTTTTGTTAACTTTGGGTCACGATTCCTAAGTTTTCCAGTTACCCCCGTTTGCACCGTGCTTGAATTTCCACGTGCCCAAGGGAGAGTGAGCAGGGAGACATCGGGCAAACTTAGAAAGGACACAGAGGGCACAAAAGCCCTGCTAACAGCGGCAGAGTTCCACCTTTTCTTCTTTTTATGCTTGTCCCTTTACTGAAAATAGGTTAATCGGGACATCGCCCTTCAGGGAAAGAAACAAAAGCTGCTTCCGATCAAACAAGCAGCAGAACTTATCTCAGGATTTACCGCCAGGAGGTAGGAGGTCGGCTCGAGACAGACCTATCAAAAATAAGCAGAAAACAGGACCATAGAGAGCTTTCCACATGACGTCACCTCTAAAAGTCACTTTCTTAAAAAAAAAAATCCTCAGACATTTTATTCCACAACATAATATCCTGTCGATGAATACAAGACCATTTAACACAAACTCTGTTTACCATTAGCGGTTTAAACGGAAATTCCTTCTCCTAATTCATAATTCACCAGTAGTGGGGTAATCTAGACAATAATACAGGCGAATACAAAACAAGCAAAGAAAGATAATAACGCCACCTCTAGAAAACGCGCGCGACAACACTAGCGGGAACCCGGCCTCTCCCGCAAGTCCCCAAGACAAAGCCGGGTCCCAGCCCGCACTGCGGCCGGGACTACACATCCCAGCATGCACGGCGCACACGGCCTCCCAGAGGACTACGGTTCCCAGTATGCTCTCCTGCCCGCTGCTCGGCCTCCTCAGCGACCCGGGGTCTTGGGTATGTGCGCTAGTGGGGTCTGTCTCTGTCTCCGCCTGCTCGATCTTTCTTTAGAGTCTAAGGGTTGGACACCATCGGTCACTAGTAAAGTATGAAGATTACGATTTTTCGAGTCATTCTTCGTTGCCCATTTTATTAGGACACCAAGGAGCCTCTGGCTGGGGCGGGCGGGGGCGTAGGCGGGTCAGCCTGGACTGCTTGAGCCAATAGCGCCAGAGCGGCTTTCCTGCCACCATGGCAACGGCGGCCGTCCCCAGAGGGACCAGCCACCCATTGGGTAGAATCTTTCGAGAAGGCTCCAGAAGAAGGAAGCGGAAGTGGCACGTGGAGGGGCCGGTGGAGGCGCCGGTGAGTAAATGCCGCAGATTCTGGAAAGTTCTGATCAGTGCGATACATAAGGCTGAGGAATTGGGACCTCCCCTTCTGGGTCGGTAGTCCTGCGCCGCCGGTGAGCGAGCGGCTGCACATCCAGGCAGTCCTCCGAGCCGCGGAGCGCGCGCCGACACCGCGCCGCTTTCTCTCTTGGTTTCTCCGCTGCAAGTCGCCACTGTCCCCAGGAAGCCGGAGGCGCCAGGCCAGCCGACTGTCCGTGTGTCCGTCCGAGTGACAGAGGAGCGGTCGGACCCCGCGGGAGCCGCGCGTGGCCGGAGGAGCGGACGGGCGCCCGGAGGACGCAGACCAGACCCGAGGCGGAGCGGACCGAGAGCCGGCCATGTCGGTGGTGGGGCTGGACGTGGGCTCGCAGAGCTGCTACATCGCGGTGGCCCGGGCCGGGGGCATCGAGACCATCGCCAACGAGTTCAGCGACCGGTGCACCCCGTAAGTGGGGGCCCTGGGGGAGGTTCCGGAGCGAGCAGAGAAAGCCGGTGGGGCTGGGGAGCGTGGGGACCCCCGGCTTGCGGGCTGGCTCCGGAGCTCCGGGGCGAATGGAGGGCGATGCTGGGAGCGGTGCGCACCTCCGGGGGGTCTGGGTACCGCCGCCCGGCGGGGCAGGACGCTTGCCCAGGAGTAGGGGCGGGGGCTTGCTGCCCCAAACCGGAGAGGGGATGTCTCCGGGATGCACGGGGCCAAGAGAAGTCTGAGACGAGTCTGCCAGGGTCGTCACTTTGGGCGTCCTTCCTACTGGGGACCCGGCTGTGGCCAAGCCCGCGAGTTCGCCCCCTTTTCTTGGCAAGCTTCAGCTAGCTCCTAACTCGGCCGCCCCCGTTTCCCCACCCGGCTTCTCTAAGCTAGCTGAGCCGCCCCCAGCTTGTCCCCCTCCCTCCGAGCATATCTGCGCACCGCAGAGCCGGGGCTGCCGAGCTTGTTCTTCCGCATTGTGATTCTCGAAATGAACTGGAAGCTTCCAGACCTTGTGTGCTGCTGCTTGTCCACTGAGCAGGCGGACTGTTGTTAGCAACCACAGAATCAGTCCTTTCGTAGATGGATCTTCCTCTTACTCATTCTCTTGGTTGCTAACGTTGTTGGCTTTTGTGCCCGGGATCATTTGTGAAAAATGTAAACATCCTTGTTGCTCATTTTATGAGAGCCATGCAAGAGGAATCGTGCTCTAATTTATTTATTAATTTTGCACAGTTTGAATAAAGGAGAGAAAATTAAAACTGCGTACTTTTGTGCTAGTACTCAAGAGGATGGGTGTTGTCACTGAGTTAAATGTTATATTTTACTACAGCGTCGGGTGGAGAAAGGCTAACATTTTGTTTTAAAAAGCAGCTTTTTGGGGGGATTTATTTTCTGAAAATCGTAAACATACCTGAATGCGCATTGATGAAAACAACCGCTTCTCAAGGAAATTAATGTAGGTGTTAATTTATTTCTGGATGACTTAAACCCAAGATAAAAAGCATAGAATGAAACATTGAGCCCAAAGGTAAAATGACTGGGCTTATATCACTGTTTTAGTGTGGATGAACATTTATGAAAGTGAACGGAAAATCAGGAAATAAGCAAGTATTTGACAGTACCGGTAGCATTGGGAAGACTCTTATTCCCTGAGCATCCCGTCCGTTTACCTCTGTGCAAATCTGCAGTCTGTTCTTAGGAAGCTTGTGGAAAGGGGTCTGTATAGAGTATGGTAAGAAAGAAGACTATCTCAGGCTTTCATGCCTAGGCGCAGTTTACATCTTTGTTCTCCTTGATCCAATAAAAGAAAGAAAAACTGTTAAAAGGAGAGTAGGAAAAATTGTATGCAGCTATAGTGACCACTGTGGAACTAAAGACAACAGGTATGGCTCTAAAACGTAAACTGAGGGCAGCATTGGAGTTCCCTTTAATATTTTTGATGAATAGATGTTTGTCTCAATTGCGTTGGCCTCTATTAATTTCTGTGTAGTGTAGTTAATTTGATTCTCCCCCTGGAAAATGAGTAAGTTCATTCTGCAAGTGTATAGTTACTCAGAGCTTAGAATGATACTCTGTTTTTGGAAGGTCTCTTAAAGTTCTGGCCTTTGCCTGAATACTTCTCGGGCTTTTAGGATGCTGTTTAGCACCTGCTCTGATCTTCTAGGTCTAAGATGTCTCTATTATAGCAAATTTAAACGTGATTCAGCCTGGTATTTAATGCACTCGGTATGCTCCCATTTTGTTCATCTCATTTGCCATTACTCCTACCTGCCCTCTAATCTAAAACCTAAGTCACTTACCTCCTCCTATGAGATTTTTCCTGTGCTTGTCTCTTTTGTGCTGCTTTTCCTTTTGTATTGTTGACAAGGCCATCTCACAGTTACGAGTCACTTCTCGTCTCTTCAAAGCTGACTTAATGTAACTGATTATTCACTCCTTCCCCTCAACATTTATACTCAGTACTTGTTCTCCGTCATTTTACTTGGCTTTCTCAAGTGGAGTCTTCCATATGGGACCCTCTTTTGTGCTTTTAACTGCAGCAGCATAACTTAGACCCACTTCTTTGGGTTTATAGAAGAACTTCTTATCTTACAGAGGCAGCCGGTATATTAGGACAGCAGTAGTATGACGATGATATTTAGATTTATACGGAGTTGGTAACCGAGAAGTAGAGTTACACCGTACTTTTTGTTAATCATGTTAATAATACCATTTAACTGTTCAAAGCATTTTCAGAGTTAACGTCCACTTATTAATAATTGGGGACCTGAAGAATTATATTGGTACTTGAGGTTTTAGAACATGACCCCTGAGCCATGAGCAGACTTTTAGGGGGGTGGGACTGCCAGCTAGATTGGATTCTCAGAGTAGCAGTTAAAATGAACACCCTTGGAGTATCTGACCAAAACTTCAGACTCCAAAATTGTTCTACATTTGTGCCTGCACCCACAACCATGGGTAGGAAATTTATATTAGAATTTTTCTCTTGTCAGTTAAAAATGTTCACGTTTGTGCTGTTTAACATTTTTGAAACATGTGGTTTGTATTCCAGATCGGTCATATCATTTGGATCAAAAAACAGAACAATTGGAGTTGCAGCCAAAAATCAGGTATGTCCTTTACAAGAATTCTGATCACCTTTTAAGGAGGAGGTTTTAAAAGCAAAATCTGAAGGACATACAAGAGTATGAAATATCTAAACCAATCTGTTTTTGAGTTTTAGAAGTGTAATACCAAGAGTTCTTTGTGAACTCCAAGATGGTTATTCTTTTCCTTCTGTTTCCTTCCTCTTGTTTAAGATCTACTTTAACTTTCTAATCTGCCAACGTTAATTGTTAATAATTTTGCCACTTTTTAATTTATCTAATTTTTAAAAACTATAAGTAAAAACACTTGAAGTTCTTTCATGTGAAGTTTCTCACGACACTCATTTAAGAGTTGAAGATTTCTTTTAGAAATTCTGTGTTTAAGTGTTTTCAGGTTACTTCACAGTTAAGATGTTTGTCTAGTCCTGTGCCGTTAGCTACATGTGGCTATCAAGCACTTGAATTGTGCCTAGGTTGAATCGAAATGTGAAGTAAGTATAAAATACACATGAGATTTTGAAGACTTAAAATGAAATAAGGTATCTCATGAGTATTTTATATTGAGTGTGTGCTCATATGATAGTGTTTTAGATATATTAGGCTAAGTAAGTTATTAAAATTAGTTTCACCTGTTACTATGTAAAGTGACTAGAGTGTTTAAATATGTCACTCCCTAAAATTTAGGGCTCACATTGTAGCTGTTGAACTCTTGGGATTGGGGAGAAAAAAGTAAAAAAATATGAAATATGAAATCCCTTTTGAAAGGCTTTAAGAAAGAGACTGGAAAAATTATTTTAAATACAGAAAATAGTATTGCTAAAAAAGAAATAACTCTGGAATACTATATTATTGCTAGATCGAAGAGATAGACGACAAAAGAGGAAAAAAACAGAAGAGAAACAGGTATACAGACTCAGTGTCATTCTCACGAGGAGAGAGGCACCTCAGTGAAGGAGTAATCTCCCTTTTAAATGTGGCCACTGAGAACACTGATATCCCAGACCTAAGAAGCTTCTGTTGCATTTTTGTAGTTATGTGAGGAGAATAAGTTGAGGCTCAGATCTAGCCTGTAGATTACCAGATAGACTACATCTCAGTTTTAGAATCACAAGGAATTTTAACATTCTTAAATTTCATATTGTTTGAAACTAGTACTGCCAAGCTGTATTCTTCCCTCTAAAAGAAGTAGATGAGAGAAAAAAGTAAATGATAAACTGTTTTGGTATCTTCAAGCTTGTAACTTTAAAAGTCTTAGTTTATAATCTTTGATTTATTTCTGTATTTTAAATAAGGTTCCCACTACTGACATCTTTAAATGAAATAGGCTATGGAGTGAGATTTTTTTTCTTTTTTATTGAGGTCATAATAGTTTATAACATTGTGAAATTTCAGTTGTACATTCTATTTGTTAGTCACCATGTAAATGTGCCCCTATACCCCTTTTGCCCACCCCCAACCCCCTTCCCCTGTGGTAACCACTGAGCTCTTCTGTTAGTCTGTGTGTTAATCTTCCACATATGAGTGAAATCATATGATGTTTGTCTTTCTCTATCTGGCTTATTTTCACTTAACATAATACCCTCAAGATCCATCCATGTTGCAAATGGGATGATTTTGTCTTTTTTTTTTGGTGAGGAAGATTTGCCCTGAGCTAATATCTGTGCCAGCCTTCCTCCCTTTTGTATGTGGGATACCTCCACAGCATGGCTGATGAGTGGAGTAGGTCCACACCCACGATCTGAACCCGCAAACCTGGGCCATCACGGCAGAGCGTGTGGAACTTTAACCATTTGGCTCCAGGGCCAGCCCTCAATTTTGTCTTTTTATGGCTGGGTAGTATTCCATTGTGTATATGTACCACGTCTTTATCCACTCATCAGTCGATGGGCACTTGGGTTGCTTTATAAAGTGGGACTTTTTAATCAGAGCCTAATCATCAAAAATATGTACATGCAGTTGAAAGCATTATGTCATTTAGAAGCTTTTTGAATTAACTTTGCCTTTTCTGCTTTTTGGTATAGATAATTAACCTTCCCTACTATTGGTAGGAAAAGCAGTCCATGTATTTTGTGGCACAAAGTGTTTATCCTGACCACTTAGCAATTTATTAGACTATAACAATGAACATTTTTTAAAAAAAAACGAATCTGACTGTAGTACTTCCAGATCTCCTTATTCATTCATTCATTCATTAGGTGTAAAATTTACAAGTTTAGTGAGGAAAAGGAATGAAATAAAGTCATGCAGTTCTTCATGGTTTGTTCACAGCTTTAGAGATAGTTTCACTGTCTTGAAGATTTTGAAATGTGTTAAAATTTGTAGTGACGGTATTGCCTGTTTCTACTCACTGCCTACTTTCTGGCATTTCTATAGGAAATGGAGAAAGAATAAAGTCTGTTCATTGATGGGGAAACGCAGGGCTCCGAGGAAAGTTACCCATATCCTTATGGTTTGAGTTGTACAAGTGTCTATAAAATTGCTGTAAGTACTGATAGGTATTGAAATCAGAAAAAAATTTAAAAACTATCATTTCTTTTGCAGCAAATCACCCATGCAAACAATACAGTGTCTAACTTCAAGAGGTTTCATGGGCGAGCTTTCAATGACCCCTTCATTCAAAAGGAGAAGGAAGACTTAAGTTATGATTTGGTTCCGATGAAAAATGGTGGAGTTGGGATAAAGGTAATATAATTGAGCAACCTTAGATTCTTTAATAGGAAACTAATTCATCATAGCAAAAAGTATTTAATTGTTAATAAATGTTTAACTCAAATTTCTTAATTGGACAAGATGGTCTTTTTATTCTTGTTTTTGTCTAGCTTCTTTTAAACTGTAGGTATATGTTTAAATTGTCTTTGAAAATTATTCAAATGGTATATGCTGCTGTAACTTCATTTGTGTTTCTTGTAATTTCTTGGCACTTGTAAAATTTAGATTTATTTAGTGGTGTTTAAAAAAATCTAAATTGTGTTGTCATATCTGAAACAAGTCTGTTCCAATACAGTTCAGTTGTTTGGAGACCAAAAGTGTAATACAACCAGACAGCTTTTTTAAACTAGCAGAGGCATTCCTGTCTTAAGATCTACACGAAATAATATTTATTCCAGTGATTCATCTCTTTAGTTAGAGTAGAAATTGACTGCCTTCTATAATGTTTTGACGAGTACTTGGATAGGGGAAAAAGGTGCCCTGGCTTTTTTCTGCTCTTCACCTCTAGGAAAAAGTTCTTTCTGCCTTTTTTCTTTGCTTCCCTTTCTTTTTCCTATTCCCTTTCCTTTCCTCCTCCTTTCCTGTTTTTGGTGAGGAAGTTTGGCCCTGAGCTAACAACGGTTGCCAGTCCTCCTCTTTTTGCTGAGGAAGATTGGCCCTGAGCTAACATCCGTGCCAGTCTTCCTCTATTTTGTGTGTGGGATGCCACCACAGCATGGCTTGATGAGTGGTGTATAGGTCTGTTCCTGGGATTCGAACCTGCAACCCCAGGCCACCAAAGTGGAGCACACGAACTTAACAACTATGCCACTGGGCTGGCCTCCTCTCCTCCTCCTTTCCTAAACAGCTATAACAATAAAGATTTTTTGGAGGAGAGTATGTAGTAATATTTGGAAGTTAATAGTAGCTTGTAGCTTTAAGTACTACAGTGTTCAAAACGTTTTCTTTCCTCCATATAGGTAATGTACATGGATGAAGAACATCTGTTTAGCGTGGAGCAGATAACAGCCATGCTGTTGACTAAGTTAAAGGAAACTGCTGAAAACAATCTCAAAAAACCAGTAACAGATTGTGTTATTTCAGTAAGTAGAATTCAGCAAGGCAATGTTTTATTTTAATTTGCTTTCTTTGTTACTCTTAAGTATCAAGTGTGTGAAAGCTGTTCTATAACTAGAGGTTAAAATTCTGCGGGATTGTATTAACGTAGTGTTCAGGAGCCTTTCAGAGTAGGTTTGAGTGGTGTTTTCAGTCAGAAGTTGCAAAGGTTCTTAACTGGAGGTGCAAATTAGATCTTCTGTGGGGCTTTTTACAGACTGACTCATTGAATCAGGGGATATTCTAGTGGAGTTAGTCAATGCACTGTTAGACAACTGGTGTACGGGAGCTTTCCAGAATTCCATTTCTTAGTTGAGAACCAGTGCGTTAGAAATTTTGAAGTATAACCTACCAGTAATGATGAAGTCTAGATTTTTAACACTGGCAAGCCCACTGCCTTCAATGGACAATTAATAGATGATCAAGGAGTAGTTAAAAAGGACAAAAGTCATCTTTTATTTCGACACTGAAAAGGTAGTTGTAAATTTCGCTCTCCCAAGTGTCTAGGGTTGCTTCTTGATCTGCTGTGGTTACACTCTGCACCAGGACCCCATCTATAACGGACTTACCTACCCCAGAGTCTTTGTATTATAACATGAACAGGGTGGCCTGCCCAGATCATCAGAAGCCTTTACGGCAATGTACCTTGGATATGAAAGAATAGAGGCAGAAGGGCTAACATTTCTAAAAGGTGTTCTACTAAAGGAGTATCTGTATCTGGCTGTTGTTTGGAGAAACAATATTAATCTCTAGTAAAATTAAAGAATTAAGTTATAAGTCAGTGGTTCGTCATCCTTCCTTCCCTTTTTTTGCCACAGAGTTTTTTTTTTTTTCTTTAAATAACCTAATATGGAACACTGGTGGAAGTGGTGTTCTACTTTGAAAGGTGAGCAGAGACTTACCTTTCTCTTGCCTTGGTCTCTTTCTGAAGCATCTACAAATACTTTGGGAAAAAATGTGAAAGCCACTGTACTGAGTTTTCTCTTAGGTACTTTTCAGTTAACTGAGTCTATGAATGTATTGTTAGATGTTCTTCCTGAAGGGTGTCCTAGTTAAAATGCTGTCCTAGAAAGCAATCAGAAGAGTCTGGCTAGAAGCAGAAGTCAGCACCATAAGAAACTTCATCCGTTGAGCTGTTTTTTGCTCTTTTTCCTCTTAGGAAAATTAACAGGCTTTGCCAAAAAAATGTTTTTGTAATCTTAACAGGTCTGCTGAATTAGCAGGTAGTACATTGTCTATTAATTTTTGAACTCAAAGAATAGCAAAACTAAAGGGCAATGGCGTATGCTAAAATTAGCTCTGTATTATATTTAAGTTCCTGTAGTCTTTACCTATAGTTTAATTATATTTAACATTAAATGTTAACTTAGAATTATAATTTCCAAATGTCAGTAGAAATTTAAGACTTATTTGGAAATGATATTTCATCCGCTTAAATTTAAAGCTTTCTATTAGATTTAAGTTGCTGTCAATATGTGTTATAAATACTCCTGATGAAATTTTATTTCAGGTTGAAATTTCATACTATAATTTTAGGGCAGTCTTTTCAAAAGTAGTTACTGTTCTGAAAGTTAAGGAACTTGTTAGAAATAGAGTCTAAAGTTCTACTCCTGTGTCATGACTTGGCTAGGCACCCCTTTACCCAGGCTGTTGTGGATTTATTACAAGTGGTTGTGAGGAATTTGTATGTATTTTGTGTTCCAGATAAGTTAAAATTCTTTCCTTTCTTGTTTGTAGGTCCCCTCCTTCTTCACAGATGCTGAGAGGCGATCTGTATTAGATGCTGCACAAATTGTTGGCCTGAACTGCTTAAGACTTATGAATGACATGACAGCTGGTAAGAAAAAAACTATTTTTGTGTAGAAGTGAATATATTATCAAAGCTAGAGTTAAAACACACCAGGTACCATTGCTAAAGACTTTTTCACTTAGATAGAGAAACGCAACCTACTAAAAAACGTGTGTTAGATTTGAAAGCAAAAGTTCCAGCTCTTCAGATGATTATGTTTAGTGAGAAGTTGGCACTTTGTCAAATTTATGAATCTGTTTTCATTAGGAAATTCTTTTATATAAATTTCAACCCTCTGAATTGGTTGTGTTGGATTTAGTTTTTCATTTCCTTACATTGTTTTTATAGTTAAGAAAGAAGTTTTCCCAAAACCTTGCAATTTTAGCTTTTACGACTACCTTAAGTATTGATTTAGTGTAAAATATTTTTCCTCATGTATTTCCCAAATATCTGTAGTTAGGTACTGGTCATTCATCTTCTATCAAATACTGATTTAAGCTGTACATTGTGAGGTGTTGTGTTAGGTGTGGATGTAGTGGTGAGCACAGCAGTGACTGTCATCTCCTAGAGCTTTTACCAGTTTATTAGGATTACAGACAAAAAGTTAGTTACAACTGAGTGTATTCAGGCAAAGTAAATATGACTTTTTTCAGCATGTATTTCCAGCAGTTTTTTAAAAACACGAAGTATTGATGAAGCTGTGTCCTTAGGTATACATGTTTAGAAGTGTGGTGCTTTCAAAGTTTCAAAGCATTCTACACAGATACTTTAAGGTAGATCAGTTGTTTGCCTTGGATCTAGAAAAAAAATTGGTAGGAACTACAGTTGCTGTAGCTGCATATTAAACTCTTAATTTTTTTGGATAAGCAGTCTCCTGGCAGGTTGTGGTTAAATGTAAGTACTGTGTAATGAGTCTCATACTGTTTGTGGTTACATTTCATTGTATTCACACCATGTGTGCTTTCTCTGTCACATCTCTTCATATATTGAAAATGATACAACATTGTTCTAAAATCAGAAAGAGAAAAAGTAATTGATGCCAAGAAAATTAATATGAAGTCAGCTATAAAAGGCATGTGTTCACTGTTAATTGTTTGAAGTATAGTCAAAGTTTCCTGCACGTGTGATTATATTGGTAATAATGAAATTCCTAAGAAAATGTTAACGAAAAAATTGAAACATACTTTTTTTTTATAGTTGCTTTGAATTATGGAATTTATAAGCAGGATCTCCCAGGCCTGGATGAGAAACCTCGGATAGTGGTTTTTGTTGATATGGGACACTCAGCTTTTCAAGTGTCTGCCTGTGCCTTTAACAAGGGAAAATTGAAGGTAAAATCATAAGCTGGAACTAAGTTACCAAAACATATTAAATGTGTTATATTTATCATTACTTTAAGTCACTGAGCTGCTTGACTGTGTTCTTTTTGGAATGAAGAGTTTGGGTAGTGATAATAACAGGGACTTGTTCCCTGAGATTGATCTCCATAAAGATGATGTAATTGTCTTAGCATGCTCTTAGTATTCTTGCTTAGGAAAGAAAAGCTTTCTAAGATTATCTTCTGTGTAATCATTAAAAGGCAAAAATACCTTAGAGATTTTGCATTGCATTTGAATTTTGTAGTGACGTTTCTCCTGATTTGGATTCTATGTTGTAATTTAAATAGAAGTCTTGAGTCTGTTAGTCTTCAGTTGTTTGAATAGCAATATTTAAGATTCTTGGTACAAATATGATTGAAAATAACCAGATTATTTGTTGTTTTAACTAAATTAGGTACTGGGAACAGCTTTTGATCCTTTCTTAGGAGGAAAAAACTTTGATGAAAAGTTAGTGGAACATTTTTGTGCAGAATTTAAAACTAAGTACAAGTTGGATGCAAAATCCAAAATTCGAGCGCTCCTCCGTCTGTATCAGGAGTGTGAAAAATTGAAAAAGCTAATGAGCTCCAACAGCACGGACCTACCGCTCAACATCGAGTGCTTTATGAATGACAAAGACGTTTCGGGAAAGATGAACAGGTATGTCTTGAATTCTTCCAGATTAAATGGAAGGAACTTCTTGCTGAAGCTGACAGCCCAGGTGTCAGTTCTAGCTGTGGTGGCGTGAGTCTTGGCCCACGTTTCAAGATCCTATGGTACATGCTGGAAAGGCTGTTAGCACTGTTAGAACTAGGCCACTTCTGCAAAGAGGGTGTTAGAAAAAGCTTTGCTGAGAGCCTTCGTGATGAAGTCTTTTTAGTATTTTTCACTTTTTAGTCTTTCTTGGTTAGTAATTGAATAACGATTTCACAAAATATTTTACAGAAATATTTTGGAGTGGAAATAAATATTTAGAGTAATGAGAATGAGATCACATAAAACGTTAAGGAGTAAAATGACAATCTTAGTATAAAAATTATTTCTTTTAGTAATACCAGTAATACTGACTTTCTTCTCCGTTCCCTTTCTGCGTCTGTTTTGTATATTTATTAAAGAAAAACGTTATAAATTATAGTACAGTTAAACTTGGCCCATGTGAAATCCAGGGGGTGTGGAAAAAAATGAAATGCATTGGGTTGATGAGACTTTCTGTTAAAGAAAGAAATAAGATAAGATTTTGGCCTTAAGATAATTTTTCCGAAGATTTGTAAAGTGTTTCTCTTATTTGCCAAGGGCACAATTTGAAGAACTCTGTGCTGAACTTCTGCAGAAGATCGAGCTTCCCCTTTATTCATTGATGGAACAAACTCAGCTCAAAGTAGATGATGTGAGTGCTGTTGAGATAGTTGGAGGCACTACACGAATTCCAGCCGTGAAAGAAAAAATTGCCAAATTCTTTGGAAAAGACGTTAGCACAACGCTCAATGCAGATGAAGCAGTGGCCAGAGGCTGCGCGCTGCAGGTACTGCTTCCTCAGCCCTTCTTTCTCGTGGTGCTCGTTCCTTCACCTGTTTCTCCTCTGCTTCATTGTGGTGGGGTCGGAGAGCAGGCAGAGCCCTGTGCCCGATTAGAATCACAAGGGGGTTAACTTTTAAATAAATCAGTGAGGCTGTGGGGAGACAAAGATCTTCAAATCTGCAAGATCCAGCAAATTGAAGGTTAAAAGAACTATCGAGCTAGTGTTTCTCAAACTGGAGATTAGGAACAGGCATGATTCTAAGGGGGATCACAAAAAAACACAGCTCTTAAAGCATTAATTCGCTGTGTGATGGTGACACTTGTTGCAAGGCACATAGGAGGGAATTAGAGTGGCAAAACTGGTGTGATAAGAAATTGATTTGGGGGGAAGTTTGAAGGGTTAAGAACATTGGTTAACAGGAGGTTTTAGAAAATAGCTACTCACCCCTCCCAACTGATTTTAACGTGCTTATCAAGTAAGAACGCAGCACAGAGGTGTGAAGTTTGTTTGGCAAAGCAAAAGCACCAAACCTAGAAGTTACTGAGAAAAGAAAATTAATGTTAGTTTGTATTTAGGATATTATAGTAAAATAAATCCAAGTATTTTTAACTAAAGTTTCCAGTTAACATGTTTGAATTTTGATCTAGTTAGCAGTTTTTTAATCTAAAGTGAGATTCTGTAGACAAAGGTATTTAGACTGACTACACTTTAAAACTTAGAAGAGGAAGAATGTGTAGATACTGATTGTTGATGGTAATCCTTTCTATCATCAAGAGCCACCATGTTTCTTGGGGTTTTTGGTTTTGCTTTTTCCTTGGTAGTGCAATATGCCTCCTTAACTAACTCTAATTCCCCAAATGGTAGAAGTTTATGGATTCTTTAGAAGAAGAGCTGATTTTGGCCTTTCTTTTGACAAGTCCTATGCTAATCAGAGGTTGACTTTCGGTCTATTTTGTCGTTTTGATGAGTGGTCTAAATCCACCTGTGTGTTGGTGGATTGGGATTGGGGATTTGGGCACCTGGATTTGGGTGTTATCTACACTAAATTTGAATTTACTGTTGCTTATTTTATTTATAAAATTACTTGAAAATATGAGCATTTTGGGATTTACTTTTTTCCAGCTCCTTAGACATTTGAAAGATGGTGTGGACAGAGCTGTTTGTGGGTGTGTATACAGTCTTGAGTCTTGCCTTGGTATCCACAGGGGATTGGTTTCAGGACACCCCTCTGATACCAAAATCTGTGGACACTCAAGTCCCTTATACAAAATGGCTTAGTACAATGAGCATGGTTGGCCATTGTATCCACGGGTTCCATTCACTTCTTCCATATCCTCAAAATTTTGATCTGCAGTTGGTTGAATCCATTGATGGGAAACCCGGGGATGTGGAGTGCCGACTGTATACATTCAGGAGTGATACAGCTTGTAATTGGAATTGCTGTCAGCAAGGCATTTCTGGAAAGACCAGTACTTTTTCCTAAGCCCCTGTGAAACTTAATTAACAATTGCTAGTCTAAGATTCATTGTTACTTGTCTTTTTTTTTTTCCTTTTTTTGAAAATTAGCCCTGAGCTAACGTCTGCCGCCAATCTGCCTCTTTTTGCTGAGGAAGACTGGCCCTGAGCTAACATCGATACCCATCTTCCTCTGTTTTACGTGAGGTGCCTGCCACAGCATGGCTTGACAAGCGGTCCATAGGTCCACGCCCAGGATCCCAACTGGTGAACCCTGGGCTGCTGAATGGGAACATGTGCACTTAACTGCTGCACCACCAGGCTGGCCCCATTACTTGTCTTTTTATCTAGTGATTGGCATAGTATTTAGATGACAAATCATTTATGCTTAAGGTGATGTATAGTGTTAGCAGTTTTTGAATTTGAATTTAAACCTACCCATCCCATTTGAATTCAGTCTTCTATTAAAAAGTAAGTGAAATTATTCATGTGCTCAGGATAATCATTTCTTTTTTTTTTTTCTTTTTTAAAGTGTGCAATCCTCTCACCAGCATTTAAAGTTAGAGAATTTTCCGTCACAGATGCAGTTCCTTTTCCAATATCTCTGATCTGGAACAATGATTCAGAAGATACTGAAGGGTATGTGGCAGAAAATAACTTTCAGATGTTGTGTTTTAATATAAAGAGGAGAAATTAACAAATGACTTATAGTAGAGTATCTGATTAACGGGGATCTTCCAACAGTCAAACCTATCAAAACGTGTCTCATTTTGGTATTATAAATGGTGAGATAGAATTGATCGAGATTGTAGAATGTTCGTGTTCTCTTTATGTAGCACAGCAAGCTTACATACTTGAAATATTGAATGCCTTTTCCTTGCCTCTAGTGTTCACGAAGTGTTTAGTCGGAACCACGCGGCTCCTTTCTCCAAAGTTCTCACCTTCTTGAGGAGGGGGCCTTTTGAGCTGGAGGCTTTCTATTCTGATCCTCAAGGAGTCCCATATCCAGAAGCAAAAATAGGTAAACAATGAATTATGCAGATTTACTCTTTTAAAGACTTAGTGTACAAACGTAGACATTTTCTTGTTTTTAGCAATGTTGAGTAGAATGTAATTCCATATGAAGACATTTTTGATTTAGAATAATGGTGATGGAGAAATCTCTTCATGTTATGGATGAATAAACTGGCCTGTAGAAATGAAATGACCTGCTGGTGCTGCTGTTACATCCAAGCATTTATATCTAGGAACACTTTAGTATTTTTTCTGTTCTAATGTAGTTGCTACTTAAAAGATTATCATCTACTTTTAATATTAACCTTCACTTTAGTTAAAGTGAAATGTTACTTGCAGAATGTTACTTCCAATTTAAAAGCTGGCTCAGAGGGGCTGGCCCCGTGGCCGAGTGGTTAAGTTCATGCGCTCCGCTGCAGGCGGCCCAGTGTTTCGTTGGTTCGAA
Organism: Equus caballus; assembly: GCF_041296265.1. Taxonomy (NCBI): domain Eukaryota; kingdom Metazoa; phylum Chordata; class Mammalia; order Perissodactyla; family Equidae; genus Equus; species Equus caballus. The sequence goes on along the minus strand of NC_091700.1, from coordinate 27,787,931 downwards.
TCCTGGGCGTGGACATGGCACTGCTCATCAAACCACGCTGAGGCAGCATCCCACATGCCACAACTAGAAGGACCCACAACAAAGAATATACAACTATGTACCGGGGGGGGGGGCTTTGGGGAGAAAAAAGGAAAAAATAAAATCTTTTAAAAAAAAAAAAAAAGCTGGCTCAGAAACCGTTGAAACTGCTTCTCAAGTATACCTTTGTATTGTTATCTTTTTGAAAGTACATCTTTTTTGGTGCATTTTTTTTTGAGAGGCTTAACACTCTCCATCTCTCTTGATCCATAGTGGCTCTGGAAATCTGGGAGAGCTGCAGGTCTCTTCTTGAGCGGCCACATCTCTTTCCCAGGCTGTGGGTGGAATTTGCCTACACTGCTCCATCTTTTCAGGACTCGCCCTTGCCCCATAGCTTTTCCATAATGAAATGGTTTGAAGGAGTCAAACCTGGCCGGTTGTGCTTGCTTGCTTAGTACTTAAAACTAAAAATGTTGTGACGCAAGAGTTCTTTTTTTTTTTTTTTAACAGTTTTTATAAATTTATTAGGAAATTAGTTTAAGAAATCGTTTAATATAGTTTAAAATTTTGACAGGTTGGATTCTATGCGTTATGTCCCCATTGTGCAGAGAGTAAAATCCAAGCCAAGCCCTTTAGCATGGCATTGAATTTTTCATGTTATCAGCAAAACTGAAAAGCTTGCAGGTACTTAAAGAACCATCTTACATCTCTCTCTCTCCTGTGAGTCTTCTTGGATGTTCCAGACAGAGTAAATGCTGTTTCTTTAAGTGGGTCTTATGGCAATTATTTCCTGAACTAGTGATTTGATAATTGTTGAAGGTCGACACCTTTCACTAAGCTGGTAATTAAATTTGTAACTTATTATGTGTTTGTGTAGACAGCTCCTTAAATAAGGCTGTTAAATCCTATATGGTGCTTTTCACATTATAGGTTCAAAATAACTTAATTTTGCTCTAGTGGTCTCTGCAATAACAATACTATTGGTGGAGATAATACTGACACCTAGTACTTGGCTCCATAGTTTTAAGTGCTCGTTGTAAACACTTATTAACTCAATCCACAGAAGGGTAGCTAGGTTAGGTAATTTGGAGCAGGTCACAGCCAGGATTCAAGCCCAGATACTCTGGGTCAGGGTCAGTTCTCTTGACTACTACTCAGTAATGCTCTGGAACTGCTCTGTTACGCATAATGATTTCAGGCTTTGATACAGGTTTTAGCTTACCTCCTTTTTAAGCATAGGAAAATGTTTTGATTATTCAATCAGAAAAACACTGTTCCCTGAAAGAGCCTGTAGGATTCAAATGCATCATGTAGTTGATCACATCTGCCTTACACTTGCTAACAGATTTTCATGTCTAGTTTGTGCTCACCCGTCTGGAGAAATAGGGTAGGAGGAGGCAGGGACTGCTTGTCATCAGTATCTTACACACAGTATCTGTGTCATAAGTGTTAAATAAAAACAGTCACAAGAGTACCCTCGCTTTTGAAGGTTTTTATGGCAAATTAAGACTAATCCCCAGTATTAGAAGCATATATATTTATAAGTCTATTTTAGGAGGTTGTGTTTATAGTATACGTTAAAGGACTTAAATTTAATTCGGTTGGTAGAGAAAATGGGGAGATTTTTGAATAGCAATACTTTCAAGCTGTATTTCTTAGCCTTTGTCTTCCTTTCAGAGATTTAGATTCAATTCTAAAATTGTCAGTTTCTTTTTGTTCTAGGCCGCTTTGTCGTTCAGAATGTTTCTGCACAGAAAGATGGAGAAAAATCCAGAGTGAAAGTCAAAGTGCGAGTCAATACCCATGGCATTTTCACCATCTCTACGGCATCTATGGTGGAGAAAGTCCCAGCGGAGGAGAATGAAGCATCTTCTGTTGAAGCAGACATGGAGTGTCAGAATCAGAGACCACCAGAAGACCCAGACACTGATGTAAGTTTGTGGATAAGCCTTGGAGTTTGAGTATATAGTTGACTGAATTCTAAGCTATAGGGAAGTGTCAGGAAAAGTTAAAATATGTTTTTCTTAATTTGGTTAGTATTTTGGGTAATGGTAATAATGGTAATTGTTAGATGATGGTAATATGCACCCTGGAATTTGGTGAATTCTGATTAAATTCTGTGTGGCTTTATTTGAACTGACAAATAATTTAATTAGAGTAGGTAAAGTTTCTCTGCATTGTTTTTTTAAAGACAGACCACATATCGAGAAGTCAAATGTTGACTGATGATTAAGAAAAAAGTATTACAAAAACTATTTGGTGAAATATATACCAAACATTAAAGCCGATTTTTTTTGTTTAATTGTATGGCAAAATTGGCTTTGGTATTACAGAACTTAATTGCTTTTATTTACATACTTTGTTATATTGTGGGAGGAAGGAAGAGTATAGAAAGTTGTAGAGTATAGGAAGTTGTATATTGTTCATGTTTTTAATTTAGACTTCATTTAGCATGTGTGTTAGTTTACATGGTCAAGAGAAGAATTTTAAGAAACTTTTAAAAATAGATCAGTTATTATAGTTTACTTCTGGGTAAAAATCACAAATAGCTAAAATGAAGCAGGCAGTATAGTATTTTAGTTAAGATGTGAGAAAGTGTGGTATCCTGTGGTCAGAGAACTCTGTTATCACTGTTACCATTCCTAGAACATTTAAGGAACATTAACATCTGAGCCTTACTTTTGTTCTCATCTAGGAAAACTTCAATGTAATGAGTTAAATGACCAGTGCCATCTACTTTCTTATTTGGCTACAGATATCATTTTTCCAATGCCTGTTATATCACTCTCTTCGTACCCTTTGAATATGTGTATCATGAGTGCCTTGCTTCTAAATACTTCAGTGTCTGCCTTAGAATCTTGAAGCTCTAAAAGAAAAATACGAGAGACTTCAGGGTGGGCAGAAAACAGTTAATTAGAATGTTTCAGGCTTCTCCCAAAGATGAGAAAAGATCATAGCAAGCACTGCTTTATTGGCGGTTGAGGTCTACTAACATGTAGCATATATTCTTTATCCTGAGATCTTCTGAGCTGTAAATAGCTGGATCACAAAGAGAAAGTAGGGGCAGAGAGGGTCTTGTGTATCTATTAGCTAAAATGATGAACCTCCAAATAACTGATCGTTGGCTATTTTATATAACTGTTCAGTTCACTGAAATGGAGAAATATCAAGATGCCTGATGGCTGCTGGTGAATTTAGGTTTGGAAGCTTGTTTCTGAGAGAAAGGCCTGGAGTAAACCTATTTCCTATGCTTTTGAGAGTTAATTTCTGTTCAAGGCTAGGTGAAAGTTTCTTAAAGGAGAGTTCTTGATGGTCATCGCATCAGTCAAAATGGCTACTACTTGTTTTATTTAACTATATTAACTGTCATTCAAAGAATTTCTTACAGGTTTAAAATTTCTAAGAAGTTTTCAAGTATTTTGTGTTCATTTTGCTTGTATCCAGTATCTTTTCCCCTCACCTATTAAGATTTCAGAAATTGAGTGTACTGTCTTTGGTGCCCTATAACCTTTTAAATTTATACAAGTACACCTGCTTTCTACATCCTTTGTGCCTGGGCTTTCATTTCAGAAAAATATCCAGCAAGACAACAGTGAAGCTGGAACACAGCCCCAGGTACAAACTGATGGTCAACAAACCTCACAGTCTCCCCCTTCACCTGAACTTACCTCAGAAGAAAACAAAATCCCAGATGCTGACAAAGTGAGTGACTCTTCTAGTTCATTCCATTAGACAATGTTGCATCATGTGATCATTAATGATATCATTAAATCTGCAGTTTCAAGAGCAAGCACCAAGTTACCTGATTTTATGTAGGACTTTTTTCTGTTAATTTTCTGTGTGTTTTTCAACTAAAACCAGTTAGAGGTACTCAATCTCAAGTAAGGGAATTGAATATCCTGCTTTAGACCTGAGAGCTTCTCTTGATTAACTGCCACTCCAAGCAGTAAGAGGCGAATGCGTAGCATTTGTCGTCTTCTCTAGAGGCAGAGGTATCTGCTAATGTGAGGAGCAGACATAGATACATCCCAGTGCTGTGTGGTTAGTTTTCACTTGAATTGGTCTGATGATAAATACATGGGCTATAGGAGTCTAGTAAACCTTTTTCTCCTCTCAAATCACCTGTCACATTTACATAACTTAATTATGATGATCTTGTAATAACCAGATCTCACTTCAAAGTAATTGTTCTTCTGCCCTGATTCCACAGTATGTATTGGAAGCTAAATTAAATGCTTGTGTTGTGTCCCTTGAAAAATGACTGCTTGAATCAAGCTTAAAATTGATGATCAGATGGATACTGAGAAATTTCCGTTGTTACTCCAGGTCACTCTGTGTTTTGCAGAACTTCATTCTTTGTGCAAGTTGCATGTAAATTATTAACCTTTCAGTAGCGGTTTTTGGCTTTCTCTTGCATTCTGATAGAATTCTTTACCTTCAGACGAATTACGGAATTGTTCATTGGGATCAAAATACACTTCACACTTTGTAAGAGTTTCCAGTTTTTAATCTCCATGCCCTGTTTGATCCACTGGGTGTCCTAATATGAGCTATAGGTCCTGATTCTGAATTCTGAAAGCTGCCTTCTTTTTCTCCTGTTAAAGACTTATATGATGATGGTGTAGCAGTATTGCTTTCTTTGCAGTAATAGCTCCTTAATTTCAGTGTCACTCCATTTAGTGTTGAGCACTAATTGACTCATGCTATGCTGTTAGTCTCAGTACCTGTCTAGAACGTGACATTGGGTACCATCTCATGTTCTCAGTTGTGGGTGAGACCACTAGTGTCAAGCCCTTCGGAACATTATCACACACCCCCTTGGAGGGTTTCTCATCCATGCCGTGTCAAATGCCATTTTGTGGTCTATTGGTTTTGTCAGTAGGTGGTTTAATGTACTTCCAGATAGTCTTAGCTCGACTTAACTGCCACATACGTACTGTCATCCATTTGTTTCCAAATATCTGTTACACTCCTGTGTTTTTCTAGGTGTAGGTGTCATCTGATTCATTTTTTTTCTTGTGGTTTATGTCCCCAGAGCAAGCACAATATACTGGAGGATTCTCATGTGCACTGGAGGGAAGAAATAGGGACTGCAGGCTGATTGACTAGATCATTGCTAGTGATACAGCTTACAGCCCTTGACAGACATGTGATTTCTAAGGAACACTGAAATAGAAGTCTGGGAAACACGCATTCTTGTCCCATCTCTGTCTTTGTAATTTTAGGCAATCCACTGAACCTCTTTCAGTCCCAGTGTCTTCTGTAAAATGCCTACAATTTTAACATCCCTTATAGCTTCCCGGATTATCCAGTGACGGTGCTGGTTGTGCCTCATGGGCTAGTCTCATCCCATTTAACCATCCCAGCCAATCGGTACATGTGACACACCTCTCGGTTATCTTTTAATTTGTCATATAGCTGAGTTTCCTAAATTGTATTGTTTGTCATTTGTGCTAGTACACACCTGCAGAAATGGAAATACATGGAGAAGGCTTAGAAAATTAAAGGCCCTAGGAGATACTTACTTCTTTAGCCCTGTATTTACATATTTTGAAAAACCTGTGGTAAGCTGTTAGCATTTGCTGCATCATTCCATTTGCTATTTTAAGATTCTCATCTCTTTTTACCTTGCCGAGTTGCTTATGAGAGATGGTATGACTCAAAGGCAGATAGTAGGAATAAGGAGAGAGATTATATATATATATGTATGATCTCCAAATTCAGTAGGACATTTTAAAAGGCACTCAACAATGTACTGCTAATTGTAATGAAATCAAGTATAATACTGGGACATAGAGACTCATATATTCTAGGAATAGAGTTGATGCTAACGATGTTTAGAGTTGGTCAAAGTCTATCTTAGGTTATTATTAGATTCTAGACTATAAAGATGTGGTAATTTAATAATAATATTTTGACTTTTCAGTCACAAACACTGCTTAACGGGATTAGAAAGTAAACACCTATGAAGAAGGGCTTTAGCAGGAGAGGTTAAATTTAAGTTTAGTATGAAAAGAGAAAAATATCCTGTTGGACTCTCAAAGGAAAGCGTTGCATGTTTGAGTATAACTGCAGCCCAGATTTAAAATGAGCAGGTGGGAATTAGATGATCTTAAACACTCTCCGAACTTTATAATTTTAGGGATTTTATTTTTGCCTAAGTCATCGGTATGATAGGGAGATTTTTTTTGTTTTTCAAGGATTAAGAATTTTCTCCTTTTTTTTCCCCCCTTCCCAAGGCAAATGAAAAGAAAGTTGACCAGCCTCCAGAAGCTAAAAAACCCAAAATAAAGGTGGTGAATGTTGAACTGCCGATTGAAGCCAATTTGGTCTGGCAGTTAGGGAAAGACCTTCTTAACATGTATATTGAAACAGAGGTAAGACTTGAAGTAAATATTTTTGTTTTAGAATATGTTAATTTGTCTGGCCCTATTACTCATATTTCCAATAGATAAATGGCTATAATTCTTTCCCATACCAATTTTTATGCAATTTTAAGGATAAGATGAAAGCAAAACTAATGGTTTTTTCAGTTTAATTTTTTTAAATCAGTTTTATATTTTTGCATCCTTATTAAAGTGCTCTTATATCATTTAGATAGTTCTGCTTGGTATAAAATTGATTGCCCACGTTCTTGTGAAGAAGTTCGATGCCAGTATGTCTTTGCACAAAGCACTGTCTCTGGGCACACTAAATATTTCTGTGAAAATGCCTTATGCTTCTTGGTAGTCTAGAATATGTAAAATAATTGAGATTGAGTTGTTGGTTTTTGTGGTTTGTTTTGTGAGGAAGATTGGCTCTAAGCAAACATCTGTGCCAATCTTCCTCTATTTGTATGTGGGATGCTGCCACAGCATGGCTTAATGAGTGGTGTGTAGGCCTGCACCTGGGATCCAAACCTGTGAACTGCAGGCCACTGAAGCAGAGTGCGTGAACTTAACCACTATGCCACCGGGTCAGCCTTGAGATTCAGTTTTTCTTTACTGAGATGGGAACATTGTGTTTAGAAATTTATTTACCAATAAATTATACTCCTTTTATTTATATGTGACAGATAAGTGAACTATAAGTAAATTTATTTATCCTTGGTTTAAAAATGTGGTGGTAAAGTGGTGTGACCATTATACATTGGCCATTATTAATCCTGATATGAGACAACCATATATCTACATAAAAGAAAACAAAATTCTATAAAAACGTTAGATTTATTTCCCTAGCGTTAAATCTGAAATGTGAAAGCTATGTAATTTATTACATAATATTAAAAAAACCACGACAACCTGTTATGTGTATTTAGAAAATGAAGGACTTTATAGGATTTGTTGGAAGAGTTTTATGAGGTATAAATTAGAACTGCTAACACTAATTTTTTTGGTACAGTTGTTGGTTTTGTTAACACCAGAGTCTAAGTAGTTAAAATATAGTTACAGATAACAGAAGACTAGAATTAACCTTTTCTGTTTTCTGACAGGGTAAGATGATAATGCAGGATAAATTGGAAAAGGAAAGAAACGATGCTAAAAATGCAGTGGAGGAATATGTGTATGAGTTCAGGGACAAGCTTTGTGGACCATATGAAAAATTTATATGTGAGCAGGTAAGTTCAGAGTTCTTTTTTATTCAGATAATCTTATATAAAGTGTTTAATATCAAGTTTAACATTTAAATCTCTATTAGATTATATAAATTGAGCTTTTTGAAAACAAAAAACGACATAGAAATTGTATAAGCAAAGTCATGGAGAGAGAGGCTCACTAGTGGTGTAAAGTTTTATTCTATTCTAGTTTGTCCCAATGAGTTTTTAGTTTTTATTGTCCAGAAGAAAGAGCCTATCACACATTTATTCAGAGTCTGCGACATCATAGTTATGGGAGTTAGAAAGCTAAATGAGAGGAAATCCTTACCTTCAGAGACCTTAGACTTTGTTTTTTTTAATCACTCTGGTCCCTTTGTTGCTGTCTGTCATTGTTTTATCCCATAAGTCTTGTTCATCCAGTCATTCTGAAGTTTATGAGGCACCGTTATTCCCCTTAGCCCCGCTTCTAAACTCCCAGAGTCAGTATGGCTCTGAGTAAGTCCCAGAAGCACATCCCACGACTGTGAAAGCTGGGGCTTGGAAAGAAATTGGCTAGGTAGAAATTGAGGATGTGTTAGGGATAGATTCTGAAGTTAAAAGAATTTAAACCCAGCAGTCTGTTTTCGTCCTAAGATCCTTGGGCTCCCTTGTAATATATTTCAGTTCTCGGCCCTCCCTGACATTTCCTGGGTTTCTTATGTATGGTTGAGATTCTGAAGTAGTGATGACCCAAAACAGGCTAGACCTCCTGAGGCTAGAGTAGAAATACGTACTTTATTTGAATTGGTTAGGAGTGATTTTCTCAGCTGTTCAGTGATTGCCTTGTCAACTTGTCTAGTTTCCTTTTCAGTGTTTGATAGCTGTGGAAGTGAGTAGAAAGCTCCTAATCAAGACCTAATTGTTTTGGAGAGAAGGAAGATAATTGCTCTTCCATAACCCCTCTTCAGTGTGTAGATTGTCCAGTATTGGACTTCTAAGAGACAGCATTGTAAGTCAGTAAGAGCAGTTTGCAAAAAACTCTGAAATGTCTGTGTGCGAAAAACAGAGAAGCCAAAGATTAACTGTCAGTCCCTCGTGTAAAACACTGTGCGGAGCTGACGGTAGCCTGTTTATTGCTCCTTGATGTTTTTCAGTGAAGAGAATCCCGCTGATCAGGGTGCCTTCCTAGAAATAAAAGTAGCTGCTTAGTGCTTAACACTTGGGAAGGTGGCTGTTTGTTGTGAAAACTTGTAAAGTGAGATTGCCACTGATGCTGACCCTCATGTTTCATATATAGGATCATCAGAATTTTTTGAGACTGCTCACAGAGACTGAAAACTGGCTCTATGAAGAAGGAGAGGACCAAGCTAAACAAGCGTATGTGGACAAGTTGGAAGAATTAATGGTAGGCCCTTCTCTCCACCTAGGAAGCTGCACCTGTGTTTTAGGCTATAGACTTTTAAACTGTAATGATGACATATTAATTTATTACGTTTTGTTTTAGAAAATTGGCACTCCAGTTAACATGCGGTTTCAGGAAGCTGAGGAGCGGCCGAAAATGTTTGAAGAACTAGGACAGAGGCTGCAGCACTATGCCAAGATAGCTGCTGACTTTAGGGATAACGTAAGTCTTTTCGTACACAGTGAGGAATTACCTGAGATTTTAATAAGCTAATGTTTAAGTTGAGGAACCTTCATTGTGAACAAATGTTCTTAAATGAAAAATTTGTTTTTCATATTTGAGACCAGAGATAGATTTGGACTTCATGGAAAATTGAGTCAAATTAGATTTTACTGTTAAATACTTAATTCTATAGAATGACCATGCTTTTTCCATTCAGGATGAGAAATATAACCATATTGATGAGTCTGAAATGAAAAAGGTTGAGAAGTCTGTTAATGAAGTGATGGAGTGGATGAATAATGTCATGAATGCTCAGGCTAAAAAGAGTCTTGATCAGGATCCAGTTGTACGTGCTCAGGAAATTAAAGCAAAAATAAAGGTGAGTGTTCCTGTCGAATGTTGCTGCTGTGCTTTCTTAGGGACTCATGTTGCAATCATTTGAACCTTAAACCATAACCATTTTCCCTATAAATCTTTAGCTTATCCTTACTGAGACCAGATTCATGTCACAAAAATAGAAGACCTTACAAGTTTCTGTTAAATTTCTATGTATTCATTCACTTTAACAAATAGATTTGTTGAGGCCCAAATATGTGCCTGCCATTGTTCTAGGGGTTGAACTTTTCGGTGTACACGGCAAGCCCCCAGCCCTGTGGAGGTCACCTGCTAGTGTGAGGAAGACTTGACAGTAAATGAGTACAAAAGTATATCAGATGGTGTTAACTGCTGAGCGTAAAAAGAGAGTCGAGTCCAAAGGGCTTAGGAAATTCTGGGCAATGGAGAGGACCCAGGTTGGTGTTTGATCAGGGAAGGCCTGGCTGAGGGCGTGAATCTTAAAGGGAAGTTGGGAAGAAAACCAAGGAACTGCTTTCTGTCTGGAAGGATATTCAAACACAGTGAAGGTTAGGGAAACATGAGCCTTTGAAGTCAGTGGGCTAGAAGCTTGAATTCCAGCTCTTTGCTCGCTAGTTTTTCTGAACTTAAGGTTAAGTTACTTAACCTCTCTGAACCATTTTCTCTTCCATAGGTTGGGATCATAATTCCTACCTTTTAACGTTGTCGTGAGGATTAAGTGAGTCAATAATATGTGAATACTAACAAGTCCTGACACATCATAAAAGAATATTCACTTCTCTTTTGATCAAGCTTCATTCTGTAGTTTTGGGCAAATATGATGAGTAAATGGAATTCTTTGAGATATGTAATTGGAGCTGGTGGAAAAATAATTGGTTCAGTTGTGTAGGAAAGCAATTGAAAATGAACTGGATGGATCTGAGTTAATCTGATGACTAGTTTTGTTTTTCCTTCTTAGGAGTTGAATAACACTTGTGAACCTGTCGTAACACAACCCAAACCAAAAATTGAATCACCCAAACTGGAAAGAACTCCAAATGGCCCAAATACTGATAAAAAGGAAGAAGATTTAGAAGGCAAAAATAATTTTGGTGCTGAACCTCCACATCAGAATGGTGAATGTTACCCTAATGAGAAGAGTTCCATTAATATGGACTTGGACTAGATAACACTAAATTGGCTTAGTCCTTCAATTAATAAAATATTTTTGCCATAGTATGTGATTCTACATAACATACTGAGACTATTTATATTTTCTTTTTTAAGGATGTTTAGAAATTTTGTGTATTATATGGAAAAAGAAAAAGCTTAAGTCTGTAGTCTTTATGATCCTAAAAGGGAAACTTGCCTTGGTAACTTCAGATTCCTGTGGAATTGTGAATTCATACTAAGCTTCTGTGCAGTCTTACCATTTGTATCACTGAGGATGAAATTGACTTTTGTCTTTTGGAGGGGGAAAAAAAACAGTACTGCTTGTTCAAGAGGACTGTGATTAAAATCATTGTGTTTGTTCCTGCCAAGGTAGTTTTCTTGCATTTTGCTCTCCATTTCAGCATGTGTATGAGTGTGGATGTTTGTAAACAAGACTAAGTCTGACTTCATGATGGCTTTCTAAAACTAATTCTGTCCGGTAAAATAGGACTTTTTGCTTTGATATTAAAAATCCTACGAGTAAAGCAAAAGCTAGTGAAATGTGTTAGCAGCATGCAGAACAAAAACATTAAAATATATCTCTCGTTATACAGTACATTGTCACGTGAAGGTGTAAAATGGAAGAAATGTTGATTCTGTTTGTAACTGATATTGTGAAGCCTTTTATGAGCTTTAAAATAAAGTTCATGTTATGGTGTCATTTCTAAACGGTTTTGTCACTAACTTAAAAAAGAGATTGGGGGAGAATGATATAAACTATTGTAGCAAAAATGAAGTTATTTTGTGTGAAAATCCAATTTTTCTTTTTTGCTTCTACTTATATATGCTAGCACTTTCCTAAGTGAAAATGACATTCTCCCGATAGAAAAGTGGCATATGTTACTACGTTTAAATTTTTTTTAATATAAAGTTGACTATAACTTAGAATCCCCCACCCAGAAAGAAACGTTAACTCTTGTTGCACATCCTTCAAGCCTGTTCCTCCTAAGCGTGGGGGTGTGTGTGTCATATGGGTATAAGTGTTACAGTGTTGCATAGGCTTTTTTTTTTCTTTTGAGGAAGATTAGCCCTGACCCAACATCCGCTGCCAATCCTCCTCTTTTTGCTGAGGAAGACTGGCCCTGAGCTAACATCCGTGCCCATCTGCCTCTGCTTTATGTGGGATACCTGCTACAGTGTGGCTTGACAAACGGCACGTAGGTCCACGCCCGGAATCCAAACCGGCGAACCCCAGGTGCCAAAGCGTGAACTTAACCACTGGGCCAGCCCCCAGGCTGTTTTTCAAAACTGTCTACACCAGGGAAATAAGTTACTATAGTCAGGTGTTACATTTCCACTGCTATACTGAGTTCCATTATGAAGACATACATAAAAATATTTTAACCCGTCTTAGTCTTGGTGGACTTAGGTGTTTCTGGAGTTTGTGCTGTTCTAAATAATGCTGCATTGAATCTTGTCTATCTGGTTATTTTCTAAGGACAAAATTGAAGTAGAGGCGGGGGTAGGGAGGGGAGAAGACATGCACACAGGGTAGATGACAGTAACCACACCATCCACTCAGGTGCCACAGTTTGTGCACCTTAATGAGAGTGGGTAGCCCTCACCAAGAGAGGACTAATCTGACTGGGGCCAGTCTATGGTAATACCTACTGTTTAACTACTATGTACTAAGTACTTCACGTAGTTTAGTCACTGAAACAACCCGAGCGGTTAAGTAATTTACAACATCACACAGGAAGTAGAGCTGGGACCAAACCTGGGCACTCAGGTTACTCAAATTTTAAAGCCCACCCTCCAAACAGCCCTTTTGCTGTATCTTGTCTTCCTTTGTGTGTGTGGTGTGTACTTCAACATTTTAAATTTGTTTGCCTGTTTGTATTTCATGAATTGAATATTCTCGTTTGTAATGTTTGTTGATTTTATAGAAAACATTCAGTATGTTAAACGTTTGTCAGGTAGTCAACATTGTCCCATTTGATAATTTCTTTTAAGTTTTACCGTTAGAAACCTTAAATTTTTATGTAATTTGTGTCTTTTATGGCTTTTATGGTTTTTCTTCTCTCCTAATGAACACTGATACATGCTCACTGGATATGTTTCCTGTTTGAGAGGTGAAGGTGGGTTAGTGTTCTGTGTACAATTGGGAAGCTCATAAAAAGCAAAAGGCAAAGATTTTTAAAAATATGAGTGGGAAAATGTTTTTCTTTTTTCCTACTTACTCCAGAATAGTATCTGATGATAACAGGGGAAGCACCAGTCTAGCCAAAATCAGTTTGTTTTTAGTAAAGGTTAGAAATTGTCTGTAGCATTGCGTTTCTGTAAAGACGAAGCAATATTTCAAAAAATGACTCTACTGTCTATAGTTTGCAGACTTCAGAATTGCATTTTTGGATATGGGAAGAAAACTGTCACATTGACTGTGTTATAATACATATTAATGTCATTGACTCACACAGTTGTGATGCATACCTAGTAACCACCTGGAAACCTCAGGACAGTTTGGATAAATGCTCTGTTTAACAAAGGATTGAATTTTATATTTCATTTTCACTTAAATTGTCACTTTATGACAACATTTCTAAAAATGTCCAGTTGTTTTGGTAGTCGAACCTTGAGAATGGAATCTTGAGTCAAGTTCATCGTGAACGTTGGTTATGTCTGAGCAATGATTAACTTACTTTCTTGGGTTAAATCCCCAATGCTTACTTGATTTTTTTTGTCCTTGATTTCTCATCAAAAAGAAGTGTTAATATGACTCTACAAAGTTAGCCTATTACTTTTTGAAAGGCCAAAAAACAAAAAAGAAGAAAACTTTAGCTACTGTGATCAATGAGTTACTTTTATCAGTGGCATTCAAGATACTTCTTGGACGTTATGACTTCTCAGTTTACATCCAGACTTCTATCTTGCCTGTGGTATTTGCTGTGGAGGAGTATGTCACTATCTATATGTAATCATAGCACAAAACAATTATGTCATACTTTTATGGGGAGCTTGAGTCTTAAAAAATATTGAGAGTGATTAACTTCCTCAAAGTACTGAGTGGTTTTGGTTTGGTGAAGCTCCTAGTGCAGGGGTGTGGAAAAGGTCCCCTGTGCTGTTGCTGCTGGCCGGCACGTGAGCTGTGGTTTTGTCGTCGTGGTCTAGCTTTGCTAGCCTTGGGTACATCATGAGAGACAACCAGTCAAAATTAGTTATTTTTGAGTCTATTTGCATGTGGTTTTGTAAACAATATAAGCGTGTGTGACATATTTGAAAGCTCTAGGATAATTAGCTTTTCCGGTCACTAGTGGTTTTATTTTCTCAAAGTTGTAGTATAGCATGGGCTCCTTAGCAAGTCTTACTCTACTGAAGGACAGATGGTGGTACGGTACGGTGGAGAGAGCGTCTTTTTGGGTAGGAAATGATTTGGTTTCACATCCAAGGGTTCAAACTGTGCTGTCCCCAGCCCCCCACCCCCCACCCCAAGCACTATAGTTTTTAGGCAGATCACCCAACTTTTCCAAATCTCCATTTCCTCATCCAAGCCTACAAAACATGTTTGGCTGGATCTGTCTCTGACGTGGACTCCTCTTGGCAGTTTTTCACCCTCGGCATGATTGATAATTGCTGGGGGGGCTGCCCTGTGTGTTGTAGAATGTTTAGCAGCGTCCCTGGCCTCTACCCCTAGATGCCCCTGTTGTGACAACCAAAAATGACCCCTGCCCCTTGAGAGCATCTGCCCTAGGAAAAGTGACTTCAAACTTTAAGATCCTCAGAGAGAGAAGGCAGTAAACAGGCCCCTCCTGCATGCCGTCCAGTGACCGGGCATTGCACTGGGCGGCCTGCTCAGGCTTCCCAACAGTCCTCTCAGGGCATCATTTCCCCTGTTTCATAGGTGGGAAAGTGGGGTGAAAGACAGCCTGACCAAGTTAAAAGGTTGATCAGAACTGAGATCTGATGGACACCAAAGCCCATGTGCTCTCTATGGTGGCAGGGTGATAAATGTTAGCATGACCGCACCCAGGCAGAGAAGGGGAGCAGCACTGTCGAAATACACGTTCAGCATTATTGAAAACGCTGCATGGGAGAACTCAAAATCTGGTCTCTGAAATTATCCATAAAATTCAACCATGTGAAGATTTGCTGTTTTTTCACAAGGCTGTTTCTAGTTTTCTAAACCCATGCTTATATGAAACACCAAAGCTTTTCTTTTCCAAATAGATATTCTTAATCCAGTGTTTTCAAACCTGGAAGAGACCAGTATTTTTCAAAAGAGAGAGGAAGAGAGGGAGGGGGAGAGAAAGAAAAGAAGGAGAAGAAAGAGGAGGAGGAGGAAGAAGAGAAGGAGAAATGAAAGAAGTAAGAGAGAAAGAAAAAGTGCATCAGAAGGAATCAAGGTGTGTCATTTCTTCACGCTTTTTTAGGCAATTCCAATTGTTCATTTAAAAAACAAGCTTGCCTTTTCATGGAATATCGGACTAGGAACAGTGATTAACAACTCTGGCTGCATATTAGAATTTCTCAGGGGCTTAAAACAAAATACACCCACCCTCAGAATGCAAACTGATGCAGCCACTATGGACAACAGTATGGAGATTCCTTAAAAAACTAAAAATAGAACTACCACACGACTCAGCTATCCTACTACTGGGTATCTACCCAAATCGTTTGAAACCAACAATCCAAAGTAACGTACACACCCCTATGTTCGTTGCAGCACTATTCAAAATAGCCAAGATGTGGAAAGAATCCAATCCCATCGACCAATGATTAGATAAAGAAGATGTGGTTTATGTATACAATGGAATACTACTCAGCCAAAAAAGACTAATTCATCCCATTTGCAATAACATGGAAGGACCTGGAGGGAATTACGCCAAGTGAAATAAGCCAGACTGAGAAAGACAAATACAAGATGATTTCACTCATATGTGGAATATGAACAAGTACACGGGCAAAGAAAACAGTTCAGTGGTTACCAGGGGAAGGGGCTGGGGGGTGGGCACAGGGGGTGAAGGGGAGCACTTATGTGGTGACAGTCAAGAAACAATGTACAACTGAAATCTCACATGGATGTAAACTATTATGAACTCAATTAAAAAAAATACACCCACCCTCAGAGTTTCTGATTTAATAGGTCTGGGATGGAACCCAGGCGTGGAGGTTTTAAAAGCTTCCCAGATGAGTCTAATGTAAAAGCTGAAGAACCACTGGGCTACTGACTGTATGTGACAGGTCCTATGTGATAACTTGGACATCTCAGCCTTCAGCATTTGAAGTTTCATTTTCTGAGCATTGATGCTCTCAGCAATCTGTAGATAAACTGATATAGGCTCATCCACTTGCATTTTTCGGTACTTAGCCTTTTCTCATTGGCTATAGATCTTCAGTTCTCACTTATGGTTACCCTGTCTGTATACTTCTCCTTTTGCTTCTCACTAGAGGAATGGGGGATTGGTGGTGTAAAATGGCTGTTGTGCCTTTCCATAGGTCTGTGTACATTGTTTTATTGGCTTCTGTGTTCATCACTTAAGGCTTGAGTCATTTTGGGAATGAGCCCCTCTGCAGCCACTGAATGGCAGCAGTTAGTGGCACTGGTGCTTTTAGGGGGCCGTTCCCAGCGTCGCCACCAGGGCTCACCCACCTTCCTCTGCACACACACGTGCTCCATCCCAGAGGATTCCTACAACTGTGCTGCTTTCAGATGCTTTCGTCTTTGTTATTAAAAACAAGGTATGTAAAGAACAGAGAATCGGGAAACAAACCCCGTAGTACCGGTCCTGGCTCCAGCTGAGTTAGGGAGCAGTGCTGGATGGTAAATTAAGTGCTTCCATGATTTTTAAGTCAAACATACTTGGGTTTACATTCTGGCTCACGTTTTACAATCAGCACGGCCTTGACCTTGACCTCCCTCAGCCAATTTCCTCTATAAGAGCAGTTTCTCCCTCCGCAAAGTGGTTGTGAGGATTGAAGGAATTTGTACACGTGCACCGTTTGGTGATCTTGGCACTGAGCAGGCAGCCAGTGAAGGTTTCCCAGTACCATAAGCGCAGGCCGCCCCCTCTTCCATCTCCTCCTGCTAGTTTTCTTCTCCAATATCAGCATATACTGTTTACTCCTCACCTCCCACCACTGCACACACACAAACACAGCGATTTTTTTTCCCTGTCTTTCATGTTTTATGTGAAAATTGTGGCTCTTTAAATAGACATAGAGTGTCAGAGCGTTCCTTTCCTCTTGCTCGGTGAACCAACCAGCCACAGCGGGGTTAGTGGACACTCAGGGCCTTCTTATAATTGCCGGGTGCCCAGGGTTTCCTCTTTGCTAACCACTTCCAGGCTTGGGAATGTTCTGACAGCCAGACAGTGCTAAAAACATCTCTGGAGAGTCATGACTTTACCGTCCAACCGCAAAGGACAATATTTTCCCAGTTGCAAAGATGTGATTGTCAGAGTTTATGAATTGTCTTGTTTACTAATATAAAAACTTTGTCTGGGGCCGGCCCAGGGGTGCACCGGTTAAGTGCATACGTTCTGCTTCAGTGGCCCTGGGTTGCGGGTTCTGATCCCAGGTGCAGACGTGGCACTGCTTGTCAAGCCGTGCTGTGGCAGGCGTCCCACATACAAAGTATAGGAAGATGGGCATGCATGTTAGCTCAGGGCCAGTCTTCCTCAGCAAAAAGAAGAGGATTGGTGGCAGACATTAGCTCAGGGCTAATCTTCCTCAAAAAAAACCACAAAACTTTCTCTGAAAGAGTTGCTTAATAACATTCCTTTTGCTTCAAACAACAATACTAGAGTAGCATTCTTATTTTAATCCCTCCACATTTTTTATTTAGAAAAATTGAAAGAATGGAGCAGTGAACACTCGACTGGTCACCCCTGATCTTCACTATGCCCCTTCTGAGAACAGGGACCTCCTCTCCCCAAACCCCCAGCCCATTATCACACCCAAGAAAGTCCTCATGGCCACAGTAGTGTTATCAGGCCAGGTCTCCCCAAAACGTCCTTTACAGCTACTTTTTGGATCCAGGGTACAATTAAGGATTATACACTTCTTTTGGTTGCCATAATCAGCCCAACACTTTTTAAATGATGTAAGTTTTTCTGGAGAATTTTGGACATTTTACAGCTATACTAGACATAAGTGTTTTACCTAAAGGATAGATTTGTTAAAGGAATTAGAAGATGGTTCTTTATTAGTCAAATAATTCTCAGTGTCCATTCATATCGGAAAGCAGCATTAAATGTGGCCCATCAACCAAAAGGTTTATATAAATTCTGTGGCGTGTATTTGTTAAACTACATCTTTAGAAACACTGTTGGGGTGATCTTGGGTTAGGGTCATAAATGCTCCTTCATTAGTAGATAATGCACATCCAGGAGGAAACAGTCCCACTGCTTAACAGCCACAAACAGAAAACCTGGACTAGCTGACTTCTACTTTACAATCACTGTTTTAACGGAACATAAGAGTGTGTCCTGCATGCAACCAGTCGACATATTTCCCACACACGGCTGACATGTTCCGGCCACGCTCACCACAAGTGCTTCCCTGTCCAGATCCCTCTGCGCAGGGTTCAGCCCTGGGGCCTCAGAAGGCGTCACTGCCTTCACTGTGCGAATCAGGCCTCTCAGTTGTCAAATGTAAGAAACCCAACTTAAAGTCCTCTGGTTCAAAGAGGGAATTTTATAGGAAGAGTGATTGCGTGTGATTAAAAAAGCATTGGATAACCAGCCTGTGGATAATTTTGGGTGGCTGGGTTTCCAGAACACTGGGACTGGTGGGGCGAGCATAACACATCTCTCCACTGTCCTTGCTGATGTCTGCTGTCCCCCAGCAAACTTGCTTCCTGGACAGGGCAGGAAGTCTCTCAGCAGACAGTCCTGACATACACCTCCCTATGTCAAGGAGTCAGGGAAAAACTCGTGAGGAGTGCCCTCCTAGGGACTGCACTATGCCCAGGAGTGAGCTCTGTAAGAATGTGGCCATTCCTACTCAAGCCACGGGTGCAGTGGAGGGAGGGGCACTTCTCAGAACAGGGGCAGCTGCTCCCAGACGCATCGAAGGATGCTTGGCACACCCAGCTAGAGATGTGTGCCTGCGTGTAACGCTTTTACCTGGTTCTCCCCAGCATCCCAGAGCATAGGCAGTACCCGACTCAGCATGGAGGAAACTGGACAGGAAGTGATTCTTCAATGCTTGGTCCACGGCCTTAGGAGTCCATGGGTCACAGGTAGTCCCCAAAGTTGCACAAAATGAGGATGGACTGAGACGCCGAGAACCTCCCAGATCCCATGAAGGGAAGCGGGGAGTTCTTATTCCTTTCCCGTCACTGGAAGTCATCACAAATAACCTGAGCAATTCACAAACCCCTTTCTCTGAGCACGGCTCTCTGGCCCTCATAGTTTGCCCCAGAAGACTCGCCACCCCTGAGTCTCAAAGTTCTCATCTGTCACTTCAGCTCCTCTCTGCCCTGCGTGGTGTGGGCTCCAGATGAACGGCAGGCGAGGGAGAGGGGTGTGGGAGAGTCCAGGCTGACTCCCAGGTCTCTCTGACTTTGGTCTTGGAGTGAAAAGTGGTGCCATCCCTCGAAGGAGAGCCCACAAGAGGAGAGAGAGGGAAGCAAGGGAGAGCCGAGTTTTCCTTGGCATACGTTGAGTTTGAAGTGTCTGCAGAGAGCCAGCGAGCGCTGGGCTGCTGGGTGTGGAAGTCAGGAGAGCAATCCGAGCTGAAACACAGCCTGCCAACCAGAGTGGAGACAGTGCCCCGAGCTCTGGGTGTAGACAAAAAAGTGGGTTGTGCACAGAGGGCCTGTATGCATCCCACAAGAGCCTGGAGGTAGAGGCCCAGAGCTGGGTGTTCTGTGGGTCACAGGAAGAGGGTTTTCTCCTTGTTCCCTGATCTTGGTCTTCATACGCTTGTCTTTTGTCCCATTGGGTAAACAGGCCCTGGGAATTAGAGGTACGTGTTTCCGCCACCAGCATCAAAACCAGAAAGAACCAGCGAGTGTCCTGGGGCCTCGCTTCTGTCCATCTGGTGTTGCCAGTTCTGGTCCCATTGCCCCACCCTGTTTCCTACTTGGGAGCCTCCTTGAATCAACTGCAGCCAAGAATTGACTTCCTCCCCCTTCACATGCTATCCAGGGTTTTAGCCAACAGTGGGTGTCAAACCCCATTCCTCACAGAAACTGTAAAGTTGCATGACATAAAGACCTGTTTAGAATAATAGCTTTGGAAAAGAAGTCCACATGTGGCCAATCCTGATTTTGGTTTGTTTTATGGTGGCACACGTGGGCCTGCACGGGGCTGAGGGCTGCCACTGGCCACTGGGACCAACTCTGGACTGAAGCTCGCACACATCATGCTCCTAACATTGTGCGTCATTTCCTACACGAGCTAATAAATCCTCGCTTTCTTTGAAGAGGAGAGGTTGGGGTCTTATAGCCAGTTTTGTCAACCAAGGAGAGCAGTAACTCAGTCTGAGGCTGTTCTGCAGTTGGTTGGGGAAGCCCTGGGCTTGTCGAAGAGGGTCCCTAAGACAGTGAATAGCCCCTCCTCAGAGGCCATAGAGATGTTGGAGCAGAGCTGTGGCTTCCAGTGGGAAAGGAGTGACCCCAAGGGACACTCTGTGTCCCATACCCTGTTTCCCTGGCCCCAGTAGCCCTGCCCACCATCCCCCCAACTTCCCACCCTCAGCTGTACATACATGTGCACACACAATCACACACAGCTCATCTCCCACTACGTACAACACACACACACACACACACAAACACACATTGCACCACACATACCACCCAGCCCCACCTCCCATCGCCCCTCACCTGTCGATCTCCCCTTGCCCAGGCCTTCCTCTCCCCAGGAATCCTAGCCAAACGTCCTGACAATGTCCTGTTAACTCCTCACAGGAAGTTCCTTTTGTGTCTCTCCTGTTGTTGACCCAATAAGGTCACATTCGAAAGTTCTGGGGATTAGAACTTGCCATCTTTGGGTGGCCATTACTCAGTCCACTATAGTGCTCCACAGGGATGAGAAGAATATTGCCTACATCTTTTTGGAAATGTTTTCCTGTCTCTGCCTCACCAGAGAGAAGTCTCCCAGATGAAATGTACTTGCTTTGTTGTTATCTGGGAAAATTAAACCAGTAATTAAAATTCTTAAGCCTTTAGTAATACCTCTGATGATAATAAAGGTGCACACAAATGACATCTTTCTTCGTGAGAGTGGCCATGACAAGAGGTAGAAGCGAAGGAGGAGGCTGGAAGGTGCTTTTCAGGATGGGAGGGACGGGAAGGTGTGATGTGTCAAACCAGTCAAATTATTTCAGACTAGCATGTAAACTGCGAAATATTCTCTTTGGGATCTTGAGACTGAGGGCAAGGGGAGGGTGGGCCCAGGTTTACCCTGATTAGCAGGGGTAGGGCGTGGTACGAGGGATGGAGGGATGAGCCCAGGGAGGGGCTCAGAGCAGTCAGGATTCAGGTTGGCGAGAGCGGCCTCCAGGGTCTAGAAGAATGATCCTACCCCCATCCTGAATCTCAGAGGGGCCTGATCAAGCTTCCAGGAGCTGTAGCCAGCCTCTCCTGAGAACTTGGAGTGGAGAAAAGACCACGGGCCCTCCTTGATGGGCCCCTACCTTCTACCAAAGCATCCTAAAAAGGCAAACAAATTGTGCTCTGAGGCTTAGCCAAGCAGTGCTAGTTTGGGTTGTCCTAGACAACCAAGAGAGAAGAAGGAAGAGAGAAGACAGACCCCTTCCTCTAATAGCACTGATTAGAGACCAAGATCCTGATTAGACTCCATTATTCACGGTGGGATTACTCACACCAGTGTCTTCAGCTCACCAAAGCCTGGTGGTAAGATTTGGGTAGGAGGAGGGAAGGCCCTGCTCCGGCTCTGAGTCTATAATAAATCCCCCGCTCAGCTTGCAGGAGCACTCTATCTGAGGGACTGACAACAATCTCAGCTAACAATAAAATGGCACCTTGGTTCCATTTTCCCTTGTTCCTTGTTGCGTGGCTCCCTCTGGGATCTCAATGGGAGAGGAGGTTATTGGCAGGGAAGATTCAGACTCTCCTGGGCCCCTGCTCAAATGCCAGCCATCGGCATCCCAAATCCCATCCAGTCCCATCCTTCGTGCCAACTTCCCACCCATATTCTCCCAGCCTGATGTCTGATGATACCTCATGCTGTCCTTTATGTACAAAGAGGATAGACACAGGAATCCAGTGACATTGGGCTCAGACTTGGCTCTGCCACCTTCTTGCTTATGAACTCGAACAAGTTACCTCCCTGTTGTAGACTGAACATTGGTATACCACCCAAATCCATATGTTGAAGCCTTAACCCCAATACAGTGGTATTTGGAGTAGGGGATTTGGGAGGAGATCAGATTTGGATGGAGATGAGGGTAAAGTCCCCATGGTGGGATTAGTGCCCTTAAAAGAAGAGGAGAAGACACCAGAGCTTCCTCTCTCTGCCATGTGAGGACACAGCAAGCAGGCTGCTGTCTGCAAGCCAGGAAGAGAGCCCTCACCAAGAACCGAATTTGCCAGCATCTTGATCTCAGACTTCTATGCTCCAGAATTGTGAGAAATAAATGTCTGTTGTTGAAGCCACCCAATCTCTGGTATGTTGTTATAGCAGCCTGACCTGACTAAGACACTCTCTGTGCCTCAGTTTCCTTGTATGTTGATCAGGAGTCATCAGATGTACCTAGCCAGCTTCCGGGCTTCCCAGGGCTGAGACTGGGACTAGGAGACCCTCCTGAGCTCCAGTTTCCTCAGCTGTAAATTTTGAGAAATAGTATTTGTCTCACAGGATTGTTGGGAGGGAGAGTTGAAAGAAGAGATGTGGAAGCTCTTTAAAAATTTAAAGCAAAAGAAGTTGACAATTAGATACAAAAAGTTTACATATAAGAGGCTGAATGGAGCATACCTTCATAAGATGGTTGCAGTTCAAGCAAACAGCATTTCCCAAAGTACATACCTTGGAACACTCATCTCACAAGATGCATCTTGAAAAGGGGGTTCCCTGGACAAGAGAGTTTGAGAAACTGTTCTTCTCCTGGGGATTTACCAGGCACTTGACAATATTAAGGGCTCGGAGAAGTACTGGGGTAAACGAACCCATGTAGCTGTCTTTAATCTGGTGTGTCTCAAACTTTTTTCTTCAGGGAACACCCCTCCCCCAACCCCACGAGCCCCCATTTAACACAGGGACCTGAGGGCAATGGTCGGCCTTGTCCCTGCTCCTGTTTTGATGGACACGGGGGCAGGTGGGAAAGCAGGATTCTGGCTGCAGAGGAAGGAAGGAGTGGAAGGGGGCAGAAAGAGGAGCCGGGGCAGAAAAAGTCAGATGTTACACTGTTGCCAACAAGGCCAGACCAGTACTGGAGGTACTGGAACCCTGCTTGGCACGATTTATAAGACAGGTTTTGTTCTGGGCACCGCTGACTTCGTATAATGGCATTATTTCCTCAAGTGATTAGGTAATGGAGGGAACACTGCCCTCAGCAAAACAGCGTTAACACAGAGCTCTCAACTTAAAATAGTACCAGGTAGGCAGGCCAGGATCACGGGGATTAAACTCTAAGTGTGATGGTCCAAAAATCAAGGATTAAAAATGAATGCTACATTAAAATAGAAAGAAACCCACTGTTTAGAGGTTTATAAAAAGCAGAGTGGGAGAAGAGGTCTTGGATGAGTTAGGCTGATTGCTTAGGAGGCTTAAAGATTCTGAAACAGAGGGGCAAACCTGTTTGGGGGTCAAACTGCTCCTCCCTCCTTTTTTAACAGCTGAGGACATTAAGGCTCAGGGATAAAGTAATAAGATGCTCTAGCCCATCAGCAAGCTGGTGGCAGAGCTTGGACCAGGGCCTCTCTGTGCCTCTGGATCCTGGAGTCAGTTGGAATGAGAAACCTCAGGATTCAAACCAGGTCAAGAAGGAAGGAGGGAAGGAAGGAAAGAAGGAGAGAAGTCAGCAAGGAAGGCAGGCAGCCAAGCAGACAGACAGGCATAGTCTGATAATCTGAAGCAGTGGAAATCAATAGTCCAGCCTTTCGGAGACACGCAGAAGATCATCTGTTTACCCTGCATCCTTCTCTTCTCCTGGTGACAGCAGGTCCTTTGCATCCCTGTGGCTCTACGAGACCAGCCATTTTTAGAGGAACCAGCCCCCAGCCCTCAGTTGGTTGAGCTGAGGTAAGTGCTGACCCAAGATCCATCAGCAAGTGCCCTTGCTGGGGACTTGGGACTTGAAACCCAAGAGAACCTGAAGTCAGACTGACCTCGGACTTGTGGAGTCAGGCTGGCTTGTGGAGCTACAGCTGCAAATTAAACCTAGAGAAAGTGGTGGCCATGTTTCCTGCAATGAGGAGAGAACTGGTCTTCAGAGAGAGGACAGACAGCACCACAGGGGCAAGAGATGGAAGGACAGTCCTGATGGTATTTTTAATTTCCTGGTCATAGTTTTTCCCACAGGTCCATGAGCCAATGAATTTCTCATTTTGCCTAATCTTGTTGACTTAGCTCTCCTCATGGGGAATCAAGAGTCCTTGCTGAAGTGAGGGTTCTCCACCAGCACCAGCTGGAGGTGCCGAAGGCTGGATCCCCCACTGGTTGGGTCAGAAATATCTCGGGGGACAATCAGGCAACTTAACTGGAAAGCAGAGCAGCATCTCCCCAAGAGCTGCTGGAAATCCTGCTGTGTGGAATGTCAGTCACGGTGAGGGTAGGGGTGGGGCTCCTAGAAAGTGCTCAGTGAGGCCCCAGCATTCTTGGCAGGGGCGGTCTGTCAAGAGGGAAATGAGCCCATGGGGCCTTGGGGAGTGGGATTAGAGGAGTCTGAGAAGCGAAAGGGAAGTCAGGGGCAGACTCAGCCCTAATATTTGGGGGGTCCAGGACACGAGACCGAATGGAGGACTGGTTTTTAAAAATTAAATATCAACTTAAGAAACTGTTAAGGGGCCGGCCCTGTGGCCAAATGGTTAAGTTTGCAAGCTCTGCTTCAGCGGCCCAGGGTTTTGCTGGTTTGGATCCTGGGCGTGGACCTAGCACCGCTCATCAGGCCATGCTGAAGCGGCATCCCACATAGCACAGCCAGAAGGACCCACAACTAGAATGTACAGCTATGTACTGGGGGGCTCTGGGGAGAAGAAGAAGAAGAAAAAAAACAAGATTGGCAACAGATGTTAGCTCAGGTGCCAATCTTTAAAAAAAAAAAGAAAAGAAACTGCTAAATACAATATTTAACAGATGGTGAGTGTTCTAATGTCCTAGCTTGGTCACTCCATAAGGCCCTGGAGGGCAGCTTGGATGTCGAATTCTTGGAGTCCTAATAGTTCTGTGGCGAGTGTGGAAATGCAGGGAGAGCCAGCTTCTGGCTCCCAGCTTGCCCTTCTCCCTCCACCTTCCCGCACTACGAGGGGCCTTAGTGCGCATATGCATGGGCACCCCAGCCAGCATGTCTGCATCCCAGCAAAGACCCTCCCCTTAGGCACCTCACTGGGCTGCGACTGTGTGGTCCCTCTGTGGATGGATGGATTCGGAAGGATGCTGCACAGGCTTTGGACGTGGACTTGGGGCTATCTGGGTATGGAAGTTCCAGATCCCAGGACCCGCAGTGTGGTCTAGAAGGGGTTGCAGCCTTTGGGTGGCCACTTCTCCTTGGTCCTGCAGACCCCTTGCCCTATGGGGAGGGGCATGTCCAGGAAGGCACCCCTCTTGCCGCTCTGAGAAGGGTACTGGTCGTTGGCTGACCAAAGAGCAGGTGAGCGGGAACTGGAAGTGCTGGACTCGGGGAGGAGGGTCAAGAGACTTCCTGGCTTTGCCGTGGTGGGGTCTCTGCACCTCAATGTTGTCATCTGCAAAATGATGGCTTTGAAGTAGAGGTAGAGATTTACAGTCCAGTGTTTGCCAAACTAAGGTTTGAATTTTGAATTTTTTGACTATGTGACTTTGGGCAAAATCCTTAATCTCTCTGAGAATCAGTTTTCTCATCTGTAAAGCGGGGTACACTGTCACTAGGTTACCGCAATGATTAAACGATGTCCCTGAAGAGGTTAGCAGAGTAAGTGCTCTGTAACTGTCAGCTGTGTGGTTATTGTTCTCCTCCTACTGTTGGGATCTGAGGTGGTTTATAGCTTTAAAACGGCTGCTCCAGGACCACGCTTGGAAAGGAGAGGCAACTGGCCTTCTGATTCTATGCCCAGAGCTTGTTCACCTCTTCTCAAGCATCAGTATTGTGGGTAGTTAGGAGGATGGGCTCTGGTGCCATTTACTTAACTGTTAACCATCGGTAAGTCATTTAACTTCTTGGAGCCTCAGTCTCCTTGTGGATGAAATGGGATAATAACAGCATCTATCCACGGGGGTGTTTTTAGGAATAAATGAGGTTATACATCTAAGCTCTTAAGCAAGGTTTACCTGGCGCAAAGCAAACTTTCAAAACTGCTAGCTATTTTTTACCAACAGCCTCCCTTCTCCCTCCTGCTGTCCTCAGCCCTTCCGTGGGCAGTCGCTGTCAGCGATATTTGGGGACTGTGGTGGAACTGCTTCGGGAGGCTTGGCTGGAGCCCATCAGCTCTGTGCTCCCTTCACTCAATGGAATAACGGCTTTCGAGGAAGAAAAACCTTGAATCCGATTTGTTTGCTTAAATTCAAGCTCTAATTGCGTTGGGAGGAAGCCCACATTGGCCGAAATCATTCCTTGTTTGGTTCATCCTTGCCCCTGTTGGGCAGAGCTTAGTCTCAGCCAAACCTCTTGATTAACTGGGGAAGGAGAATTGGCCAAGAAAAGAAAACAGCAGCCTAGTCTCTTCCGGTCTCAAACAAGGAGACTGCTATGCGATCAGTGCTCCTTCTGGGCAGCCTCATTTCCTTCATTTTCCTGTGTAAGAAAATTTAAATTGAACAAACCTGAGCCAATAATAGACAAATCAGGCTTCTCCTTGAGAGCTGACACGCAGGCGACCTCATGGTACCGGAGGCTCTGGTAAACACTGGGTCCCCCCAGCTCCGGCGCTCTCTAGGAAGGCTTGTTCTGTTCCAGCTGCAGCCTAGAGGAAAACAACCAGGAGAGTGAGCAGATTCGCGGGGGCCTGGTGGCTCACTGCTGCCTCCTGCTTAAATGCAAGCCCCTAAATTGAGCCTAGTGGTACCTCTCATCCTAGCACGTTTTCCATTAGCAAAAACATATATGTCGATCCCTTCTGCTTGACCCTCTAGCCCAACTCTTTCCTCCCTCCTGTTCATTTCTAAACAGCTCAGAAAGCATCTACTTCCACCCTCAAGCTCCTTCTCTCCATCCCGTCCTTGCCACTGTCGCAGCCTCCACACTGTGCCAGCCACACTGAACCGCTCACAGTTCCCAGAGCTCCCGTTGCCCTCTTGCCCAGGGGCCTGGCCTCATATTCTTCTCTCTCTCCCTCTCTTTAATTTCTAATTGTGGTAAGATACACAGGACATAAAATTTGCCATTTTTAAGTGTCCAATTCTGTGGCATTAAGTCCATTGATTCCTGTCGTGCCGCCATTACCAGCATCCATCTCCAGAACTCTGTTCATCTTGAAGAACTGAACCTCTGTACTCATTCAACACCAACTCTCCATTTCCCCTGTCCCCAGCCCCTGGCAACCACCATTCTACTTTCTGTCTCTATGAATTGTGACTACTCTAAGTACCTCATGTAAGTGGAAATGATCATATAGTATTTGTCTTTTTGTGACTTAGCTTAATGTTCTCAAAGTTCATCTGTGTTGCGGTAGCTCTTTCTTCCCCTGAGGTCTCCTCTCCAACAGCTATGTCCCATTCATCCTTTAGGCCTCAGTATGAATTCCTTTCCTCTAGGAAGCTCCCCAGTGACCTCCCAAGCTAGTGCCCCCACAATGCTTTGCACCACTCCTGCCAGGGGAGAGCGGAGCACTGAAGGGTCGGAGCCTGGAGAGCCCTGTTCCTCCCACCGGCGTGTAAGCCCCTTCAGGGCACAGACTCCTCTCCATTCCTAGTTGTATCCCCAGTGTTGCATCTCAGCACCATGCATGGCACAGAGTTGTGCTCAGCAAATAGTGTAGAGTGAATGTTGAACAAACTTTCCCGGAAGTATCCATGGAC
Organism: Equus caballus; assembly: GCF_041296265.1. Taxonomy (NCBI): domain Eukaryota; kingdom Metazoa; phylum Chordata; class Mammalia; order Perissodactyla; family Equidae; genus Equus; species Equus caballus. Next base: position 27,760,132 of record NC_091700.1, on the reverse strand, counting down.
AACTGCCAGCAAAAACCTTGAGACCAAATCTGAATGTCCTTGATCTGTCAGGAGCACAACATATACTTACCCACCTCTGCTGGAGCTTGGCTTGTCTCTACAGCACTATTCTCCATCTGTTCACTGGATTCTATGGCCTGTGCTCCATCTCTGCTCCATTAGCACCTCCTCCCTCTCTGTGAGAGCCCAAAGGTAGTCTATACCCTCTTTGCTCCATGCGAATTCCCATCCATTTGTCTCCCGGTATGGTTTTTCTGGAAATGACTTCCCAGTCTGCCTCTCCTGGCCTCACTTCACCCTGCACACGCTGGGAAGCTCCTACTCCTGGCCACCTTTCTACCCCTTTCGATTAAGCGAACCCTGGCCATTGTGTGTCTCAGCCAGTTAACGCTAGCACCATCATCGAGGCCTGTGTTTTGGGAAGGGTACTTGATTCCACAATAATCTACCCATTACCAATAGCTTCTCCTCAGTGTTTGGACCATATTAAAGCTACACCCTTCCTTTCTGTGCTCATATAAATACCTTTTCTGTGAAACGCTCCAGTGAAAGCCCTTGGTCTTTTCTCTGTGGGGTACTGGACAGAGCAACGGGATCATGTTCCTGCCTCACCACGGAAGACTGGTTTGACTTTGGGCAAATCACATGTCTTCCCTAAGCCTCAGTTTCCTCATCTGTAAGTGGAGACAACAAGTAGTACATCTCCAGAGAGGTCGTAAGAACAAAACAAAGCAATTTGGTAATTTCCTACCCCCGTGTCAGAGATGGCCCTGGGTGGAAGATCCTCAACATTTTTTTATTTTTTTGAGATTGGCACCTGAGCTATCTTTTTTTTCTTTTCCTTCTTTTTCTCCTCAGAGCACCCCCAGTACATAGTTGTATATTCTAGTTGTAGGTCCTTCTAGTTGTGTTATGTGGGACGCTGCCTCAGCATGGCTTGATGAGTAGTGCCATGTCTACTCCCAGGATCCGAACCGGCGAAACTCTGGGCCGCCGAAGCGGAGCATGTGAACTTAACCACTTGGCCATGGAGCCGGCCCCAATCCTCGACACTTTTTGACATTGAATAAGGTGTGTGCTTTGAGAAGGTTGGGCCCCACTAAGATAACGTAGGTGAGGTATCTTGTAAAACTAACATGGGTAGACTAACAACAGGGTCATTGCCTTCTTCTTTCCCGTGTTCTCTCTCCCCATCCTCAGTGACACAGCCAAGCTGTTCAGGGAAAGCATTGATTTGATTTCTAGGGAATCCTTCTTGCTCGAAGGATCACATGCAGTAGACACTCTCTTAACTGAACTGATAGATTAACTGACTCTCCGTAAACAGCTGCCAAATGCCCGCAGCCCTCGGCTCATTCACGTCTGGTGGATGGCACTTCTACCCCCAATAGTTGAGGGCTGAGCTGTGTGCTTCATAAGAATCAGCTGTATTTGTTCCCAAACCTGGGTATGCCAGTTGTACATTTTATTGTGAAGACAAATTTATTTAAGCAAAATGAAAATTGATAAAACTAGTGTAAAAAACTTTGTGAAAACTCAAATGAATAGTTTGAAATGACTAGATGAGGGTGAGGGTGATACTGAATTGAAGATGGATGAGACAATGGTTAAAGCTTGGGGAAAATTATAAAAATCTAGGAGGCTACTGTGCTCATATTGCTTTGCAAATATCTTTAAGTTCTTGTTCTATTTTAAAAAATTGGAAACTGAAAATCATATATAATGCGTTTACTGTATGAAAGACTGTGCTGAACTCGTCTCTTACTTGAAGAAAAAGCCCTGGCCCTACATCAAAAGATTAGGGGATGAATGTACTTCTTACTGTTGCAAATTGAAATAAAATGTTTACAGGATGCACATATCATTTTTTAATGGTTCCCTGACTTAAAAATTTTTCAAAAATTAATCCAACAACCACTGGTGTCGATCCTACTGCATGAGAGGGTTTCTGCTGTTTCATCTCCAGGTGGCAACACTCCAAGCAGCCCCTCTCTGCTTGCTTTCTTTCACTGATCACATCTCTCACTTTCCGTCCCACCCACTTGGCCATTCAACAAAGATTGGTAGAGAATCTGAACCAGCTCTGAGTTTGGAGCTGACTCTCCGTGCTGCCTCTGCTTGGAGTGGACTGAAGCAAGAGCATACAGCATCTTACCATGGCAACCCTCTGTGTGCATGAGCTGTCTATTTATGTTGTTTGAAAACCTTTTCCCACCTCACACCCCACAGCAATTTCAGTGATACGGACTGAATTGTATCGCCCAAAATTCATATTTGGAAGCCCTAACCCCCAATGTGACAACTTTTGGAGATGGGGCCTTGGGGAGGTAATTACAGTTGATGAGGTCATGAGGGTGGGGCCCTTATGACAGGATTAGTGGCTTTTAAGAAGAGGAAAAGAGGGAGATTACTCTCTCTCTCTCTACCATGTGAGGACACCATGAGAAAGTGGCTGCCTGCAAGTCAAGAAGAAGGCCCTCATATGGAACTGGATTGGCCAGAACTTCCAGCCTCCAGAACTGTGAGGAATAAATGTCTGGTGCTTAAGCCACCCAGGCTGTGGTACTGTGTTATAGCAGCCCGAGGTGACTAATTCTCCGAGGAGCCCGGCAACTAATCCCAAAGCAGGGCCTGTGAAGGGGTTTAAAGAACGGTGCTGCTTCTGCTGCTGCCGCTAATGATGATGATGGTGCTGAAGATGCCAAACCCCACGCCAAACCAAACCTCCTCTGTGGACAGAGAAGCCCCCTTCCTTTCCAGTCTCCACTGTCACATTCACCATCTCATTAGATTCCAGATCCACCTGGGAGATCTCAAGGTGTACAAACAGGAAGTTTAAATGACTTGTCTGAGGTCACACTGTTTACAAAGACAGGCCTAGGACTATAACTCAAGTCCACATCATTTTCTAACAAGCCAACTATGTGCCATGACCAAATTTCAGATTCATGGCTCTGGGCCATTTTCTGGCAAGATATGGATGATGGGTAGAGTTTCTATGTATGATAGCCTCCAATTCTGACAGCATCTGAAGCATTTTACTGTGTGACCTGCTGGAACAGAGATTGCTAGTTGTCTACCAAAAACCCTTTCTCGCCTTCCTCCTTAGTCAGAGAGCTCTCAGTTTCTCTTGTGGCTAGATGTGGCCATGTGACTAAGTTCTGGCCAAAAAGATGTAAGTAGGAGTGTGCAGGACCTCCTGGAAAAGTCCATAAAGGAAGCTGATCTGGCTGGAAGACTCACCCGTTTAGCCCTGAAATCCCGCTCTCCGCACTGCTGTTTATTTCGCACTGCCTAGAGTGTGGGTGGAAGGCGAGTGGCCCCAGCAGCCATCTGAACCATAAGGTGATGGTGAGGACAGAAGCCAGAGCTAAGATAGTGGGGAAGAAGTTCTTAGAAGGGGCCTGGGTTCTTGATGACTATGAGCCACTGCACCAAGGAGCTGGGTGGTATCATACCCGTGTCGCCCCGTGGCCTAGATCTAAATCCCATGATGAGAGGAGCAGCAGGTGACACTGAAGGGACTGTTTGTTTAGGTCTCTTAGTGATTGGGACCCAAGAAGGCTAGTGGGGGGTCTGGGGAGCAAAACACCTTACAGAAGTAGAGAGAGAGGAGTTCACTCATTTGTCTACTTCTCTGCAGAACCCAGGCACGTCCTGTTGCAGAGAGACCTGGAGGGCACGCAGGGCCTCTGCGGTACCCCAGGCTTTCACAGGCTTGGGAAGCCCCCACCCAACGCCCTCAGGAGGTCAGAGTGGCTGCACAGGGCTCCTGCGGGAGGAAGGATGAGGTGGTCCTGCCTCAAGTGGCCTTGCAGGCAGCAACATCAACCATAGAACTTGAAGTGAAGAACCTGAGAGGGTGACCCGTGACCACACGAGATGACCAGACAAAACTGGGGCTCCTCAGAGTGTCCTGAGTCATGCAGATAGGACATTTAACTGGTGATATTTGAGCTGTGACCTCGTTATACTCACAGGCTGGGGGCCTTAGGGACAAGTGACTCATGCCGATGACAGGGCAGCCTGGGATGCCTCAGCCAGGAAAGGCTGCCTTATTTCAGGACGGCCCTTGCTTTGACCCGAGCGTTTCTTTCTGGCTGACCTGCGATTGCAAAACGCGTACCATCGATTTATGTCTTCTTTCGTTTCACCTTCAAGGATGGAGTCTTCTGGAGAGCGAGGGTTAGACATCTTTTCATGCTGGAATAAAAAGGAGCAGAAATGGGAATGGGAACCCATGATCACACTGGCGCGAGGGAACGAGGATAACTTGTCAGTTACATGGATTTCCCATGCTAGGATGAGATCCAGGCTGTCTGAATCTGTTAGATAACAAGAGCATTTTCCCCTGAGCTTTCAGCCGATTTTCCAACTACACACCCACATGTGACATTCTCCAGGTGAGTGATTTTCTGCATCCGGTCAACTTATTTTAGTCGTGGTTGTATTTGATATGCTGGCATTCTGGTAGAATTGCTACTGACATCCAGAATGCAGTCAATATGACCAGTTTTGCAAAACAGACGTTCAGAGAAACATAGCATTTTTAGGGTTGGTATGAAACTTTAAGATCAGCTGATCCCACCCCTCGTTTTATAAATCCGTGGAAGCGATGGCTGGAGGGCACACGATTCATGCAGGTGAACTTGAGAGCAGAACTCAGCTAACCCTAACTCATAAGCAGTGCTGCGAGCCCTTCATTCTGTCATTTCACAGTCTGGATTCCCACCGACTGGCCCAGGTACACTATAGAAGGGCTTAGGTTCTTTTTTCACCCCTGCATTTTTCTTGAAAAGAATTTACAGACTCTTTCCTGAGGTACTTGCAGTCAAACTGGACAGAATAATAAACACAGAAGCACCTAACGGTTTCCTTACACAAGATCAAGGTCACTCACCAGGTCTGTGCCTCACTCTCTCTCAACCTTGGAGAGCAAACACCATACAAGTTACATGTTTTGATCTTGTCCAACTGAGAATCCTCCTCCTCTCCCCCGGCCCTTTCCCCTTCTCCTCCTTTCTCCCCTCTTCCTCCCACCTCGCTCGCTCAGCTCCTTCCTCCCTGCACCTGAACTGGCAGTCTGATTTCTCTGGGTCTGGTGAGGAGCGGAGCATCCAACACCCAGCTCGTGTGCGTGTCTGCAGTTGTCCCCATCTGCTCTTTTTCCTTCCTGTCTTCCTCCCTCTCCCTGGCTTTTATTTTCCACATTCTGGGTCTATCAAATTAATGAACTCACTTATTTTCTCTGTATCAAACGCACACTGAAATTGTTGCATTTCTAAATAGGCCGAGAGTGCCGCGTAGCATACGCGGAGTCTCCCGAGCCGCCACAGCATCTCCTCCTAACCTTGAGAAGGCTTGTGACACAAGACGGCGGAAGGCGAGCCGCCTCCGACAAGACAGAAGGCTTTCTTGATCTACGCCTTCCCGCTCCCTTTATTTCCTGTTTCGAACATGTTTGGGGCTCTAAAGCAGATGAAGTCTGTGTCGATTCTACTGTGTGATCAGTATTCCAGGAGGCTGCCAAGGAAAAACCGAAGACACATTATTTTGCTGGGAGAGCAGGTGTCCTGCTTTGAGTTGTAACATAACCAGTGAGCAATAGCTCATGAAATGACCTGCTTTTCAATTTATTAAAGGGTGAGCATTTCTTGGAAATCCATATATTTCCCCGAGCCCTAAATCAAGGCTGCATCTTCCAGGGCCCTCTCAAAATCTCCTGCTCCAATTTTGGCTTTCATAGATCATAAGCTGATCATTTCTTCCCTTCACTCGTTAGGAAGCCCAGCTTTTAAATATATTTCATAATGGTGAAAGTGTGCCGTGGGCTGAATTTTCGGTGTCTGTCTCTCTCAGATGTGACAGTTGGGTTGAGCACGGTGCTGAGTCTCCTTGCGTCCCAAGGCCATGGATGACAGCCTTTTGTTGGTCAAAAGGAGAAAAAAGCCAAGTGATGCTGGGAGATCAGCTCCAACTCTCCCCGAGATGGACCACACCCTCCTGGCCCTGGTCTGTAACATGATCTTGGGACACACTTTTATTCTGGCCATGCCTGGACTCCCTCAGACAGCGGTTTGTATTCCCTGCTTGATCTGTGTGGAAGCTACAAAGAAAACACAGATGAATAGGATGTGCCAGAACCAACCTTAGCCCTGGCCTTTCCCTTCACCGCATTCTCCTGCTCCTCCTTTCCCAGGTGCGTTGCAGGAACATCCCCTTCCAGCACTGGGTGAGCAGGCATGCTCTGGGCATCTGTCAAAATTTCATAGGGGACTCTAGGGTGGCTCCAGGAGGCAGGAGTGAAAACATCCCAGGGGCTACTCTGCCCAAAGGTCCCTGGAAGAGTAGAGATAAATTAACAAATAATAAGCATAGGATGGAAGGTAGCTTGTCTTCTGATCAGAGTGAAGCTTTGCTGGGTCTCCTTAATCCTGGTTAACTTAATCAAATTCACTTCTGCTTCTGTATTTCCATAAGAAACAATTACAGGGCCACTTGCCCAGGAGACTCAAGCCTAGAATGCCTCCCACAAAATATATCACACGGGGGAATAAGCTACTCAATAAGATACTAAGAGCTTGCAGGATAAATTCAAAATAGTTCTAGCACCTGCCTCAAAAAATATCAGCCAGGGAGGCAAGTTAACCTGCTGAAACAGGTGCAGAGGCTCTCTGAGCCGGAAGTCGGGTTACTGTCAGGACGGCCCACTCAGGCGGGGCCTTTCTCCACACTCAGCTCCCCATCCTGAATTGTTCCTGCCCAGACATGACCTTATGATAACACTTTTCCTTACCAAACTCGCTGCCGTATCTAGCTGAGTTCTCTAAGTTTAAACGTCTTTGATTTTGTTAATTTTTGTGAACGTAAGTTGACTTTATAGTATGGACTGAATTGTGTCCCCCTCAAATTCATATGCTGAACCTCTAACTCCCCATGTGACTGTATTTGGAGATAGGGCCTAGAAGGAAGTAGTTAAAGGTTAAATGAGGTCAAAAGGGTAGGGCCTGATCCGATAGGATTTGAGTCCTTATAAGAAGAGACACCAGAGAGCTCTCTCTTTCTCGGTCATGTGAGGACACAGCGAGAAGGTGGCAGTCTGAAATCCAGGAACAGGGCACTCACCAGAACCAGACCATGCTGGCGCCCTGATCTCAGACTTCCATCTCCAGAACTGCTCCCATGAGAGAAATAAAGTTCTGCTGCCTAAGCTCCCAGTCTGTGGTCTTTTGTTATGGCAGCCTGCGCTGATCAGTACACTTTACCTCAGAGAATTCATGACTCAGTGGAGGCTCCATCTGAGGCCCTGCACTGGGACTGAGGCGGTGGCCAGGTGGACATTCCATACCTGTGTACTCCCCGTCCATGCTCCACAGGCGCACAGTGAGGTCGAGGGAGGATGACAGCAGAAACTTTTCTTCTTCTATCAGCTCCAAACTAATGAGAGAAAAGGGGAGGAGAGATGCTCCAGGGCTGTTACAGCATGAAAGGGACACTAGCTCAACATGTCAATACTCCATTAACTAAAGTTGGGATATAGAAGCCAGGTTAATCTCCTGAATTATTCTGGGTACCATTCTCTCCCTGCCTCCTGCCACATCACACCCCCTCCCACAAATTCCCTAACTCCAGCCCCAAGATATCAAACAAGATATGATGGAAACCATCTTGTGGATGATGGGTCTGGGGAGAAGACCAAGAGATTGGAAAGAACCATCTGGCCGGAGCTCAGGTCCCACCTCTAGCACCGATTCCTTTCAACTCCAGTGAAACAAATCTTAAACTTACTAAGCTTCTAAACTTACACTAAAACACCAGATCAATTCAAGGAAAACAATCATCCATTTACAAGAAAAATGAAGACTTCCAATCTCTTCCTTTATTCCGTGTAGGGAATATGTACATCTTGTTTTCACCAACAGCAGAATGTAACACTGCTTTCCTCTTTTGACTAATTCAGAGGGCTTCTGGGAGGATCAACTTGATCACAGCTGCGAAATTATTTTAACTCTTTTACAGATTCTTGAACTCTAAAATGGATGGTACTCACGATGTCACCATGCTGACATGGGCCCTCCAGAAAGTCACATCTAATTCAAAGGGAAAACATATCTGAGTATGGAGGGAGAGTTCACCACCATGATGCTAGATGCCGTCCGTATAATGGTTCCTGCAGGACGGGTCAGATCTGGATGCGGGTCCAACAGGGAGAGAGGTACTGGACTCATTGGTCTTGCTACATTAGTTTGATAAGTGTTCATTGAGTACCTACTGTGTGTGAGACCCTGTGCCAGGTCCAAAGACACAGAAAATGGGACCCATGCAAGGCACTTATGGTTTGGCAGCCTGCAGGAACATGCAAGTACTCAAAAGTGATTTTTAAAATAGGCTGGTACCTGGTACCTGGAGTGAAGACCAATGCAAGGCAGATCACTCTTACTTCCAAATTCCGATTTCTCTTACTTTAGCGTTTAAACTTCTCCTGTGGTAGAACAAGAAAAGGTGACTAAAGGGAAGTTTGTGAATATTTACCTCTACATTGGCTTTACAGAAATGTGTTTAATAGAATATTATATAGCCATTTAGATATGCTAAATAAAACTAAATATGCTTATTTGGAAAGTTGTCTAAGAGATGCAAAGAAAAAAAGTTGTCTAAGAGATAAAAGAAAAAAAAGTTCTGAAAATTATGTCTTGTGTATGTGCCCCTGTATATATATGTATAGAAACTTTCTGGAAGGAAGTTCGAATGCATTAGCAGTGTTAGGAGCACGCAGAAATGGCAGGTCAGGTGACAGAGGAGATCGGAGAACAGCTAGTACTTTTTATTTTTCATTCTTTTGTGCTGTTTGATTTTTTTCTAAACATGAACACTTTTACAATTGTATGAAAGAGTTTTAAAATTTTAAACATATATTTTGTTATTACCAAAGCAACATGTATCCAGAAATACTAGAAAAGACAGATTTGTAAAAAGAGGAAAACAGAACAGAAACAAAGAAAACAAAACCTCATCTACAAAGAGATAACATTTGTTAAGACCTTGGTGCATATCTATCCATATTTTTAATTTCCATATGCTTCTTTGCTTTAACAAAGATAGATTCATCCTGTAATATTGTTTTGCAATCTGATTTTTTTCATTTAATAATTTATCATGGATATTTTTCCTGTAAGCACATTTTCATATTACAGCATCATTTAACAACTAAAGATATTTCAATGCATTATACCATCATGTATTTAATCAATCCCCCTTATGTTGGACATCTAGGTTGCCTATATTTATTTTTCTCTCCTTCTTAAAAACAATATGTTGATTCAGAACCTTATAACTAAATGTTTGTGCATATTTCTTATTCTTTCTTTTAATCAAATCCTTAGAAGTAGAATTGCTGATTTGAAGCTTTAGACACATATTGTCAACCTGCCCTGCAGAGAGTAAACACCAATTTACCCTCCATCAAAAAGTGTATGAGTGCTCATTTTCTAGCATCCTTGCCAACAATGAATACTTTCATGAAAATATTTTTCTCTAAATCCATTCTTAAAGAGTTTTAAGAGGCCCCTCTTCACTGGCACAATTTAATTTTACCAACTAGAGTGCTAACCTAAGACTGAAGCTGTGCTTGTCACACTATTTAACATGAGGAATTCATTGCCTACTCTTGGGAGGCCGCAACTCTGGTCCCCACAGGCTGTACTCCTTGATGTTATAGACCCGCACAAAGCTTTCCTGGTCAGCCACACAGGCGAGAGCATCTCCTGCTGTTACCACCATGCTGCTGACCCAAGCTTTGTCTCTAGACTGAAAGACACACCCACAGTGCCCATCACAGACACATTCACAGGGTCCATCACAGACACACCCACAGGGCCATCACAGACACACTCACAGGGCCCATCACAGACACACCCACAGGGCCCATCACAGACACACCCACAGGGCCCATCACAGACACACCCACAGGGCCCAACGCAGACACACTCACACAGGGCCCATCAAGACACACAGGGCCCATCACAGACACACAGGGCCCATCACAGATAAAGCTTACCTGTCAGACGACGGCAAGTGAAATGCTGTATCCCATATCCACGAACTAGGCACTCTGGCTGTATCACTCTTCCAGCGAGAAGGAAATGCCATGTAGTTGAATAAAGCTAAGGATTTCGAGCCTGACAGAGCTTCTGCATTACACAGTCAGGCTGGTGTCAAAAATAACCAAACCCGAAGCAGGGAAGTTTCTGCTGAACGACTGCCCAACTTACAGGAGTGAAGTTTGCAATGGGACAGGCCCCCCCAGACAGCCTCCAGAAGGTGACAGAGCCTGCAAGGAGGGATGCGGTAGCAGGGCACCTTGGCGTTTGCGCTTTGCCCACAGCTGAGTTGCTGAGCCCCGCAGGGCTGAGGCTCTGAGCCCCTGCTGACAGCAAGAAGCCTCACAACACGAGGGCACTTTTCCTCTTTCCCTTGGCTTATTTTGATCAGTTAGAATTATTGCTGTATATTGGGGAAAGGGGTTTCTTGGTGGGTTTGGATTAAATGGCTCGACAGCCTTTCCCTTCTCCACTAATCAGGGCAGCCTTCCTGACAGAGGAGGGCTCTGGCCTTGGCTGTGGAGGATAGGTACGGAAGTTTGTGCTATGGCAATCACTGATGTCTGTGTGTGTAAGCACTTACTTTAAATCCTCTATGGGACTTGCCTAATGGAGGGATGCTCTGGGGGTTCCTCTAGGCCTATGGGTCACGATTCTTGACTGTTTTGTATGTGGGTGTCCATGTAGCAAGCCTTGTGAAGTGGGGACCCCATGCATGTCGCTTCCCCTAGGGAGCTCCCTAAACCGCTAGATTGCAAAGCTTCCTCTCCTCTCTGGGGAGACCAGGCTCTATGCTCACACCAGTAAAGCGGAAGCCGTAGCCGCCCCAGGTGGAGGTGGAGAGGGGCCTCCTAGGGCACCTGGCGCCCCGAAGGCCTGAAGCTTTGGGGCGGCCCGTGAACGAGCAGCGGGGGGAGTCAGCGTCCCTTGCTAGAGAGGGGAACATGACCAGATACCCCGGGGCCAACACACACAACATGAGCCTCCCCTTGCAACCAGAATAACACAGGGGGCTGCTTTTAACTGGACATTTTAATTAAAATCCCAGTGCTTTGGAGCAGGACTTGTGCCCACTCACTACATTTTCCTGAAGCCTGAGGGCCCTATCATTTGTGTGATGTCACCTGACTGGCTAGCAGCAGATCTGGACTCAGAAGGCTTTCCTCCACCTCTTGGGGGGAGGGGTGGGAGGGGCGGGGCTGAGTTCCTCATCTCTAAAATGAGGGGTTCCAGGGCTATCTCCGTTGTATGATTCTTTGTCCTTCCTCTTCCGGCTCCTCTGTCAGGCTGCCCGTGCCTGCTGTGGCAGTGTCCTCCTTACAGGCTGTGCCTGGTACTTATGTAACCTAAGTGACATCCTCTGGGCCCCACACTCCTCCAGGACCATTAGTGGCCCATTTCCCCTGCAGAGGCCCTCGGAGTGGGCAGCCGGGGGTGGGAGGGGTGGGATTTGGAGGGAGTGGGAGCCGGGTCCTCACTCCTCAGGTGACCCCGGTCCTGGCTGGCAGGCGCACTGGGGGTCATCAGCCTGGGCTCCAAGGAGAGGGCAGGCCCGAGGGAAACGGCAGAGAGGCACTGGGGAGAGCGAGTGCTGAGGGTCCCTCCTGCCACACCCAGGCCGGAGGTCGAGTCTCAGGCCAGGGCCACCTGGCCCGCCTGCGGGCTCCCCTCTCACCTCGAGGCCCGCTGGCGACGACGAGGGAGGCAGACGTGGAGTCCAGGTTGGCAGCCCACGCGTCCTCAGGAAGGAGAGGCAGGAAACGCTTCGCTCCGGGCCTGGGGACAGGGAGAGCAGGTTTTGGTCGTGTCCCCCGCGTGCAGCTGGCAGCTCTGGCTTGCACCCTCTCCTGCAGCCGCCCTCTGTCCCGGAGCTGGCCAGGCAGGGCCTGAGGCTGGGGCGGTGGCCACGCGTGCAGGCTGCCTCGCTGGCGGGTGGAGTGAGGCAGATGGGACAGCTAAGGGCCCCTGGTGGCCCAGGGCACCCCGCCCAGCACTGCCCCAGGACCCCAGGACTTTCGGAGGGAGATGGGGATTGGGAAGTTGGCATGGGCTGGAGGGAGGGGCTGGGGGAGCTGAGAAACCAAGCAGGGGGCGCGTTCCAGGGGCTCGGAGGCCTGGGCCTCCAGGGCACTTCCCAAGAGGTTCCCACTCCCTAGGGATTCCTGGATGGGATTAATACTAAACAAACTCATGTCACCTTTTACATTTACCAACATGTAAAACTGTGAAATCACTTGGTACTGGATTTAGTCCCATGGTCAGATGAGGAAACAGAGACTTAGAAAAGTTAAAAGCTTGCTCAAGGCCATAGAGATGTTGGTTCTTTCATTCACTAGTTTGTTATCGACATCTGTTCGTCTCTGGCAGGGACTAGACATCATGCTGGGTGCTGTGGGAAGGAGGGAAGCAGAGAGCCCAGCCAAACCCAAAATAACTATGCCAGGAATGAACCAGCTGCTGGGGGCTTGTGCTGGAGGGGCATTTATGAGCGTGGAGAAGGGAGGGCCCGAGAAGGCTGCTGGGGGAAGCAGGTTTTATCTGGAATCTTGAAGGATGGAATGGCCCTGGGCAGAGAGGCTCTCTTGGGAGAGGCGGACGTCAAGCCCTGATCTTCACAGCACAGAGAAGTCGAAACAACCTCTAAACCCACCTCCTCCTTCCACAGGCTTCCATTTCTCTGCTAGACTCTAGGTACCAACACAGAGGCCACAGCTGTCTTTTTTTACCACTTATCTCTAACCCTCTCACAGTGCTTAGTACAGAGAACTCAAATATTTGCTGTTGAATAAAAGTCCTACAAACCTACTTAGATGCAAATCTCTAAGAGCCACAGAGAACACTGCTGCGTGGCTGCTGGGAGTGTGGGTGAGGACTCTATCTTACCATCCCTGATTCTGTGGGCTCTGAGGGTACATCATCCAGCCTGGAGGTGAGATGAATGGTCTCATGTAAATAAGGGGCTGTATAAATAACGGGGTTGGTGCTGGAGTTAAATACAAGAGGTGCTGCCCCCACGTCTCACTACCATGGGTGGGGACACCCATGGCTCAGACCATCACTGGTTCAACAATATTTATTTTGGCCTGACTCTGAGCTCAGCACCGTGCTGTGCTTGGGAGACCACAGTGGACGTGGCAGACTCAGGCCCTGCCTTCAAGTGGACAATGGTCACAGCTGGATTATCCACTTAACGGGCACTTTCTGTGTGCCAGGCACTGGCCTAAGCACTTCTCAACGCGACCATGATTAAGGATCACAACAACCCTGCGTAGACGGTGTGCTCCAGGTTTCACAGGCATTTTACAGGTGAGACTGTGGTTTAGAAAGAACCATATTGCCTAAGGTGCGCGACTAACACATGGAGAGGCTGAGATTCAAACCCGGTTGTGTTTGTATCCGAAGCCTGCGCCCTCCATATTGGGCTTTGGCATTGTCCTTGGAGGGCTACAGATTCTCAGAGGCAGGAGGGATGGTCACGCACACGGCTGTGTGGCTCCTGCTCGGCTCCTCCTCGGTGTCCTCCCTGATGCTTGGGGTGCGCCTCTAGTGATTTGGCCTCAGCACTGCCTTGCTCTCAGGTTATAAGGCTCTCGGGGTATTGATATAGGGGTAGGGCGGTGGGGGGAGTGAAAAAAAAGGAGGCTTGGCAAAGATAAATTCCCTTCACCTTGCCACATCCATCCTGGGGGAGGGGTTTTGAAGTCCAGGGTATGAGCTTGCGTGCTGCTTCCCCACTTACCTGTGAGTGGTTTCCGGGAGCATTTCACTGCCCTAAACCTCAGTTGTCTCTATCTGTGATATGGAGACAATACTCCCTATTTCACAGAGTTTATCGAGGATTAAATGAGACGCTATGTGAATCGTGCTACATGACCTTGCTGTGTAGGCTGAATGGAGCCACTGAACCTGCAGTATCTGTCAGAGATGCTCAACAAACAGTAGCTGTGATATTCTTGTTACTTAACTCTTTAGCCTCAGTTTCCTCATCTATGAAAATGGGTATAATAGTACCTATCTCTCATGGTCACTGTCAGCCTGACATAAAATATTAAAAGCACTCAGGAAAATTACATATAAGATTAAACATATTATTTATATAAGTATTGTATTGATTATACTAATTATAATTATTATTAAACCTAAATACTGTTTAAGTTGTTACATTTATTAAATATTATATTGTTATAATAAATAAATATGATTATTTATAAATAAGTAAATATTATTGTACTGTGTTCCTAGATAAAAAACCTTAGTTTCTAAGAACTAATAAATGAATTCAGCTAAGTAACAGGATACAAAGTCAACACAAAAATCAGTTGCATTTCTAGACACAAACAAGGAGCAATATGGAAAGGAAATTACCAAAAAAACTCCATCTAAAATAGCATTAAAAAGAATAAAATACTTAGGAATTAACTAAGGAGGTGAAAGACTTGTACAACGAAAACTACAAAACATTGCATAAGGAAATCGAAGACGTAAATAAACGAAAACACATCTCATATTCATGAACTGGCAGACAATATTGTTAAAATGTCACTACTTTCCAGAGCAATTTACAGAGTCAATGCAATCTCTATCAAAATCCCAATGACCGTTTTTGCAGAAATCGAAAAACGCATCCCATAATTCATATGGGATCTCAAGGGACACTGAATAGCCGAAACAATCTTGAAAAAGAAGAAGAAAACTGGAAGACGTAGTTCCTGATTTAAAAACTTACTACCAAGCTACGGTAATCAAAACAGTGTGGTACTGGCATAAAGACAGAACGAATTGACCAATGGAATGAAATAGAGAGCCAAGATATAAACTCTCACCTGTAAGGTCAAGTGATTTTTAACCAGGGTGTTAAGACCATTCAATGGGGGAAATGACAGTTTTTTCAACAAACAGTGCTGGACAAACTGGGTATCCTCATGCAAAAAATGAAATTGGACCCTCACCTGACACCATATACAAAAATTAACTCAAAATGGATCATGGACTTAAATGTAAGACCTAAAACAATAAAACTCAGAAGAAAGCATAGAACGAAAACTTCATGACATTGGATTTGACAATGATTTCATGGATATGACAACAAAGGCACAGGCAACAACAGAAAAAAAAGACAAATTTGACTTCATGAAAATTTTAATTTTGTGCATCAAAAGACATATCCACAGAGTAAAGGCAAACCACAGGATGGGAGGAAATACTTGCAAATCGTATATCTGATAAGGGATTAATATCCAGACTATATAAAGAACTCCTAAAACTCAACAACAACAAAAAACCTGATTCAAAAATGGGCAAATGACTTGAATAGACATTTCTCCAAAGAAGATATAAAAATGCATATGAAAAGATGCTCAGCATCACTAATCATTAGGGAAATGCAAATCAAAACTATGTCAAGATACCACCATACTGCTGTTAGGATGGCTACTATCAAAAAAGCAGGAAATAGCGTTGGCAAGGATGTGGACCAATTGGAACCGTATACACTATTGGTGGGAATGTAAAATGGTGCAGACACTTTGGAAAACAGTATGGCAGTTCTTCAAACAATTTAAAAAATTGGGCCACCCCAGTAGCCTAGAGGTTAACTTCAGCACACTCGGCTTCAGTGGCCTGGGTTCAGTTCCTAGGCTCAGAAAGACACTGTTCTGTTAGCAGCCATGCTATGCTGGCAGCCCACATACTAAAAAATAGAGGAAGACTGGTATGGATGTTAGCTCAGGGAGAATCTTCCTCAGCAAAAAAAAAGTTAAAACTTAAAAATAGAAATGTCACATGATCCAGCAATTCCACTTCTGGACATATACTCAAAAGAATTGAAAGTAGGGTCTCAAAGAGACATTTGTTCACCCATGTTCGTAGCAGCATTATTCACAACAGCTAAAACATGGAAGCAATCCGAGTGTCCACCAACCAATGAATGTATAAGCAAACTGGTCTATCCGTACAATGGAGTATTATTCAGCCTTAAAAACAAGATTTGACACATGCTCCAACATGCATGAATCCTGAGGACGTTATGCTAAGTGAAATACGCCAGTTACAAGAAGACAAATACCGTATGGTTCCACTACATGAGGTACTTAGAGTAGACAAATTCATAGAGACAGAGAACGTAATGGTGGTTGCCAGGGGCTTGGGGCGGGGAACATGGGGAGTTAATGTTTAATAGGTGTAGAGTTTCCGTTTTACAAGATGAAAAGAGTTATGGGGATGGATGGCAGTGACTGTTGCACCACAACGTGAATGTATTTAATACCACTGAACTGTACACTTAAAAATAATTAAGATGGTAAATTTTATGCTATGTGTATTTTACCGCAGTAAAGAAAAGAAAAATAACAGCGTTAGTCTCTCGGTGAGCTCACTGATTTTCCTGGATTTTAGCCTGGCTGAAATCTCTTGGTCTCTCTCTTTCACTCTTGAATTCTTTTCTCTTTGATGTGAAGGAAGAAGTAATAATCCCCAATATATGAAAGAATGAAGCTAAAATGTTGAAAAGTCAGCAGAAAGAATACATTTTCAGCTCACCCAGCCTGTCTTGCAAAATTCCCTTTGCCCCTTAGCTCCCCTCTCTGCTGAGGACGACTTCAGAAGAACAGTCCAGATGGTTTTCCAAATAAGATGGTCCCCTCTTAACAAATCTCATGTGAAGACCACTGTCTTCTGGCTTGACCTTCAAGAAGAGCCAGTCCTGCTCTTTCCTGGAAGGGTAGGGAACTTTCACATGTTTCCATCTCATTTTTGCTAATTTTGCAATGCAGAAACGTGAATTATTGTTTGCTGTAGCTGGCTTTGCATTTTTGGAGCAGAAGAGGAGTTTCTCAAAACCAGCAGTCACATAACTCTAAGCAATAAATGCTGCTGCAAACAGGGTTTTAAATTAGAAGTGCTGGCTGAAAGGTCAGCATTGCATTCTTGGCCAGTGACTTTATTTTCATTTTAATGGCAGTGAAAATAAACCTTTAGAAGGAAATGCCACCACTTTTCCCCAAAGATTTTTAAAACTCTCAGGCACTCTCAGAAAGAGCTTTGTAGAAGAATCTTT
Organism: Equus caballus; assembly: GCF_041296265.1. Taxonomy (NCBI): domain Eukaryota; kingdom Metazoa; phylum Chordata; class Mammalia; order Perissodactyla; family Equidae; genus Equus; species Equus caballus. Next base: position 27,742,978 of record NC_091700.1, on the reverse strand, counting down.
TTTGTATGTAGTAAAGGCGGGTAGAAATAGATAGGAATAGGATAATAAATCTACCGCTAAGAATTTCTTTTTAGTTTCGTGGTGTCCAGTGGTTTTGGGTTCTAACCGCTGCCCTCCAGAGTGTCTCTCAAGTCCCATGAGGCTGATTCTACTGCTTTCTCATTATTTTACCTGTTGGGCAGGCACGTCTTCTCTCTGAATTTAGACAGTGAGCCCCTTGAGGGCAGCATCAGGCCTTGGCTCTCTCTAGTCTGCTCTCCACATCTCCCACAGAGTTATGCCCACAGGAGCAGCTCGCGGATATTTTCTGATCGAATGAGTCATTAGAGCTCTTCTTCGGCTAGTGGCTCAACAAATGCCCCAAGCAGGAGACTGTAATCTGGGGCTCATGGCTCGCTAAGGGTTTTCTGACTGGGCTTCAGGAGGTGCAAGAGCTCCCCAATTTTATGCAAAAATGCCCAATGTCCTGAGTCTCCCCTGTTGGGGCTCCAAGAGTGTGAGGCAGTGGGTCTGCTGGCTGTTGGCAGGTGAGTGTCTGCAGACTGCTGCTTGGGAAGGATGAGCCTGGATGCCGGAGGTGGGGACAGGAGTGGTGGGAAGCCCGTTTGGTTGTGGGTTCCAGCCAGTTTTCCAACCCAGCACAACCAGCAATGAGACTGGTAGATAAGTGGGTCCTCCGTTTGTCTCCCACACATATTTATCAAACGGTTCAGGACTTGGAGGGAGACGGATGTGATTACCAGCCCCGACACCCAGCACTGGGCCTGGCCCATAGCAGGAACTCATCAACATTTTTTGAATGAATGAGTGAATTAATGCATCTATAATCACATTAGTAGAATGAGAAGGCCTTGAGGAAATGGAAGCAGGGTAGAAAAATTAGGGAGAGTAGGGAAAAGTTTTGCAATACGATATGCAAGTAGCAAGGACAGACCCACTGTGTAGGGGCCATGGGAAACATGAGGATGCTTGGATCTCAGGGGCCACCAGAGGGTGCTGATGGTGAGGGTGGCATAAAGCATGAGGGCTTACAGATGAGTGACCCATCTGGAGATGATGTCAGGGCCGCGCTGAGGATGCAGAAGCCCGTGGAGAGTGGGATTGAAGGCAGAGGAGAAAACTGGTGCAGTAGTGATACCAGCTCAACACAAGGCTGACAAAAGGGAAGCCATATTGTAGAAAAGAAACCATATTGTAACTTTAAATGACCTCTGATTAACTAGCCTAGACATGCTCTGTAGATTTTGTGGTCCCTCCCACCTGCTTTAAGATGATAACTTTTGTTCTTTTGAGTTCCTTAGGAATGTGATGACCCCCGGGCAGAGAGCCTCTGCTGACAGCCATCATCAAGGACAAGTAAAAGATCAGGGTATAGGGTGTTGCTCCGTTCTCTGATGCATATCCAGTAAAACAAAGGACTATCAGGAACCGGAACCAGCTGCCTCCCCCACCTGGAGAGCAGCCCCGTATATAACTGGCCTGTAGTCTTTGTTCTGGGAGATGGTTCTTTGGGCATGAGTTGGCCACTTTCCCTCTTGCTAGCAAGCTGTAATGGAGTCCTTTCTCTCCTACCACCTTGTCTCCTGACTATTGGCATGTCTTGCAGTGAGCAGACGACCCACGTTGGGCAGTGACAGTAGGAGCTTTGTACCAACAAAACCTGAGGAGCTCATCAGGGGGGACAGTCTTTCAGGTGGGCAACAGATGAGAAAAGGGCTCCTCGGGGTGAGGGGCTGGCCTGGGAGATGGGCTTTGATGGACGATGCTGAGAGATGTTGGGGTGTGGACTGAGCAAGTTTAACTCTTATGCTCTCTCCTAGCTTTGGAAATCTCCATCTGACAAGTAAAACCTGAAAGCAGGCCAATCCCTTATAACTGGGAAGCAGTCCAGAGCTGAAATTCCTTTAGACAACTTGCGAGGAGTCCATGACTGCTGGAGCCCATGCAGAGTGGCCACGGAGCCCGCTCCCTCATCTACCTTCTTTGTCTTCTGGGTCATCAGAGGGGCTGGAAGTATTCAGTTTGCAGTATATGTGGCCCGAGATGACATTCCAAATGATAATCTCCCCATCATAGCTGGAGGTGGCAAGAAGAAAAGGTGGGCATTGAGCAACACAGAGGATGTCCTCCTTGTGCCCATGGCTCTGAGAAAGAGAGAGACAGAGAGGGTTAGAGTAAGAAATCAAATTCCCAGTCCCCCACCCCAGACTTCGTTCTTCAGTCCCTGTCGACAAAAATAATCCATAACCAACCCATAAATGAAAATTTGGGTGAGTTTATCCTGAGCTAAAATGTGAGGACCATGGCCTGGGGCCTTTCTTCCTGAAGGAATAAAGGGTACCAAAGAAGTGGGGTGTACAGAGTGGTTATATACCCCTAAAGAGGATGTTTCACATATGATTGAAATGTCCCTTTTACAATAGTTGCGTGACTGCTCCGCCGGCACAATGATTGATGGACACAGCAGGTAGGTCTGCTGTCTCAGTGGACACAGCAGGGTGGCAGGTCTGTTGTCCCGAGCTGGGTGGTCACAGGTGAGCTGGGTGGTCAAAGGTGAGTGCAGCAATCAGTTCCTAGGCTAAGGAAAGATGCTTATCCTTAAGGAAATGCCAACGTGGAGGGAAGTTGCACCTTTATCTTAAGGGCATTTGTTCTTGCCATAGGAAATGTTTAAGCGCATATACAAGGCGTGCTCAATGGCCACAGTCAGGCCCTTTTGGAAAAAACGAAGTTAGGCCGAATTAGGTTTACACCAAATGGCTTCCTCATATACTCCAATATATCCTATTGCTTGCCATTTCTATTTGTCATCCCTAAGACAGAGGATGTGGAGTGGTTCCTCCTCTGTGGTTGCCTACAGCAAGGACCTGCCTGGAGCCTGGGGCCCAGCCCAGAGGGTCAGGGGCATCCGTCCATGTAGGAGTCTATTGGCAGGTCAGCCAGAGAGGTGCTGAGTCTCCTTGGGTCAGTTCTGTCACCTTCCCCAGGGAAGTGCTACTCCTAGCAGCTTCCTTACCTCGCCACAGTGCTGGCAAGGAGATGACTTACAAAGGAGCCCTCTTTGGGGCTGAAATTTTGATGGAAATGGGACAATGGAAGTGGACAAGGTGGTTTGGTTTCCCAAGTCTCAATTCCAGAGTGTAGTGTTCCTTGACTTGGTTTCTGCAGGGCTCCCAACTGCCCTCCACTGTGGGTTAGAAATTGAAGTCAACCACTCTCCTCAAAAGGAGGATTTTTGGATATGGACACTTAAGAAAGATAAAAAACTAAAATGGATTTTTCGAGACCAATGCTGCAGAGTTCAAAGTGTCCCTGGCCATCATCTTTCACCTTTCTCACTGGGGTGCAGTTTCCATGTGAAAAGAATTGGCCTCTCTTGGTGCGATAAAGATATTCTTTCTCCCTTGCCCTCATGTATTCCCCACAGAGTGCCCCCTGAGGACCTCTCCGTGATCATCTAAGGTGCCCCTTCTGCTCGAAAGCAGCTGGGAAGGTGGTGTCATAAGACTTTTGGAAAGAGAAGTCAGTGGCTCTCTCTCCACTGCTAAATCCTGCCTGCCTCCTCAATTTGTGAGCGCTTAGGTCTAGGCTCCTCCTTCCATGGTCCCCCACTGCCTACAGAAGAAGTTTACATGCCTTAGCGTGGCTTTCAAACTCTAGTTTAACTTTCCAGCCTCATTTTCCTCCTGAACCTAATGCTCCAGCCCCTCAAACTTTTCATAGTTCTTCCAAACAATGTGCTTCTCACACTTCCAGTCTTGGCTCATGCCTTGCCCCTTTCTCCCATCTAGATTGCCTTTCCCTACCTTGGCCTCCTGGAAATATCCTAGTAATCTTGTAATATCCTATATGACATTAGAGCAAAGTTAGTAGTTTCCATCTTTGGGTTTCTCCAGCATTTTATACATTATTATATCTTCTGTCACACTGTATGATTATTATTTCCTTAGTTTATTTCCTTGCCAGTCCGTGAGATTCTGGGCCAGGAATCACATTTTATTCACGTTTGTATATTCTGTGCCTATCCACAAGGACAGCACTATGAAAGTGCTTGGTAAACATGTGTTGAGTGAGCCGATAATTGAACAAACAAATATCCGAATGAACTAACACTCTACTGACTCTTCCATGACTTCTGCCATTGCGATGCCCATGGCTTCCCTGGGGCATTTTCTGCATATCTTTGTTCTTTCACTCAACAATCACTAATCTGCAAGCTCCATGAAGGCAGGGACCGTGTGAAGACCATTTTGCTCATCACTGCATCTCCAGTGAACAACACACACTTGGCGCACAACGGGCATTTGACACATGCTGATTGAATGAAAGCATATTAATTGGGCAGCTACTATAAACCAGGCACTGGTCTAAGTCCTGGGAATACCACAGTGAGGACAGACAAGGTTTGTATTCTAGCGACTTGTACCTTTTGGAATATTTACGGGGGCATAAGGCAGGGTTGGGTGGTGGCAGATGGTGGGGCACAGTGACCTTTCTTTCTTAACAGTTGTCTTATTGGCTTGACATCCAGACAATTTCGAGGGAGGTCATTCAAGCCTGAGAAGCTGCAGAAAATTGGGGGCAGTTTGAGTGTTAATAAGAATCACAAGAAGTCCCGTGTTTATGGTCCCCTAACAAGCCACAGGGCAACAGGAATGTCATCTCTTAGGCTCCCTGGCCACCCACGGACGGCACAGTGAATGCGAACAGTTTTGCATGCCAAGCAGAAGCAGGAAGTGGATGCTTCTTTAAGCAAAGTCACACCCACCACATCCTGGGCTGCCATTCCTGCACTACAGCACTCTTGGCTGAGCTCGTGGAGAGCTGCATGGATTTGCTCCTGTGGCCTCATGCCCCAACCTGAACACAGGTCCATCACTCTTCCTGGAGCAGAAGTGGCTGCCTGGAGCTCAGTGCTCTTGGCTCTACCTGGACCCCAATTATGAATGCCACCACAGCAGAGGCTTTTGAGATGCTTGTGACCTTCCTAGGCAGGCCCAGGAGACTCAGGGTGAGGCCCTGGAGTGAAGGAGATCCTCATCGTGTGCCACTGTTTGGGTCAAGAGCCAGACGGTGGGCCAGGGCTCACCAGGTCATCCTGCCAGTGTGGCTGTGGCTTCCAGAAGTGATGAAAATCATGTGCTGTGCCCTGTATCCAAAGCCAAACAGGAGCCGTTGTACAAGTAGTAAAACGAGCTGCCAACACACTCACAACTTCAGAGAGAAGGCGACAGCACGTTTTATAACCCTACCCCTCACCCAGCCAGTGATGTAGATTTTCAAAATGTCAAAGCAAATTCCCCTCGTGCCAGTGGGAATAAAAAGCAATCCATTCCTGACGTTTGGGTGATTGCATTTCAGCAAATCATATGTCAACTGACAAGCTCTCCTCAGATGGTCTGCATAACTTCACCTTCATAATAAGACCCATAGCTGTTGCACGCACTAAACAAAAGCCATCAGCCCAGGAACCTATAATACCAAAGGACAAATTCAACGCCAAGACTTCTCAGGTAGTCGTCTCTCAAATCATCCGAGGACGCAAGGTTTAGGCTGTGAAATACAGCACACTTTCAAATGCATAAAGAACTTACAATGTTTAAAGACACTCAGAAATCCATGACCGTCCAGCCTAGCAAGCAGAGGAAATAAAATGCCACAGGGAGATTTAGAACTTAGTTTTAGTCAGCATTTTCAGCTTCCTTTGTCTCTTAATCTCCTTCCTCATCTTTAAGCCATAAAAAAAGGACTCTTTGCACAGAGATGCTTATGGATGACATTTCATCTCCTCCTTTCATTTAGAGAGGGACTAGCGCACAAAGCTGAGGTGGGAAGAAGAAGGAAGAACTAAAAGGCTGGACAGTAGACAGACTGGCTAACCTCCGAGGAGGGTGAGAGTGTGTGGGAAAAGCTGGAAGGCTCCGCATGCTGCGGGGAGTGAAGCCTGCCGGCCTGCACAGAGGGTGAGAAAACCAGGCCAGGTGTGGACAGCCACGGAGGCCACGGGTGCTGAGGCACGGTCTGGTCTGGACTCCCAGGGACACCCCCACTGCCGCTCACAGCTTTTTTAGCTAGCACTTTGTGGTATTGTGATTTATAAGAAGATATATGTGTTTGGTCTTTGTCCCCATTTCTGGCACAGAGCTCTTAAAACGCTTGGAGTTCCCTAAGAGATGAGGGCATGGAAACTCCCTGCCCTTCCCCATACCTTGTGCCATGCATCTCTGCCATTTGGTTGTTCTTGAGTTATCTCCTTTTATAATAAACTGGTGATCTAGTAAGTAAAACTTTTCTCTGAGTTCTGAGAGCCACTCCAGAGGATTAATCAAACCCAAGGAGTGGTCGTTGGAACCTCCCATCCAGAGCCACTTGGTCAGAAGCCAGGTGACAACCTGGACCTGCAACTGGCACCTGAAGTTGATGGGGAGGCAGTCTTGTGGAACTGAGCCCATAACCTGCGGAATCTGATGCTATTTCTGGGTAGGCAGTGTCAGAAGTGAGCTGAATTCTTGGACACTAGCTGATGTTGGGGAACTGCTTGTTGAGGTGGGACCCCCCTCCCCACCCAAGAATTGGGTGCAGAGTTGTTATACTTCTTCCCAGAGAAGAGAACCAGAGGGAAGAAACTGACACAAGTAAAAGGTTTTTTAAAGGAAAGGAAGAAGGAAAGATGAGAAGGACAAAGGAAGGGAGGGAGAAAACTCTTTTGTCTATATCATGGCTTGACGTGTACCGGAGAGCAGAGGCATAAAGAATTACTCCAAAATCTGTTTTCAAAGGGAAAAGAATCAATAGAGAAAGAGTGGAGAAGGATATCAGTCTGAAGCAGGTTATGATTAGAAATATCATAATTTTGTACATTTCACTTACAAAATACACGTTTATTCTTCTGTCCCATCCAACAGCTATGATACACCTAGAACAATAATAGAATATTACATTTTGATAATTAAGCTTATCATCTGCTTAATTTTCACAGGCGATCAATACTGTGGTTTAATTTTGCCATGTCCACGTGATAAACAAAGAGAGCAGCAAAATAATCTCTTCTGTTTTTTATGAAGAACTAGATTAAAAAATGTGATTTGATAAGTTAGGGTTAGTTTTTGAGCTAGTGCTTAAAGGATCAGGAAGCAGAAACAGGACACCATGTAATCTCCAAGGTCCACAGGCGCTAGTCCGTGAGCAGCTGCCTTCCTGAGGACCACTTGATCCTAAGAGCATGGTCGAGCCGTGGAGGCTAGGACACGAACAGAAATTGACTGATAACTTTTTTTACCTTTTTAGTGTTCGGGAGGGAATTTATCGGATTCTTATTCTTTGACTTATCACTGCTGAATTTAACTACTCTAGTCTGTGATTTATTCCCTAAGAAAGTGTTTGGTGGAGAGATACGGGGCTCCCTATCTCTACCACTAAGCAGTCATCAAAAGGTGCAGAGAATTGCTTCCAATATTCTGGAAGATCCTAGTTGCCTAAATTACCATCAGGGAGCAGCCAGGGTCAGGGAATTCTTTGACACATTTCCTTCTGGAAAATTCCATTCACTGTATTGGTGTCCCCCAGAGCAAATTTTGTATCAAAAAAGATGAAGATAACTCACTTATTTTGGTTCAGCTCCAAGCAGGTGCAATCACAAACTTCACTTTGCTTTTCATCTAGAAAGATAAGGTTATCAACTTATACTGAACATTTTTCTTTATTAGTTCTTGAATCGGCTGACACGCATTGCCTTAATCCAACTGATGACGGAGGGAAACTTCAGTACTTTCTTCCTAGTGTTCAGACCTCAGGTAGGTGCTTTCAAGTGTCTAAAGCACTGCTGACTTCCTGCCTGCCTCATTGCCCTAAAAGGTGGACTTTGTCCTTGCTCAGCTATGGGAAGAGCTCACCTTCTCCTGATGGGACCCGATACAGTGCCTGGCACTCACTGAGTGAGTGAATGAACGCATGCAGGTCAAATGCAGGACTAGGAATCACAAACTCAGTACTTGGAGTAATTTTTGTCTTTTTTACTTCGACTTCACTTATACTCTCTGATAATTGAAGAACATTTGCCTCTTATCTTCCTCAGAGAAGCTTTTGCAGGCTTGAATTGTGAAAATTTTACCAAGAACATATACAGTAAATAAATAAATGGAGTAAGCAGCCTTGAAAAGAAATCGCAATAACACACAAAAGCGACTAACTTTTAGGTTGTTAATCTAGATTTGACTTACCTTTAAAATGTTTAGAAAATTTAAGCTCTTTTAAGAAATCAAGTCGATAGCAGACAACGATAGGACAAATGCATGAGGCATGGCTGGGAGCACATACATTTATATACAGTGTGTCCCTCCTAAATAGAAGTTTAGAGTCGTTGGTGAAACGAAATGCCAGAGAAAAGGGATGTAGGATTGTACACGCATCTTAGAGTCTATCTCTTTGGATTTCTTCTACACTTACTACAAATGCCTAATCTTACGTTATTATTTTATGGGGATGGGTGGTAGGAAGTGACTTGCCATGTTTCAGGGAGTGCAGACAATGCTCATTGTTGTAGCTCCATATTTTCAGACAGCCATCTCTGCCCCCAGTTATTAGCCTAAGAAACAGAGTCTATCATCAGGATTGCATGTCAGGGGTCACACTGCCTAATGGTTGAAGATACTGTGGAAGGCACATATCTTCTTCCACCGGAGTCAAAGGTCAGACAAGTGATCCCAGCATTGTCATGAGCCTCAGTAAATTCAGACAACAGTCTTCCTGTTTCAAAGTGCCATACTTTTCACCACCTGTATCAGGAAGTTGAAAAAGAGTGACCTAGAGATACTGGCTATCAAACCAAAGAGAATTTGCATTTAGAGTCTAGTGTCATAGACATGAAAGAAAAAAGTGCTAAATAAATGGCAAGCAGTAGGATATTGGGGCATATGAAGAAGCCATTTGGCATAAAACTAATTCGGCTTGAACTTGTTTTCCCAAAAGTGCCTGATGTGGTGGTTGAGCATGCACTGTATATCTGCTTTAAGTATTTGCTATGTCCTGAAGACGAGAACAATGCCCCTTAAGGTAAGGAAAGAAGTAACTTTCTCCACATCTGCATTTCCTTAAGCTTTAGCATCTCTCCCTAGGCTAGGGATTGATTGCTGACCTGCTGTGACCACCCAACTCAAGACCACAGACCTGCTACCTGCTGCGTTCATCAATTGCTGTGTGAATCACTGTGCCAGCTAGGCAATCTCGTGACTGTTGTAAAAGGGACGTTCCAATCATATGTGACACATGCTCTTTGACAGTATATAACCACTCTGCATACCCCTACTTCTTTGGAGTGATCCCTTCCTTTGTGAAAGGACTCTCCTGGGCTATATTGTTCTCAGATCCGGCTCATAATAAACTCACCCCAATTTTGATTTATAGATTGGTTATGGATTATTTGTGTTGGCAAAAGTTTACCCCCAAACTATCTGCACCTCCAATACCAGTTGGCTTGCCTGAGCGTATTGGTCTGCTAGGGCTGCCACAACAGAATAACATAGACTGGGTGGCTTAAATGACAGAAATTTATTTCTCACTCTTCTGGAGGCTGAAAGTCCAAGATCAAGTTGCCAGCAGGGTTTGGTTTCTTCGGAGGCTTCTCTCCTTGGCTTGCAGATGGCTGCCTTCTCATTGTGTCCTCACATGGTCTTTCCTCTGTGCACATGCACCCCAGTGTCTCTTCATGTGCCCATCTTCTCTTGTTATAAGGACACCAGTCATATGGGATTAGGGCCCACGCTAACAGCCTCATTTTAACTTAATCACCTCTTTTAAGGCTCTATCTCCAAATGCAGCCATATTCTGAGGTCCTGAGGGTTAGGACTTCAACACATGAATTTTGGGGAAACACAGTTCAGCCCATAACATTCAGTGAGAAGATTAGAAGATTTAGAAATCTTAGGATAAAAATCTCCTGACCATCCAGGCTCAGAGAAAACAGGTGTGGATTGAATTTTGAACAGCAAAATTTATTCACCATCAAAGCACAGCTGAATGAGAAAGATGACCTGGGTTTTGGCAGGATATCTCTTCTAACCCCTCAGCTTTAAGATTTCACTCAGTCCAACTAGTTCCAGTCTCAAGGTTACTTTCTTTTAGCCCCATCCCTTGAGCAGTGTGGAGGATCAGAACTGGCCACCCCAAAATGTATCTCTTTGCCTTGCTTTGATTATTTTTAAGAACAAAAGACCCTGAAAGAAACTTTGACCTTCCCCCTAACTGCTTAATAAAAATTTAAGATAAAAGGCCTGTTGCCAGGACAGGGCATCACTGTAGATAACTCTGGGTAGCGATAGACTATGAGAGTCTTTGCTAAGCTCATTCGTATTAAAGTTCTGTTCACCAGACATTTGCTTTTGCATTTCCATGTGAACTGCCTTCCTCCCCTTTGAAGTCCCACTCCCTCCAACATCCTCCTTTGTCTTTGGCTGAGGATGGTATTTAAGATGAGAGCCTCAGCCATTCTGGCGAGTTAGTTTTCCTGGGTCTCTCCCATGTATACATGCTATAAAGCTTCGTTTGATTTTCCCCTGTTATTCTGTCTCATGTCAATTTAATTTGTAGCCCAGCCAGAAGGACCTAGAGTGGGTACAGGATTTGTCTTCCTCCCCTACAGCAGCCTTTGAATGAGAATCATCTTTAAAGGGAGTTGAGTAGCATCTGTCATGACTGGTTGAGGTAGGGGTCCAGGGCTTCCTCTGGGGCAGGTTTTCTGGAGGCTGCACACAAAGGCAGTGACAGTGTGGAGGAGAAACACCTGAGGACAGCACTTTTTCTCAGGACTGTCGAATGTTCCTTCTAATTTTCCACTTTCTAAAAGAGGCTGTTCCATTGACATTAGGGAAAGTTCTGGATCTCTAAACTGGAAATCAGAAGGCATCCTCTCACTGTTGTTGATTTCAAATTGCTGAGATCAGATTTTCAGTAGTGCATACTTTACTTCCCTCCCTTTGTCCTCCTACAACAACAGGGGTGTCTACAGCTCAAGTGCATTCATCCGTTCTCCTTAACATTGCAATAGACTCATAGCATCACTGGGTTTTACTTTGGTGGTTTCAATCATTTGCAAATATCCTGAAGTTCCACAAATGCAGTGATCTGTAATATGGTTGAGGTCCAGAACTGGATGAAGAAGCTGTTGGCATGGAAGAGTGAGCATAGAGGGCATGAGTTGAGCAGACAGCCCAGGATCCCTGTCCCCACCTCCCCAAGAGAGGCATCTTCCCTCTGGACCTGCCTTCCCCTTAAATACACACACCCATATTTTTTTTAAAATAAAATTCTCCCAAGAAAGTCACCTGCTACTGCTGGTAACAGAAGTGAAAAGGTTGAAGTGAGCAATGGAAATGTCTTTAAAAATGACTAGAGCTCTATTCATAGAATCAAGAAAAGTGTAGAGGTGGTGTTGGTACTTTCCACGTGCACCTTACTTAGATTTTGGGGAGGGGATTTCATGCCACAGCAGGGTACCCTTCAGAACTTCCTGCCCAAGCTGTTCTTCCTCTTGGAGATCCCATCCAATTCAACATATTAAAATACAACCACATTCCAAATTAAATATAATTTTGCTAGTAAAAATTTTGAAATAATTTAAAGGATATTTATAGTTTTAAGCTCTGTTGACAAAAACTAATTGTTATTCTTATAAACTTTCATATTATGTATAAGTGTGTAAGTTGCAGTTCATATGTAATATGCTGTAAACATTTAATTGAACATTTATTAATTTTCACTGTGCAGTTTTCAAGCATTTTCAGAGGCATTAAAAGTTGGTGGTCCCTAGCAGTCTACTAATACAACTGAATGGACAAAATGTGGTATAATGATAGTCATAGACTCAGGCTGCATGAAGAACTTGGGCTGTCTTCTCTCCTCCACAAATATCAAGAGTGCAGTGTGGTTGACATGCTATGGATTGTGACAGTGGGCATAATGATGTTACAGATTTCACACAGCCACAGATTTGCAAGGTGAGCAAATACTCAAGGCAATAATTTAATCAGAAAGTTTCAAAGAGTTTATCACCAGCCTGTGCCTGATACAGTGATAGCTGTGAGAGTATTTATATCTCAGTTCAACATCCACGGATCACCCACTGCCAGGGGAGATATGCATATCAGAAGCAACACGGCTGAGGGAGATGACTACGTTAGCATAGCATCAGAAGCCCAAATGCTAATGAAGCCATTCATCCTGCCTGGATGTGGGAGGGGATCTAGGAACATTTCTCAGAGGAGCTGACTTCTGCCTTGTGCCTTGAAGAATGAGAAGGGTTTTGACAGATCAAGAAGGAAAGAAGACAGGAACATAGATGCTCTGATCCCTGTCCTCAAGTGCCTGCTGAATTGTCAGAGAGGTGAGGCTCATGCATGTGAAACAGAGCAGAGCAAGTAAGAACACAATCCAGAACCACAGGGAAGGTACCAACGGTGGGTGGCCAGGAAGAGGGAGACGCCTGTGTGAGCCAGGGCGGTGAAGACGAGTTTGGTGGAGGAGACAGGACTTGCGTTGGGCCTTGAAGGATTGCTAAGGTGTGAGTAGAAGAGGAGCAAGCAGGAAATTCCAGGGTGGAGATGGGGAGAGGTTGGACAGAGCCAGGGGCAGGAAGGTGCAGGATGGTGAGAGGTAAAAAGATTGGCTTGCCAGGAGTCATAGGTGATTCTGATAAATACGGAAGATAAATGCTTCTTTGCAAGTAAGAACCCAAACTATGTGGGAACCCACCTTCTTTGAGATGAGTTGGGACTGAATCATCATACAAAAATTTTGGCCAACACATCTGGTAATCTATTTCTTTTAATACTTAATAACACCATGGTGATGACTAATCTCTGGAGTGGGAACTAGGTAGGAACATATGTGAAGACAACTGAGTCTCGCAGGGAGGGAAGCCGAAGTGAGTGTGAACAGGAAGAGGACATGACTGGGCTGCGATGCCCCCAGGCTGTGAATCCTCAAGACGGGCTGCACCAGGTTCTGGCAGGAAGAAGGAAAGAGGGCACGGCCAGATGGCCCCAGAAACTCACTCATGATGCCAGAGCCCAGGCCAATGATGCAGAAAGTGACTGAACTAACATTAGGAGATTTCAGAACATTTAAACATCATGAGTGCACCTAGGGTGTGCCCTTTCATTAGCTCAAGGACAAAAGTACACAAATTATGGGATGTGCATCTTTCTCTGCTCTTATCCTAATTCACTGAGCATTCACCCAGTCCCCTCCTGTGGGCTAGACACTATGCCACTCATCCAGCATGGGGCCAGCGTGGTCTTCATGAGCCCCTCAAAAAGGGGAGGTGGATGTGGAATGCTCTGTACCCTCAAACCCGCATTGGGGTTACAGTGTATTAGAGTTGTCTTAATCGATCGTACAAGAGAATCACAATGAAATAATACTGTTCCATAGTACCAGTTGGTCCTTCCACTATAAGTGTAGCTCACACTATAAGCCACTGGAGAAACTGTGAGCTCTTCCACCAGCTTTCACAGGAACTCTTCCACACAATACTTGATGATTACCAGAGTAGAACTGAACCTTCCATTCTTGACTTCCAGGGACAGACCATCCCCCAAACGCTCTGCTCAGCTCCAAGGTGAGGATGGTGGGGCTAGGCCCACACTTGCAAACACATCATTGCTGATGAGAGCAAGGTTGACACTTATGGAGGCTTCTGAGCAGCTGACCACCTGCCAGAAGGCCGGGTCGTACCAGCAGCAGCCCACGGGCTCTTTGTGGGATAGCACCAGGTGGGGCTTGGGGGGTGATCTTGCTCATGAAAAACAGAGAGAGAATGAGAATCTGGACCAAGTGTCTGACATGGACACCCAGGATGAGGCAATAATCGCTTTATTAAAGAATGGTTAAGGGCCAGCCCTGGTGGCCTAGTGGTTAAATTTGGTGTGCTCCACTTGGGTGGCCCGGGTTCAATTCCAGGGCATGGACTTACACCACTTGTCTGTCAGTGGCCATGCTGTGACAGCGGCTCACATACAAAATAGAGGAAGCTTGCCAACAGACGTTAGCTCAGGGCAAATCTTCCTCAACAACAACAAAGAACAGTTAAGAGGATAGGCTTGAGTTCAAATGGTGGGTCTACAACTTTGGACAAGTTGCTTAGCTGCTCAAAACTCCAATATTCCTGTCTGCTAAATGGGGATAATGGTGTCTACTGTAAAGGGCTGTTTTGAGGATTGGAGGAGAAAACATAGACTGTCCTTAGCACAGACCTTTGCATCTATACCCGGCATGCAGTGAGCTGTGGCCGCTAACTGTGAACCCTGAGACCACGCCTCTCCTCCTCAGGGCAAGAGGAGTGTGACTTCCTGAGACTACAGACTGGACCTTCCCTATTAATTTGCATCTTACCCCTAAAAAATGCAAATGTGTTATTCCATTCTGAATCCTCAAGTCTGAAAGGCAGCACTTCTCGCTCACTGGATGAGGCCAGGCCAGATGCTGGGAGGCCCTGCAGCACACCTCTCCCGGGCAGCCAGGTGCAAAGGGCTCACCTGTGCCTGCGGGCCCGTGAGCCGTCTCTGAGAGGTCAGCACGCAGAACGGACAGCCCTCGGAGCTAAGCAACCCAACCCCTTTGCTCTAATTTCCTCATCTGTAAAATGGAATTCTTTGTAGAGATTTTGTGAGAAGTGAGAACAAGGATGTAAGACATCTGGAGGAGCTCAGCTGCCGTGGACACATAATGCACGAACGTTGGTCCCCTGCACAGCTGCCCTGCCTTCTCTCTCTATGGTCCCTCTGACGCTCGGCCCCCAGGCTGAGCTGCTAATAGAGATTTGGTGGATCCGGGGCCTCAGACTTAGTGTCCAGGATATTCTTGGCGTGGGTAGAATTCTCTTCAAAGCAGAACAGTATTTGGAATAAGGATGATCAGAACTTTCCCATGATGGTCCCTGGGCTTCAGGATGTGGGGGTGGAGTCTGGCCCACGGGAGAGGAGGAGGGAAGGGCATGGAGCCCAGTCTCAAAGAGAAAGTGCTGGGCCTTGCAACCAGGCCCTCCTTTCCCCCCTCTCCCTTTCTCAGCCCCAGGAGGAAGGAGCTGAGTCTCCCTGCTTCACAAATGAGGAAACCACCAGAAGGCTGAGCAGGGCCTGGTAACTTGGTCAAGATCACAAAGCTCCGGAGTGACAGCGCAGGGACTGGCAGACATTATCTGTCATCTCAATGCTGGCACTAGAGATTGAGGCTGTTTTGCAAAAAGGTGAAATTTCAGTCACTTTGCTCCAAAAAAAATAAAATAAAATCAATCAGACAGGCTGTTTGTTCTCTGAAGCGATATCATGTAGAACGAACAGCAGTTTGATTGACTGAACTTCCCGTTTTTCGGCTGGTTGCCTTGGCATCTTGAGTGAAGAGCCCGGGCTTCCAGGCCTGGCTGTCATGATGGTTGGGCAGTTCTTCTGCCAGGGTTCTCCTTGTCCACACAGGCCTTTTCCACTTGGGCCTCAGTGGGCAAACTGGGAAGGGAGGATACAGACACTGGCAGCAGCCACACATTCTGGACTCCTCCATGTAGTTCTGATGCTGTGAAATCTGATCCCATTTCCATAAAGTTAATTCTTAACGCATGATGTAATCGCAGGGTACAATGCACTGTATTTAAGATTCTCCCTATGCAGATGTTAATTAAAAAATTTCGAGACTGTATGCCATCATTTTTGGCTCAGGAAATCCAGTCACAATTATCATATAGATAGGATTTGAAACCCGCAAACTACATATTCATTCTACGAGCTTTCCTGCATCCTTTCCCTCATTCTCACCGACTGCTGACTTGGGATTCGTAACACTGCTGAACATGAGGGGAAAAGCCGCAGAGGGAGGGAGGAACATATTTGTGGCAGTACAGCCAGGGCGGGTAATAGGGTGGGGGATGTTTGAACATTAATAGTGGGCCATGTTTGAACCATGAGCAGACTATAAGGATGGTCATACTTGTAGAACATAGAGGGCCTGTCAGTTCTCAAAGCATAGGTGGTGTGCCCCCCCAGCCCTGCCAGGTGGGCTGGGTAGAGCTCCTCCCCTGCCAAGGCAGAGACAGGGCATGACTTACCCTAAGGTCCCTGGGCCCAGGGAGGCAGAGCCAGGTCCCTCGCTGCCCACAGGTGTCTCTCAGGATGATCTGAAAGGAGCCCTCTCTGCAGGCTCTGGAGAAGGAAGACTAGCCAAGGTGCATCCTATGGCCTGATTTTTTTTGAGCATAAATCTCCCGTCCACTTTGAAGTCTCAGAGAGAGTTATTCTCTTTCGGCGGGAGTAGCACAGTCCAGGGAGAAGGCGGCGGACCGTCTGCTCCTAACTCCCTGTGACCTTGGGCAATTCTTTCTCTTCTCTGGGCCTCTGTTTGCTCTTCTGTAAAACTCCAGGGTTGTCCTAGATGCCTTCTGGGTACCTGGGAGGCAGGACTCAAAACTCGTCAGTAAGACAGGACAGTCTCAGCAGAGGCAGGACAGAGACAGGCACCTGGAGCGGACGCTTAGCGCCGAGGGGAGGAGCATCTAAGTGGCCTCTCTGGGTGTGAAAGGAAAGGCAGTCTAGCACCCAATTTTCCTTGCTGAGGAGGCACGGTCATGTAGCAAAGGTGTGTCGAGGCAGCCAAGGTGGGCTCATTTGCAAAGGAATCAGGGGATGGGGTCTTCAAGGCATTCGAGCTCCCTGACACAGAGGCAGGAGAAGCCCACTGGAGGACCCTCCATAAGGACCTGTCTCATCATCTAGACATGTGCCATCCCGGAAAGGCTGCCCTGCTTAGGACAGGGTCTCAGACATGGGGCAGTGGGACTCATGTGGGGTCGCTGCCTTTGGACTGAATGAGCAGCCCCCAGGGCCTCTTGGACGGTTTACTCTAGGGGTAGGGCTGGTGGGTGGAATAGGGCTCAAGAGGTAGATTCCAGATCTTTGGACAATATAGAGAGGTGGTGCTGGAACAACTAATGAGAAATGTTAACAAGAGCTCACCAAATGTACACCGTGAGCTAGGGACACGGGTATTCAGTTGGGGAGCTCACACAGAGACCTGAATGGTGGAGCACTAAGTAGGAAGTTGGAGCAGCTGCTCTGGGCTCTGCAGGACCTTCCAGAGAGCTGACTGCTGGGACCAAGTGGATCACCTCCTACCTCAGTCTCAGGTGCAGGAGCGCAGCAGTGTCAGAGGCCACCCACAGTGCTCTGGGGCCGGGCAGATAGAGGCAGGCTGCCAGCTCCCCCTTAAGACCGCTGGCTTTGGAGGACACGGTAAATAAGGAGCTGTCTGTCTCCAGATCCCAGATCTGAGGAGGAAATGAGGAAAGAGGACTCAGAGGTCTCGAGCAGACTGCTTTGCCATGCTTCCAAAGCTGTCACCTGTCGTGGGGGTCCAGCTGGGCTTGACTAAAGTTTAAACATTGCCCCACTCCCATCTCACTGAAAGGGGTTCCGTTGTTAAAAGGGGTTCCTTCTTTTTTTTTTTTTTCACTTGAGATTCATAAAAGTTTACATCATTGTGAAATTTCAGTTGTATGTTATTTCATGTCTGTCGCCACACAAGTGCTCCCCTTGACCCCCTGTGCCCACCCTCCACCCCCCTTTCCCTGGTAACCACCGAACTATTTTCTTAGTCCATGTGTTTGTTCATATTCCACATATGAGCGAAATCATATGGTGTTTGTCTTTCTCAGTCTGGCTTATTTCATTTACCATAATACCCTCCATGTCCATCCATGTTGTTGCAAATGGGATGATTTTGTCTTTTTTCTGGCTGAGCAGTATTCCATTGTATATATATACCACATCTCCTTTATCCAATCGTTGGTCAATGGGCGCTTGGGTTGCTTCCATATCTTGGCTATTGTGAATAGTGCTGCAATGAACATAGGGGTGCATATGTTACTTTGGATTGTTGATTTCAAGTTTTTTGGGAGGATACCCAGTAGTGGGATAGCTGGGTCATATGGTATTTCTATTTTTAGTTTTGTGAGGAGTCTCCATACTGTTTTCCATAGAGGCTGCACCAGTTTGCATTCCCGCCAGCAGTGTATGAGAGTTCCCTTTTTGCCACATCATCTCCAACATTTGTTGTTTTTGGTCTTGGTAATTACAGCCATTCTGACAGGTGTAAAATGATATCTCATTGTAGTTTTAATTTGCATTTCCCTAATGATTAGTGATGCTGAGCATCTTTTAATGTGCCTGTTGGCCATCTGTATGTCTTCCTTTGAAAAATGCCTGTTCAGATCTTCTGCCCATGTTTTGGTCAGGTTGTTTGTTTCTTCTTTTGTTGAGTTGTGTGAGTTTTTTATATACTTTGGATATCAACTCCTTGTCTGAGAAGTGATTTGCAAATATTTTCTCCCAGTTGGTGTGTTGTATTTCCATTTTGTTGATGGTTTCCTTTGCTTTGTAGAAGCTTTTTAGTCTGATGACATCCCACTTGTTTATTTTTTCTTTTGTTTCTCTTGTCCAAGTAGACATGGTATTCGAAAAGATCCTTTTAAGACTAATATCAAAGAGTGTACTGCCTATATTTTCTTCTAGAAGTTTTATGGTTTCAGGTCTTACCTTCAAGTGTTTGATCCTCTTTGAGCTAAATTTTGTGTGTGGTGAAGGATAATGGTCTACTTTCATTCTTTTACATGTGGCCTTCCAGTTTTCCCAGTACCATTTACTGAAGAGACTTTCTTTTCTCCATTGTATGTTCTTAGCTCCTTTGTCAAAGATTAGCTGTCCAGAGATGTGTGGTTTTATTTCTGGGCTTTCAATTCTGTTCCATTGATCTGTGTGTCTGTTTTTGTACCAGTACCATGCTGTTTTGATTACTATAGCTTTGTAGTACATTTTGAAGTCAGGTATTGTGATGCCTTCAACTTTGTTCTTGTTTCTCAGGATTGCTTTAGCTGTTCAGGGTCTTTTGTTGCTCCGTATGAATTTTAGGATTCTTTGTTCTATTTCTGTGAAGAATGTCATTGGGACTCTTTTTGTGTGTGTCTGTGTGAGGAAGATGGCCCTGAGCTAACATCTGTTGCCAATCTTCCTTTTTCTTTAATTTTCTCCCCAAAGCCCCAGCTCATAGTTGTATATCCTAGTTGCAAGTCATTGTAGCCCTTCTATATGGCATGTCGCCAAAGTATGGCTTAATAAGCAGTGCATAGGTCCATGCCCAGGATTGGAACCAGTGAACACTGAGCTACAGAAGAAGAGCACTCGAACTTAACCACTCAGCCACAAGGTCGGCCCTGTCACTGGGATTCTGAGTGGAACTGCATTGAATCTGTAGATTGCTTTACGTAGTATGGACATTTTAATTCTGTTTAATCTTCCAATCCCTGGGCATGGAATATCTTCCCATCTCTTTGTGTCATCATCAATTTCTTTCAGTAATGTCATGTAGTTTTCATTGTATAAGTCCTTCACCTCCTTGGTTAAATTTATTCCAAGACAATTTATACTTTTTGTTGCGACTATAAATGGGATTATATTCTTGAGTTGTCTTTCTGTTAGTTCATTATTAGAGTATGGAAACACAAATGATTTCTGTAAGTTGATTTTGTACCTTGCCACTTTGCTATAATTATTGATTATTTCTAATAGTTTTCTGACTTGGATTCTTTTTTTTTTTAAAGATTTTATTTTTCCTTTTTCTCCCAAAGACCCCTGGTATGTAGTTGTGTATTTTTAGTTGTGGGTCCTTCTAGTTGTGGCATGTGGGATGCTGGCTCAGCATGGCCTGATGAGCAGTGCCATGTCTGCACCCAGGATCCGAACTGGAGAAACCCTGGGCCGCTGAAGCAGAGCATATGAACTTAATCACTCGGCCATGGGGCTGGCCCCTGATTTGGATTCTTTAGGGTTTTCTGTATATAAAATCATGTCATCTGCAAACACAGAGAGTTTCACTTCTTCACTGCCTCTTAGGATTCCTTTTCCTTCTTTTTCTTGCTTAATTGCTCTGGCTAAAACCTCCAGTACTATTTTGAATAGGAGTGGTGAGAGTGGGCACCCTTGTCTTGTTTCTGTTCTCAGAGGGATGGCTTTCAGTTTTCCCCATTGAGTATGATCTTGGCTGTGGGTTTGTCATATGTGGCCTTTTACTATGTTGAGCTACTTTCCTTCTATACTCATTTTGATTGAGACTTTTAATCATAAATGGCTGTTGGATCTTGTCAAATGCTTTTTCTGCATCTATTGAGATGATCATGTGGTTTTTCTTCCTCATTTTGTTAATGTGGTGTATCACATTGATTGATTTGCTGATGTTGAACCATCTCCGTGTCCCTGGTATAAATCCCACTTGATCATGGTGTATGATCCTTTTAATGTATTGCTGTATTCGGTTTGCCAATATTTTTTGTTGAGGATTTTTGCATCCTTGTTCATCAACGATATTGGCCTGTAATTTTCCTTCTTTATATTACCTTTCTCTGGCTTTGATGTCACCAATCTGCCTTTTCATCTGTGGTTTAGGTCGTGGCATAGAAAGGGGGAGCAAAGAATGGAGGTGGCAATGGTGATCAAGGTAAAATAATACTATGGAAAAGGTGACCCTAAGGGCTGCTTGTTCAAGAGGCACCTCCTCCCTTCAGGAGTGTTGATTTGTTTGAAGATGTTCATTTTCCTGGATAGGTAACAGGCACAGTTATCATCTGTCACTTATACTACAGTGGGAATCCATTTATCTGTTAATTTCTTCTCACTTCATGACATAATGTTACTGAGAGAAAGGGAGTTTTGGTGAGAGGGAGGACAGAGGTGATTCTGGAATCCAGGAAGAGAGATCTCAGGTGGGATGCTATAGAGGGACCCTGTGAGGTCTGAGAAAGGGAAAGGTAGAGAGGAGCTCTTCATACTGATGTTGAGGTTGACTCGACAAGTTGGCATTAAATCACCCAAATATAAATAACTACAACAAATTAAGCATCGCTGCCTTATCTTGTCTGTCCAGCACCCTCTTGTCTTCTGTCAAGAGATTTGCCTCACTGACCACAAGCAATGGACACAGGACCCAAGCCTGGTCAATCTGTGTCCTTCCCTTGGACTTTTCTGGCTGGAGCTGGTAGTGAAACTGGAATTGGGATGTGAGTTCAAGGCTGTGGGCATCCATGGTCCCTGCCATTCGGAAGGAGAAAGCCTTTGTACAGTAGGAGTGGATGAGACCGATGTGCACCAAGGAGCAGAAAGAAGAAGTGCAGGGGGAGGAGCACACAAACAACAGTGCCATCTCTGACCCAGCTGCCCATGAGGCCATCTGTCTGCTGAGCTGGTTTCAATTACCAGTAAATCCTCCCTTTTCAGCTTAAACTGTTTGAGTTAGATTTTTGTCTCTTAGGCTCAAAAGAGTCTTACCTAGTAAAACTACTCTGTGGTGAGCACACTTCACACGTTATCTTTAATGAGCACAACAACCTGCAAGATGGGTCTTTCTCCCATTTTTTGCAGAAGGGTAAACAGATGTCCAAAAGAATTAAGTAACTTAGTTCCGAAGGACTGAATACTTCACCCAAGGTCAGCTCATTCGTGGTAGTTTCAGTGTCTCAGCTCAAGTCTGTATGTCTCCAAAGCCTTCTGTCCCCCCAAAATCCACACATCCCTGCCCACAGCGTAAAGTTGTCGCTGAGACATAGCTACCAGACTAAGGCATTTCCCACGTTCTCTTTCACCCAGGGTGTGAACTCAGCAGCAGAATGTGAGTGAAAGTGATGTGTCATTTACGGCTTGGATTTTTAGGAGGCAGATATTCTTATGCCTATAGCACCTGGATGAAGAGGGTTCTGAGAACTCAGGCTGCGTGGGGCCCCCAGATGGAGACAGCCTCATTCTTGGATGGGAGAAAAAGTGTCTCTTACCAGGAGCACTGCTGTTGCGTTGTTACAGTAGACAGAAATAAACTCTGTTGTTTCAACCTATGGAAAATACGGGGTTTATTTGTTACAGTGGCAAGCCTTACCTTAACTAATGCACCATGCCATCTTCCTTCCAAGAAATAATTTTCTTTGCATCCTAATTCCTGTTGACATGAAACAGCCCTCGGTGTGGTGTGAAATATTAAACTCACAGAAAATAACAAGAGAAAACGGAAATCTACATCTGTCACTTTACTTTCCTTTAGAGAATGCCAGAAACCAGCAGACTCCTGAAACGTTTCGTGTGTCCCCATGATTTAGAGAAGTGAAATATTTGGGGTGAGAAATCAATTCAAAGAACGAAGTCTATCTGATCAGGCATGCTAGAAATTTAGCTGTGTGGTTCCTAGTTGATTAGTTTTTATTTGATAGGAATAATATATTCTGAAATAAATTACATACCATATTTCCAAGATAGGATTTCAATATATTTTAAACACACTTTGGGAAGTGATTCAATATGCCTGAATCATCACAGGCAAGATGCTAATCTTGTAATCATGAGTTTAGATTGGAAGAAAATGGAGAGGCACTAGGAAAAGAAAATAGGATAGAAGACGTGTCCTCACATACAGAATTATGATTATCTGATGGTGCCAAGTTTTGGGAAAAAAAAGCTCATTAAAAATATGAAGTCGCCAACTTTGTGGCTTTGGAGGATGCGTTTGGATGAATTTGATTTTCAAAATAAATCAAAACTGAAGTCCATAAATCTTACCATTTTAATCAAATTTTCTCAGAGGACTGAATTGAGTTGGGTCCTGGCTGCATCACTGACTGTGATCTCAGCACCTACTTTTATAGAAAGTACCCTCCTCATTGCCATGGGATGGACTCTAAGCTCACTACACAGGAGCCATGTTGGCTCCCTCAAATGGTGAGATGCCAGCACATCATAGTGCCCCTGTGCTCAGTCTTTGAAGATTTTCTCTCCTTTGCCTGCTCTCACTCCCTTTCAGATCTCATCCACTCACTCCAGGGCTTAAAATTCCATCTAAATGCTAATGATTGCCAAGCGTATATCGTCAGCCCTGACATTGCCCCTCAACTCGGGATGACTCTGCCCAACACATCCACAACCGCGCTCCTGACCTCCCTTCTTTTCACCCCCATCTTCCTTCTCTCAGTTTCTGGCTCAGGCCAAAACCTTGGTGTCATCTTTGACTTCTCTCCGCCGAACTTTAAACAAAAAATAACAGCTTTGTTGGGATATAATTCACATATCACAAAATTTGAATTTTTAAAGTGTACAATTCAGTGGTTTTCAGCGTATTCACAGAGTTGTGCAACTGTCACCACTATCTAATTTCAAAACATTTTCATTACACTAAAAAGAAATCCCTGTCCGTTAGTAGCCACCCCCTGTCCCCACCTCACCCCACTCCTTGGCCACCGCTAAACTTTCTAACTCTGTAGATTTGCCTATTCAGGACGTTTCATATGAATGGAATTACACAACACATGGCTTTCTGTCACTGGCTTTCACTTCACATAAGGTTTTCATGGTTCATCCATGATGTAACATTTATTGGTACTTCATTTCTTTTTTGTTGCTGAGTCATATTTCATTGCCTGGATATACTACATTTTGTTTATCCATTTACCAGTTCGTGGACATTTTGGTTGTTTCCACTTTTTGGCTACTATGAATAATGCTGCTGCAAATATTCATATGCAAGTGTTTGTGTGAACACGTGTTTTCAATTCTCTTGGGTATAAACTTAGGAGTGGAATTGCTAGATCGTATGGTAACTCTGTGGTTAACATTTGAAGAACTGCCAAAATGTTTTCTAAAGTGGCTGCAACATTTTACACTCCCACCAGCAATGGATGAGGGTTCCAGTTTCCCCACATCCTTGCCAATGCTTGTCATTGTCTATCTTTTGATTTTGGCCATCCTAATGGGTGTGAAGTGGTATCTCATTGTGGTTTTGGTTTGGATTCCCCTAATGACTAATCATGTTGAGTATCTTGTCATGTGTTTATTGGCCATTTGAATATTTTCTTTGAAGAAATTTCTGTTCCAGTCCTTTGCCTATTTTTAAATTGGGCTATTTGTGCTTTTAGAACTCTGCATTAAAAGTTCTTTATATTCTAGATGCACTTCCTTGTTATAGATATGATTTGCAATCATTTTCTTCCATTCAGTAGGTTGTCTAATCA
Source organism: Equus caballus (assembly GCF_041296265.1). NCBI lineage: Eukaryota > Metazoa > Chordata > Mammalia > Perissodactyla > Equidae > Equus > Equus caballus. Next base: position 27,718,905 of record NC_091700.1, on the reverse strand, counting down.
CTTTCTTAATGGTGTCCTTTGAAGCACAAGTTTTTAATTTTGATGAAGTCCTTTCTATTTTTTCCTTTTTTCTCTTGTGCTTTTGATGTCTTATCTAAGAAATCATTGCCTAGTCCAAGGTCATGAAGATTTACTCTATGATTTCTCCTAAGAGTTTTGAAGTCATAGCTCTTCTTACATTTAGGTCTATGATTCGTTCTGAGTTAAGTTTTGTGTATGGTGTGAGGTAGAGGATTGAAGTCCAAGATCAAGGTGTGGATAGGTTTAGTTTCTTCTTAGGCTTCTCTCCTTTGCTTGCAGATGACCACTTCTTGCTGTGTCCTCACATGGTCACCCCTCAATCTATGTGTCCTGATCTCTTCTTATAAGGACACCAATCATATTGGATTAGGGCCCAGCAATATGACCTCATTTAACCTTAATTACTTCTTTAAAGGCCCTAACTCCAAATACAGTCATATTTTAAAGTACTGGAGGTTATGAATTTTGAGGGGATACAATTCAGACCATAACGTCTATTGGTCATTTACGATGTGAGTGGTCAGAGCTGGTTAATGCATCTCTGCAACACAGTGGTGCTGATCTCCTCCTGAGGTTTCAGCATTCCTCCGATTCAGAGTGTGCTAAACTCCTACCCTCTGGCCTGTGACAGTCCAGGAAAGAAGGTGGATGAATCATGAAAATTTGTCATATTCATTGGACATGCATACGAAGTGATGGGTGAAGAAAATCAGTGAGATTTCTTTTTTTGTATAAAAATAGTGCATTATGAAGACCACAGGGTAACCGAAGTTTGAGGTGGACAGGATTTTAGTTATAAAGATGGGTGTGAAGGCAAACACAAAGAAGATGGTGATATGACTACCTCCAGCAGGGCCAGAAAGGTTTAGGTTCTAAGCCTTACAGGCAACATCAGAAAGGGCCCACCTGTCCTGTGTGTACTGCAAAATAAGATGATAGCCACTAGCGGCAAGGGGCTGCTGCCTCCCCTATGTCCCCATTCCGTCCCCCATTCTCCTTCTCCATCCTCCACCACACACTCTCACAGAGACTCTTTGGACAGAATGCGAGCAGTGGCCTGAATACTGTAAGGTTTACTCATCTCAATCAAAAACACCAGGTATTGAAAGGCTTCTCAGAGGCTACCCTTCAATTGCTTACATATCCTCCTTTCCAAAGCAAACTCACAAATGAAAATGCCATACGGTATCTGCTGATGCAGAGGCCCCCAAAGCTGCAGAGAGGGGAAAAGAAAACATGAAAGGAACCCCTTCTCTGTCTGAAACCACACTGGGTAACGCATCAGAACACCAAAGGGCAGAGACCTTGACTGCGTTGTCAGTGGACGTGGAAAATATTTTGTTATCCTCAGCAGACACCTGGATGTAGCTCACTGGAGCCGTGTGGCTTTTCAGCATACCTGTTGGTTTTCTAGAATGGAAAAAGAACAGATGAACACCCAGCAGGTCTATCTGTTATTTCTAAATAAAAATGCAAGACTAAACTTGGCCCGGATCTGGCAGTTCTATTCAGCCTGGAGGAGGGTTATGTCTCCCTCTGAAATTACACAAGTATATATCTTGTGCGATCAAAGCACTGTGGCAAATAATACCCACTTATAGCAACACAACTCAGTGTGCGATGAAGCCCTGGGCTTTGTTTCTCCAACTGCTGACAATGTCCCTATAAAAGGAATAGGCAAGGAAGAGCTCAGGCTGGGGTTGGAACAGATTCCATGGCAGGTTGCTGCTTTACGCAGTATTCAGATCTGGGAGGAACGTCTGTGAATATAAGTTTATTTTAAGGAGCCTGGAGGGCTCACAGTGCCCTCAGGGTCTCAGGGCAGGGAGTGTAGTGGGAGGGGGGCAGGTAGGAAGGAGGGAGGCAGGGCTGAGGTTGAAGCAGGGAGCACAACATCTTTTTTTTATAACCACGTCTCTGGAAAGTAAGTGACTGTGGGAAATTGTTCTCCATCAGCAGGCAGATGGGAATCTAAGGTAATAGCAGAGGGGAGAAAATCACATCTCTTTCTTACTTACAGGCACACCTCGGAGATATTGCAGACTCAGTTCCAGACTGCCGCAATAAAGTGAATGTCGCAATTAAGCAAGTCACATGAATCTTTTGGCTTCTCAGAGTATATAAAAGTTATGCTTACACTAAATCGCAGTCTATTAAGTATGAAATAAATAATGTACATACATTAACTAAACAACACTCTATTTTTGCTAAAAAAAAAAAAATGCTAACCCATTCTCTGAGCCTTCAGCAAATCGTAATCATTTTGCCGGGGTGGAAGTCTTGTGAAAAATGCAGTATCTATGAAGCACATTAAAGTGAAGCGCAATATAACAATGTACACCAGTACATCTGACATCATGCTAAGCTTGATACATGGATGATCTCATTTGTAATCTCTGTTTCTACTCTAGGTGTGGGTTCTCTTGTTATCATTATTATAATAAGGAAACTGAGGCTGCAGCCTTGCTCAGGATCTCCCTGCTAGAAAGTGACAGGGGCGAGATAAGAGCCGGTGCGCTTCCAGACCTGGAGTACTGACCCCGCTGCTGCCTGCTCTGCTGAGAGGGGTCATGCAGGTCCTCCACTGATGCCTGCATCAGGGGCTCAGCAAGGAACCATGGCACATCCTAGGTGACATGTTCTTATCCCCAACCCCCACTATCAACGCATGGGAAGACAACTCCCCGTTTCCCACTCTCCTTCCATCTTCAACACTTATCAATGGAAATGACTTTCAGAAGAGGCCAAACTGCATTTGAACCCTGATTCTGCCATTACTCCAAAAAGTTATTTAACTCTGCTGAGCTTCAGTTTCTTCATCAGTAAATGGAGCTGATGTGAGGATTAGAGATAATGTGTATGATGCACGGTGCCTCAGACAAAGTAGGTGCTCAATAAAATGATAGCTGTTGTTATTACAAGGAAGTGCTTCCCAGCACTTGCTCTGGGGGGCTCACCATGAAAGGTTTGAGCCCTATTCTAAGGTGCACAGTGTTTACACATTGAGGGTATGATGGCAACCTACTTTCAATGATCGAACTGTTTGCTACCTTGCTACCTCAATCCCAGACTTTCCAGAACAGTCTCTGTTTTCTTACGTCAATTCTTATGCCTTAGGGGTGGTAGAGTCATTATCAGCTGAGGCTAAACAACTCCAGTGGAGATGCAATGTCAATTTAGGGCCATGTGAGCGAGGTGCACCGAAAGTACATCAATTGCACAGCGAAATCCCTAATCGCTCTCTGCAACTGATCATGGTTCATTGTAGGGAGGACAGCAATCTGATTACAGGAAATCATTCTGAAAGGAGAGTGAATCATGGCTCCACACAGTCTCTTTGTTCTTGCAAAATATTTACTTCTTAAGTGAGTTGCTTATTAATGTCAGAAAACGAATCTTTAATGGCCACAACAGAAGTTTCCTGGGCTGTGTATGTGGAAGATCAGTTTTGGACAGGGGTTCTTAAATTATTCCAAAAGGGCATTAGCATCCCCAGTCCTGCTCCCTTGCACCTTACGAGATCAATGGCACTCTTGGAGAGAGAAAGAAAACTTACCTTGGCAGATAAGGATTCCACACTCTAATTATTCGATCCAGTCCACCTGTCAGCAGCAAGTTCCTTCTCTTACAGAATGAAAACGTCTTGACTCCTGTATAGATGCGAAAAACTGTTTGATCACATTCGGCTCGCCTTTGGGGCAAACCAAGGGATGCTTGGCCTTTTCTCGCCTTGACATCTTTTCTAACATCCCTTATCTCTTTCATCTTTTGCTTGACATTTGTTGTTCCCATACCGTACCCTAAAAATATTCATAGAAAAGCAAAACACAGTTTCTTAATATGGTCAGTTAATGTGCGGACAAGTTGCTGATTTGTAAATGTCCCCGGTTCGCTTTCAGCAATGACTAGTGTTTTCTTCTTCTTTCTCCCCAGGTGTTCAACCATAGAGAGTCTGAAGAATGAAAATGATGTGTGTAGGAAAGGCAAGACCTTTATTCCCTTCCCTCTCTAGAAAGAGGCAAGAAGGGTCATCTGGGAGCAAGAGGAAACATGAAGAGGCCATCTCATTCTGGGGAAACAAACTTACTAAATCTCTACCAGTGCCAGGCATTGTGCCAGGGCCTCTCCACACACGATCTTGGCTGAGTCTCACAGAAACTCAGAGGCAAGCACCTTTCCCTCCACCTTGCAGGTAAGAAAACTTACACCTGGAGAGGTTAAGAAACATGTCATCAAGAAAACTGTGGAGCTAAGCCTCAGACCCAGGGCTGTCTGACTCCTAAACCGGGGCTCATTGAGTCGACCTATCAATTTTATCAACCAACCAACCAATTTTGTCCCACAATTATGTTCAGTCAAATGACTTATTGGTTTATGAACCTCCTGAACAATAGAATCAAAATGGTAGCATCGTGCAGACGCAGTCAAGGGCCTTCCTGAAGGATTCAGACGTTAGTCTCACCAGAGGGTGATGAAGAAAATCCCCAATACACTCACCAGGGCATCTCACATCCACCCTGGCTGGCTTACCCTGACCTCCGACCTCAGCCTCATCCAAGGTAGCTGAAAGGGTGTTGGAGAAAGAAGGTGGAAGACCATTTAATCTGCAGCCTCCTCGTTCCCCCACCACCAAAGAAGAATTCTCTTTCATCATTTGTGACGTCAGCAATTAGGTGAGGGATAATTGGTTTTGTCTGGGTGCTGTGTCTGCTATCACAAGTTATGAGTTCAACTATTTTCCAGAAGAATTTGCTATTCAGAAAAGTTCAACCAAAGCCAATGCATGCTTCATCTTTGCGAGAGCGGGGCTTCTGCAATCCAACAGACCCTTGTGAAGTAGGATTCTGGCGCAGGTCTGTTGATTTTTCAAGAGAAGTGGGAAATCTCTATTTTCATTGGAAACATCCAGAATTTTAAATGCTGGTACTCAGTTTCAAAACATGTTTTAAATCTGTGGCTGCTTGGCCCACTGCTGCCTCTGGGGACTCCGGTTTAGGGCGCATTGCTGCGGTGGAGAATGGGCAAGTGTCCAGGGAGGGGGAAAGGGGCCCTCATCGTCCTGCTTCTCCTGAGCTCTTCTTCCTCAGAGTCACGTGACTGCTCTCCAGTCCACGAATTCCAATAGAGAAAGTGGAGTCATTTCTGAACGACTGGGCTATGTGATTTCCACATAATTGGGGGCTGTAATCCGAGGCCTGGGCCACCCCTGGCTAGTTTATTGACAGTGAGTCGAGGTGACACCTCTGCTCCCCATGGCTTCTTCCCACAGTGGGGAAGGGCTGCGTCCGGTAGCTGGCTAGCCAGTCACTCTGGCCAGGTCCTTTTCTTCCTCCTTTAATATGCAGCAGAAAGGTAAACAGCCTTGAATTTGCAGCTCTTTCATCTGCCAGGCAGAAGGGAGGGGAGGGGAAGTGCTGAGTGTAGATAAGCACTTAAGACGGCAGAGTGAGCCTGCGTATCTGAGCAAGCACTTGAAGGGTCAAAGCAGCAAGCAAACTCTCCTCAGATGCCAGTTTGACACTTTCACCCTTCTTGTTATGAGCAGAGATCTGAAACTTCTAAGCAGGTGTGTCACTTTATTTTTATTTTTTTTTTCTAGTGAAGGGAGCACAGCCAGTTCATTTGCATGATCTCTAGCAGTTCTTTTCCAAGAGAGCCAGACAGAGATACATGTTTAAATGGTTGTCATGGAAACCAGAGAGCACAGCTCTCCCCCAAGGTCTGAAGGAAGGATGATGAAAAGTTTAAGCAATCACCATGGAAACCTAGCACAGATTCAAGGCAGGTTCAGATCCCCAGCACACTAACTAGCAGATAAGTCTTAGGTGCTGGGGTCCTGGTGGAAGGGGAATTCTGCCTGTCCACTGAGGCGTCTATCATCAGGGCTGACTCAGAGGCCACGTCCACAGTCAGGAGCTCAGAGGATCCCATGGGGTCAGCAGCAGTGTGGGTGTATTCTCCCCAAACTCCGACTTTTACTCTTTCTGTTTCAAGGTGGATCCTGCGGCCTCTCCTGCCCACCCTTCCCTATATCTTATTCCTCCCTTCCATCAATTTCCTCAGTATGGTCGAGCCCACGGATCTGCTGTCACAAAATGGACACAAAACCACAAAATGGTTTCTCTATGGCCTTGACCAATATGTCCCTCTCCATGTTCATTAACAACCAAAATAAAGCCAGAGATTCCTGCCTTCCATCACCTTAAGTAAACAAATGCACTTGAAGGTGCTTCCCACACTGCAGAGCCCTCTATGCAATTGTTGGTTTCTTCTGTTATGGATTTTCCCTCTCATCTGAGGTGAGCCTATTTGGGAATAGATGGCTGACCTTAAGCTGAATTCTGAAGTCCAGAAGTATGTAAAGGGGGAACCTTAAGGGGCTGTGAAAGGACTCTTACCAGAAACGGAGACTAAACTAACTAAAAGGGAGTTGCGGAATGGGGTGAACCAGCTCACTTGTTTCCTGACAGGGTTATAACTCTAGCAGCCATTTAGGGATGGGGGTGCTGGTGCTATAACACATAGTGGAGGAGTGTGTGTGTGTGTGTATAGACACGTACATACCCGACACAAAGCAGTCATGTGGGCATAGGATGCTATGGGGACATGTGGGGGGTGGATATGGAGATGGAAGGAGAAGGGCACAGGAGAAAAACACTTGAAGAGCTCGTCACTACAGCATCCCAGTCTTCCTAGAGTGCTTCTGAGCACAGCTTTGGGAGCGAGAGGGATGTGGTTTGAATGTTGACTTCACAAATAAATTCACTCAACAACTATTTATGGAGCACCTGTTATGTGCCATGTATTCTAAGCACTTGGGACAAAACAGTGGACAAAACAGACAAACTCCCTACCTTTGTGGGGCTGGCCTTTTGATGTGGGAAGACAGACCAGAAGCAACAAACATCACAGACAAACTAGATAGTACTCTAGAAGGTGCTTAGATGGACGGATTTAAACCGAGTTAGGACAGGTAAGGAGGACTGCGAATGCCAGGAGCAGGGGCTGGGCTGCTCCAGGACATAACAAAGTGGACAGAAGGGCCTCGTTGAGAAGTGACATTTGAGCAAAGACTTCAAGGAGGAGAGGGAGTGAGCGATGTAGACATTTGTGGGGAGAACTTTCCAGGCAGAGGGACGAACCAGTGAAGATATCCTCATATATACAAGGAGATTGGCACGACAGGAACAGAGACAGAGAGGGAGAGAAGTGGGAGACCAGCCCAGAGACGTAAGGATGGGGCTGACACACAGGGCCTGGAGGACTTCAACTTTTGCTCTGAGTGAGATAGGGGCCCACGGGAGGACTTGGACAGCTCTGACTTCTAATTCACAGGATCTCTCTGGCTGCTGTGTGGAGAACAGACTATAGGGGCAGAGTGGAAGTAGGGAGAGGAGTTAGGCTCCTGCCGTGACCCAGGGAAGAGAAGATGGTGATTCTCGCTAGATGGAAGCAGTGGGGCTGGGGAGAAGAGGCCAGATTCCAGGAATAGGCAGGGTCAACAGCTTGGACATGGGTTGTGAGAAAGAGGAGTCGAGGGTGACTGTTAGATTTTGGCTAGAGCAACTGGAAAGATGGATTTACAGCCAATTAAGATTGGGAAGATGGTGTGAGGGAGAACTGGATTCAGGTTTGGACTTAATTTTGACAACTATGTGGTATTCAAGTGGAGATGTCCTTTAGAGATCCTAGGCAGTTGGAAATACCGGACTGAAGTTCAGGAAGGGGCCAGGTTAGAGAGATAAATTTGGGAATTGGCAGCAGTGGTCCTGGAGGGGATCATCAAGGGAGTGATGCAGGTATGGATGAGGAGAAGACCGAGGACTGAACTCTGCGGGCTCCAACGTTAAGTCACAGAGATGTGGAGGAATAAATAAGGGAGACAGGGGAGGACAACACGTGAGATGGAAAGAAAACCAAGAGAGGCTGTAGCCTGAAGCCGAGTGAGAGAAGCACGGGGAGGAAGCCGGAGTGATCTGCTGCTTCAAGTGCTGAGAGAGCAAGTGGGATGAGGATCCGTCACTGGATGTAGCAACATCGGGGCACGGACGACCCTTACAAGAGTGTTTTCGGTGGCACGGCAGGGACAAAGGTCAGGTTGGAGTGGTTTTAGGCAGGCTGGGGGGAGAGGCTTTGGAAAGGGTGAGTATAGGCAACTCTTTCCAGGAGTTTTGCCCCGAAGGCTCTGAGCCTCAATACAGTTGTGTGTCGCTTAACAACTGGGATAAGTTCTGGGAAATGTGTCATTAGGCAATTTTGTTGTTGTGTGAACATCATAAAGTGTACTTACACAAACCTAGATGGTACATGTAGGCTGTGTGGTACTAATCTTATGGGACCACCGTCAAATATGCGGTCTGTCATTGACCAAAAAGTCGTTATGTGGCGCATGACTATATTCTCATCTTTGCATCATGCCTGGAACATCATAAATACCCATCACAGAGAAATTACAATAATGTTCACCAGGGAGTGTGGAGGTGGGGGCGGAGGGCTGACTCTTTCTATAATAGAATTATCTAGATCTCTATAGATACTTAATAGTGGTTTAGAGCTGTAAGCAATTTCAGTGGGCCCTGCTGTCTGTAATGGGAGAAGGACGATGGCATGGACAGGACACTTACAGTAGAATGAGGGATCTGTGAATTTGCGTTGGATAGATCCTTAGAGCTCCTGTCCAACTTTTTTACTGGACTGGAGAGGAAACTGAGGCCTGAGGTCACAGCTCCGTTAGCAGAAGAGCCGGAGCTAGAACTCAGAGCTCCTCATTGCGGCTTCATTGTTTTTGTTCCACCCAGACACTGAATTTTGAGCTGGTCCAGTCTCTGAAAGCTGAATTTCAGTTTCTTAGGATTCATATCCATTATCATTTGAGAAAATCACAATTTCCTAGTTCCAAGAAAGTCTAATGAAAATTCCCAAGAAACTTCTTAACCACTGCACATCTCTTTCTAACATTTTGGTGATTTAAATGTCAGTGAATCAGAAATTTCTAAGGGAAGCTTTCCTTGAAAGACAATGTAAGCGTGAAGGCTATGAATCAGAAGTGGAAGGGGCCTCAGGGCAGATCTCCTCAAGAAGGAAGCAAGTATTTCCTGGGAGGCTGAGACCGCACACTTGACTGATCACTGGTTTTCCATGCTGTTCAATGGCAACTGGAACAGGACTCTAAAGGATTAAAAAAGAGGAAAAAACCCTAGAATTTCAGCTTTTCCAAAGCTCAGAAGTGCTCAGGCATAGCTAGGCTGAAGGCATCATAAAAGAAATGGCTGTCGTCATTTCGTGGGTGGCTGACTTCTGAGTCGCTTAAAATGGTGTTAAAGATTGTATTCCTCACAAGTGCACTGCTTGGTGAGTTCAAACCAGGTCCTTAAAATCCAAGGGTGGGGCTAGGGATCGAGTTGGGAGGAGGAGGGAAAGAAGGTGGGGGACAGTTGAGAGGGCCAAGAGAAAAGGTGGAGGTAATCCCAGCAAATGAAATACCTGGAGAAGATCTGGTATAGAAAGAGACTCAAGTTATGACCATCCTCTTGGTGATAAACACACAACTCCTGCCTTCCCCAGCATTCCCCTCCTCCCTGTCCAGTGGCCCTGGTTGGGCAGGAGATATGAATGTCTGTGGACAAGCTCTTCACTGATTCATTTCTCAGGCTGCTGCTGCAGCCCAGGCATGCAGGGAGCACCCCCAGAGATCACAAAGACCATCAAAGGGAGCTTTTACTGGCTACGATTTTCCCACTACCCTAGGGTGAATGATAATATTTGTTTTCTCTGCAGTCAGAGAATTATGCTGCCCTGGGGTCAGAATCTCTATGAAAGTCCCAGGGCCTGAGAGATAGGGCTTAACCAACCCAAGTCTAGGAGATAGCAGGTGGAATACTGGTGTTGGGGTCAGCAAAATAGTACTCAAGTCCCTTTTCTACCTCTTCCAGCTAAGTGACCTGATGGGCATACTTTTCTAAGCTTATGTGTCCTCACCTATAAAATGGGACTAGACGCAATTCATACCTCACCTGGCTACTGTGAGGATCAAATAACAAATATAACGCATGTGAGTGGTTCTCAGCCTTGGCTGTAAATTAAAGTCACTGGAAAGTGTCTAAAAAATATAGATGCCTGGGCCTCACCCCCTTGAACAGTGGCTTCTAATCTTGGGAGTTTTTAAAAGTCTCAGTGCCCAGGCTTTATCCCAGATCGATTAAGTCACAATCTCCAATGGTAAGACCCAGCTAATCAGATTTCATCAAGTCTCCCAGATGATTTCAATGGGCAGCCAAGACTGAGAACCACTGACGAATGTGAGCGTTCTTTATAAATTAGTAAGTGCCAAACACATGTAAGGAATCCTCGTCAGTGTCAGCTTGAAAATGAAATACGACAAGAGTGACGTTGAATAATTGGGTGGGGCTTTCCAACATACTCTCAAGAGCTTCATAAAATAAGTAAGAAGCACAATAACGTAACTGTGAAGAATTAGGAAGAAGGTCTTTGAGGGGCAAGCTATTAGAAAAAAATCATAAAAATTAGTAGAATCATATAGAAAAGATAGGAAAATTATATCATTTTGATTAAAGGTTTATTAAGATTAAACTATATAAATTTTGATTAAAGCTTCTCAGACTTGACATGTACACAAGTCAGCGCAGCTCTTTTTCAATGCAGACTCTGATTCAGTAGTTCTGAGGGGAGCCCGAGTTTTAGTTTAGTGCTTTAGTTTAGTTTACTCATCTGTAAGATGGGGCTAATAGTGGGATCGAATCATAAGGCTGTCATGGAGATTAAATAAAATAATACACAGAAGGAGCTTAGTCTAGTGCCTGACACTATGTAAATGTTCCAGTTAGAACGCTCCAGGGCCAGCCAGAGGTTGCATCTATTTCAGACCAAGAGCTGCTATCCAAGGAGTGGTCCGTTGTAATCAGTCGGATTCCTGGTTCAAATCTGGACCAACCAATCTCTTGAAGTTTACTCAGTGCCAAGATGAATGTCCTCAGTCCTGTCCAGACAAAATGACTCCCACATGAGTAGCATAGACTCGCCCTGCCACACTCCTTACTCCATAGACCCAAGATTAGCCTGGTGAAGTCCATGCCCAGACTAACTGTGCATTGGGCTCTGTAAGAGTGAGGGATGGATTGGGACCTGGGTTCTCCTTTGGCTTGTCTCTGAATTCACTTTGCCAAAGATCAGATTCCAGAAAATCCAATTGTTCTCAGGTTCTGGGTCTTCCCAGCGCCATCACTGAAAGCTGTTATACCCAATATACCTTTTGAATTCTTAAAAATTCCCAAATCCCACTTCTACAAATGCACCAAGACCACTGTCCTATGTCCATATTGCTGTGTATTTATTATCATGTAGCACATTAGGAGTGCTCAAACAGTGTAGCCTGAGATTGCTTGCAGTGGATTTTGTTCGTATTTCAACTCAACAAATATTGATCGAGCTCTCAGTCTGTGCAAAGCCCTGCGATAGGACTGCCCGCCCCCCTCACTACGCCTCTGCAGCAGCCCAGGGTGAGGCTTCCAAAACTAAAGGCAAATTACACAGTGGAGTATGTCACATTTTGAGCTGCACCAGGCATTATTAGCAGAGTGTGGGATGCCTGTTGCAGTGCAGAAATGATAAAGGTGGGAGACATCCAAGGCTCTGACACACAGAATGAGAGCATCACCAACGTGAGAGGAGTGGAAGCGGTACCTATTACTAGAGTACTGGGCTCATGGTTGGAGCTTGAAATGACGGCTTTGATGGAATCGTAGTAGTTCAGCTGGAAATGACACAAAAAGAGAAAATGCTAATTAATATGAAGATCACACACCAGGTCAAGTGAGAATTTAACAATATCTAACGCATTCTTTCAACACATGCTTCAAGAGGGAGAAAGAAACCATTTGCTCAGAGGATAGGCACATTGAACAAAAAACCATATTTGCATTTGGGCAGAGGTGTGTAGGTGGCCCGGCGGAGTTTGGAGTGTGTGGGGGTTCTCTTCCCTTCACACTCGTTCAAGGCTAACACCAGAACCAGCAATTCCTGGTTATTCTGTCTGACAGAATGTGCTGAAGTTTCTGCTACCTATTTTGGATATTTCTGAGAAAATCACAATGTAGTCTGCATAGCCACAGGGCTTTCACGGGGAAAACAGTGTGTCCTTCACTATAAGTCTTATTTCAGTTGAAAGGTATGCTGAATGTCATCCTGGGAAGGGTGAGAGATGCCTTCCCCTGTCTTTGAAAATCAGGAGCCAGACTCTGAAACTGATGTGCTGGGAGTGGGGAATCAGGGCTTTTAGGCAGGACCCTGACCCAGGGCCGGGGCCAGTCTTGGGTGGAGAGGACCATATTTGGTGGGATTTGAGGCGTTCCTCTCCTCTCAGGTCACCTTCTTCCCCAGCAGAAGTCCTTGTTAAGAACATGAGCATGTCACTCGGATAAAGCCATCGTAGCATAGAAAGAGCAACACAGTAGTCACAGAGGACAATTCACTTATCATTTAGAGCCTCCAGGCACTATGCAAGTCTAGGGGGGCAGAATTTGCTGCCCCCAAATGTGTCTCTTTTGCTTGATTATTTTTAAGAATGAAAGCCTTGGGAAGAAACTTTGACCTTTCCCCCAACCACCTAAAAGATAGAAAGCCTGTTCCAGGACGGAGCTATCAGCATAGATGACTATAGCATAATAGAATCTAGATGTGGCAGACAGGGAGGAGCCTAGCAAGGTCCCTTTGATCAAAGTCCTCTCCATGTCCCTTTGTCTCTGCACGGCATGGCAAACATTTGTTTACCAAACATTTGCTTTTCCATCTCCATGTGAATTGTCTTCCTCTCCACTGAAGTCCCAAACCACCACCCTCAACATCTTCTTTTTTTTCAGCTAAAGATGATATTTAAAGTGGTAGCTTTGGCTATTTGGGCAAGTTACTCAGTTTTCCTGGGTTTTGCCCGTGTATACATGTTATTAACCTTTAGCTCCTGTTGATCTGTCTCACGTCAATTCAATTCTTAGACCAGCCAGAAAAACCTAGAAGGGTAGAGGGAAATTTCTTTCTCCTCTACACTAGGTTCAGAGGAGGATGCAGAGAAGATAATCCTTGGTTCTAACCCACAAGGAGTACAGAAACCAAAGACCCAAAGTCACAGGAAGAGGAAAAGTAAGTTTGAAGGGAAGAGAGAGTTTCCAATGGTTGGGTCATGGCCCAGGACAATAGGACTCAGTGGCCAGAGCAACCTACAGAGCTCAGAACTGTCCCCTGCCTTTTCTCTGCTGGAGTAAGCTCCCCCGAGGCTGTGCGTGTGGCTGACCTCTTAGGGAGGAAGGTCATGAACACTGCCCCCGAGAGAGTAGAGAACAGAAGGACACCAGACGCCGGGGAATTCTCCTACAGTCCGATTCCTCTCTGTAGGCTCCATTTCTGCACCACCGATGCCAGCAATGGCTTTGTTTGACCCCTCCACTAGCGGTCACCCCTTGGGCAGCGCTGGCTCTGGATCTCGGTATTGTTCCTTCTACCTCTCAAGGCACACAGGATGGAAGAGGGCAAGTTGGAGAAGGTGGGTTGTACAGGAGAGTGGAGTTTGGGGGCTGGCAATTCAAATGTCCAGCTCTACAAAAAGCACGGCTCCATTTTGCTAAGTGGAAGAAGCCAGGCACAAAAGGCGACATATTGTATGATTCCATTTACAAGAAATGGCCAGAAAAGGTAAATCTATAGAGACAGAAGGTAGATGCGTGGTTGCCTGGGGCCGGAGGTGGGAAGGGGCATTAACTGTCTATGGTTAAGAGGGATCTTGCCGGGGTGATGGGGTTGTTCTTAAACTGGATTATGGTGATAATCACACGACTCAGCAAATTTATCAACAATCATTAATTGTATACTTAAATGGGTGAATTTTATGCTATGTAAGTTGTACCTCAAAAAAGTTGAAACAAGAAAGAACCGTGCTCCAGTCACCTTTGAGAAACACAACATATTCCACAGCAATGTTACACGTGAGAGTTCGGTCAGATCGTTGTTTTCATTTTGTATCTAGCTTTCTTAATTCACATTTCCTTTCTACTGCAGGACTGGTATGTTATTTTCTTCTCTTCATGTTTGAAACTTTGTTGGTCTTAATTTTTTAGATAAATGCTATTTTCTTGGTCCAATTTTCTTCCCCTTTAATTTTCCTTTTCACTTAACAAATAAATTTGGTCGTTTTCCTTTCACCCAATAATATTGCCTACTTTTCTTTTCCTGCATAAGTCTTCTTTATGAAAAATCTTCTCTACCTAGGGTAAGCCTGATGTGTTTAGAAAGAGATAAGAGATGTTGGGACGATAAGAGACATCTCTGCTCCCCCAGCGGAGGATTCTCATCACTCCTGCTCCTCTGGACAGCAAGTCCACTCTGCATTTGGTTTCTGAGCTGTCTTAACATGAAGGACCATGTCTTGCTTTTCTATAACTTGAAAAGTGATTTAGCTTCTCAGAGCCAGAAGAAATCTCAGGGAAGCAACTCTCACCCCCACAGTCACATTATTGGTCCCAGGACACTGGTGTCATGTGAGTTGGCTCTCCCTCCTATTATCTTCAAGTCCAAAGGAGACCTGGGGTGGAGACCCCCAAAACAAGCATGCCAGGAAGTTAAAATTGATGAATTTCACTAGCTTCTGGAAACCAGATAGTTATCCTTCCTTGTGGCATTCTAGGGCTCTCATGTGACGTTTATTTTTATTTGTTTTCAGCTAGGTTAGTAAAATTATCTCAGGACCACTGGTGACTCATTAAAGAATATAAACTGTTATTTATTTGATTGCTTGGGTGAAACCCCTGGAGAGAAAGGGCAGACTGGCAAATTCCAATTTACTTTTACTTAAACATTTATTTTTTCTTTCTTTCTGTCTTTTTTTTTTCACCTGAGTAACCCAATCTCCATGCGCTTTCCAGTGGATGTAGTTTACATTTGGAGAGGTCATGCGTTATTAATGCTGATGTTTGACATGTTCTCGACTTTGGGCAGCTTCTTCCAAGTTCTAAGGAGAAAAAACATAAAAATTTCAAAAGAATAAGAATGAACATCCCTCCCACACCCTGCTCATCTCTAACAGGAGCCTTGTGTCAGGTAGTCCCTCTGATCAGGAATTCCTCACTTCTCTCTTTTGCTCGTATAAATTCTTCCCATTCTCTGAGGCCTTGATAAATCCTCCACCGGAACCTCTTTGAATATGCCAGACCATTTGATTGCTCCCTTTTCTGGACTCCAGGAAAGTTGGGCGTGTAACCGACAAGCCTGATGTGTGCTGATCTTGTTCTCTCATGCAGACGTGTACAACCTGAAGGCAAGGGTGCTTCCTTTAGAGCCCCACCAGCCCTGGTAGAGAGCAAGGACTCCACCAATTCTGACCCGCTGAAGACTCCGACGAGTCCCCTTGTGTGTTCCAGTTGGGGTTTGAGCCTTTTAGAAGAAGGTACTGGGCTTTCAAAGTCAGTCTCACAAAGTGGACCTTGCTCATATGTGTCACGTGTGAAGGCAGACAGGAAGAACTTAGAGGCGGCATCAGTGACCTGACACGTTCCAAAAGCTCTTTAATTATCAATTAATCCATATGAACTCTCTGAGAGACAGACTGTCCTTCCCACAGGCAAAGCAGGAACAAAGCAGCTGGTATAACAGGGGAGTGATTGACTGCGGAGGACCCGTGGTCGTCTACCCACCATTCTCCCCCTTCCTCCCTGCCAATGAAACCGAGGCAGAGATCCCTTGATCTCAGGGGTGTCATGTGACCCAGTTCTGGCCAATGAGATCAAGTGAAATCAGCAGAGGAGCTCTGGGAAAATATTTTGCTCTTTCATAAAATGTGAAAATAGTATGAGAGAGTCTCCTTTTTTCTCTCTCTCATTTTTCTTTCTCATTTTTCCTCTCCCTTGGATGGTGTTTTTCCTTCTAATTTTAAACACTGTTGAGATGTGAAATATCTGGAGCTATCGCAGCCATTGGGAGACCATGAGGCCATAGGCTGAAGGACAAAAAGCCAACATACTAAAGATGGTGAGGTGACATGATGGAGACTGAAACCTCTGGGTGACACCATTGATAAGCTAAACTGATGTAGCAGCTATTACCGTCCAAGGGGGGTCATCTGCCCGCCGCAAGACATGCCAATAGTCGGGAGGCAAGGTGGTAGGAGAGAAAGGGTTTCTTTATTACAGATTGCTAGCAAGAGGGAGGATGGTCTACCATTGTCCAAAAGAATCATCTTTTTTTTTAAAGATCGGCACCTGAGCTAACATCTGTTGCCAATCTTTTTTTTTTTCTTCTTCTTCTCCCCAAAGCCCCCCAGTACATAGTTGTATATTCTAGTTGTAGGTCCTTCTGGTTGTGCTGTGTGGGACGCCACCTCAGCATGGCTGATGAGCAATACCATGAACACACCCAGGATCTGAACTGGCGAAACCCTGGGCCACTGAAGCGGAGTGTGTAAACTTAACTCCTCGGCCACTGGGCCAGAGCCCAAAAGAACCATCTCACAGAACAAAGACTACAGGCTAGTTATATAGGGGACTGGTCTCCGGGTGGAGGAGGCAGCTGATCTCTAGGTGGGGGCAACATCTGGTCCCAGTTCCTGATAGTCTTTTGTTTTACTGGATATGCATCAGAGAATGGAACAAAGCCCTATACCCCGATCTTTCAGTTGTCATTGATGATGGTTATCAGCATAGACTCTCTGCCTAGGGGTCATCATGTTCCTCAGGAACTGAAAAGAACAAAGTTATCAACTTGTAGCAGCTGGAGGGGCCATGAAATCTACAGAGCATGTCTGGGTTTGTTCGTCAGAGGTCGTTCAAAGACACAATACGGTTTCTTTTTACAATATGGCTTCCCTTATGTCAACCTTGTGTTGAGCCAGTATCACAACCACCTATATCCTGACATTTTTGTTAAAGAAGGAAAGATAAACTCCTATCCTGTTAGTCATTTTTTCTATTACTTAATAATAGCAAACATTTATTAACTTCTTACTATGTGTCAAGCACTGTTCTAAGCACTTTTCACTCCTCAACATAACCTTGTGAGATGGGCAATATTATTCTTCTCTTTTTAAGAATAAGAAAGCTGAGGCACAGAAAGATTAAATGACTTGCCAAAGTTAGCAAGTAACAGAGAGAGAATTCAAACCCAGGAAACCAGGATTGCAGCTTGAAGCATTCTTAATGGATAAATTAATGAGTTGTACACAACAGTCTACAACTGATGTTCTCATAGTTCAACCCATCACAGAATTGTGGGACTGTTTTAGAGGGATCCTTTGAGATGACCTTGAAAATATTAGAGTTGATGTAACTTGGAATGGTGATCTATGTATCACTGAAGCCTGTAGGCAGGATGTTTTCATATATACTGCCAGAAATCATAGAAGTATATTGGCTTTCCCAAAGCAGTCCAGTATAGGATTTTTCCCCTAGTAATAATTTTTTCATTTTATCAGTTATATCATAATAAAGGTCTCTTACTCTGCACTTTTTAATTGCTAGCATGGCAGTATATTTTTTCATTTAAATTGTTCATTACTTTTGGCTACTTTTCAAGTAATAAAGTGTATGTTTCAATCCACTCAAAAGTTATTTCTTGAGAATATTCTGTGAATACTGGTCCTATCTAACCCATGGAAGACACTCTAACTGACATTCACTCAGCATGCTTTCTGGGTTGGTTATGACCCTTGCTGGTGTAGGGGACTGGAATTGGCCACCCCACAATAGGTCTCTTTGGCATGAGGATTATTTTGGACTGGTTACTTTTAAAAAACTGCAGACAGCAAAGAAACTCTGAAAAGTAGAATTTACTTACCCTTTGTAAGAGACATTTACATTTGTAAAGGAAATCTCCATCTGTAAATGTGTCTTGACCTCATCTCTAGAAACTCTTAATCAATGCAGAAGGCAAGGACTTAAATCTGCATAATAATCTTACTCTTGTTTACTGCACTTGTCTGGTAACCTCCCCCAACATCCTCCTTTGCCTTTAGCTGAAGATGACATTTAAGGTGGTGGCTTCAGCCATGTTGGCAAGTTGCTCAGTTTGCCTGAGCCTCTCCCATGTGTACATGTTATAAAGCTTTTTTTAATTTTCTCCTGTTATTCTGTCTCTTGTGAATTTAATTCATTGTCCGGCCAGAAGAACCCAGAGTGGGTAGAGGAAATGTCTTCCCTACATGGCCATCAAGGCAACTGGGACCTCAAATCCCCCGCCCCTGCCCAGGACCACCTGAAAGGTGGTGTGGAGGCTCTATGTATGTATGTTTTCTCTCTCATTTTATAAAGAAAATCCTTCACTGGTTTCCTGAGAGGATATGTATATGAGACGAGCATTTTTGAAACCTCATATGTTTGAAAATGACTTTACCCCCCAAATTTCAAAAATCATTTACCTGGGTACAGAATTCAACATTGGAGATAAATTCCCTTCAGATGTGTGAAGGGATTGCTCCATTGCCTTCTAGCTTCTACTGCTACTGTGGTGAAGTCCACATCCATTATGATTTCTGATCCTATGCACGGTGACTTGATTTTTCCTCCCTCTGGATACTTCTGGAATCTCTTTACTTTCAATATTTTAGGAAAAGTTCTCAAACTATTTATTTGATTATTTTCCTTCCTTTCTTTTCTCTTTTTCATATGTCTAGTATTTGGATATTGTACCTCCCAGATGGGTCCTATGGTTTTCTTATCTTTTCTCTTTTATTTCATACTTTTTGTCTTTTTGTTTGACTTTCTGGGAGAATATCTTCCAACCATTCTATTGAGTGAAAACATTTTTATCACAATTTTAATTTCCAAGAATTCTTTTTATTCTCCAAATTTTCCTCTGTAATGGCATCTTCTTACTTAATGGATTTCATCTTGTCTCTCCAAAGATAATAGCAGCATTTTATTGTTATTTCTTGCCTAGAATGGGAAAGTATGGCTGTTGTCCATCTAGGAGGTGCTGCCAATTCATGGGCCTGGGGCGGGGGGCAGGCTGGGGGTCTACTTTGTAAAATGAATTGGCTCTCAGCTTTTCCTACAGCTGACCTAAGCATTTAGAGTTTTTGGATTTCCTAAGTCACTTATCATTTGTTTATCTGCTTTTCAACTTCCAAATTTTACTGCTGCCATTTCCTGTCATTCACCCCATCCTTGTGGGGTTGTGTCTTCAGGGAAAAACACTCCCTTTCCTGTTGTATAGATGAGTTTTATTTAGGAGGGAGTAAAAATAGATGCATGTGTTCAAACTACTCTGTTTCCTGGAAATACGGAAAGCTTATTTCCAGTCACATTAGGGGCTTCTTTCTGATATTTGAAAATAATCCACATGTTTAGGGGCTGCCTTGTAAGACAGGGACTCTCTTTTCCTGGAGAAGTTTAGCCAATTTGGAATGTCTACTTCTCAGGGATGTGGTAAAGAGGTTTCAAGTTCTACTGGGTTGGTCATAAGTTAGACAAGATGAGTACCCAGGACCTGCCCACTCAGAATTCTCTGAATCTATCATTTAAACCTCTGACTATATTATGCTTGTTCCAGGCTTCAAGTAATGTTCAAATCGTATCCCTGAGAAAATGTGCTTTTGTTTTTGTTTCATTTCCCATGTAGCCTACTACATACTTTTGGGGAGGAATGGCCTTGGTGGAGAAGTGACACTTTTGGGGAGAGTTTGCTTCTTCTTGTCCTGTCATCAAAAGATTACAGGTGATGAGAAGTCCGTCTCTAGTCATTGTCAAGGAGCTGCTTCCTATGCCTCTCTGAAACAACAGGAGGTGGGGGAGAAATCCCCTTCTAGTCTAACACACATGGTCAACATGTTCCACAAGGTAAGAAAAGGAGACCCTGAAACCCAAACTGAACAACAACAATGTTAGTATTGCCTAAATAGCTAAGATAAATACAGCCAGTGGTTAACATAGGTTAGCATAAGGGGAGCCATCTTATCTTATAGAGAAGAACCGTGTTGGAACTATAAATGACCCTGACCCACAAGACACCCCCTTTCCTTGTTAGCAATGCTTTAGTTTACATGTAGTCTAGATAAGTACGCACCTGCTTCTTGTGAGAAATATGCAGGCTCTGATATTTTCATAGCCTTAGCTTATATGTAGACCTCCCTATTGCAATAAGGTGATAATTTTGTTCTTTAAGTTTTCCCAGGGTTGTAATGACCTCTGGAAAAGAGTCCTGCACTGGTATTCATCACCAGTGACAAGAGAAATGGATGATTTAGCATCTCAGGGACTACAAGACCAGATCTTCAACATTCTGAGATCCTTCCCCCCTTTTTCAGCCTGTTTGCCGTATAGAAGTGCTTCAAAATTTGTAGTTTTAAGATGGTTCTTTAGGACACTAGTCTGCCATCTTCCCCCTTGCTAGCAAGTTGTAATAAAAAGACCCTTTATCTCCTACCACCTTGCCTCTTGACTGTTGGCTTGTCTTTGTGGCAAGTAGAAGACCCCTTTTAGTGGTAACAAGAAGACTAAAAAAAGGATGAACTAGGAGATCTTTATGCAGTGAGAAAAGACTCCTCAAGTTCTGAAAGGATACTCCTCAGTATTTTACCACACAGAAATTAACCATTTTCAGCTGAATGATGTATCTGACAGAGACTGGTAGGGAATGATGAATATTAAGTAACTTAAAGTTATGGCAGGAGCTATTGCTAATTGTATAGTATGTCAAGAAAATGAAGCACATCTGAAATTACATTTGGTCAATGGGAAAATAAGGTAGCATTTGCCAAAATTCCTCTTATACTCAACTTTCTAGTGTTGGGGCTCAGGGCAGGCTGCTCCCAAATATCCCACAATGGCATATTGATTATTTTGAATTAAAGTTACTTGTTTGACTTAAAGTTTTGACCCTCTTCTCTCTATTCCCTCTGAAAGCAGGAAATAAATTTCCCACATGAAAGGTACCCTCTCTATACCAGGAGATAGAGACATCCTTATCACAAGGGCTGGGGAATTCAGGGCCAAGAAGCCTGTATAAGCAAACCTTGTTACTCTTACTAATTTACTACCTCAAGCATAAACTCTACTCAGATTCATCACTAATTACATACTCCAAACCTAAGTTTCTTTGTCCTACCAAATCCTCACAAATTTATGGTTTCTTTGAGTACAAAGATATGCAAACTGCATTCTTTGTTCACTTTCTGAGCATCATTTTATGATCTCCTGTACATAAATATTAAATTTTTTTTTCCCTCTTGTTGATTTGGTCTTTTGTCAATTTTATTATTAGTCAAGCCATAAGAAAGGTAGAGGGGGTCATTCCTGCCTTCCCAATAGGTTTGGTGAGCCAGCCAGGAGAACTCACCAGCTGGAAAACTGTTTCCTCCCCGGGACTACTGCAGATGAAGATCCTGGGACGTCTGAAAGAAGGTGGCAAAAAAGTATTTCTTACATGTCAGCCTCCCAGATCTCTGTCTGCAAAATCCACTGGGAACAAATATGGTGGAAATCTTTTTTTCCTTTCTTTCTAAATTTAGATTAGCAGGCAAAAGTATTTGCAAAATTAGTTTCATGGGAAAAAACAACTCTTGTAAAGATTTGAAAAGAATATTATTGTTTTCTGTTAGTCCCATTTCTCCCAGAGATGGTCATTGCTTTTTTTTTGTTTCTTCCAGCCAGAATATGCATATGCAACTGGCAGGCAGCTGAGTGGACTGCAGATCGAAGCTTAGGGAATCTAAAAAATATTGGGTGAATTTTTGCTTGGTAAGTCATGCTATTCTACTCAAAAGTGGGGGAAACACATGCTTCCCTATGTTTGGAATGGCTATTTAAAAACATGGACTTCATAGTTACTACCTTTATTTTCTTAGGCTAATTCTGGGAACGAACTTTTTGGATCTTGTGAGGGCTGCATCCTTTGCACCTTCCTTTGGGGATGTCTCTTGCATCCATGGTTAAGTCCATATTTCACAGAAAAATAGAAATTAGAACATAAATTAAAGTCCACTCAGACCTCTTCCTAGTTGCCTTCAGACATTTGCAGATATTATAAAAATCAAGATATTGGAAGTACAATTGTTCTGCACTTAAGCAAATAGCAATTACCCCAAAACTCCTAAAAAAAAATTCTATTTTCTTCTCTGTCCTTTGAAATTGTACATTTTGCCATTTCTTTGGAATGTAAACACTCCAGGAGATAACAGTCAAAAATCACCTGAGACTGAGCCTGGCTAGCTCAGTAAGTAAAGCCTGAGGTTAAGGGAAAAATGGCCCTTTTTAAAGCGCAAGCTGCTAGAAAGGCTTTCTTGCCCAAAATCTAATTCACAGCATCCTTAAGAATTACCTGTCTGGGGCAAATACAAATCTTAAAAATCTTCTCCATAGATAATGTTTTTAAAAGGTTTTAAGCAGGTAACTTTAACTTGTTTCATCTGCTAGACAGACAATGATTTATAAACTAGTGAGTTTTATATTGTACCAGATTCGTGGTTGAAATTTTAAAATAAAAGTTATAAGATCTCTGTTTGTGTCTGTCTCTATATGTACATTATAGACATGGTATTTTTCTAGTTCCAGATGATACTGGCAAATTTAGTTTCTAAAAGACCTCTATTTGATTGGCTTAAAGTAAATGCTTATATAAATTATTTCTCAATGTCATAGAAACTAACCCAAATGTTTTTCAAGTTAACATGATATAAAATAATCTTTGACAAAAAAAGCTTGTATAAATGTGTTGGCTTAATCAAAATGGGCACCTCTTCAGAGTTATCAGCATTGTATATAATGCAGACACTCAATTTTTATTCTACCTGGATTATTAATCAAACAAGCTCTTGCTATCTCTGTTAACAAAATTTATCAGCAAGAAAAAAATAACTTAAGATGACAGCTAACTGCTTTAATGTCTCATGAAATTTTTATGAATAATGTAAGTATGATTATTAAGAAGAAGTGAATTATATGGATGTAAATAAAATAAAAAATTTCAGGTGTAATAATTATGTTTTATGCTATGTATACGTAAAAACATAGCTTCCCCAAATCTTTTCAATAACTTCAAACTTTAGAGTCTTGTTAAGTTAAATTAAATGATGGGAAATTCATTGAATATTTAGATCATTTCCAGGTAAGATAAAATGGTAAAATGCTAATTACTGAACAGAAGTTTACCTACTTTTGGCTTTCTATTGAAGAGAAACTAAAGACAAATTTGAGTCTGCTCATAAACATGTTCTGTGCCACACTGGAAGATTACAATATGAAGAAACATATGTTTCAAGGAATTGTAAAATGTGTACATAAATTTGCCAGTCTAAAGAATATGGTTATACAGTTCACAATTGCTTACTACTTAGTTTTTACTAGAAATTAAGGTTTCTAAGGGTTAAGAATTCTAATTAATATATATAATTAAAGCTATGAAAAATAATAAGGAAAATATCTCTGTACACAAGAAAAATAAGGTGCATGTTTTTTGTAAGAAAATGTATAAGGGATGGAGATGCATTTTTGTTGAGAGATAGAAAAATAATTTTGTCCCAAAATAAAGCTGGTTATTTATGAATGAAAAAGAGAACAGGGGACAAACTGATATGGATGTAGAAAGTTATAGAAGGTTTACCAAAAAAAATCTTTAGAAAGAGATTTTATGCATGGTTAGGGCCAGCTAAGGCTGGAATGCACTTGATTAAGTGAATAAGTTTTAAAAATAAAAGTAAGCTGCTACACAATTAATATTTGTTTTTTCTCTCTGTTAAAAGGACAAATTAAATAAAAAGTGGGGAAGAAAGAAAAAAGAAAGAAAATCTTACCTTGTGTGGTCAAGTTCACTAAAATTACATTGTTAAGAGTTTTAAAAATAATCTTTACTATCAATATTGTACTTATGTAAAACTGGAACTTAATTTTCTTTTCATCTCTTAAAAGAACAAAGTTTTCTTGGAATATTGGTCTGTTCCTGATCAGAGATTATGAAGAATGAGCAAAGATTTTGTTTTATCAAAATAATTTTCTAGGCTTTATTAGATCTTTGATTACTTAAGAAAGCGGAATCTTCTCAATAGTAACAGCTAAGTTTTGCTAACAGCTCTGTAACCTTCTGTATTTGCCTTTAAAATCTTTTATTATCACTTTGGTTGAATAGATAACTAAGTATTGTTTCACAGTGACCTATCCTATTTGATCCTATTTGACCAGTGTTTCAAAATCTTTTTGATATTTTCAACAAACTTCTCAAAATGAAATTCTAAATGAAATCTTTTGAACTTCATTAAGTTTGAAGTTTTTTAGAGGGCCCCTGGAACATTTCAAAGGATGTGTTCTTTCTCCTTATAAAAATGGAGATATTAAACTAATTAGGCCTATTTGACATGGTAAATTATATGGGAACCATTGTCAAACAAAAAGTAACATTAAGCCTTACGTTATATTTGCATAGGTTTTCTAGAAATTATATGAAATTCTTAAAAATCTGATTATATCTTAGTATAATGTTATCAGTCATAATTCTAGCTATTATCTTAAAATGTTGCATGTCACAGATATAACCAAATTTCTTTGTCAGTTGCATTATAATGAACCATTTTTAGTCTTTTGTCATTTATAGTTACTCTGATACTTTTGCAAAATGCTTCATAAAAAGAAAACTCATAAAACTGAACTGAGTCTCTGTCATCAAAACTGAAGCTCACACTAAAAGAACTGAATCTGAACATCAGGAAAACATCCTAGCTTACTTTCATGCAAAGGCAGCAACAACAAAATCTATAAAGATTGTGGCACATGTTGATGAAGTCTATTCTCCTTCTGCAAAAAAATGACCCCTCATAGCCAAGATTTTGCCATCCTGATGTCCTTGTAACATGGCAACAGTCTGCTCCTCAATCATAGAAATTAAGATTGGTAAACAATGGCTGTAAATTAAGCAAAGTTTAAGTTGGGGATATAGGAAACCCAAAATGGCTGCTTGGCTCTTCCTGGTTTTTGCATTTCCTTATCCACTATAGGAAAAATTATTTTTGTCTCCAGAGGCCTCATAACTCCTGCCTCTAGGTCTTTTGAGCACCTGTAGCTGGACTTCATTCAACTACCACTTAGTATGCGTTATCAATATGTTCTTGTCATTGTATGTATGTTTTCCAGATGTGTTGAAGTCTTCCCTTGCCACAAAGCTGATGCTCTCACTAGTGGCAAAGAAACTGTTAAAAAATATGTCTCCAAGTTGGGGTATACTTTCTATAAACTCTGGTGATCAACGTACCCACTTCACTGGGCAAATCATATGAAACTTAAAGAAAACCTTGCAAACTTCTTGGAATTATTATTGTCCCTATCACCCTTAATCATCAGGCAAGGTCAAGAGAACTAGTGAAAAAAAAAACTAGATTCAAGCAGAACAAGAATTAATTACATGAGACTAAAGAACTTATGAGAATGATTATAATTTTTACAACCCTTTTTGTCTGAAATATTTTGTCTGAAATATTATTTTTGAAGTCTTTTGTTCTTCCAGATTTAAGGAAATATTTTTTTTTCTTTTCTCTTAAGCTATCTATGACTTAGAGCAATTGCTGAATTATACCTTTGTAAGTGGAATTGAAACAATAACTTTTTCTCCCTTCCTGATCTCTCCAGAATTCTGAAACTCTGTCAGTATTCTTATTTTCATGACAATATATTTATTTGCATAAGTTTAATAAGACTTATGTTCTCCTTGTAACAGGACACTATTGGAAATTTTGGTCATAGTACTAAGACTCTGACTGGAATGCTATGTTTGAGAGAGACATATGTAAACTCTGATATGATCAAATAGCTTTAAGGAACAACGTTTGACTCTATGAAGCCAATAAAGCCCCTTGGAAAAATAGCCTGGTACCTTACTCACAGGGTTCCCAACAGCCTAACCTGGTGAGTAAAGAAGTTCACTTTCTGGAAGATGCGGAAATCTCAAGATGTGTTGGGAACTTCAAGAAGAGAGCAATTCACCCAAATCTATAGGTATTGCAGGTAGACCCTGATGGCAAGTATTTGGCTTGGTCTCTTAGCCTTGAGAGGCTATTAAAAGCTCAATCTGGAGATTCATTATGAAAAGTTCCAGCAGAGCAAATTTAAAAGGCCTATATGATCAATTGCTATTATTGCTGTACTTATATAAATAACTAAGCCAAGTTTATTGAAATTAGACTTATTTTGCAAACAAATTAGTCTTAATTTGACTATCTTTAGTAAAAATTGAGGGTAATTTTAGAGAGAAAGATTATGTTTCAGTAAACTAGAATACACACTTGTGGATATTAGATTCTAGTGCTGTTAATTTTCCTCAAAGTTTTGTTACTTACCTAAATACTGGACTGGATCCTAAATTCTTCTAGTATCCTCCAATATTTGGCTACAAATATCCAAACTAACATTTCCAATTTTTCTCCCAATTTTGACTTGGAACCATTGAGAACTAAAGCTGCCCTTTTCCCTGAAGCCCTGCAAACTGAAGCTGAAGGACTTGATATAAACTTAAGAGAGAGCACCACAATAGCCCATGTTTAGACAATCTTTATGCCTATTGCTGTGTAAGCCACTCAGAAAGTTTTCCTGAACACCTGATGACATCACCAGAGACATTTAAAACTGCAAAAGATTCTTCAACCTTGGCATCCAGAAATCTTGACTGGCTGCACCCTAAGCTCAGAAATGGGTTTATAATTTGCTTCATCCATTAACCTTTGTTTTTCTTTGTTTCCATAGAAATGCCTCTTATTAAATACCTTATTGCTTGTGCCATACATCTAACTTTTGGAATTCACCTACAAGACATGCCTCCTGAAATGAGAAACAACTATTTAATTGAACTGACTTATTTTTTTTTATAGAGAGATAGTCACCTGAGCTAACAACTGTTGCCAATCTTTTTTTTTTTCTGCTTTTTCCCCCCAAATGCCCCCAGTACATAGTTGTATATTTTAGTCATGGGTCCTTCTAGTTGTGGCATGTGGGACACTGCCTCATCATGGCCTAATGGGCAGTGCCATGTCCACTCCCAGGATCCAAACCAGCGAAACCCTGGGCCACCAAAGCAGAGTGTGCAAACTTAACCATTCAGCCATGGGGCTGGCCCCTGAATTGACCTACTTTTAAGACTAAAAAATTCAATGAAATAATGGAACAATCTACCAGCTCAACTTTTAATATGTGAAACTTCCAGAGAAGTTTCAGAGGAGGGAACTGTTGGAGCCCAGGGCAGGCTGCCCCAAAATATCCCACAAGGGCATATTGATTATTTTGAACTAAAGTTACTTGTTCGACTTAAAGTTTTGACCCTTCTCTCTCTGTTCTCCCTGAAAGCAGGAAATAAATCTTCCATGAGAAAGATACCCTCTTGGCACCAGGAGACAAAAACATCCTTATCAAGAGAGGTAGGAAATTTAGGCCAAACCTTGTTACTCTTACTAATTTACTACCTTGAGCCTAAACTCTGTTTAACTTCCTCACTAATTATGTTCCCCAAACCTTTATACTATCAAATCCTCACAAATTTATGGTTTCTTTGTGTAAAAAGATATATAAACTGCTTGTTTTGTTCACTCCCTGAGCATCATTTTTATGATCTCCTGTATGTACATATTAAATTGTTCTTTTTTTCTCCAGTTAATCTGGTCTTGTGTCAATTTAATTATTCATCCAGCCATAAGCACCCAATAAGGGTAGAAAGGGAAATTTCCCCCTCCCCAACACCAGCAACACAACCATCATGGAAATTGATGTGTACATATGCTCACAGGTAGTTATTTGAGTATACTCTTTGAGCCATCTCCTGAATAATGGAGGAGTTAATGTCTTGTGGTTAGTTTTTAAGCATTTTGTAATGCTTAACTGATTTTAAACTAAAAGTAAATTCTCCTAAATTCAAGATCTGATGAAAGAGCCAGCATCTATCCATCCATCCAATGTCCACTAGGGACTCAGAAATAAAAGCTCTAGTTCCTGTCCTCTAGGATTTCCCAGCCCAGGGAGAGAGACAGACTGTGGACAGAATATTCCGCCTCAGGACTGTAATCCCAATCACTGAAGTATGTGTGGACTGCTTTGGGGATGTGTGGTTCAAAGAGGAGAGAAAGGGCTTTCTGTTCAGGCAGGGGAAGACACCTACACAGATGTGTAGGACCATGCAAGAAGAGGATGCTTGTTAGAAGCCCACCTGCTTCAGAATATGTGAGCCATTGGGGTGTGAAAGTTTCAGGAAAAGATGAATCTGGAAAAAGAAGCAGGATCCCAATCCTGAAATGTTTTGTGGGTCACATTGAAGAGTTTAGATTTTATCTGAAAGCTAAGGGAAGTCACTGAAGGATTTTGAGCAGGACAGAGATATCACCACCTCTCACAATCTCTTCTGCTACCCCCAGGTATGAATCATCATCATCACCAGAGCGATTATTTAATACAGAAGTCAGAGCATGTCACCTGCTACTTAAAACCCTGTAATGACTCCACCTCGCTAGAAAGCCCCACGTGACCTGACTCCCTTAGCTCTCTGACCTCACACCTCCCACTCTCCCCCTGCACCTATTCTGCTCCAACCACACTGGCCTGCTTGCTATTCCTTGAACCTACCAGGCACACCCCATCCTAGAGCACTTCTCTGGTTGTTTTGTCTGCAAGGAATGTTCTTCCCCAGATATCCATATGGCTCACTCCCTCACCTCCTTTGAGAAAATGCCAACCTCTCAATAAGGTCTATCCTGGCCACCCTATTTAAAACCATACACACACACACACACATACACACGCACACATGCACACTTGGCACTCTCAATCCCTTGTACTCTGCTCTGTGTTTTCCTCTCTCCACAGCATTATCACCTTCAAAGATATCACATAATTATTATGTTTATTGTCTTTCTCCTCCCATGAAACTCTAACTCTATGGACGTGGATATCTTTGTTCTGTTCACTGATGTATCCCAAACACCTGGGGCACAGACTGGCACATAGGAGCTGCTTGTTAAATGCTTGTTGAATGAATAGGAGATTAGATTTGCTTTTTTGCAAAAACCACTAAATAAAAATATGGAGAATGACATGCAGAAATATGATATTGTGGCTGGGAGGCCAGTTGGGAGTGTGTTGCTGTGATGATGATGATGATGATGACAGGTTGCATGAGGGAAGTGGCTGTGGTGAGAGAAAGGAGGGCACAAGTCAGGGTTGTTAAGGAGATAGAATTGTCAGGACTAGGAGACCGATTATTTGGATGTGGGAGCTACGTGGCTAGGATCACTGACCTGGGGGTCAGGGGACAACCAGGGGACTGTGGTACCCTTCATGGATTCAGGAGGAAGAGAGACGAGAAGCTGATTTTTGGTGGATGGCAAAGTCATAATGAGCTTAGTTTCAGACATGCTATCCTTCAGCTCACTGTGGGACAACTGTGGATATATAATGTCTCTATATATTACAGAGTGAGTATTGATTTTACAATTTCTTTCTTTCACTTCCATAGACAGCCTCTGTGCAAACACATACAATTTACCTTACATTTTTTACCAAGATAGAAATAACTGATTGCAATAATTTACTGCTTATCCTAGAGTCACTGGCTTTCCTTATGGTCTTATTTGAGGCTTTAAAAAACCTCCCTATAAGGCACAACCAAACATCTTTCCATTCCTCCACTGTCCATTTTTACATTGACATCCAGAGATTAGGTGTCTAATCACTACGCTAGGACCTAACTCACTCAATCCAGGCCTTAGGGAAACCACCAGATTTTTTTTTAATAGCTGGCAAGGCTCTGGCTTCTCTCCAGTTCCTCAAAGCAGTAAGCTCCTCTCATGATAAACTGAACCCACTTGCTCAAAACTCAGCAACTTCGTTCTTCCCTTTCTTCTCAGCTCCCAGATGGCCGCCAGCTGGCCTGGGCTATTTCTTGCATTCTAATCCCTTTATGCGTCCTCTTGGTTTTCTTTCTGATCTCTGTACCTCTCCCCTCCTCCTCCTAACAGCCTCCATACTCCAGCCCTCTTTGGAAGCACATATTTTCTAAGAGAATTTGAGGATTTTTTTTGGAGCTTTACCTCTTTTTTTTTTTTCATTTTTGTACAGTAAGGAAAACCAGTTGCAGGCATGCGTGGGAGGAAAAGCATCTCTGAGGGGAGAACCAGGACCTCCTGTGGGAAAGAGGTCAGACAGACTTTGCTTCCCGACAAGCCCACATGGGGCGGGGGGTGGGGGTGGACAAGTGGGCCCGCTGTGTTCCAGAAGCCAGACCTCAGTCTTGGAGCTGCACTCACGGTTCTTCAAGGGTGGGGTCAAGAGATGTCTCTTCCCCATTCCTGGCTTTCTCATGGGCCGGCCAGGGCGATGTGAGAAGCCACCATTTGATCTCATTGGATCTCTTTTTTGTTCCCCCCACGACCAGAGAGCGTTGCACCATATTTTCAGTTGTTTGCAATAAAGGACTTTTACTGATTTTCAAGGTTAGAGCTAGAAGATTGCCTGAGACGATAAATGGAAGAAATGAAGCTAAGGTGTCTGTGTGTGTCTTCCTCTGTGTTTGTTAGGCCTGTGAGTGTCTGTCTGTGCTCACATGTGTCTGAGGGTGCTTCTGTGAGGGCTTGGTGGAGGCCACTGCAAGTGACAAGTTTCTAAGAGTCTATCTGTGTGGGTGGTGTTACCTGTGTAGGGAGGGAGTTGTCTCCCTCCCTATGTATGTATGTCTGAGTTGTGTCTGTCCTCGTGTATGCACAAGGATTTGTGTGTATGACTGACTGTGTCTCTGTGTGCACAGGCATGTGTGTATGTGACTGTGTGTATGTGCACAGGGATCTGCATGTGTGACTGACCATATCTGTGTGTACACAGGGATGTATGTGTGTGACTGACTGTGTCTGTGTGCACAAGATCTGTGTGTGACTGTGCACAGGGCATCAGTTTAAGGTAATGACTGTGTGTGCTCTGCATCTAGGCGTGTGAGTGGTATTTGGAGGTGACTGTGTGGTGTTCCTGTGCATGTCAGAGGGTATGATGGGGTGTTTTATAGGGGGTATCTGTGACTGTCTGTGTTGGGAGTTGTGAGGTGAAATTAGACGTGTCTGCACAAGTGTTGCAAGGGAAATCTGTAGAAGACATGCTGAAGGGTGTCTGTGAAGATTTGGGGGGTATATTTTGAGGTGTTTGTGGAGGATGTTTGGGAGTGTCTGTAAAAGTGTCTGTGTGGTGTCAGTGGGCTATGTGTGGGGTAGGGGGTGTGAGTGTGACTGTAGAGTATCTGTAGGGTGTCCATGGGGATGAACGGGAGGGTGTCTCTGGAGTATGTAGGGTTATCCATGGGGCACGTGGAGTGTCTGTGCATTTGCCTTTGGGAATATTTGTGGGGGTGGGTGGGTGTCGTGGGGTGTCTGTGAAGGTGTCGCTGGGTGTCTGGGGGTGTCTTCAGATCACTCTGTGTGTCTCTCTCTGAGTGTGTGTGTCCTTGGACTTACCGTACACGAAGGTGAGGCGACCTCTGAACATTCCAGCAGGAGCACAGCTCGCCTTGGTGGTTTGCTGTGCGCAGAGTGTGGCTGAGACAGGCCCAGTTCCCTGGCCATCTCTCCTCAAGGAGCCCAGTCACCAACAGTGATTTGCTGAAGCCTCTGCTGCAATGAACGGCCATTGATGGCACGGCTTGACGTGGGCGTCACCTCCTTTGTGCATGGGGGACAAAGGTTCTCCAGTGGTTCTCACCCCCATTCCCAGGGCACCTCCTGACATTCCTATGGCTTCCTCAGGCGGTACAAGCACAGACTTGTCATCTCCAGGACTAACTGAAGCAGACTGAAGAAGGGGCATGCCCAGGACCCTTCCTTCCGGCCAGCTTCCGAAAACAATGGAAAAGAGCAAGAGACACTTGGATTTCAACCCACTTTGCCCCAAAGGGAATCATTGCTTTGGCCTAAGCGGAAATGAGGTGTTCTACAGATTGCACTTTTCGCTTTATCCAGCCAGCTCGAAATCAACCAATGATACGTCCATTCAGAGGGATCCGGGTCTCCCCATCAAGAGGCCACTGTGGGCAAGGCAGTACTTGCATGTAACATGTAGCGTTGGTGGTCAGTATTAACAATTAAGTCCTTCTAGCTCCAGGATGCGGTTTGTATTTGCTCCCAGGTTTACAAACAGGGCAAGTGAAGCAGAAGGAGGTCACGCTCCTGCCCAAGCGCCTGCACAGCCCCGGAACCCAAAGATGCACCGTAGGCACGGGGCCTCCCCAGACCCGTCCTCAGGGAGCCTCCCAACACCCTTCTGTGGTCGCTCCCTGTTAAGATGAGTAACATTCCAGGAGCGACCCCAGAGGTCCCAAGCAAAAGCAAAAGCTGCGAGGGGGCAGGTGAATGGCTTTAATTACACAGAGGTCCTGAGCGGTGCACCTGTGTTTGTCTGCAGGGGCGTTAAATGCTATTTTAAATACAGCTCTGAATTGCTGCCACAGAGTGAGTTTAGCCTGCTATTTCCGTTGTTTGAAAAAGGTACTCTTTTGCTAACTTCAAAGCCAAAACCCAGGGATGTTCATCACTGGCTTACCCCTTCCTACTCACTTCAGAGAAAACTTCAGTTTCCAAGAAGCAGTACAGGTGACGGCTCCTTCACCGCTGTGTCCGGCCGACACAGCGGACGGTCCTGTGTGCCCCCTGGCAGGTGTGGGGTGCCACCTGAGCCCATCCCCAGGACACCCTCTCTGTCAGATGAGCCTGGTGACCAGCCTTCCTTAGCCTCCTTCTGGATGCGCCTGAGTTACCTGATTCAAATCTCAACCCCCCTGGGATGAGAGGCGATGCAGTAGTACTGGCCTCAGGCACGATCTCAGGTAGGGATCTGGCTGTAGCCAAGCTGTAGGGAACACACGACAGGGACCACGGCTCTGAGCTGGCAAGTCACATTATCTCAGTCTCTCCCCTAGCAATCAGGTCTCCAGGGCCTGCTAGATGATAGGTGCCGTCTTCTCTAAGCGGTTCATTCTACTGAAAGACGAGGCATCTGTGAAACCTCAGAACAAGGTGCGGGATGAGAAAGACCCTCGGTGAGGTGCAGACAATGAGCCGGCGGAGGGAGGGCCGTGCGTGGTGACCAGGGAGACTGTACGGAAGAGACAGCAGATGATCCGAGCACTGAAGGTGGAAGTGGAATCTGAAAAGCCGGAACGGAGGGAAGGACACATTCCAGGTGTGAAGTTTGTAAGCCAAGACACCAAGGAAGGCAAGCACAAGGTTCTGAAGGAGGCCCATTCCCAGAGCTTGTGAGGGGATGGATTCAGCAGGCCAGGCAGTGGCAAAGAGGAAGGGAAAGAAGGGGCCAAGAAGAGAGACTTCCCTCGTGGCAGTGGGGTGGGGGGGGGGGGTTGCCATGCCATCAGCAGAAATACAACCGGGGACACATGTGTGTTGCTTCCTTGGTACCAAACATTTCAGGCTTTGTGGCAAAATCTGGCTGGTCATTCACTAGACGCACTTCCCTCTCTGCTCCTCTCTGAGCTTCCCCTGCATTTAGGGTGGCCATGTGACTGACTCCTGGAATATGGGCAGAAGTGACCAACAGCACTTCCAGGCATAGCCCACAAGGTCCTCCAGCACAACCCCTTGCTCAGATCTCATTCTCAAGATGCTGCCTGATGCAGAAGACCCAAGGCCCTAGGGGAGCCTGGGTCCCCAAATCACCACATGCAGGCCACTCACCAAAGGCATGCAGTGAACTGTCACATGAGCAGGAATCACACTCCTATGGTGAGAAGCCCCTGAATTTGGGGGGATGTTTGTTACAGCAGCTTGCCTTCCCTGGCTAACGCAGGCTGATTATGTGCTATCTGATCCTCTAATACGTTACGTTTAGTTGAAACGTCCATCCTGACTTTTTCTCTGGCTGGTTTGATTTCATCGCTCTACCACCTGAACCAAGCAGAGTGATTTAATAGATCCCCAGAAAAGACTTCTTGAATGAATGAATGAATGAATGCACCAACTTTGGAGGTCTGTTGTGGCATTGTAGCCATGACAGGGGACTATCAGAGCAGAGCAGGGAAACGACTAAGTACATCGGGGGTGGGAACCTGAAGATACAATCTGAGAGAATTAGGAAGGAGAAGGAAAAGCAAATCTAAATGCTAAGCTGCCACCAGAGCCTTTTCTGGGTTATTTTTTTACCCCATGGCAATAGTTACATAAAGAGATTATGTCCTTGCTTAAAATATGTGTTATTTGAATTAGATTTAAACTTTCATATTTACCTTAGTAGTTCACCTACAGAAGCCAAAAACAGAATGTTCACACATCCCTGCAACACAGTTTAAAAAAGAAGAGAAAAATAAACCCCCTTCAGAAGAAAAAAGCCAACACATTCCACTTATTTCCCACACACTAAAAGCTTGTGCTCTCTCGGCAGAAACAAGCAGCAATATTTTTCCATTTAAAAGGGAGTGAATAGTTTTTCAGGCTTCTCTGTTTCTCTCCAAACAGATGGGCTTTCATAGTCAGCACGGGGACCTGCCATAACCTTGAGTGGGACATGAGCTTAGCCAGACTGCACTGCCCAAAAGCTGGGACAGAGTTCACGGGGGGAGCTGCCCCCGGCATGTGACTATGCACTTGGAGGACCTTGACCACTCTGGGACATTTCTCACCGTGACCTCTCTTGGAACGGCATGTGATACAGAGAAAACACTGGCATCATAGCAAGTGTGTACAACAGCAAAGCTTGCTGTCCCTCGTATGAAATAAATGCTTCTCGCCTGTTAGTGGGAGCAACAGCATTTTCTGGTATCAGCGTGACCAGAGAATATCTCCTTGAATAAGTGCCAGGCACTGCACTAACTAACCGCTTTCCATCATTATCCCATTAAATCTTCACAATAACCCCATGGGAGGGCAATTTTATTATTTCCATTTTACAGATGGGGAGACTGAGGCAGAAAGAGGTTGAATGACGTGCCCAAAGTAACAGAAGTTGTAAGTGACAGAAGCACTAGACTTGCTAAATTTCACGTGGTCTCTGAGCTCAGGTGGATCCTCACTGGATGGAGCTGTGGTCTTGGTACTCATAGTACGTGGAGTTCACATCAGGTAATGTCTTTTTCTAGCTCAGTCTGGATACAAATAGAATCTCACTGGGCTGGTTTTTTAACCTCAGTATGACATATGCCAAAAATTCTGTCATGTGTTTTATGTAAGATTTTTCCAGTGCATAATCTATTAATGAAAATTACATTAGGGTCATTGGGTCCTGTCACTTTTTCATGTGATTATAGTACCATTTAGAAACTCATCTTATTTCAAGAAATCACCGTATTCTGTTCCTCGCTCTCCACGTCTCTCCTCCTACTTAGCATGTCATTTTCTCACTCCACGCTCCCTGCAATCTGGCTTGTCTCCCTGTTCCTCCACTGACATTTTTCTCACCACTGGTTCCATTTCTAATAAATCGAATGGAATTTTCTCAGTCTCTCATCTTCCTCGAGTTCCCCGGATGTGCAGCTCCTAATCAGCTCGTCCTCCTGGGCATCCTCCTCCCCTCACAGCTCCTTCCCTGTGCTCCTAAGGTTGGGGTCTCAGCCCTCCACTCTTCTCTTCCAATATACTCTCTCTCTCTGCTCGTTGAGTCTTACAGCTCAGCTGTCTTCCGGAAGCCAATGGCATTCATGTCTACAACTCTACCTCGAATCCCAAACTGGGACCTGCAGCTTCGTACCCACAGGACCCTTGCACTTGGAGGATGCTGACTGTTCTAACGTCACTTCACTCTCAACATACGTGATACCACACCTATTAGCCCATCTGGCCAGAGCACAGCTCCCCACTCTGAGTAGCTCCATCAGCTTCCAGGGCCTGCCATTCTCTCAGTGTCCTAGGGACCTACGCTTGGAGCTAGATAAAACGAGCACGGTTGAGAAAGCATCTAGCCTAATGTCTGGCACGGAAAGGGTGCTCCATAAAGCCAGTTTCCCTTGTGTTTTCCTTTCTCCCTCCTGCCCGGTATTCATAGCTGGCATTGGGTCTGTCTAGTGGGGATGGGAACACCAGCTTTATTCCATCCCATCCATCCTGTGGCCACCTCCACTTAACCCTTCTTCAATCAAGCCTGAAATAGTGCCTGGCCTTGGATCCCATCTCCTGGGCTGGAGTTTCTCCAGTTAACTGCCCCATTCCCTGGCACCAGATAAGTCTTTCTAACCCATGGCTCTTAGTCTGCCATTTTCCTGCTAAAAAATCACAAGGGTTTCCTATTTCCAATTAAATTAGGTTAAAACCCTTTAGCTTGAGTTTTAAGGTCCTCTATCAATGGGATCCCTCATTCATTCAACATTTCACACCTGCATCACAAAATGGGCGCTCATCTCTCCCATCCGCCCCACTGCCCCACCTCTGACTCTGCCCCCATCTCTGCGTTTTCGCTCACATCATTTGCTTCATCAGATCCTCTTCCCAGTTTACATTTCCTTCAGGATCTAGCTAATCCTTAGAGATTGCCTCACTTTCCCCAGTCCAAAATGTTCTTTATTTCCTCTGGATTCCTCTAGTATTTATAGTCAAGATTGTGCACCCTTTAACCACAGATAGTAGGATTTGTTGAGTTCTTACAACATAAAGGATTGATTCAATCTCTCCTGAAAATAACTCCAAGAGATAAACATCCACTCAATTTTGCCGATGAGAAAACTGAGGTTTAGAGGGTGAATTTGCCCAAAATTGCATCTGGGATTTGAACCCAGGAAGCCTGGCTCCAAAGCCCACATGTCCCACAACTGCACTGTGCTAACACTCCCATATTGGTTTCTTTTTGCCTCCCAAAGGATTTAATGGTAAAGATCATTTATTGTACTATTTTGTGTCTTTTCCAGAGGGCAGAGCACATGATATTTATTTAATAAACACCCACTTACTTTGGCTTCTGGCTTCCAGACTTAATGATACTGCGACCCCAGTGGAGTTAAACAGTTGATGAAACCAGTGGCCACACCAGGATAAATAACAGATAATAAGCAGTGCCAGGCCAAAGTGATCAGTGACATCCTGACAATAAACTACTTAGCCTCCGTGGTCCCTTTTCTTGAATTTCTTTGGGGAAAAAAAAAACCAAGGTAAAAAACCCGAGAGCTCATTGTTAGTCTGAAATCATTTTGCTTCCAACCCTTATTCAAATCATCTCAGGGGCTTTGTTGACATTATCTGCTGACGACTGTCATCCATCCTTCCAAATGGAGAGAGGCATGAGGCTGTCAATCAACACCCTTCTGTCCACAAAGATGTGACATCTGAGGTCACCTCCCAACTGTCAGGGCAAGCACTTGCTACCTGCCCAGCTGCCTGTGCCAGGCCCCTGGACGCATTTCTAAAGAGAAATATTTACAGCGCGGGGCACTGTGGAGCTTAATGGGATTCTTAATAAAGGCAGCTTTCATTAAGACAGGGAGCACAGGCAAGGTGCCCTTGCTTTTGAGGAAAGGACGACCCAGCACAAGACGGATGCTCCTCCTCAGCGTGGAAATCATGTGGGTCAAGTGCCTTGTCATGCATTAACAGCCTTTTAAAATTCCTAGGCAGATGGAGAGGAACGGCTTAGATAAATGAAGGAAGAGGAATCGTGCGATCTGTCTTGGTAGCATAAACGCTGAGACCCAGCAGCTGCATTTAAACAGAGCAATTTGCTAAATGAGTGGTTGGCCACGTTCCAGATGGCCAATGTGACACAGGGCTCGGATGAGTCCTTTATGCAATCATGCATCTGTCTAGACTGAGACATGAAAGGCCAGGTTATAGCCACTGCGACAGCAACAGCAGCAGCGGCGGAGGCTTTGAAAGCCTCACATAAAACATGCTCAAGTATTGCCCATGAGGCAGCTTGGCCGGACATCAGCTGGAGAGGACGCAGCGGCGTGGAGTGCTGGAGGCAGCGAGGAAAGCCGGCTTCTCAGCTGAACAAGGGCCAGCTTGGAAGAGGGGCTCTCCCTGGGCATGCCCGCCTACTGTATCACTTACCCACCTACCAGGTGCATGGAGGCAGGTGATCTGAACAGGATGAAGCACCAGTACAAGGTCAGAATGCAGGAATATTGGTTGCGTTCCATGAGTTGTCTTTAAGTGCACTTTTAAATCACTTCACGTGTGTTTCGTTTTGATTTTTACGATTGGGTTATAAAATTCCCAAGGTAGATGAAACAATATTCTTAGCTTTTACCTGCAACCCTGCTCTGCTTTCCCTCCTCCCTGCCTCTAACACTTAATTCAGTCCCGCCTAGCGTACCTCTTTAGAGATGATATCTCAAAGACACTGGCTGAGGCTGCCAGAGGGTAGAGCAGTGACCACTCAGTTCTGGGGCCTCTGAGTCAATGAGACGTGTTGACTGACTGCTTTAAACTAGGTCAGGCAAAATGGAGCCACTCGATGGGCATCTTGCCCAACTTTAATAAAATAGGCAGCCACAGGACGTCGTGGGGCTGTAACGGAGACTTGCAGGAAGCAGCTGTGCTGACCTATTTCTCTGTAGTCAGTTATACCCAAGCCTATTTAATTTTATTATTGTACTCAAAAGTTTCTCTGGGTGAGGGTTTCGCTGTGTTCTTCAGCAGCCATGAGTTTTGTGGCTGGAACGTGCTGACCAGTTGGTAAACAAGCTGCTCCACCCCACCCCCAGAACCCTCTGGGCCTCCACACTGGACCGCAGCTTCTGTTTCTTTCTGACTCAGGAGGAAAAGTTTAACCTGATGAATCACCAGCAGCACTTCCTGTGCCTTTCTGGGGGAAAACTACAGTTTGCTTCTCAAGAACCCCGGAGTACTTCTCTTACTATGGTTTCTGATCTACACAAGGTAGAAAAATCTGAGTTCTGCCCTGTGCACCAAAAGCTCTCTCACCAACATTTTTCTCTCTTGGACGTTTCCCATCATCAGGACCATGCCTACCCTAACAGACAGCCCGAAATAAGCGAAGCCAATGAACAGGGCTGACCTAGAGGGATATAGCACCACCCCTACCAGTCTCACCCAGATTCCGCTCCTGCTGGGACCATCTGAGCCCAGGTTCCTCATCTGTACCTCAATGCACAGAAAATGACTCCAGGGGCTATTTTTCCAACGCTCCCAAGGATGGTACATAACTAGCACCATTCCAGATGCAGAGGTGAGAAGCTAACCCATCCGTACAAGGGATGCCTTAGACTTTATCAATGGACGTCTTTATGGCAAGAGTCTAGGCTGTGGAAAGGGAGTTATTCTAGCATCTAGAATATTCTAGTAGTAGATATGCTGAAAGCGCAGAGCAACGAAGTCGCTGAACTCTGAGATAGTTACAAATCTGCTCAAGTCCTGGCAATGAGAAAATAGCTCAGAAAGTAGATTATTAACCTTCTCAAGAAACAGGTTTCTTGGTATGATGAATGCAACATGGACTGATATTATCAGATGATCTTTAACTGCAGGATCCTGAGCCAGATGCAACAGTCTAAGGAAGCCCAAGGGTAGTCACTCACCAAGGCAGCCTTTGTGGTATGCCGACGATGCACCAGGTTCCCTTGCCTTTGGCAGCTTATCACAAATGTGGCTTCCCCTATGCTGAGTGTGACTGGGCCCACCCCTCTACACCACTCTGTGACTCCAGGGCTGCGTGGTCATCAAGGAGTATGCAAATTGTGAAGACCTTCAAAGTCACCAAAGGATGATTAGGTGACGTTCGTTCCGTGAAAAGACAGGCAGAGCCAGTGCTTCTGCCTTATAAATAAACTTCTTTCTCTCTCAGGCACAATCACGGCTTTGCTAGACAGCAACATGAGCTCCTTAATGCTACATCCACTTTGTGCCTTTTTCCAGCCTAAAGAAAATTTGACTTTTAAAATGAGTATCAAACAAAGGCTCAAACACGGAAAATGTCGGGACTTTTTAGCATTCAAGTATAGCCCCAGAAAGAGTCAGCCATGATTGACATTTTGCTTTATTACAGTGCTGTTAATGAAGAACTACAGCCAGTAACGGCAACCATTGAAGCAGGAGACCCGGAGAATCATTCCCTGAAAGAAAACGCAGCTCTGAACCTGAAATCAGAGGAGCACAGCATACTGGCTCATTCACATCTCCTCCACTAGGGGGCAGTGAACGATCGGGTTTCCACCAGGCGGCCTTTAATGACGGTTGCTATATATACACCTGAAGTGTGGCAGGCCTTTTACACAAAGTGAGCAGTGCCGCAGCGATGACAGGTTTAGGGAGCAGCCAGCTACTGCTACCAGCACAGTCTGTCAGAAGGACGAAGTGAAACGAATCATTTGCATTTTTACCAATGAACTTGCATTATAATGAACAGGCAGTGTCGTCCGGATGGGCCTGGCTTCGTCTCCCTGGCTTCTCCTGGACGGCCGCCGCCACAGTCCCCAGGTTGGACCGCGCCCAGGATCGCGGCCAGGTAGAGAGGCAGAGCCGGGGGGGCCCCATTCACCAGTCGCTCAGGGCTGGTGACCATCGGGGCACGACCGACCGTGGGCAGGGCGGGCCTCCGTCTTCCCTCCATCCATCCCCGTGCCAGCGTCCACGTGAGGAATTCCAGGCCTGGAAGCCGCGCAGCACAAATCCAGGGGCGCCCTTCCTGTCATAGTCTGTGTGAATGGTGCCCCCCTCCACCCCCCCACCCCGCCAAGTTGGGCAGTGCTCAGATCATTCCCCGCTCCCACCACGTGGGGACCCCTGGTCTGTAGGTCTCTGTACAAGTGCCCATCTGCTCTCTCATGGCTCCTCGTTTTTAGAAAATCTGCATTAGGAGACTTTAGGGAAAATAAAGAGAAAGGCAGCACCCTGGCGAGTTCAGGAATTGGGCCCGGATGGATCTGAGGTCTGCCGCAGGGCCTGCCTTCTTCCTCTGTCCTGCTCCTTGGTTCAAGAATCTGGCGCCCTCCTGACACTCTGTCTTTGCCCTGTTCAAACGCGCTCTTCAGAAGGATTCTAGGCTATCAAACCATTCAGCTCTAGACGTGTTTACATCAGTCTCCTCTCCCACGGGAATTTGCATTTCAGCCTTATTTCTAATTGTGAAACAAAATACAGAGAAAGGATTCCTCCCTCCTGGCCCCTTTACCAAGAACCTCCGCTACCTAAGGCGAGGCGTATGGATGCGCCATTTCCCCCAGTGCTTGTGGCTTCAGTGCTTTCAGAGAGATTCCTCTGCTCCCAGCCCCGCTTCTTCACACGTTTACCTGGACCGTCTCTTTGGTTTTACTGGAAAGGCAGTACAGTACAATGGTTAAATGCACGGACAGATGGAACTGCTTGGGTTCAAATCCAGCTCTGCCATCTCCCGGCAGGATGTAACCGTGGGCACATTGTGTGACAGCACTGTGCCTCAGTTTCCCCATTCTCACAAATGGCAATAATAATCTCGCCTTGTGATGGTGGTGTGACGATTGGATGGAAAGCCCCGAGCACAGCCCCAGGCACCTGAGCGACACTCCGTACATGCTTCCTCTCTTGGTATTTTATTTATTTGACATAACACTGTATTTCCTCTTCTGTTTTCCTGTTCATTTTGTCTCAGCTTTGAGACACAGATGCACCCCCCCTCCCCCTCGCTTCTCCTTGAAAGGATGGCAGATGGTCCCTGGCCCCTGACTCAGTGTCTCCTGCTGTCCTTCCACCCGCACACCTACCTGATCATCACCGTAGAGAATCAGGCACTTGTCAGGATCCTCATAACTAAGGCAAAGAAGGTAAAAAGGAAACATCTTCAGACATCAAGAACAACAGGCTCGGGGGGAAATCTGACAAGCGTCCTTCGTGGCATGCCCGTGTGCTATTTGTGGAACAGTCTTGGAAATAGGCACTTGTTTACTTCGCCGAGATCAGAAACGATTTCAGATTCTCTTCATTTAATCATCTATTTCCACAGTGCAGGCTCATAATTAAAATAAGAACCTTATTTTAAAGCGAGTGCTGGAGCCGAGAGGTAACCATAAGGAGATGCTTCGGCTGATGGATCCTCTGTGAAGTCGACTCTAAACCACGTTGGAAGGAGTGGCAAGGACTCCCCTGACATGGCCAGGATATCTCCCATCACATGGGAGTTGGAGGGAGTGGGGGAAGGGGGACTGGCTCCCCGATCCTAGTGTCTGAGATGGAGAGGGAGGATATTCTTTCTAGAGAGAGGCAGGAATTTAATGGAGAAGTGCTGCCACTGCCTGCTTTGGGTCGATGGTTGGCTCCGAGGGTGGGGGTGCCCACTGGCTGGTGCCAGGAGCGGAGGAAACAACTACCCGGATTGAGGAAGACTTGAGCCTGGGTGGAGCTGGCAGGGGGGGCAAGGGGGCAGGGAGGAGGGATGAAGGGGCCAGAAAGGGTAGGAGGAGGGGGTGGGAGAGTGAGCAGCAAAGTGGCAAGACCCTGAGTGTGTGACCTCTTCCAGTGACCCCCTCAAACATTCTGTAATGGCTACAAAAATCACAAAATGCTTGTGTGTTGGATTTCTTGGCAAAACCAGTGAAAGGGCTGAGTGGATGTGAGAAGTGGAGTCCCTGCCACTATCTGGGAAATGTCACCGTTACGACTACAGGGCTCGTTGGACATTATATGGCCATGTTAAATTTGGCAAATAATTCATCAGTTTGCACCAGATTTATTTATTGCTCTTTTATTTTCAGAGACAGAAGGGACCTACTAGAGACGTTTCTTTCTTGTGTAGGTCTCAGAAATGTGTATGTCCCTTAAACACCTTGTTCTTATAGACACTATGGAGCTGCCAATGGGTGTTGTTTCCTTCTTCTTTCTGGCTCCTAGGAAGCTCAGAGAGGAATATGTTGTTCATTTCTAAAAATCGTTTACGGTTTTATGGACTATATTTTGTTCATTGACTTTATCTTCCTATGTATATTTATTTTTTGTCTCACTCTCATTTGTGTGTGTGTGTATGATCTTTTACTCTAGTCAATATTCACTGCTGTAAGTGTCTCCAAATCTTCTTTTAGATAATGTGGTTATTAATAAACAAAAAACACAAATGAATACATTTTTGTCTATCCTGGAAATTCTCACACTTTAATCTTCTACAGCACAGGAATATTCCTTCAGTGTTGTTGTCAAATCTGTTCATTAATCTGTTCTTAACTTCTATATTTAGACTCCTGCTTTGCAAGGCTTTTTTACCCTCTCATCACTAGTGAGAGGTTCTCTTGTATTTTCTTCTAGGATCTACTTTAAAAATATTTAGATCTTTATCTGGGATTTATTTTTATTTATATTGTGATATAAGAACTTATTTTTTCCCTAAATAAATAGCCAACAGTTATTGGTTAGACTGTTCTCCCACTAATTTGAAATGCTTGTCTTATCAAATACCCTTTCCATATAGACATGGGTCTGTCATCAATCTGTCTGTGTCTTCTTTGTACCAGTATCTGATTGCTTTCAATTACCATAATTTAATAGCACGCTTTGATATCTGGCAGTTCAAGTCTTTCCTCATTATTCTTTTTCAACATTTTCTTGGCCATTTTCACATATTTCCTTTTCCAGGTGTACTTTAGAGTCAACTTGTTGAGCTCCAAAACAATCTCATAGAGATTTTGATCGAAATTCCATGGAATCTAACATTTAATTTGGGAAGAGATGACATCTTCACAATATTTAACTTTTCCCATCCAGGAACATAATTGCTTCCTATTTATTTGGGTTTTCTTTTATGTTTTTGGAAAGGTTGTTATCTTTCTAGATATATCCCACACATTTCTTGTTAAGGTTATTTCTGGGAATAGCCAATTATCTACCTGTCAATTTCTTCCTCAGACAGAAAAAGAATGAGTCAAGTTCCCCACATGTGCCTGTCATGCAGCCATATTCACCTGCAAAGACTTGACATACCTTTTCCCAGCAAAGATCAGTTCACAGATGATGTTGGAAATATTGGCAAATAATGGTTGGCCAGTTGAGTAAATCACAAAAAAGAAGAAGAAAATCATACTTATCCCTGAAGAAGACAAAGATCTGAGACTCTGCTAAGTTATCAAAAAGACCTGTTTGCACCAAAAAGTTTTCGCTATACCCCATATTTTTATAGAAGATTTAAAATATGGGAATTTAGCCCCTTGCACACTGTCATTCTCCCCAACACTACTTTTCATAATTCTTGGGATTCTGATATCAATCATAAATAATCTGTCCAGTCTACACACCCTAGAATTTGTCATTGGTAATCACTCGAACCCCTCCAGAATCTCAATTTCAAACATTCTACCTCCAGACTTTCCCGTTTTTCCACTTTATACTCCAGCTCTAAATTTGGGACTTTCAATCCATCGATCCTAACACATTTTCGCTGTCCCTGACCCTTTCATGCCTCATTTTCCTTCCTTACATGGTTAAAATTCCATGGTCAAT
Source organism: Equus caballus (assembly GCF_041296265.1). NCBI lineage: Eukaryota > Metazoa > Chordata > Mammalia > Perissodactyla > Equidae > Equus > Equus caballus. The sequence continues at coordinate 27,674,549 of NC_091700.1, read as the reverse complement.
TATAACCACTTCCTCAAAAATACCCTCAACTCTCTCTTTTGTTGTCGTCATTGTTCCTTCTTGAGAAAAGCACACCCCTGTTTCAATCTGACGTTCCACATTCCCCACGCGTGCATCATGTGAAAATGTGGCTGGAGACAAACCACACACTGTGCTGAGTGGTCTGACTTCACATTCGTGCCCACAAACCACAAGTTAAGTTCTTAGTGCTTCCTGTCAGCCGTCCCTCAGTTCCCAGTCTCCGAGACCATGTCACACTTCCTCCTTTATCTGAAACTCTCCACCTCCTCCCAATTCCCCTTCTCAGATGAAGATCGTGCTTCCGAAATCACTGAGAAAACGGAAGCCCTCACAACAGACCCTCCACCAGATCCCACCATATGTGCACACACTCACCTGCACACGGACCCACCCACTCGGCCTGCCCCTGGGTCCCTCTCAGGCCCCTCCTTAAGGTCAGTCCCTCACTCTGCACTGGATCCCATCCCCTCTTGTCTACCCAAGGCTATTGTTTGCGTTTCTCCCCTTTCTCTCCTGCGTCATCGATATTCCAGATCATTCCCATCAGCAGACAAACATGCTCTTATTTCTCTCATTGGGGAAAATAAAAAAGACTTGTCTTGATCCCCTTGCCCCTCCAACTGTCACCCCATTTCTCCTTCCATTTACGGAAAAGTTACTTGAGAGAGGGGTTCATTCTGCTGTCTCCATTTCTCTCTTTCTACTCCCACTGAATGCTTTTGCCCCACCTTGCACAAAACTGCAGTGACTGCCATGCCGCTACAGCCAGTGGAAATGCCGGGTCCTCACCTTGCTGGCAGCTGCACTGGACACTGGTCACCCCAGGTCTGAGGGCCCAGGACTTGGCCCTTCCTTCCTACATGTGCCAATGGCGAGTGCATCCCTCAGCCTCCTGGCTTCAACTCCATCTCTTTGTGCTAATGACTCTGACTCCCCTCAACGCTCTGCCCCCTCCAGGTTCTGATGCCCTCACCTGGTCATTCTTCCTTCCTAGCACATATCACTTTCTAACATCCCACACAATCACATATTGTGTTAATGGCTTATTGTCTAGAAGCCAGGCCCCACTAGGGCAGGGTTCTTGCCTATTTTATTTACTAACATATCTCAAGTGCCCAGAGCAGTGGTGGGGCCCACAAGAAGTTACACTGCCCATTGTTGCTGATGCATCTGTACACTCCAGGCTGGCCACACTGAACTCCTTCCACCCACCAGGTGTGCCCTGCCGCACAGCCTCCGGCCTTGCCTGGAAACTTTGTGGCTCGTTGTTGCTCTCCCTTCAAGCCCTACCCAGTGGTGCCTAGTGAGCTCTGCCTTGTCCCCCGACCCACAAGCTTTCTAGTCCCTTCTGTGCTATAATTGTTCTGCTTAGCCTTCCTCCCTAACCCACCACTTGTTGGTTTGCATGTTGCCTGTCTCCTTCCGCCAGAATGGAAGTTCCCTGAGAACGTAGCTTTTGTCTGTTTCTTTCACTGCTGCATCCTCAGCACTTATTTGTGGAAGGAACTTGCTTAGAGAGCACCTTCTATAAAGTTCTCTGTAATCAGCTTGCAGGACAGTGCTTCATCGTCGTGAGTGTGGACTGAGGACAGTCCAGCACCGCTGGACACACTGTGTCTGGCCTGCAGGCTGCACTCGATTCTTCAGGGTGGCCCTCATTCACCTTGGCTGCTCGGCCTCCAAGCCTCATGCTGTGGCCAGCCTCAGCCAATAACACAGCCTGTCCTGGAGGCCACAGGGCTCCCCTCTCAGTCCCCAGTGCTCCCACAAGACACTCCCCGCTGCTATGGCCTCCTTGATTTCTGAGCCTCAGTCACCACCCAGCCAAACTGAGGGTGCCCACCTCACCCAAGCCTGGCCTTGTCTTGCAGTTGAATTAATGTTGGTGTCTGGCACAATGTCTGTCCCAGTCTAGGCTCTCCCCAAACCCATTTATCCCTTCATTCTTCAAATATTTATTGCATATATACCACATGCCCAGCACTCTTCTAGGCCCTTGGATTATAATAGATAAAGTTCTTGCCATCAGGGCACTTTATGTGAGGGAGGCAGATCATAAATAAATAACCAAATAAATGTATCATATGTCAGGAGATGATGATAATAATTGCTATGGAGATAAATAAAGTGGGGTGAAGGCAATAAGGAATTCTGGGTTTGGGGTTTGGGCGTGGTGGACAGTATTTTCATGCAGGGGGGTCAGAGAGGTCTCTCTGAGTGGGTGACCCTGGTCTGAGCAACAAGGATTTCAGAAGGGACGCTCCCAGAGACGATGATGGTGAATGCAAAGGCCCTGAGGTGCAAGTGTGTTGGGGTTTCAGAGAACAGCAAGGAGCCCGTGGCCTGAAGCAGCGTAGTGAGCAGGAGGTCCCAGGACGGGTGGAGAAAGCATAAAGGGAGGAGGATTTCCCCCAGAAATGAGAGAGAGCCTCACTAGGCTGAGGAGAGTCAGAAGAGGAGGGGCAGGAAGAGAGGACTGAGGGTCCTAGCAGTGGGTCCCCAGGCCCAGCTTCCCACCAGGGCTGCCAGGGGCACAGGGTCCCCACGACTGTGAGAGAAGGGGCTGGGTGGAGCTCCAGGCAGACGGTGCCACCAGCAGCCTGTGTAGAGTCTTGTATATGAGGCAGGCATGAGATGGGGTGGCTTCCCACCAACGAGCCCCCGAACCGTGGGGGAACCCCCAAAGTGACGGATATTATGGTAGGTGGTAAGAGCTCAAAATAGAACTGAACTCGAGTTCTGGAAAATAAAGTAAGTTGTATTTCTTGCGCATTGAAGTTACAGGCTGAGATCCACACTTGTTACACCATTCTGAGATCATTAAAGCGGGGGACTACATCGTGGTTGCATCCCTGGTTTAGCTTCCACAAATCTTTGCCCTTGGATGTTGGCATGTTTTTCTTCCAACAAGACTGCTGAAAAGAGGGAAAGAGTCGCCTTAAGTGGAGCTCTCCGCTCTGCTGCCGCCCACCCTGAAAGGAGCCCCCGAGCCTGCCCAGCCGTGAAATCACTGACTCTCCGAGGGAGAGACTCCAGTGGTGTTTCTGCCAAAAATCCCAGAAACATGTCCATCCTGCGTACCAGAGCCCAGAAACTATTCATATCACTGCAGCTCTGGCAAGAGACCAGATCCCTGGAATTCGAGGCATCTGAAGCACGTCAGTGTGCAGCAGTAATGGCAAGAGACATGGGCGAGAACCGTCGAGAAAGACTGAGCTTTCCACAGAAGCTATCTTGGGCTTCCTTTTAAGAAGCAAAGAGGCCCAATTTAGGACTGATAATTTCCTTCCTTCTTCAGAAATTTTTCTAGCTAATCTGTATATTTTAATCTCAATAAGGAAGCAAATGCTGTCATCGTGTTTGGGAGTTAGGGGTAAAAAGAGGAATTTTAGCCAATGATCTGCAGCAGAGGGATTCCTGAGAGCATGGTGTCACATCTACCAACATGCAGCTTTCACACAGTGCTTAGGACGGGGCCCCAGACCCGGGGCCAACTCACCCACTGGAGAGAACAGGCCAGCAGGGAGCTGGAAGTACCTGGCAGTGTTAGGATTGTCTCCAGATTTTGGTTTCTTTGAACTTCTCTAAATTGAGAAGCATTATAAGTGAGTCAATTTCTGACAAGTCTTGGTATTCTAAGTCCTGATGATCTTACTGTCTCCATATCCTTTTTTTCCTCTGCAACGCAGTAGGATGAAGCATAGAACAAATCTCCTGGTTTTCCCCTCCAAAATGGAGAGAATCATCGACTCTCAGTTATGAAAGGTCAGAGGGGAGATTGAGACCAATGACAACTGTCCACAGGGGACCAATCAGTACCATTTTTTAGGTGGCAAAAGAGAGAAAGACTAGTCAGATAATTGATCATACTGAAGGTGTCCCTAGTTATTGGTTTTAAATTCTTCTCCTCTGGACATCAGCTTTCCAGAAATAAACAGATCATTGTAATTCTTAACCTTGTAACCCAGCTAAGGAAAGAATGCTTGACCTGAACAAGATTGATTGTACTAAGACATTGAAGGGTAGCTGGGATTCTGTCACTTACGTGAGGAGGCTCATGTGTGGTGTCGTGGAGATTGCTGTCACGGATGAACCATATCTTGAGAGAGCCAGCCAATGTCTAAACATCAGTTTAGATGAAAACCAGAAAACAATGGTAATGCTGATCACCTTTGTACCTTGAGGAAGCTGGGAGAGAAAGCATCCGGAAAGGTCTTGAGCCACTGGGATACTACTGGGATTTGCAGGCTGTGAGCAGAGCACGGTCAAATCTGCCCAGAGTGTGTGGGGTAAGTGGTAAAGAGGAGAGACTGGAGGCAGTGAGCCAATCATCTAGAACATGTAAGAAATTATGGAGACCCACACTGGGACAGTGATTACAGAGAAGAGAGGAGAAAAGAGAGGAGAATTGGTCAGTGATTGGAGATGGAAGGTGAGGAAGAGAGGAACAGAGAATTCCAAGGTTCTCAATTTGAGTGATGAAATAGAGGCTGTAATTAAGACAGAAAACACAGGAGACAATGCAGAATTGGGGGGGAGTGCAGCTGTATTTTGACTCTTCAAGTTTGAAAGGCCTGTAAGATGCCCACATGGAGATGAATCTAGCATTTAGAGGATAGGGGTCAAGAAGTAGACTTTAAATCATGGCCAAAACCATAAAAAGGAAAGATAAGACTTAAGGAGAGGCTGTAGTACAAGGAGAAGGCCAAGGGTAGCCCCTGAGGGGCTCTTAGCATGTGAGAGAGGAGAGAGGAAAAAGGAGGGAGGAGCAGTTAAAGAGGGAGAGAGGCATTACTGCAGAAGTCAGCGAAAGAGAAGTGGTACACGTCACCCAGTTTGGTTTAATGAAGACTCAAAGGAGGGAAGTAGTTTTGCCTCTTAGGGGATCATTGCATTAGGTCCAGTGAGAGATGGTGAGGTTGTAAGGCCTGATAGTCATGGTGTCATAGGCACATGGCAGAGGACCAGGGACAGGATGCTGTGAGTCCCTGAATGTGTGTGGCAAGGGGGCATGTCCCACTTCAGGCCCTTGCTCCAGCTGTTCTTCTGTCTGGGTGCTCTCTCCCAGGTACTCCCTTGGCCTCCTTGGCTCACTCCCTTGCTTTCTTCGGGTCTTGGTTTGAACATCACCTTCTCCTTGAGGCCTACCCTAACCACCTGACTTAATACTGCACCTGACAGCCCTTCCCCCATTCCCACCAGCACACACACACATACATCCTCAGCATTACCTTTTCTTCTCGTTCATAGCACTTATCACCTTCTAACACACTATATCATTTGTACATTTATAATAGTGATTATTTGTTGTCAATCTCCCCCTACTCGAATGAACACTCCCTGAGGTCATAAAATCTTATTTATTTTGTACATTGAGGGATTTCTTGTACTCAGAACATTGTCTGGCCCACAGTGGTCTCTTTATGGTATAGTGAACACAGCTGTCTATAAACAAGACAGAGGATGCTAATGCCTAGAATAGAGGTATAAATAAAGTACTATGCAAATCCAAAAGAGGAAGAAATTAATTTTGGTTGAGAAGATTGGCAAAGGCTTTGTGAAGAGTAATATCTGAGTTGGATCTTGGGGACTGACAGGATTCTAGCAGTCAGAAGTGGGTACTGAGTAGGCGTGCAGGTGGAGAGAACTGTGATGGTGCTCCTGGGGGGGAAATTGCTTCACACATGCAGGGAAAAGCGAGCCACCCAGTGGACTGGGACATGATGTGTAAGAGGAGGGCTGTAGGGTGGTAAAGTGCAGGTAGTCAAGGGATCCCCAAAGTCACATGCTCTGGTGTTTGCATATGTCTACCAGATTTCAAGGTGGAGACATTGAGTAGGTGGTTAGATGTAAGAGTCTGGAGTTTGAGAGTAAGATCTGCTCTAGAGATATAAATTTGAAAGTCATCAGCATATTGGTAGCATTTAAAGCCAAGAAACTGGAGGAGTTCACCAAATGGAATGAGTGTAGGAAGAGAAGTGATGGAGGCCAGGGATGTACCAAAGGTACGAGGTCAGGGAGAACGGGAGGAACCAGCAAAGGAGACCAAAAAGGAGTATCAGTGAAACAGAAAGAAAGTCAAAAGTGTGGTGTCCAGGGAGGCAAGTGAAGAAAGTACATCAAGGATCAACCAGATCAAATGAAGCTGATGGGTCATGTCAGATGAGCTCAGAAGGATGAACTGACTGAAGGATGTTCAATATGGTTGTTTTTGGTAACCTTAGTAACAGCTTGTTGGAGGTGGGAGAGAAAAAAGAAAGCCTTGTCAGAGTGGGTTGATACTTTTAAGAAGTTTCTCTGCAAAATAATGAGAAATGAACTGACAGTACCAGTGGGATATACAGAAGAATTTTGTTTCTTTACTATGAGAGAAATAGCATTTTCATTAGCTAATTGGAAGGCTCCAGTGGAGAATGAAAAGTTGATAGACAAAGAAGGGAGATTTGTAGGAGGGATATCCTTGAGTAGGTGAGAGAGGATAGGGTCTGGTACCAAAGTGGAGAGATTTGCTTTAGATGGAGCATGGAAAGTTCATCTGGTGTAGCAAGTGAGAAGGCAGAGCATGTGGTACAGATATAGGTAGCGGATGTGATGGGGTGAAAGTTCCTTTCTGATTGCTTCAATTTTCTCAGTAAGGTAAGAACCAAGGTCTTTAGCAGAGATAAGGATATGGAAGAGGTTTTTAGGGATTTGAGGAGAGAAGAGAAAGAATGAAATTATAGACTTGGAACAAAGGGGAGTGCATGCACTTGGGACACGTAGATGATTGCCTGGGGTCTCAAGGGCCCACTGGAGCTTCAGGGTCATGATTTTAAAGTGAGTGCAATAGCGGTGGTTGTGTGTTCTTCTCCAGCTGTACTTACATCTATCTTCTTCACTCCTTTAATCTCCATTCCTTACTCACCCTTTGACTTCTGTGAGGCCTGGCACATACAACAAGCTTAACAAATGTTTGCTAATTGAAACTGAGTTCTTCAGTACTTAAGAAAAGTACTTAGAGGGAAGTCTGACAGATAGGCAAAGGCAGAAGAGGTGAGGAGATTCTCAAGTAGGCTAAGAGGTAAAGCAGGGGGTGCTTTTGAGATCCTCTCCTCTGTCTCTCTCCTCTATCCTGGTCCTTCTCTGTTATTATGACAGATATGGTGTTGGAGAAGAAATGAGGCATAGAAGAGAGAATGGAAGGGATCATAATGATCACCTTACCTAAACGGCAAAACCAAATGACTGCTTTAGTCCCTGAGTGGTGAACAACTCCATCAGCCACCCAGACGTGGTGCAGCCTCTGCTCACCCTCTGTCAGGTCTGCACCTCTAACCAGTAACAAGTCCAGTTGCCACAGCCTTCTGAAAAACTCAGATCATTTCCTTTTCCACTCCATCTGTTATTTCAGCATCTGTTGGCTACCTTCAGCAGTTGTCATCTGGACAACAATAATAATAATTGCTACTATTTATTGACTACTTATTATACGCCAGTTACTAGTTCAAGGCTTTATATTTTTTTCATTCATTTAATCCTCAAAAGAGACTCATTTGACAGATGAGGAACCTGAGGCACCTTAACTTCTGCAATACTCTATCAGTGTCTCTGAGTCTAGCCTAATTCATCCCTCATTTCTCTACCAGGGTGAATCTCCTTAGACATCTATTTAAAATCTGCAAAGAAGTGACATCAGCAAGATTGTGGAGTAGGAAGCCCTGGACCCTGCTTCCCCCAACAAACACACTAGTTCAGCAACAATTCACAGACAAATTTCCTCTGTGAGAATTCCAGAAACTAATCAAAAGCTGCCAGCACCCTGGAAGAATGTGCAACCAGACTCACTGAAGCTGATAGGGAGATTCAGGACATCTTCTCACACCAAAATCCCAAGCTGTGGCACAGCACCATATGATCAGGAAGAGCCTCCCTAGCTCCCAGTGTCACCCAATGGAGGGAAGGGTTGATTTGCGTGTCCAGCATCCCAACTTTTCTGAGGAGCTCCTGAGAGGACTGGCTTCTGTCTTGCCAGTCTTGGAGTTGTGATGTGTCTGGCACAGTCTAGCCACCCAAGAGAGACCTGAGATGGCAACTTGGACTGACACACTATAGATCCTACCCCCTTCTCAGCATGGAACCAGTGGGTGAAAAATTTCAGCTCTCAGCTTCCCCCTGGGGAGCAAAAGAGTTGGCAGAAGCCCCCAGAATCCCTGGCTGGGCTTATTAGTGGAGGTCTTCTCCTATGAGGACAATCCATAAAGACTGGGAGAGGTTCCTGCTCTGTCTAATGAGCAGATACCAACACAGAGAGTCAAGGAAAATAAAGAATTAGGCAAACATATTCCAAACAAAGGAACACGATAAATTTCCAGAAACCAAACCTAATGAAATGGAGTTATGTGATTCATCTGACAGAGAATTCAAAATAACTATTATAAAGATGCTCACTGGGGTCAAGAGAACAATGTGAGGATTTAAAAAAAGAGAGAAAATATTAAAAAATACTAAACAGAAATGATGCTGAAAAAAACTGAACTGAAAAATTTACTAAAAGCATTCAAAAACAGACTAGATCAAGAAGAATAAAGGATCAGTGAACTCAAAGACAGGTCACTGGAAATAATTTGGTCAGAGGAGAAAAAAGAAAAAAGAATGAAGAAATCTTAAAGGACTTATGGGATACCATCAAGTGTACCAATATACATATTATGGGAGTTCCAGAAGGAGAAGAGAGAGAGAAAGGGGAAGAAAGCTTATTTAAAGAAATAATAGCTGAGAATTTCCCAAATCTGGGGAAGGAAATGGACATCCAGATCCAGATGGGCATCCAGATCCAAAAGGCTCAAAGGACACCAAATAAGAAGAACCCAAATCCACACTGAGACACATTATAATCAAACTGTCAAAAGTCAAAGATAAAGAGAGAATTTTTACAGCAGCAAGAGAAAGCAACTTGTCACATACAAATAAAGCCTCATAAGACTCTCAGTGGAGTTTTCAGCAGAAACCTTCAGGCCAGAAGGGAATGGGATAATATATTCAAAGTGCTGAAAGGAAAAAACCCTGCGAACCAAGAATATAATACCCAGGAAAACTGTCCTTCAAATACGAAGGAGAGAGAAAGACTTTCCCAGACAAACAAAAGCTGAGGGAATTCATCACCACTAGACCTACTTTCCAAGAAATGTTAAAGGGAGTTATTCAAGTTGAAACAAAAGGACACCAAACAGCAACAGGATAGCATAAGAAAGTATAAAATGTGTTGGTAAAGGTAAATATGTAAAACAATGCAGTATACCGTATTACTGTAAGGGTGGGTACATAACTTTTAATTCTAGTATAAAATTAAAAGACAAAAGTATTATAACTATAATTAAAAATATATTAAAATAAACAATATGAATAGATGTAGATTGTGACACAATAACATAAAGTGTGGGGAGGAGGTAATGTTAGAGTGTGGAGTTTTTATGCCATTGGACTTAAGTTGTTATCTGCTAAAAAGAGACTGTTAGATATTTTATGTAAGTCCCAAGATAGCCACACACAAAAATTACCTATAAAAGTTACACAAAAGAAATCAAAGCATATCAATACAAAAGATCAACAAACACAAAGGAAGACAGCAAAAGAAGAAAAGACATACAAAAGAACTACAACTCTAACAGAAAACAACTAACAAAATGAAAATAGTCAATTTTTTCTTATCAATAATTAATTAAAATGTAAGTGGATTAAACTCCCCAATCAATGAATAAAAAAATAATACCCAACCATATACTGTCTACAAGAAACTCACTGTAGTTTTAAGGATACATATAGGCTCAAGTGAAGGAATTCGAAAAGATATTCTATGCAAATGATAACCAAAAGAGAGCAGGGATGGCCATACTTATATCAGAAAAAATAGACATTAAATCAAAAGCTGTCGCAAGAGACAAAGGAAAATATTACATAATGATAAAAGAGTCAAACTTCCAGGAAGATATTACAATTATAAATATATCGGCACCCAATATTAGAGCACCTACATATACAAAACCAGCATTGACAGAACTGAAGGAATAAAGAGATAGCAATACAATAATAGTAGGAAACCTCAATACTTCACTTTCAATAATGATAGAACATCCAGACGGAAGATCAATAAGGAAACATAAGACTTGAATAACACTATAGACCAAATGGATCTAACAGACCTATACAGAACATTTGAACCAATGGCAGCCAAATACATTCTACTCCAGCACATACGTATCTTTTTCCAGGAAAGATCACATGTTAGGTCACAAAACAAGTCTTAACAAGTTTAAGAAGGTTGAAATCATACCAAGTATCTTGTCTGACCACAATGGAATGAAATTATAAATCAATAGCAGAAGGCAAATTAAGAACTTCACAAACATGTAGAAAATAACACATTCTTGAATAACAATAGAGTCAAAAAAGAAATAAAAAAGGAAATTAGAAAATTTCTTAAGATAAACAAAAATGAAGCACACCATACCAAAACTTATGGGATGCAGTAAAAGCAGTACTAAGAGGGATGTTCATAGAGACAAATACCTATATTAAAAAAGAAGAAAGATCTCAAATCAACAATTTAGCTTTATACCTCAAGGAGCTAGAAAAGAAGAACAAACCAAGTCCAAACTTAGCAGAAGGAAGGAAATAACAAAGACTAGAACAGAAATAAACAAAACAGAGAAAAACCCATGAAAGGAAGAGTTGACTTTTTGAAAAGATTAACAAAATTTACAAAAGCTTAGCTAGATTAATTAGAAAACAGAGAGAAGACTCAAATAAGTAATATTAGAAGTGAAAGAAGAGACATCACAACTGATACAACAGAAATACAAAGGATCATAAGAGAACTACTATAAGGAATTATATACCAACAAACCTAGACGAACGGATAAATTCCTAGAAACATAAAACCTACTAAGACTAAATCATGAAGAAATAGAAAGTCTGACTAGACAGATAACTAGTATAGAGATTGAATTAGTAATCAGAAATCTCCCACAAAGAAAATCCCAGGACCAGATGACTTCACTGGTGAATCTTACCAAAGATTTTTTAAAAAGAATTAATACCAATCCTTCTCAAACACTTCCAAAAAATTGAAGAGGAGAGAGCACTTCCAAACTCATTTTATAAGGCCAGCATTACCCTGATATCACAGCCAGAAAAAGACACCACAAGAAAAGAAAACTACAGGCTAATGCCCTTGATGAATGCAGGCAAAAGGAATAGCAAAAGTCCTCAACAAAACAGCACACTAAAAGGATCATATACCATAACCAAGTGAGATTTATCCCTTGGATGGGATGATGGTTCAACACACAAAAATCAATTAATCTGATACACCACATTCACAGAATAAAGGATAAAAATCTCATGATTGTCTCAATAGATACAGAAGAAGTGTTTGACAAAATTCAATGCCCTTTCATGATAAAAACATTAACAAACTAGGAACAGAAGGAAAGTGCCTCAACATAATAAAGGCCATATATGAAAAGCCCACAGATAACATACTCAGTGGTGAAAAACTGAATGGTTTTTCTCTAAGATCAGGAACAAGGCAAAGATGCTCACTCTTGCTACTTCAAGTCAACATAGTACTGGAAGTCATGGCCACAGCAATTAGGCAAGAAAAAGAAATAAAAGGCATCCAAACTGGAAAGGAAGAATTAAAATTGTTCCTCTTTGCAGACATCATGATCTTATATACAGAAAAACCTACAGACTCCATAAAAAAACTGTCAGAACTAATAAACAAATTTGGTAAAGTTTCAGAATATGAAATCAACATGTAAGAATCAGTTGTGTTTCTATACACTAACAATAAACTATCTGAAAAGGAAATTAGGAAAACAATCCTATTTACAATAGCATCAAAAAGAATAAAGTACTTACGAATAAACTTAACTAAGGAGGTGAGAGACTTGTACACTTAAAGCTATAATACATTGATGAAAGAAATTAAACAAGACACAAACAAACAGAAAGCTATCTGTGTTCACAGATCGGAAAACTTAGTATTGCTAGATGTCCACGCTACCCAAAGCCATCTACAGATTCAATGCAATCTCCATCAAAATCTCAATGGCATTTTATTACATAAATAGAAATAAACAATTCTAAGATTCATATGGAACCACAAATTACCAAATCAATCTTGAGAAAGAAGAAGAGAGCTGAAGATATCATGCTTCCTAGTTTCAAACTATATTACAAAGCTAAAGTAATCAATACTGTATGGTACTGGCATGAAGACAGATATAGAGACCAATGGAACAGAAGAGAGCTCCCAGAAATAAATCCATGCATATATGGTCAACTGATCTTCAAAAAGGGTGCCGAGAATATACAATAGGGAAAAGATAGTCTCTTCAACCAGTGGTGCTGGGAAAACTGGACATACACATGCAAAAGAATGAATTTGAACCCCTATCTTACATCATACACAAAAATCAACTCAAAATAAATTAAAGACTTGGACATAAGACCTGAAACTATAAAACTCCTAGAAGAAAACATAAGAGAAGAGCTTCATGACATGTCTTGGAAGTGATTTTTGTGGATATGACACCAAAAGCAAAGGCAACAATAGCCTGATACTAAGTGAAATAAGTCAGTCATAGAAGAACAAATACTGCATGATTCCATTTATATGAGGTATCTAAAATAGTCCAATGCATAGAATTAAAGAGTGGAGTGGTGGTTTCCAGGAGTTGGGGAGAGGAGGAAATGGTGAGTTACTCATTAACAGACATAAAGTTCCAGTTAAGCAAGATGAATAAGCTCTAGAGATCTTTTGTGTAACATTGTGCTTACAGTTAACAATAATGCATCGCACACTTAAAAGTTTGTGAAGAGGGTAGAGCTCATATTAAGTGTTCTTATGACAATAAAATAAAATAAATTAAAAAAAAAAAGAATGCAAACTTCCTTAGACTATCATCCAAATTATCCCAAAAGAACCTTTCTAAGTTGGGCAAACTATGTTATCATTAAATAAAAGGTCAAAAACATGTTTGGGCTAATATATTGCTTGTGCCAAAATTTATAACCTACTATAATTCTGTTTTTGTGAGCTTCATGTATATCTTATAGAACAAGTTGCATTATAAGAAATTGCCATTATTTGGCCATTTTGGACCAACAAAAATGAAAATACATTGCTGGCTGTAGTATACGATATAATGTTCTATTTCTCTAAGATAGAAAAAGTCAACTATTAAATATTTATTAAAATAAAATAAAATCCACATAGAGTTTAGGATGCAAGACAAAGGGTGTATCAGGGCATAGATGACCCTTCACTAGCGAATCTCTTGTCTGTCTTTCTGTATACTCTTTTTGCTCTTTCTTGCAAAGACATCCTTCAACCCAAAGTACATTAGTTTCTCCAGAGAATTCAACATCTCCCATTCCGCCTTCTCCCCTCCTATGCTTCTACTGCCCTCATGGATCGGAATGTCCTTTCTGTCCTTGGGCCTCCCACTACGTATGTGTCCTCCAGCTCAAAGGTCACTCCCCTGTGAAGTCTTTGCTGTCAGCCCTCGTCCCTCCCCCAGTCTAAGGGGGTGGGACCCCTGCCTACATCCCTTCACACCTAGAGAACATCACTACCTAGCCCTTAATTCTCATATTGCAAAGGTTGGTGGGTTGGGTTGTCTACCTCCCCCACTGTGGTGCAAACATTGTGAAGAAAGCAGTGTTTTTCAAATGTATGTTTTCAAGCTCATTTCATGGAGGTGTAGTATTCAAGATGCAAACATCCTTTTTACACACAACAGAACGGGAATGTCACTAATTTAGGAAGTAAAGCCAATCTCTATTTGCTCTTTTACTGATAGATTGTTTTAATGAAAGGCTCTAAAAACAACTTTTTCTTCTAAGAAATCCTCTGGGGTAAGTTGATGTCATATCCCTTACTAAAGTGCTTTTTCCTTCGTCTTGTTCTATTGTTAGTTTATTTCATGTTCAAAGAGGGCAATGTCTTGCCCTAGGTTAGCAGACAAATTAGCAGTAGATCAGGTTAGGGTAAAAAATACTTATTTTTTATGTATTTATTTGTTTAGTTAAAAAATAGCTATTAAATGTATTTTACCACTCATCAAAAATACTTCTCTTGCCTTCCTTTTTTATTTTTATATCCAAAATTTTTAAGGGTGAGGCATACCTTAGAGTGTCTACCGTGGTGTGAAAGCAACAAAATAGAAATCCTACAGTATGTGAAATTGTATGTTAAAGGTAATGATAGAGTGAGCTCTGTACATGGCAATTAGTTTCCAATGTGCTCCCACAAATGCACTCACTGTGATTAATGCTCCCTGGAGTACTCAGTCTCTGTAACTAGCTATCATTGTACTTAGCAGAGCCCTACTCTCCCAGGATATTATGATAAATACTATGTTGGTTCTAATATTGCTCTAAGTGATTAGGTCTGGGTGTGAGAGGGGGTGGTAAGATGAAACAGAGATAAAGTGCAAAGTTTATGTTCTGACTGCTTAGCTAGAAATCAGTAAGGAACCAAGCCAGCAATCCTTAATGGAGGCTTTAGGGTGACATAGTGACATCCCATCCCCCTCCCAAGCACCTGCCCAGTCTGTGGAGCTTATAATGGGTTATAAGTGCTATTTCAAATTGGTTTTCTGTTGGGTGTGTCTAGAAGCTAAACATCAGAAGGTGAATGAAAGAAAGAGAAAACTAATCTCCACATCGGGGAAGAAAAGCATCCTGAACCTCACTCCTAGTCTCTTGGGACATTCCTCCAGCAGAGGAGGGGCTCTCAGAGAATGACATCATCAACAACCAGTCTCGTTGGTTGATGGGACTGGTGCATGGCCAATACTATTGGCTCCATCCCTGATGACCCCCTCAGTAAGGGAGGAATGACAGGGTTAGAGTGCCTGAACCAAGTCAGTAAATATTCACTGTTGGACCACATGTTTGTGTCCCCCCAAAATTCATGTGTTAAAACCCTAACCCCAATGTAATGGTATTTAGAGACGGGGCCTTTGGGAGATGATTAGGGTTAGATGAGGTCATAAGGGTGGGTTTGTCAGGATAGGATTAATGTTCTTACAAGAAGAGACACAGAGAGCTCTCTCCCTCTCGATGCATCCCCACCAAGCAAAGGCCAAGTGAGGACACAGAGAGAAGGTGGCCATCTGCAAGCCAAGAAGAGAGACTTCATCAGAAACAGAATGGGCCACACCTTGATCTTGGACATCCCAGCCCCAGAACTGTGAGAAAGTAAATTTCTGTTGTTTAAGCCATTGGTCTGTGGCATTTTGTTATGGCAGCATGAGCAAACTGACACATTCACATTCACCATTCTGTGGCTGAGAGTCCTGTGTATTCAACCCCTGAATCTCTAGCCCATAGCAAGGAGCCCCTCACACACACACACACAAACACACACACACACATATCCAGCCCCAAGCCCCAGGAGATGGGGCAGAACCAGAGCCTCAGGATTTCCTGGGACCACAGTGTCCCTAGAACCTTTATTAATTCGGGGTGCTCTCCATTCAGCCCTCCACTGTCAAGAGTTCATCTCACCATGATAATAAGGGAAACCAGCACTTATGGACCCCTTTTTCTGTGTGCCAGACGAGTACTTGACAAGTATTATCTCATGAAATCCTCCCAACAACCCAATGAGATGGGTATTGCTTTTATTTACCAATTTTACAGATGAGGAAACCGAGGCACAAAGAGTTCAGACAACCTGCCAGGAATCCTAGCAAGATTTAACTTCAGAGTTCAAGTTTTTAATTGTTTATTCATTTTTTGTAAGTATTAAGGAGCTGTTATGTGCCACACCCTGTGGTAGGTGCTAGGCTTACAGTGGGGATCAAAACAGATGTAGTTCCTGCCCTCCCAGCCCAGTGACAGTCAACAGATAAAGAATTCACTATCTATATTCATAGCTGGTGATGAGTGCAATAAAGAAAATGAGCAGAGTCCATAGGGACATAATTAGCTAAGGCCATTAGGAAAGGACTGTCAGAGGAAGTGAGATTTAAATCAAGATCTGCAGGGAAAGGTGGAGGGGGAGATGGGTATGATCTTTCAGGCAGAGGGAATAGCATGTGCAAAGGCCCTAAAATAAGAAACTACTGGGCAAGTCTGAGGAGCTGAATGAGGCCAGAGAGGCTGGTGCTGGAGAGTCAGGGAGAGGGTGGAACGGGAGGGTGTACGAAGAGCTTTGAGGCCATGGTGAGGGGACAGAAGCCCTGAAAGCCACCAAGCATTGTGCATGTGGCTCACAGCACATCGGAATTAGAAGAGAAAGAGATTGAGGTATGTGGAGCCCCAGCTCTGTTGAGCACTGTGTTAGGGCCTTCCTTGGTCTATGGCAGGCCATCTCATCTTCCCCACAGCCCCTAAGGTAAGTCTTATCATCTCCATTTTCCAGATGAGTCACCTGAGGTTGAGAATGAAGACATAACTTTCCCAGGTCCCCAGAGATGAGCTAAGAGGCTGAGATGTGAGTCCACTAAAATGTCCTGCCTTCCCCAGAGTCCCCGAGCTGGCCCCAGACGATCCCAGCTCCCCCAGCTGCTGGCTGCTGGTGTCTGGTCCGGGGATGGGGGAGGCAAGAGGCAAGCACAGTGGGGCTGAGCTGCACTGGCTTTGCTGGGCAAGCGTGAGTTCTCCCAGAGGTGTCTTCTTTCTTTTCTCAGCACAGTGGCCTTTCTTGAAAGCAGTGATAAGACAATCTATCATTTTCAGGAAACTGTCCAAGATGTCTTGAGTAAAAGGCAATCAATCCTACAACTCAATAATGCGCTGCCCTCACTGCATCAGGCTGGGCGCCTGGGCCCCCTTAACACAGGGAAAGGTTCTGGCACCACCCCAGGCCCTCTTCGTGGAGGGTGGTTGGACCCCGCTGAGGGGAAAGCAGTGGGGCTTCTGACAGTGCTGGGGAGGAGCTGTCCACTGGGCGGGCTGTGACGGCACCAGAGGGATGATTCTGCCTTGTGCAAGGGGGCGCAGGGAAGAGCAGAGCAAGTCTGGTTATCTCTGCCTTGCTTTGTTCTATGAGAACCCACTTGGTGACAAGTTTGCCTTTCAGTCACTTCCTTCTAAATCCATCATGAAAGATGACATGAGTGGAACCATATTAAAATAGAGTCGGAGCAGCCATTTCAGGGGAATTCACTTGCATGTCTTGTTTCCTTTATCTTCCAAACTGGACCAAACCACCAACATTCCAAGTCAGTAAGGACAAGAATATCCTGTTTGTAGGTGGCCAACAGGCACATGAAAAGATGTTCAACATCACTAATATTAGGGAAATGCAAATCAAAACCACAATGAGATACCACCTCGCACTTATCAGGATGGCTATAATTATCAAGACAAGAAACAACGAGTGTTAGAGAAAAGGCAACCCTCATACACTGCTAGTGGGAATGCAAACTGGGGCAGCCATTATGGAAAACAGTACGGCAAGTTCTCAAAAAATTAAAATAGGAATACCATATGATCCAGCTGTCCCACTACTGGCTATTTATCCAAAGAACATGAAATCGATAATTCAAAAAGATTTTTGCATTCTTATGTTCATTGCAGCATTATTCACAAAGCCAAGATGTGGAAGCAACCCAAGTGCCCATTAATGGATGAATGGATAAAGAAGATGTGGTATATATATACACACGCACAATGGAATATTACTCAGACACAAAAAAGACAAAATTGTGCCATTTACAACAATATGGACAGACCTTGAGGGTATTATGCTAAGTGAAATAAATCAGACAGAGAAAGACAAATATCACATGATTTCACTCATATGTGGAAGATAAACAATCACATAGATACAGAGAACAAATGGGTGGTCACCAGAGGGGACGGGGGTCAGGGGAGGCTAAAGGGGTAGGGAGACATATGTATCGTGATGGATAAAAACTAGACTATTGGTGGCAAGCAGTCTATACAGAAACTGACATATAATAATGTACACGTGAAATTTACACAATGTTATAAGCAAATATGACCTCAATAAAATAATTTTTTTTAAAGATTTTATTTTTTCCTTTTTCTCCCCAAAGCCCCCCGGTACATAGTTGTACATTCTTCGTTGTGGGTCCTTCTAGTTGTGGCATGTGGGACGCTGCCCCAGCGTGGCTTGATGAGCAGTGCCATGTCCGCGCCCAGGACCTAAACCAACGAAACACTGGGCCGCCTGCAGCGGAGCGCGCGAACCCAACCACTTGGCCACAGGGCCAGCCCCTCAATAAAATAATTTTTTTAAAAAAGAACATCCTATTTGTAAGGACTGATAAAACTGGACTTCGCTTGATGACTGAATCTCAAGCCAATCATTGAGGTACAAACCTAGCCTTACCTCATCCAGCACCAATGGTCTTTCTTTAACACAACTCACCTCATCCTCCCTTTTCGCCATATAAATCCTAAGCCCCTTTCTTGTAATCAGAACACGTTTTGGGTTTCTGCCCGAATCTGTGTCTCCCAAATTGCAATTCTAATCGCCCAGATAAACATCTGCTGTTTAAATTGTGGTGATTTTTCCTTGGTCGACACCATCAACTTTTCTCTATGTTTCTCAATATACAAAATGATTGGTAGAAGAGAACTGAATGAAAGATCTATTTTACTGAAATTGTTGAGCAGCAAGAAAAAGGAAGAGGTAAAATAAAACTGGATCCTCCTTTCGCCCCCTTACATAAGAGATTTCTGACTTGGTCATTCAACAAATGTTTCCTGAGAGCCACACTGTGCCAGTGGGCACGTAGGTGCCAGAGAGCACACAGCAAAGACTGAGGTGCTGGTGCTGCCCGCCAGCTGCTCAGGACTCTGCCCCAGTGACACACGTAGGGCCACCACAGCCAAAGGCCCGACGCTTCTAGGGGACATTGGAATCTGGGAATGAAGGAAAGTCAGGGACTCCACAGAGGTAACACGTGCGCAGTAGAGAATGGTAGGATTTCAGCAGGACAGCTGCTCTGGGGGACTGTGAGAGCCGCTGCGAACCATGTCTCATTCACATGTGTCCCCCTGACCAAAATCATGGGGCGCACAGTAGGCTCCCAACACACAGTGTGGTATGGAGGGTATGGAGGAGCAGCATCGGGAGCAGTGTGGGTGCCAGCTCCTGGCCCGAGTTGTGAGGTCTCTGTTTAATTAGGTTGGTGCTTGAGGAATCTGAAGGCTGAGTGGGGACAAAGGCTGGAAAGGCAGAGGGGGTCGGATGCCATCTGAAAGGGGTGGGCAACTATTAAAAAGCAGCGTAACATGGTCAGAATTGAGTGTCAGGAAAATTAATCCAGCCACATTTAACACACAGATTAATTCATAATCACATGACTAAAAATTATTTCATCTCTCTGGGCTTCCCTTTCCTCAACAGACATGCGCAGGAAGGTCCCTCCTTCCTGGGCACTACCGCAACGTGCAACATGGTCGTCACAGGCTGCATGGAAGCCCCGAGGCTTACTGACTGAACACGACCGAACATAACCACCCAAGGAGAGGGGAGGAGGGTTCCGTGGCTCCGGGGAGAGGTGCCCGCGCGAGGCCAGCCCTGGAGAGGCTCTTACCAGTAGTCCAGTTTCAGAGGGACAGCTTCCAGGCCGCCGATCTGACAGGAGGGCTCCAAGTTGGAGAGTTCGTACAGCTGGAGTTCACGGTTTCTGTCCAAAGACCAAGCACGCGTGGAGTAAACTTTAACTCCCCACTTTGCTTTGGAGAACATTTTTTATATTCCATGGGGTCCTCCTAACAGAGACACATGACCAGTGAAACGCCTGCCCTGCTGAGGACTCCCCATAGCTGAGCCTGAGGTTTCCCTGGCCAGTTCCACCCTTTGGGAACACACCTTCTGCCTGGTTCTAAACTGGCCATGGGGCCCGGCCCTCTCCATCAGGAGGCTGGCACCATTTTCACCAACATGGGCTCTGGATGCCAGGAGGTGGGGCATCAGATCCCAGCTCACCCCCTAGTTCCTTTGTCTGTAACATGGGGATCGTGGCATTCCTGTCTCACAGGAGAGTTACAGGATAAAAGGAGAGGACGGGTGAGAAAGTGATTGGCTGGGACGTTTGAAGGGCTCAGAACTGTCGTTTGCTGCTGGTAATAAACGTGATTAGATCTGCAAAGAGGGCTGAGGCCTCTTTCCATACACTAGCGGGTTAACTCAGTGCTCCCCTAATTTCCCACCTTCCTATCCTCCACCCTTGACCCCTTCCCTCCTGTGGTAGCTTGTCTACCTTCGAGCTGACTGAGAGAACAAGCTTGTGGGTGTAAGAAATACAACTTCCTGCTTCCGCTTGCTTACACGGAACCCACAGGTGTCACTCAGCTCCAGACCCTGCCTTTCCCTCAGCAGTGAGTGTCTTTTTCCTGCTTCCTTTCCCCCTGCCTTGCAGCTCCAGAGTGGTTCCTGCCTTCAACTGCCATGTACCTTGACTCATCTTCTGATTTGTCAGCTCAGGGAGTCCCTAATAAGTTACTATTTCAATCTCTGAATTTCTATGTGTGTAAAAGACATGATAATTAAAGTTACTGAGCATACTTTTAAAAATCAAACTGGGCTGAATTTATAAACCCAAATTTGTTGCTTTTTAATAGTTAATATTAATTAGTATATATTAACATATTAATACAATTATTATTAAAAATAATATGTTAATAAATATATTTTAATAATTAAACAGCATTAAATTTAATTTTATTTAATAGCCTGGATGAATTAACTATTTCTTCATTAAAGTGGTTGCAGCCTAGGAACCAAGGACTGCTGGAGGAGACCATTAGGAGAGGAGAGAACCCTTAGGTCTGGGCTTAGGAGTGGTCAAGGGGCAGCCACAGTAGGCGGGGCTGTGGGAACCCCCTTCAAGCTCCGCCCCTTCCCTTAGCCACGCCCCCAGAGTTCAACGCTAAGCAGCCTAATTCCTCGGCCTCGACCTCCCCTCTCCATCTCAGTTTACCCTCCCCCAGTATTGAACTTGCTTTTGCTTCAATCTTGATTTGAACTTTTCAAATTTCTTTCCCACTGAGTCACACCCTTTTCACCCTGACCCGCTGCTGAGGCGAATCAAGCTGGCCAGGGTGCTGCATATTCATTATCATTATGTTGCCATTGATCAAAACCTTCAGGATCTTCCTTCCCAGCCTGAGATCCATTCTTCTGAGGCTCTTCAGCAGTGAGTATAATCTTTTCACTGTGGATTTTATATTTTGAATCAGTCCAAAGCACTTTGGACTGAATTTTGGTGGATAATAAAATAGGAATATTATTTTGAATCTAAAATAAAGTGTCCTAAAAGGTAAAAAGATGGATCTTTTTCTCATCTGGCCCCTACGTTCTCTCTGGAAACATTCCAAAAGAGAGCCCCCATGTGTGTTTGAGCAATGACAACCTCACTGCGATAAGCCAAACAAAGGGATAACTTTGCACAGTAGCCTTGACTGATAGATGAGTTCTATAAAAGAGCTTCATAACTTTATTCTCATACCACAAATGCGTATGTGTCCGTGTAAACTCACTCGTGGAAATGAATTTCATAACACAGTGATGGTTCACTTCCCGGTTCAAGAGCTGCAGGACTCACCCAGTCCCTACGATCAGTTTGATCATGCTCGTGACATCGTCACCCACCTGGGCTTCCGACCGACGGACTTGCCCTAAGGGGTTGAAGGGTGGAAATGAACAAAAATATACCCTTTCAATGATAAGGCAATTTCAGTTGTCTCAAGCCATTCTTGTCCATAATCTAGACATGCTTAACCTGATAGAGTTTTCTTTAGTTGACTTTTGCCTTCAAGTATAGAGAACTTGCTACAGAGATTTGCAGAGCCGACTTTATGCTCTCTTTCAGGGAGGGCTTATTCAGCAGCCTCAAGGTTTAAGATAGCTGTAGCTTCTCGTGTAGATGAGAAGTTTCCTGAGGGCGGAGATGGGTGTCTGTATCCCCAGCATGCGGCACAGAGCCTGGGCGATGACAGGGGCCCAACTCTTTGTCGAATGAGATAATAAAGGAGCGACTTTAAAGACAGAATACATTCTGGAATGGGGTCAGGTATTATTATTCCTATCCAAAGTGTACTTCCACATGCTTGTTGCCTTTGGAATTTCCAGTTCTGTTAATCAATAAGTTCTCTGAAGAG
Organism: Equus caballus; assembly: GCF_041296265.1. Taxonomy (NCBI): domain Eukaryota; kingdom Metazoa; phylum Chordata; class Mammalia; order Perissodactyla; family Equidae; genus Equus; species Equus caballus. The sequence goes on along the minus strand of NC_091700.1, from coordinate 27,652,391 downwards.
AAACCCTAGCACAGCTACCCAAACTGAAATAGCTATTAACAGGGAAAAAATGGAAAATTCTTTCCCATTTGTCATTCATTAAGACATATGATAAATTACATGATGGAATCACGTGTAATTCATCACTCCATCTGATTTTAGAAGCAAAATGAAGCATTCTCTTGTACTACATATAGAGATCATAGTTTATTTGCATTCCATAGACTAGCAAAATCCAACATGAATATATTACATTCAAGGATACAATTTCTGTAATCATGCCACTTGAGGAGCAGTTTAAAATAGCAAATAAAATCAAACTAGAGCACTCAGCATCCTTATCAAATGAAAATCACATACAAAAACCCACTTTCTTTTTTTCAACTTCAGCTGCAAGGACCAGAAATAAATCGCTCCATCTTCTCTGATCATGATTAAGGTGTCGTCAGGCATATAGAGAATGCGCAGCACGGGACCCCCGTACGACAGCCCCTGCAGCACAGCAGGCAGCTAGAAGGAAACCTCTTTCTGTCGGGTGAAAGCATCAGCTTGCTCTGAATACGCTAGCTGCAAATATGTGCAGAAGCCATCCTGGAGAATAAAGGAAAATCCATTAAACGTCTTTCTGGCTTTCAAAAATTCTCTGCAACATCATGGCACGGATAGTCCTTTCCTGGACACGACATAATTATTAGTAAGAACTAGTTCGTGAGTGTGAACTTGGATGCCAAAAGTCAGGGCTAACACGTTTGTCCCTGTTCTGCTGGGGTTGGAAGTCTTCCACCCAGGAGCTGGGCTCCCTTGCCGTCCCAGTCTCTCTCCCTAACGATGATGATGATGATTGAGAGCATACCACGTTCCATGCAATGTGGACCTTCATTTCACTTCTTGCAATCATTGTATGGGGTCGGTACTGTTGTTCTACTCATTGTACAGATTGAGAAACTCATGCCTAAGATCAAACAACTAGTTAAGTGGCTGACCAGAGACTTGAGTCCTCACTGGTCTGATTCCACGGTTCCTACCCACCAGGATCTTTGCCTCATTTAGAATTTCAGCAGCATACCTAGGAAAGTATACCTGTGGTCAGAGGGAAGAGGTGGGGCTGCCATGGGCCTGGGAACCTTTCCATTTTCTCTCCACTTCCCCCAAAGCCCCACCTCACTAGAGTCTTCCCTTATCTTCCCTGGAATCCTGACTGCTCCCTTTCAAGTCAGACGACAATGAAAACACTTGTATTTGATTTGGTTGAGGAATTGGCCCAAGGTCTGAAAAGAGGTGTCTTACTGCTTGACTTGTAATTTTAGAACTTAATTCATCTTAGAACAAGGGAAGGACACTGACAGACATGATGGCAAAGAACGTGAAAAGCAGATGTCTCAGCTCCTCATTATTGTGCAACCCAAATTGAGGAATATCAATAGTGATGATGATGACAATATTTGTTGAGAATTTACTCTGTGACGGTCCCTGATCTAACACTTCACCTGTGTTAACTGACCTGATTATCGTCAGGCGTCGCTTGCTCACTGATGTTTCACTTTTGCATTTGGGTAAGGCAGCGGATGCAGCCTTCATTCCCTGGTTTTAGGATACCCTTCTTGGGACTTGCCTTAGCTACTGAAATCCCTAGTTAAACTATTCCAAGTGTAACCTGACTTTACAAGAACTTGAAAATTGTGAACATGTATGTCCCCGTGGTTCTACTTGAAGCTGGCAAAGGTACTGAGGGACAAAGCATACCCCAGAAAGGAACAGACTCAGAACCAAACATTTTACACATTTCCTCACTAACTTCAAATTTGATTCAAAAAACATAACCAAGCTTACTCACTGAATTCTGCCCACTGCTTCATAGTCTATTTTCATGAAAAGTTGTTCTATTTGTTCAATACTCTAGAGAGGAAAAAAATGAATTTGTTTATAGATGCCATAAGAGTAAACCATTCACTAGATTGTTGGGGAGGGGGTACGGAAGGAGGGGGAAATCTTCATTTTTCCAGCTCATGTATTTCATATTAAAAAAATGCATAATACTCAAAGATCTCTGGAATGTTTGCTCCAAAACATTAATGGGACTGTTAATTGGAAGTCAGTGCACTGACACCAAAACTCTTCCCCAGTGAGAGACCTGGACTCCTAGAACTTCTATTTTTGAAATCAAGCCCTAATTAGCAGGAAGAGCTGTGTGCCTCTCAGTTCTTGTGCTCCCAGGAGGTCCCAATCCACCCTGGTCACTTCCAGGCAAAAGACTGCACTGAGTTTAGGAGCCGCACTTTGAGATAAACACCAAAACAAGTTCTGAGGACAGTGGCTGGGATGGTGAGGGTACCCACTTGGGTGTAGCCCAAGACAAAAAGACATGCAAGTCATGAAAATTATTTGCAAGTATTAGAAGGATCATTCTGTGTGAGAGAGAGTAGAGTTCTTCTATGTGGCAGTAGCAGGCAGATAAAAGATAGACCAGTGATTGCTGCTTCTTGGTATTCATGGTCTATGTAATCCCCTCCCCTTGAGTAGCTAGCCTGCTTGTAACCAACAGAATACCTTAACATTGAGAGGATGTCACCTCTATGATTAGAGTACAAGAGATGGTAACTTCTGTCTTGCCAGCAGCCTCTCTCCCTTGGTGGCTTTGATGTACTCAGCTGCCATGCTGTCAGCTGCCTTATAGAGAGGCCCACAAGGCAAAGAACTGAGAGCAACCTCTGGGCAACAGCCCGGAAGGAACTGAGGCCTGACAACAACCACATGTACTTACAAGTGGATCATTCCCAAGTCAAGCTTTCAGATGAGACCCCTACCATAGCCACTACCTTGATGTAGCTTCATGAGACAGCCTGAAGCAGAGGATCCAGCTAAGGCAGGACTGGATTCCTAACTAATGAAAACTGTGAGGTAATAAACGCAGACTGTTTTAAGCTACTAAGTTTGTGGTAATTTGTTATGGTGCAATGGATAACCCATACAGTGGCTGAAAGGAATAGAAATTGGGCTGATGGGTACAATGTCAGGAAAGATCAATTTCAGCTCATACAGGGAAAAAAATTTCTAAGATCAGAGCTCTCCAATCTTAAAATGGGCTGCCTTTTAAGGTATTGGTCCCTTTAGCTGAAGGTATTCAAGCACATGCTGGCTCATGGCTTAGCAGAGAAGAGAATGTGAGCATCGAAGGGGTAATATACTCAGTGACCACTAAGGTCATTTCAAAGGTTCTATAATTTCAGGAATGCATGTGGAAGGCAGCTTCAACGGAAATGGTCAGGTTATGTACCTATTTTGGGAAATGAGTTGTTGGCTTTTCTTTTATAAGTCCCAGGAGTGTTTGCCTTTGTGCAGTAATGACAGTAAAATGGAGAAAATGAGATGATGCCTGGTCTCCAAGGGCATTGCCCCTTGGTGAGTAGATGCCCAGCGCCAGAATAGGGGTCTAGAGGAAAGACCCTAAGCTCAGCACCAGTTCCCTCTAAGTCATGCTCAAGTGGAGACATCTCACACTCCTGGGTGTGGCTGACCCCACGGCAACTAAACAATACCATGCACATAATATGTAACAAATATTTTTGTAATGATTGTCCAAATAAACCAAAACACTCAGAGGGATGGCCTCAAGAAGAGTCTAGGACCAGAGATGAACAGGAAACCGAAAAGCTAGGATGAGAGCAATCACTGCCTGGGCTCAGGCTGCCCACCCAGACCTCCCCATCACCATGGAGCACAGCCCAGGAGAGCTGTGGGTAAGCCTGGGCACCTTGAAGCTCTGGACAAAGTGGTATCAGGCAAGAGCCATGTAGCGTCGTGAACCATGGTGGGAGTCGGTCCTCGGGTAGGGCATGGGCCGTCAGATGGGCTCTCCCTCGCCTTGCTGTACTGTGGCTCTGCCCAGAGAGACCCAGCTTCCTCCATCCAGGACAGAGCTGAGGGGCGCATGTGTCTCTGCAGGAACAGCCTCTGCCCAGGGCACTGCCTTCTCAGCATGATTATGTGGGATGCTGAGGGACATTGGACTACTTCCTCCACACACTAACCATTCATTGAAGAAACACAGGTTGAGCACCAATGGTATGCCAAGCCCTGTGCCAGAGGCTGATGCTTCTGAGCTGAAAGATGTGTTACGTGCCCTCGTGGCATTGACAGTCTATTGGGGTCACAGTCAAGCAAACCAGCAAAGTAATGCAAAATGATAAATTCTATGTTACAGGTAACTGCAGGCCACTATCAGGTTAAAAGGAAGAGCATCTAATGATTTCCAGGAAAGTTAGAGCAGACTCCTTGAGTCCATGATGGCTGCACTACCTTAAAGTCATTCATTCATTCAACAACATTTATTGGGCACCTGTATGTGCCAGGACTGGTGCTAAATTCCAGGAATATACAAAAAACCCAGAATCCAAAGAGAGTCATTACTCAGGCAAAAAATGGAAGGAAAGCATTCTAGACAAAGGGGACAGGATGTGCAAAGATATGGAAATAAGGAAATAAGGAGTCACCTTCTCTGCTCCCCAAGAAAATCACTGGGCTCCGTGAGCTCTGGAACTGAGACCCCCATTCCTCCAGATGCCAACCATGTCTGAAATACTCACCCTAACTTTTTGCTCTCCTGAATGTTGTTCTTTAGCTTCCCCTCCCCTTTTTGGCATTGAATTTTGACTAAGTCAACATTTCTAGAAAAGAGCAAAGAAGACACTTCCTGGTTCTTAGAAGGTACTAGAATATGAAACCCTAGAATAATGGAAAGGACGTGGGAGTGTTAGTCGCTCCTCTTAGCCACTCTTCTTTACTAATAGAATGCCCAACTTTGCACTGGATACGTGCTTCCTCAGAAAAAAGCCCATAATTACCTGCCTCCTTTGCAGCTAGGTATAACACATGATTAATTTCTGACTAAAAAGTTGAAAATGTCATGGGCAGATTCTGGGACTTGTCCTTAAATGGAAGGAATGAATCTTTCAATACTACTTCTCCCTTTCTGCTGCCTGGGATGAGAACACATTGACTGGAGTCTGAGCAGCCATCCTGAGCCATCAGGAGGAATCTGCAGGCTGAGGGTGGGAGAGCAGCAAATTAAGAGGAGTCTGCTCTCAGGGGTTTCATGAAGTCTCTTGACCTCCTGACTCTTTTTTTTTTTTTTTTGAATTCATAATAGTTTCCACCATTGTGAAATTTCATTTGTATGTTATTACTTGTCCATCACCATGCAAGTGCTCTCCCTCACCCCCCATGCCCACCCTCCAGCCCCCTTCCCCTGGTAACCACTGAACTGTTCTCTTAGTCCATGTGTTTGTTTATCTTCCACATAGGAGTGAAATCATATGGTGTTTGTCTTTCTCAGTCTGGCTTATCTCATTTACCATAATACCCTCCACGTCCATCCATGTTGTTGCAAATGGGACGATTTTGTCTTTTATTATGGCTGAGTAGTATTCCATTGTGTATATGTTTCACATCTTCTTTATCCACTTATTACTCAATGGGCACTTGGGTTGCTTCCATGTCTTGGTCTTGGCTATTGTGAATAGTGCTGCAATGAATATAGAGGTAAATATATTACTTTGGATTGTTGATTACAAGTTCTTTGGCTAGATACCCAGTAGTGGGGTAACTGGGTGATATGGTAGTTCTATTTTTAAATTTTTGAGGAATCTCCATACTGTTTTCCACAGTGGCTACACCAGTTTGCATTCCCACCAGCAGTGTATGAGGGTTCCCTTTTCTCCACATCCTCTCCAACATTTGTTATCTTTAGTCTTAGTGATTATAGCCATTTTGACATGCATAAGGTGGTATCTTAGTGTAGTTTTGATTTGCATTTCCATGGTGATCAGTGATGTTGAACATCTTTTCATGTGTTGATTGGCCATCTGTATATCTTCTTTGGAAAAATGTCTGCTCAGATCCTCTGCCCATTTTTTGATCAGTCTGTTTGTTTTTTGGTTGTTCAATTGTGTGAGTTCTTTATATTATGGAGATTAACCCCTTGTCAGATATATTATTTGCAAAGATTTTCTCCCAATTGGTGGGTTGTCTTTTTGTTTCGATCCTGGTTTCCTTTGCCTTGCAGAAGCTCTGTAGTCTGATGAAGCCCCTCTTGTTTATTTTTTCTTTTGTTTCCCTTGTCTGAGAAGACATGGTATTTGAAAAGATCCTTTTAAGTTCGATGCCTCTAACTCTTTTTATGAACGAGAAGAAAACTTCTATCTTCCTTCAGCCTTGTTGTTTAGAGTTTTCTGTCGCCCTGCAGTGAACCTGATCCTCAGAGCTGTATTGAGCAGAGTTCAAATCCCAAATCTGTTCTTTCATAGCTGAGGGGCTTCAGGAAACTTACTCAGATTCTCTAAACCTTTGTCTTTTCAGCTACGAAAGAGGAATAAGAATGCCTTCTGAACGAGGCTATTCTGATGTTCTGGAGACTGATGAAATAAAATATATAAAGATCCTAAGACAGTGTGGCCACATAGTCTAAAATCAATAACTTCTGATAAATAAGCAAAGAAAGAAATAGCTCCTTAGCGATGTCCTGGATACAATTTAGCTTAGTACAAACAGCTGGAAATAATCTGATGTCTGTCCACATCCCCAAGTCTTTCACACGCATGCCCCTGGATGTGCGTAACAGGCATCTTGCTGGCTCTTGCCTCTGTGCTTCTGCAAATGCTGTTCCCTCCGCCTGGAAGTCCTCGCCTTTCTTTCCTTTCCTTTGTGGAGCAATTCTCTTCTGCCCTCAAAACTCAGCCCAAGGTTCACCTCCTCCAGGAGAACATCCTGACTCCCCTGGTCTGGTTTAGATGCTCCCATAGCACCCATGCTTAATTCTAGGGCTGCTCTGATGTCTCCAAGGGCAGAGACCACGTCTTGACTGACTTCTCATGTCACAGCAGCCAAGACAAAGCCTTAGTAAATATTTGCTAATATTGCCCTAGTAAATATGTATTGAATGAATGAGTGAGTGAGTGAGTGAATGAATGAGAGGATAAGAGAACGAGTAGATGACTGACTAGGCAGGCAGGCATCTAAAAATATAGGCCGTTAGACTGCTTTGGTTAAAAAGGTCTGGGATATTGGTAAAACACCTAATAACTTATCCACTTAAATCTCCTCTCTCTACTCAATAGAAGTTCTTTGTTTAATATTATGCAAATGGGGAGATTTTTTTTTTAAATTGCTGCTATTTAATGATGACTTCCCAATAGCAGATGAAACTCTAAACACATCTAAGCATCCGCAGTAGCCCCCCAAATGGAGGGCTTTGTAACTTAAGGGCAGTTGGAGAGCGCACCTGTCTACGGTTTGACAGTGGAGGGTTTTTGTTTGAACTCCAGGAACAAGATCACACAGCTTTACCTTGAATAAGTGTTTTCTGTAATTTAAGATGTCATAATGAAACCATAGCAAGTGGAGCGTAAGCAGTCTCTCCTTTTATACTATGTAGTTTATCTTCCGAATACAACCTTTTTGTCGCTGTGTCTGGATGTTGCGTCCCTCTAAAATTTGTATGTTGAAATCCTCAGGCCTGATATGTTGGGATTAGGAGACGGGCCCTTTGGGACGGCTTAGGTCATGAGGGTGGAGCCCTCAAGAATAGGATTCTTGCTCTTATAAAAGAGACCTTAGAGAGCTCCCTGGTCCCTTCTGCCCTGTGAGGACACAACGCAAAGTCTGCAGCCTGGAAGAGAGCCCTCACGACCATGCTGACCCCCTGATCTCAGACTTCCAGCCTCTAGAACTGCGAAAATTGAATGTTTCCTGTTTGTATGCCACCCGGTGTATTTTGTTATAGCACCTGAATGGACTAAGACATTCATTAAGATTTCATGTTCTAACCTAACAACTGGGCTAACCAAGATGGCAGAGGGAATGTTTAAAATATTTCATTCCAGCAGACTGGGGGTAGGAGGAGGGCCCAGACTCTGGAAACAGCCCCTATAGAAAGAATCAGGGATCTAACAAGAGCCTTCTTCTCCCTTTCAAAAAAAGTCTCTAAATATTTTGTTGGTCTAGTGTAATAAGTAATTAAAAATATTTTCCCATATAAACTGTTCAGTAAATCAGATGGGTCTTAGCAGAAATTATACTTTAAGCCTGAGAGTGGTCTTACAGAGAGACCATCAAGCTGAATTGGATCCTATGGTTAAAGTTCTAACTGTGGTTTCAATAAGCCAACATTTACAAAACCCATTTACTTTGTTCTGTGACCTCATACTCTGCTTTATCACGTCTTTGAACGTCTCCACATCCAGCAGCTGTCTTCCTCTCTTTCCATCTCCTAGGAGGGAAAAGGAATAATTAGCTATGAACATAGCTGCATTTTTTTACTCTAGGAGCAACAGTCCAAAGAACTGGATGCCTAATGAGACTCATCTGAACTCTGTCAACTTCTAACATGTTATCCCTTCTGTTCATTTCTCTGATTCAGTTACATTAAGAAGTAAGAATTAAAGAGAACTTATTCTTCATCACTATTTTATAGGAATTAAAAAGATTGCACTTTTCACTGAAAAATCAACTATCAAAAAGAGAATCAAATTTACCCAGATGAATCTTTAGAAAGCTCACCGGGCCAGCTCCTGCCTGAAAGAGCACATTTAAGTTCTGTAGCTCTTCCAGGGTCCCTTGATGTTCGATCTCATCCAAACAAAAAGAAAACAGATTAAAAACATATAATGCTAATAGTAATGCCCCCAAAATGCAATTTCTGGAAATCCATAATTTCTCTCTTTCCGAGGCCAATGAGATAGGTGAGCATCCAAGTAATACGTAATATTCCAACACCCATTTCCCCTAGTCTCTACTCCAATTCAACTGACTCCTCAGCCCCAACTTCTGGGGTAGGGTTGGCTTGACTGGGCTGGAAGGAAGGAAGAGTTGGCGAGGCAGTGGGAGGAGGGGAGAGGCTAGGCATTGACTTGGCAAACAAAAGATCAGGAACTAGACTGAAATGAGAAAAGGGAGGCTGAAAATATTTTGCCACATCACATTCCAAAGACTTTCTCTTCCCTGTCAGGGGTCCTGTGCATTAGAACTGCTTTCTGCTGCATCCTTTGCTCCCCATTCCATCTCACCCCCGGCTGAACCAGGAGGAAGTCTTGGGGGAGCTTATCTGTGACCTCTTTTTCTGGGGTAAATTTTCTGATGCTATGGTCAGAGCTCTTGGTACTCTTGGTGTTAGGGAAACTGGTTATCTTTTAGTCACCTGTCCTTAGTCCAATAAACAGATCACCAAAGGACACCTCCTTCTCACTTCCATTGTCTTAGCTACTATCTCAACAATTTGGCTTTATAAATGAAAATCCCTAATAACATTCTGGCTTAGAATGAATGAACAAACTGCCTCCAGTGGGTAGAATCAAGTTAAGCTCTGATGTTCTTACATCATCTCTTGAGGACTGAAGAAGATAGCAAAGGAGGAAACTGGCTATTTCCCCAATAGAATCGTCTCTTGAAATTTACGACCAGCCTCCAAGCTTCCAAGGTGGTGGGCTTACCACAAAACTCAGACTGACACTAAGCTGCTGGGACAGCCACAATTTCACGAAATCAAAGTAGCTTTCAAATTCTGTCTTGAATAATCCCATGATTACTTTTTAATTTGCTCTCATCAAGGAACAGAATTGGAAACCTAGCTGTAGAGTGGGAAAACACTCCACCTGAAGTTTCTACTTGGAATTTCCCTGTTGGGCTCTTCTGGCAAGACCTGAACCCAGGAGGTAATACTAAAAAGCCGGCTGAGGGGAAGATCTCAACACTATTCAAATACGTGTCAAAGATGATTCTGTCACACTGAGGGGTCACCCCCCCTTCCCCAACAAAAGACATTAGCACTGAACAAACTCAGCATTTTCTTGAACCAAACCTTCTCTAGCTTCCAAAAAAGCAGACGAGAGTTTACCGGGCTCAGACCAGGCTCATGCACAACACATATCAGAAAAATGTGCATGAATTTGAGGCCTAACAAGAAGACAGTGCCTCTAAGAGCATGTGACTTTTCAGCCTATGCTTCAGATGTGAATTCTGGGGGGTGAAACAATTTTTTTAAGGATTTGAAAATTATTTCTCTAAAGATTGGAAAATTATGAGGAAGACATGCTATTATCTCAATGTTTTACATTGTATTTTTCTGACCCTTTAAAATTCTAAACATACTATACCATATAAATTCTTTCTGAGTCATAAGTTACATAAGACATTTATAGTCCTAAACTAACAGAATGACTCTAGATTTGCATAAAGCAATCAAATCATATTGCATATATGTTATCCTTACTGCAAACTTCTATCTTTCCACTGCCCCTGAGTATCTTTTTCTCCCAGCTCCAAAATTTCCTGAAATTTTATACTGTGATAATTATTTGTCCACCAACTATCTTATTTTGTGGAATTGACCTTTCACCTTTCTCTACGTCCATTACTGAAAAGGAACAAACGACCCCCAAAAATTGCCCTACCTCCCAGAAGGGGGCTCCCCAGCCTAGAAAAAGAGTAACTCATCTCTCCTTAAATTTGCTAGAAATGCTGCTGAGAGAGTGGAGTGAGAGCTATCATTAATAATAGTAATAGGCGCCAGCTCAGTGGTGTAGTGGTTAAGTTCACATGGTCCACTACGGCAGCCCAGGCTTTACCGCTTCCGATGCCAGGCACGGACCTATGCACCACTCATCCAGCCATGCTGTGGCGGCATCCCACATATAAAATAGAGGAAGGCTGGCACAGACGTTAGCTCAGGGACAATCTTCCTCAAGCAAAAAGAGGAAGATTGGCAAGAGATGTTAGCTCAGGGACAATATTCCTCACCAAAAAATAAATAAATAAAAGTAATGAAGGGCATGAAACTAAAGCCAGTGTGATTATATAACTTATAAAAGGTATTACAGTAATTTTCATTTAAGGCTAAAATATGACTAAAAGCCTCACTTTCTCCTTTTACAACTTCTTCTCCCCAGAGCCATTCTTCCATCCCCAACAAATATCCTGCCCCATCCTGCCTCTTACAGACACTCACGACATGCCCATGGCCTGAGGTATCATCCAGGGTCTGCTGTTTATTATCCTGGTCATTCTCTACCATCATTGCCTCTTGGCTACAAATACACAGGTTTCCTGCCTCCGCCTTCTTCCACTGTCCACAAAAATATGAAAATGGATGAAAGGTAGCTATCGAGATTTTTCAAGCTTGCAGAATAGAACTATGTTAACTAAATTTCCATTACGCTTAAGAACTCAGTTCTTAAATCTCACAGATCTCATCAAATTTTCATATGTCCTGACAGAAAGCGAAAATCCAATGATCATTAGGCAACTTCTCTTGAAAGAGCAGCAATATAAATACGTTTTGGAGAAACACGGCTACAAAACAGAGCCATTATTGTGCTTTCCTTGAAAATATAAATCAGACCTTCATATAATTGCGTGTTTTTAAGGCAAATTTGGAACACAAAGCAGAGAAAACATATGTCCCTTCTGGGGGCTCCTGTGCTCTGCAGGGCTTGAAAACCCGTAACTGCTATCGACAGCAAGTCACACTGTGTCACTAAAAAGCCTGAATGACTTGTTTTCCTACAAATAAAAACACAGAGAAAAGCCTATTTTATTTCCAAACTAGCAGAGCTATAGGGACAACCATAAATAACTCAGTCCGCAATTGTGGAGTCTGTTTTTAAAGATATTATCTGCTGCCCAGCAATGCATTTTGCTTTATTCAAATGCAATTTCATAGAAAACTGCCTGGATAATTCTCTAATATCCCACATTTCAGAGGATTCGTGGAGCTGTGGTTCTGTTTGTCCTTACATTGCAGTCTCCCCGAAGCAAGTGGTTTTTATGATTAGAGAGCTTTTCCCATAAGGGTTCATTTGCCTGCTGGTTGCTCATTTGCAATGCAAATGAGCTCTCCTATTGTTATAACCCAACATATCTTTGCTTCTCACTGTAAGAGTCTCCTCAGTCGGGATGGTTTAAGGGTAATTTCACATCTACGACAAGGGAATTGACTAATTAATTGAATAAAGTATCCTTTTGAAAATCTGTTCCTAGAGTGGCTGTCTCTATAGCTTCAGAAAACGGACAGATATGATCCTGCAGTCTTAAGATTCTAAAAAAGAAAGGAACTTCAGAAGGTGTGGGGTGTTCTCGAGGTTGAAATTTAGGGCATCCCATGGCAGAGCGCCCTGGTGAAGAGGGAAAGGGGGAGGCGACAGGGAGTTCGCCAAGGAACTAGACTGTGAAAGCCCTGGTGTGAAGGAAGGGCATCACATCACCAAGGGAAGAAGGGCGAAAAAAAGGCCTGGGTGATTTTGTTGGGAACTGTTAAGCCCATAATGAGCTAAAGCTTTTAAAAAGATGGTCTTTTTAGCCGTGTTAGGAGAAATAAGATGGAAAAAGTGGCATCAATTTTATAATAATTCACACAGCCTTAGGCAGCACAGCCACTAACATCTAACCTTTGCTGGGCTTACTATGAGCCAGCTGCTGAGTACTCTCCCTGCATTTTTCCATTAATCTTCGCAACAATTCAGTAAGGGAGATGCTATTATGGTCTCCATTTTGCAGATCAGGAAACTGAGGCACAGAGAGGCCAATTAACTTGCCCAGCTTCCCACAACTAGTAAGTGCTGGAACCAGGTGATCTGTACTGCTCACCAGGTCGCTCACAGCCCAGCTCCACTTTCTGCTGCCCAGCCTCTGCTGGGGTTCCGGGTCATCTCCCAAGAAAACACACACAGATGAGTATAGGGTGGGGGGGGGGGGGGGGTTGTGGACTTTAAGACCTCTAATGTCCACTTATTACTCGTGTCTCTTCTCCTCCTAAGGATCTAAAAGTCAGAGTGGATTGTTTCAACCGTAAAGGTGAACCTCAAATTCCCCTTTACTTGGAGGTATTCCTACATTGTATCTTTTAAATGGTTAAATGTAATGGTGACAGCTGGAGTCGAATCCTCTCCCTATCTCTAGAGAGTATCAAAGACTTCCCTCCGTGGGGATGTTATGCAGCCTATGGAAGCTTTGAAGACGATCCAAACTTGTTGCAAGGAGCAGCCCAAGGATTTCCTAGCTTGCTTCTCTGAATCAATCTAAAATGAACATATTGCTACTTTTCCAGCTGCTTGGGTAGATTCCATGACCTCCTAGTAGTTTAAAAGAAAGAGAAATGCTCCTCCAGCCTTACCAAATAAATATGGCAAAGTTGAGATTGCATGTGTACACTGATCTACTGTAGTGGTCAGGTACCACAGTGAGAAGGATCCTGAGGCAACAGTCACTCCTGGCAGGGAAACGCCAGGATGGATCGGCTCTCTGCCACGAGCACTGGAGGGAGCGGTGAGAACATACACAACATATCTATACCATGAACAGGGCAATGGGGAAAGAGAAGCGCTGAGCTGGAAGGCATCTTAGAACCCACATAGTCATCCCCCTTCCTTTACAGTGGGGAAACTGAGGCCCAGAGAAGGTAAGTAACTTGCCTAAGGTCACATAACTGATTAGTGTCAAGACTGGAAGCTTGCTTTCTTTCTAATTAAAGATGGGATTAACTCTTCTCATTCCTGGAACAAGCCGATGGGAACTTCCCCTCTGAACCGAGTACAGAGTTGGAAGGACAGGGAGGTTCTGAGTTGTTATCAGCGCCCTCCTGCCGTTCCCTCACACCCTCTCTCTTAACTGCCCTCCAGCCAGCCCTGCCTTCCAGGAGGTGCCAGGTCCCTACGCACATGTCCTGTATCCCCCTCCTAGTCTGTCTTCTGAGGGCAGCTCCTTGCTTACCACCTTTTCTACCTGTTAGCCTGCAAAGGGAAAAAAGGCTCTCCCTATACCCTTTGGAGTTCGAGGCACCAGACGTCGAGAACCAAGATCAGAGAAGGAAAGGCCAACAGTCCAGGGGTAGGATCAATCAAAGCAAATCCAACCTTATTGCTCATTGTTGCGGGAAACTGTAACACTGGTCCGCATTCTTTGCCAAGTAACTCACAATGCCTTCCCATCTCATCTCTGCACTTGGCTGGGTGACTTCCATTTGGTCAATGGAAAATTAGAAAATGTGACACAAACAGGCTTATAAAGTGTTTGCACAATTGGGCATGTCCTCTGGCTCATGTTATCAACATAAGAACACAACTGGGCTACTCTGCTAGAAGATGAGAGATACATGGAGCAAGACAAATTGCCCCAGTCATCCCAGCCAAGTTCACCTTAAATCCGTTGATAGTCTGGTTTCTGGATATATGAGCTAGCCAGCTACAATTAACTGAGCTGTCTAGCTGACTCCATGTGCACATGAGAAACCAATGCTTACTGTTGGATGAGGTTTTGTGGTTGTTTGTTATGCAGTGTCACTGTGGCAATAGGTAACTGATACCCTGTCTATTCACTCATATATTGGTTAGGGTTTTACCACAGGCACATACACCTGAAACATCAGCCCTTCCAATGATATGTAGTGTAAATCATGACTTTCAAACTTCTCTTTTATATCACAATCCTCAGTGAGAATCTGTTAAGCCATATATATATATACATGTATGCTATGTATGCCAGGACCTGCAGGTTGAAAATCACAGCACACTGTTCCTCAAGACACTCATGTTTGCAAATGGGTCTTGTTCATCTTTGTGCTCTTGATACCCTTCTCAGCAATGGGCACAAAGAGGCACTCAACAAATGGGGGTTGAATTCATGTGAATTGAGAGAAGCGTACAGCTACAAAATTCATGGGTTTGCATCCTAATCCCTGACTCCTGGATCTCATCTTCTCTCTCAAGACTTTGGAGACAAGACAATTACTGCATCCTTCAGGGAGTACTTTTCCTCTTAGCCCTGTTCTGGGCCTTAGAACCCTCCCTTTCATTTCTGGTCTCAATGGAAACCATTTATGAGTCACTATTCACAGCTCTATCAAATTAAAGAATCTTTCCCAACACCATCCATCCTGGTGCTCTGATTGCCCACTCTCAGTGACAGACCAACCTGCAGAAGCGAGGCTCCCACCCTGAGTCTTCAGATGGACCGTGTGACACTGGGAAGATGGAGGGCAGGTACCACATCGTATGCCAGGCATGACGTCTGGCACACAGCAGGTGCTCAAAACATACTGGTTCAGTTGAACTTAAGTTACTTCATCCCTCTGGGTCTCAGTTTCTTTATCACTAAGGGAAGGAAATTTGACCAGGTTTTTTCCAGCTTTAAAAACCTGATTCTAAGTAGCGCCAACCAAATCTGAGTGTATGCATGGGTGGAAAAAGCAACTCCCTACACGCTGTGCTCCAACCACAAGAAGGGCCCCACTGCCCTGACAGATGCTCTGCTCACTGACTAGTGCCAGAGGGGCCAGCTAGAACTTCCTCCTTCTTACGAAGCTGCTCAGCCTTGCTGAAGTACAAAAATTTCTGCAAGGGTAAATTTAAGCTAGCATCAGTCTTTTACACCCTACCAAGAAAGAAACTTCTAGATCTTTCCCTGAAAGTAGGCCTTCAGAGAGGGAGGAGTGTTATATGAAGAAGCTGACCTAGGGTGATGAGGGAACAAGTTCAGAGCCCTCAGAGATGAAACAAACCTGGAGACAGTGATGATAAACTTGAACCAGTTCACAAGGGGCTGCCGCCTACGGTCTTCTCTGGGCTCTTTCCCATGGTTGTCACTAAAGAAGTTAGTGGTAGAACCGAAAAAGTCTTCATCTCCTCTATCCAAAGCCAGTGTTCTACTCTGTGAGCAACACTGGCTTTTGTAGTTTCTAACACCAATTAAAAATAGCTGCTGTGTGCCTGTTTTCCCATAGCTAATTGAAACATGTGCCACGGAGGCCATCCGTTTCACTTTGAAGTGGCACCATCCCACATCCTCCTACGTAGCCTTGATTCTGCCCCATCCCACACAGGTCACGCCAGGAGCTTCAGATCCTGTCGCTATTCTGAGATGGCAATGAGGAGCCTCAGGCCTCGGAGACACTCTGCCAAACACAGCCCAGTCAACATGGCCTGGGTAACTGCAGTCTCCAAACTGGCTAACCCAATTAGCAAAGGACCAAACCCAGGCTGGCCACAGTCAGTTACAGACTCACCCTCAACCCGGAAATACCCCACACGGCTCTGTCATCCTCTGTCAATCACTGAAACGTCCTCACTTAATCCCAGAAGAGCGAAAGAGGAGTGGAAGAGGAAAGAGAAAGTCGGAGTAGAACCCGCAGGGTGACCTCTCTACGTGCTGACTTGAGAGGGGACCAGAAACAGGAGTTGCACGGTGGCTGAAAGTCCCATCGCATGGGGGCCACTGGTTTTAGATCTCTTTAGACTTCAACCCATTTTACATCATGACTCAGTACACACCTAGAAAACTAAGGTTTCATGATATGCCACTTGTACTTATTCTGGAAGATTCACTCTGATATTAACTATTGTCTGTCATTATTTTAGATGCCAGTCATATCCTGGAAAACCAATTTTCTGACTCATTAATTGATCTCACCCACAGCATGAAGATCCCTGCCTCAGGAAATCTCCTTTTGATACATTATCTGCACAGGTCACCACAGCAAAAAGAGCAAAACCCAGTTCTTAACTCCTCGTGATCCATTTCCAGCCTCACTGTCCAGCATTCGCCCCATTTCTGCTCCTGCGGCCCTGTTTACTTCAAACACTTGCGTGCCTTGGAGTGTGCTGTTTCCTCCATGTGGGGTAGGTCAACTTCACACAACCGTGGAAAAACTCCTAGCCATCCCTGAAGGCCCATCTCATATGCCACTTCCTCCATGAAGCCTTCCTTGCTCCCTACACCAGAAGTAATCTCCCTTTCCGTCTTCTTATTAGGAGTGCAAGTCTTTTGGATATATATATCTCTCTCTTACTGAGTTCCTGTTTCCTAAAAACTAGCCACGAGTCCATCATCTGCACAGATCTTTGTCATTTCTGTGTTATACACTTAATATTTTTTCTTTCAATAGATTTGCTTATTTTACACACTACCTATGTCAGCATCATTCTAAACAATAGTAATCATGAAATCACGGGTGTGATGTGCTTGTTAGATTCCTAGTGCACCTTAACATGAATATACCATTATTAAAATTTTAAAAATCTCATCCTGGTACCATCTAAAACATTTCCTTTGAGGAAAAACTATGCTGGCCGTGTAAAGTCTTGAGGAGCTATATTTTGTTTAAGTTTGAGTTTTCTCTAAGGCCCAGTACATGATTCTGCTCCATAAACGTTTGCCGATTTGAAATCAAATGAAATGGATTAACTGTAATTTATTCATACCCTTAACATATTATCATGAGTCTGATTTATCCAAAGACGCAACTGTGAACCTGGAAAGCAAATCATGAGACCACAAAGGAGTTGGACATAAGAAAGAAAAATGTCGACAGACGTGGAGAGGAGAGAGAGGAAGATAGAAGGGGAGCCGGTCCCAGTGGCTTTGGAGGATGCTCTGGGAGGTGTGTGCATGGCGGCAGGGGTAGTCAAGGAGCAGTGGACACGCAGATGGGACTTAGGTGGGAGAAGGCCACAGCACACCTAATATGGACCCTGGCTTTAAACTGGGTCGTTGGCCATGGCCCTAGGAGAGTCCAGCCCAGTCTCAGAGCCCTGCCTGAGAGACTGCATGGCCCATGCAGGCCCAGTCCCACTTGCTGCCACCTTACCTTTTCCATCCTCAGGCTCCGAGCTAGGTCCACGTGGTGGGGCGGCGTCCTTCCCTGTGCCAAGTCCTCCATTCCCATGGAGTGACTGCACATCCTCTGCCCCATGAGGCAGGCCCGCAGAAGCCAGGCCGGGAGGTCAGCTCTCCCCAGCTTCTGCTGGCCCGAAGGCCGAGGTCCAGCAGGGCAAGTCTGAGCTCGAAGCATTACCGGCTCCCCCAGGGTCACAGCTTCGTTCAGGATGCTGCCCAGACCCCACCCCGAGACACAGTCCCATTAGTGGTCTTGGTAAGGAGATGGATCCCGCCCCACCTCTTTAGCCCATGACCCCACATGCAATTCCCTTTTGAGCAGCCTAAGCTGCCTCCTTCTCAGAGGTAGCACCTCTGTAAGGACTTTGGAGGCAGGATCTCTGCTTTAATTGACCAAGATGGAAGACACCAAGCTGAGCCCTTCCCACTCTGCTTTAAGAAGTAAAGAATGAAAAAAAAAGAAAACAGACCCCCAATACAGCCCCAGAATCACTAGTTTCTTAAATATTTTCAGTTCTGATCGGACAATATAACAATAAGCAGTAAACTGTTAAGACAAAATCCTTGGAAGTTAAGGATTGTAATTTAATAAAACCTGAAACAAAGTGAATCTGTCATTACAATCTTTATTGTAGTGCATGGTAATTAGATGTAAATGACAAGTTGTTGAAACAATAACCCTAATTACTATTAATTTCACAACAGTGTTATGGGGGCTGCTCAGGAAAATCCCCAAAGGTGCCTGAGATGGCTGGTTTTTCCATGTGTTTCCATCTTAAGGAAACAAAGGCAATAACAGATTTTAGACTTTTTTCTGAAGTGCTGTGCCCTTTTGTATTTATACTCAGAGAGAGTTACACTTGTTAGTCCACTTAAACTTCCTTGATTTAAAGATCTTGCTTAGATCTTTTTGAAATATAGAGATTAGGGAGAAACTCATCTCTTTGGTTGCCAAATAAGGCAAAAAAAGTTTGTAATCTCATCTCATCTTGTTGGGCCCATAATCTGGGCTCTGGGAAAAGGAACAGAAAGATAGACCACTTGTCCCACTCAAAGGCTCAGCTGTAGGCTAGAGGGCAGACTGTGGGGCCTCATCAGGGGTCAGGATTATCGGGTGATTAAGAGCGCCCCTTCAGAGCATCCTGGGTGTTGCAAATGCTGCATTTAGGAATTCAGTCTACAGAGCCTGGAAACCCTTTGAAGAGTCTCTTATTCTTGCTGTATTGAAATTTTATTTCATGTGACCAAAAGAACAGAGAGTCTGTCCTGGAGGAAATGCCCCTCTAACAATGGCAGGCCCCACTCAACAAACAGCCAAACCAGGGTTTCTGGGGTAAGGTGAGGAGAGAGGAGGAGAGCTGGAGGGGAACTGAATGGAAGGGGATTTGGATGGGGGAGGGGAGAGGGGAGTAGGGCTGATTTTGGAGCGTGGGCATTTAAAGGGAGCGCTTTGTCAGCTGAAATGAGAGGGCCATGGGCCTCTGCAGGCAGACACTGAAGGGGAGAGAAGCATTGCAGACGCACAGTCTTTTTTCAAGGGTGGTGGCGTGTTGAGATGCAGCTATGTGCCTTCTAATATTTAATTGCCCCAACTGTGAAATGATCGTAATCACAGTGCCTACCTCACAGGGTAAAAAGTAAAGTAACTATTATACTGAATGTCAATTATTCAGAGCAGTGCAAGGCACACAGTAGGTGCTCCATGCTTGTTAGCTATTATTATTATTGTTATTATTATTACTAAGGCCAAGCCTGCCTCCTCCTGTCCTACAAGAGGCTGATCAAGTGCCCTTGGCGCTCTGCCCATGGCTGACAGGGTGAGGTATAAAAGACGTCCATCCACCTGAGGCCCGCGGAAAAGATGAGCTGGGCCAGTGTGAGTCTCTCTCAGCGTTCACACTGGGACATCTGAAAAGCGTTCAGGGAATGGTGGCTGGGCAGACAGAAGCAGACATGGGGAGTGCAGAGTTCTGTGAACAGTGGGGCCCCAGAGCAGAGACTGAGCTATGGCTACTAGGCTCCCAGCTGTCCTTTGACTCCAAAGCCACTCCCAACTCCAGCCTCGCTGAGGCCCAGCTCAGAGACAGCTTCCTACTCTAAGATTTCTGGGAGATTTCCTGTTATTCCACGCGTGTCCCCACCACAAAGCCCCTTGACTTGAGTCACCTTGAGGAGATTTCTGTTCCTTGTGATCCAAAATGCCAAGTCGAAGGAACGAATTGTCTCTGGTGGAGGGTCCATGCATGGTTATTATTTTCTTTTCTTTGCTTTTCTCTCTATTCTATATTTTCTATGATGAGCCTATGCAATCAACTTATAAGATTCTTTAATGAACACTTATTTTGTAACCAGAAAAAAATGCTTTTCAAATAAAAGAATTAGCCCACTCATTTGCAGCAAGCAGAAAGTTTATACAGGAAAGACCAATGAAGTTTAAGGCAGATTCGTGTTCAGTAGCTTTCTCATTACCTGGTCATTTGCCCTTCTTCCTAAAATGAGAAAGTGGGCTAAGGAATCTCTAGGTTCTGCTTTGGTTCTGAACACTATTGTCGTCCCACTTATCCAGCTTAGCAGAATCTGTACCCCCAAACCTGAAGCTCGTCTGAGGGGTGTGGCTCACTCCTGGGTCAGACTCAGTGTTCTGGAAGCAGTGACCCTTCAGAATGGGGGTGGGCCTGGTAGCATAGCATTACTGAAACTCTTTGTTCATTTCTTCATTTACTCTGTTCCTTCGATCAGCATTTATTAAGTGCATGACCTATACCAGACAACGTGCCAGGTGCCGGGACTATGAAGACAAAACCGAGGACAGACCGGTGAGCCAATAATTTTAACACTGCAGTAAGTGCCAAGTTGGAGGAGTCGTATAACAACACAGGGAGGAAGCACTTAACTCTGGCTCGAGAGGACAGGATGAGGAGCCGCTGCCCAAAGGAGAAGCCATTGAAACAATAAGTATTCGTTTTCCAGGTGGACTAGAGGGGCAGTGCCTTCCAGGAAGAGAAGGATCAGGTGAAACAGGGCAGAGGCAAGAATGAGCTGGATGCTGGGTGTAGTCGTGGAGCTGCAAGCAGATGAGCATGGGGGGAACTTTGGTGCCAGCCAGGGAAAGGAAAGACATAAGCCCAAGAGATAAGTGGGGGTCAGATCCTGGAGGAAAGTGTATGTCATACTAAGGAGGTTGGGTTTCATCCTTAAGAAAATGAAAAACCACCTCAGCAAGACATCTTAGAAAGACCATTCTCTCTACAGCAAGAAGAGACCAAACGGGTCAGAGATTGTTTGTGGCAGATCAGCAGGGAACTGCAGAGGGCCTGAACCAAGACAGCAGTGGGGACAGAGAGACAGGCTGGATATATGAAGAACAGGCTTCCATGACTTTGGAGGCTGGTGGAGATGAAAGATGGCTCCAGGGTTCTGGATGACCTAAATGGGAGAGACTATTAGAAAAACGTCGGGAAAGAAAAAAGATGTGCCATTTAAGATCACACTGATTCAAAGCTTCTGTTGAGATACCCAGGTAGAGAGGTCCACCAGGCAGTTGGAAATAGAGGTCTGGAGCACAGGAGAGAGGTCTGGGAGACATCACTACAGAGGTGACTGTAGAGTGAGGAAATGCAGGGCAGGCTTGAGTAGAGAGTGTCTTGTTCTTACTCAGAAACGTGGGTGACACTTAAGTCCACGTGCACAAGGAATCAAGCATCTAAAGATGATGGTCAAGGTTAGTAATTCAGAGGACATTGTGCACACAGGTTAATCAAAAAGGATCAGAGCTTGGGGCAGATATTGGGAAATATGAAGCCAGAAGATTTAAGAAGAAGGGAAAGAAGAGCAAGAGTCAAACTCTGGAGCCAGAGACATCAGTGCTCCCTTCACATGAGGTTGGGAGCCAGGGAGGGGTCCCACTGTTCCTAAAGATCCAGGGCAGCCCTCACTGGCTGCAGGATCTCTCCTCTTGGCGGTCTTGCCGGCTCCTGGATCCCAACATGTTGAAAGCCGCTTCTACCTCATTTCCCTGGGAGTGACCCCACTGTTGAACCAGCTGCCCAGTCTCAGAGCCTGAGTCTCTTACTCTTTCTTTCTACTTTCTACTTCCCACCATCCTGGAAACAGAGGAACCATTTGACCAGCTGCCCAAACTCAGAAGTGTTGTCATTATTGTACTCTTTCTCTCCCTCCTTTATCCACCCAGTCACCTAGTCATTCAATCATCGTACTGGTATCTTGTTATCAGGACCCCCAACCTAGGTGTTTTCTAGGTCTCCTTGACTTTTGCCTCTCTCATCCCTGATCTTTCTTGAACCCAGATCTCCTTTCCTGAAGCTTCCTTTCCCACCATCCCTCTGCTTGGAGCCCGGGGGCTCCCCACTGCCCCAAGGTTTGCACATACCTGCCACTCTCTGGTTTTCTGACCTTGGGAAAATCATTTAACTTCTGGGACCTTACTTTTCTTGTCTGTAAGATGAGGAAGTTGGACCAGGTGACCTCCCGGGTGCTTTTTACAATTTCTCTGCTGCTCTTTAAAGACTCTCCTCACCTCACACCTGTTAGGATGTCTACTATTAGAAAGACAGGAGATAAGAATTGTCCGTGAGGGTCTGGCCTGGTGGCACAGCGGTTAAGTTCGCACGTTCCACTTCAGCAGCCTGGGGTTCACTGGTTTGGATCCCAGGTGCGGACATGGCACCGCTTGGCAAGCCATGCTGTGGTAGGTGTCCCACAGATAAAGTAGAGGAAGATGGGCACGGATGTTAGCTCAGGGCCAGTCTTCCTCAGCAAAAAGAGGAGGATTGGCAGCAGATGTTAGCTCAGGGCTAATGTTCCTCAAAAAAATAAATATATAAAATAAGAAATGTTGGTGAGGATAAAGAGAAAAGGGAGCACTTGTGCATGCCTGGTGGGAATGTAAATTGGTGCAGCCACTATGGAAAGCAGTATGAGATTCCTCAAGAAATTAAAAATAGAACTAGCAGATGATCCAGCAATCCCATTTCTGGGTGTATATCCAAAGGAAAAGAAATCATCATCTCAAAGAAATATCTGCACTCCCATTTTCATTGCAGCATTATTCACTGTAGCCAAGATATGGAAACAAAAGTGCCCATCGATGGATGAATGGGCAAAGAAAATGTGGCACGTGTGTACAATGGAATGTTATTCAGCCTTAAAAAAGAAGAAAATCCTTCCATTTTTGACAACATGGATGAACCTGAAAGGCATTATGCTAAGTGAACAAAGTCAGAGAAAGACAAATAGTGCATGGCTCACTGTCAGGTGGAATCTAAAAAGAAAAGGCAAACTCACAGAAACAGAGAATAGAGTGGTGGCTGCCAGGGGCTGAGGGATGGTGGAAATGGGAGAGGTTTGTAAACAGGTACAAACTTTCACTTATAAGGTGAGTAAGGTCTGAGGAGCTAATGTATAATATGGTGACTACAATTGATGACACAATATTGTATAACTGAAATTTGCTAAGAGAGTAGAACTTAAATGTACTCACCAAAAAAATGAAAAAGAAGTAGAGTCTCCTGACGGGTCCCCACTCCAACTCACACCAACCTCAGGCTTCCAGGTCTCCTCCACGGCCTAGGAGAAGTGCCAGTCTCACCTAAGACCTTCTGCCCATGTTGTTCCCACCTGAGGCACCTCCCCATTGCGGCAGGGGTGTAAACTGAGGTAGAAGCCTCGGTCACAAGTCAAAGCATGTGCTTTTCAGCGGTGGGCGTGGGATATGGCCTAGGTCTCTCTCTACCAGTCTGCTCTTCTTTGAATCTGACCAAGACTAGGGCCAGCGAGGGGGAAACAGGTCATGTGACGTTTTCATCAGAAATCACCTCATTCTTAATTAAATGTTTTTATGATTCTTGTGAAGATCATTGACTCTTTCACCAGGAACATTCCATAATTCAAAATTTGTATCCCTCCTACCCCCTCAAATCTGTGTGTTGAGCCTGAATCCCCAGTGTGACAGCATTTGGAGGTGGGGCCTTTGGGAGGTAATAAGGTCTTGAGGGTGGAGACTTCATGAATGGGATTAGTGCCCTTTTAAAGAGACATGAGAGGGCTGATCTCTCTTTCCACAATATAGAGATACAGGGAGAAGTTGGCTGCCTATAAATCAGGAAGAGAGCCCTCAGCAAGAACCCCACCATGCCGGCGCCCCATGCTTGGCCTTCTGGCCTCCAGGACGGTGAGAAATAAATATTTGTTATTCAAGCCACCCAGTCTGTGATACTTTGTTATAGCAGCCCAAGCTAAGACAGACTCCTTATATACTGAATTTAGGTTTATATTGACGTATTTAAATGGAACCATCATGGGTCGTTCCTGTGTGCCCCCGGCCTACCCCTTTTAATGGGATCTGTGTGCCCCTCACCCCCTCCCAGTGTTTGCATTTGCTCAGATCATCTTCTGCTTCCCCTTCACGCCTTCCTGTTTCTTGCTGTTGTTTTTCCAACCAACATACTTCAGCTCCCAACACCTGATTACCCCCTCTTTCGGGGAAGACTCGCTGGGTCCCCTTTTCCAGTTTACCAACCAGCCTACACCCTTGCCTCTTTCCTGAGCTGCTCTGACTGCCAGCGGCTGTGGGTTGAGCTTCTCGTCACCTGCTCTAGTCCACACAGCTCCTTCACAGCCTCCCGGCTCCATCCCCCAGCCTGCTTAACACAGACACAGACGGGATATTGCAGAAGTCCTGTGCAAACAGGAGTTTCAAGAAAGCTGAGCAGTTCAGACAAGAACTAAGCCAAACCGTCACAGGGGTGCATTTGTGTGGCGGCCAGATCAGAGCCAACACTAACACCCCCGGCTCCCTTGGATTCTGCCTGCAGAATGTGCTTACCAGGCTGGGAGACATCGGCCTGCTTCAGATCACGAGCTGGCATGCCCTGGTTGCCCATGGCAACCCAGCTGCACTGGAGTGTTAGCGTTTGTAAATGTGTGTGGGCTTAAAATTATATTATTGATTCTGTCTGGAAGACGATAGTCTGATTTGTATGTAGCTCTGAATAAATTACTCATTATCCTTTACAGCCATCAGAGTATGAATCTCTTCCTCTTTTTTTTTTTTTTTTAAATTTTAGAGAGACAGCAAATTGTGTCAGCAGATGTGAAATGAAATGTTTCCTATAACAACCATACTAGAGGAATCAACACCCAGGGCATCACCCTGGGAAGAAGTCTAGGCGTTACTGAATAGATCACAAATGGCATGGATTTGGGAGGGATGGAGCCTATGTCAGGTAGTTGATTCCAAAGGGATCCTAAGGTGGAGCTTGAATTACAGTGAGAAGCAGACAGGAGCAGAGGGCGATGCAGCCCCACCCTGGGCTTGATCCATTCCAGCTGGGCCCAAGCTCTCTCTTCTGTTTTCTTTGATGTATAGTATACACTCGGGCAGTTTGAAGTGTTGTGCCAATTCATCACCTCTCCCTGTATGCACATTCCTTGCCCTGTAACTCTGTAGATCCTCCCACAAAAGGCATCACGTTCTGCCCCTGACTTTGGGCTTGGTCTTGTAGCTTGTTTGACTGATTGGCTGAAGCAGCAGTGTGCCAGTTCTGTGCCTAGGCCTTAAGAGGCATGAAGTGTTTCCACTTGCCCTCCTGTGCTTTTTGTCATCACCATGAGAAGAACTTTCCTTGGGCAGCTGCTGCCCCTTCAGCTGGGATCCAGAATGAATACAAGTGAAGGTGGGTTACCCGCATCAAACCCAGCCAGAGCGACGGTTGAAGAACTACCCCAGCAATGCCCGGCCTAGATAAGCCACATCAGCCAAGCTGCAGATGCATTGGAAATAAATGCTCATTGCTATATGCCACCAAAATTTTGTAGGTGCTTGTTATGCAGTGGTACCTGACTGATATCATCCTCCATCTTTCCAACATGGTGGCTAACAGTGTCATTGATGATGGAAAAGATAAGAACAACATCCTTCATCTCCCCATTTCAGTAGTCACTGATCACAAGCCTTATTGAGAGAAAATCCAGATCATGCGTTACAATTTCAATTTTCACTGGGCCCTCATTGTGCACTGTGCCATCAAATATGGCATCGCCACCAGGGGCGTTATGGGGGCCAATGCATCTGAGAGAAGCACCAAGTAAATTGTAAGATTCCATCTCCACCACTCCTTTAGTGCTCACGGAAGTCCTGTCAAAGGATTGGCGGGACTATGTTTGAATTAGGGAAGAAGAGTGACATTAGACCTCTCAGAAAGCGTTGTCAATGTTTCTTCATCCCAGAGAGAACACCTTTATCAGAGTGCTACACATTATTACCCTCAAACTCTTTCTAACCTCCACCTTTCCACTCTCCAGTCAAGATATGCACCACACAAGCACAGCCGATCAATTTTCAACAAATATTTATTGAGCACTGACTATGGGCCAGGCCCTTGGAGTGGCATTATTTGATGCCGTGTTAAGCAAAAGAAAAGTGGTTGTGATGGGTAATCAGGGAAAGTGAGTCAAGACTGACTCCAAGCCATCTGTTCTGAAGAACTGGGCAGATGGAGGTGCCATTTACTAAGACGGGAAAGCCTGGGGAGGGACTGGTCGTGGGGAAAATAAAAAGTTGTATTTGGGACATACCATGTTTGAGATGCTTCTGAGACACGAAAGTAGAGCCGTCAAGTGGGCAGCTAGACGTCTGGACATGGAGCTCAGAAGAAAGAGGTCCGGGCTGAAGATATCAACTTGAAATGTTGCCAGCATGTAGATGGCATTTTAAAAGACAGGACTGGATGAGATTTCCTAAGCAGAGAGTACAGATAGAGAAGAGAAGAGGGCCCAGGCTGAGTGCTGAGGAATCCCAATATTTCAAGGACAGGTAGAAAAAGAGGAGTAAGCAAGGGGACTACAAAGGAGCAGCTGGGGAGGTAGGAGGAAAGCCAGAGTGTGCGCTTGTCCATCCATTTCTACCCAGCAGCCGTCTTCCCGCTGATAGAACTCTGCCTTTGCACAGGTGTGGGGAGGTCGTGCCTTTTGTGAGAGGGCTTCTCCCTAGTCACAGGGAGTGAATCGTGGGGTCTAAGACAATCAAGGTAACCCACCCTCCTTGCTCATTTGGGCTTAGTCAAGAGCATTTGATTTGGCCAATCAGATGTGAATGGAAGTTCACCAGGTGGCTTCTGGGAAAGGTTTTCAAGCTTTTAAAAAGTGAAGAAAAGGAGAAAACCGAGTTCCTCCCCTGCCTCAGACTCTCTGGATGAAGATGTTGCAACCATCTTGCAACCAGGACAAACGTGAGACCGAAAACCCAAACAACAAGGATAGGAAGAATATTTGTGTTAAATTACACCTTTGAATTGTTGAATTAACCAACTTTGGAGAACTCCCTACCAACAAATCTATGTTGTAAGGTAATCAGTTTTCTAAACGTTCAGGCATTGTGGGTCTTGTATGACTTGTAGCCCAAAGCATCCTGACACCTGTGGTTTCACAAGACAGAGAGCAAAGTGACTCACGCCCACGGGTAACGTGATTATGCCAAGGGCTTGAAGGTGACGCTTAGCCCATAACTCAATGATTTCTTTTACCTTATTTGGGGGAATAGCAATTACCCAATCTTTTGGGCGTATAGTTTGTCAATCTTAATACTAATCTAATATTATGCTTATAGCTTGTTACTTTCAGCAGTCAAAATACAAATTAAAGCATGTTTTGTCTTAACCATCTCAGAAGAAATGGATCACTTTTAATTATGACGTTTCACCAACACTTGGCCAGTAAGAAAGATGAGTTGAAAGACTGAGTTGGAAGTATTTTTGGGCTTATTTTCCTGCTAACATGAAAAAGAAGAGATTCATGATAGGGCAATGTGAGAAGAAAAAATAGATACCTAAAGGTCAGGACAACAAGAAAATTAAATAGAAACTTAAATATAAATAAAGTAACTTGAAGTCAAAATGTTTGAAATTACATTTAGTATCTTAATTAACCAGATTTTAAGATAACGACTATAGAGTAGGTATCTTCAAATGGTTTGGGACATCCTTCCAGCTCTTTGAATGTGTTCTTTTTATTCAGTTAATGTTTCTGAAAGAGCTTTAATTTTACATTAATCAAAAGCCCTCATGATATTCTCGGGATTTACTCAAATTCAAGGTTTTTTAAAGCGCAATTAAGTTATCAAGGCAGAGGCTCTGATTACAGGGACAAAATTCCATAGCAACAGCCTGTTTAAACACTGAGCCCAACGTGCTGCTGCACATGACGCTCGTGCCAGGCCAGCGGGGTGGCGGTCAGGCTCCACAGTGAATGGGAGAAACTTCTCTTTACCTTCCTCCTCAGGAGCAAAACCTGCTTCCTTGACAATGTAAACAGTTACCTTATAATACCTATTTTTACAGCAAACAGCTCTCTGCCTGTACCCCAAGCAGAATTCTAGAAAATTCTATGAGATTAAAAAAAAAGAAAAGACTGAAGGTAACTCTTACCTGTTAACATGAGATGTTTCTACCTTCCCAAAGCAGAACCTGCTCTTCTTCTCCAGTTCGTGGAATCAGACAGCAAAACCTGCCAGGTACTTCTTTACCGATCACAGTTGTGTCCACCTGGGCCCCTAGAGCAAATCACTAACGATCAGAGAGATGCCAGGTGAAGAGAATCCTGCTGCTTTCATTCTAAGAGCAGCCAATGCTGACGAGCTCTACCCAGGGTGGTGGCTTGCCTGCCACTGTCTGTGCCAGCATTTGTAACTAGACTCCCAGGGTAGGTTCCGCGTCTCTCTGCTCCTCCCCAGGTACGTTAATCCCATCACATGTGAAGGTAATTAATGCTAGCAGGAAGTCAGGGGGTGGCGTGGGGAAGAAATGCCAGGGAGTGAACAAAGAGGAAAAGAACTCTGGCCTTGGAAGTGTCAGAGTGCAATTAGTGATCATCAAAGCTTATATTTGGGTGCTGTCCACTGTCCAAACTTGGTTACCCAGTCTCACTGCTCCTCCATCTTCCCTACCTCAGAGAGCAGCTCCATTTTTTCCAATTGCTTAAGGAAAAACCCTTGGAGTCACCTCCCTCCCCTCTTTCTTTCCCAAACACACATTCAGTCCACCAATAAATTCCATCAATTCTATCTTTGAATTATCTCCAGAATCCAACCACTCCTCACGTTCTCCAACAGTACCTCCTGGTCCCAGCCACTCATGGCTCTCCCCTGGACTTTGGCAATAACCTCCTGATTAGTCTATTAGTCTCTCTGTTTTAATTTCTGCCTCCCTACAATATAGTCTAGGTAGAGAGTGATCTTCTAAAAACAGAAGTTGGATAATGTCAATCCTCTGCTCATAACCCTGCCATGCTTCTCATCTCATTCAAAGTAAAATCCATAGCCTCAGAGGTTCCTATGACCCACCCTTCTATGTATCTGACCTCATTTCCTACCATTCTCCCCTCCACGCTCTGGGACCACGTTGATCTTCTCTTAGAACATACAGGGCTTCTGCCCTTGTTCCCTCTGCAAAGCCTTCCTCCAGATGTCCACCAGATCTCCCCTCCTCCCTCACTTCTGTCAGGAACGAGCTCAGTGCTGTCTTATAGAGGCCTTCCCCAACCACCCAGCCTAAGATAGCAACCCCTCTTGCCTCTCTATCCTCAGCCTGCTGTATTTTTCTCCACATTCCTGAATTCAACATTGTGTTATATATTTGCGTGGTATTTTATGTATGATGTACATATTTGTATGAGACGTAGATGTTTTTCTTCATACTACTATAACGTCATTATCTCACACATTTGTTTATTAGTTTTTATCAATTTTCTCCCTTCAGAACGTAAGCTCCATGGACGTAAATTTCTCTCTTTTCCTGCTGAATCTCCAGAGCCTAGAAATGTGCTGAGCGTGGTTGAGGAACAAATGAATGGCACTTCCCAGTTTGCCGATCGCTTCCAGATGGTTCATCCACTTAGTCTTTGGAATCACCCTCCTAAGTGTTGTGATCCTCATTTACACAGGAAGGATGAAGCCCAGATAGGATGCGACTCACCTGAGATTTCATAGTCAGCCCCTGATAGAGCCATTTCTGTTTGGAGATGTGCCAGCTCAGCGCTCTGTCCTTAAGTGTGGGGGCCATTGAACTTCACCACAACTGCGTCACCTGTGCCCTCTCCTGACGTTTTATAAAAAGCGTGCGATACTCTGACTGTAGGTACCATATGTGAGATATCATCGAGCATAGAACTCTGATAACAACTCCACATAAAGTGTACTGTGACGGACATCTACGTATTTTTGTTTTATTTATTTTACATTCATGTGAAGGTGTACAATTTTATATAAATGGGATTACATCATTTTGTAATCTACTTTTTTCACTTAGCAAGATGTCTAGACTGTGTTTCATTATCAATAAATATAGACCTAAATGTGTGCATGGTGTTCCATTCCGAATTTAACAGTCCCTTATCAATGGACATAAGGGTCATTGACATTTTCTGCAGTTTTATATAGTGCTTTGATATTTAAAAAAAACTGGGCATGTAACTTTTCCCAGTTGTGCAAAGATCTCCTTAGGGTAAATTAACAAAAGTGGAACTCTGAAACATATTGCTCAACTGACGTCATACTGGATTAGCTGGGCCCTCGTCCAATACGGCTAATGTCCTTAGGAGAAGAGGAATACTTGGACACAGATAGACACAGAAGGAAGATGACCACGTGAAGACACAAAGACACAGGGAGAATGCCATGTGACAAGGGAGGCAGAGCTTGAAGTAATGCATTACAAATTGAGGAACTCCTGGGGTTGCCAGAAGCTAGGAGAAGCATGGAAGGGTCGTCCCCTAGAGGCCTCGGAGGGAGCGTGGCCCTGCCAGTGCCTTGATTTCTGACTTGTAGCCTCTAGAACTGTGAGACAATACATTTCCGTGGTTTTAAGTCACCCAGTTTGTGTACTTTGATACAGCAGCCCTGGGACACTAGTACACGCCCTAAACATACGTGAGAGTGTCCTTTCCCACTCTCACCAACACCGTTTGGCTCATCTTGGCCAATATGGCAAACATTTGCCCAGTTTTCCATTGAGGTGTTTGTTAATTACTTATGGACTTAAAAGAACTATTTGAATATACTACTACTTAGTTATAAGTGACACTAATACTTGCTCAGTTGTCTCTCACGTTTATGGTAGGGGTTTTGGGGGTGGCCATTGTTTTGGCCACAGTGAAGGTGTAAATTTTTAGGTAGACGAATTTAGTCACCTCTTCATGTAACGATCTGGGTTTTGCAATACACTAAAAAAAATCTGGGTTTTGCAATACACTTAGAAAGGGCTTCCCTAGCTAGAGAATAAAAAAATTCTTTTAGTAGTTGGATGATTTCATTTTTTTAACATTTTACATTTATTTGTTTCATCCATCTGCAATTTATTTTCATTAAGGGAGTGACGTGCAGACACATCTTTATTTTTTTTCAAAGGTTGGTTTTTCAATGACATTTATTTGATGAGCCATTTTCTCCCGATGGTTTGGTACTGGCACCTTCACTTTACACCAAGTTCTATATATATTTGAGGCTTTTCCTAGAGCCTATTTTTGTTCCATTAATCTGTTCATTTTTTCCTGCTCTTGTAACACAGCTT
Source organism: Equus caballus (assembly GCF_041296265.1). Lineage (NCBI taxonomy): Eukaryota > Metazoa > Chordata > Mammalia > Perissodactyla > Equidae > Equus > Equus caballus. The sequence continues at coordinate 27,621,177 of NC_091700.1, read as the reverse complement.
AATATGGCAACTTAATAGCACATTTTAATATTTGTAAGAGAAATTTCCTCCTAATTATTCATCTTCTGTCTCAAAAATTTCCTGGTTATTCTTGATATTCTTTCCAAATGAGTTTTAGAATTTTTTGTCAAGTTACATACACACATACATATACACTCATGAAAAATAGTCGGAAATTCTATTGATATTAAATTTATAGGTCAATTTAGGAAAAAGTATTATTTTACAATATTGAATCTCCTATATAAGACTGCAATGCCTCTTCATTTATTCAAGACTTACCCTGTGTTCCTTAGTGTATTTTATGAGTTTTCCTCATATGAGTCCTGTGTATTTCTCTTTTTTGCTTTTTCTCCCCAAATCCCCCAAGTACACAGCTGTATATTTTAGTTGTGGGTCCTTGTAGGTGTGGCATGTGGGACGCTGCCTCAACATGGCCTGATGAGCGGTGCCATGTCCGCACCCAGGATCCGAACCGTCGAAACCCTGGGCCACCGAAGCGGAGTGCATGAACTTAACCACTTGGCCACGGGGCCAGCCCCTGTATATTTCTAATTAAACGTTATCCAGGGTATTTTATGGAGGTTTATAGTTACTATAAAAATTTTTTACAAATTAAACTAATAAAACAAAAATTAATAAAAATTAGTTAATAACTGATTACTGATTAATTACATAGGTCAATTAATTTTAAATGTTAATAATATTTCTATTTAAAAATATTTTATGATTTCTTTTTGAGATATAATTGTGTTGTAAAATTCACCCTTTTATTTTTTCCAGTTTTATTGAACTAAAAATTGACATATAACATTGTACAAGTTTAAGGTACACACCATAATGATCTGATATATGTGTATGTTCAAAATGATTAGCACAATTAGTTAACGTCTATCACCCTCACATAGTTACAAAATTTTTTCTTGTGATGAGAATGTTTAAGATCTACTCTCTTAGCAACTTTCAAATATACAATACTGCATTGTTAATTAGAGTCGTCACGCTGTACATTACATCCCCAGAACTTATTTATCTTATAATCGGAAGTTTGTATCTTTTGCCCACCTTCACCCATTCTTCCCCACCTCCCACCCTCTGTCTCTGGCAACCACCAATCTCTTCTGTTTCTAGGAGTTTGGTTTTTTTAGAGTCCACGTATAAATGAGATCGTCCAGTAATTATCCTTCTCTGCCTGACATTTCTCTTAGCATAATGCCCTCAAATTTCATCCATTTTTTCCACAAATGGCAGGATTTCCTTCTTTTTTATGGCTGAATAATATTCCATTCCATACATACATATCTATATATATATCAGATTTTCTTTATCATTCATCTGCTGATGGATGCTTAGGTTGTTTCTTATGTCTTAGCTATTGTGAATAATGCTGCAGTGAACATGGGGATACAAGTGTCTCTTCAGGGTGGTGATTTTGTTTCCTTCAGATAAATACCTGGAAGCAGAATTGCTGGATCATGTGGTAGTTGTATTTTTAATTGTTTGAGGAACTGGCGTACCATTTTCCCTAGTGGCTGCACCAATTTACAGTTCCACCCACCGTGCACAAGGGTTGCCTTTTCTCCACATCCTTGTCAACACTTGTTATCTCATCTTTTTGATAATAGCCATTCTAACAGGTGTGAGGTGATATCTCATTGTGGTTTTGATTGGATTTTCCCTGATGGTTAGTGACATTGAGCCCCTTTTCATGTACCTGTTGACCATTTGAACATCTTCTTTGGAAAAGTGACTGTTCAAATCCTTTGCCCGTTTTTAAATTGGATTATTTGCTTTTTGCTGTTGAGTTGTCCTTCAATTTAGCTAAGCAGGTTTGGAGAGTCACCTGGACCCGTTGAGTGGCACAAATGAGCATGTAGCATTACCGGGAGCAGAAATTGCAAATGGACAGCCACAGGCCACTCCAAATCTAAGATATGTTTTGGCTTGCACATTTTAAAATTTTGAATTAGTTGGAAACTGTTAAGAGACAGAAGATTTCAAATAAAAACCATATTTTTTACTTTCAGCTTCTGCTCAGGGATCTAGAGAGCTGGAAAAGGTGCAATTCCCACCTTATAAGAGCAACAACAGAAAGCTGAAAAAACTGTGAGTTCACAACTTTTCTTCTGCCTGTCAGAGAGTTGAAGTCACAGGGCAAGCAACTAGCCCCAAATCTAAGGAGAAACAGCACCTTCGGGGAGAGACGGGGCACTGTCGTTTGCTTACCTGGGACAGAAACAGCTGGACACCAGAAAGGAGAATTCAGCAAGAATAGTTAGTGATTCGGTAGAGACTGAATACCAGCTGGCAAGAGAGGTTGGAGCCCAGTGAGGCCACAGATACGGGGGAGTTCCCACCCCCTGCAGAGTTCTCCATGGACCCACCAGGAGCTCACAGCACGGATTGGTGAACCTCCAGAGAAAACATCCTTTCTGGTACGGGCGTTAGGGATAAGAGCTACCACAGCAGGGCCGGAAGGCCTAGCTAGCCCCCTGTCTGCATCTCCCCCAGGAAATAAAGCTCTAACCTGTAGGGGGAAAGGAAAGACCACCGCCCTTGGGGCACAGGTGAAACCTATTGCTGCTAGGGGAGGGGAACAGAAAATACTCTCTAGTCAAGGGGGAAGGACGGGAACAAGACCTGGGCCAGGAACTATCGCTGGGGAGAGGCAGGAGCCCTGAGAAGGCCAGACCCCAAGGCCCAGGAACCCAGTATCTGCCTGAGAATAAGGCTTAACCAGAACAACAGAGAGTAGCCCTGCCAAAAGGCTAACAGTAACGAGTGAGAGTAGAACACTGCTGGGAGAACTGCACAAGTGCAGAGACAGCCACATTGAAGCACATGGTAAGGGAAAGACCTAAAGCCGACGATGAAGCGGAAATGGGAAAACCAGCCACTGCCCTAAACACAAGGTATTGTTAGAGGAATTTGAAGCCTGTGGTGCACAGAGAGTAACCGGTAACCGTAGCAACAACAAACCTCAAACTCAGCTCAGCTCTTGACTAGATTACTACTACCCCTCCCACTAGAGATCTACCAGAAGGAAAAGCTTTAGAAACGTTAAAGGAAATTCTTTTGGCAGAAGCAATAAGGCATCAGACAGAAACTGAGATCTACACAAAGAAATGAAGAGTGCTGGAAACACAATGAATGAAGGTGATAGAAAATTTAATTTTTGTAGAAGAAAACTGATGCTCTAAGAAACAACAGCAACGTATATTTATAGCATAGGGAAAAATAAAATGTATGACAACAATAGCACAAAAGAAAGAAGGGAGGAATTAAGTATATACACTTATAAGGTCCTTAAACTACATATGAAGTGGTAAAATATTTGGTGGTAGGTTCCAATTAATTAAAGTTGTATATTGGAGAAACTAGGAAAAAAACTAAAGTTTTTTCTTAAAAAAATATAGAAATGAAGCATAAATAAAATAGTGGAGACAAAGATGGAATAATAAAAAATGCTGAATTAATCCAAGAGTACACAGGAAACAAGAAAAAAAAAAAAACGAAGAACCAATGGAACAAATAGAAAACAAGCTATCAAGAGGGGGGATTTTAATCCAAACATATCAAGAATTACGTTATGTGTGAATGGCCTAAACACACCAGCTGAAAGACAGAGACTATCAGATTAGATAAAAGAGTAAGTTCAACCATTTTCTATCTACAAGAAAATTGCTTGAAATGAAACACATAGGTAGGTTAAAAGTAAAAGGACAGAAAAAGATACACCACTCAGAAACTAACCAAAAGAAAGTTGAAATAGCTACATTAATCTCAAAGTAGACTTCAGAATATGGAATATTATCGGGGATGAAGAGGGACATCACATAATGAAAAAGGGGTCAATTCAGGAAGACATAGCAATATGTTTGTACCTAACAACAGAGCTTCAAAATACACGAGGGGAAAAATTGATAGATAAATCCACAATTACAGTTGCAGACTTGAACACTCCTCTCTCAAATAGAAAATCAATAAGGATACAGAAGATTTGAACCACACTATCAACAAACTTAGTGTAACTGACATTTATAGAATACTCTACCCAAAAGCACATATACTTTCGTTTTCCAGGGCACATGGGCCATTCACTGAGATAGAGTGTATTTTGGGCCATCAAACAAACCTTAACAAATTTAAAAGAATAGAAACTATACAAAGTATGTTCTTGGACCATAGCAGGATTAAATTAGAATTCAATAACAGAAATATATCTGGAAGCCTGGGCTTTTGTATGTAGTACAGTACAGTGTCTGCCACGAAACACTTTAAAGAAATATTTTTAAATGAATATTGAATGAAGGATAAAGTTTAAATTGTCGTTATCATACACCTTGGGTACATCTTTTCTGGAACAATCCCAATTTCATGAAAGGTGGTTATTTTTTATTAAGATGATTCTACAAATGAATAAATAATTTCACTTTATATTTTGTAAAGTGTTTTATAAAATTACGTTCAGAAATCATATTCAGTACTTGGCCACACACTCTGCTTTTGCTTTTGGTTCAGAAAGGCTGACTGGCTGTGTTGGTTATACTGCTTGGCCCCCCAATCCCCTTTAAGGCCCTTCTCTAGCCTGGTCCATGCCCTGGAGGCTGACCCTTCGGGCTTCATCTCTCTTGATACCTTTCTGGTGGGCATCTGTTGGGCTTGGTCAACGGGAGCCATTGACAGAAGGTCAGATTATATCAGAGGGAAGGAGAAGGTGAGAGTGGAGTGTTTCTTACCCCCCTCTCCGTTTCGTGTCTCTAGCCGTGGCTCTGTCCTCTCTGACTACACCCCCAGGGGACAGCAGCTCCTCCACTGCTCTAACTCTAACTGGGCTCCAGCCATGTTGTCCATTCAGGCCTGGAGATGGTAACGGTTTCCTTCCGTTGCTCGTCTTGGCAAGCCTCACCTCAGAAGCAGTCTCTTCAGTTAAGCCCCATCGTGTGAAACAAATGGGGTGGATTCTGCTTCCTGCCTAGACTTGACTGAACTGTCAACTTCACCTTAGCAGGGGCAATTTGCTAATTAGGTCACCCCTCTAGGTCAGTGGGTCTTCCTCTTGCTGTGAATTGGAATCACCTAGAGAACTTTAGAGCAGACTGCCGCTGGGTTCCATCCCCCGAATTTCTGATGTCATTGGTCCAGGGAGTGGCCTGCGCATCAGAGTTTTTTAAAATCTCCCCAAGCCATTCTATTGTGCAGCCAAGGATGAGAAGCTCTGCTCTGCCTCATTCACCACCTGTACAGAGAGATTTTTAGCTCATAATGAAAACTCAGCTACATACATCCTATTGTGATGTTTTTCTCTTTTTACAAATTATCGCAGTCTGCAGTTTAAAGTGATGTTATTTTTCTACTCTTCTACTCGTGAAAATATTTTTAACAAAATAGAACAGGTTTACATATATTTCTGTAACAGTTTCCTCAAGAGGTCAAAAACAAAGAACAGATGTTTCTGGAAAGCATAGAAATGTGCTATATGTACTTTTTTTGATTGGGGTTGTGTGGAGGTGAGTTTTGCGAGAGAGGGTAGAAAGGGAATCCAAAGAGCCGTCAGGGGATTCCACAAGGGAAAATATTTCAGAATCATGTGTGTTGAAGCACTGCTCTCTTTGAAATAGAAGTACAAGCACTACGTAATTAACTCACGTCAAATGCAGTGACTGATCTGGTCTTGACAATGTGCCCTGAGAAGGAACCACATTAAAACAATCATTTACATCTTTTGGCATATTGAAATAAGCAGTGGCTACCGGCCGCGTGAGAACCTTTGAAGTGTTCAATGTTTAAAATGCCTTCACCATTTGGCAAGTTTTAAAATACAAAAGAACCACAACTGTATTCTCCTCTTTTAAAAGACAATTTCACTTTTTAAACACTACTCATTTGTTAGTGGTGATCAGACTTGATATTTTTTGAGGGAGAACTGATTCTATCAAGTTTTTAATTTCATTTTGACCATTCCAGAGATATCTTATCTAAATAGATACTGTGCCTACATCAGTTCGCTATTGCCACATTCATCTCAGTGGCCAGCAAGTATTTATTTCTCACTCACAGGTGGTAGGTCAGTAGGGCAGGTCAGCGGGGTAGCTGTATCGGTCCGTTTGGGAAGCTATAAAAAAATACCATAACTGGGTAGTTTATAAACAGCAAACATTTATTTCTCACAGTTCTGGAGCCTGGAAATTCCGGTTTTGTGGTGTCAGGAGATTTGGTGCCTGATAAGAGCTCCCTAGTTGAGATGGCCATCTTTTCTCTGTGCCATTTTGTGGCAGAAGGAGCTAGGGAGCTCTGAGAGGACTCCTTTACAAGGGCACTCATCGTAATCATGAAGGCTGTGCTGGAGCATCTCCAGATCTCTACAGAATCTATGGCTTCAGACACCCCAGACCCTTCACAACCACCAAACTGAACTTTATGAGAGGGGTCTGGGGTGTTTGCAAAACCACAGATTCTTCACAGGTTTGGAGTAGCTGCAAGGCTTTCTTCTCCTTGAAGCCTTGTGCCTTGAGAGAGCAGGATGCTCAGAGCCATAGAAGGCTGTCTGCCAGAGCCCATGGCAAAGATCTCAGACTCCAAGGCTCTCTGGGCCCCAGAGGGGCAGATCTGGGAAGATTCCTTCAAAAGGGCCACACCTGTCCACTTGTTGCTGTGGTTCTTAGAGGAGCTGCCCAAGCTTGTTAATCATACAAAGCCTGGAGGGGTTTGCAACAGTGGGATAAACTTTCCCGAGTCTGTGCAGCTGAGAAAGAGTTGTCCTCCCTTATGTGGAGGAGGCCAGGGGGAGCCTGGGACCCTCAGCTGCACTTCAGCGGGCAAGTAAACCCTTTCTTTGCTAGCCCAGCCCCTTTACTGCCCATCCAGTAAACAAAAACTGACCAGCCTTCCCCTAAGACTCACTTTCCTTGGCCCAAGAGGCCCCAGTGGACTGGCCTAATGTGAGGGCATAGACAACCCATGTTACCCATTTATGAGCACTCCGTATGTTGAGAGGGAAGACCAGACCTGGCAATTAGAAAAGGTGGCTCCAGTTAAGGCAGAGTCAGTGGAAAGGTAAAGGATAAGTTTAACAACACGGAAATGACTCCTGAGGAGATTCAATTATAGAGGAAAAGGCAACTTCCTAAAATAAAATGCATGGATTTTAAATTGTGGTAAACAGAACAATCACTGCTAAGACAAACTCATGCTCTGAGTGAGCAAAAGGAAGATCTATCATACAACAGAAATTAAAAACATTAAAAAACGGAAACTACAAACAAAAAGACAGGAAACTCTAAGGATAGATCCAAGAAGCCTCTGATGCAAATATTATTACTTTCAGGACAAAAAAACATATCACAGAGAGTGACAGAGAGAAAAAAAGTCATAGTAAGAAAAAATGAAATAAAAGAAATTTACTGAAGTTAAAGAAAGTTTCCAAAGGAAACTGAACATAGCCTCAAAAATTACTGAAATACTCCAAAGCCCAAGAGACAACCTTATAAAGACTGTCTTTCAGAACAAAACCAGATCACTTACGTGGTAATCAAATCAGACTAGCACTAACTTACAAATTACATTCTAAACCAAAGACATTAGAATGACTGAGGACTATTGAGAAAAAAAGGGTAAGACTGAAGAATTCTATACCCAGCCAAGATATCATTTAATGCAAAAAAATGACATTTGGGGATAAGTAAGGATTCAATGTGTTGCCATCCTTGTAACCCATCTGAGGAAATACCCAGAAACTATTCTAATCAAAAACAAGTAAATCAGAACATGGATCTCATGATTTGGGAAAACAAGAGAGTGCAGGAAACAGGGATAGTTAAATACAAATGGATAACATTGCTGATGCGACTGAAAATTTATATGCCTTTAAGCCTTCTTTAAATAGAAAAGGAAATTATAAGGAAATCCCCAATAAAAGCTTGAAACAAAAATTCCAAACTATCTCAGCAATGAACTGTGTGAGTGTGTGTTTCCATGTGCATGGGTATGTGCAGAGGATGGGGTGGGAAGTACAATACGGAATGGAAAATAAAATCTCCTGTCAGTGAGTGCAGACGGGAGGAACTGTGAAGGCTAAGGAAGTGGGAGCATAGAGATTAGGTAATTTTTGTATATTAGCAGAGAAATCCAAATTTAGTAATGACCATGTGTGATTTAAAAAAAACCTACTGGAATAAACAAAAATAGTATAATTTATAAATTAATAGTGTAAGGAAGAAATGAAGAAAATTGGGAATAGTAAAACTAAAAGGAACAAAGAATAGCAAACAGAAAAATAATATAGAAATCATAAAACCAAGTATGTTAAGCATTAAATTACTGTGTACTGACTAAATTCTCCTCTCAAAAGACAAAGACTCCCATATTAGTTATAATGTAAAACTCAGACATAAGGTATTTTCTAGAAATGCATTGAAACAAAGTTACAAAGAAAGACAGAAATAAAGGGAAGGCAAAGATCTACTAAGCAAATACCAAGAAAAAACAAATCCCCCATGAACGGCAACATTGACATCGCTTAAAATATAATTGCAGGCCTAATCACTAACAAGGTCAAAGAGGAGTAACATATAGTGGGGACAAAGTTAATCAAGGAAGAAGTTCTGTATAAGTCATAAACATTGATAAACAACATAGCAGCCATATATATAAAAAATACACAAATACATATATATAACACACACATATATGTAAAAATAAAATCCCAGAAATACAAGGAGACATTGATGAAAACATGTTTATTGCGAGATTTTAAAAATACTATTCTTTCAGAATTTGACAGTTCAAGTACACAATAAAGGTAAAGATATAATGGATTTTAAAAATATAATAACCTACACATTTTTTCTCTTCTTATATTCATATAATACACAAATTAATTATATACTTAGCATAAAAGAAAATGTTGCTAAATTTCCCAAAGCAGAGGTTTTTTCTTTTACTTTCTAACAGGAAATCAACAATAAAAAGATTTTTTAAATCCTCTAATGATTGGAAAATTAAGAAATCTCTTCCACAAGAGGAAATCAAAACTGAAACCACAAATTAAGTATCCAAAAGAGAATAGGAAAAATATTGTATCAAAACCTATTGTATACAGTTAAAGGTATGTTGAGGGGGGGTGAATTTATAGCCTTAAATGATTTTATTGTTTAAAAATAAAACAAAACAAAATTACACAAAGTCATGAATATCATATTTTGAAAATCTGGATCTTATTTTTCCTTGATTATTGAGAAAATGACCTGGTAGGCCCTAGTGCTTCCTTCGATTTTCAGATTTTCTGCTTCCGAACTATTTTCCTTTTTCATTCATCCCTTTGTCAATGTCACAGTGAGAGCGAATAAAGCGATCAAGAATTTGTCTGTCTGCAAATTATAAAGAAAAACAGGATGAAAATTTCCAGTTAACTATTAAAGTGCTATATAGAGAAGTTCTAGTAAGGAGGTGAATATCTGATACTAGTACTCTATAGAAATATTTGATGAGACTAAAATAATCTAAGAGTATTATATCTAATAGCTAAAAACACACAATTGTGTAATTGTTAATTCGAAAGAGCAAATTTAATATTCAAAGGATCAGCAAGGCTTCCTGGAAAGAGAATGGATTTTAGAACGAAACAGAGTAAGTTTCAGCTCTGTGCTGTAAGTATCAGCTAGTCATTTGACCTCTCCATTTCTTCATCTCCTCATCTTTGAATATAGGTATAGTGCTGACCTTGCACAGTTGTTGGAATGGATTAGGAATGCTTTGTGTGAAGCACCTAGACAGGGCCTATGCCATAAAAAGACACTCAATATATAGTGTCTTACACCGACCCTCTTATTACTGGGTACACAGTTTTAAATAGAGGCTATTGTTATAAAAGTTTCTTCGAAGCCAGGACTGTTTTTCTGCCCACCTATGTTGGTATGCCTTGCTTTGAGTGATGACCGATCGTGGGAAAGCCCTTCAACTCTCTGGTCTCCATTTTCTCATTTGGAAAATGAAGGAATCTTGTCTAGTTCTGAATATCTATAGTTCTCTAATCCTAATTACATATTTTTTTCAAGTAATTTTATTGGGATCATAATGGTTTATAACATTGTGTAATTTTGGGTGTACATTGTTGTTTACCAATTCCTGAATACACTTCATCGTGCTCACCCCCAGTAGTCTAATTTTTACCCATCACCACACGTATGTGCCCCTTTGTCCCTTTCACCTTCCCTCCCCCCAATCCTCTTCCCATCTGGTAACCACTACTCTGTTCTCTTTCTCCACGTATTTGTTATCTTCCACATATGAGTGAAATCATGCTAATTACATATTTTTTGATAGTACAGAGTAGAGCTTTAACACTTTGCTCACTCCTAGCAATAGCAATAGTCATCTATACAGCCAAAGCCAAAAGAGAGGAAAAATGCAAGTGATAACATGTTATCATGTTCAATGTCCACGTTATCATGCTCAGTGTTACACATGCCATCTGAGGCCTATAGATCAGGGGTGTGTGTGTGTATGTACGTGTGTGTGTTCCTCATTTACTCTCCAATGATGTCTGCATTTATTTGTTTTTGTGACCTCACATTTAATTTTGAACCATCTGCACCCTACTCCATACCTTTTTTGACCTCAGCATTTTTCAGTTGAGGTATACTTTTCATAAAGTGAAATGCACTGATGTTCTGTGAACAGTTCAATGGGTTGACATTTGCATTCATGTAACTTACATCCATATAATGATATCGATCATTTTCACCCCCAGAAAGATGCATCATTCTCCTTCCTAATTAACACTTCCCACCCCAAGACAGATATTGCTCTGATTTCCTTCATCAGAGATAAGTTTTACCTGTTGTAGACATTCAAATAAAAGAAATCACGCAAAAATGTATTATTTTGTGTCAGGCTTCTTTTGCTCAGTATAACGTTTTTGAGGTTCATACATTTTGTTGAATACATCAATAATTCATTCTTTTTTATTGTCTAGTGGTATTCTATTTTGTGAATGCATCACAGTTTGTTTGTTTATCCATTCTCCTGTTGATGGAGATTTGGGTCGTATCCAGTTTGGGACTATTAAGAACAAAGCGATTACAAACATTCTTATACAAGTCCTTTTGTGGAGATGTTTTCTTTTCTCTTGGGTAAATACACAGAAGTAGCAATTCTGGACCATGGAGTAGATATATGTTTAACTTTTTGAGAAGCTGTCAGATTTGTTTTCAAAGTGATTGTACCATTTGACATTCCTACCACCAATGTATTGCTCTATATTGTCAACATTTGCTATTTCAGTCCTTTTGTTTTAAGCCTAAAATGTCTCTATTTTAAATCTTTTATCAAAGAGTTAATTTTAAATAAGCAAAACAGAAAAACCTTTCTCATACCAAAGATAGGCATATAAGATAAATCAAGCTTGGCATGAATTAATAAAAAAAGATGAGATTGTGTCAAATTTAATGTCAACTTAGGTCCAAAAGTCTGCCAGTTGTAATTCAAATACTCCCCATATTTATTATGTACAGATGCAGATTCATGCCCTGGGATTTAGTTTATGCTGTTTCCTCTTCTTAGGAGTGGTCCTGCTTCTCCTCGTCATGCTGATTCATCCTTGACACTTAAAGGAGGCCTCTTCTGAGCAGCCTCTCCTAGTCCCCTGGGAACCCACACTTTGGGAGCACCCCTTACAGGCTTCTAATATACCCAAAGACTACTTTGATTACGGAGCTTATGACACTATGACTGTGTGTCCATCTCCCACACCCAACAATGAATTCCCTGAGAAAAAGGATTTGTTGTTTATTTGTCTTTGTATCAAGTGAGCATTATAGGCATTCAATCAATGGAATTCATTGAATGAGTGAATAAATGTATTCTTAACAATATAGACTCACCCTCTAGAAAGAATACCCTTTGGATAGCCGTATTCATGGGAGTTTTAATTGAAGGAAGAGATGGCGAGGGAGAAACAGCTGCAAAACTCTGAAAACCAGATTTCAGATCATTTTGTCTTTCGAGGGGGGAATAAGTGGAGAGATGACAGTCTTTACCAGCAGATAACAGAGGCCAAAAGGGTAAGCTGTTGGATAGTCTGAATCACTCAGATTATAACAGAGATTAAAACAATTTTCAAAAGAAAATGGCCACTAAAGACATCTAGTTCAATTTCCTCAAGTTATAAAAACAGAAACTCAGTACCACACAGTCACATACAGTTATTGGAAACCAAAGGTTCGCCTTCAGCTGCTCCTCCTCTCTCCTTGCCCAGATCTATTGTGACCTTGTGGGGTTTTCTCTATCCGGCCTCACCCTGCCGTCTCCCCAGCCCCTGACTTAGGCCATTATGCTGGCCCTTCCCCTCTCTCTTTCAAAATGTACCTGTTCTGGGCTCCCATAGTTACCGTCTAACAGGGACAATCCAGTAAAACAATTTAAACTGAGGTGATAATAATTCAGCCTAATACATCTGCCAGGTTTTTTGTTCTGCATACTCACTCAGCCCTACCACAAATGAGCCCTGCTGAGATATTTGTCAGCTGAAAAGCATTAGCATCATCCCCAACACTGGAAAATGACAAGAGGTTTGGGCGTAAGAATTCAAAGGGAGCCTCCTGTTTGCTCGTCAGCCCCTAGCATAGCTGGCAGGGATGAGCAGGCCATTCTAAAGCAAAGCCAGGAAAGAGAAACTAACGCCCACAGAAAGCCGCTCTACATACGCCCAAGTCAGTGCAAAATGGCAAGGCTCTGGGGAGTGAGCCTTTGGGTACCTGCCCCCAGTGCTGTCCTGAGGGAACCAAGAAAGCAGGAGACCTAAGAAGAAACCAAAGCCGAGACTGGCCCCAAAGCTACTTTGTTAGTTAATAGATCGCGTCTCCCCTGTGGGGGTAGAAAAAGTCCAGCTGGATGGACAGGTTCACGAGAAAGGTCAGCTTGCCCAAGGAATCCTGGAGAAAGCAGATCTGAGTTGAGCAGATGCTGCTCAACTGCTCAATCTGAGGGGACCTTAGTTCACCCTTAGAGGACACTGTTAAGGCTCGGATGGCAAATGACACACAGACAACAAGAGGCAGGTGCCCAGCAGCCACCGTGGTTTACCTGTGGGCAGAGAAGGGACGGCTCCATCTGGACTGAGAGTCCCTGGACAGATAGCAGCATCTGCTTCAGGAAGGCAGAAATACTCATTCTATAGGGTCAAACAGATGTGGCTTCTAAAGGTGAAAAGAGCGCCTTAGAAAATGCAGACGATGGTTTGATATGTAAGAACCAAAGCTGAGGAAAGGAGCGGAAAGCAGGGCCAAGCACGGCTTCTGCTGTGCCTCCTGGGAGGATCCGACCAGCAGCCCTCAGGAGCCCTTGGTTTCCTTCTCAAGTGTGAAACCGGTCCAGAGGCATCTGTTGAGAGGAATGAGCTCCCAGTGGAAAACACAGACTTCTGCTTCTGCCTGAGAGTGAGGAAAAGCAGCTGCTCCTTGTACTTCCTTGAAACCCAACATCCAAGCTTTTTTAAGGGCCTTCGGGCCACTAGCCCTCAGTCTGTGATGGTAGAAAATATTGTCTTTTCTCCCAACACACACACACACACACACACACATACACACAAGCACACCTCCCTTTCAGTCTTTTCCACAGTGGGGTTTCAGTCCCGTGTGGGGCAAGAGATCCCAGAATAAAAGGGTGTCAAGGAGGATTTCAGAGGAGTGAGCTCTTCTGATTGTGGCTGGGGACAGGCAGAAGACAGAGAATTGGGGACCCAACAGAGGAAGGAGACAGGGAACAGTTGGAGGGTTACTGAGCACCTGGTGGAAGACCTCAGCTTAAGCCTGACCACAGGGCACAAAAAGAATCCGTGATCCCCAAAGAGCCTCGAGCACAGAGCAGGGCGCAGAGAATGATGCACTGAATGCAGGAAGAAATACCAGACCCTCTCCTCTATTTGCTTTTTACTTCCTCCTTTAACATTTTGTAAGCTTTACAATGCACATGATGCATTAGTTTAGTGGTATATGAATATACTTTGTATAAACATGTGGACCTGCATTGGGGCATGTACTCAGAAATGAGGGGTAATGGAGTGTGTGATCTATAGCATTGGGTGCTGAGGGGCAGCTGTTGGAAGAGTTTAGTTTCTTCTCCTCCAACTCTTACTCCCTGAGTTGATATTTTACACACACTCAGACTGACCAGTTGCCCCCAAGAGGCTCCCAACTGATTCCAGTCCCTCGGCCCCGGTCTGGGATAAGGCTTTGCTCTGTGGAGGGAAGCAGCACTGTCCTGAGAAAAGCATTGACTCTTTCTGAGGATGTGACACATAAAGATTCTCATGCACCCTAACAAGCCTGTCACAAAAAGTACTACCCAACAGGAACTAAAGATACATCAAATAAAACAAAACCGTGAAAGAGTAAAACACCCACTGGAGACATCAATTAACCATCAGAGGAAGGAAGTCATCCTGGACCAATTCAACCACAGGCAAAGTGAGATCAGAAACGAGTGAAAAGTTACATGATTCCTTTTTAATAAGTGGGGATATAATCACTGGGGCCTCTGTTAAGAAAAATTGATTTTCAATGGGTTGAAGTTTGCCAAAACCTATGGGATTTTTTTGAGGCACTATTTTTCTTTTTGTGAACATTTAACTCCACTGGCTAGAAGTTAGAACAATTTCTATTTGGCATAAAGCAATGTATTACAATCTGTAAATTTATTAAATAGTAACTCAAGACCTCATCTTACCTTTATAGGAAACACTCTGAAGGTATTCTCTGATTTGAGCCGGAGTGAACGAGTTTAAAATCGTTAAGAAATTCAGGTAGTCTTTCCCGTAGTCACTTTGGTACGTGGTCTGCTTCTTTGAGCGCTCTTGATTCCTCATGTGGCTCTTCAGCACCGAAGGGACTAGGGGAACGCAAGGAAGAGAAAGGAACAGAAGCTGTCGCCTGAGCACAGAACTCCCGCCCTTCATTGTCGAACATGCCCCTGACAGCCCTGAGCGCAGCAGGGAGCTTAGGCGGCATCTTAAATGGTACTGGAAAGTGAGACTGGACGATTGACTCCTCCCTTGACTCGGGCTGTGCGGAGCTGCAGGGACTCAGGACTGCTGCTGTTGGAGTGGGAGTGATTGGCGATGGCAGCCAGAAGGTTGAGTTTGACCATCATTTTCAGGAAAGAATTTCTCCCCGAAATCAACCCTTCTACAGGTCAGCAAGTTAGGATGATAGCATTCACCACCTGCTTAATAAACAAATGCTGTCATAGAAGCTGCTTTCCCTTGCATGCAGTCTTCTGTGCAGACTTGGACTGACACACTAAGAGCCTCCCTCAGGGCCTTAGGTGTCAGCAGTTGGAAGAACGATGAAACCTACAGTCAGCACTCATTGTCCATTCGGACTAATGGAGACGTGAAGTGCAGGCAAAGCCAAAATCACTTACATTTGACTCTGAATGCTGTTCATTTAATGTGGGTTCTGAGAGTCACGGACTTATCGTGAAAAACAATGAAGACATGATGTGAGAACCTAATTTCTACAACTTGCCCAATCTTTGTAAACCTCAAGGACATCTTAAATACTTCTTTCAACTCCAGGTGTCCCCTTTACAGGGACCATTGGCCAGATGGAGGTGAGGGAACGTGATGCTACATCCCGAGAAGAGTGTCTGCAGGGTCTGGAAATGCTTTTAGTGAAGAAGACTTAGAAGGCATGTAATAAGGTTTCCATAGAATAATAGATTTATGCTACTTAGCCACTGTGAGAAGAGGTAGAACCAATGACTAGAAGTTTCGCAAGGAAGATTCTAACTCTTGAGAACTTTCAACAATTTAAGTACCTAAGAATGAAGGCGCTGCCTTGGGGGATGGGGTACTCCACTGAGGGGTTTGAGCAGGGACGATATCACCCCTCAGCCAGGATAGGACAGACACTCCATGTCTTACACACAACATGGGGGTCTAGACTAGGTAACTTCTAGCCTACCTTTTAACCCCAAGATGCTAAGCTTCTAGTCTGTGATTTTTGTCTAAAGTACTACTTGATCCCAACTCCATGCCAGGATCAAATCGCTATCTCAGACTGACTCCAAATTATCTTCTTAACTAGTAGCTTGGAAGTGGCTCAGTCATGCAACTTTTAAAAACTTTTCTGTTGAAAACAATAGGAATCAGGATCCTAAAAGAACACTCAAATAGAATGGGTGCTAAACCTGAAGATGCTTGAAGACTGTGCCTTGTGGATAACCTTCCAGTGGATAACTAACAAGTCTAATTTGATTGCCACTTAACCTCTTTTTTGGTCATCTTATAGTAACTAAATCCTTCCTTTGATTTTGTAAGGGGAAGGTGTCCCCCAGTCCCAAGGACTGCCCCTTCCAGGCACAGAATGCCCTCATTCATGGCATGAGCAGTCAGTTCTCTTCTAAGACTTGCCCATTCCCTGGGTTTGAGGCTGAGTACCACAGGGGCAGAGTTTCAATTCCATGCAGGGGTCACTGGCATTTTCCATGACTGTTATCAAGATTGCCTTCCAGGACCCTATGTGCTGAGGAATCTTGGAGCAAGGACAGGATCTATGAAGTTGTTTTAAAAGCTACAGGTGTACTTACCTAGACCCTGAGAAGCAATTGGTAGGCTTGAGTAGCATCCATATTTGAAACTAAAATCCTGAAACTCAGGAATTTTAGCTGGAACTTGGTAATTCCGCCGAAATTCAGTGTCTGCAGGTTGGGGAAGTAACTTTTTCCATTCCAGAGACATCGGAGAACTTTGCTTAATCTTCTGAGCTGGGATCAGTGTACAAATGGAAGGCAATAATTATTCCTCACAAGCTATTTCTAAATAGCATCCTATCTTCATTCCATTTTGCTTCTGGCAATAGCTTCCAATTTATCACCCTAAAACCCTTTCTTCTTGTATTAGAGGAATGGTCAATGTACTTTTTATGGATATTTCAAGAAAGAAATAATTTTCTGCTTTATCAGGCACAGGAAGTATATGCTCAAGTGATTAGAAGTAGTTTCTAATGAATATATTGTATGTCAGTTAGGAGAGCTCTTTTGTTCTGCCTAGGGGACACAAAGGCATCCCTCACTCCAGCAGGCTGCCTAGTTGCTGGGGCAGCGGTGGGGGGCAGGGTGAGAGATTTTAGATAGGGGTAGGGTTGTCATATAAAACATAAGACACAAGATAAATCTGAACTTCAGATAAACAACGAATAACTTTTATTGTAAGTATGTATAAGTAGTCATTATTTACCTGCTATACACTGTAAGTCATTATTCAAATTTAACTAGGCATCCTGCATTTTTATTTGCTAAATCTGACAGCCACAGATGGGGCAGTGCATGTCATCTCCATTACCTGGAAAAGAACTACTCAAAGCTTATCTCTTACTGACGGAGGGTTAAGTAACATTGTCATTAGTGGACAATAGCGCTATTATTTCTTTGAAATAAGTCTGCTAACAAATATTCATTAAATATATAATCATTAACATCAGTGAAGCACTGACTAAATGCCAGGTTCCACAAGAACTACCAGGTCACAGAAGAAAATCATACAACACCAACTTTATTCAGGACAAAGATGTTAAAAATGTGGATTTCATGAACAACATCCAAACAGTGCATTTATGGACATTAAACTCAATTCTTATTCTAAATTAGTTTTTCAATAGGTCTTTTCAAAATAAATGCAAATGTACATTGTATATCAAACAATATGTGATGTCATCTACTGGCACCCAAGAGCATTTTAATATTGATTTTAAAAAATGATCTCTGTCTAGACAGGCACAGTGGGAGAGGGTTCAGTACATGCTGCCTCTTAATTTAGATGACTCAGGAAGGTAGGACGTGGGTACTCAACGGCCTTCATGATGACCTCATAAATGGCCCGAGGAGAAGACAAGGTCAGAGACGAGGAAACTCTAGGGCTTAAAATCAGGACATCCCTCAAGACATTTTGGAAACTCATCTGGTATTGTTCCTAGTAAGCACCATCTATAACTTGGTTTTTGTGAACTACCAAAACCTTATAGGAAAAAAACAAATTCCTGTCAAAATACTTGATGCATATGCCTATCCCTCTCTCCTAGAGCTACCACTCAAAAGTGACTCTTTTCAGTTCCCATGTGTGTTCTGTGCTAACATTCAAGATCATTAAGTCATCATTCTACCTTAAGACAACCTAAACTAATGTGATTAGAAACATATATACAGGACAAACATACATGGAATGTGATGTCTTGCAACTATAACACTTGGAACTGTGATTCTCACATGGAGATAATACATCAGAATTACCTGGGGTGGTTTTTCCAAAATACACCTGCTGAACCTCATCCTAGACATTGAGAATCTCTAGACATGGAACTCAGGCACTTACATTGTGAACGAGCTTCCCATAGGCTTAACAATCACTGACTCAGAGCTTTAAATAAGGTACTACGGAAGCCCAGAGAGAGCGTGATGAGCTCTGCTAGAGGAAGAGAAGGAAGACAAGAATTAAAAGGCAGATACAGCAAAGGGTGTGCTTTGACGATGGGTCAACACTGAAGCAAAAGAGGCACAGCGTGTTCATGAAACATAGTCTGGCTGGCAGGAGTGTGAGGCATGCAGGGCAGGAGGAGTAACTGAGGGGGAAGCAGGAGAAACAACTTAGGAACCAGGCTGCGAAGCGTCTTGAGGGGTTGGGTCACGTGCAACAGGATGGACCAGCCAAGAAGTGGAGTAATTGGAGAAGAAGCCCCAGAAAAGACAAAAATCAGGGCCTACACTTACTGTGAGTTTCTTTGAAGATAAAGATTGTCTTATTCTACATTGATCCTTAGTACTTATCACAGTAATAGACCTCATTAAATATTTACTAAATTAAAGAGTGAACAAAAGAAAAAAATTAGAAACCTAATTGTTATGGATTAGCAATTACTCTGAACTACACTTTAGTGACTGCCTGTATGATCCATGCTTAGAGTAACTCTTAGTTCTTCTCAACTATCGCCTTCCTTGTTTTTGTAAGATTTCATGTTAGTGAGTTCCTTCAGCATTATTAAGCAGAGAAGTTCCTGATACAAAGGGACCCAACCACCACCTGAAGTCCCCATTGTGGTATCGAAGTATGGACAGACAAGATAACCATGACTCAGAGAGAAGCTGACCCAATGCTAACCACACCTGCAAAGCCTGGACCCCTCCCAGGGCACCATTCCTGATCCTCAGAAGCTCAGCTCCCACTGGTTTCTCTTCCGTCAGATAATGATGGTACTATCCTAGAGTCGCTATAGCCCAAAGACAGAAACTGGCCTGCCGAAGATTAGGTATGGCATCTGCAGAAAGGCCCAATCCAAGTGCAAACTGACAGCAAGAACTAGTCAAAAGCACTGGGACCATCGGCACATAATCTACAGCCAAGTGAGAACCAGTTCTGCTGTCTTTATCTGCTGTTCTAATTCATCAGAACCAAGTTCTCCAAGCCGGAATGTGAAAACCAGCACCTTTTAGTGCTTCTCATTGGTTTGCTTTAATTTAATGATGAGGATACAAAGGTAAGACATGGTCCCTGTGCTTCCGAAGCATAAAGTGTTAGAGAAACAGATCCAAAAAAAGATAATTACAACATTACGTGACAAATGCCGCAAAAGAGGTAAGAAAATGATCTATAAAAACATATGGGATTTTTAAAATTTAAATTCAAATTTAAATTCACCCATCTAAACTTGGGGGAATCAGAGAAGACTCCAGGGAGAGAAATGAAGCTTACATTTAGACTTCACTTTGCAGAGACATAGGCTAAAAGAAAGAAGGGAGAGGTGCTCCACAGGGAGGAAGCAGGTGTGCAAAGGGCACAAGCCTGCAGGGGGCATGGTGAGTCTGGAGGAGAGAAGACGATCAGTGTCACAGCGCGGGGGCTGGCAAGAAAGAGTGCTAGAATGGTAGGCAAGGACCTATGGTACAGGACTCATGTTAAGGCATTTAGCTTTTATCCTGAGGACAATGGGCAGTGACTGAAGGGTTTTAAGCTAGAAGGTGACATCTATTTGCACATCCAGAAACTCACTGAGGCTGCAGCATTGACAGTGGATTAGACGGGACAAAACTGGAAAAGGCAGTTGGATTAGGGGTCATCCAAGGGAGAGACATTGGTAGCCTGAAGGAAAGCAGTAGCTGTGCGGGGGGGAGAGAAGCAGATGGAGTTAGAGATTTAGGAGAGAGTCTTGACAGGTCTCGGGTATTTATCTGCACAGTGGGAAACGGTAATTTGCGCATGCTGAAAGGGCAGCTTTGATTGGAAGCTCACAGACACCTTCTAAGAATGCTGACATTTCAAATGTTTTTCCGTGACCCTTAATGTTTATCTGCAAGTACGGAGGTCTTTTGATTCCACACCTATCTAGCTTCAAAAAGTATACTTCTTTCCACCATTCAGCAAGTATTTACAGAGTGCTCCTATATACCAGGACTAGACTATATATATTACACTAGATACTAAGTGAATAAAGGCCTTTGGGGGGCTTACCGAATAGTGGAGGAAAGAGTAAAACAAAAACAACAAAAAGCAAGAATCAGTAAACAAATGACTGCATAACGCAAAGTGCTAGAAGGAAACAAATGGGGTGGTGGCACACCTCTTCAGACAAAATAGTAAGGAAGGTCACAGGCAATGTGACATTTAAGCTGGAGTCTACAGAAGGACAAAGTGAAACCAAAGAAAGAGCTGGGGGAAGAGCATTTCAGGCAAAGGTGACAGCCTGCACACTGGCTGAGGGTGGGAAAGAAGTCGGCAGCTTAGAGGAATTGAGAAGAGGCCCAGGTGGCTGAGCCTGGGGAATGAGGGGGATGAAGTGAGGGGGAATGGTGAGGAGCTAAGGAAGGGCCAGGTCAACTTTGCAGGGCCTTAGGAACCAAGAGAAGGAACTGGAATTCGGATTTTATTCAAAATGCAGTGGAAAGCCAGTGAAAAGAAGTAATAGAAAAATATGACCCAGTTTAGATGTGTAAGAGATCATCTAGCTGCCATGTAGCAATGGGATTGGAGGGAATTATAGACGATTTAGGAAGATCAGCTACCAGAGGAAGGAGAAGGTGATGACTTAGAAGTCCCATGAGACGTCTACTCAGTCCCCAAATACATGAAACTAGGGGTCTGAGGAGAGGTTTGGGGAAGAGATACAAATGTGGAAGTCCTCAGGATACTTGCTTTTTAAAGGAATTGGAAACTCTAATGAACTCTAATAGTTAGAGGTCAAATAGAAAAAAGGAGCCAAAGAAGTAGGGAAAAAGAAAGCGGGATGTCACAGAAGCTCAAAGAGAAGAGAGTTTCAAGAAAGAGCAAGCAGCCAACAACATTTACTGCTGCTAGAAGGTTGAGTAAGATGCAGATGGAAAAATATCCACTGAAGGTCATTGGGGACCTTGACAACCGCAGTTTCAATGACATGACGGGGGCAGAGATCAGATGGGAAGGGGTTGAAAAGTGAAAAGGTTAGCTTCCTATGAAACCCAATGGATTGCATCCACCCATTTATGACTCCTTCCTCCCCAAACTTTGTCAGAAGGATAGTAGATGAGAGAGAGTAACACATTTTTAGAAGATGGAAACCGAATGGAGATACAGCAAGTGAATTAGCAAAGTCCATAGAGGAAGTTGAAACTAAGTGACGGCAGAGGGCATAGCAAAGAAGTGAGTTAATACACACTGTGGAACTCTAACAGCCTCACACTTGGAGATGACAGGTACAGTGGAAGGCTGGTAGTGAGGCTCAGGGCTGAAAACAAGAAGCCTGGGTGAAAGCTTGGGTACAGAGTGGTTGGAGTTTCCTGGATCACCTGCATAACCTCACACACTCATGTGACCATCCCTTCCTGACCAGAGGTTTCTTCAGAGCAAAAGTGAACCAAAAAGCTCTGGATTCTGGGACACCAGGAATAGTAGAAAGTGGGTATAGTGAGATGCTGAATGAGGAAAAACAGGGGTTCAGTGAGAGACTGCAGTGCCAGCGGGAAGATCTCAGTCCCTTCCCCAATCCTGCTCTCTCAATGCCAACAGCCAAGTGTTCACCTCTCTAGAGAAACTCACCTATAAATACTGGCATTTGGGAGTTTCCAAACAAAAAGAGAGCTCATCACTTAATCATCCAAGTCAAGCACCAGCTAACAAGACCCATCTCTGTAGGTAGTTTCTAGTCAGATTTGAGTACCTTTCTTGCAGGTTTTGTGGGCCCTAGAGCTTAATATTTTGGGCACACCCACTTTAAGAAAGAGAAGAGCCCACAGAGACAAGTTTTATTGGCTTCATAGTAAATCTGCCTCCACTTCCTTGTAAATGTGAACAGAAAGCCAAATTTTCATTAGACCGTTAAGTCACTCAGGGAAAAGATAAAAACACTGAAAACTAAGTATATCATAAATATCCTAAAATTTATAAGAGAATTACTGCATCTATAAAACAAGAACAGAATGCTACTTAAAAAAAAATAATCAGAGAGAAGAATGAAGAGAGTTTGGAGATTAAAAATATGAGAGCTAAAATTAAAATTCAATAGAAGAGTTGGATCAAAAAGTAAAGAGTTTTTCAAATAAACAGACCAAAAATACAAAGAGAAAGACACCAGGAGAGAAAAGTTAAGAAAATCGGAGGATCGACCCAAGTAACAGCAGTCCCAGAAGAGAACAGAGAAAGAGATGGAAGAAAAACAGGTGAGGACTGTGCAGGAAACAATTCCCAGAATTGAAGGACATGAGTCTCTAGATTGAAAGGGACCCTGATTGTCCAATACAATTAATGACAAAAGATTTTCACTAATGCACACAACTGTGAAATTTCACAATGTTAGGAATAAAGAGAAGAACTTGAGAGTTTCCAGGAAAAAAAATACAATAGAGTCAGGAATCAAAAGGGCATCAGTCTTCTACAAAGAAATCCTGGATGCTAGAAGTCGTTTGGAGGAATGCATTCTGAGGGAAAATGATCATCATCCTAGAATTCTATATCCAGCCAAACTATCAAACAAGTGTAAGGAAGAATACAGGACACTTCTGGTTTGGGACACTCTCAAAAAAGTTCCTCCCATGTACCCTTTCTTAGAAAGCTACTAGAAGATGTGCTTCCGCAAAATGAGGGAGAAGGAACAAGAAAGAGGAGGGTGTGTACTCAGGAAATGAGATCCAATGCAGGCAGAGGCCAAAGAAATGCCCAGAATGATGAAAAAGGAAGTCTCAGGGCACAATGGATAGCAAAGCTATACAGAGCAACCAGTTCAGATTAAAGGAGAATGAGGGAGGGTGTCAGAAAGAAGATATCCAGGAAAACACGCAAACTGAAAGAATGTTTGAAACTGTGTTTGGGAAAAACCTTGGTAAGTGTGTGACAAATATTTGGAAAAACTTAGTGACATGCACATAGAAAACGAAGCATATGAAACAAAGTCAATTATTAACTCCTGTAAAAAAAAAAAAGCCAAAGGAAACATAATCATAAAATGACACCTGGCTCAGCAGTAAATGTTTATATAATCATATTACATCATATCATTGTAATCACAATATAAACAGTAGCAATTGAATTAACCAAAATTTTGTAATATAATTATATCGAGAGGATGGATGGAGGGGGAGTGAGGAAGTTATAGGAGAGCCAAATCCTCAACCACCAGGACAGGAAGTCAATGATGTCTAAAATTGCTGAATCCAAACTAGCAGTATAAGCATACTATTTTAAAATACAGAGGATCACGTAGGACGAAACAGTTGAAAGGACTGAAATTGCCACAGAGGAGTAGGATTGGGAGAGGAGAGGGGTGGGTCAAGCTTTTAGGTATCAATCTGATTTAAGTATATGCATGCATTTGTTTAATAAAAGTAAGTTTTGACTTTTAAAAATGGTAGACAAGTAGTGAAGAATTGGAAACAGTATGTTTAATTCAATCTCTTCATCTTCACCTGGCTCATTTGTCCTTGTCCTTCAGGCCCGAGAAGCCTTTCCTGACCACCCTCCCCACATTAGGCTAGATGTCCTACTGTGTGCTGCCACAGCACCCTGCATTTTCCACGGCGTGCACCTTGTTATATTTGACTCTGTTTGCTAAATTGCTTTTTTCCATGTCCATACTGTGAGTTCCCTGTGGGAAGGGACTGCATCTGCGCTGCTCGGCACTGCGACTTCAGTGCCTAACACATTACCAGGGAAAGGAGAAAAATAAATACGTTTACCTTCCTTTCTGTCCACAAAGACTCTTCTCGTCTGGGAAATAAACTGATTTGATATTGCCTTCCTAACCTCGTCCACTGAAGCAGCCATTTTCCAAGGAAAGTAGCTCTTTACTGATGGCTTTGATGGACCTTGAGGAAGTGTCCAGGGAAAGAACCCCTATCAATACAAACACAAGTTTCAAGAAAATTCACATGGGTTCCCCTAACAGAGTGAAGAATATGCGTGTTTGTGTGAACATTTTCTTTTTGAGTCCTTTACACCCAGGGACCACTCTGCAGTTGCAGTGTATGCAGGAGCCTGTCCACAGGAGCCATCAGTTTACCCAGCTGTAACCAGGGTACTTGGTCATTTCTTTAACTTTTCATGTAGACGACAAGAGAATGTGTTTGTGAAATCCAAAGAGTTGTGCCTCCCATCAGAAATCTCCGGACAAGACGAGAAGAGGAGAAGACCCATTTGAGTTCTAGCTCTGGCTACACACGCCCGAGAACAGAGAGAGCTGTGCTTCCCCTCAGAGCCCCGGGCCCTGAGAGACACCCTGGGTCACACGCAGAGGCCTCAGCAGCGTCCTGTAGGGTGGGGAGGGTGGGCCTTCTCTCCTCTTCACCTCCAAGGAGATGTTATGATTATCAAACTTGAACCCTCCAACACCTCTTTCCATCTTCTCTCTCCCTCAGGACCTTACTTCCTATTTCCCTGAGAAGATTGCTTCTTTTAAGCATCCTTGATCTCTTAATGGTGAAGTGCCCCAAGGTTTGATCCTCAAAGCTCTTCTATTTTCTAGCTTGATGATCTCATCCGGGCTCATTTTATTTCAACCACATCAGATGACTCCCAAATTTATCTTCAGCTTAGACTTCTCCTCTCAACTTAGATCCATATATGCAACTGGCTTCCTAAGATCTCCTATTGAAAGTTTACTGAAGACACCTCCAACGTCACATGCCCACAGAGCTGAATTCTTGAGAGTCCTACTAAGTCTAGAGTATTCCACATTTCAGTTAATGGCCACTCTCCTTCTAACTGTTTAGACCTAAATCCCTGGAGTGTTCCTTAGTCCATCTCTTTGCTTCACATCCCACATTCTAGACATCAGGAAACCTTATTTACCTACAAAATATATCCAGAGTCTGACCACTTATTCTTCCTACTGCTAACACCCTAGTCTAACACTAAAGCCGCCATCATTTATCTCCTAGATTATTGCGATAGGCTCCCGTCTAGTATCTCTGCTGCCATCTTTACTCTCTTGCAGTCTACTCTCAGCCGGGCTGATCCTCTTAAAACATCATCATGTGATTCCTCTTCTCAAAAGCCTGCAATGGCTCCTCATTTCTTTTATAGTAAAAGTCATAAAAGTCATAGTTCTTGGGGCCAGCCTCGTGCCTGTGTGGTTAGATCCATGTACTCCACTTTGGTGGCCTGGGTACATGGGTTCAGATCCCAGGTGTAGACTCCACTCATCAGCCATCCAACTGAATCAGCTGCAGGGGCTCACGAGCACTGGTCAAGTCCTGACCTGCCTCCAGCCCGTTTCCACCCAACTGCCCACACCTTGACGTGTTACAGTTGCTGCAGACATCAGCCCTCGTTTTCCACTGCTCTTTCTCTGCAGGAGCCCCAAACCACCAGTCCGCATTTGAACTCCCAGGGCGATACTCCTCCTCTGTTCCTTAGTGGCAGATCCTCCCTGTTAGCAGAGTGGAAGCACCATGCTAGTGTCATCCCAGTCCAGGCCCTGAGCCACCCTCAAAACTGTTTAACAGAAAACAAAATAAATGGCAGAAATAAAAGCCTCAGGAGAGCAAACAAGGCAGCACACCCTCAACTCAGGCTGACAGGAAGGTCACTTGTGTGCTGGGAGGGTCTGCAGTCTGGCATGGGAGCACTCATTGGCTGAGAGTGCACAGGGCAGTCAGCCACTCCAGCTCTCATTGGCTGAGAGAGCACAGAACACCTTACCACACTGGCTCTCATTGGCTGAGAGAGCACAGAACACCTTACCACACTGGCTCTCATTGGCTGAGAGAGCACAGAACACCTTACCACACTGGCTCTCATTGGCTGAGAGCCTTCAATAACAAAGGGAAAATAAATGCTGTGTGTGTGTATGTGTATGTATCTGTACACATATACAATATAATATTGTAACTGACTATTTTACATTAACCTTAAAATCTTAAAGAAAATATTTAAGAGGTAAATAGATTATAATGAATGGGTGCCGTGAGGAACCAAATTAAATGGGGTATGAGTGTTTGTTCTAATGACCCCAAAGTCTGGGTCTACAGCTCACCTCTTCCACACGAGCTCCAGGTCTGTATAGTCAACTGCCTGTTGAACATATCCTCAACCAACATGTTTTCAACTGAACTCACATTTTCCCCTATGCCCTTCCTCACCAAACCTGGTCCTTTTCCATGTTCCAGCTCAGTAAACAGCATCAGCAAACATCTAGCCATCCAAGTCAAAAACAGGAACACCATCCTTCATTCTTTCTTCTTTCTTGTCTTTTACATCCTTTCAGTCATCAAATCCTGTCCATTCTACTGCCTTATTTTCTATTGAAGTCATCCAGGTGGCTCCATTCCAGGTGGCACCATTTCAGGTGGCATTCAAGTAAATGAAAGCCTTTACTACAATTAGGCATTGCCTTTTGTGATGGGAGAAGGGTATACATTGTCAAGAAAACAGAGGGAGGGTCAGTTACATCCATCCAGAGGAGAAGGAAATTAGCGATGGATCTCTTTAAGCTGAGCTTTGAAGAATCCATGAGTTTTCTCGGTGCACAGGAGAAGGGCATACTAGATAAAGTCCACAAAATGATAAAAGGTCTGTTGGCTTGAGAATGCATAATATCAAACACAAATACTTGCATATGCCTGTTCATAGCAGCATTATTCTTAATAGCCAAAAGGTGAAAACCAACCAAATGTCCATCAATGGATAAACAAATTGTGGTATATACTTACAATAGAATATTATTCAACAATAAAAAGGAATGAAGTACTGATAGATGCTACAATGTGCGTGAACATCAAAAACATTATGCTAAGGGAAAGAAGCCAGACACAAAAGGTCACATATTGTATGATTCCACATATAAAGTGTTCAGAATAGGTCATCCATAGAGATAGAAAGCAGACTGGTAGTTGCCAGAGGCTAAGGAAGAGGGAAACAGGAAGTAATTTCTTAATAGCTGTAGGGCTTCCTTTTGGGATGATGGAAATATTTTGGAATGAGATAGAGGTGGTGGCTGCAAAACATGATGAATGTACTAATTGCCAGTGAATTGTTCATGTTAAAGTGGTTAATTTTATGCTATGTGAATTTCACTTTGAGTTTTAAAAATTTTAAACGAATTTAGGGGATAAGGGAGAGGTAGTTAGAAACAAAAGTGAGGTGAGCAAAAAAAACAGTCTAAGAAGGACCATTAACTGTAGATGATGAAGGATCTTCTGGATAT
This sequence comes from Equus caballus, assembly GCF_041296265.1. Lineage (NCBI taxonomy): Eukaryota > Metazoa > Chordata > Mammalia > Perissodactyla > Equidae > Equus > Equus caballus. The sequence continues at coordinate 27,593,521 of NC_091700.1, read as the reverse complement.
ATTCAAACTCTAGTTCTTATGGATTATTGATACAGTATTAAATTCAACAGATATGTAGATGTCATCTTACTTGAGTGGGGTAATATTTGTGGCTCCCAATTCCTCTTGAAGTGCCAGTTCTCATCAAATCTTCTCTGGAATATGCTTTCCAGACATACTCATCATTGTACTGTGTCTGGTTGGGAATAGGATCACTAAGTGAATACGTATATCCTAATCTTCTGATACTTTTCTGACTACAAGAAAAGATATTGGAAATTAGAGTAAGAGGTTAAATACCAAATCTCACAGTTGTACATACGTCAAATAATTTTACTCATTACATTCTTCTAAAGATTGGCTGGCTTAAGACTTGATGCCAGAAATCATGTAATTTCCAGATTCCCCTGAAAAGAAACAATCCTGTATCTTAGGATGGCTCTTAGCAAAAGTATGGGAGACTTAAAATGAAATTTAAAAGAATAACAATCTGAAATTCATTAATTTTTTTAATTAATTTTTGAAAGAGCTGAGCACTGTCCTGTATAAACAGTACTTCAGTGTAACCACACAGTCGGTGAAGAAAAGTTTCTCTCTACAGAAGTAAAGAAAGAATTAGGATAGCATTGGTTTGCAAGTCCCTAAAGAAAGAATGCATCAAGGTAATGATCAACAGTTCCCACTCACAGCTCGAAGTGGGACCACCAGATATCATGTGCTCAGGATGGACATACACAGCACCACCCATTAAATATTTTTGCCAAAATACCCAAGATGAATCAGATGAAGTCTTTGGAATGTCAGATTATGGGAAATACACGAAAAGAGAAATATTTTAAATGACATGATGGGGATGAAATCAGAACAATGATCTGTTTCTTCAACAAAGAAATTCTCAGGAAAAAAAAAAAAAAGAGGGGAACCTGTAGTTTAAATGAAGTAAGAGATAAAATAACCAAATGCAGTGGGTAGACATTGTTTGGATCCAATTTCGCACCAGTTGGTGGGTTTTTAGTTATAAGACAATTGGGAAGACTTCTTCATTGCTGATTGGCAGTATTTGATATTAAGGAATTTTCTTAGGTGAGATCATGGCATCGTTACGTTTTTGTTTTTTTTTTTAAAGATTTTATTTTTTCCTTTTTCTCCCCAAAGCCCCCCGGTACATAGTTGTATATTTCTTTGTGGGTCCTTCTAGTTGTGGCATGTGGGACGCTGCCTCAGCGTGGTCTGACGAGCAGCGCCATGTCCGCGCCCAGGATTCGAACCAATGAAACACTGGGCCGCTTGCAGCGGAGCGCGCGAACTTAACCACTCGGCCACGGGGCCAACCCCATCATCGTTACGTATTTTTAAAGAGTCTTTATCACTTAAAGATAAGGAAAAAGCAGTTAGAATTGAAATAATGCATAATGCCTGGAATTTGTTTCAACATCGTCCAATGGGAAGGCTGGTGCAGCCTACGGCAAACAAGTGCCTAAAAGTGTTGATTATCGAAGCTGAGTGATACCTGGAGATTCACTGTATATTCCTTTGTGTATACCTAAAATATTTCATATTGGCTTTTTTAAAAAAGAGGGCTGGGTTAGATGCAGGTTATGTATGTAAGAGTCTACCAACCATCTGGAAAGTGGGATCCATCTGACTGATGGACTATTTTACTTGCCATTCAGGGTCAAGTGGGACTGAGGTCCTAAATCAAACTGAATAATCAAAGGTACATGAAGATTTTCCAAAGGGACCGCAGCACAGAGAGCTTTAAAGGAATTGACTTTCGTGTCTCCGTTCCTCAGTACACTTTCCTATCATGTGCCTGCCTGAGAACAAGCCATCTGCTCATCCTTTCCTCCCACGGCCCTTCCTCCCCTCCCCACTTCACCACAAGATCTTACTAAGGTGCAGCACACCTCGGAGTGTAAGCCTCCGACCGTGAGGCGGTGCCCAGCGGAGGGAAACCTTGTTATAGTGATGCAGGGGAAGCCGACTTGTAATCCAACCTCCATACACTTGCCGGGGCGTCTCATGCACGCTCCTGACAGAGAGAAGGAGGCGCCGTAACCAGAGCGTTTCGGCCTGCGTGGCGATGTTCTGAATTTAGCTACATTGTACAGTGGCATGGCTGAGAGTAACGTCCAGTTTTTCATCCGCTAACAATCATAAAATGTTCACCCCTCTTTAGAGAGAAGCCTCTTGAGAGGAGCACAGAGACTAGAGAAGGCTTCAGTTGGCTCTTTTGCCCACATTTAGAGGTAAGCATTTTTTCAGCTTTTTTTAATCCCTAAGAGATGTCATTAACTGCAAAGAAAAGCATCTCTGAGTAGATGAAGCAGTACAGAGTGGAGATGCTGATTCTTCTCAATATAACTGGGATCCTTTCAGAAACTACCAAATTTTTAAAGATTCACTGGATAAAACTGGTACATAAAAATGTTGCGATTTTTTTTTCAGATTTTGTATTCATCATTTAATCAGGTATTTAAATCTTATTTTTTAACCATATCATATTGTGAAATATTTACTCCAATACAGCTGGTCCTCATTTTATTTTATGTTGTAAAATATTAACAATACATGGAAGTATATACTGGCTTGCCAGACCAATTAATTCCTACCATATGTAACTTTCTCTTTCAGTAAATTCATAGCAAATGCTTGATCTGGTGTCTAAAGAAGTCAATGAAACTGTTTCTGATTTTTATACTTAATTATTATTTAATTATTTGCAAAAGTCAAGCACCAGAGTTCTACATACATGAGAACATATTTAACCAAGGAACATCATATTTTTTTATCCTACTCCTCACTTCACAGATAACTTACACGTTTAGCTACACATTTCATTGCATTTTTTTTAAGTTGAGGTTATGACAGTTTACAACTTTGTGAAATTTCAGTTGTACATTATTATTTGTCAGTCGTATTACAGGTACACCCCTTCACCGTGTGTGCCCACTCCCCATCCCACTTTCCCCTGGTAACCACTAATCTTTTCTCATTGTCCATGTGTTTGTTTATCTTCCACATATGAGTGAAGTCATACAGGGTTTGTCTTTCTCTATCTGGCTTATTTCGCTTAACATAATACCCTCAAGGTCCATCCATTTTGCTGTGAATGAGACAATGTTATCCTTTTTTATGGCTGAGTAGTATTCCATCGTATATACATGCCACATCTTCTTTATCCAGTCATCAGTCAGTGGGAACTTAAGTTGCTTCCACATCTTGACTATTGTGAACAATGCTTCACTGCATTATTTTTATTACTTGGATATAATTGATTTATTAGACCTGAATCTTTTTATATTTCCCTGTCTACTTTTAATAATCTTCTCTAAAATATGCATTCTGTAATTTATCAAGTTTTCGTAATATGCCTTAAAACATATGTTAACATTTATTTGAACTAGAAGTGCAGTCAGATTTTATTTTGACAAGAAGTAACCTAATTTTGCTTTTTGGCTTGACAAGGACTGATTTTACCAACTAGGTAAACATGGTGTAAATTGTATGAGTTAAATTTTCAGCTCCATGATTTTGATAAAAATATATTTAAATTATGTGATGATAAAAACCTTTTATTTTAAAAAAAGATTGCATTGGAAAACACTTATTGAAATTAATGTTCCTACTTGCTAAGTTCTTTTTGAGTATATAATATTAAACAAATTTCCTCTAAGTGAAAGAGTAACAGATGTAATTTAATAGTCATTTGTTAAGACATGCCTTTTCAGTATACTTCTCAGAAAATGAGAGTGATTAACTCAATAACTGGATGACAAATCATCTAATTATTTTCTTTCAATAAAATTGAAGGAGTACACAACCAAGTTGTTAGTCAATCAATCATTAAAAGTCATCGTGTGATTTTTGGCATGTAACTCAGACAGAGTTCAGAGAACTGAATGGCAATGCTACACTAAGACTGCTTTCATTCACGTCTGCTTATTATGTGAACTAAGTTTCTCAACACTACATCTATAAATTGGAAAAAAAAAGCAGAAAAAAATTGATGCTGAATGCAGTCTTATTTCAAAAAGATAACACTCAAAACTAGATACATAAACTAATTGAAAACAAAACCTCCCCATTTATCTCATTAAGATGCAGTTTCAAAAAATACTTTTCATATTTAGTAATTATTAACATTTGTAATGTGTTTATTGCTTTGAGCAATTGCATACTAAAAACAATTGTCATAACTCAATACTTAGGGCCTAATGTTTAAAAATTAATTTCAATTAATATACTAAAGTTGTTGCAAAGAAGTATAATGCAGTGATCAATAAACTGCTTTCAAACACAAAATATATTACAGCAGGGTAAAATTCTATGGAGGAAGTGGGGTAGAAATAAGAGTTCAAAAAGGAAAAGGGATGAAATCAATCGTCTATTAAAGAGCTTGTGTGTGTATTTTTTAAAAGATGACAGGGTGTGTGAATTTGCTAAGATGTTTAGATTACCCATTGAATATATTCAAAGGCATGACAACAGTTTTATTTTAAAATGTCAATATTTAGGATGGGCTGGAAGTTTTATTTTTTGCAACTATGTAAATTTATGATGGAAAGTTTTCTGTAAACTTAAAAATTATGTGAATTTGAAGGCCACTGACCTACACTCTGTTAGTATCCATTTATTTTTGGCTTTCATCCCAAATGTTTCTTCTCCAGACAACTGTTACAGTCTGGGAAGCTGGCATAATCATTGCTGTCAGATGATAAATCTCCAAGTTAAGGACATAACGTGACTCAGTGGGACAGCCAATAACTCGGAAATCAGGAGTCTTGCAGCCCTGCACTTTTTGGAAGTATGTCATATATAATGCTGGGGGGAAATGAATGAAAATTTTTTGAGTAATTTCTTGGTGCTAGTCACTGTACTAGTCTTTCATTCTGTCCTCAGAACAACCACCAACCATAAGACTGAGCCACAGATGGCTTGTCACTTGCCTGGCAGAGACAATAAGGATTAGAGCAGGAGCTGGGTTAGAACCCATTTCCGCCTGACTCCACAGCCACAGTCTTGCCAATACTCCATTTGACTTCTCAACAATTTGAACTCTTAAGGTGAAAGGATCCTCTCTACTGGAAACAATTTACAGAGTAAAGACAGTCATGGGAAGGTTCTCCATGCTGACTTCTCCCCCTACCATTGATGCAATGAAAGATGACAGGGCTTTCCTAACGCCACTCTCAACTACCCACCATGAGCCTAGAGAAGCAGGTGAGGGATAGAAATGCCCACCACCCTCAGGTCAGGCGGAGTTGGAGGAGAAGGTGCAAGCCAACATTGCTTTAGGAAGCAATAACTGGAGGAGTGGAGGTAAGGTCAGGGACTGTGGCTTCCTCAGCTTACAAGACGGGTGTTGATGATGGAAGTGCCCACAATTCTTCGTTCATCCATTCATTCAATTGTCATTCCCTACTGGAGATCAGGTAATGGATTCAGTTCATACTTAGTGTTTAGGTAGCACAATTCTATGAACCTATATATTGGCTCTATTGTAAACTACGACACACAGTGACTTTGTAAAGGATCCATGTGTCAGTTTTCTTAGTCTTCCTGCTGGAGGTTTGGACACTGTTTGAAGAGGGGAGCCCTCTCTGACACCTGGAGGAGACCTGTGCATGCAACGGCTCCTACCCGAGTGCATTTTCATAAGCTTTCTCTGATTACTCTTTCCATTTGTTTTGAATTCTGAATAACAGTAGACAAGTGAACAACTTAAGGTGTGTATCTCAGTGTGGCTCCAGTAGGGACGTACCGAATTAAAGCGGGTGCTGCTCCTGTCTTAGGTGTGAACACAGTCTTCATCGTGGTCGCGTAGGAGTCCCAGCTGGTGTTGCCTGCTGGGAGTACAATAAAGCAGTTTTAAATGTGTCAAACCAGCATATCTTGATCGAATGTTGCTTTAAATAATTAAATAATTGTGTAACAGAAAAGCATTTTGGATAGCAATTTAGAGTTTAAAGGAATAAAGTCCAACTTGTAGCCTCTACTAAAAGGGGAAACTCAATTTAATTATCTGAGTTTCCCCCCCAAATAAAAATAGGTCTATTGTTTTTCTTGAGAATTCATAATGCTATTTTAAAGAGTTCAGCAATACATAAAGATATAAAGCAGAAAGTTCATTTGAAATTCTATCATCTTAAGATGCTGTTACAGTTTCAGACACCAACTTTTCATGCATCATTATTAGATAGACTTGTAAACACATGAAATGATTTCACAAAGGGCTCCTAAGTTACATGTCAGGTTTTCTCCTGGACACCTTCTCCTTGCTCCTTCCTCTCTCTGCCCTGTATCACCCTCCCCGCCACCCCTCCTCCCAGGCAGCCTATGTTAACAATTGTGCCTATTCTTTTCCAGACTTTTATACTTGCTGATATAATCGGATACAGGTTTATCTATACAGATATAAATACATTGACATATTGGGTTTTAGTTCCTTCCATTTTGTTTAACAAAAATGGGCTCATATTATACAAAGTGTCCTTTTTCCTGTCACTTAGAGTTGTCTGGGAAACCCCTCGGACTCATCTGGTGTAGCTCTAATTCATTGTTTGTAACGACTGCACGATTCTGTAGTGTAGATGTTACTTCAAGCTATGAGAGCAGGTGAGATCAACAAGGAAGGGAGCATAGTTAGCGGAGGCGAAGTCCGAAGGCTGAAGCCTGGGGCACCCCAATACCAAGAGGCGATGCGGAGGACCAGGGAAGGAGGCTGAGGAGAGCAGTCAATGAGGTGAGAGGAAACCAGGAGCATGTGTGTCCTGAAAGCCAAAGGGAGGAGATGCTCCCAGGAGGAGGGAGGGGCCACCTATGGCAACGCTGCTGGGGGTCCCGGAGGATGAACACTGAGAATCAGCCATTGGGCAGACACAACAACAGACTTTATCCGCCCCAACATGCCATTGTCAACAAAGTGCCACCAAACTTCTTGGGGATATATTTTAAATTTAATTCAATCATTCTCTCATTTTTCATATCTGGGCAGTTACCTGTGGCTTTTCACATTTCACTAGAATCTGGGTTGAAATGATCCCTTTAATGTTTGAATAAACTGCTGGATGGGGTCCATCGCCTCCCCTCTAGAACACTGCAGCCACCTCATTGCCTGAGTTTGTTCCTGCTCAGGCATCCTGAATACAAGTGCTGTGAAGTATCTTTCTCAAATGCATCTTGAATTTCCAAAGAGTCTTAAGATCTCTAGGCCACTGCTCAGTATATAGAGCCTGACCCAACATTTCGTTTTTGCCATCTGTGTACTTCCTGCTGTTCATCTCCCTGTCTCTCCCAACTAGGTCTTGTTTTTAATTTAAGAGAACCTTGGACCCAGCCATGCAGTTGGATCTGCTCGTCTGTGGCTGTTTACCGGCTGCCTCCCACTGGTTGTGTTTCACCTCCACCTCAAGCCATCTCCAGTCTAACCAAAGCCTCAGCCCCTGCACGTTGCTCTCTGTGCTCTACTTACGCAGACTCCTGGTGTCTACGCTCTGATCCCACTCTACGAGAAATGACATTATCCTTGATACCCCTGCTTAGTGGGAATCACTTTAAGCTTTAAAGCTTTTTATCCCAATAGCAGAAATAAATGTCCTTTCTAAAGAGAATTTCAAGCAGTGACAAGTAAGTGGGAAGAAATTGTGAGGCAGTGCTGCTCTTAAAAGAAGCCTTCATTTAACCTGATTTAACCTGTGTTTGACTCTTGGAAGAATCAGGAAGGATCCACTGCACAGAGACTGCACATCACTTCCCTCTCTTTTTCCTAAGGCAAACAGCACTGACCTAGGCTGGCTCACTTTCCTGTTAGGTGCAGACATGTCTCCAAAACCCTGGCAAAACAGCACTCCAGGCAGCATCTCTCATGGCAGAGAGCAAGATGCACCTCTGGGTGTCCCTGTCTGTGGTCTTTCCCCGTCTGAGGACAGGCTGGGGCTGGCAGCCTTCTGTTGCGAAGAGCCTATTCCAGAAGGTGGCAGGTGCAGGAGCGGCATGCCCGGCTGCTTCTAGGGCCTGAGACCAAGCGTACCCCCTCTCCCTAAGTCTAACGCACTGGGATGGCTAAAATGATGCACACTCCATTTCCAGCACATCTCTCTTGAATTTAGTGTTTAATGGTTTTTCCTAGAATTCTTTTTGTCAGAACTGTATTTATATGCTTTTTACTTCCATTGACAAAGCTTCCAAAAATAACATGCTGTTAGAATTAATCCTCTTCATTAACATAAATATTAATTTTAAAATTTATAATCTTAATATTCTAAAAATCTGCTTCCAGTGTGTGTCGCTGCTTTCTTTTGCCTTTATTCTTGGTATGTAAGTATCTCAGGGTCTTTCTCTGTAACTGCCTGATAATCTCTCCTGTGATTCTGTCTTCCTGACTGTTTTTCCTTTTCTCATTCTCTGTTCACTTAACAGTAAACCCTGAATTCCACCCCTCCGTGGGCCAAGCCCCGTGCTAGGCAGTGGGACATAGAGACCCTGTCCAATATATCAAATATCCAATGAGCACGAGTTTACAGATGGGCTGATGTCCTGTGTGTCATAGCAAGACCGAGGAGGTGTGATTCTCACTGCTTAGATGAGAGGAGGGCCAGCAAGGTGGGGTCCAGGAGGAACTTCATAGAATAGCTGGTATCTGAGCTGGGACTTAATTTAGTAGGACTGTACGGGGAAGCGCAGGACGACATGGAGGGAAGCACTTTGCTGAGGACGTAGTGTGGGATTTGAAAGTCTGAGAGGCGACAAGCGGCCCAGTGTGAGGGAAGGGAGGGAGAAACGGCTGACCACAGGTCGGTGAAGCCTTGTGTCCTGTGCTACAAGCTTGAGCTTTATTCTGCTAACCTTGGTGACCCCCGGAGGCATTCACAATTGTGAAAACTCATTATAAAGTTTTGAGAATATTATAAAATAGAAGCTAACGTGTATACTATATTACACTTTACAAAGTATTTCCACATATGTTATCTCATCTTATTCTCAAAATACTCTGACAGATAAGGCAGGTATTAATAGTAGCTAATAATTCTAACTTCACATTTTTGTCGTGAGGATTAAAGGAAAGGATAAATTTAAAGCATTTATAGTAGGCTGAGTGGGACCCCGAAAGACATGTCCATGTCCTAATCCCAGAAGCTGTGAATGGGACCTTATTTGGACAAAGGGTCTTTGCAGATGCAGGTGAGGATCTTGAGATGAGGAGACCACACTGGATTCTCCAGTGGGCCCTAAATTTAATTTTAACGTCCTTATAAGAGATTAGAGGTGGAGGGAGATTGAACAAAGAAGAGGAGAAGTGACATGACCATGGAGACGGAGACTGGAGTGATGAGGCCACAGTCAAGAATGCCGTCAGCTACCAGAAGCTGGAAGACGCAAGGAGGTCTCTCCCCCAGAGCCACCAGAGGGAGTGCAGCCATGCCAACACCTTGATGTTGGGCTTCTGGCCTCCAGAATGCGAGGAAGCAAATTTCTGTTGTTTTCAGCCACCAGGTGGCTTTGCGGTTATTTACAGCAGTCCTTGGAACGAATACAACACTTAAGCACCCCAGGCTACAGCAAGAGTTCAATAGCAGTTAGCTGATAGTAGTCATCATCAACCTCATCCTACTTTTGGACCAAAGCTGGGCAGTGACACATCAGGCCCCCCTTTTGAAGGGTGACACTGGTAGCAGTGGAGGATAGAGTAGCACAGAGTGGCTATTAGAGACCAAGATGGGATGTGAAGAGGCCAACTCACCAGGGAAGGGGAGCGTCAGAGGCAGAATCAATGAGACCTGGTGTCACTGAAGCTGCCCTCCCTCCTACTTTGTGAGGCTGGGACCCTCCTAACTGCCCCAAAGTCTAGGAGGACAAGGAGTGTAATTATGTCCATGCTGAGGTTGAGGTCCTTCTGTGACATCCAGACGGATCTGGTAGACAGTTGGATATTTTGGTCTGACGGTTAGGAGGAACCTCTGAGTTAGAGTAAAGATCAGAGAGCCGTTGGCACTTTTATATAGACGTAAAGCCCTGTGGCACGAGGCGGCCCCTTACATAGAGGATGTAAACTGAGAAGGATGAATCTTGGAGGACCCTAGCATGTCCCAGACTAGAAGAGACAGGGTGGCTAGAAAGGGGGAGGAGACTCAACAGGTGGGAGAAAGGGATTCTGGGGCAGAGGCTCTCTCCCCTCACTCTCCGCCTTGCCCTACCAACATACAGAAACTGGGTGTTTTCAATATTTTTTGTACTAATTAAGTATTTTCATTTTCTATCCTTAATTTACAAAGTAAATGGAATGAAAATACCCATTTCATTCATTCTTGTGGGACTACAATTCTAGGGAATCTGTAGTTGAACAATCCCCACTGCTCTGTAGCCACCGTGGAACCACAATTACCCAGCTAGACGGCTGTAGTGGGTTATTAGTGCCATGAGAAAAGCCAAGAAGGAGCTGACTGCACAGTAATCAGCCACAGCATCACAGCTAGAGTGGCTCTCCCTGCACTGACACAAAAAGCTGAGTTGGTAAACCTGCTTCATTTGCATGCAAAATTAGTATTAATCGCGCTACATCTGTTAAATACAAAATCACTTTGAAAGAAAAATCAGCAAAGGTTAGACACGACAGCTGAATGCCACAGATCCAGCCTCTGCGACAGGCGGCTGGGGCGCGCTGCCTCTGCAGATGCACTTGGGGCTCGTTTCTCAGTGTTCTGCACCTCCCCACTCGGCTGGATCTGCTCTCTTCAGAGCTTCACGACCTCTCTTCCTTGTCTCTGGCCTTGTTCTCCTGGAAAGGCACTGCTCCTTCCTTTTTCTTGTCCTCTCCCAGCCAAGCATTTTATGGGTGTTTAAAAGCACCTGAGCGTTTTAGCGAGGGGTTTGGCAGAAAGGATGGCAAAGGGCCGGAAAGGGACAAGGTCATGAACACCCCTTCATTCTGCGTGACTCCCAGCCTCTCCTTAAATTGAGTCCCGCCCATAAGAGGAAGGCAGACACCCTGGAGGATCGAAGCAGCCTTGGCTCTGGCGTGCTCCATCTGCGGGAGAGACCCCTCCCCCGCCCCCTGCCAGCTGGGAGCGCCGCAGTCTTACTGGGCCGGATCTTGTGGCCGTCTTGAGAGGGGCCCAGAGCCTCGAGCTCAGGCTGTGCCATTCTTGCCCGAAGAGGCAGTCGCTGGTTCTCCTTCTCCACCAGGACAGGACGCCGCTGCAGGCAGCGCGGCTGCTTTGTGACGCGTCGCCATGGAGACGCGGGTCACTTCCCCGCAGTCAAACCCGGGCCACGTCTGCGGGCGTAGGGCGCTCACGCAGGCTGGCTGGGGACGGCGCGCGGAGAGCGAGATGTCTCCTACTTAACTTTCATGTATTTGTATAGTTCTTGCAATGAGCCTTCCTGAGCATTGTTTTGTGTATTTAGGAGAGGAGCAAAACGAGGAGTAGATTGAAGAGAAAGTATTGTCAGATTTTTCAACCGCAAATTTTCACCTGTTCATGACTTGCAGCTTAAGCAAATGTGGGCAAGGTTTTCATGGATCTTGCAGTAATTAGGAACCAAGCAAGAGGACAAAATCACAAGTCATTTTGTGTAAGAACTAGAACCAGAGTTTCTGAGAGAGTTTCATGCTACCAGACTGGTCATCGGGACACAGGAATTAGGAGAGGGCAGCAGGGTGAAAAGCATGCTTGGAATCAGGAGTGGGCAGGGGTGTTTGTGATTCCTTTCTCCTGACCAGGCCATGTTCCTGGCACCAACCATCGTGTTTTGTGATTGTTGATTTAATTATTCAGATTAAACCGTGTCTCTTGTCCACATGTCTGTTAGAGTTCTCACAGGATATGGAGGGTCTTTTATCTTCATGTTCTGGCACCTGCCTGGCAGCTTGACATATAGTAGATGCTTAATGATGTTGAATGCCTCCAGGTTAGGATACAGCCGTTACCCAGCTGGGTGCAAAGAGAATGCAGAAAGCATAGGGTGGAGACTGTGGGTAACATGCTTAGAAAGCAGTTACAGCCATTCCTTATCTTTTAGAGCAGTTCTGCTAACATAGGCCCTTAGGTGAACCACTGATGGAGCATGACAAAGGGGAGTTTGTCAGAGGAGACAGAATAAGCAGCAGAGGAAGGATCCCAAGTACATGGGCGTGGAATTTCTTTAAAATGAAGAGCCAAACTAGAATTTTCTGAGCGTAGATTCCTACCCACATAATGGGAATGAACATAACACATTTTAGATTCCCAAATTGTAAGGCAATGAATGGTAGGACACGTTAGAAGGCATAGACTTCTGTCAATGCTATTAAAAGGAATAAATCTAAATTAGGATTTAGTAGTGGCATCCAAATTAAGGAAAGTAACACCCAATAACAGATTACTGTCTGGAAATGGTAGAGCTAATTAGCATAGCCTAATTTAAGAGAAATATATTTTTAAAGTAAAGCAGTGAGTATGTATATAGAATTTTAAAAGTGAGTTCTTATTAATGTCTTACATTCATCTCATCTTAGGCAAGCTGTGAATTGGTGGGGTGCGCACTGAATCGAGAGCCAGATCTCTTTGTACCTTCTACCCGGGGGCCCTTGGGGTAAGGCGATAGCTTCCTTATCTGTAAAATGAGTATATAGTACCCACCTCGCTGTGCTGTAAAGATTAATAGTTTGAACGATAATTTATAAATTGTAAAGCCACACAAACCTAGGATATTGCTCTTCCGTCCCATTGCTATTCTGATCTTGATTCTTTTTATAGTCTTTCATTTCTGCTTCAAAGTGGATTTTTGGTGCGGATCCATGTTATTGTGAGCAGTACAGCACGGTTCTTGCCTCTGAATTTGAGTCACTGGTGGCAACCCCTTTCAATGATTAAGTGGAAGTTTTTTTCCTTTCTTCTGTCCCTCCACAAACACTGAGCTGGATGATAACATATTAAGGGCAATGCCTTGGGAATTATGGTAGCTTGGGGAGGTGGTGCTGGAAGAGGAAATGCCCGAGCTGAGTTCTCAAGGATGCCTGGGAGGCAACCAGGTAAAGAGGCAGAGGGGCCACAGGCCAAGCACGGGCCCAGCAGGCATGGAACAGCCCCTGTGCTCCAGAGCCCGTGAGAACGTGGTATTGCCCTGTAGTGAAGGGTGGGGGGAGGCTGAGAGACGGTGGGAGCAGAAGGCCCTGCAGCCATGCTGAGAGCTTGGAATTCACTTGAGCACAAGGAGAGTTTGCTGGAGCGGGTTCAACAACAGAGCGAAGGACTCAGATGGGAAGTCTGTAAATCCCGGCCTCTTTTTCCAGGAGTAAGAGAAGCAAGTTTCCGTATCATCTGCCAGAACAGGTTAACCATACAGAAATTAAGAGGTCTAGGTTACTATATGCCTTTCACAGAGTTTTTAATTGATCAAAAACAATTGAGAGTAGTTGTATTGAATGGGTTAAATGTTAATTGGTTGTTTCCAATTTAAATTATTACAGTAAATTTCTTTCTGCACACACATACACATACGTACAAAGGGAACAGGCTGTGAAGTATAAAGACAGGGGTGGGTGGGTGGTGGAGGGAGGAAACAGCAAGCACAGGACACTCAAATTTTGGCTGAGAAGGAGAAGAAAGTCTCTAGCTGGTGGAGAGGGCGTGGGTCACATAGAGAATTATTACTTAAAATGAGAGAAGAGTAACCTAGTTCACAGGCCAGGGTAAGGAGCAGGGAGAGGGAGCTGATGCTACAGGAGAGAGCAGGTAGGGCCCAGGCCTGGAGAAGACAGGGGCGCTAGCACTCTGCTCCTCAGACTGACGGCACCGCCGACACCTGGGCATCTTGTGAGAACGTGGATTCTGATTCCAGCAGGGTCTGAGCTTCTGCATTTCTAACAAGATCCACAGGTGATTCGTAAAGTTTAAGATGGACAGATCTAGAGCCTTGTCCCAGGACCAGCAGTCTCAGCATCACCAGGGAGCTTGCTAGAAACACAGAAGCTCAGGCTCTACCCAGACCTACTGAATCAAAATCTACAGCTTAACAAGGCATCCAAGAGGTTCCTAGGCACATTGGAGTTTGAGAAGCCCTGCTCCAGGTAGTGTGAGAGGCAAGGCTGTCTCCTGAAGGAGAGGGAGAATGGGAAAGCGTTGATGGGAGAATTAAAGAGCAAGCCAGTGAAGGACGTGTAACAAGCCTTGGCAGGTGGCTGCTTCCAAAAGCCCAGAAGAGGTCTCAGTCTACAGCGATGCCCAAGTATTTTGGATACAAATATTCTGAGTGAAGCTTCTCTGGCTTGGCTTTTATATTTGGACAAAGGACTTTCTTTTACTCTGTAGTATGTAATGCTTTTATTCAAGTGTCTTTGTGTAAAAAAACCAGAATATTGCTTTTTCTTCTTTATTTTAGCTGACTGATTAACTCATAAAACATTTTCTCAATTTCTGTGATGGACTCTATTATTCAGAGTTCTCTAGAGAACCAGAACCAACAGAGGGAGAGAGAAAAAGAGAGAGAGAGAGGATGTATGCATAGAGAGAGGGAGAGAGATTTATTGTAAGGAATTGGCTCACACAATTGTGGAGTCTAGCAAGTCCAAAATGGCAGGGTGGGCTAGCAGGTTGGAAGCCCAGGGCAGAGCCAGTGTTGAGGTTCAAGTCCAAAGGCCATCTGTGCGAAATTCCCTCTTGCTCAGGCAAGAGTAGTCTTTTGTTCTACTCAGGCCTTCAACTAATGGGAGAGACCCACTCACATAGTGGACGGGAATTTGCTTTACTCAAGGTCCAGCAATTTAAACATTAATCTCATCCAAAAACGACCTCATAGAAACATCCAGAACGATGTTTGACCAAATATCTGGACAGACGGAGATCTTCCTGAGGTCCTCTAGTTCGTGTCTGCCACTAAGAGGGGTTGTGGTTAAGCAGTCCAAAAAGGATTGCTATCTATTTATTGAAAAGTCCAGAAAAGAAAATCCTATAATATTCTCTATTATCTTAGGAGAGTCCAGTTTAATGGGGTAAATTCTAAGCTCTAACTTGCCAGTCACCGAACTTACTTACATTTTACCCAAATAAAGCCAAAACAGCAAGTTCAGACTGTTAATTCTATCAAAACCTCATCAGTCCCATATAAATGTCACCTCTCTCCTGGGCCATCCATGTTCTCTCTGATCCTTGGGTTTTTCTTCTCTCTGAAACCTTAAGAAGTAAGCTGACCGAGTCAGTCGTTGGGTAATTACCAATGCCTTGTATGTTAGTTCTCTCAAGTGTATTCAAGGAGTGAATATCAAGTGTGAACACTCACTTTAAATCTGTTATACCAGCATTTATCCACCCAAATGAGTGCTCTTTTCTTCAAAGTAATAATTTATTCTAATGACACTGCCATTGCTTAAAGCATTTTTGAAATTCTTTAGAAACTCCCTTCAGAAACTGATACACATTCTTTTGAATTTCTCAAATAGGGGCATAACTTTGCTCTTTGAAGATAGATTGGGGATTTGAAACAGTAAAAAGACATTCGAGCTGATAATTAAGGTAGGCGATCAAGTTGGGCAATGTTATCCTTCAGCCAAAAATCAAACTATAACCATGAGGTAATGAGAAAGAAAACGTCCCTCATGCTGTAGATAATTTCTGGATTTGCATTCTAGTGGAATAAATTAACAGCCTCCAAGGTGACTCTTCCACTGGGAGCTTTGATAAATTGGTGGCTGGGATAAATCAATCCTTACATATTTGTTTTAAAGCTAAATTTCACAGTTAGACTTCATTAATTTGATCTCTAAACTGGATCATGCGCACCTTAGGTGTTCTTTTTGAGCTTCTCTAGTGGCACTTATTCTGTTGTTTTTATTCACTTGGACGTCTGCCTTCCTTACAAGACTGGAAGGTCCTTGAAAGCAAGAGCTGTGCTGTAGGCACCTTTATATACCAGTATCCACCTCAGTGTACTGCGCACAGTAGCCACTTAATCCTATGTGTTGAATGAATGAATGAACTGAATGAATGGACAGATTGCTTAGGTCTTTGTTGCCCTATAGATTTCTATTGATCTTAAACTGTTAAAATATCTGAATTAGGCCACATTTAGACCCAGATTGAGGCCTCTTTTACCAGGAAGATCCACCCCAATAGACTTTTCACCAATTTTAAAGATTGCCCAATATCACATCTTTGTGACATTTGCTAATAAAATACGTTAGCACAGTGTATATTTCCTTATAGGCAGTCGATAAGACTTTGCCGAGCGAATATTGAATGAGTGAACGCATTCAGTCTGAGTCAACTGGAAACGTTTTTAAAGATAAAAGAAACCTTCCAGATCTTTAGTCGATTCCTGAAATGATTGCTGATGGTTTTTCTCCACTCAATTACTTTCAGAAAATCTTCTCTGTCAATTTTTGTGACTAGAGTTTCTATTTCCTTAGGGAAGCATTTAATATTTGAGATCCACCTAAGGTTTCTTTGCACTGGTGTAAAACTTGTTTGATTGTTAATACTCTTCATTTCACACAGAGTCAAATAACAAATGATTATCCTCTTCTGTTATTAAAGAGCATTCCCCTTTTCAGAAAGATCAGTATCAAATTTTGTTTCTTTTCTCCAAACACTTCATAGACTTGTTCTTCAAAAGGCTCATCTTGAGAAAGTAGCTGTGAAAATCACAATTCTTATTGTGATTCAGTAAGTTACAAGGCAAATATCCCACCTGCAAACCACAGTGGACAGATGGGTCCAAGGTAGGACCGAGGCATTAGGCCACAAATCTAATCGAGTCTACGTTGAATGTGAAGAAAAGTTTTAATTGCACAAAGATAGTACATAACGTTTCAAATATAAATGAAAGGACAATCAGTAGTGCTATCAAAATGTATAATACAGGAACATTTTTAAAAAGAATAGAAAAATTATACTTAGGACCTATAAATCTTCCTCATTATAAGCATATGCAGCAATTCATTCATGCAGGTTCTTATATGTAGATAGGATGATTTTTTTTTTCCTTTTTGAAGAATTCCATTGTAGCTATGGGATGAAAAATGTATTGATGTAACAATGTATTATGGTAATGTTATAGCTTTCTTCTATTTTGCTTTTAGTGTTAGGATTGCTAAAAGCTTATTTAAAATACCCAACTGACATAATGTGCTTTCAATAAAGAGGACACTGCCGTATACATTATCCTTCCTCGGTCACTGTTTGATACCACATCGCCTGGCCTCTTTCTACACAGGCCACTTTGTTAAGAGGGAGGCCAAGGGAGTTGAAATTTCAGGCAGTGGATGGCAGAGGTACCATCCTATCAACCTGACCAATCCTCCAACAGCCCTTACATCCAATGTTTCTCCTAAGGTATCCTATGGGCAGGATGAGGAACATGCTTGCCTTCCAGTGAAAGACATCCTTGGCTTTTCGCCCAGCCAGGTGTGCAAGAGATCAGCACTGCTAATCCCATGCTTGCTGGGTTTGAGTTCAGACAAGGATGTCCCAAGCGGAGGGCCAAACCCTGATTTATGAAGGTCAGATTGCTCCCGTAAGAGCTGCCAGGAAAACTCCCAGGACGCCAGGGTACTAAGCAAAGCACTCAGGGTAGCAGGACTCTGCCGCCCCCTCTGCCTCTTTGGAGAGGTGTTAAAAGGAGAGGATACCTCCCAGGCCATGAGGCCGAAGCCCCCCCATCCTGAAGTCAGCTGCAGCGGGCCTGCCAGGGCATCACCCACAGCCAAGGAAGACTCCAGGGAGGGGCAGAGGGATCGACAGGCAGGTGGAAGTGCCCGCCTCCCACCCCTGCTAGTCCCCTCGACCCTCAGTTCTGGCAGAGGCCTGGAGTGCAGGAGTAACTGCAAAATGTTCAGTCCAATCAGATACATTGGTTGGGTGTCTTCTCGGATTCCAGAACACTTGGAAATGGTAATTCTGCCAAAAGAGGCTCTGTCATAGATGATCTGGGTGACAGATTGCAGTTAAAAACTTCATCTATTGAACCTGAAAAAAAGTAAACAAGGCATGCATTATTAGCATCCCTGAGAAAACAAAAACGAAAACCCAACAGTGCCTTTAAAACTCACACGACATGCTAGGTAACCAATTCAATGATCAATAGAGAATCCTGGCTTCCTCAGAGACACTCAAACAGCTAAAGAGAAATGTGCTGCTTTCTGTTTGCCAGTACGACATGGGTGGTCGTTGGCTGTTCCATGGGCTGGAGTGGCTTTACAGGAAGCTGCACACACTCTTTCTCATTTCATGAACAAAGGCCCCGATCCAGGGAGTAGATGCCTAGGACAGAGGTCAGTTTTGGAGAATCAGGTGGAGCTGGGCTAACTGTGTCACCAGGGCGGAGCTGTGGAGGCCAGGCTCAGCCTGCCTGCCAAGGCAGCTGATGCAAGCCGGCTGCGCCATCTACAGTGCACACTGACTGACAGCTCAGGTCAGCCTAGAAGAATCCTTCCCCAGCACTCTACAGTGGAGGTGGCCCCAGGGCTGGCTGAGGGTAAACCTGAAAGGAAGCACTGCCCGACTTCACATGCTCCTTGTGTCCCCAGGATGGCGGTAGACACCCCAGGCAGCCTTCACGACCGAGGGTGAGCAATGTGAAACAGTAAAACCCTGCCCAGGCTGCTGCAGCCAGTGGGTGAGGCTGGAGGGGTGTCCCAGGAAGGACTGGGCATCTGCAACCTTGCCCCAACTGGGCAAGTTAATCTTCCCTTAAAAGGATCAGCAGATAATCCCCCCACATGACTGCAGTGGAGCAAAGCACAAAGGCATCTGCGTAAGGAACATCCAGACACAGAAGGCAATGTGGAGGGAGGGAGAGAGAGTGGGGGCGGCGGGGGGAGTAGGAAGGAGACAGGGGGAGCGGAGGAGGGAGACACAGACAGACAGACTACTTCCATAAGAAATAGCTAGGAGTAAGCATTTTTGCTATAAACGTTGAAAGAAAGCAACAACTGTCATTAAACAGAATGAAGACTCTGTTTTACATCTGAACTTTTTGAAAACTGCAAGTTCATAGCGACTGGTGTTTGTTTGTTTTTAGTTTTGTTTTTGCAATTAGCAGCCAGAGTCCTGGTTCAAGGAAGTTGCTTTCTCAGCCCAGCCCAGCACGGACAGAGACCGGGTAGCAGAAGAGAAATCCAGACGAGACTCCACTGATATCAAGCCACACGGGACTGAGATGTCTCGCCAGCTCCTCGGGAGGCGGCGCTGGCTGTTATAGTCTAGAACCCACCCTACATAATCCACAGCTTGCTAAGTGAAGCATTCTCGGGAGTTATTCTTTTGTGGTCTTACAAACTCAGGGGAACTCTTTCAAATATTGTTAAAGGTAGACATCTTGACCATGCAGACTCCTCCCCGAACTGAACTTTTAATTAACATTCTGCTGCCCAGAATACGCACATCAGGAAACCATGATTCCTTCAGAATATTTAAATTATTAATATTTGAATGAGTATTAATATGTAATTAACGATACATTGTAAAATTATTTTCTTGGTGTGCTGCACAATATAACTGCTATGCCAGAAAACTTTTGGAAGCCTAAAAGGAAAAGGTGTTATATTTCTTTTTGGTAGCAGACATTTCCTACTTCCTACTTTCTGAATTATGTGATATTTCCCCTTTATCAAGAGGCCTTGCCTTTTCAATTGATGCACTCTCCTCCCCTGGCTTTATTCTACACTGTTATTTAATCCCCTTCCTCAGGTACTGGAGAACGGTTAACATACCTCTGGAAGTTACGCTGAATTTTCGGTCAGAGAAACTGCTCCTTCGGATTAAAGGTTCACTCATTTTCTCCAGAAATAATTTAATTGTTTCCTTCTTTTCTGGGCTTGTACTTGACAAATTCAGAACTTTTCCATGCACGTTTACAGTGGAATTGCTGAGCCCCAACCAATAGAAGAAATCAAATAATGCATCCGCTTTGAATTCATACGCAAAGCTCAGATTTTCTCCATTAACCACCTCATTTCCTGGAGGGAAAAAATTCTTTACCGCCTCTTGAAAATCAAACTGAAAGAGAGGGAAGCATTTAATTAATTTCACGGATAGAACTATAATGTTATATTCTAGAATTACATATTATTATAGGATTATATTATAGAATTAACTGCCCAAATATCCAAAGTATCACACCTCTTACTTCTCTTTCACTCTGACAGATATTTTTTTAACTGTTGCCTTTATTTTTCTTAAACAGACCTTTGCATTTGCACCATATACCATCCAAAGGCCTTCAACTGCTTGGTCAAATTCACACTGATTCTTACCCCATTTCTAAGAAGTTGCTAGACACTTCATTTTGTTGGTAGTGATATTGGAGTAATAGAGAACTTAGATGTCTGGGTACAATTAAGTTAAGACAAGCTCCGGGGTTTGGGTCCTTGCATGAAACGCACAGACCCCTTTCCGTGCGGTTGGCAGCTCTGGATTCAGACAGGTGGAAGCTTACCTGAAGCCGGTAGCTTTCTCCAATCACTGAGGAAATGACCATGTCCATCCCTTGCTCTATCTGTCTTCTTATCTTGGGGTGCCTTGTGTTCACAAGAAACGCATACGTCCTTTCTAGAAATTAGGAAGCAGAATTCAAAAAGAAGCGTGCACATGTGACATAACCATGCTTCCTAACATTTGATAAAGCAGCGAGTCCCATCTTATTTGGAGAGTTTATTCACTTATAACTTCCCTAGCCGCTCCCTGACACCCCCACTACAAAGCCTAGCCAGATTTCTAGAAACGTTTCTGAGAATTTTGCAGGTTTGAAAGAAGCTCTGGGATGTTGTAAAAGTAGGTTAGAAAATTGGCTCCCCCAAGGCTGCAGTTTGTCACTCAGTTGCATCTCGGAAACCGAAAGTTCCATTCTATAATTATCACAGAGGAGAACTGAGCCTCCACCGCGGGCACCCAGCATGGAGAGCTAAAGTAAAAAATTGAGATGGCTGGTTTTCATGTCACTGCCTTGCTGGATATTTAACTGCAGCTTGGCTCTCACTAGCATTTCCTTATTTGCAAAGCAGAAAATCAGCAAAGTCCAGGGAAGGAGGCGGCCCCATTCCTTTCCCGTCCCTCCCATCTCTCCCCATCCTCCCCAGGGACCTGGCATTCGTTCTGCCAAAGGGCTAGTTGAGGGTCCCAAGGATCAAGGCGACTCGGATTGGTTCTCCTCCACGCCCTACCCCACACAATCCCCGGTGGGAGGGGAAGTGGCTCCCCTTGTTCCAATAATCCCATGTCTCTGTCCTGGCAGACAGTTGTTTTTGTTGTTATTGTTTGTTTTGGGATTTTTTGGTAATCCCTTAAGTCCAACTCTATATAACCTAAGCAAAGAGAAGGCTGTTTACTCATTAAGAAATTTGAAATATTATTAACCAACAACCTCTTGACTTTTCCAGCCCCCGGAATGAAGCTCCGTGGCCTTAATTACCAAGTACTTCTTCCAGGGAGACACGTAGCATAGATTGCCACCCACTGTTTAAAGGCCATGGACCAGCCATTGTGTGATTCTGAGAGCTGAACATTTTGCATTGGCTTTGAGCGTCAAACCCGTGGTCCACCAATAACAAGCGTTGCATCCTTGAGGAATACATTTTGAACTAACATTTGCACTAACCTTATTCATCTTATTTTTCCTACCCCTGTTTTCCTTTCTCCCAAATGATTTTTTAGGCCCTTTAGATATACACTACTCCATATCCTCTTTGAGATAAGAGATAAATAAGGCAAGCAAGTTATTTGATACCTTGAATTAACTTTCACACAAAGGAAACCAAGACCTTTAGGCTCACTCAGCGCTGCCACACTCCACAGTTGTAACGGTTGGGCAGGTTGTGCACTACACAACTCTAGAGGAAGCCTTTCACATTCACAGACATCGTTTATTTGTATATTTATCATGACAAACTTCTGGGAAGGGTTAGTAAATTGTTTTGAGTTAATGGTGGCTTTTTCCAATTTGCACAAAAGTGCAGTTTAGGATAGCAGCGGGGCTGAACGCATTGCCTTAATCACAATTTTCATAATTTCAACTTGACTATCTTAAGCTCCTGTATCATAGAATCTCTTCATTTCCTGGCTTTCCTCACACTTAACGAGTACTGGGTTTCCACCCCTCCTTCCACAACAGTTGTCACACAACTGTGTACCTTTTGTAGGCCACTTGCAAATACCTCCTTGTACCACTCCCTGCACTTTCATTAAAATGGTAAAATGGAGGGGTCTCTTGTTCTTTCTTAAGATTCCTCCTGAGATGGACGACGCAGGAAGGGTGCTTGGTAATCTGTGAATTACAGTCTTGGAGAACGCTCTGCTTTCTGGCCGTCAACACGCCAGGTAACAGCAGGGCTCAGGCATTCTAACGAGCATCACTCGTTACCCTGCGTTCTGCTCCCGGCTCCTCCTGCCGAGAGAGCATCGTGACTGTGAGTTATGAAGTGAGCAGAGGCTCGGAACGATTCTGAATGAAAGGAGCAGAGAACCGGCTCCACGAATCTGAATGAGAGCGAATGTTTGAGGAAATCTATTTGGCATTTGTAGATCATTTCTTATTACCTTGGACTCATTTCAAGAATATTTAGAAGTAAGTTTAAGAAAGTCTACCTCTATCACAGAACACTCTGCCCAAGACTTTCCCCACATATTACTCGGAGCAGGAGGAAGAAAGGGAAATTGAGGTCTTTTCGCATTGGAATTTGAGCTAACATAGTTGTTATCAGCTAATGGGATTTCTTGGAAGAAACGATAGAGAGATGTGTCTAAAACTGAAATTCAAAGGCCACAGCATGAAATAGAAAAGCACCTACAACTGCTGTTTATTTTCTTTATCTTAGTTTCCTCGTCTATAAAATGAGGATAGTGTAAGTCCATCACAGGTAGGACGACCCTGCCTCCTGGCTTGCTGAGTCAGTCCCAGAGCACACCTTTGTCCCAGCACAACTGTTAACAGCACCTACAGTCATGCTCACAAGGGTTCCCCTTGGGGTGATGAGCCCTACAGGGTCGTTGTGCCAGTTAATGACGTTAGAGCTAGCCTCGAATACGCAAGTGTTTGCTATGTGGTAGATAGTATTATATATCATCATCTGCACGACTCCAGCCATTTTTGCAACACCTGCAGGCTCAGAACGTCCAATCACTTCCTGCCTAGACAGGAAGTAGAAAACAAAGCCCAGAGACAGATGGCTGCTGCCCTGTGCTCATTTAGGGGCTTGTGCTGCAGGCTTGTGCTGTGCTTCAGACGGCTTACACACCAGGCTTCTCCCTCACAGCCTCGCCACAAGCTGGCCTCCACCCTGCTTTCTCCATGCCCCACTTCTGCCTCATCAGCAGGCCACAGTCCACAGCCCGGCAAGGCAGAACCAAACCAAAAATATTTATATACCTACCTTTTGAGGGGTCTTTTTTGGTCTGTACATTAATAAAGAAGAGCATTGGTTTGCTCAATATAGTTTCCCTGTAGTCTTTATAATCACAGTAGTTGGTCAGTTCCACGTATCTATGAAAAAAGCAGAGATAATTGCAAAGTAATGTACCTTCCCATCTAAGTCAGGAAGGGGATGTGCTGGACAGGGCCCTGCTGTGTCCACAGATCCTATGACGGAAGTCTCCTGAAATGTGTCCATACAGAGGCAGCCATATTTTGTACCATGTGCCCCTCCCCTGGTCAGCTGAGAGATGAGCATGTAACCTAAAGGAGGTCATTGTCCTTGGGGTGGCCTGGCACTAATGCCTGGCCCTCAGAGGCAACTTTTACCAGATGATGACTAATACATCTATCTGTTGGGCTGTATGAGTTCATTTGAAGCTATGAGGGCTCTATGTCTCTCCGGGCTGAGAATGAATTCCACTCAATATGTAGAATTAGCTGGGTCTTCTCCAGTGCAGTCATCCCGCCTTACTGGTGGGTCTGAAATTTTCCTTTCCTTCTCTTTCCCTCTTCCTTTCTCAAATCCCAAAATAAACCCAGCCCCCTCCATGGATTACACAATCAATCAATATTCATATGAACTAGTTCTCATCTCTCTGATCCTGAGCTTGTGCAATTAAAAAAACAAAACTAAACTAATGTTGGACTTCTGCCCAGGGCCCTATTAAATTTATCTTCCTGGGTTTTCATTCATGATTCCAGCCTGGGAAGATCTTTTGCATTTGACTC
The DNA here is from genome assembly GCF_041296265.1 of Equus caballus. Lineage (NCBI taxonomy): Eukaryota > Metazoa > Chordata > Mammalia > Perissodactyla > Equidae > Equus > Equus caballus. The sequence continues at coordinate 27,569,431 of NC_091700.1, read as the reverse complement.
TGTCATCCAGCACATCCACTTTCTCTTCCTACTCTACAAATTTTCCAAGCAGTCCTCTGTCTCTGCTTACACGGTCGATAAAAAGACAGATCCATGAACAAATTAGCTTCCTTCAAGAAGTGGCTAATTTTCTAACCAAACCTAATCTCAGATGCCACATGGCCATGGGCAGGCTGAACGCAATCAGCAGGCTGGTGCTCCTGCCACAGTCCCTCTTTGACACGGACCTGGTTCCCCACCCACGGGCACAGCTGTGAGCATCTGCACGAGTGAACAGGCTGGCCTGGCTGCTAGCACGGCTGCTTGTGCTACACCGCAGAGTGTCTGCTTCTTAGATCTAGTCATGGGCAGAGACAGCTTGAGTGTTTCTTTCTGGCTTGTTGTCCTTCCAGTGCCTGACATGAAAATAACAGCCTTGGAGAGAGCCCCACTGCAGGGAGCTGTGGCCACACAGTCCTCTCAGCCTCCCTCCCTGGAGCCCACTTGCCACAACGTGCTTAGAGGGGCCAGTACACAAGACCACGACCCAGGCATGGGTCAAGAGCATGTGGGAGAGTATCTACCCTGGAGTCACAAAAACACAGCTTCTGCTCTCTTTCTCCCACCTTGGTTTCTTAGAAATCTGTGTCATTATCTTTTTTCTGGGATTGTCAGACCTGATTTTGAGAGCTTTTAAAACCTGACCCCTGATGGAGCCTCTAAATGCTTCCTGCCTTCCATTTCCCCAGGCTTTTAATGTGGTCTCCACCTCCCAACCTGGGCACTGGGGGTGGCTAGCAGGCTGGTCCAGGGGTGGGAGGGAGGACACAGGGCTGGCACTTTCCAGAGATGGAAAGGGATGCAGGTGATGTTCAGGGGTGTGGCTGAGGAGGACAGCAGCAAGGAGAGGAGGCTGGAATGGAGAAGGGGTGCAGGACCTGGGGGATGGGCTGGGTAAGCTACTGCAGACGGGGTTTGTATGGTCCTCCTTCATCTCCTCCCCCACCCCTGCCTTCCCCCTCACCTGGGCACAACCATGTGGAGTGAGAATGGGGTGAGGTGGGGCAACTGAGGGGGAGTGGCACTGTGTTCCCGATCAGCAATTGTCCCAATTGACCAACGGCCAAAAACTACTGGAGAAAGGAAGCAGTGAAGGAAGGAGAAGGACCCACCATTTGCTGGGTTCATTCGATCTCATTCATTCATTCAACAATGTTCCTTAAGCGCCAATTATATGCCGGGCACCAGGTGGGCATCCACATGTGCCTTCTCACATCTGAGGATCTCAGCACCTAGGGGGTGGGGGTTAGTAGAAGGGTGGCGGCGCTGGGCTTCCCCTGTGCTCTCCCACTCACTCTGCCATCCATCTCTTCAGCAGCCAAGGACCTGGTGCAGGCAGGCAAGAGTGGCAGGGGTGGGGATGAGTTCTGTGGTTGCAGGGGTGCAGGAGAGATGCAGAGGGAGGAAGTGGGAAGAAAGTTCTTGTAGCAAAAGAAGTCTGATGGGGGGAAACATCAAAAAGATAGACGTGTGCTGCCGGTGGGCGTCAGGTACCCTGATCCATCCAGGGCAGATCTTTACATTCTCCCACTTGTTTATCACGGAGTTAATTTAGAGCCATTTAAGCGTTTAATATTTTCCTCAAGGCGATTCCTCAGCTCTCTCAATATCCACAGTCTGACTGTCATTCTCCAGGGCGTGCAAATGGCGTTTGGGTCCAGTGCATCCAGAAAATCTCTAGTTTTGATTACTAGTCTGATGACACAAATGACAGTGCAGAACTTGACTCTGTCTACAAAATCAACTGACATATGATTGGAGGTATCATCAGTAAGAAAAAGACAAAAATCTCAACTCAGAAATGAGTTGGGAAAATAACCCGTTTTCCCCAGAATCCTGTGGAAGACTTTTGTGAACAGGATTGAGCTGAAGTAGCTGTGACTTGGCGTGATCAGAGAAGGGGGACTGGGTGGGGCGGGGGCTTCTGGATAGGCCCATATTGAGTTTAATGCATAACCTATTCATGAGTCACCCCTTTAGAGTGTGAATTTAAGAAGATGCCCTGAATAATAAGACTGTGCTCAACATAATTTAACCTTCCTTTGAGGACTTAGAGGCACTTTCAGCATCTTAACAGGGCTGTAAACACCATCACAGAGCATGTCAGCTATCACTGTGCCACAGATGTATGAAAGTGTTGCTTATATGAGGGTTCTGATAACAGCATTTACAGACAAGGGACTGTGGCGAGATCCCTACTTAATAAACTCTCTTTTTAAACCAGGTCACAAACAAGCAATACCTCCATAATTCATCCATTCCCAGCCTCCCAGTAATGGTCCAAGGGTTAAACACCTCAAAATTCCAGTGAAATAAATAAATGTGAGCATTCCTCTGGACTTCACTGTTGTAAAATTTGGATATGTAAGTCACTAAAATACAAAAAGATTTAGGACCTAGTTGTTAAATCTCACAGATTGACCCTAAGCTAACATCTGTGCCAATCTTCCTCTATTTTGTATGTGAGCCGCTGCCACAGCATGGCTGCTGACAAGAGGAGTAGGTCCACACCTGGGGACGGAACCTGGGCTGCCAAAGTGGAGCACGCTGAACTTAAGCACTAGGCCACAAGGCCAGCCCCCTAGTTATTTCATCTTTAAATGTGCCTATTTCTGAATTACTAATGCAAATAGTGCTTCTGTGTACTGGATATTTATTATATTTGCTGAAGTTATCGTTAGGGATGAAAAGCAAGCAGTTAAAGATACTTCCTTTAAAGTCCCACTTCTTCAATGCTTTCACCCTGGCCCCAAAATGCTTCTAGGCTGAAACTTTCTATGCCTGGCTTCAATCCAAAGATTGAAAGGCAGAACCATGTGGTGGAAAGTATAGTGAGTCAAAATAAGAAGATCTAATTCGTGTCCTAACTGACCAGCTGTGGGAACTCAGTCCCAGAGCCACAACTCACTATGACCTTGAGTGAGTGACTTAACCCGTCTGACCTCTGCCCTCATCTGTAAAAGGGATAACAGCATTGCCTTTATTTGTTGACTGAATGCAGCACAAGTAACATAGACATAAGTACCTGGACCCACAGTAGGTGCTCAACAAATGTTACTAGCGTCTTTAATCCTGGCCAACTTTGCTGACCATAGGGTGACGTTTTGTAAACTTGTGACGCACAACCAGGGCTGTGTTCATCTGAGTTAACAGGTAACGAGGACAACAGGAATATCTGAAAAATAAAGGAGCAAGAGTTTCTCCTTCCTTGCTTCGATTTCTTTCCTCATCTTTTCCGTTTGGAAGACTAAAGGGAACAGCTTAACAAGTGCAATATCTGAAAGATGAGACCAAGAAAGAACTCCGTATTTTTGCTTCTAGCAAATCAGGAGTGGCTGAAAGATTGCCCACCATCTAAAATACCCAACTTTCTCCAGAGCTTCCTTCAGATTTCACATCATCTCTAGCATGATCTGAAAAGCTGCTCCAAATTTCCCTGGGCTCTGACAATCTAATGATCAACGACAAATAAGAATTCAAACCCATGGCTTCCATCTGAGGGGGTGTGCATGGGTGTGTTCGCTTGACGAAATATAGAGTGGAGCAGAGAAAAGAGGAGCCCATACTGCAATAGTCCTCGTGTAGAAGGCCAGAAATCGCTCACAGCTTCCAGAATGCTTTGCTGGGACACTGAGCAGGGACCTTCTGCCCTTGGGAGCAAGCAGGATGGCCCTGCTGTGTTTCCACTGTGAACTTGGTAGCATTATGCAGAGCATCACCCTAAGCTCTCAGACACTTCCTTCTCTTTCACTTCCTTCCCTCCTTCTTCTGGTGAAATCAATCAAAATTTTCAGATTTATCACTCTAATGTCTGTGACTTGAATCAAGGATACACATGTTCAGTCATTTATTCATTTGTCAATTACTGATGCTCAGTGCGTGTGAAACACTGTGATGGGACAAAGAATGATTCACTCACGTATTCGCTCATGCAATAAACATCTGCTAATTACCTGCCACGTGCTGGGCTCTGGGGACACAAAGATGAGAAAGAAAACAGTCTTGCTTTCAATAAGCATATAGTCTATTGGGAGACAGATAAGAAAATGCACCATTTCAGTAGGAAATCACAGATGTCTAAGACCTTGTTGCCTAAAGTGTGATCACTGGGCCAACAGCACTGGCACCACCTGGGAGCTTGTGAAACTGCAGTATCCGGGCCCCTCCCCAGTTTTATTCCATCTAAAACCTGCATTTTATCAAGCTCCTCAGGACACTTGTGAGCTTATTTAAAGGTTGAGAAGCACTGGTTCAAGACATGGACCCTGCCAGTCAGAGGCTTACAAACTAGTTAATCATTCAGAGGTACAAACGCCCGAGGGATGCAGAGGTCTCTGCACTCGTGTGTCCACGCTCCATGGAGTCATGTCCTACTTATTTAAATAAGAAGGGGGAAGGGCCCAGCCTTAGAACCATTCACTGCGCTGAGACAGGCACTAGGAGAGCGAGCGTGTGTCAATCCAAACACACCGCCTACGGTTGGACAAAAGAAGGGGAGATGGGGACCCCAGGAGGAGTCATGGCTTAGCCAAGCCTTGGGGACTGTGGGGGACCACATCCAGGCAATTGGACCAGGTGAACTGAGAGCAGGAAGTAGACCAGAGTGTGGCTGGAAGCCCCAAGCAAGGCTCCCGAGAAAGGCAGGCAGGAGAGAAGGCAGCAATGGCTCGTGGCTGTTGAATCACCAGATCTGGGTTTGATTTCTGTCTCTGTGAACACAGTAAGTTTTTTAACCTCTCTGAGATTCATTTACTCACCTGTAAAATCTGGCTAACAAAAGGCCTCCAGTGAGGTGGCTGAAAGATTCCATAATGGGTGTGAAAGCACTTGGCTTATGGGGCTGCTTAACAACATAAGCTAACAATTGTCAAGTGATCAGTATGTGCCAATAACTGTTTGAAGGACTTTATAGATTTCAACTCTCAACAACAACCCTATAAGGCCGTTGGTATTATTTTCCCCATTTCACAGCTGAGGAGACTGAGTCACAGAGATTAAGTAACTTTTCTAAGTCACTCAGCTACCAAGCAGCAGAACCAGGATTCAAACCAAGGCAGCCCCAGCCTGGCCCCCACACTCGTCCACGCTTAGTCTACACGGAATCTCATCAGAGTCATAGCGCAACACACGAATGATTATGACTTCATCATTATCGTTGTGTGTCCTGTTAAGGGGATGCTGTCCTGGGCAGGTCACCAGATCCAAGACTCAGACAGGAGGACCAAGGCAAAAGAGCAGTCACAAGGACAGGACAGAGCTCGCTGAGTGCAGCAGCAGCAAGGGTGACAACGCCACGTGCTACCTATGGAACCGCGGCCGCTTCCCCAGCTTCCAGCCTATAGTCAGGGTCACTTTGGGCCTGGCCCGGGACTGGGCAGGCAGACAGAGTCCAGGCACTTCCCACCACGGGTGGAGGCGAGACATCGCCCAGCGAAGATCAAAGCATGTTCCAGCCCTTCCTCGGAGGCCTCACTCTACCCCCGTCAGCATCCTACCCTTCCCCCTGCACTCTGCCCCAGGGGCTGACTTCAAAGTGAGTGTGATTGTCCCTAACACTGGTGGGACATGGGCAGGAGCAGGTCACGTCTCTGGTTTTAGCGGTTTCCTTAAAACCACTGGATTTACTTCCTCTTTTAGGCTGATTATATAAGATGCGCACTGGCTAATGCAATTCCAGTTATTTATCTGTAGACCCCGGAAATTTACGAGGAAGCTGCTGCTGTCCATAGTGAGCTAGGATTATTTCAGGTCCGCGGCAGTCTGCTGAAAGCACGGGCTTTGTAGTCAGACAGAGCAACGGACAAGCCTGGCTCTCCCGCTCGGCAGCCTCTTACTCAGGTCAATTACTTCATCTCTCTGCGTCCTAATTTCCTCGTCTGTAAAAAGGGGAAACAAGCAAAGTGCCGACTTCTAAGCCTCCATGAGATAATAGCTGTGAAATACTTCACACCATTCCTGGGACTCAAGTCAACATCAGCAGCCACCATTATGATTGCCGTGATTATTTTTATTACCCAAGCAGCCTCTTGCAAGCGAGGGGACCACTGAAAAGAAGGAATTCGACCTCCTCCTTGCCAAAGGTTTGCCATTACACCTCCACAAGAGGCTGCATTATAGGAAAAAAGGTAGGGGTGTGTGTGTGTGTGTGTTATCCTGAGCAGGCTGTGTTTGTTACACGGATGGATATCCTGAGCTTGAAAGAAAAGAAAAACAATAAAGATATTGCCATAAATCCCCCAAAATAGGACAAACATTTTTAAAGCAGGGTCTCAGGAGCTTTAAAGCTCTTAGTGGCCATCACTAAACCTTCCCACAACCCCAGGTTTCCCTAGGGTTATTCAGGTATGTATCTAGAAAAATGTTCTGGTATCAGAAGAAAAGCTGGAGTAAGCGGAACCACCGAATCATCCTCTTGCTGTCTGAGAGAGTGAATCATATAAATGTCAGGGTGAGTAGCTCTCAGTCCCTTGGGGTTCCTTGGGAAAGGACCTCATCAAAGCCACAGCACACACTTCTGACGCCAAGAAAAGAAATCCTGCTTACACTGTGGGCTTATCCCACACCAAAAATGTTTGTTGAATGAAAAAAAAAAATAGAGAAGGATTCTTACCCTCAATCCAAGCACCTCATAAACTACTTGAACAGCCAGCGACACTGGGTGCATATCTACATTTCTGGGGGCAAGGTCTAACATGACTCTCAAAAGCTCAATGGTCCCAAGTGATTACGAATCATCACTTTGTCTTCCTTGCTCCCCAGCCATCTCGGCGGCTGCTCTTGGATGGGGGCTGTCCCACACCTAAGGCAGGAATATAGTGGCCAAAAAGAAGAGGCAAAAGTTGCTAGAGTCCATCAACTCTAGGCCCCAACTGATTATGAACAGCGGAAAGTCGATGCTTGGTACAAGCCACCTCTGAAGATGATACTCAAAGCAAAGCAAAACTGGTCATCCTTGCCAAAACCACCCGACGGCGAGGAAATCTGAAATAGAGTCCTATGCCACGTCGGCCCAAACCGGTGTCCAGCACTACAGGGCAATAACATTGAACCGGGCACAGCACGCAGGAAAGACGACAGAGTATGCACACTGGCTGTCATTGGTCCAGGTGGTTCTGTGACCTTTAGAAGTGTGCCAGAATAGACTGGTAAAAAGTACATCAGGCCAATTATTCTCTAGTAAAACTGGCCAGAGCCTATGCAGGGAAGGAAGGAAGCGGGGAAGGGAAGGAAGGAATTACTGAATTGCCGCTTTGGAGCACTATTTTAAGAGAGGAAGTTGTATGCTATCCCCAAAGACAGCTGGGTAAATTTGGAGATGTGAGGAGCAGCAACTGCAGACGTCTGAATTCCAACTATGGGCCCCTCCCTCCTGATCCATGAGGGCAAAACCTCTCACTGTTGTCCGCAATCATCTTCCCTCCTTCTAGAAGGCTCTCTCCATTCAGGCCAGGTGCCCCCCAAGTCATCCTTCAGGACTTCACACCCAGCTATAAAAGCCTACTTCCCCTGCCTTAACACGTCCCCTGAGAGGAAGACAGATTGTTCCTACCATCACCCAAATTATTCTCAGCTGCTCCTTGCTATTTTCACGAAATTGCTTAGACAACAAGAACCTTGTATTTGTGTATTCCCATTTGCATCCTGGTCTGCATCACCTGGTCATTGTCTATTCTGGACTCTGACCTGCCAGAGGACCACTGCTGTTTAACTTTCTTTTGTGTTGGAGGTGTTCAAAGCAAGAGTTTAACAACCAGACTTCAAAATCATTTAAATTTTGCAGCACTGTCTGCTAAGATTGGAGGAGGTGGCTCTCAAAAGCCTAACCTACAACTTCAATTAATTCTGGACATTTTTATTTTCATATTCTTTTCTCAAACACAATAGTCATCTTTTAAAATTTTTGCAAATCAGAATTCTAACTCAATTCCTCCCACAGTCCCCTGCCTATGGGTTGGAATTTTCAATTCACTAAGAAAGAGAGACATTCTTGCTGGGGAATGGTTTTTCAGACTCTCAAAGCCCTCACTATCTTGTGTGGAAAAGCAAGGTTTTTCCCAGCAGCTTTGAAGAAGGCATTTTAACCATCTCATTTTGTTTACTTGCCCTTCCTGGCTCCATCCCACCCACAGGGTGCCACGGCGCCACTGCCCTTCCAAGCAGCAAAGCTTTACATCTTAATAGCTGGCCGGCTTACTCATCTCTGAATCAAACTCCAGACTGTACTGTCTGCTTCCGGGCACTCAGTTCTGCAGCACGAATATAAGAGCCCCCGGCCCCCCGCCCCATGCACACGCTCACTCTCACGCACAGGGTGACCTCTGGAGGCAGGAGGCCATGTAGAATCAGGCGTGGAGCTCCCGCCTCCTTTACCCCGTGGCATCAAAGCCTGCTTCACGGATGGACTCCATCCCGTTGGCTCCAAGTCTGCTAAGAAGTGCTTCAGACACTTTGGCCACAGCAGTTAAACATCCTGGGCACCCTCCATCAAATTAAGCTTGGCCCAAGCTCTGCCCCAGGATCCTGGAAGCTACATTCATTGCACTTATTTTCCCAGAACTTATCTGCCCACACGACAGCCCACATGGCCCTGGATTGGACCTCACCAGACTTTGTTCCCTTCTCAGCCATGGATAATTAATTTATTTTTTGAAAACTAAGGGAGGCCAAACAGGGGAAACTTTGAATTTTTGCAGGCTTCTCCACTGGATCAGCTCACTGGATAAAGCTGGTAGTGCACAGAATTGAGCATCTTCGTCCTGCCCCTACCACAATCTAAAGCCGAAGTGTGTCTCTCCTCTGTAAACAAACCTGGAAGGGTGTGCCCCCAGTTTGAGTTCATCTGACTCAGCTAAGGAGCCAGAAAGGGAAAATCATCCGTCAGTTATGCGCTCCCCGCCCTGCCCTCCCCACGCGCCTGCCCTGATGCTCTCCTGGGCGGCTTCGAGCGGCGGCTGCAAAATGTCAGTGCAAAGGGCAGAAAAGCCAGGGAGGGGATAGCTAGGCACCTCTGGGTGACGTTAGCAATGAGAAAAATCTAGAAGTGGCACGTAAGGATGGGAGGGGATGTCCAGGTCGGGTCTCGGGAAGCGAGGCCAGCCAGGGCTCTCGGGGACGGCAGCGGGGCGGAGGCCTCTGCGGGGACCAGGCGGCGGGCCGGGGCGCGCGGCGAGGCCACCCACCTCTTGATGTAGCTGCTGAGGCGGTAGAGCTGCCCGTCGAGGCGCACGAGGCCGTCGCCGAAGACGTTGAAGCCCCCGCGCGCGGCCGCCGGCTCCCCCGGCCCGGGCACCACGAGCTGGTCGCCGCGCAGCTGGAAGGCGCCGGGCTGCAGGCGCAGCAGCTGCGCCAGCGGCAGCAGGGCCAGCTCGCAGTCGCACGTCCACAGGCTGCGCAGCTCCCCCGACGAGATGGAGGTCAGGCTCGGCCTGGCCGCCGGCGGGCACGAGGCCGCCTCCATGCCCCCACCCTCGGCGCGTTTGCCTCGGTGCGCCCCGCTCCGCCTCGGTGCGCCCGGCCGGTCCGGCCCCGGTGCGGTGGCCCCAGGTGCGCGCCGCCCGCCGGCAAGGAGCGCCGCAGGCCCCGCGCTCAGAAAACGGCTCCGGCCCCGCGCGGCCCTTTTATCCGCCCCGAGCGCGGTCGCCGCGCCCCTCCCGGCCCTCGGGCACGACCCCAGACGCTCGGGCCGAGTTATCGTCGGCTCAGAATTTGGCACGCTCTCGCCTGGCCGCGCCTGCCCGCAGCCAAGGGTTACTCATCCCCCTCGGGTCCGTTGCTCCACACCCGGGGCTGGGCCCGCCCCGGCCTGGCCCGCACTGCCGGGGGCGGGGTAGGGAGAGGCCGCCCTGGGGTGCCGAGTCTGGCCCGTGGTGGGAGGGGAGGGCGCATTGCTCCCACCCATGAGCGAGACACCACACCGATCACACGCGTACTGATTGGAGGGACGCAAACGTCCGTCGCCCCACTCTCTCCACTTGGGGCCCGGGGCCGTCGAAGTAGGGCTCAGATGCCCACCCCTATGCCCCGCCCCAAGCTGGAGCCAGTTGCCAACCCCTGCCTCCCAGCCTGTTTTCTACTTTTTTCCCCCCCTCCAGATCATACCCTGCATTTTCTCTCCTCTCAGTCTTTCCCCGCATGATTCCTTCCCCTGGATTCCCTTCCGTGTAGAAATTCCGCTCATCATCGTGTCACTTCCCGGAAAGCCTTCCTGAGTCCCCCGTGGCTCTCCTTGCTTCTCCCACACGGTGGGCCTCAGGCCATGCCATGCCGGGTAGCGCGGATAGAAGGGACCCCGCAGTCACCGTCTCCTCTCCTGCCTCCGCAGTAGGCTGAGCTCCTTGAGTCCCGGAATACGTTCATTTATTGTCAGTCATTGGAGAGCTCGCTAGGTGCTCCTTCTGTGGACATACTGAATGTGCTCGGTCTCCTGCGGTATTAAAGGAGGACTATTTTCCTTCCATTTAATTCACTATTTCTGAAACATCTACTAGGAGAAAGACAGCAAGCTAAATTCTGACAAGACTAGAATGAACAGATACAGCCCTGCCCTTGCCTGATTTGCGGTCTGATGGAGGGTAGACAAGTTTTCAGCAACTGCAGTGTGTGAATGAAAAGTTCCCGCAGGATAACCCTGGACTTCCGGGAGGAGAATCCAGCTGGGTTTTGAGGCCCTGGGGAGGCTTCCTGAAGTCCTGTAATTCAGAACTCTAAGCTAGGTCCTAAAAGTTGAGTAGAACTTAGAGAATACCTTTAATTTGTGTTTGTGTGTACCTAGCGTGAACCCTTGCATAGGTTTAATGGAAGAGTCCTTCTGTCATGTCTCATTTAAATCCCAGAATGTCAATGAGCTCCATTCACACATCCTTTCTCCAGACATGGGTCCCTTTGCCCCAGGATCAATCCCTGTCGCTGGGTTTCTCTGAACAAATCTACTTCTCCCGGAATGCATGGATCACCACTGCATCAATCTTTCGCAGAGAGGAAAGGGAATCTGTCTGTGAAACCAGCACCTAAGGGGATTCTTTCACAAAGTGAAGCCTGAGGATGATTGCCCAGAGGATGGGCATGGGGGGTGACGAGACTCCAGGCAGGACCCAGAGGCTGGGGCTCTGCTCACTGCAAGGGATGTGGTGCGAGGAGCTGGACCCATCACACTCTGGGTGTTCATTCTGGCCCCAAACATTGATGTGGTCACCACTATGCAACAGGCACCATCTTAAGCTCTGAAAGTACCAAAAAAAACTCCAATCAAGAAGAATGCTAGATTAGACGCATTGACTAAGTACCACAAGTGCAAGGTCAAGAGAGTGGTTGCTTCTACCTGGGAGGCCCCAGGAAGGGTTCTTGGAGGAGGTGACAAATGGACTAGACTCTGAATACAGGCTAGGGCTCTCAGGTGAAGCAGTACCGTCAATAAGAAGTTGGGAGAGAAGATTCTGGACCAGTCTATGTAAAAAGAGAAAGTATGGTCTATTTGGGGAAGAGTGGGAAATTTTGTACGGCTAAAACAAACCATGTCTATTTGGGGTGAGAGAGGTGAGTTTTGTAAGAGATGAGACGAGAAAGCGAAGTTGGAGCCGGATTGCGACACGCCTTCTGAGTTGCCTAAGAATTTGGATTCTTAAGGCAATAGGGAGACTTTGAATGTTTTGAAGGAAGGAAGTGGTAGAATAATGCCTGAGTTTAGATGGACAACTTTGGTTATGGCCACATAGAACATGTTTTGAAACAGGAAGATTGGAGGCAGAGTGACTAGTTAGGAGATTGACGCAACAATCTGGGGAGGCTATAATGAAGGTCTGATCTGGTGCACACAGCAGCTGTGGGAGAGGAGCTGATGGGAAGAATTTGGGACATCTTTGAAATAAGGTGAGGAGGGTTTCATGAGCAAATAAAAGGAAGAGGGAAGAGTGAGCCAAAGGAAAACTATTCGGTCTCTCACTTAGGTCCCTAGACAGATGGTATAGATTTTGAGCTACTTACAGAACATCCAAGAGGAAAAGTCCAGGAGGCAGCTAGTTAGCTGGGTTTGAAGTTTGGGAGAGAAGATAGGGTTAAGGATTGAAATTTGAAAGTCATCCGCTCAAAGGCAAGAGCTAAGTGCATGGGAGCATCTAGCTACTAAGTGACAGGGTAGGAATTTGAACTCCAGTCTTTAGTTTCCTTCCACATACATTTACTGGGCACCTGCCATGTTCCAGGGCCAGTGCTTTACTGGAGATTCAGAGGCAAATAAACAGAATGGTCCTGTCCTCAGGTAACAGAGAGGAAAGCAGGGGTCAGCACAGATGATCTTCTTGCACCATCTCCAGAGGCTTTGCTGAAGTCTAGTTATATTTTGCTTCTGGCATGTCTCTGATCTGCTGATGGAGCGCACTCTCAAAAACAGCTCCAACAGTTGCTTCCCAATTAGTAAGGTCAACGGGGGCAGGTCCATCGCAGAGCCGCACCCAGCGCCACATGGATGGAGCACAACAACTGTTGATCGCCCTTAAACCTGCACTGTCTATGGACGATTTGGCTTTGTTGAAGGGTAAAATGTATCATCAGAGTTTAATATCAAAGTTACATGCACTTGGTTAAGATGAGCATAGCAGTCCCTCCCATCAAAATCTGTTTCCTTTGTAGTAAAATATCAACATTTATTATCTGAATAGAAGGATTAAATGAGATTTTTCTTTGCTTCTCCATAGTTCTCTGATTTTACAATTTTTCTGCATTTTCCAAATGAGTGTGCATTGTTTTGTACAGAAGAATGATGTCGAGCATAATAAAAACATTTTAAAAATGCTTTCCTGGTGTGTTATCTAGAGATTTCATTTGATGCATTTTCAGTAAACACCCGCATTTCTTTATCGGTAACTTATGCACTACCAAAATGCCAGAGGAGGATATGAAAGAGTGGACAGAAAAAACAGCATTCATTGTAACGCCAGCCACTGCTAATTAGTGGAGAGCTACAGAGAGCTGGTCATGTTTAGTTCACCATCAAAGTACCAACCAGGCAAACATAATCTAGGCTACTGACCATATTTTCAGTCTTTTTTATGTTTCAGGTTTGTTTACACAATTGTGTTCATATCGTAGAATTTTCATTCTACTTTTTCTCATTTAACACTATATGCATATCATCTTTCAAAAATTGTCCTTGTAAGTAGTATTTTAAACTCTCTATTATTTTCCATCAAGAGGATGTACTATTATTTATCTAGACATTTCTTTACTCTTGATCTCTTAAATTGTTCTCAGTTTTTCCTTATTATAAACAATGCTGCAACGAACATCTTGGCACTTTAATTACTTTCTGTATCCAAACTCTCAGAAATCGAATTATTGAGACAAGGGGTATGACAGTATGTAAGGCTCTTGAAACAGGTACCATTTTTTTTCCCAAAGAATTGTACCAAATTGTCTTCTCATCAGCCGAGAATTCCCATGGTTTTAAATCTTCAGTACTAGGGGTATGGACCTCATAGCTATTTACATTTGTATTTCTTAGGTTACAGATGAGACTAACAGTTTGGCTGTGATGTTACCATTCAGATTTAGAGACTGTTTGTAGCAGCGCACGACCCATTGTTGAGTCTGTGGTTATGTTTGCAGTTAAAGCAAAACATGATAAAGATTTTGCCATCCCTATATACTCCTTTTGGGGTGACTGTGCTTTGGTGACATCACCAGCTTATCGACTCCATTTCTAAGTTTTGGAGGTTCCAAGTTAGTCAGATTCAGAGACCTCAATTCAAATTAATCAAACTCACAGCAGATGCAAAATCAGTCCAGCACCACTCCCCCCGTTCTTGGATTTCCTGTCAGCACACAAATATCTATGGGTTTTTCTCTCTCCTCAACAAAAATAATTTTTTAGACATTTCTACATCCCACTTCTCTTTTTAGCTACTTTCCCATCTCTCTTCTTCTCTCTGTAGTCAAACTCCCTGAAAGAATCATGTAAATTCCTTGCCTGCCATTCACTCTTCAATACTTTGCTACCTGGCTTCTGCCCCATCACGCCGCTGAAACTAACCTTACTGAGTCCCCAGTGGCCTCCATGTGGCCATAACTGTTCTAATCTCATAGACAACACTTTCCCCTGCAATTGTCTCCCCCTTAGCTTGTGAAGAAGTAGCATAATAGGGTGGAAAGGGCAAAGGCTTTAGTTTAAAACCTAACTCTGACACTTGCTAGCCATGTCATCTTAAGCAAATTTCTTAACCTTTCTGATCCTTAACTTTCTCAGCCGTAAATTAGTGCAATACAGAGTGAGGCAGAATAGCAATTAAGAGCTCAGACTTTGGTGCCTTATCCACCTGGGTTCGAATTCAAGCCTAGCTCTGTGATCTCGAGCACATCAAGTCTGCGTGCTCCAGTCTCGGATATAAATAGTGGGGCTTCACGAGGATGTACTGAGCTGCTGCAAAGTACTCTGAGCGGTGCCTGGCACGCAGTAAGTGCTGTTTAAGTGTTTGCTCTATGCGTACATCAGGGCACTTCTGTGAGGGTGCAATGAGATGCGAGCACAGATCAGGGGACTTCCGTACGAGTTCAGTGAGATGCTAGCACAGCATCTAGCACAGTGTCTGGCACACAGTAGGCCCTCATTTAGTCAGTGCCAGCCCCCTGTCTTCTCTATGTCTTCCTCCCACTTCTCAGACCACTCCCTTTTCTGAGAACCAGAGTTCTGTCCTTGGCCACTTCGCTTTCCCTGGGTGACTTTGCCCAAATCCTTGGTGACCACGACCCCGTGTAAGCTGATGATTCCTGCATCTCTAGCTCCAGGCCAGACCTCTTTTCAGATTCTCAGACCAGTAACCAACTCCCTGCTGAACTCACCCTGTGACTCTCCACTGGCACCTCCAACTCATCATCATCCTCCCACCTCCAGATGTGCTCCTTCTCCTGTGCTCGTCCTTCTAGCCAGGCATCATCGTCCTTCTGTCCAGAACTTCGAAGTCGTTCTAGACTGCACCCTCCCACTTACTCCCTCCACCCACGCCCTCCTCTGGCTGTGCCTCCACCCTAGTCCTCCACCTGCAGATTCTGCCTTCTGCAGATCTTAGGAATCTTTTGCTTCCTTCCCACCCCCACTGCTGTTGATTCACTCAGCCTCCCACAGCTTTTCCCCTGGACTGTCCCAGTAACTGCCATACTAGCCTCATCGCCCTCACTCCCTCCTCGATGCGGCTTATGGCTGAATTGTGCCCCCACCCCTGAAGTCATATGTTGAAGTCTTAAGCCCCAGTTCCACAGAATGTGACTGTATTTGGAGATAGGTAGGGCCTTTAAAGAGGTAATTAAGTTAAAATGAGGTCATATGGGTGGGTTCCTAATCCAGTATGACTGGTATCCCTATAAGAAGAGACACCAGCCGTGCTTGCGCAGAAGGACGACCACGTGAGGACACGGCGGCAAGGCAGCGATCTGAAAGCCAAGGAGACAGGGCTCAGGAGACCTAAACTGCCGACACCTTGATCTTGGATGTCCAGGCTCCGGAGCTGTGAAAGATAAATTTCTGGTGTTTAGGCCCCCCTGTCTGTGGTGTTTTGTTAGGACAGCCCAAGCAGACTGAGACCCCGCCTCATCCTCAGAGCCACGCCCTCTGCTCGGGGCTGTGGAACACGGCTTGCAGCTCCCTGAAGGTTCGGGCTGACTTTCTCTCACCGCTGAGCACAGGCGGCTCCTGCCCCTGCCCCTCTTCACTTTGCAGACTCTCACTCACCTTTCAAGACACAGTTTAAGCATCACCTACTGGGGGCCGAGTTAGATGCTCTTCCTCCCAAGCCCGCAGGACAAGTGATATTTGCTGTGGACGCCCTTATTACAGGTGCCATGTTATTGAGTTACTTGTCTGTCTCTCCCACTAAACCCATGAGAGGAAAAAAAAAAACCCCTGTATCTTATGCCTGTTTATTCCTAGTACAACATGGTTTCACAGAATATATCCAATTTATTTTTATTGAATAAATGAATGAATGAATGAATGAAAGACAGCATCGTGTCATGGTTATATATAAAGTTCTTACAATGATACCTGACACATAATATGTACTCTTGAGTGTCAAATAAATGAACAAAAATACACTGAATATGCTTCGGATCATTTTTTCTGTGATTGTATCTGTTGAAGTTTTATAAAAGCTAAAGTAGGAACATATGGGAAAATAAAAGCCCAGATTTGCAAAGAGACTTACCCATGCAAAGCAGGTCAGATTCGTAGCTGTTGCACTGATTCCAGACAACTTTAGTCTTGGCTAAAGTGGGATGGAAAATTTTGCTTCCTCCCTTCTGTGCTTACCTCACTGGGCTCTGGCTGTGTCATCCTGTGAGTTCACTGCTTCCTGTCTTCCCAAGTAAACACTCCCTCTAGGTTGCAGGGGTGGCATGGAAGCCCACGCAGGCTGGTCTGCGTATGTTCTCTGGCACTTTGATTAACCCTCTTTAATTGCTGGTGGGGCACCGAGTGCTGGGCATTTAGGCAAATGTGGGGTAGAATGCTGCCTCAGCCAGAAGCACCTGGCACATGGAGAGAGTCTGGAGGAAGGGCAAATGTCTGGAGAAGAGCCAGTCTGTTGATGAGAACCAAGCGTGGGAACAAAGGTACAATTCAACTCTACAAACGCTCACTGGACGCTTGCATGGGCCGGGTTCTTGGGACACAAAGATGCTGAAGACCTGTTCCCCACCTCCAGGGACCTCAAATCCAGCCAGTTACAAGCGTTCAATAGCTGTCAGAGGAGGAGGACATAGAGTAGGAAGAAGGGGGACATGAGAGCAGCCAGTATGTGGGGGAGTGTAAGGCTGGAGGGTCTTGAAGCCCAGGAACGGAAGTGTTGATTAGCTACAGGAGGCAACTAAGGGTGCCTCCAGAACCTTTAATGGGGGTGGGTGCAGTTGAAACCTCATTTGAGGGGTGACTCTGTAACAGAGGCTGCAGGCAAGATTCCCACCTTGAACGGGAGGTCATACTAGAAGACCTCTGAGAGCTCTTCAACTCTAAACACTCTCTATGCTAAAATGAGCAGATTAGGAGGCTCCAGCGAGGGACCCAGGGAACCCCCTTATCTCCTCAAAATCACTGCCGCCCCAGAAGAAACAAATGTGCCCAACGCTTGCTGGGATTCATATCCTTCTGCATTCCAGACACAGCATCAGCCACGGCAATCACCATAATGATGATGGCTAATGTTTAGGAAGGACTTCTCTGTGCCAGAGGCTGTTCTAAGTGCCTTCAATGGACTATCTCATTTAATCTTCCAAGCTAGGGACTGTTCATATTCCCATTTTATGGAAGGAGAAATAGAGGCACACAGAGCTCCAGTCACTTGCCCAAGGTTACACTGGTGGTACCTCTTCCCACCCCAGGCAGCTGAGCTGACATCCTAGATGGAAAAATTTGCTCCTCCCATTGGCCTTGACTCCGGAGAGGGGTGGGCAAACTACAGAAATAGAAGGAAGAGTAATATTTCACGACATGTAAGAATTATGTGTGGGGCTGGCCCCGTGGCCGAGTGGTTAAGTTCGTGCGCTCCGCTGCAGGCGGCCCAGTGTTTCGTTGGTTCGAATCCTGGGCGCGGACATGGCACTGCTCATCAGACCACGCTGAGGCAGCATCCCACATGCCACAACTAGAAGGACCCACAACGAAGAATATACAACTATGTACCCGGGGGCTTTGGGGAGAAAAAGGAAAAATAAAATCTTTAAAAAAAAAAAAAAAGAATCATGTGAAGTTCAAATTTCAGCGTCCATGAATAAAGTTTTATCGAAACACAGCCCCACTCGTTTGTTGACATATGGCCGCTTTTGTGCCACAACAGGGTTGAGCACAGCTGGCTCTCAAAGCCAGAAATAGTCACTGCCTGGCCCTTTACAGAGAAAATGTGCCAGTCCCTGCTCTCGAGTCCAGACTGGAGTGTAGAGTCAGTTGATCGTCTCCAGTGTTCTCTCTTCTCTAGGCAACAGTCTGCTCCTCAATTTCTCCAGAGCTTAAAGTACCCCTCTATTTAAGAGACTCCTGAGCACAAGAGAACAAAAGTCACCCCCAAAACCCAGACCCTCAATGCCCCAAGTCCCTCTCTCAAAAAAAGTAACTTTACTTAATGGCCATTTTTCACATTCTTTGACCAGTTGGTAGTGGCTCTGTTCGTGCATTCATTCATCCATTCATTCCTTGGCTGGGCCCCTTGTCCCTGGTGCTTTCTAGGGTGGGTGAGGGACTGGAAAGTGGGCCTTCAATCTCTACATAGTCAACAGTCACCTCTGGTCTTGGCCCCTGACCTGAGTGGTCAGGCACAGAGTGAACTTGGACAGACCTGGCTTAAGACCCCCATTCCTCCATTTCTGAGTTTTGACTGCCCGCAGCCACTGAATCACTGAACCCTACAAGAAGTGGGGATGCTCTTACCCCCCCTTTTCTGTTTGAAGCAGTCAATAAAATAGTATGGGCAAAGCACTTTGCACAGGGCGGGCACAGCACCAACCCACAGAGACCTGGATCGGCCCTCAGCATCACCATCAGCATCACTGTATCAGCCCTCAGCATCACCATCAGCATCACTGTATCAGCCCTCAGCATCACCATCAGCATCACTGTATCAGCCCTCAGCATCACCATCAGTATCACTGTATCAGCCCTCAGCATCACCGTCAGCATCACTGTATCAGCCCTCAGCATCACCGTCAGCATCACTGTTGTTGCTGAAGAATCTCATCAGACGCAGCTCAGAGTTGATCAAGTTGACGCAGATTTTGAAAGAGCAACCTCCAGTGTGTTTCCTCTTTTTTAAAAACTTAATACCAGGAAACTCTGTACTATTTCTAGGCCACTTGGTATTTGTTACAATCTCAAGAGCCAAAATGATTTGAGTCAGAAGAAAAAATGAGAATTTTCCTCTCGCCAAGATCCTCTGGGATTGTGAGAAAGCACAGAGCAGAAGTAACAAGGGTCTTGGCAATTCCCGGCTGACAGCAATGGGAAGAGGGGCCGAACTCCTGGTCCGAACGTCAGGTCTTTGGAATGCTGGCCCAGCACAGCAATCCTTCTAGAAGAAAAAAATGACAGGCACAGAATGTTCAGAAAGAAATGAAATGTTCTTTTAAAAACAACAACACGTTTTGCGTCTTTGTGAGCCTTTACAGTCAAGGGCTTAACAGAGACAAGGCTTAAGAAGATGAGCCGGCCCTTCCTTAATCCTATTTTGTCCTATAAACCACCAAACCCACGGAACAAGGAGGGGGTGAATATTTCCTCATCATTTGTGACAACTTTGCAATTTAAAAAAACTTGTAATTCTTTACCACTAAGTGATATGTAAATGCAGAAAAATCAGAATATATTGATTTAATTTTTTAACTTAATAAACAGAACCCCATTCCCCTTCTAATCTCCGCCCCACACCCCCACCCCGAGGCAAGCACTGAAGGCCAGTCAGTGAGCATCCCCGAGCGTTTCCCCCTCCACGCACAGTGAGGGCACGAAGCGTACCTTTCAACCCCAGGGGGCAGGGTGAGCACGAAGACCAAGCACTTTGGAGCCACAGAAGCTGGGTTTGAATCCTGCTCTGCCCTGGCCAGCTGCGTCACTTTAGGCCAGTGCTTATCCACTTCAGAGGGCAGTAGTGAGGATTAACTGAATTCTTATATGTGCAGCACTGAGAACAGATACTGGCACTGTGTGTGTGTGTGTGTGTGTGTGTGTGTGTGTGTATTCACTAATATATGTGCATTTTTCTTTAATAAAACTACATCAAACTATTTATGGTATTTGATAGCCTTTCTTTTTATGTGTTAATTAATATATGTATGACCCAATAATGTCAGTATTTTAAGTTGTTTCTCATTTCTATTATTTAAAAAAATGCTGCCATTTACATTTTTGTGCTTGGATCTTTGGCAACTTGTCCAATTATTTACTTAGAATTCATCCCTAGAAGCTGGATCAGCTGTTATGCTCTCTTTTAAGGATTTTGATACAGAATGCCAAATCGCTCTCCAAAAGGTTGCACCACTTTAAATTCCCAACAGCATGGCATGAAAGTCCCTGTCTCCCCAAATCTTTGCCAACACTGCATATTTTCATTCCGTTCCATTTTTTTTTCCCCATCAGATTGGAGACTTTTACTGTTTTAATGTTTATTTATTTTGTTACAAAGAAAGTTAAAAATTTTTGTTTGTTTTTGGCCATTTTTTTTTCCACTGCAAATTTGCTGTGAATGTCCATTGTTAATGTATGATTCATCTTTTCCTTATTGGTTTGTAAGAATTCTTTATATATTAAAGATGTTAACCTTCTTTTTCTTTTTTTTTTTGAGGAAGATTAGCCCTGAGCTAACTGCTGCCAATCCTCCTCTTTTTGCTGAGGAAGACTGGCCCTGAGCTAACATCAATCCCCATCTTCCTCTACTTTGTATGTGGGATGCCTACCACAGCGTGGTGTGCCAAGTGGTGCCATGTCCACAACCAGGATCCAAACCGGCGAACCCTGGGCCTCCGAGAAGCAGAACATGTGCACTTAACCTCTGCATCACCGGGCCAGCCCCAACCTTCTTTTTTAAGTTTCTCATTTGCCTTTTGGCTTTGTTAAATACTAAAGTATAACAGAGCATATTTTTAACCATTCAGAAATTTTGCACGTGTGTGTGCCTTTTGAGTCCCCGAACCTAGCAATATTTTCCATTATGATTTTTGTCCTGGGAGTCATAGTTATAAAGTTCTTTGCTACCATCACCCCTTGCATTATAAATATATTCCTTTTTATTTTCTTCCAAAATATTTAGTTTCATTTTTACTTTTAAAATTTAATTTATCTCAAATTTATTTTGCAACTTGAATCTAATATGTATGGTTTCTCGTCTAGACTCAGTGATTCTTTTAAACTGATCATTATCCAAGTTGGTGATGGACATATAAATATATACAAATATATAAAGAAATTTGTCAATTTCTTTGAACATCAATGTTCTTCTCCAAAAAGTGAAAATAATAAAATCTCTTCTGCTTATTATGTTGTGAATAAACACATTTTAATTTTTTTTTTGAAGATTTTATTTTTTCCTTTTTCTCCCCAAAGCCCCCCGGTACATAGTTGTATATTCTTCGTTGTGGGTCCCTCTAGTTGTGGCATGTGGGATGCTGCCTCAGCGTGGTTTGATGAGTAGTGCCATGTCCACGCCCAGGATTCGAACCAACGAAACACTGGGCCGCCTGCAGCGGAGCACGCGAACTTAACCACTCGGCCACGGGGTCAGCCCCTGTGAATAAACACATTTTGAAAAGTATTAAGTGACATGGCAGGGCACACAATTATTCCCAAATTCACCTTCAGGGTGTGAAGGGAGCGAGACACAGAAGTGCAAAGTTTGAGAATTTCTTCCAAGACCTTGAGGAGAAGCAAGAATCTTCAGCTGTAAATGTCCTGATTCTGCATGGCTGATTAGCTCTCCAGTTTCCTAAATCAGGTACAGAGAGGCATTTGGGATTGTATAGGATAAAACCACGGTTTAAACACGTCAAGGTCAATTTATACCTTCAGAATATCACAGAATTGACTTTATAGACTGTTCAAAAAAGAGCAAAAGTCAAGTTCTATAACTTAAAAAATAAGTGGTTAATCATCAGGTGTTTCAGCTGAAAAAATTGCATCTCCTAAGTTCCTTCGATTCTCCATAAACCTCATGGCAAATCTATTAGTATTAAGCAAGACTGCCACTTCTATTGCACAACGTTTGCAAACTTTCACCTTGTTATTTTCTCTAATCAGAATAATACAGATAAGAAATAGGTCAGAAGTGTTCAGCCAGGTCACCCCACTCCACCTCAATGTTCTGGGCTCTGCTCAGAGCTGCCCCCACCCCAGCCTAGCCCTGCACCAGGATTCACTGTACTCTGAGTCCATCACCAGAGGGCGCAATGGTGAGAGCCAACAGCCGCCCATCATTCTGCTTCTTCCTTTGGTCCTTACCATGAATAAACTGTGCCTTTGACAGCTAACACGGACTCAGCTTCAAAGATGAGAGACGTTACCCAAGGGGAAACAGCACCAAGTTTATGAGTCAACAGTTAAGAAACTGTTCTTAAAGTTTCTGAAAAGATGCCGAGAACCTGCTGAATAATCCACAGTCATCCATCTCTTTTATTGTTCGTTTGCTCAGGGTCTTGCAGGACATTATCAGAAACAAACTTCGATTGGTATCCACGGCTGTGAACTAAAGCCACCCTCCATCTCTCAGCTGAATGCTAGTAAATTTAGCAATAAGAGCTACCAGAGGGCAGTGTTCCACCCTCATTATGCAGCCAGGATTGAATTTTGAGTAAGAAATTGTAAGTCTCTGGAAAGTACCATGTGTTCGTCATTTGCTTTCCTTTCTGTGCTGTTGGACACTTTCTGGAGATATATCTGCTTTTCAGTTAAGAAAAGCAAGAAATAACTGTGACAACACTTTTTTAATGAGTCCAAGTTTGTTCTATGTTTAAAAAAAGTACAGAATAACAGCTGTCGTTTCCTGTGTGCCTGGTATATGCCCGGCAGTGTATAGACATGTATCTAATTGCAACAACACCCTGGTAAGGTAAGCACTATTACTATTTTCCAGGTGAGGACGTGGATCTCAGCAGGATTAAGTAACTTGCCTAATGTCGGAGGTAGGATTTGAACCCTGCTCAGTCTCGCTCCAGAGCTTTTCCTCTTCCCACACTCAGGGCTGACCTTCCCAAACTTGACCTCCAGAATGCATCCCACACGCATTTCTCTCTTTTCTCGGGTCTCATGCAGGACAGGAAAAGAGGAAACAGAACCTTGCTGAGTTCTTAAATTTTGAAACAACTTTCATCCATTGATTCTGTGAATTTAATGTAATTCTGTGAGGTTTCTGTTAGACATCAGGAGTTAAATTTCATGGTTGCGTCTTCTTCCAGCACTACGTTCCAGCCCTGGGGAGGTACCATTCAGGCTGTTTTCCTGACTGCTTGGTTAGTGCCTCACTCCCACAGTGATCTTCCTTCTACTTTCTTGTTACTCTGAAACCCGACAGACTCTCAAATCTACGTAGTGCCTTCTCCCATTAAGTATGGATTTTTGATCCACTGAGGTATAAACTAAAATAGTAAAATTCAGTCTTAATGGTCCCCCAGAGATTCCGATAGTGGACATCCTGACACACTGTCAGAGAGAGACTTAGACATCGAGAAGACCGTAACGCAATATCCGTGAGGTGTTCAGCCTGCACGGAGCACTTACCACATACAACCACTGACACATCTTTCTACCCAAGAAGTATCCATTTTCAAGGTAAAAGAGGCAGGAACTATGGATACATGCAACAGAAAAGAGAAGACGCTAAGACACAAGGATCCTCTCTAGCAAATCATTGCAGGACTTTAATATAAATAATCTCTTAATAGTTGGAAACTTTTAAAAGAGCATAAGAATATTAAAGACGTCAATAATTTTCTTTGTCTTTTTTTTTTTGTACTGGAGGTACTGGCACAAAGTGTATTTAATTTGAACACTTAGTCTCATGCGTGCTACACAGTAAGCATTTGGTAAATATTTGTTGGAAAAAATAATGAATAATTAAAACAAATCTTATTCTTTTACTAATCCAGCTCTGTTCTTTGGTTTAGTATTCACTCAACAAACATTTATTATATCCAGTTGATAAGTGCTGTAAAAGAAGCCAAGAACACAACTTTAAAACATGTACATGCTTCCTGTCCTCACATAGCTTTGCTATGTAACCATCTGTTTAACCTAGGGCAGTGCCTTCATGCTCCCTTTCTTCACATAAAATGAGAGGAATAACAGCCTTTCTGAATATCTCTGTGGAGATGTTGTGAAAATGAAGTGGGAAAATATGACTTGTAAACCGTTAAGTTGTATACTAATATATCATTGATATACTGTCAGTTAGAATGCTGGTAACAGAAATCTTCACTCAAAATGGCTTAAACCATTAAGGTAATTTGTTAGCTCAAGTAACTGAAAATGCTAGAGGTACACTGCCTTCAGATAAGCCTTGATCCAGTAGCTCAACAATGTCACCAAGAATTCAATTTCTTTCCAGCTCTTCACCTTGGCCTTTTTGGTGTCAAATTCTAAGACTTACTCCCCTTAGGGTCCCCGATGGCTTCCAGTAGCTCTCGGGGCTGGTACTCCCTCATTCCAGTCCAGAAGAGAAGAATGAGCAACCCTGCCCAGGCTTTCCAAGGGAGATCTGAAGATTCATTCTGATTGGGCACTTTAGGTCACATGCCCCCTCTGCACCAATGTCTGTGTCCAGAGGAATGAAAGGCAGTGATTGGCTTAGCCTAGACCACACACCCCACCCCTGAAGATGGAGGTGAGATCGGCTTCCCTGTAATCTCATGGATCCCCCGGTAGAAAGTGGTTGGCTGCTGTGTAGAGACTGAGGATGGAGTGGAGAGGATGATGAATATGCAACCAACAAACTGTCAGATTAGCTGATTTGAGGCAAGCGTCAGCCAATAATACAGCCCAAAACCCATTTTATGGCCCCAGGTGAACTGAAATAAAAAACTCAATATTTGGAAAAATTAGAGGCATGAATAGACATATACTTTATAAATGTATATAAAAGCTATAGTTATATACATAGTGCTCTGAAACATAAGATAATTGACAGAATCATTGACATAATACACTATTTTACTCCAAATAGTGGCCATAGAGTTTAAATGAATTTTTGACATTTAGAAAATTATTAGGAAAAAAATAGTCTGCCTTTCTGATGATAGATAATTTCAATGATTTCTTTTTTAATTTTCCTATGTAAACCTCTTCTTCAAATCACTAATTAGTCAGATATGATTATCTCTCATTTTTTAAAGGGATAAAAGGCTCTCACCTTTGACTAATCTATCTGAATAAGGCTGGGCCACCCCTAGGCCAGTCTCATACAGTGATACACCCAAAGGAAGAGAAAGTCCCAATCCTTAGAAGTTTTGAAGAGATGTAAATCTGCACTGAAGGTGTCTCAAAGGTGCTAAGGAAGACCTCACAGAGCAACACACAGAAAAACTTCCAACAATCCTTTGTACTCAACCATCCCTCAGCCCCACATGGTCATGAGACAAACGGGGTTCCCCACCTCGTGTGCTTCTGGTATCAGGGCCATATCCACAGCCAGGAGAGTTCCGCAGAAAGGAATTATAAAGAACCTGTTCCACAGGTGAGACTTATAGCCATTATATTCACCACACACTTAGAGTATTTTGGTTTAGGGTGAGGGGACCCACCTTACTAGGTCATCAGAGAGAACATGAAGACGTAGATGGGCTTAATAAACAGAGCTGGCAATGGCATCATAATTTATTGAGCTCGGAGAATGTCAGTTCCCTGCAAATGAACTGAGATCCTGTCTCTTAGGACCCAAAACGGACATTTCAAGGAGGGTCCAAAAGGGGTCCTAAGTTTCTAAACGGAAAAATAGCACTCTGCCACTACTGGAGGGAACAGGCTATTGGGATTATGGTGCCAACTATCAAGGCTACTGTGCTGCTGACGCTAAGCCACCACACTAACACTGGTGAGTGGTTTCCACACTGCGCTCTGGAGAGCCTTGGGTGTTCCTTGCAGCCTCCTCACAGGCCACTGTGAAAGAGAAGGGGAGTAGACCTCTGGAGTCTCCACGGCCGCTTCAGCCAAAGTGCTTCACGCTATCTCTGTTACATCTCGAACTTCTGTGTAAGGTTTTATTTGAAGGCTTCATTTTCAAGATGGCGGCCACAGGGTGTGTCTTCACTTACCCTTTGAGGGGCAAGGTGATTCAGGGGAGTTGCCCTCACCCTCCCTGACGGGCATCGTCTGTCCTGTCTGCCATCTGAGATGGGACAGGAGAGATGACCTGTCAGATAGACGACCACAGGGAAGGGGCCAGATACCTCCTCCTTCAGCCTCCCCAGGCCAAGCACTCACTGGGAACGGGTCCTTTATGGGGCCTCACACATGCACAGGGGAAGAAGGGGCTTGGGCATCCTCCCTGGAAAGTACCTCATTGCCTCACTCTCCTCCCCGTTCTCTCCATCTCCCTTGGAGTCTTCTCTCTCTCCAGCTCCCCTTAAACTCTTTTAAATTCCAGTAAAATAAACTTAACATAAAATTTCCATTTTAACCATTTAAAATTTTTGAATTTTTAAATTGTGGTAAAATACACATAACATAAAATTTGCCATCTTACCCATTTTTAAGTGTACAGTCAGGGGTATTAAGTGTATTCACATTGTTGTGCAACCATCATTACTGTGCATCTCCAGAACTTTGTCACCATCCCAGACTGAAACTCTGTGCCCATTAAACAGTAACCCCCATTTCCCCCTCCTCCCCCAGGCCCTGGCAACCACCATTTTACTTTCTGTCTCCATGAATCTGACTAGTCTAGGTACCTCACCTTAGTGGAATCATACAGTATTCGACTTTCTGCATCTGGCTTATTTCAATTAACGTATGTTTTCAAGGCTCATCTATGTTGTAGCATGTGTCAGAATTTCCTTCCTTTTTAAGGCTGGACGATATTTCATTGTATGGATATACCACATTTTGTTTATCCATTTATCATCAATGGACATTTAGGTTGTTTCCACCTTTTGGCTATTGTGGACAATGCTGCTATGAACATGGGTGTACAGATATTTGTTTGAGTTCCTCCTTTCAATTATTTCATGTATATGCCCAGAAGTGGAATTGCAGGATCACATGGTCATTCTATGTTTAATATTTTGAGAAACTGCTATACTGTTTCCCACAGTGGCTGTACCATCTTCCATTCCCGCCAGCAAGTTATTTTCCCACACTTGTTATTTTCTGGTTTATTGAAGGTTTTTCTTTTTTTTTGTTTTTTATAATAGCTACTCTAATGGGTGTGAAGTGACAGCACATTGTGGTTTTGATTTGCATTTCCCTGGTTATTAGTGAATTAAACACTTTTTCTTGTGCATGTTGGCGTTGGTACGTCATTTGGAGAAATGTCTATTGTAGTCCTTTGCCCATTTTTTATTCAAGTTGCTTGTTTTTTTGTTGTTGAGTTGTAAGTGTTCTTTATATATTCTGAATGTTAGTCCCTTACCAGATAGGTGATTTGCAAATATTTTCTCTCCCTCCGTGGGTTGCCTTTTCATTCTGTTGATTGGGTCCTTTGAGGCACATGAAACCCTTTCCTTAAGACTTCCCACTGGCATCCAGCCCTTCTCTCAGGCTCCCCTGCACCCCCCATGGGGTTAGCTGGTGTTGGGGGTTTCCTTGGCCCTGTATCCTGCTGCCTCCCCGGGTGGGCTCCATCTTGGCAGTGGTGGGGAATGGTGGGTGTTCCAGCTCCCTTGGATTTCAGCCTGCCCTCCTCCCCGCACCGAGCCGCAGTGCTGCCCCAGGCTGTCTCCTAACGCACCTACCTGAAGCTGACGACAACATCCTTCCTTGAGGATTTGCTAACAGCTTTGTAAAAATATGGAAAGGGCTTGTGAGCTTATTTCAGAGACAATTTTTTTTTTAAGAAAAAGCAACCTACATTTTTTAAAATCTAGGAGATGTAACAATTCCTCAGCCGCAGCCTGAAGGAAAGGGCTCTGATGAAGAGTGATTGGCAGCAAGTGAACAAGATAAAAGGGCAAGTCTCTCTGCTGAAGCCTAGGAGGGCAGACAGTGGGGTCTGCGCAGGCCCCCCGAGTCAGGGAACACACCTGTGGGCCCCAATCCAGCCCCCACCCACTCTGGGAAGCCTCTGGGGGGTCCAAGCTGGTCGTTGTCCTGTGTTGGGCGAGGCCACCTGATGCAGAGGGGAGCACAGCAGAGCAAGGAAGCAGACCGCTGTCCGGGTTCAGCTCAGCTGCTGGGAGTCAGGCCATAACTTCCCGCCTCGTGCCTCAGTTTCCTATAGAGAAAATCAAATCAATAATTGTTACAAAATTCTAAAATCTTACTTTTTTGTTATGTGATACAATTTTCGCCATGCTTCGTGTGCATTTATCCAATTTAAAAAAATACTACAGAGCAAAGCACTTTGAAAGGAACAAAATGCTTAACATATGTACGGAATTCTTTTCTTGCTTTGAAAACTGCTCTGGGTGGTTCTGCTATTGTTTGGTTAAGAGAATTATACCATTTGGAGACATGGTCCCTTATCTTGTGTAGACTGAAAGGCAATTAAACAATTTTTCATGTCAGAATCTGAGGTAAGAGAAGGCTGCTTCAAAGGGTCCACTTGACACAGTGAAAGGCAGTTGAGTAGAAACAGAGAGCAGTACATACCCACTCCATATGGCCCGAAGCAAGAATTTCAAACTCATCTGGGGGAGCAGGAGACAGAAATAAAAACATTAGCTCTTTTGCTCTGATTTCTCTCAGTCACTTTCCGAATAGCCTTTGGACGCCATCCATTCCTTTAAACAGAAAGCAACTCAGAGCCTCCGAGGATGTCTTTTACTCTGTGTGTAGGGACTGTTCAGTCATGAATCAATGTCTTTTTCCAAGAGAAAGGTGCCAGCAGCAAAAGTCGGTCATAAAAAGGACGTTAAACTTTAGTATTCTCTTCATTGTCCCCTCACCCACCCCACAGCCCGGCAGCCAGGCAGCCTGGACTCCAGCATCCCTGGCAGAATATAAAGTTAATAGCAAATATGTTTCCACGTAAACCAACGCCACCCCCACTACCACCACCACACCCTCCACTCCCACCATCGCCCATGCAATCCACCCCAAAGCCCAGTGTCTCCCTCAGCCTCTTGCTTTTCATCCCTGCCTGCTATTGCGCTCCAGTGCCCAGCGGGTAGAAACCTTCCCCGGACTTGCCCTGTTGATATGAGTGGGCCTGTCCTCCACTCACATGTGTGGTCTCTATACAGCCTGGCCCCTCGTGGAGCAGCCAAATAAACAGTCCTACAAACAAAGGGAATTTCAAAAGAACGCCAATGTTTTATTCATGTCCCCCCAAATCAAAGGGGATCCATAGACACAGTCCACAACATGCTCTACGGAAGTGTCCTCTGTACCTTTCCAGCCCGCGCCACAGTGCCTCACTCCACGGCTCCACCCTAAACTTGTGCAAACGCCCAGCCCCCGCCTCTTTTCTCACCCTCTCCCTGCACTCAGCTCCCGCCAGTTTCAACCACTGCAGCTCGACAAGTGTCTGCCCAGCGGGTTTCTTGCTTTTTCCAGGAGGCATGGGCAGCAATCGGACTTGGCTGTGACCTGGGCGGCTGGCAGGCTGAGTGGGCGGAGGCTGAGAACGCAGGTCCCGCACAAGTGATTGTATGAGCCTTAAGTTCCTGTAGTTCCTGGGCCTCCTCCAAGCCATCAAGCTAGGAGTAGTGACAACTTCAAAGTCTGAGTTACCACCCAGACGTCTGGGTGGCATGGCAGCACAGAGCAAAGCTTGGTTTGACAGATCTGGAGAACATTAAAGAAAGTTCTCCTTACTGCCTCCTCACCTCCCACTGTAGCCCGTCCCTGTGCTGCCGTGAAATCTGCTTTTACCAGGGCCAAAGTGGTGACATGGAAGCTTCTGCCAACGGTGAGTTTGTTGTAAGCCCACTGCACGGTCATGCCTCCTTCAGAGCATCATAGAGTCCCAGCGCCGGGTGCAGCTCTGCCCAGAGAACTGGGACGCACCGTCGTGCTCACTTCTGAAATCTTTCTCGTCACATCTTCAGGAAAGTAAAGCGGATGGAACTGAAAAGGGCTGGGGGCAGAGTTGGGAAGTCTTTAACTAAATTTAACCTTGGGTTCCAAGGACAGATGTTGCCATTTGAATGAGCATTTGGTGTGCCCAGTAAGCCTTGGTGTAAGACGTGGCTTTTAGCATGAATCATCTCCCTGCTGGGAAGGAGGTTAGAAGTCCAGAAACAAGGATATTGCAGAACCGGACTGTGTGGTTCACTAAACCACAGGAGAAGGGGTGGAGAAGCAGCCGGTGTCCTGCCCAAAGGCCGCCAAGCATTATTTCTACTTGGCTATCCAGAGTCCAAGTGAAATAAAATGAGAAGGTTAAGATCTAAGTGAAAATTAACGGAGGGAAACTGTGCCATTTGGACTTTCTGAGATGTGCTTGCCACAGGAAAATGCAAACCACCTTAGCTATCTCTCCACAAACAGAGCCGAAGAAGGAATGGACACTAATAAGGATAAACATAAAGAAAAAAATGGTGATTGTTGGCATAGAATGGCAAGGAAAGTTGGTGGGATGCCCTCCCTTGGGGATCCTTGGACAAGATAGACGTATGGGTCAGGTGCAGATGTGTGTGGAAACGGACAAACTCCTTTCCCCGGGACTGTGATTCGGTACTGTCTGTAACCCCTAGTTCTCGAGGCGCCATGGTCTGCGTGAGTCATTCTAGGAGTGCAGGATGCAGTAACCACGCTAGTGCAAACCCACTGGCTCCGAGCCCCCACCCGGAGAACCGTGGGTGCTCTGACTGCCTTTCTCCTGGCAGAGTCTCCTAGGTCATGTCCTCTGCTGGTGATTAATAAAGATTCCTTGTCTCTTCGCAGCCTGTGACTTAATGGGCTTAATTTGCCACTACTTCTTTTGTTTTTTTTGAGGAAGATTAGCCCTGAGCTAACTGCTGCCAATCCTCCTCTTCTCTCTGAGGAAGACTGGCCCTGAGCTAACATCCGTGCCCATCTTCCTCTACTTTATATGTGGGACGCCTACCACAGTACGGCATGCCAAGCGGTGCCATGTCCACACCCGGGATCCAAACCGGCAAACCCCGGGTTGCCGAAGTGGAACGTGCGTACTTAACGCTGCACCGTGGGGCCGGCCCCAGCACTTTCCTTTCTCTTCTTTATATTTTCAGTCTTTTTAGTTTTTCCTTTCCCCTCTGCCTACAAGTAGAACTCATTGGATGTGAACCTCTCGTTTGAACTACTGCTCATGCCTGATTTCAATTCTGGTATTTTTGGTGAATTCTTTTCTAAAGTGCGATAAGAAAGAAGCATACAGGAAGATTGAAAGTCTTGCTGTATTTGGCATTTGCGAGAAACAGACCTACCCTATTGCTGGATTCAAATGCTGGCTTCTCCACTTATGAGCTGTGCAATCTTGTGCAAGTTACTTAACCTGTCTGTGCCTATAAAATGGGAATAATAATAGTCCCTACCTCTTGGGGTTGTTATGAGGACTGAGTCCTCACAGAACAGAGCATGGCGATATTACTCAATATCTTAGCTTTCGTTATTGTTCAGACCGCATTTCCTATTTCTTGAGCCTTTATTCACATTTTGAATTGCATTGTAACTAAAAGAAAACTGAGCGCCATCAGCCCATGTAATTCAGTGAGGCCTAATGTCCACCTACACATCAGGCACAGGAGGGATTTCTGCTGGAGAATGGTTGCCTGGATGACCCAGTGGGCGCTTGACAAGACTGGAGGACAACAGTCAGGGTTGGTGACTGCAATGCAGTGAAAAGTCCCGTTAAATCTGAAGAGCAGAGTGAGCTGCCTCCACCCTCTCACCTTGAGATCAGAGGGTCGAGGTGCTGGGTCTCTGCACATCTGTGTCCTCACCTGTAGAATAGGAACAATGGTAGTACCTACCTCACTAAAGTAAGATCAAATGAGACAACATATATAGAGCATTTAGCATAGTGTCTAGTGTATAAAAAGTACATATAAAAAGGCATAGATTTGTTGTGTTCATAGCACCTTTGCTGGAACACGGGGCATTTGCTGTCCAGAGAAGTATGTTGGGTGTCCTAGGGAAGGTGCCCTCATATTTCTTTCAACTGTGCAGAAACTTGTGGTGAGCTCCATTGGGGGAAATTTGACAACAAACTGAGAATACGGGGCACCCTCTTTTTGTTAGAAACATCTCTCCTCTCTCTGTGAGCATCCAGTGCAGGAAGGCCAGCAGCAACACCTGCAAGAATGATCAGGTCGATACGGATACAAGAGTGACCATTAGCATCAGAAGTAGTGGCGGGGCCGGCCCGTTGGCGCAGCAGTTAAGTGCGCACGTCCGGCTTCGGTGGCCCCGGGGTTCTGGGGACTCCAGGCTTTGGGCTTGGTCCCTCCTCTCAGCTCAGCAGTGGACATGATTCCACCCAGAAACGTAACAAAATGGAAGGAGGCAAATGCCCCAAAAGGATACAGATGCAGCTCTGCAGGAGCTTAGGTAACAAAAAGGTCCCCAACCCGCCCTTTCTTCACACAAGAGGCACTGCTGAGTTAGGTCTCGAAGAATCACTGGGATCTCCATGGATGGAGACGGGAAAGACGGACAGGAGCATTGTAAGTAGAGAAAAGACTTCGTGGTGGAAGTGTCCTGGGGTCCAGAAATAGTAAGTTACTGAGAACAGATGAACCAAGGAGGAAGTAATGGATGATTTCAGGAAGAAATCACCCTGGGTTTTTGTGAGAT
The DNA here is from genome assembly GCF_041296265.1 of Equus caballus. Taxonomy (NCBI): domain Eukaryota; kingdom Metazoa; phylum Chordata; class Mammalia; order Perissodactyla; family Equidae; genus Equus; species Equus caballus. Next base: position 27,537,030 of record NC_091700.1, on the reverse strand, counting down.
TTAGTAATATTTCCAGCACACATGGGGCCTTCAAAAGCCCTTGGTAGTGGCCTTGGGCACAGAAGTGTTCCATCTGTCTTGGGGGACCCAACCGACCTGTTTGCCAGGATGTCCTGGTTTACACCTGCTGTCCGGGCGTTCCATCTGGTTGGCACGGCCATCCGCTCTCAAGTGGGTCCTTGCATGGACAGTAAACTTCGCGGCTGCCTTGTGTGTTTCTGGCAAATTGAAAGAACCAACAGGTAGGGCCCAACACTTAGGTACTGAAGGTGCTTAAGAAGTCGTGCTTTTAAAAGCCTGTATCCCAATGCTAGCCAAGCGTTATACAGGAGATGGAGTCTGACATAAGCGCCCAATTGCAACCACAGTCAGTTGTTTGAAAAGTTTGAAAGTCAGAGTCAGTTGTTCTTCCCCAGCCCCGCTATTTGGTCTGGGCCCAATTTTATAAAAAGTAACCCCAGCCAATATTATCGCAAAGATGTGCAGGAAAAGCCAGCCCTTTGATAACTAAATAGTCCCGTGTGTATCTGCAGCCAGTGGAGGGCAAGGAAAAAGCAACACGGGTTCAAAACACACACTGACACAAACTGATAAAGCTGGTTTTTATCCAGGAACACTTTGAGTTCAAAACGGCTGAATTCAAAGAAGTTAATTAAAAACACATAGAGTTGTCACAGAGTTTAAAAATCAAATACAAAGTACTTTGAAACAATAAGCTTACTAACTCTGTGGCAGACAAGTCAGCTAGTTTTTGCAGAAGAGCCAGCCTATTTGTATATGGGCTAACATACTCTCAGGAAAGAAAGAAAATTGCAAAGTGTTGGCACAACAGAGAGCACAAAAAGGAGGAGGCAGTTCTAACCTGCCTTTCAACTTGGACGTGGAATCTGTCTGCGGGGCTCCCTCTGGGGCCATGTGCAGGCTCTGTCTTCCAGTGAAGTCTTACTTAGTTGATTGATGCTGTGTTGCTGCTGGGTTTTAGCACAATGTGAAGTTGAAAGGCCTGATGTTAACGCATCTTAAACTTCAAGACTCGCCATGTGCACTCCCACTTGAATCTGACTGTGCTGAGCAGTGCGTGTTACTTGATTGGAAGTCTCACGTGTGTGTTCGTTTCTCCCATTACCCAATGCACATGGTCTCCTCTGAGCATTGCAAATGGGGAACCCACATTTTCTCTGGCTCTCTTGTGATGCTTCTGCTGCTTGCTTATTGGAAAATGGATAAACGATGATAAAAATTATTAACGAGCTCTCCCATTTATTATTAATAACCTTGAACTAATTTACACTATGAGTAGGCAACAAAGAATTAGGACCTTCCCTAATTTTAGATTCCAGATTCCAAACGTTTCCTAACTAAAATATGACTAGCTGCATGCAATTGCAAGGGACGTGCAGTGTGAATTACGCACACAGGGAGAGGTTGTTTTAAAAAGTTCCTGCTGGCCAAGCCACATTTCTCACTGCCGCTTTTAACCCTGTCAAAGAAAACCATTCCAGATAGAGAGGCTGGAGAGACTTCACGGTACATTTCAATATGAAAGCTTAAAATTTGCACTCCAGAGTAGGTAAAATCTGATTATGTTCATTTACTCTGTCAGGGGCATCACACTCAGCTATATTTTTAAAGAAAGAAAAACACGTCACTTCCTTTCTACATGTATCAGCTAAATGAACACTTGGAAGTCGATCTGAGGCGTCAACAAAATAAATGCCACATGACAGAAATAAGATCATTTACATGAAAATATGGAGCTGCACTCTTATAAGTGAGTATCTCATTATCCTAATAAATATTATGAAATGTATACACAAAAGATGATCTCATAAATAAAATCTAACATTTTCAGATGCTGAGGGGACCTCACTTTAGGGGAGAAAAAAGATCTTCAAACATGTGTGCTTTTTTCCTAGATAATTCCTGCACAGTTAAAATGTGGTAAATTGAAACAATGGCATAAAATACTCGAACAGAAATCCCTAAGGGAAAGCAAGAAACCATTTACTCTAATTAGTCTGGTAGCTATTTTCACCATCTAGGAATGCTGAAGACGTGAGCTTATTCCAAACACATACCACGTTTATTCAGAAGCCAGCAGATAGAGCACCTGCATGCAAGGTTCAATTCCAAACTATCAAACAAAATACATAAACGTCCACTGAACTCTGACCGTGTGCCAGGCACGTAGAGATGCTGGGGATATAAATGAGCAATGCTCTAGAAGGTTGAGTGGTGGTGCCCAAAAAGATACGTCCACACCCTAATGTGCAAACTGTGAATGTGACCTCATCTGGAAAAGGGGTCTTTGCAGATGTAATTAAGTCAAGGATCTTTAAATGAGATCATCCTGGGTTAGCCAGGTGGTCCCTAAATCCACTGACAAGTGTCTTTATAAGAGGCACACGGAAGAGAGGCACACAGGGAGAAGGAGAAAGCCATGTAAAGATGGAGGCAGAGGTTGGAATGAGGCAGCCACAAGTCAAGGAACGTCTGGAGCCACCAGAAGTTGGAAGAAACCAGAAAGGATTTTCCCCTAGAGCGTGGCCCTGCCACACCTTCACTTCAGACGTCTGGCTCTAGAACCATGAGAGAACAAATTCTGTTGTTTTAAGCCACCAAGAGTCTGGTAACTTGTTCCAGCAGCCCTAGGAACCTAACACAGATACCACCCCAACATCCAGGAGCTTAAGGACAATATGCAGGGCAGGGCAAAGTCAGACAAAATTTACCTTATAAGGAACTTCTCCACAACACAGAAAACAATAAGCAGAAAATTAGAGAAATTTAATGTATGTGTGATTTTTTAAAAGTTCAGGTTAGATGAGGACTCCCACGAGCATCCTTGGAGCCACCAACCCCAAGCGCGGGAGTCCCGGCTGTCTGGGGTTTGGCACGCAGCCTTGGCACTCTGACTTTCCCAACGGAGCTGGACTCGTCTTCACCAAAGGCCCTGACAAGCAGGCTTGAGCAGGGGCGCTTTCCTTTCACAGCTTCTTTGTACACAGCTCGTGTGGAAGAAGGGACCTGAATGCTAATGTGCATGCTGCACTAGCCTCCATTGGGCCTCGGCTACACCTGGGGCGGGTTCAGCTATACCGGGTGTGTCTGGCACACAGGTGAAATGGACAAGGCTGAAGATGGAAGCAGTGCTAAGAAAGTTCTTGGAGAAAATTCCTCCCTAAGCAGGAATCTTACCCGGAGGCCCAGCATCAGCTTCCAAGGCCCATAAACTGCGGAGTGTGTCTGTGAAACGCTGCCTGTGCGCATGTGCTTTTCTGAGCGAGGCTTCAGGGCTTTTATTGCCTTTTCCGAAGGCTCTGTGACCCACCCCCCACCCCGAAAAGTTAAGAAACCGTGTCCTAAGAATCTAGAGGAAGACTCAGTGAGCACAATCCATTAGGGAAGCCTCAAGTGTCAGAAAAAGCAGGCATTCTGGGTACAGAGATGCGGCCTTTCCTCAAGGGGGCTCCTGGAGCCCGGGACGAGGCTAGTCTGAGGGAAAAGGGGAAGACCATGAGCAACACGGAAAGGCTGGGACATGGAGGCCCCAGCGCGACTGACACAGCACAGAAGGCCGTTCTCCACCCCTCGGCCCACCCAGCATCTTCAGGAGCCCCCCATGAAGAATGGCTGCACCCCCGGGGCACAGCCCACATGGCAGCCCTGGAGACACCCAGGAATCTGGAGTGGAGCTTCAGGAGGCTGAATTCCTGCCACAGCCTGGAGAGGACAACGGGGTCAGCAGAACTCAGGTTGCAATGCTTCCCTAACTCGTTTCCACCCATGGACCCAGGAACATCCGGTAGGACACAGGATTTCCACCCCTAAAACACTATATAAATACATTTACGTCTATCAATCAATTCTCCTCACCCTGGTGACAAATTTTAGTACTTAGTCCCATTTGAGAAAATTCCCTGGATTCCTGCTCAGATTCTTGCGACCAAAACGGTAAGGAGAACAAGGCTCGCTCCCTCACGTGCTCTGAGGGCCGGGCTTTCCCCCAGCGTCGGGGTGGCGGAGGGCTCTGTGCACGTGGGGAGCACGGGGGACATGAGAACACACACGGTGCTGCCAGCCTGATGGGACGGTGTTTCAGGCCCCTGGCAGACGGGGCCGTGGGCGATGGCAGGCGAGCAGGGCCGCCCACCCTCTGGAGCTGTTGCCGCTGGCGTCTCTGCTCCAGACGACAACAGTTTACCCAGAGCCTTTTCACCGAAGTAAACAAGAAAATCAGATCATTTCTTAAAATACTCGCAAAAAAAAAAAAAAGACAAATGCATAGTTGTTTTTTACAGTCTCAACAGAGGCAGGTAAAGACTAGAATAGAGAGAGAGAATTTTTTTTGGTAAAATGGAAAAGGAGCTTAGGGAGCTCCTATTTTGTGATTTGTTGGAAAAAAAAAAAACAAAAAAGCTAAAGCCTCAGCCCTAGTCTCTATTGAAAAAGAGAAAAAATCAGAAAAGAGGAACTTGTCGAGAGAGGAGTGCAGGCTGGCTCTCGGCCCCTCCGCCGTCACCATGGAGACTCCTGAAGGTTCCCGGAATGACTCACGCGATTCGCTGGCGAGGCCTTTGAAATGGAAGCAGCGCCACAGCACAAAGACCAACTTCGCTTGCAGCCCTTGAAGCAGGAGCCTTGACTCCTGACCCGCGGGGATGTGCAAGTTGGGCTGCGCGCTGCGGGGAACCCCTTTCCTTCTTCCAGGCCCTTGCTGTTTAGGGCACTTGCTCGCAAGAGCAAAGGTCAAAAAACGCTTTTGCCTTGAATGGAACTTTTCCACCACTACTGGAGAGATATTGATGTAAAACCCGAGAGTGGGAACGATTGAAAAGGGAGGCTGTGGTACCTGATACCCAGAGGCTGGGGAGCCTGGTGGGGGGCCCCCAGATGCTAGCAAGGGTGGTTTTCAGAAGCACTGAGCTGGGAAAAGGTGTGTGGGAGCCATGGGCCAAGACTTCTCTTGGGCAATTGAGACTTGTTGTCCTGGCTGCCCCTCTGGCTTCAAGAAACTTGCTCAGGTTAGCTTCCTTCAGATCTCAGGAATGCAACTCCCCGGTAAAGCGGCCTTGGGTTTCACATCCACCTTAGCAAGGCTGTAAACACAGAGAGCCACAGGAAGAAGCTCGAAGTAAGCAGTCTTCTCCACCCGGAGTTTTATCTGCTGAATGCCTCTAAAATCATCAGGGGCAATGAGTGGTGCTGAGAAAAGCACCCGGCCCAGGGCTGCGATGTGCACCTGCCCCTGGGAATCCACGCAAAGAAACACCAGCATGACCAGTGCCTTCTTAAGGAAGCCCCCTTGCCACATATCCAGGGCGCTGCTTTCTCAAGCGCCTCACCAATGTAGCGGGGTCCTCTGGATCCTGGGCACAAGGTGTACCCTTGGGGCCACGCCAGTACCTGTGCCCTTCCATCACGGCGCCTGTTCCAGGCCTCACACTCCCACGGGCGGAGGTGTCCAGCTGGGCTGTCCACCCACTCCGTGGGCGCAGCCAAGTCCACCAGCCACAGTGGAAACCTCAGGAGGGAGAGAAAATTCTCAGATCAGGCCCAGGCCTTGTCTCAGACTGAACAAAAGCAATGAGGGAATTTGCCAGGTTCACCTCCACAACACTTTCCAGAACAGAAGTTCACCAGGATTCCAGAGACCAAAATGCCTGGAAACCTCCTCTTCCCTCAAAGGGGAGAACCAAGGGAGAGAGGTATATTCTTTCCTCCTCCACCCTAAATCTGCATCCTGCTGACTACAGACCAGCTTAACCAGGAAAACAAGCAAGAAATAGAGTCTGAGCGAAAGCCGCAGTCGCCTCCCCTCAACTATTTATTCTGATTTCTCGACAAGTGAGTTAATTGGATGGGCCCCCGTGACAGACATTCCATACTAAAATTCATAGCTTTCTGCCAAAACAACATATTGTGTGCTGCTATATTTTCCACGCTGGAACTTGGAGCTGACGTGGGCCCTGAGCAGTTTTATGGGAAAAGGGAGATGGAAGGCGCAGAAACAAAGGCGGCAGCTCCAAGGTTCCAGCGGCCCGGGAGAGCCGTGGCCTCTCCCCCACCCTTTGCAGCAGCCCCTGTTTCCTCCACCGTCTCACTGTTGCTCAGCTTTGCAGGGTTGAGTTCAAAGGGAGCCACAGGAAGGGAAGAACAGACGCCGGTTGTGAAGCATGCCTAGCGGAGGCCTCCCTGGGCCGGGCTGCCCCTGGCACGGTCAGGTTCCTGCTGTGTGGCTCTGTTCCATGCTGTTCCACGTCCCCATCCCCATGCTCAGGGCCAAGCCCACAAATAAGCACCTGGATCTTCTGGACAGTGTGGTGCCCTTTGGCTGCTTCCCGAGGGAGGCAGGGCTGGTCCTGCCCCCGCCCCCCCAGAGGGAAGGGCATAGGCGGGGCAGTCTGGGGGCTGCAGGCACATGCTCACGGCCTTCAGGGACCCATCTGCAGCCTCTGGTACTATCTAGTGGGTTCCTTTCCCTCTCAGCCTCCTATGACACAGTGATGTTTTCCCTCTGAAACATCACTCTCTTGTCATTTTCTGGGATTTTCCATCCCTCTCTGCATTCCTCCATCCATATGCCAGGCTCCCTTAGCATCCACCACCCCTCTGCCTCACAGCCCCTTTCTCTGATCCCCTCACATTCAAGGAGCACCAGGCAGTGATGGCAAAGGCCGGCTCTCCTCCCAGTGCTTGAGCACCTCCCCCCGCCTTCTCCACTCTCTGTAGCATATGCTGTCAGCACTAAGCAGGCAGAGAGAGGCCGTTGCCTCCCCGGGAGACAGCAGCCTGGAGCCTTTGCTTCCCACTGCTGGCCCCAGAACGCTCAGCAGTGAGCCAGCGGATGCCATCCTGGGGCGCACTTGCCAGGGACAAAGGCAAGCCCCCGACTCTGGCCCGCAGAGCCCCGCAGAGCCCACCAGCTCACTCCAGTGGGGGCTCCTAAGCCATGTGGATTCCCCAGACCTCTGCTGCCACTGTTTCCCTGTTCCCAAAGGGCCTCCCCTACATGACCTCATATAGCATCCTTCCCCACAACCCAAGGGGTACCTAATAGCATCGTCTCCTTTCTAGAATGAAACTCCTGGTTGAGGGTTCTTCCCTCCCCCTCTCTGAATGCACCATCCCAGTTTCCTTCCCTGGCTCATCTTACTATTTCATCCCTGGTTCAACACCTCTGCTTTGGGGTCTCAGTCCTCTTGGGGGCCCTTCTCCCCTGAAGCTCCACTCTCTCTGGCAACCTCACCCAGTGCTGCTTCCAAGCTGAGCCTGTCTCCAGCCAGGAATCCAAACCCATGTCTCAACTTCCGGCTGGACCTCTCTACCTCAAAGTTCTGAGGAGACAGAAACTCAGCGTGTTGTGAATTAAACCAATCACCTGTCTCCTAACCTGTTCTTTCCCCAGTATCGCCTGTCTTGATTAACTGCTCCACTCCCCACCCAGTCACCCGGAACCTGGAACCTCCCTGGAGTGCTCCCTCCCCGTCGTCACCACTGTGCCTGGCCCGCCGCCTAAGTTGTCCCTTCTAATCTCACCACAGGCCAGGACCTGAGCTGAGCACCCAGAGCATTTCATTTACTCCTCACCACATACTGTGTAGTGAGCACTATCTTAACCCCTGTCTTAAAGAGGAAGACACCAAGATTTAGAAAGGTTAAGAAACTTGCCCCAGAACACACAAGTATAAGTGGCGGTGCTGAGATCACTCAGAGGGGCTGAACGCAGAGGGCAGGCACACATCTTCCCGCACCGGCCATCGCCTGCTCTTCACACCAGAGGACCCCGTGGGAGACAGAGGTGATGGTGTAAAGGAAAAAACTGGGGTTCGAGGCAATTGGTGACCTGCCATAGGCCCACGGAAACTACCACTCTTCCCGTTCCTCCACGGCACACGCTGCGTCTGAGGCAATGGGGCTCCAGACCATTCAATCGCGCTTCCTTCTGTTAAACGCCGATTGAGTTTAAAATTCTCGTGTGAGTTAGGATTACTCCAGCAATGAGGGGCAGCTGTTCTGAATGTCTATTGATTGAGAATAAAGAGAAGTGGCTCAAGTTGCACCATGAAAGATCTAAGTTCGAAATTTTTAAAAACCCTTCCAGATCTGGAGAGCCGGTAGATTTCGCACTCCCTTGCTGAAGGAGTCTGCGCAGGCTTTTGCTCTCTCTCTCCCTGTCTGGAACTCCTTAGGTGGCTCCAAGACCTGGCATAGCTGGAACGAGTTTGCTGGAATCCTCCACTCCACAGCAGAGGTGGCTTTTGGCCTGGAAATGCATTTGATTTGGTGCACACAGTGTTTCATGAAAATCCTGATTTCTGGCTTCTTTCGCAAAGTCAGTTGATATGACAGCCCCGGGCTCTCCGTCCCAGTTGGCAACAACCCCGCTGGAGCAGGGTCAGCCTGGCTCCTTGGACATGGCCTTACACACCAGTTGGCCTCAGCCCCTCCAGCCAGCTTAGCTACTGATGTTACCTTCCTGGCCTCTTGGGGCATGTGAGTTGGTGACCTCAGATGACACTAGTAAGGTAAGCCTTTCAAACATGCACCTTTCCATGTAGCCAAAACCTGAGCTAGGCCAGACTTTGTTAGACAGCATCGGAGCATGGACTACAAGCCCAATGGCTTTTGCGCTGAAGGGTCTCATTCCCACCTTCCTATTTTATTTCTCCATGAAAACATGGTCAAATCAAGTTCTTTTCTTGCTCACCTTGTGGGGAAATCAGAAGTATTCACCAGCTGTTGGAGTACAAACTTATTTCTCAGAATGACCAACTTTGCAGCATTGAGTCGTATGTGGATTTCTACCTAATGAAAACTCCAGAGCCGGCTGGAGCCCGACAGATAGAGCCCAATCAGCTGTTTATTCGGGTGCTAATCACAATCGTGTTTACAGGAAAATGCCCTCGTCTGCTTCCAGCAGTTCCAGCCACTCAGCCATGTGAGAGCTGTCTTCAAAGTCAATTGCCTGTCATTTTGCTGATTTATGTTGAGCAACTGCAAGGACCCCTCGAGGTATTTGTCGCGAGCTTGATGATTCCTGGCTTATAAAGTGGCAGTGGGCAGAGTATTTCAGTTCAAATTCCCATCAAGACAGAATTTAAATCCCCAGCTCTACTGCTCGTATTTGCAATGTGAGCACGTTAGATAAGCAGAAACGGGCTCCCCACAAACGCCAGGGGAAGTCCGACCTGCGTTTCTTCAAATGGAGCCGGAACCCAAACCTTCCTTCAGACCTTGGCTAGGAAAGTGATTCTAACTGTCTTTAAAGTCGTGATCCCATATGCTTTTTCCCAAGAAATGCTGATGGCTGAGGCAGGATGGGATCTATCAGATAAGACTGAAGGGGCCCAGGAACGCATTTCCCTCCCACCTGCCTGGATCATTACCTTTCGACCAGCAGAATCTAACTGCTTTGGAATAACTTGCCCTCTAACTGAAGTTTTCTTTTAAAAATGAAAATATTTAAGGTGGTGATTTCAGCCATTTTGGCGAGCTATCCAGTTTTCCTGGGTTTCTCCCATGTACACATGTTATTAGTTTGATTTTCTCCTGTTAAAAAAAAAAATGAAAATACTACTGAAAAGGATGGCCTATTAAATTACTAACCCATTAGCTGCTGGTTTAGCTCAGCCTCCCTTGGGTGCTGATTCCCTCTCAACCCCTCCCCCATAGGCTTAGAAAGTGCTGGAAGGTTCTGGATCTCAGGGAGCTGGCCCTCCTCTGCTGATGCTGGGAGGTGAGGCAGCGGGTTCTTTCAGAGAATCACCCACATCCTGTGGGGCTACCTTCTAAGCGCTGTCTCAGCACTGAAGCACAGAGGTGAAAACGGAGGCATCTTTTATGTTCTCCCGCGCAGCATCTGGGAGTCAAACACAGATGATTTAAGGACTGCCCACGGCTTACATCGCCTGGATTTGTGCAGTGCTTGTTCGCTCGGTGTCTCAGATAACAAAGCCACACATGTTAGGGCTGAAAGGAGATTTAGAGGTCTAGTTCAGCCCCTTCGGTTCCCCCAAACCACTAGAGCCCAAGGATCCTTAAGAACCCAGACATGTGAGAGACTGAGTCATCCAAATTGAGGCGACTCTGCAAAGAGTTCACTGACTCATCCTCCCGTCGCCTTTCCCCAGCTCTCACTTAGAGGCAGTGTGTATTTCTTTCATTAGGAAAAGACTGCTCAGATGTACCGTGTCATTACCTCTTTATTCTTTGCTTTATATTCCAGCCGCCTTTCTCCACGTTTGTCACCTGCTCTATTTAGCCAGCTCCGAACTAGCTACCTGCCTTTTTGTGCTGTGAAGCGTGCTTTTCTGCAGCTCAGCTGCGTGATTCTGGACTACCTGCTCCCTGTGCCCAGGGAGCTCCCCGGCTGTGTACTGTCATGCCTCAGAACGGCCACTGGGTGGCAGTGTTTCAGAGGATTCCTGAGCCCTGCAACGTGGCTTTGGGCTGGGCTGGTGGTTTCTCTCAGAGCACAAACAGGGCTGTGTGAACAGGCTGAGCACAGGGAGACTGGCTGTGGCGCTCCGGAAATCGAGGATTAGATATATGGCAAGGAGGGACGGAGGTCTGCGGACCGTCTGTGCACTTTCAGAGCTTGCTCTAGCCACAAAGCTGACATCTGCCATCATTCTCACAAAGGAATCTCAAATCCTAAGGCTGTTTGGGAGGTGTCCTTGAAAAGAATGACCATAACCCTGTGCCCTCCCCGTTTTGATTTCTCAACCAGCCATTGGGCCCTGGTTCATCCATAAAAACAACAACCAAAGGGAAAAAAGGCAATCCTCGTGAGCATTGTGTGTTTGCTGGACGGGATGGTAATGGCCTAATCCCTTTAATGGCTCTGGTCACTGCAGGATATTAGCAATTAGAAGGGTCTGTGTGAAAGGGGGCGGCGGGGGAAGGTAGGGCCATCTGCTGATTACAACATGCATGAGGAATGGAAAGAACATTTAAAGAGACACTGTCTGTCTACTTGGACACAAATAATTCATTGTCATTTAAAAGGTATATTTAGGGCTTGAATTTTAGTATCTGAATTATTTGCATGGCTCAATCTCTAAATGCAAGCTCTCGGACTGGAGACCATCCCAGGAACTACTTGTTTCCACCCCTCACACTTTCTGAAAAGAACTTCTCTGGGGACTAAAAGGAATGTGGCCCGAAACGCTTCAGCATTTACATCATGAGTTGGACTCTGTGGAAGTCAAACCAAATGTTTTTATTACAAACAAGTCAGCCCAACACCAAGCTATGAAGCACCCGTTTGATTTCCAAGCGTCCCACCCCAGCGCCAGCCTCCACACAGGAAATAGTCCTCTCAATGTCCACCCAGTAGCCAGGCTCCTCTCTCATTTCTTTCAGTTGCACTACGCCTTCCCTCCCAGGCCTGACAGGGAACTAAAGAAAGTGGAATCTTCCTGAGTATCGGAAACAAATGCAGGCTCTCCATTCAGGAAAGCTGGAAGCAAGCAGACCTCACCTTCCGGATGGGTTAAGCCTAGACAGAGAGATGGGCAGGCCCCTGGCTTTCCCACCTGGCAAGACCCTGGTTCAATAAGACAATAACTGTTGCCACATCTGGGGATTTTATACCCCAACTCATTGAGAAGGAAGATGTTGAGGATGTATTTGGACCAAATGCTTCCTGTCATTACACAAAATCAAACATTTGGCCCCTGAACCAAGAGAATGTAAATCCTTTGGGGGAGATAGCTCCTGACATTGAGAGATGAATACTGATAATGTAAGGGGGCCTAGGCTGCCCTCTAAATGTCCCAGGCAGTCGCTGTGATGGCAAAGCCATGGAAACCTCAAAGGAGAGGTAAGACTCCAGTTGGGCCTTGAAGGAAGAGTAGATTTAGCCAACAGAGGGAAGGAGGGAGGGCATTCCTGAAGGAGACCTTGGAATAACAAGGTGTGGGAAACAGGAACATTCAGGAATAAAAATACCCGTGTGCTTAAAGCTGAAGGGTCTGAGAAGCGCAGCAGGAGAAAGGGAGGGAAAAGTAGGTGCAGGTAGAAATGGAATCCCTGTGCTTGGCTTGTTTGGGTTGCAAGGAATAGAGCCACTCAATTTACCTTAAGTGAAGGGTGCTGGAGCTCAGACATGAGGAGTAAGGAAGGAAGAGCAGAGGGCCCTGCCTCTGAGAAAGGCAAGGACAGCCACACTGCCACGCTCCATAGAAGATGTGGGAACTGAGTGTTTCAAAATATAGTGTATTAATAGAAAATGTGAGGCATAGTAAAGCCAACAGATCAGAAGATAATTGCCATTGAAAAGATAATTTGTCACTCACAATTCCCAAGAGAAGGGGGCATGCCATGCCTCACAGGGCCACACGGGGCAGCACCAGGGCTGGTCAGGAGGTGAGAGAGGAGGGGGCAACTGCAGGCAGGAGCTTTACTGTGGTGTGTGCAGAAAGGAACGGGCGAGGCAGGTAAGCAGGTTTAGGATTGGCTTGCTTGAATAATTTCAGTGGGCTCTGGGGCATAAGGGCTGTCCCTACTTCTCTGGTTCCTGGCCCTGGGGTGGCTTTGCAAGGAGAATCGTGGCCCTGACTGTGAGAACCAACAGAGGAGGTGGTGGGATGTGGGAGCTGCATCAGCTGGCTTCCATTTGAAAGGCATGTTCCTGGGTGAGTTGTTTACTAGCTGTAGGGCTTGGCTAACCCCGCGGGCGGTCAGTCCCTGCAGGGCCCGCAAGGCCCCAGATGTGAAAGCAGCAGAACACAGAAAATAAAAGACAGGCACAGTTAGTACACCAAGAGACCATTCAGGACACAGTTTGGCTGTGGCAGTGCTGCCATCTTGCTGTCCCTATGGCTGCCACTCCAGTGCTCCAGATGGGATGACTCATCCTCAGCCCCTTGCTGCTTCTCCTCTACCGCCCTGTCTGGAGTTAGACTCCCAGAAGAGGATTGGATCAGCCCAGTGGCCTCCAGCCAGCACCAGCTGTTCCTGTTGGACAGATCTTTACGCCAGGCCACCCATGTAGGTTGCCCATGAACAAGTGCCCATTCACGGGCTAACAAATTTATTAGTGGGTCTCATGGCTTGGCAAGTTATGCTTAGAGCCAACTGGCTGGAGAGATCTGGAGGGTGCGGAGAGACACCCTGAGGATTCCCAGAAGGAGAAAATACAACCAGCCTGCACCTCACTTGGCTTTTCCTGTATGAAGCTCTGAAAGGCCAGAAATGAATCTGAGCTACAACTGTAGATGCGCCCAAGAATTTTAAACTGGGTGGTAACAAGAGAAAGTAGGATTTTTATAAGGAAGAGTAATCTAGCAAAAACATATGGGAATGGATTGGAGAGGGAAGAGCCTAGAAACTGGAGGAATCATGAGGCTCCTATAATAGGTCCTCATCGGTCCAGGCACCTGGAGTGGGTAGAGACCATGGGGACAGAGAGAGGAGCAGTTCCCAGAGATGGGCTGAACGAAGCCCTGATGGAACTTAGTAACTGCCCAGGCAAGGAATGAGAGGGAGAAGGACGCCCCAAGGACAGCACTGAGGCTTTGAACCTGGAGGGTGGGGAGAAAACGCCTCGCTGACAAGAACAACACAGTACGAAAAGGGAACAGATATGAGGGGAACTCGTTGAGATGCATAAACTTTGCCAGGTGATGGGCGCTGAAAGCCCCCAACTGTTGCTAAGTAAGAGGCAGTGTGGTCTGAGCAAGAGACACCTTGCTGAGTAGACAAATTAGTAACTTACTTTTTCATTCATGAGCCTAGTAACTCCGTGAACACATCTAACGCATTCCTAGATTCCTCTAAGTTTTCTCAGAGCCCTCAAAGTCTAGGTTCTGGGTCCCTAGTAAATAATTACCAACCACACTGCTCTCATTTCCTCCACCCACCCCTGTCCAAGTGATTTTTTAATGATTAAAAATCATTAAAAGCATGACTGTCATACAAATATATACTGAGCACCTGATGAAGAGGTTTTTTATTCACCAGTGAGGAGACCAGCAGGGTGGTAAAACTGGTTCAAAGAGTGTTAGTGGGACAGACATTGATGCGCTCTCTCAGGAAAGGAATGTTGAAACAAGTTTGCTGAGCCAGATACAAAACAAGTTAACGTCCCACAGGGAAATACAACTGTAATCTTTTAGGTTATCTCTTCAACTGGACAGAAATGCTTGCATCTCTACTAGACAAAAAACTCATCTGCAACTTAGCAATTGTCTGCAAGTTAACTTCTAACTTCACACAGCTTGGGCCCTAATCCTATTAATGGTAGGTCAAACTAGGTATATTCCTCTAGAGAACTAGATGGTTCTTGCATGGACCTTATCAACAATGTTCCAGTTCGGCACTGACAGGTCACGCAGTCGTCCTCTTGCTCTATTTCCAAGTTGTGGACAATTTTACACACCCATCTTCCATCTTGCCTTAAGACCTTAGATCTCAGCTCAAGCATCATTTCCACAGACGAGCCTTCCTTGACTTCCCTGACAAGGTCACATCCCCCTACTCATTTGCTTCCATGGCATCGAGTATTTCACCTTCACACTAGCTAGGTTGAAGAAAAAATACTCTGACGCTTGTTAAAACAGTGAGGAAGACCTCATTCAGGACAACTGCACTGGATGTCAAGACCATTGTGATAGGGAGGAGAGGTCAGACTCAACTCCCAATACAAGGATGAGTGCGGATTGACAGCCAGTGAGCAGAGTGAGGGGCGCAGTGGATGGACAGTTATTAAGACAAGACATCAAGGGCAGGAGGATTCTTGCTCAATCGACTAGACAGGATTCTTGCTGCAGGCCGGCCAGGGTGATCAGGTATCAAGGGTAGAGGACAAGGAATTCGATCAGATATCAAGGGTAGAGGGGATTCTCGCTAAACTGTCTTAGCAGGATTCTTGCTAAGACTGGATGATGCAGGCCCAGCAAGGAAAGGACAGGGGCTACAGTCGAGGCCTAGTCGAGAAGAGGGCTCAGAGGAGCCTGGCTAAATTTGGGTCACGGAGAGAGTTTTTGTCAGTTACCACCACTCTAGTTTTTACAGATCTGTGTGGCCACGTCATTCATATCTGTCTCCTCTTCTACACTGTAAGCTCCTTGAGGTCAAGGCCATTGTCAGCTTCTGTATCCCAGTACCTGCACTGGACTTGAGGCATAGAAGGTGCTCAATAAATATTTGCTGAATGAACGAATGAATGAATGAATGGACGCCTAGTATACTAAGCTCGGGGAATGCCCTGGAAGGCAGGAAGCAGTCTTCGACACACTACAGCTAATTCACTGCCTACTTGTCGTTCTTCCCCTTCTTTGTTTCTATTTGCTTAATTGCACCTTTTCTCATTTGACTGCCTGGCTGGGAATTCAGCTCTAGGGGGACTTGGAGCAAAGTCAAACTGTTTGCTCCCGCAGCTTGCTGGTGCTGACTCAGCCAGCCCTGCCTGCGGAGGCCTAAACACTGATCACAGTCCCGGGGAAGCGCTAACTTTTCCCTCTATGCAGATGCGGCCTGGTTTGTACTGCCTGCCCTCTGCTTCTCAGTTCTTCCCCAGCTCCCGGGGGCTCAGGACTGCCCTGCCAGCCTGAGCTAGGAGGAGCCCTGCGAGGACATGACGGCAGCTCAGTGTTCCATTGTCCCATCTGTTGGGGGTGGGGAGAGGTTTGCTGAGCTCGAGGATTGGGAAAGTGCTCCTCTGCTTAGTAACCACCTCTTTAAGAACAAAACACTGGGAGAATAATGTAGGTATTGTGTCTTGCACCCCCCCCCCACCTCTTCATCAGTGTGTTGATATCAATTCTTGATCTTTCCCTTCCATTTCCATTTCTTAGTGTTCATTTCTAGTCACTTTCAGCCCACACCGCCTATCAGACCTCACTGTCCTCCTTCTCTTGCTCCTTTGTTTGTTCCTTCCCGGATTCTGAGTCCCGGAGGCTGAAGGCCCAGGGCTTAGGCCTCAGAGCTCTTCTCTAGTCTAGACATTCACTCCCTGGTGCCTCATCTCGAAGCAGCCTAACAGCTCCCACGTGTCTACGTGGAGCCCAGCCCTCTCCCCAGACACCAGGCTTGCACCCTGTGGTGGGCAGCCTCGAGGATGACCCCAGTGAGCCCCACAGCGTGGTGTTCACGCCTCGTCCTGAGTGTAGCTGGACCTAGTGACTTGCTTCTTACAAATAGGATGCGGCCAAGGTCATGGGATGTTGCTTCCGAGGTTAGGCTTCCATCTTGCTGGCCCTCTCTTGCTGTCTCCCTTGTCATTCTAAAGGAGGCCAGCCGCCGTGCTTTGAGCTGCCCTCTGGAGAAGCCCACATGGCAAGGAACTGAGAGCTGCCTCTGGCCAAAGCTGGTGAGGACCTGAGGCCCTCAGTCCAACAGCCTGTGAAGAACCGAATCCTGCCAACAGCCACATGAGTGAGCTTAGAAACAGGTCCTCCCCAGCAGAATCTTCAGATAAGACCACAGCTCCTTGATTGCAGCCCCTGAGCCAGAGAACCAAGCCAAGCCACACCCAGATGCCTGACCCGCGGAAACCATGAGATACTGAATGTTTGTTGCTTTAAGCCGTCAAGTTTGGGGTGATTTGTTACACAGCAATAGATAACTAATATAATATCTAACTGCCTTCTCTACTTGAATGTTGAAAGGACATCTCACATTTAACACTGTTAAACCAACTCTCAATTTCCTATCCTAAGAGGAGAGAGAACAGAACATCATGCCAAAGGTAAAGAAACACAGACATGGGTAGAGCCGCCGTCCTGTGGACAGTGTTGAGGGAAACACGAGGGTGCAGGCAACTGACCTGTCGGAGAAATCTCCCAGAGGGAAGCAGCATGTGTGTGAGTCAGAAGACAAGGCAGGGGCCCAGGGAAAACTCAGTCAATCCTCCAGCTGATTATCCAGCTAAGTCACAAGGATTGGTTGAAGTGGTTAAATTTGAGGCTGTCTACATGGCCACTGTCCAGTGGCCATGCAGCAGCCTGAGCTGAGTAGGAAGAACACCATTGCCACTGTGATAAAAACCACAGAAGCTCAATACCAGGTGCACATCATTTGAACATCTCAAAAAAAACCACCTAAAACTCGGTCGCACTCTTTAAACACTTTTTAACATGGGAATCTGATTATTAACTATCTTGAGAAACACTTTTAGCTTCCTACTTATGTGAGCAATTTTGAAACTTTATTCTAAGTTTCCCCTCAATAGAAATGGCAAATTTGAGCTCATCTCCAACACGTCTCCACTCCAGGCAGAAAGGGGGGAGACCCCTAAATCTGAAAATTTGGAGAAAAGCTCCCTCTGTATGTTTTGTGTTTTTCTAACATCTTATATCAAAATTGTGTGTTTTATAAAGTGTGTTCTTTCACATATGTTAGCTCATTTGAGCCTCATACAACCTGTGGAAGAAATGGAAAACATGACTTTATTGTCATTTGAAGTGGCAACCGAGGCTCAGAGAAGTCAGAGACTTGCCTAATGTCACACAGCTGGTCTGTTCTGGAACTTGCATTGGAATCAGGTTTCCTGACACCCAAGCAGATAGTTACCTGTTCTTTGCAGTGGAGACCCAGCTTGACCCTGAGCTGCATCCACCTCAGGACCATCCAACATGCTGGGAGAACACGATCATAAACACAACCATTTCCACCGAGGCATCAAAGAATCCACTATGGGAGAAGAAGGAGCTAGACGGGCCCCATGGCTGTGTGGTCAGAGGGAAGTGTGGCCCTGCACGTGGCAGTGGACACCAGATTTGTCTCCTAGGCCAACATATTGGAGGACTGACTGTTTAGTCAAACACTCTGGAAGATGCTTGGGGGCCCCTGTACCCCATCCAGGGTGTAATACACAAGGGAGAGCACCAGGCAGCTTTGGCACGTGGGGCGTTGCAGGGTCTTAGGTGCGGGGCTGGCTATGGGTGGAGGCGGAGATGGCATCGCTGTGAGGCTCCTGCCCTCACGGACGCTGCGGCCATGCCTGGAGGCCTCCGTAGTTCCAACAGCCGGACAGGGAGAAAAGGGACACAGCTGTGAATCCCACATGCTCACCACCTCACGGTCTGAGATTTTTGCAAGAGTGCAGTACTCAGGGAGACAACCAAAGAGCTAAGCTTGGGGTCCAGGCTGGTGCCTGGCAAGAGGGAGGCAGCCCCCACAGGAAGGGAGAGAGGGAGAGAACTGAGAGCGGAGGTCCCAGGGCTTTGCACAAGCTCAGCAAGCACGTTGGACTTTCAAGCTGTCCACATGGAGGTTTGGGGCAATCCTATCCTAAAATCCAGGGCGGCCCCTGGTGACCACTTACCCCGATGATGAAATTAAAGCCTGGAGGGTTCAAGGAGATCACGGAACTCCCAAGCTAGTGCCCTTTTCACCATATCACGATTTCACATGCTACACAGAGCTCTGAAAATCCCCCGCCAACTCTGGGGGACAGCCCGACAGTCACATGACAAACACCCAGCTCTCCCCACCCCTTCTGGCCCCACTCACTCCATCCTGAGTACCAGTTTCTGCCTGTCCTGCAGATGTTTACTGAGTCTGATGGAATGCTCGTTTTCTAAAGGTTTGTTCTCATTATATATTCAATGAAAGAGCTTTGCAAACCCATCCCTGGCTTATTGATTCTGACTGCATGCCCCTGGAACACGCAGCGAGCATGGATTTCCTGTTTGAAGACCACCCAGGAGCAAGAGTGATGTTCTCTGGCTGTGCCTTCCTGGGCAGTGAAGGCAGGGGCAAGGCCTTCACTGTAAGGGGCAGCTAATCCAACACTGAGATCTGAGGTCTCTGTCTACAACGACTTCAGGTCACGGGCTCTTGGCCCCTCTCCAGCACTCTCCAAAAGATGGAGATGGAGACAAGTTCAGATCAGCCAGCAAAGTGGAAACATTCACAGCAGCCTTTCCTGACTTCCTTCCACACGTACCCACTTAGTAGAACTATGTGCTGGGCACTGAGTTGCTCGCCTGGAGTTCACTGGTGAGAAAGATTAACACGCGTCCTGCCCGCAAGACAGAATGGGGGGAAGACAGACAAGTCAGCAGTTATGACGGAGTGTCAAGCAGCCATGTCGAGGAAGCAGGCAGCCAGCTACTTGCAGAGGGGCAGGGGGCCCAGCCTGGCAAGAACACACACAGGTCAGCTTTGTGGGGAAAAGCTGAGGGTGCCATCACAGGGGCCAGAACTTGGCTTGTTAGCAGTGTTAAGGCTGGGAAGAAGCTCGTTCTCTGAGAATCAAGAGCCGTTCTTCAACCCAGACTCCTAGAAGGCCTTTGGCGAACGACTACAGAGCTGACACATACTTCAGCATTCACCGCTCCAGAACTGTTTTTCTCTCAGCTACCCTGGGGAGGCCATGGAGTGTGGCATTTAAAAGTAAGCGTTTTGGAAACAGACAGACCCAGCCCTGCCTCTTACTAGCTGTGTGACTTTGAGCAAGTTCACTAATATCGACGTCTCTGACACTCAAATTCCTCAGCTGCAAAACAGAGATAATCACAGGGTTGTTAGAAGGTGTACCAGTCAGAGTTCTCCAGAACAGAATTTATCTATCTGTCTATCTGTCTCTCTGTCTATCTATCTACCTACCTACCTACCTATCCGTCTATCTACATATCTCTATCTTCTTCACATACAGCAAGAGATTTATTTTAGGGAATTTGCTTACATGATTTGCAGGGTTAGCAAGTCAGAAACCACAGAGCTGCCTGGAAACTCAGGCAGGAGATGACATTGCAGTCTTGGCGCAGAATTTCTTCTTCTCCGTGAATCCTTAGTTTTTGCTCATAAGGCCTTTCAACTGATTAGATGAAGCCCACCCATACTGTGGAGGGGGATTTTCCTTTACTTAAAAATCAACTGATGGCAGATATCAGCCACATCTGTGAAATACCTTCACAGCAACACCTAGACTCATCTTTAATTAAATAACTGGGTACGTAGCCTAGCCAAGTTGACACATAAAACTAACCATCACAGAAGGATTAAAATGAGGCACATAAAGGTAACACTCAGCCCAGGCCCGGCCACAAACAGTGCTCAATATATTGAAGTGGTTCTTATTTTTAATTTATTCAAAAATATTGGGGCCCCTGCTATGACCGAGAAAAACATCTAATTCCTCGCTGGTTGCAAGAGAGATTAACAGCACACCCAAACACTACCTAGTTTGGTCTTGGGGTCTCAATACCCTGGTCCCCCCGAGCCAGCCCCTGACCACTTGTTTCTCTGAAAGCCTGTCTCTGTGCTGGCCAGAGGGCGTCTCTTCATCACGCATTTTGCTGCCACCAAAAGCTGCCAACACAGTCCTCTGGAGCTGCTGCCCGAGATTTCTTATCTTCATTCGGACTCAGGTGAGCCCAGGCCCATGTCTCTCTGTATAACGAAACCAATATTAATGCTTTTATTTTTAACCAAGACCTTTATTAGCATTCTCACTGGACGTAATTCTCCAATACTTTAAAGGACAGCTGAATCTCATTTCTTCCTGTCTAGCGAAATTCCTTTTCTCCTTCTATTTTCAATGCTACAAAGACTTTTGGCTGGTGGAGGAGGGGTGAGGACGGGAGAAGCAGATGTACATGAAACTGGAATACAGTTAGTTATTTTACTTAAGGATTTGCCTGTCATAGAACTTGGAGGGAGACCACATCATATCACCCAAAAAATGTAGGCGTCTGAAAAAATAAGCAAAATAATGGTGGCTACAAGTCCTTTTCATGGAATTTCTTCTCTTTTTTCCCATGTTTTGATCTAGAACCCAAAGATATTCTTTGGGAACAAATGATGTCTGCCCTGTTCTGTATGTTTCCTGTGTGGTTAAGATCAGACCAAATATAAGCCAAATACAAATTATAGAGCCGAGAAAGTCTGTGCTAAATGAGGGACACTGACAGCCTGCTCACAAGAGGAACATCATGATCCTTTTGGAGAGAGGCCCTACATCCTTATGGTTAAAGGTGCAGACCTGCGGTCAGAATTCAAGTTCAAATCCTGGCTGAGTGACTTGGGCAAATTACTTAACGTCTCTCTTTGTGCCTCAGTCTCTTCATCTGTAGAGTGGGTTACTGCAGGAATAAGAGTTATCTAAATAGGAAGTAGCTGACACATAGTGGACGTTTAGTTTAATTCAATTTTGGTGTTCTTATTTTATACTCTTCTCAAAAAGGTAGAATCCAATTCAAGCAAACTTAAAGAAAACAGAAAATTTATTAGAAAAACAATAGGTTACTTTATAGAATCAAGGAATTAGGCTTTAGGAAGGCACGAGCCAGCACAACCCCAGGAACCTCAGGGAAGACTAGAAGTTGGATGTTGAGGGCCCCCAGGATGTTCTCGCCCTCCTTCATCTCTGCCTTTCTCTGGAGGTTGTTCTCAATGATCAAAATACAGGCTTTTTCTCTCTTTCATGCTACATGCTCACCATCGTTCGGCTGTGGCCCTGCGCCACTCCGTCTTCACCCCCCAACCCAGGCTAAGGGAGCAGTCTGTCATCGCCAGAGCAAAGAGAAAAGGGAGAGCAGTGGACACTCAATACTGCTTAAAGCTGCTGCTCAAAAACGTGGCACCTGTCACTCTTGCTTCCAAGTTTCATGGCCAAGCCTGAGAGCAAAAGAGAGAAAATGCACAATCCTTCTGCCGGAGGGGTGGCGCCTGTGGGAGAACAGAAAGCCCATCTACCGCAGTCACGGAAAGACAGCCCTGTGGTTGGACCATATGGTTAGAACATTGTAGGAGGGGAGATACCTCCCAAAAGAAGTGAAGGTAGGAAGAATCCTACGCACATTATCTAGGGGAGTTCTATGCCAAAATGCTGTCCCAATATATATATGTACTTCATATGGGACACAAATAAAAGGAAATGAGGACGCTGGTTCACCAAAGTGAGACTCAAAAATGAAGACGATCTGATTGGCAATAGGGAAATCACGTCGTTAATTAGAAATATTTAGAACAGGTGGTTAGACATGCTTGCAATCCAAAGTCATCACCAAACGGCTAGAAAGAATCTAGGAAAGGCCTTAATTTGGGGATATGCCTATGAGTGGAAGACCAGAGAATGTTATTTCTCAGGAGGTCAAAGCTGCCCTGAGAACAATCTGGTCCAAACTCAGGACAGAGACCCAGAGAAAACAGTCAGGTCTAAGCTTCCTCCTGAGCAGCCAAGCTAAGTAATCAGGGGCTCAGCCGTGGGCTGAGGCATGAACTCAAGGGTAGAACAAAGGAGAGAAACCAGAGACAGCGTTAAAACATGTTGCGTGTGCCAGACCAAGGCAGCCAAGGCAGGCAATCCAGCGGTACCTTGTAATTTGCCTGCTAATTCACAGTCTGCACTCCAGATTTCCAGCTTCTGCTTCAGAATAGCTCTAGGATGCTAAACAATTGACCCACCACACACCACAGAAATATCTCAGCGAGAAGAAAGTGAATGCATGAAATTACTGAAATTCCGATTACAAAGAAGTTGCTGAACCCCTGTGAGATGGCTGAGGACCTGCCAACCCCCGAAGAGATGTTTCTGGTTTTGAGGGGTCTTGATCCAGCATAACCCAGACAGCAAGAAGAATAATAACAATGATACTAATTTACTTCACAAATATTTAGAGTGTCTATGATGATCTAAGAGCTGAAGACAAAAAGACAAAATTGTGTGACCTCATAAAGTTTACTTGCTAGCTGAGAAAGATTGATGAAAAACAAAATAAGCATAATATGTATGAAGTTAGACAGTCGTATGTCCTATGGACCAAATAAAGCAGAGGATGGAGACTGAGAGCGCAGCTACGGGGGGGCCGGCAATTTTAGGAACAGAGGTCAGGGAACCCTTTGCCAAGAGGGTGATATTTGAGTAAGGACTCAAAGGAAGCGAGAGAGTGAGCCAGTTGTGTATCTAGGAAAGAAGGTCCCAGATAGAGAAACAGGACAGGCAAAGGCCCCCAGGTAGAGCTCACTTGCTGTATTAAGGCACAAGGAGGCCGACAAAGGTAGGTGGGCTTAGCAAGAGGGAGAACAGAGGAGATAAGGTGGAGGCAAGGTGCAGATCATGTTGGGCAGGCTATTCAATACCGGGATCTTGGACCAGCAGCATCAGCAGCATCCGCAATCTTGATAGAAATGCAGAACTTGGGCCCTACCTGAGACCCACCAAGCCACCAGCTCCTCAGCGGCTTGTGTGCACGTTAAAGTTGAGAAGTACTGAGGTAGGGTCAGGGAGGCCCACTGTTAGGCATGTGTTATTTACTTTGAGCAGTAAGTCAGATACCATTGGAGGGTCCCAAACATCGGTGGAACATCATCTGACTTACATCTTAGCAGGATCACCCTGGGTGTGAAGAGAATAAATTGAAGGGGACAAGAATGGGAACCAGGAGACCAGTTGGAAGTCTTAGTCACCAGGCAAAAGATGATGATGACCGAGATTTAGAGAGGTGGTAAGAAGGGATCAGATTCACTCCTGCAACTCAATAGCAAAAACAAAAATAACTGATTAAAACATGGGCAAAGGGTTTAATTGGACATTTCTACAAATCGACATAAAAATGGCCAACAGGTACATGAAAAAGTACTCAACATCTCTAACCGTCAGGGAATGCAAATCCAAACCACAGTGGGATATCACTGCACACTTGTTAGGATGGTTATTATTAAAAATAATAATAGTGAGATAAGTACTGGTGAGGATGTGGAGGAAGTGGAGTCCCCATGCACTGTTGGTGAGAATGTAAAATGGTGCAGCTGCTCTGGAAAGCATGGAGTTTCCCCAAAACATTAAAAATAGAACTACCATATGATCCAGCTATCTTCCTTCTGGGTATACGTCCAAAGAATCGAAATCAGGATCTCAAAGAGCTATCTGCACTCGCACGTTCATCGCAGCATTACTCACAATAGCCAAGACTTGAAAACAGCCTAAATGTCCACTGACAGATGAATGAACAAAGAAAATGTTGCATAGACGTACAATGGAATACTTTCAGCCTTAAAAAAGAAGAAAATCCTGGCACATGCGACAACATGGGTGGACCTAGAAGACATTATGCTAAGTGGAATAAGCCACTCACAGAAGAACAAATACTGCATGATTCCACTTAAATACGGTGATTAAAATAGTCTAATTCATAGAAATAGAGCGTAGAACAGTGGTTTCCAGGGGCTGGGGGAGAGGGAAATGTGGAGGTGCTGTTCGGTGGGGAAAAGATGATGACATTGTAGAGCTGTGCTGTGCACATTGTGCCTATAGTCAACAATACTATATTGTGCACTTAAAAATTTGTTAGGAGGGTAGATCTCGTGTCCTGTGTTCTTACCACAATAATTTTTTATAACTGATCAGATTTGGATGGATTTGAAGGTAGAGCTGACAGGACTCACTGACGGATTGGATGTGGGGTGTGTGAGAAAGAGCGGACTTAAGGATGACCCCACGGTTTCGGGCCGAGCTGCATTTACTGAGCAGACACTGGGTGCCAGCAGTGGTAGCTTTATCTCCACTATCTCATTTAATCCTTGCAATGCAGCTCTGGGATCCACGATTGTTAATCCCAGACAGGATAAGTCACCAACCTAGTAAGTGAGGGGTCCAGACACACACAGAGTGTGCTAGCCCCAAAGTCCATGCTCTTCCCGCTGCTCAATGGTCACATCCCTTCCACCACCCTCAGCCAGGCGTCACTTTAGAGTGGATGGAGAATGTGAGCATGGGAGCTAGCCACAGCTCCACAGCCCTCCACCTGTGGACCCTGGGCAATGTGCTCACCTCTGTGAGCCTCAGTTCCTCATCTGTAAAATGGGTTTATTAACACTCTATAAGATTACTGCAGGATTGGGGAAGATACTGAATCTGAAGCCATGGGCAGAGGCTAGTTGCCTGTCTTTAAGCTACTTTGGGGGTTTTGCCCACTACATTGTATTAAAAAGTTTTTTAACTTCTGTTTCACACCTATACAAGGGTGCAGAAAGAACTCAAACCAGATCATAAAAAGAGATAGAAAGACCAAAAGGACGGAAATGGAGCCATAGAAATTGGAGCTGTGACTAAGAAAGAATCAGAGAAAACATGCCCTGAGCAACAGAACCGGTGGGAGACCCAGGATGCGGACACAAACCCCAGGGAGATAGAAGAAGGATGACGCTGCGGCCACACAGACCACGTCGAGGGGGCCTTCTGCCAGGGAGACACGCTTCCCAGTCCTACCTAACAAGGCCTTTCCCATGGTGCATGGCTTTGTCATGCCTTGGAAGTCCTACTAGAGCTGCAATACTTGTCTTCTTTGCATTTTGCAGCTCTGATCTCCCTAACAATTAGGTCAGGAAGGGCTGCAGTACAGGGCACAGGGGTTTGGGGCTTTTTTGTTGTTCTTTTTGTTTTCCTAGCAAAGATATTTAAATGACTGCATCTGACAAATATTCAGTCTCCTACTGCTGTGGTCTGAAGGTTTGTGTGCCCCTAAAATTCACATGCTGAAGTCCTAACCCCCAAAGGTGATGGCATTAGGGAGTGAGGTCTTTGGGAGGTGCTTAAGTCATGACGGTGGAGCCTTCTGGAATGGGATTAGTGCCCTTATAAAGGAGGTTCCAGAGAGCTCCCTAGCTCCCTAGCTGTTGTAACCACGTGAGAATACAACCAGGAGTCTGCAACCTGGAAGTCCTCATCTGACTTTGTTGGTACCCTGATTTCAGACATCCAGCCTCCAGAACCGTGAGAAATAAATTTCTGTTGTTTATAAGCCACCCAGTCCATGGTACTTTGTCGTAGCAGCCCAAATGGACTGACGTCTACCTGGCCACCCCCACTCTGCACTTGGGAAAGACTAGGCATGTCAAGACTCACTCACTGGCAGGTTTAAGACTAAGATTCTCAAGGGAAAGGGTGGGAATCATCCCTTTGCATGGGCTTATCTTCCTTTCATAATCACTAAACTCCCACAGAGACGTGAGGAACTTGTGGCTAAGGACAGATGTTAAGGCTAAAATTGAACACAGGTGCAATGGAGATGTGCTGGAAAGAGACATAAGGAGATGAGGAGTCGTGCATGTTCTGCTCATTATAGTTAACAGGGACTTGTCTATACTCCCTGGTACTGGAGGGACAACATCACTGTTAACCGACAGCCACTTCAGACAGGAAGGGTGCAGGGCAGCTCTGGGTGAGCCTACCATCCACCCATTACCATTGCCCCTTCCAACATCCTGCCCAGATGAGTGAGGGACAGGCCCTTCCATGGGGACTGACTGTGAGGAGCTGTCCTCCTCAGGTTCAAATGGAGCTCACCACGAAGACAGCCACCTGTCAAAATGTGCTTTCATCTCAGGAAAATCACCCCAAGGTCACTACTAACCTTAAGCTCTTCCTTTTTCCAATGACTCTCCTCTCTTGCCATAGGAGTTTTTATTTTTAAAACAAAGCATCATTAATTTGCTGGGAATATTTTAATCATAAGAAATGCTAAAAGGAGGAGTGTTCTTTTGATTCTTTCTTTTAAATTAATGTCATCTTATGCCCAACAGCCTAAGATCCAAGTTAAATGGAAGCTGGCCTCCTTTGTTAAAATAGCCATCCGTGTTCATCGCCAGGTGTCTTTCTCACCTGAGCACAAGTTCCCTTGTTCAGTGGCCTGAAGGCTGCTTTGTAACACACACTAGTTATACTTGAATACAATAGCTGCAATCTTATGTCAAGCCATAAGGAGAGTCTGAGATTTTACCTCATCGGCAAGCCACGAAGGTTCACGGACACTGACAGAAGACACAAGACTCCTGGATCAGAGATGAAAAACCTTGTTCTTCACAGCAGTCTCACTTCACAAAGTGTCAACATATTTGCACTGGTTCCCCTGCCCCAAGTCCACAGAACGACACGATGGGCCCAGGTGGGTGCTGTGCACTCAATGGGTTGCACAGCAGCTGAGGAACCCAGGGTCAAGAGCCTGCACTTGTTGAGTGAGCAGCAAACATTGTAGCAAACATCTAACAAGCTGTATCCCCTCCTCCTGGGGAGTGAGCAATTATACGGTAGTCACGCTGTGGGCACCTTGACCTACTTAGGTGTCCGTGTGACTCACTCAGAAACTGTTCAGCATCAAGAGATGGACAAACCCTGCAGTCTGGCATGTACCACAAGAACGTGGGGGGTTGCTCACGCCCTGTGACTGCCTCTCCAACACCATCATCAATTCCAGCAGTCTCTTCTCCAATCATTCCATTGAATGATAACTTTTTAAATAATACCCATGTTACTTTGCAAACAACTGAAATTCTGGCCTGAGAACCATATCTCCCAGGCAACCCACCTCTCTCAGGAAAACATAACACTTCTCAGAAGAGCAAATTAGAATTAAATATAAAACCAAAGCTTTTCCATCATTCTTGTGTGTTTAGCCTATGCCAACTTCATTTACAGAGTCACTGAGGCCAAGAAAGGTATTTATTTCGTGGCAGTGTGTGTGTCTGTGTGTGTGTTGCAGGGGTGGGGGGGGGGGTGTTATATACCCTATTGTTACAGTAGCTCTTAGAGCAAATGACTAACAAATGTGTTGGGTGGTAAGTGTGCTAGAATATGTCTCAGCAACACAGCTCACAAATGCTTTTTAAAATGTCATTATACATTTCTCCTCTCAGCGTGGTTGGACGGTCGGTCATCTTGAGGTGCACAGTGTGGGAATTTGTTACACAAGGTAGCAGTTCATTAACCATGTCTTTTATTTTCTTTATTCTGATGCTTTGACCTGCATGGTTTTGCTGACTCTGGAAGGTCTAGTAAGCAGCCCAGGAGCATGCTTTTTGAATGTGAACCAACTAATCCAGAGCCCATACTCCCACCACCTCCACTATTGGCTCTCACACTCTGGGCCACTACCCACCTGCCCTAATCACCCCAGGGCCAGGTCCCAGACAACTAGGGACAGCCTTATGCCCTAGAGTGCTCTGAAATGACTCAGACAAGCTGATCCTAAACCTGCCTGCCCTGCCTCATCATCCCTTTCCATGGAAACTACAAAAAAGCCACTTGCCCCCAAGTTCTCCCTCTACCCTCTGCCTCCTGACCAGCCCTGGTGCTTCCCCATGTGACCCTGTAGGGGATGGCGGGCATGCCCCCTCTTTCTGGGAACTGTGAGTCACAAATTTTCTTTTCAATGGCAGTCATCTCCTGACCTGTTGGCCTTCCTGTGCCTCAAATTTCCTATTAATACACTATATTTTAAAACAGGCAGTAACATTTGCACTTGGGGAAAGGCCTTTGGGTGAGAGTAGAGAGGATCCAGCATTATGAGGTTAGAGTCCCCCGCTTCTCTGCAAGTGCAGCAGTGGGGCCTTCGCTCATCTCATATTGATACCCCGGAGAGTCAAGCACTGTATTCAGCTGCCTATCTGACATCCCCACTGCACGGGGGTGTTCCACAGGTATCTCTACCTGCACTATACAAAACTGAACCCAAGAGCATGCGCGCGCGCGCACACACACACACACACCCCCACAGTCTATTCCCCCTCTAGCTCCCCTCCCTCCGTACATGGCATCTCCATCCGTTAAGTCATTTAAGCCAAAAAATCTGTTATCATCCTCGCCCCTTCCCCCTCCATTCCTATCTACCCCCTAAACACCATCGGTTCTACTGCCAAGGTTTCTCTCAGTTGTACCATTTCTCTCCATCTCTACCACCCTACTCCAAGCCGCTATCATTTCTAGCCCAGGCTATTTCAGTAGCCTCTCCATCCGTTTCTCCATACAACAACCCCAACACCTTTTTAAACAGTAAATCACAAACCCCGACTCCCCTGCCTTATTTAACACCTTCCATTGTACTTAGAGTAGAATACGTACGTAACGCTTCGTGTGTGAATCCGAGCCACGACCACCTCTTCAGCGAGCTCTCACCTCTTCACCTTTGCTCGCTGCACTCCGTCCACCCTACGTCTCCTGAGCTCTTTGCCCACCTGGAAGGCCCTTCTCCCCATTCTTGGCCTGTCTGGTAGACATTATTAACACTCACCAAGATTTCTGGTTCTCTCTCCGTCTGGGCTCAGGTCCCCTTGAAACTAGGCACGGCCATAAGATTTGCTCTGGCCAGCGAAAGTTCAGTGGAGGTGATGTGTGTCACTTCCCAGCAGAAACATTAGGAGCTGGAATGCATTCCTCCACGTTCTGCTCCCCACCGCAGTGCTCTGGGAGACGAGCTAACGTGGAGGTGCCGTCAGATCAAAGCCTCCCGGGCCGCTGAGCCACATGTGGAAGGCAGCTGCCCTGAGAAATTGCCCAGACCCTCAGCAGATTGAATGTGAGGGAAAGGTAAAATTTTGATGTTAAGCCATAAGAGATTTGTGGGTTGGTTGTTTCTACCCACTGACTACCACAGCCTGGCTGGGAGATTTTCATCCTCCCATAAAGCAGCCTTTCCCGATTCTGCCTTTCAGCATCAGACACACACACACACACGCACACACACCCCCTAACTGCAGTCCCCCTTGGTAGCCTCTCTCAGCCGTCTTTACTCTTCCTTCACAGCCCTTATCACAATTTGTAACTGTATATTTAATTTTCACCTGTTTGTTCATTATTTGCCTCACCCACCAGATTGTCAACTCCACCTGGGCAGGAACTATGTCTGATTCGTTTATCAGGGACCCTCCACTGAGCCTGTGCACAGAGACTGCACAGAGTAGGCACTCAAACAATACTTCTTGAATGAATGAATAAAGGAATACTCTGAAGAAAAGGTTACTACCTATGGCAGCCAAAGCAGTTGGCATCCATTCCACCACCCCACGTCCATCCTCCCCTCTCTCCCTCCCTCTCTTTGATCATTCTCTCTCCTTCCTCTGCCTTTGCTCTCTCCATCCTTTCTTTCCCCTCTTCTCCTCCTCATCTTTTATCAACTTTTGTCCCTGCCTAGCATGGTGATGCTCACACCCAAGGAGTTTGCTCACCCTGGCCATAGAGACCAGGGGTTGGCATAGCCTACTTGCCGTTTTAATGAACCAAGAAGTAAATTGTTGATCCCTGGATGGGTGAAAAAAGAAAACAGCTAGAAGTCTGTTTTCACTGTTTTCTGAGCGGGGACCCTGAAGACATCTCCTCTCTCAGTTTTCTCTTCATTCTGCATGTGGGCGCCCACACGGGCACAACCCACCGGTAGCCTGCTTCCCTCCACCTTCTCCGTCTCAGAGAGTGACAGGACCATCCACACAACGCTCAGTCTGGAAACCTGACAGTATCTCGGACTTCTCTCCCCCTTTCATGCCACATGCAATCTGTCATTAAGTCCTGTACTCTCTATCCCCAAAGCACATCTCCTCTCCATCCCTTTCTCTCCACCCCCATCGCCCCAGCTCATGCCCACTCTCACCTGAACTCATTGCATGCCCTCCTAACGGGGCTCTCAGGCCCTGCGCTCACCCCATCGTAACCTCTGATCCCTCCTGACTGCACATACCTCCGCTTAGATCCATGGCTCCTCTGCCTCCAAGATGAGATGCGCACGCCATAGCCTGGCCTTATAGGGCCCTTCAGCTGGGCCCAGCTGACCTTTCCATCTTTCTCTCTTGCCTCTTGCCCTCCATACCCAACATTCTAACCATACTGGACCCTGCCAGTTTTCAAAACCACGTGGTGCCCATCCTGCTAATAAATTTTATCTTATCTTATGTTAAGACATTCCTCTTCAGGGGAGAACTGCCTATGCTTAGCAAAATACCTAGATAAACTGCTTTGGAATAGAAGATAAGGCTCTAAGACATGGTTAGAAGGAAATAAACAAGAGATAGCTGAACCACACCACATAAGAAATGAACAGGAATTTTTTTCTTCTTTTTTAAATGTAAGATATATTGTACACATGGAAGAGTGAGAGAGTCATATGTGTTCACTTTAAAAGGCAATTATAAAGCAAATAGTCATCACTGAAGTCAAGACATAGAACATGGTCAGCATCTCAGGATCCCTTCCCTCATGCTCTCCTCCTGGTCACAACTCATGTGAGCAAGAGTTTGGGGTGGGAGAAATTGAAGGAGAGGACACAGGAGCAGGGAGATAGAGCAGCATGGTGGAAGTCAGAGCAGGAGTTGGTAGAAATGGCCAAGAGACTTTTTAAGCACAGAAAGCTTAATATTTGTGTTTCAATTATCTGATGTGTGGTGCTATAATGTGGGATTTTTTGCCTCTACCCTTCAATTTCCAGCAGAAATTCTTTGTGTATCTGATAATGGGGCTGGGGGAGGGGTGGGTGCTGCAGGGAAATCAAGAGGGATGGCTCCGTCCCATGCTCGCGCTGACCCTGGGGCAGAGACCGAGGGACAGTTGTAAGATGCAGAGAGGAAAATGGAAGTTCAGAAGAAACTGGGAACCAGAGTCAGCGGAGACCTAGGCACCCCAAAGCGGCACGGCCCTCCTCGGTGCCATGCGCACCTTGCCTTGGGGAGGGTTTCTGCTTCCCACTTCTCCCTGCTGTGAGGGGCAGAGCTCCCTGAGCCCCTTCCCCTGGGTCTTTGTGCAGAGGGGCGGTTGGCTACACCACAGGAGGAAGCTACCTGAGGCCCATTTGAATAGTGCCTTCGGTTCCTTTGGGAAGTGACTGTGCTAATTCTACTAGATAACGTGATGTTGTCACTGCTTTTTACCTTTTATGAATGTGGGGGGTGGGGCGGTGAGAGAGAGAGAGGAGAAACTAACGCGCAAGTGGATAATCAGAACTAAGTTCCCCTCCCTCCATGCTCTGTTTGTAGGGCTGGGTATTCTCCTGTCTGCCTCGTGGGTTCATGACATGCGGACATTGGCTGTTGGGGAACATTCATATGGACCTAAGTGCCAAGAATCTTGCAGGCCCCTAGATCCATTTAGGCTCATTTTTGGCTCAATGTAAGTGCCATACCTCAAGGGCCTATAAGAAGAGAAAAAAAAACCCACGAAGAAATACCAAGAACACCCTCCTTCCAGTTCTGTTGACCATGGCTCTCTCTGATTATTCTGGGATATAGGTTGTTATGGAGATGGAGAAGTGTTGAAATGGAATGAATCTGGGGGAAATATTGCAATGCAGAGAAATTCATTGGCTGCATAAACTTTTGTGAAAGTTTCTTCCTCTGAGTTGGGTTTGAGGTCTACTGGCCACTACCGGCAGGAGTAGGAGTCTAAAGTTTCATAAGATTCTGAAAATCGGGTTTGTTTCCCCCATCCCCACCACATCCTGGGAACCGTGGGGAGGCCTGGCTAGCAGGGCAAGGGCAGGGAGAGGCTCAGGACTGGTTAAAGCCTCTGGGACTGGAGGATAGTCAGACGCGGCTTGGCAGAGGCAAGCACTTCCTCATCCCGGGAGGCGAGAGAGAGAGAGAGAGAGAGATAGAGAGAGAGAGAGAGAGAGAGGGAGAGAGAGAGAGAGAGAGAGAGAGAAACATTCAGCCTGTCTTGGCAGGGAGAGCAGGGGACATCTGGTCTCGGGCTGTTGACACTTCTCGAAGGGCTAAAAGGCAGATGCTGGTAGAAGTCCAACCTGCAGGAACCTTCATGACTCCAGCAGGGTTTGCAAGGTTGAAAGGGGGGTAGTGTGCCCCACTAAAGGCACTGCTGTTCCGAAGGAGCCCTGCAGGAACCTCAGCCCAGCAGCCTCCCATTGCGGTCATCCACAGCTTCATTCCCAAGTTCTGGAGACGAACCCGCATCAGCAGAGGCGCCTTGGGGGGGTCAGCATGCGTGCTGGAGGCTCAGGAATGCCCCAGGGCGTTTGACTCTATGAAATGCTCGCTCTCCCAGACAGTGTGCCGCCCAGCCCCAGCCCTGGAGGAACTAGCCTGTTTCCTGCACAGGGTCTGCTGGGAAATGACAACCATAGCCTAAAAAAGTTAGGCTTTTCACTGCACGGTCACAGCAGGACGTCAAATGCTTGAGCCTGCTCACATTTGGAAGGAAGCAGGAAAACGGAAAAGGACACAAATGACTAACTCCTTATACTTTCGATTTTTTTTCTTTGAACACCTCCAAAGCCTTTTGCCACATCAAAACCAACTTCTTCATTGAATTAGTACTTGTGCTGTGTGGGGAGTCTGGGTTGGGTGCTGTGGGAGATACAGAGGTACATCAGATAGGGAAGTGCCCTCAAGAATCGCCAAGTCCAATAGGACAGATGAAATGGGGCCATGATTACTAAAAAACCAGGTAGAAAGTGATAAATGCGCTAAATGCCATGTAGTTTAGAGGAAAGAAATGTTTATAGATAGGGTTGCCAGATAAAATGCATGATGCCCAGTTTAAGTTGCATTTCAGATAGCAATGCATAATTTTCAAGTGTAAGTATGTCACAAATATTGCCTTGGATATACTTATACTAAACAATTATGCATTGTTTAGCACTGTTTATCTGAAATGCAAATTTAACTGTGTGTCCTGGGTTTTTATGTGCTAAACCTATTTACTCTATTTTCTCTTAAAGCTGGGTGGCACGTGGACACGGGGAGAGCAGAGGATGCGCCTCTGCTCACTCACAAAGAGAAACCTGCAGGTTTATAAAGGGACAGGAAATTTTATTTCTCCTTCCTGCCGCTGTGGCCTACAAGGAGCTGGGAGGGGTGTGTCAGTGCAGCAGTCCTGATGGGCTGGGTCACGCTGAGGGAGCAAACGACCCCAGCATCAGCCATCCTGCCCTCACTCCAGGACCCAGGCTGATGGGGGGAGAGCAGGAGGGAGAGGCCACTCTCTAGGCCATTGCCAGTTACCATGGTAAAGAGAAAGGATGTTGCAAAGCAAGGCATAGGCTTTTAAAACTGACACTCAGAAGTGGCAGTCATTTCCACACAAATGCCTGAGTTCAAGACAAGAAAATGCCGTCCTACCACATACCTGGGAGGAGAGAGAAACACAAATTTCTGTGAGCAATCCTGAAGAACACGCTCTGATTGTCAGCTGCTCCAACGATCTGGCTTCAAATCTAGTGCCAGGGGCTCCCCAGTGCCAGGGGTCCCGCAGTGCCAGGACTCCCGATACCAGAGAACTCCCAATGCCAGGACCCCCTCAATGCCAGGAGCCCCCAGTGCCAGGACCCCCCAGTGCTGTGCCCCAGAGTTTCTGGAGAAGGACGCCGTCTAGTTCACGGCTGGCACATCCTGACGTGCCGGTCAGGCGGTATTACTCCCCTGTGCCTGTTCCAAATGCAACCCCGCCCCTGTCTCCCTGCTGATGGGAGCCGCGCATGATGCAGCAAACCAACAGCACTGAGCAGCCTCGCAGCTGGAGAGAGACGCCGGCGCCGCTGATGGGCAGCACCCCGCTCTGGGAACAGAAGGGTCGGCTTCAGCGTGATTCTCCTAAGTGGCAAGGGGAGACGCCGAGGCGTGCGTCCTTGCTGGAGCCTTCAGCCCCTGGGCTGGCGGCCGGCAGCTCAGTGCTCAGCTCTGCAGGGGGCCAACGAGATGACCGTCCCCTTGCGCCAGAGCATCAGGGAGCAGGCGCAAGACTGACCCAGAGTCTCTGTTTCGCACCAAAAAGCAGCCTGCATTTAAAAATCAACATGGAAAGGAAATGAAAAACACCCGCCCAGGGCCACGCAGACCCAGGAACGGTTTACAAGGCGCTTTCTGGCAGCGGCGTGACTAACGCTGTTATTGCGGAAAGTGCCCTGGCCGCGTGCCAGCGGCGCGGTCGCCACCCCCGCTGTGCCGAGTCAGGTGCGGCCCGAGACAAAGGGGCCTTCTGTGCGCGGTGGGGACAGGAATGCCATGGGGGCCAGGCAGCGGTGTCGGGGAGCCGGGGCAGCACGGCCGGGAGGCGGCGCCCCCGCCCCAGCCGGCCCGCACAGCGGCTGGAAGGGGAAACTGGAGCAGTCCTTGGCTGCCAGGGACCATTCACACCTGGAAAGAGAAGCAGAACCAAACCCGCAGGGAACAAAAGGCCCGGGGTGGGGCCCTGGCGGGGCAGCCCTGCCTGTCTGCTCCGAGCCTGATGCCCTTTGCAAATGTGCCTGGCACTGTGCCCGGAGGGGGCGTCATGAAACAGCAGCCCTTTACTGAACACTCATCCTGTAGGAGGCGCTGAGTTCCCCACTGTATTTACATCATGCTGGTTAACTTCGCCCTCACAGCAAACCCTACCAATAGGGATTTATTATCTGAAACCCGAGGCTCAGAGAGGTTAGCGCCCTGTCCGGGGTCACACAGCTGAGACTGAGATTCAGATCCAAGTCTGTCCCATCCCAAAGCCTGTTCCCATAACCAGAAGCTGCACCCATAGGGCTGCAATAAACACCCCTTCCCTTCTGGGAGCAGGGCCAGGAGGAGAGGGAGGCGAGTCTCACGAGCTTCTGATGCAAAATTGAATGGAGCACCAAAAAATTCATCAGTCGTGGTAAATAATATTTCAATGCAGTATTTTTAAAAATTGAAATTAGAGCTGGCCTGGTGGCACAGCGGTTAAGTTCCCAGTTCTTCTTCAGTGGCCCTGGGGTTCACCAGTTCGGATCCCAGGTGTGGACATATGCACTGCTCCTGAGGCCATGAGGCGTCCAATATACAAAGTAGAGGAAGATGGGACAGATGTTAGCTCAGGGCCAGTCTTCCTCAGCAAAAAAGAGGAGGATTGGCAGCAGATGTTAGCTCAGGTCTGATCTTCCTCAAAAAAACAAAAACAAAATTGAAATTAATGCAAAACATCCATGATGAACAAAATATCAAAACTGTAAATAGAGACAGAATCCAGCCTACATTTGTGCAACCTGGGGGTGAGCCCTCCCTCACCCTTCCCTAGACTAGCCCTGCCCAGGGGGGCGGCTCCCTCCCGGGTGGGGCAAGCGCACCCTTGGGATGCATCCTCCAAACCATCCTCATCCCAACAGACAAGGATTCCCTGAGCCTGCCTCCCACACCAGTTGGATTACAACAAGACCTGCAGCGGGTTTCGAACATTCTCCACCCCAGTGTGGCCAGCACTGGACAAAACTGTGGGGGCCTTTGGCCTCCCAGTCTCCCCTCTCAGTCCTAATGTCTGCATCCACCCCTGGCACCAGTCCTGCTCAGGGCTGGCTGGCTGTGAGCAGACTCACCAGTGAAGGTTTCAGGCAGGAGCTCTCAGCCCCCGCTATACCGGAGAAGCTAAATGCACAGCCACCTGGGCCCCACGGGCCAAAGAAACAGGATCTCGGCAGTGGCCTGGGTGTCTGTGTTCTTAAAGGCTCTCCTGGGGATTCCCAAGAGCAGCCGGGGTTGAGAGCCCAAGACTGAAAGAATTATGGCGATGGGGCCAGAGCGACGACAAGGGTTCCATATTCATAGTGGATGGTTAAAAGCAACAGTCCCTTAAGACCCAATTCTGAACTCGCATTATGGAATTCAGGCCTCAGTGGGTCAGTAGACCCCCCCACCCCCACCCCCAGCATTTCTCATTTGTTACACGTAGACAGGGTCTTACTCCAGATAGCAACTATGTCTTCCATCTCAATTATCGGTCAGCAATCTGTCAGCAATTGAAGGCCAGGACAACACAGGCAAATAAACCTGTGGCAGACCCCAAACCCCATTTCAGTCAATGGCTTTCACTCCTCACAATGCCAAGAGGAACAAAGTTACTACTTGCTCGTCTTTGGATCTCCAGCACCTAGCATTGTGCTAACTCCAAAAAAATATTTGCTTAGTTGATGAATAAAGAGTGAATTGATGCTTATCTTTTTTATTCAGCCATGTGCGACCTTGGGCTGCACTTCCCTTACACACTTGGGGCTGTGCTGGCTGTTGTCCCCCACGCCAGTCCACTCAGCACCCCACTCTCTGCCCTGGGAAGCTCACCTGTCTGCCACATCAGAGGCTCCCTCACCCCCTGGTCTCTGGTTGGGTGTGGCCAAGGGGACCGCAGCAGGTCCGAGGAGGACGGCGAGTGGGGCAGGTTCTAACCTCCGTGCTCACTCCCTGGGTGGTTGCCTCAGACTCTCTGTGTCCTGTATCCAGAGGTCACTGCTCTTCTCCAGATGGTCTCCTCTCTGTGACTGTGTCTTCCCAGGTTCTGGAAACCACTCCCTCCCTTTGTCCCTCCATCCTGCCAGCACCGAGAGATGGTGAGAGCTTCGCTGTTACTAACTCAGGCCGAGGCCCTACCCACTGCGGCTTTCCTGCGTCCTGCCCACTCCTTTGTGAGTGAACCCTCAACAAACTGCTCTGATATGAGGGAGGCTTTTGTTTCCTGTAGGGGCCACGACTGATGGACAGGGAGGCAGTGGACCAAAACACAATTCCCTGATGTTGCATTTAGCTTTAAAAAATGCCAACCGATTCCCACTCCCTTTTCAGTTCAGCTCCTTATCAGAAAACGAGTTGTGTCTGAGTGAGAGCGGGTCCTGAGCGTTTTTGAGCCCTGGAGGAGGAGAGGCTGAAGGGGCCGCCCTGACCTTACTGAGCCCAGCTCCCCCCCCCCCCCCCACCCCCGCCTGCTGCTGCTGCCTGTGCCACAGTGAGGCAACTGAAGACTCAGTGACCCAGCACCGGGAAAGTGACGGAGGGGGCAGGACAGTGTAAATGTCTTCTTGGGCCGTGAGGTTGTGGACCAAAATTCTGTGGTCTGTGGGAGTGTGGTTGACTGACAGCCTCTGGATCCCTATGGCCTTCACAGTGACCCACGTTTCACCTGGGCTGCTCCCAGCCAAAGATGAGCAGAGCAGAGGTTCCAGAGCCGGGCTGTTGCTGCCCAGCATGGGACTCTGCCAAGGGACACCCTTTGCTTGGGTCACTCAGCTGGCCTGGCCGAGACTTTCTCAGAACTGTGCTGCAATCTGAGGCTCCTCCTACTCAATTCTTCCATCCTTCTTCCCTCTCTCCCTTCTCAGGTGTCAGATCTGCCTCTGTCTCTGGGGGCCCTCCCTACCTCACCCTGCTCCCCTTCTTTATTTTTCACAGGCATTTCCCCAAATAAATCTGTTTGCCTAATCTCCCTTGGCCTAGCTTCTCAGAGAACCCGAACTGACCAGGTGGAACCGGGAGTGAGTACGGAAAGAGATCATAAGATGTGACTGGAGACTGGCTCACTTACTGCCCAACCGAAAAGTCAGGCCCCATCTGGAGTGTAGTGTGGGGCCGGGAGAGTCCCTGGCACAAAGTGGCTGCCCAAGTGCTGAAGGTTTCATAGGCTGCGCCCTGTGAAACTGTCCTGGGCCGAGGGGAAATGCATGGCGAAAGAATGCCTCTGGGGCTAGGGGGGTGGACCTGTTGTCACCGGATTGAGGGGACACTCTGCAGAGGGAGGCTGAGCTACTGAGGGCAGTGGACAAACAATTCAAGACCAAGTGTGAGAATCAGGGGGCCTCTTTTGTGGCTTACAAAGAGATCCTTATCCCCTGTATGGGAAAAGGAGACTTCTCAGTCGAGGAGCCAACTCAGAATTTGATACGAGAGTCACAGAGCTCCAGACACTTAAATGCGCAGCCAAGGCAATCTGTTATGCTAATTTCAGGGCCATGCCTGGAAAAATCTGGGATCTTGAAAGTTGGGATGGAGACATCTGAGTGGATGTCCTCTAGGATTCTGG
Source organism: Equus caballus (assembly GCF_041296265.1). NCBI lineage: Eukaryota > Metazoa > Chordata > Mammalia > Perissodactyla > Equidae > Equus > Equus caballus. Next base: position 27,498,572 of record NC_091700.1, on the reverse strand, counting down.
CTCTGCAGACCCCCTGAATGCTCAGAGCCTGCAGAGGTGGCTCCCCACTCCATAGTAAGAACTCGCACTTCCCTCACGCGGCAAGATATTGCAGGGGCCTCTCCCGCCCCCCACTGTGGTAGGTGGAGAAAAGGCCCCTCCAAGTTGTCCAGGTCCCAGTCTCCAGAACCCGTGAATATGTTACCTTAAATGACAAGGGGACTTTGCAGCTGTGATTAGGTGAAGGGCCTTGAGGTGGGGGACTCGTCCTAAATTATCCAGGTGGGCCCACTGTCATAGCATCGTCACATGGGTCCTTAAAATCAGACAACCATTCCCGTCTATGATCAGAGGGAGGTGTGCCTGTGAAAGAATGGTCTGGGGGACGCAACATTGCTGGCTTTGAAGACAGAGGAAGCGGCCATAGCCAGGGAATGTGGGTGACCTCTCAACTTTGAAAAAGGCAAGAAAGCAGATTCTCCCCTCGTGCCTCCAGAAAGGGTTGTCGCCTTGCCGATATCTCGACCTTAGCCCAGCGAGACCTAGACCAGACTTCTAATTTACAGAACTGAAAGATAATAAATTTGTGTTGTTTTAAGCCACGAAGTTTTTAGTAATTTGTCACAGAAAATAGAAAACCCACTCACCATTACTCCCAGTGACCCACCTGGGGACTGACAGTCTGTTTAGCTGCTATAAGAAAATACTAGAAACTGGGTGGCTTATAAGCAGAAACGTTTTTCTCACAGTTCTGGAGGCTGGAAGCCCAAGAGAAGGGCACCAGCACGGTCAGGGGAGGGCCCTCTTCCAGATCACAGGCTTCTTGTTGAATCTTCACGTGGGGAAGGGAGTGAGGATCTCTCTAGAGCCTCTGTCATAACGGCACTAATCTCATTCATGAGGGCTCCACAGTCTCGACCTCATCACCTCTCCAAGGCCCCACCTGCTAACACCAACCTTGGGCATTAGGATTTTGTGATATTATAATAAAAAATACGTATTTGGTCTTCTTCCCTGGTTCCTGGCACATCGCTCCTAAAACCTTTGTAATTTGCTAAGTGATAAGAGCTATAGGGGCATCTTTTGTTCCCAGCTCCCCAACCAGCTCTAGCGTGATAAAGGTGAAATAGGGGCCTTATGTGATTCATAACAAGCCCCTTTCAACCACCCAAGTTTATCTTAATGAAGTAACTTTGGAAAGCCCCTGAGGAGGGGGGTGGTTGCCAGGGGAACCAACCACATGATTAGAGGGTTGAAACTTTCAGCACCTCCCCGCTAACTCCACCTCCAGGGAGGGGAAACAGGCTGGAGCTTGAGTTCAATCAGCAATGGCCAATGCCTTAATCAATCGAGCCTGTGTAACGAAGCCTCCATAAAAAAACAAGAGAAGGGGTTCAGAGTGCTTCTAGATTGGTCAAAGAGAATGCATTCACATGCCAGGAGGGTGGCACCCCCAAACTCCACAGGGACAGAAGCTCCTGTGCTCAGGACCCTTCTGGACCTCACCCCAGGTATCTCTTCATCTGGCTGTTCATTGGTATCCTCTAATATTCTTTGTAATAAACCAGTAATCTTGTAAGTAAACTGTTTTTCTGTGATCTGTGAGCCACTCTAGCAAATCAGTCAAACCCAGGGAGAGATTCCTGGAAACCTCCGATTTATAGCTGGTTGGTCAGAAGCCCAGGGACAACCCGGACTTGCAATTGGCCTCTGAACTCGGGGGGCGGGGGGGGGGGGGGGGTGCGGGGTGCAGTCTCTTGTAGGACTGAGCCTGTAATCTATGGTACCTGATGCTATCTCCAGGTAAACAGGGTCAGAACTGAGTTAAATCATAGGACGCTCAGCTGGTATCACAGAATTGCTCGCTGTGTGGGAAGCCCCCACGTCGGTGTCGGAAGGGAAGCAGTGCTGCAGTGGAGTGTTGAGAGCAGAGCAGACGCACAGGAGTACGTTTTTCCCTAGCATAATTCGACATGTGAATTTTGAGGGAAAACATTCAGGCCATAGGGGGAACTTTGTGCTTCCTGTCCTTACAACTCTGGGCTCTGCAATGTTAGAGATCCTGGTCCCCAAAGGGAATGCACTCTTACAAGGGGACACCACGAAGGACGGTCCCTTTGAAGTACGAGTTACATCTTGGCAGGGCCTATTGCTTCTGATCAGCAAGAGGCGATGGGCTGCCTTTCTTCAACAGCGGCAGCAGGAATATGTGTGGAGCCCAGGGGATCCCCCAGGGTGTCTCTTAGTGCACCCTTGCCCAATGGCAACTGTGGATGGACACAGGCAGCATCCTTTCTGGCCTGAGAAGGGGATGGTCACCAAGAGCTCAGAACCTCAGGAATGAGGGTATGGGCCACACCACCAGGAGAGCCTCCAAGATCTGTCGAGGTGACAGCTGAGGGAGAGGGGACGTTAGAATGAAGAGCAAAGAAAAAACCAGTGAATACCAGTTACAGTGTTGCAAGACCCACTGCCTGATAGAGGAGGTATTTCTTCCCAATAACCTCCCTCTCCTAAATGTCTCCTTAGGAAGAAAGACCCACAGGAACTACATTCCCCAAACCTGCTTGGAGAAGTAAATTGGTCTGACACAAGGGCTGGACCGTGGCAGCTGTGGAGTGCACTGTTCAGCTCCTTGCCACAGGGAGCATGGCTGACTGCCAGCTGCCAGCTGCTGGATCTTTGGATTCCCCAGGACCTTCATTTCCCCAGAGATGCTTCCAGCCAATGATTAAGCACAGTGGATACGAGGGCCAGGCCATTGCTGCTCATCCTAGGACTCTTCCCACAGGCATCCTTTGCTTGAGGTCTCCCCAGAGACTCTCAAAACTGCGCAGCAGTCACAGGTTCTTCCCATCCAATCCTCCTTCCTTCTCCTTCCAGAGGTATCAGATCTGCCTCCCTGTCTGAAGGCCTTGCCCTCCTGTTACTGCCCAAGGGGATGTCATCTGTCTGCCTCAAGACATGCCAATAGTCAAGAAGCAAGGTGGTAGAAGAGAAAGGACTTTTTATTACAGCTTACTAGCAAGGGGCAAGATGGCCAACTAGCGTCCAAAAGAACCATCTTACAGAACAAAGACTACGGACCAGTTGTATACGGGGCTGGTCTCCAGGTTGGGGAGGCATTTGGTCTCTGGGTGGGGGCATCCATCTGATCTCTGAGGGGGCAGACATCGGGTCTTAGATCCTGACAGTCTTTTGTTTTACTGGATATGCATCAGAGAATGAAGCACCTCTCATCCTGTCCTGGTATCTGCTTCTCGGAAGACCTGAACTGACCAAGGGTGGAAGCAGACGTTCCGTTGAAAGGAACGAACATCCCCACGGTCAGTCACACTGGGAAGCAGCCAACCCCGAGCCAGGAAAGGAGGCTGTGGTGAAGGGAATGTCCTCCTCACTTCGAAGCTGGAGGCCCACGTTGGCCCTGATTCTGAGGCCCAGAGATTTGAGGGCATTTGCAATGGCTTCTTGGAGCCAAGTTTGGAAGAAAGCAGGAGGCCTGGCCAGGAAAGAGTGTCAGGGTGGGTCTAGGTCAGTAAGACAACGATCGTATTCTCTGTGGGGTGCTTCCCCTCCATCTATCTCTGAACCTTCTAGAGCCTTCTTTACAATTCCAGTCTGGTCTCTGCTCTGCGAAGACCTGTGCTACATCCAGGAGGGCAGTGTCCCCTCCCCAATCTGTGGTCAGAGTAGAACAGCTGTGCCATGGAACTGTAGGCCCATAAGTGGCCTCAGAAGCAGGTGGCAGCGTGGCGACGGGATGGGAAAACCGAGCGGAGGCCCTGAGACCCCTCCCCAGTGCACAGAGGAAGCGCGGCAGCTCTCAGGAGAAGGAGGTGAGGGGCATGTAGGGAGAGGTGCCAGCGTCCAGCCAGAAAGCCTTGTGATGTCATAACTGAGGTTAAATGGGAACACACAGGAGTAAGACGGCCCATAAATCCTCCCACTGCATAATAAAAAATTGTCCACATTAATTCTCCTTGGCTGCTCAAGACTTCCCAGTTCTTTTTGTCCTGGTTTCCTGCCGTCAGAACAACTCTGACTTTCCTAAGCCTCTCAAACCCAGAATGCCCACCCTTCCAGGCCCGGACGCCCTCGGCCTTTTTACCAGTGTTTTCTGCACACTTGAATGACCACGGAATCCTCAGGGGCATTTATTAAAATGCAAATTCTCGGGAGGATCTCAGCAACTCAGATCTGGCAGGGCTGGGCGTGGCCTCAACGTGTGAGTTTTAACAGGCTTCACGCGCAGCAGGGCTGCAGACCCGCCTCCGCTGAAGCCAGTGGTTCTCAGAGGTCAGGGTGCATCAGGACCTCCCAGAGGGCTTGTTAAAGCACAGATCGCCGCCCCCTTCTCCCCACAGCGTTTTCAGTAGGTCTGGGGCAGGTCCAAGAATTTGCATGTCCAACAATTTCGCAGCTGGTGATGAGCTGCTGGTCCAGGGACCACACTTTGAGAACCTTTGCTTTAAGAGATACACTCTCCTCCCACCTCACTCCCACTTACCAAGAAAGAGTCATCCTGTGATTTGCACTTCTCTGGACCTGGCCCTCTCCAATAAGACAAGAGGCTCCCACGGACCCATCACAGCTGTAGGACCCGGACTATTGCAGACCTATCCTTGCCGGGTTGGTTGGGGTCAGGTCACAGCCCTGTCGGATCATCAAACCAAAGTGTCATGTAACTGAATCCTGGAGCAGATGCAGCCGTGCAATTTATTCATAGGAGGGGCTTAGAAACGAGAACTTGGGAATGGGGGTCTAGAAGCCCTGCCTTGAAGTCTTGACTTCTCAGCAGGTGCACTGTGCTTATTTAGATTGTATTTTATTTGGGGAGGTTTGGTGGTGAAGGATAGAGTTGATGGAGGAGACGGAGGTTAAGCCACCTCTGGGAGCTGTCCCTGGAATGGGGCAGGGGATCCGTCTGGGGTCGGAAACTGAGAGGTAAGCCGAAAGAGAACTGGCTGGATCCAGAACACAGGAGACCCACACGGAGCGGCTGAAGCCACAGGGAGACGGACATACAGGGGAGGGCTGAGGCTTCAGCTCACAGGACGGGAGGGTGCAGCAGACCGTTTGCAAGAAGGGCCTGAGTCTTAAAGCCCCGGCCCAGCTCCTCCACTGACGGGCCTCAGCGCAGCCTGCTCGCCTTCCCACGGCCACAGGCTATGAGCACCTCCTGCTCCCTGCCTCCACCACTCACTGGACCCGGGGGCGGGGTTGACACATATAATTGATAAAGTAAGGTTGGGGATAGTCCCTCACAGAAGATGGTTGTCAGGGTCTGTCTGAGCATTTGGTCAGAGTACATGCAGTATCCCAGGTGTTGCCTTCTCTCTGGGGTTCCTTTTGTAGCAGGAGGTGTTAAAGGGGGGTAGTAAACCTGAAGAGAAGGAGCCCCCGCCTAGTAAGATGGAATACAGCAAAAGAGAAGGTGTGGCAGTAAGTCTCATTCTCTCTCACTGTGTACACACACACACACACCCGTTTTTGAGCTGTGGTCGTCAGTAATACCCTCTACCAAATACTTTTGGTCCTCCTCCTAGACGCGTGGCAGACCTGCATTTCCTAACCCTCTTGAAATCACGTGTGACTGTGACTTGTTGGACAGTGAAATGTGCACAGTGACAGTGTCACTTCTGTGAGAAAATTTCAAGAGCCAGGGAGCAATCTACTACATGATTTTCACCCCTGTCCACTGGTGGGTAACATCCCAGATGGAAGCTTCTCCATCACTCAGGTCCCAGAGAGAGGGCTACGTGGAGCATAGGCCCGGCCAATGGGTGAAAAACATTTAACATGAGTAATTAAAAAAAAACCTTGCTGTTTTCAACACTGAGATTGGGGAGTTATTTGATACCACAGCATAATCTGGTCTATCCTCACTGACAAGGAGTGTGCCATTTGTCCTCTCACCTGGCCCCTGTCACCTTCTCTCAGGGACTGAGAAGGAATAGGAGAGACATAATAGGTAAGAATGGAGTCCATATGCACTCGGTGGGGGCTGGTCAGAGACAGGGAGAGAAAGAGGAAAACGAGAATCAGCTGTGCGGACTGTCAAGGAGGGGCCCGTTCCACCGTCCCCCATCCTCTCATTCAGTCCTGCCTCCATTTGTTCATGCAACAAACACGAAATAAGCCATGCAGCCCAGACCTGAGTGTTGTTCTAGTCTTTAAAAAACAAGGATGAATCAACACAGCCTCCGTCATGCGGGAGCCCACAGTCTAGTGAGGTGACAGGGCTGTAAACACGTGGCCGCTCAGCAAGTACAATTGGAGACCCAAGTACAAAGCGTCGAGGGGGCGCCAGGGAGAGACCTGTGACTCAGGCAGTTGGAGAGCTTTCAGAAAAGGCGGTGGGAGACGGGAGCTCTGAAGACACAGGCACCGGCCAGGTGAACTCAGAGTGTGACCCATTAGCATGCGCAGGGCCTGGCCCCAGCTCCGACGCTTGTGGTCCCAGGGCCTGGCCTCATCCTACAGAGCTGCCTCTGGCCCCCGGAGGTCATTTGCTGGTTGCTGTGGGCACTGCGTGAGAGAAGAGCGTATTGGCAGGAACTTTGCAAGTGGAAACATTTTCAAGCTGGGGAGCTAACAGGTTGTTCCCGAGACAAGTTATGTCTACCAGTTCTAAGGCAGCCCCACTGAGGTGTTGATCAGCTGGGCCTCAGCTTTCAGCATTGTCAGGAGGCCTGAACACTGAGGAACAAGCCCACGGTCCGGGGGAATAATGGTAAGGATCACAGGCTGAGGCTGGACTCTGAGATGTGATATGAGGACGTTATGCAGAATCTCCCAGAACCCAGGGAGACAGCTTGCTGGGAGGAAACAAATGCTACAAAGGTAGATAAACAGACACATGGGAGATAGAGGGGTAATGATAAATTAGAATAGATACAGAGATAGATGATTGACAGCAGGATTAGAGATAGATACACGATAGATAAATAGATTAGAGATAGATACAGATGATAAATTAGAATCGATAGAGTAGATATAGATAGATTAGAGATACATGATTGATCGTTGATAGATCAGATATAGACAGATGATAGATAAATAGATCAGAGACAGATAGATACCAATTCGCATAGATTAGATTAATAGAGAGATGAAAGAATGAGAGAGAAAGATAGAAAAAGAAAGAGAAAGAGAGAAAGAAAGAAAGAAAGAAAGAAAGAAAGCAAGAAAGAAAGAAAGAAAAGAAATGAACAAAAAAAAGTTAGCTAGTCAGCTAACCCAGCTGAGGGTACAAAGCCCAAGATTTTGGGGGTCTCTGAGAGTGACCCAGTTTCTAAACAAAAGTCTCAGCACAGATTGCCATCATTTTATTTTTCTGATTCATTTTATCATCAGGTTTTACAAAGAAATGAAAATGAAGTCTTGGTTATTTTGTCATATAATAATTGCTCTTACTGGAAATATTGAATCAATATTGAATCAAATCAGGAAATTCCAGGTGCACAGGTGATCAGAAATCCACGCCAGAAAATAGACATATTCTAATATATTTTGAGCCTGATAGTGGAAAACAAGTCATTTCCCAGCCTCCCCCAGCCTTATATCACCCCTCCATCATAGGTAGGACTATTTGTTGAAACTGAATCCATTTTACTAATGGCTCAAAATAATTACCAAAACTTCACCAAGATACCTTTGCTGGGAAGAATGACTTGGACCCTGAGGAAGGTGACTCAGATGAAGCACCAGGGGACTCCAGTATCTGAAGTCCCATGCCAGGGACTCCAGGATCAGCATTAGAGCAAATGGCTCCCAATACAGAAAAGCCGATGTGAGACACACTGGTGGTGCCATTTGGATAGTAACTTACCTAGCAAAACTCATCTTCCTGTGTGACAACCACCCTTTCATTCAGGGACAGCTACAGAGTCAAAACAACTGATTGATCCTTTAAATGCACACATTGGTTGTCGTCTTTGATGCTTGGAAAATTACTCAAACCTCAGGTCGTCTCTGTTTCTACCTTTCCTCCTTTATTTGGATTAATTTCTCTCCCTCTGTTTTCTTATTCATGTCTCCCTCCCTTTCTCAATTTTTCTGATATTCATTCCTATTTGAAAAGACATGGGACTTCAAATCAAGTGCCTGCCACACTGTTTGTAAAACCCTGTTCCCAAAGTGACACTAATGGTCTGTGGAACTTCTCTGGGCCTAATTACTTGGCAGTAGAAATCTCTGTGGGCTGCTTCTCCCACAGTCAGTTCATTCAGTAATTACCACAAGCCAGAGCAGCTGAAGCCACGTGCTAAAAAAAAAAAAGGGTGGCATTGGGTCAGGCTGAAAGGCCTGCGGCTGACTTCAGTGTGTGCGCAGAAAGATAACACTTACAGCTGAAATACGGAGCGGGAAAGACTGACAGATTACCCACATTTTAAAAACCAAAGTCACTTTGAACAGAAAAAGCAAATTAGTTTCTGCAAAAGTAGTATTTTTATTCCTTTAGACCAAATTGCCAAGTCTTGGGTGGTTTTAGATCAGCTTCACTAGAATGAGGTCTTGACATCTTGGCTCTAGAATTCTGTCACACAAGGAGAAGATATCAGAGGACGCCAATGACCAATGGGTAGGACTTGGCCTTGTCTGGCTCAGGCAGCCAAAGGGTTAAATTTTTAACATAAACTATATCAAACTTAAAATGAGTAACAATGCCTACTTTGTAGAAGCCTGTATCACTCTGAAAAGGTGGTGAGGAAGGCTCTGGAAGGAAAGAAAACCAGTCCTCGCTGTGGCTCCATGTAGCACATTGGGCTACTTTGAACTATAATATGGTAAAACCCAATTACAGGCACCAGATTGTCACCTATGTTCCTCTGAGTTATGTTTATTATTGAATGGATCTCTGCCCTGTTTTTCAGTTTCCAGGACCTGGAAGAGCAATTTGATCCTCAAAAGCTTTTAATTTATCCTCCTTTAAGAGTTAGCACTAGTGCATGATAGAGGACATTCATTGCTGAGCCCCAGCATCTGGGACAGTGCCTGGCACACACAGGCATTTGGTACCTATATACTAAAAGTTGGTTCAGTGAAATAGAATGGAGTGTGTTACAGGGTAATTTGTTTTTGAGGCCATGGTTTTCTGACTAAATGTTCCAACAATCATTGTCACTAAATTCAGTAATTCAACAAATATTCATGGAGAGCCACCTTCGTGCCAGTCTGGGGCTCTGGGGCCACAATGGTGAGCCAGGCGGGCAACCAGCCTCGTTCAAGACTCTGTGAGAGAACCATGGTTCCCACCCTTGAGCTGCTTATAATAGGGTGAGGGAACAGAACAGATCAGAAGCAATTAGAAAACAATTAAGTGTTAAATTATATGCCTCCGATTCGCCCAGGGGATTCTCAGAGGGAGAAGCAGCTAATGTCATCATTGCTGCTTCCCTGGAAGAGGTGGATCTTCGTCTGGGCCTTGAAGGATGCTCTGGATTTGGGACCGCAGAGAGAGCGGCTACAGCAGAACGTTCCTTTCAGGAGGTAGCTACTCAGAGCCATCCAAGGACAACCACAGCCTTGAGTGCCCAGAGATACACTGGACCAGACCTGCTCCCAAGTAAAGAACCTGAAAAAGCTCTGAGGACTTAGAAGAGTTTGAAGTGGACTTGGAGATAATGTCCAGTTGCCGCCACAAAGATGAATTTTCCTTCCTCTAAAATGCTGGAATGTAACCCTGAGGTTATCTCCTTCAGGCAACACTCTTGCGAGAGAAGCTGAGGCTCCTTCCAGTGGCTGGCCCAGGCACACAGCACCAGAATCTTGTGGTTAACTTTTTTCCTGGATCTACCACCAGAGTTGCTGATTCAGTGGATCTGGGATGGGGTCCAGCAATCTGTATGCTTTGAAAGCTCCCCAGGTGATGCTATTAATCAGCTTGGTTTGGGAACTACTCTCTTCGATTTATTCCAAAGACAGTCCTTTCTGAGATTAGGACGAAAGGAAAGGCATACAATAGCCACTGAAGCAGGTCTGACTCCTGCCTACAGACCCCTGTGATGGGCCACCTGGAGAACCCACAGGGGAGAGAAATCAATCTAACACGTTCTAACTCCTTGACCTCCTAAATGAGTCTAAACGGTGGAAATTCAGCCAAAATGAATTAAATTTTGCCTTTATGGCATAGGTACAGCCTGAGGAATGAAAATGAGATTTATTTTTATTTAAAATATTAGCAAGATGAAGCTGTTAGTGAAGTGGAGCTAAACGAGATTCACGTCCTAACTTTCCTTATTTAGCTATGTCAGTTTGTGTCTCTAATTCCAGAAAAATGTCCATCTGTATATAAGATGTTCCAAGCATAAAACTCAAGAACAGCATATTTCTTTGGTCACACACACCGCTTGGGGAATAATAATGCCACATCCATCAGCATTAAGAGGGTTGAGAGGATGGTTTTGGACCCCTGAGTACTATGTTCCATTTCTCAGTCTCTCCTGTTTTTAACAGACGATGCTTATTAATGTTTAAGATATTTTCCTCCTCTTAGACTCACCTAGCAAATCTCTGGTTCCATTTTCTTTTCTTTCTTCCTTTTTTTTTTGAGGAAGATTAGCCCTGAGCTAACTACTGCCAGTCCTCCTCTTTTTGCTGAGGAAGCCTGGCCCTGAGCTAACATCCGTGTCCATCTTCCTCTACCTTATATGTGGGATGCCTACCACAGCATGGCGTGCCAAGCCGTGCCATGTCCGCACCCGGGATCCGAACCAGTGAACCCCGGGCTGCTGAGAAGTGGAACGTGCGCACTTAACCGCTGGACCACCAGGCCGGCCCCTGGTTCCATTTTCTTTTACGTAATTTCTGCTGTGCACTGAGGACAAGCCTTCATTTTTCTCTGTTTGTCCAGGCGTTCAGTTTCTATTCCTGTCAACAGGAGTTGTGTGCTCAAATTGAAGGCTTAAAGTATACCTGTAAATTCTTTCTTGGCCTACACACGTATAGGCACACCACACACGCTCCTCTCCTTCCCACCATGTTCTTGACCTTTGCTCAATCCAGGACGCCAGCATTCAATTTATTTGTGACATTTCTAAAATCTGACTGAGCTTCCCCTGAGGTCATCACAGTATGTAGAAATTAACCAGTTTCTCCCATTCGGAAGCAGTACCGGTTTCAGAGGTCTTAATGGCTCACAGGATGCACTTATTCTCTACAGACCTTACCGTATGACCTAGTTTATTATTCGTTCAGGATTAGCTCTGAATCTCTGGGAGCGAATCTCAACATATTCATCATTCTCTGCTTAGAGCAGGTAATCACGCGATGGCATCTAACTCTCTGCTGGAATTTGTGTCTATATTGTTTTAACAAATAACCAGGCCAATAATTATCTTGCGGTTATAGTAACACCGAACAGAGGAAGCGGTACAAGCGCATATACTGAAAAGCTCGGCCGTAAATCTCTCACATAGTTATTGCTGTGACGTCATTGGAGTTTCAGCATCCACTTCAACGATAGTTTAGGATTCAGGATTTACTTCCACAAAAACTAAGTGCAAAAGGTAAGGCACGAACACCAGGGCTAATTCTATCCACAGTCACGTTACCTTAGTCAGAATCCTCCAGGATAGGGAACATCAAACTCACCTCTAAACTGGCGAGCTATTCATCCCGGCTCCCCAGTAGACCTGCCTTAGAGAGTGCAGAGCATTCTTTTCTGTCAGAATTCTTCTTTTCGGCACCAAATATATACTTTTTTTCCACAGCTGCCTATTTTAGATTATTCTGATGAGTTGGCACAGACATCAAAGGCTCTCTGGAGGTGATTCAGTCTCTGTATTCACTCGATGAGCATGTAACCGGCAGTCACGTTGTGCCAGACACCGTGCAAGTGGCTGAGGGTACAGTGGTAAAAACAGACCAGTTTCTCGTCTCATGAAGGCCTCGGCTAGCGAGGGAGACACAGGGGGATTGAGTAATGACACAAACAAATGTATAATCACAAGCTGGGCTCTCTGAGAGCAGCTGGCAAGACACTTGGCTTAGGCCGAGGGTCAGGGAAGGTGCTGCCAAGAGATGGATGTGCACGACCTGAGACTGAGGAATGAGCGAGGTCAGGAAGCCCACAGGAGTGCATGTGCAAAGAGCTGGCGGGGTAGGGATACGGCCTGTGAAGAGCTGTGCAAAGGAGACAGGCGTGGTCTGAGCAGGCAGAGCCAAGAGAGGTGCAGATGGGGACCCAATGTGATGGAGCCCTGGGAGCTCCCTTCAAGAACCCGGTCTTCAGCCTAAAGGCGACCGGAACCCATCACAGGTTTTAAGAAGGGGTGCCGTAATCAGATTCACACAGGGAAAAGACATTTAGGTGGCAATGTGGAGGACAGATTGGAGGCGTGCAAAACCAAAGGAAGGCAGAGGGACGAGTTAGGAAGCGAGCTCAGCCATGAGCAGTTGGTACTGAGACTTGGAAAATGGGTGGAGGGCAGTTGGGAATAAGGGGTTCAATGCAAGAGTTATATACAAGGTAAAAGAAACAGGCATTGGGAAGAAACAGATTTCTGGGAATAAGAACTCCCACACTTTTGACCTTCCTATCTTGATGAACGTGGCATTGTTCACCAGAAGTGGACCACATTTGCACGCTGGGGCGGGAATGACACATCCAAGTGGTGATGATGAGCAGCCATGTTGAGACGTGGACAAGAGACATAGGCCAGAGATACAAACAGACTGTTATCTAGGTGGTCATGATGTCATGAGCATGAATGAACAAGAGAGAGAACAGAATGAACCTCGGGTTTCTAGAAAATGATTCTGAAATGTGGAGATGATGTGAGTCATGTAACTTCAAATCAAGCTTCCTAAATTTCATATCCACGCTGATTCATTGTTCCATGCAACCCATCTGTGACTGTAATAGCTGAATTAAAGGGTCATTGTTATTTCTACATAGGAGAAACCTTAGGAAAAAGCCTTAGGGCAGATTACCAAAACACAGAACTCCAATTTTCAAAAAGTTATTTGTCACAAAGTTTCAGTCAAATATGCTTACATGTGCCCTGGACCATTTGGAGAGATGGGCTGACGCAGCAAAGCGGGAGGCAGGCTCAGTGTCTGCTGTGATGAAGATGGAATGGGCCCGAGAAGTTTTATTTCCATGGCTCTCTTATACAAAATCAAAGAAGCTTGCTCCAGTCTCTCTGCTCATTTATCTTGCTCACTAATTTTATTAACCTCTATCAAGCAGGTCCAGGCTATACTTAATCTTGGGGCAAAGATCTTTATTTTTCTTTATCAGCCCCCTGAGAACATGTTGGCTGAGGTACAGTGTAATTATCAGTCCATTAACTCACCAGCAAACTTTCTGTTCTAGTAAATAAATGCAAATTCAGATTTTTGAACAGTCTTGAAAAACATTTCTTCCTTCCTCTCTCTTCCCAGATACGGTTTTCTATAAATCAAATCATGTTTTGATTTAAACATGTTTAATCTGCATATTTTTATGTTGCTTTTAACCGGTAGGCTAGCATTCAGAATTGCCTAGTACACCGGTCACTAGCAAAATTTGGGCCATAGTGGCGCATGCCAGGCTAGGAGAGGAAAAGGCGTGAAGACAAGTCCCCGGGGAGACACGTACTTCTGCTTTATGTCGGAGTGTTCCGGCGGCTAATGCCACACACAGAAGGTGGCAGGACCTCAGATGTCTACGAGCACATGACAGATTGGATTTCCAAAACCTAGGAGCCCAGGGACTGCTGTGGGCCTTCTAAGGAACCCAACGACAATCGCGTTAACTATACTCTCACAGCCTAAAATTTACTGTCCTTCAGAAAGACTTTCAATGTCTTCAGTGGCCCATGTTCCCTCTCTTGCCTCTAGATTTTTTAGTCCAGGATCCTCTTTTCCCCTGTCCTTCCTCTCGGTGTGTCTAAATCTTACCTACCCTTCAGGCCTCAGCTTAGCTGTCACTTCTTCCAGGAAACCTCTTCTGCTCCCTCTGATTCTTGAAAGCTCCTCCCACATTGTTTCCATAGTGCCCTCCCCTCCCTCATCCTAACACACTCTATGGTAAATGTCAACTTCCTTAAACGTGTCCCCCTCTAGGCAGAAAGCTCTGGGTCAGCCCACACACCTGCGTGAGCATTGTCTTCAGTGTCATATACTTCTTGCTTAGGGCCATTTGTTAAATAAATGAATGAATGAAGTAGCCAAGGGACCCTGCCGGGGCCATGCCCTCACCCTCAGATTCTGTGTAGGAGAGGAGAACCCAGCTGAAAACAAAACAAAGAAACACCCAGAGCTGTTTATTGAGTGCAAATCCTGCACCTCATCTAACCCATTTCTCTCCTTTTCTTGCTAAAGTTGTAGAGGGGACTGAGTTTGGAACCCTCCAGAGGGGCACTTTGGTCTTTGCATTAATGGTTTACATGGGGCGGGGGTGGGAGGATGAAAAAATGTTCCATGAGGCCCAGGTGAGGGGTTGTCCCATAAGCATGAAGGGTCCTAAGTATGTGGCCCCAAAGGGAACCAACCAAGCGAGGCCAGGTAAGATGAGAGTGTGACCGTACCTCTGAGAAGTGGTCCCTCTTTGAGTTAAGCTGGACGATTCCAAGTGCCTACCTCCTGGGTCACAGAGCTCTGCAGAGGGCGTCTGGACAATCAAAGTTACCTGGGAACTGCATTGGCATTGCCAGCAGGCATTGGGGTCTTCCTCCCCTTCCCCAGGCTTTGCATCTGGAAGACCCTTCCAGACACCAAGGAAAGACCACAGCATCATGAGCAGTGCCTTCTTAACCAAGGAGTACTGAAGCCAGCCCCCAGTCATGGCCCTATACCTACCAGTGACGAAGAGCCTACAGTGAGTCCAACTTCAGACGGGGCCTTTCAGCTCATATGAAGCAGTGGTTTGGGGCAGGTGGAGGTGGGGGAAGGCTGGAGAACCTCCAGAGCGAGCACTACACCGAAGGCCTCCGTAGGACCAAACTTCCTGCCACATCTCTTCCAAGAGTGTGGTGACGTGGTTACAGGGGAGAGAGCCAGGGATTGGCTATGGGGTGGCCCCACAGGAGTGGGGGTGCTGCATCCCAGGGAAGATGCCAGAAGCATAGCTCAGCATGGCTCAGAGCCAGACAGATGCTGTTACTGTTAGCCTAGTTTGGGTTTCCCCAGAAACAAAGCCTCCATCAGGGTGTGGGTTCAGTTCCCTTAATTGGAAGGAGATCCAGGAAGAAGGGAGAGAGCCAGGAGAGGAAGACAGAAAGGAAGGGAAAGCCACTAAAAGGTGAGGGATGGAGCAGGTTCCTGCTGTGATATTGGTTCCTCTCACTAGAGGCCCCCTGAGAAATAATGTAGATGGGTCTCAGAAATGTGCCTCTGAAGGATGGAGGGCCCTGTTCCCACTGGTTGAAGCATGCCCCAGGGCACGTTAAGTATCCTACACTTCTGAACTGCACTGGAAGACATCTGGCAAATGTCGGCGACTTCAAAGAAAACTCAAGGCAGGCAAGCAGAGAGCTATGCCGCACGAGAGGCAGGACGCCGTGTCTGGCCCAAGGGTCCTTTGTGGCTAAGCATGGAACTGGGGCTACATCAGTTCCTTTCCTATTGTGGGCAGGACATTTCAGCTCTTGTGAGCCTCAGTTTCCCCATCTGTAAAGTCAGGGTGAGAATAACAACTCACTGCCAGAGTTATTGCCAAGATAAAACAAAATATAAGAAAACACTTAACACACCCTAACACACTTTACAAACATAAGAGATGCACCTTTCCATGTAGTGAATCAGGCTCTTTTTGCCAATAAAATATAAAATGGTCCAGCCCCTGCAGAGGGGAATTTTACAGTATCTAGAAAATTACATATGTATTTGCCCTTTGAAGCAGCAATCCCACCTCTAAAAATTCCTTCCAAAGATAAAGCAGCAAAAATATGGAAAGAAATATGAAAGACAAATGCATGTGACTATTTTTAAATGCCTAAATTTTTAAAAAACAAAACCAAATTGAAACAAACAAACTTTACTCCATATCCTCTTGGTGGCAGAGACACACAAACAGGGACTACACCAGGAAACCGTGAAACAGCCTTATTTTGCTATCTGTCTCTGATGGGATATGCCCTAAGGGCAAGGACTGGAAAAGACAAAAACAACAGAGCTGTTCTCAATACACAAAGTGTTGGTGGTAACATTGGCGTTGTTATTCTGAGACCGTTGTGTATTGTGGAATAAAGCAATTTCAGCACTAAAGAAAGGAAAAACATTTACAAAAGCAATGGAATTAAGTAAAAACCTCATAGTGCTAAATTGAATGTCTCCGTATAAACTCATGATATATTTTATCTTCAACAAATAAAATGCATAATTCCTAGCTCTGACTACTGAAAAGACAGAAACGTATATCTTAGTGGCTTCTAAACACCATTTCCTACTAAAAGAAACCTGGGCTCCTTGGAGAAATGGCTGGTAATGCGTTGGAAGACGGACATGTACAAGATGAGCCTGGACTATCTTGTCACATAAGGAGATAAAGAAATTATCAAAGGCCGTGAGGTCACGTCACCTGTCAATTGAAAAGGGCCCAGTTACTAAGGGGACAGTTTGAGCACCAGTAAGTATACTAAGTACAATAGATTGAAGACACGTAAAATATTTTTCATACTAATACTTTGAAAAACTCATTGGTCAACATTGGAGGTGTTAGGGAACCAATCCAATACTTTTGAAAAGTTGGTAAATCAAGTGAAGGAATCAAGCATTTATCCTTTCTTTCCTAAATGACCCACACCTCTGAATAACCAAAGAGGTGAGGGAGAAGATTTGCCCTATGCTAGTATCTTTTGCCAATCTTCTCCCCCACCACCAGCCCCCAAAGCCACAGTGCACAGTTGTGTACAGCTGTAAGTTCTTCTGGTTCTTCTATGTGAGCTGCTGCCACAGCATGGCTACTGACAGACGAGTGGTATAATTCCACATCCAGGAACCAAACCCAGGCTGCCAAAGCAGAGCGCGCTGAACTTTAACCACTGGGCAATCAGGGCTGGCTCGGGAATTTTTTTATATAGAAGCATGTCAGCTAATAAATGAAAAAGGAAAAGTAGAATATCACCATTCTAGAAAATGAACGGCTCTGCACTAGCATGAATAATTGGCATCTAAAGTTAAAAACACAATACCACTTACATTAGCACCAAAAAAAATGTAATAGGTATAAATCTAACATAATATGCACAGGATCTGTATGAGGAAAACTACAAACTCTGATGAAAGAAATCAAAGGAAATCTGAATAAATGGAAAGATATTCATGTTCACGGATAAGAAGACGATATGACTAAGTCAATTCTTCCCAAACTGATCTATAAATTCGGTGCAACCCCAATCAAAATCCCAGCAAGGTATTTTGTGGATATTGACAAACTGATTCTTAAGTTTATATAGAAAGGCTAAAGACCCAGAACAGCCAACAAAATTGGAGAGGAACAAAGAGAGAAGACTAATACTGCCTGACTTTGGTCCTCACCACGGAGCTACGGTAATCAAGGCAGTGTGGTACTGGTGAGAGAACAGACAAGTAGATCAACTGAACAGGACAGAGAGCCCAGAAGCAGACCCACACAAATACAGTCAGATCTTTGACAAAAGAGCATAGGCAATTGAATGAAGAAAGGATTATCTTTTCAACAAATGATACTCAAACAATTGGACGTCCACATGTAAAAGAATGAATCTAGACACAGACCTTACACCTTTCACACAAACTAACTCAAAATGAATCATAGACTTAAGGGCAAAATGCAAAATTATAAGACTCCTGGGAGATGATGGAGGAGAAAATCTGAATGACCTTGGGTTTGGTAATGAGTTTTTAAATACAATGCTAAAAGCATGATCCAGGAAAGAAAAAAATCAATAAGCTGGGCTTTATTAAATTAAAAACTTCCGCTCTGTGAAAGACAATGCTAAGAGAATGGAAAGACAAGCCACACACTTGGAGGAAATATTTGTAAAACATGTATCTGATAAAGGACTAGTGTGTAAAATACATAAAGAACTCTTAAAACTCAGCAATAAGGAAACAAAGAGCCCAATTTAAAAGTGGGCAAAGGCCAGCCCCAGGGGCCTAGTGGTTAAGTTCGGCATTGTCTGCTTCAGCGGCTGAGGTTTGGTTCCTGGGTGCAGACCTACACCACTCCCCTGTCAGTGGCCATGCTGTGGTGGCAGCTCATGTACAAAAAGAGGAAGATTGGCAACAGATGTTAGCTCAGGGAGAATCTTCCTCAGCAAAATAAAATAAAATAACAAAAATGGGCAAAAGATCTGAACAGACACTTCACCAAAGAATATAGACAGATGTCAAATAAGGATACGCAAAGATGCTCAACATCATGTCAATGGAGAACTGCAAACTGAAACAACAATGAGATTCTACTACACACCCATTAGAATGGCCAAAATCCAGAAAACTGACAAAATCAAAAGCTGACAAGGATGTGGGACAACAGAAACTCTCATTCACTGCTGACGGGAATGCAAAATGCTACAACCACTTTGGAAGACAGTTGGGCAGTTTCTCAAAAGCTAAATATATTCTTACCATGAACCAGCAATCATGCTCCTTGGTATTTACCCAATGAGTTGAAAAGTTACATCTTTACAAAAACCTGCACACAAACATTTATAGCAATTTTATTCATAATTGCCAGAAACTGGAACCAACCAAGATGTCCTTTAGTAGATAACTGTATAAAAAAATTGTGGTGTGTCCAGACAATGGAGTATTATTCAGCAGTAAAAAGAAATGAACTATCAGGCCACCAAAAGACACAGAGGAACCTTAAACGCATATTGCTAAGTCAAAGAAGCCAACCTGAGAAGGCTACATACTGTATGATTCTAGCTCTACGACATTCTGGAAAAGGCAAAACTGTGGAGACAGTGAAAAGATCAGCGGTTGTCAGCGGTTCAGAGGTGCTGGGGTGGGTGGATAGGTGGAGCACAGAGGATTTTTAGGGTGCTGAGAAGCTATTCTGCTTGATCCTGTAATGGTGGACACATATCATTAAACATTTGTCAAAACCATAGAATTGTACAAAACAAAGAGTGACTTTAATGTAACCTATGGACTAAATAATAATGTATCAACGTTGGCTCATCAGTTGTAACAAATGTACCACACTAACCCAAGATGTTAACAATAGGGGAATATCTGGGGGGCGGTGAGGGGGTTATGGGAACTCTGTGTACTATGTGCTCAATTTTTCTGTAAATCTAAAACTGATCTAAAAAAAATAAAGTCTGCTTATTTTTAAAGAGGGAATTGATCGAGGCAGTAATCACCAATGGCTGCTAGCATATAAAAAGAGAAACAACTCCACGTTATGTGCCTCCTGATGGCAATACCATCCATAGAGTAATCTTACCAAAAAACAAACCAAAAACAAAAGAAAACTTGCACCTCATCAAGCCTTCAGCTCTAACTTCCAATTGGCAGCAAATCTCCTTGTATTGCAGAAAATACAGAGAACAAAGCAACACGTCCTACAACAGCACCGGGGTGCAATCAGCAAAATGCAGACTCCAGGAAACCCTACGGAGCAAAACACAGTTTCTTCAACAAATAATTTGTAAAGCAAAACAAAATAGAGATAGAAAGGGAAATCATGGATTCAAGGAGATTGAGGAAGGCTATCAAGCATTTGCAATATATGGATCTTACTTAGATCTCAATTCAAGGAAACAAACTTTAGGAGGAAAAAAGAACCCAAAACCTGTAATAATAAACATTTGTGAGATAGTTGGAAAAATGGAATACTTGGGTATTTTATGATATTAAGAATTATTAATATTTTTAGACATGATAATGGTATTGTAGTTTTATGTTTAAAATTAGAGTCCTCTTTTGGAGATAAATACTGAAATATGAATATGGATGAAATAATTTGTTGGCTAGAGTTTGCCTCCAAGAAGCAGGAGGCAGGAAAAGGGATAGAGGAGTAGATGAAGCAAGATCGACCACGAGTTGACTTTTTTTGAAACTGGGTGACAGGTCTCAGGAATCCTTGTACTATTTCAGGGGTGAGAAAACAAGGGCCTGTGGCCCAAAGCAGCCTGCCACCTATTTTTGCACTGCTAATGAGCAAAGAACGATCTTTACATTTTTCAATGGTAGAAAAAAATAAAAAGAAGACTATTTCATAACATGTGAAAACTATACGAAATTCAACTGTTAGCGTCCACAGACAAAGTTCCCCAAGAACACGGTGATGCACATTCCCGTGCTGTCTCCAGCTGCTGTTCTGCTAGAGACGCAGAGTTGAGTAGTCGAGGCAAGGAAAAATAATGCTCTCCGCTGAACCGCTTCTCAAAAGCTCCCCACTTTTGCCATTTGGCAAAACACACCCCATGCCTCATCTGTCCTCCTGGGTCCCTCCTGTTATCCAATTCAGAAGGTGCCTATTCCATTGTGAAATGATATTTTTCACTAAATTAATCTTGACCCTAAGTCTGGGGTTGAAATTGCAACATTAGCACATATATGGCTTGGCAGCCCAGGCTGGATTCTCATATTAAATTCTCCACCGGGAGCCATTCTTTGATTATCTGCACCAGGCTGATACTCAAGCAAACGAAACTGTATATTAAAGCTACGTACACTTTCGTGACCCGTGGCAGCTGTGCACTGGAAGATTGGTGGGACTTTCACGAAAGCCGCCAATTTAGACCCATTACTTGTGATTCGGAATTCTCCCGCCGCAGGTGCCTGCCCAGCTCTGGGCTGGCTGCCGGCATTTCTGCTGAAGTCAGGCAAACGGTGCAAACGACCCGCCAGGAAACAGTGCCTCGGATTCCGGCCTTGGCTCCGCTCTGCGGCAGCCGCTCCACAAATCCTGTGTTGTCAGTTCTCATGACAAATCTGGCCCTTTGGGGGAGGTTTCTGGAAGTTAATTGGGACGGGAAGAGAAATGGCAGAAATGGCGTGCCTTCAGACAAGAGCCTCCGGATGGAGCCCTCCACACCTGCCCGTAGCCGGCGCTCACCCTGCTGCGGCCGCCTGTCACCAGCAGTGTGGCTTGTGTGACAGCTTATGGTTTGGACTGCTGTAAGAGTGCTCAGGGCAGAGCTTGGCAGCATCCAGCTGGTGTCAGAGAGAATGTCGGGCAGGCCCTGGTCATGCCTTGTGGGGCCTCTGCCACCCCTCTGGCAGGGCCTGCTCGCCTGGCACCACGCCCTAGGCAGGAGGTTTCATACTGGTCCCCAGTGTGCCCAGGGAATCACTTAGATGGTTTTTCTCAGTAGCTTACTCCCCACTGATGCTGGCTTCAAGGCGGCTCTGGGAGGATGGCCTGGTGTGTGCGCGTGTCTCCCTGATGCCAAAAGCATGGGGTGTGGAGGTTCCCCGCAGCTACTTACTGTCTGGGCTCCTTGGAGAATGAGGATGGAGAACTCCAGCAGTGATGAAGAGTCCAGTTACCCAACAAGCCCATCGCCTGCTTTCAGTGTGTCAGGAAGCCATGTGCTCAGTCTGGTGCTGGCCTCCCTCGGGCAGGAATTGTAGCCCCACTGGGCTGCACTCGGCCTCGAGCAGACGGCCACCTACTCAGGACAAGCCTGTCTGTAAAAATTCCAGAGTGCTTGGGTGAAGGTGGAGGTGGGCTCATTTAAACAAACAGTCCAGGAAGCAGTGAGAGACTAAAATGAGAATAAAACCCAAAATTCATGACCCAGGCCCCATGTGATCCAGCCTCTGCCTTTCTCTCTACCTCATTTTGTGCCACTTTCCTTCTCTCCATACCTTACCTCACGTTGGTCTTTATTCAGGAGCCCAAATATGTCTTACAGCCTCAGGGCCTTTGCACATGTTGTCCCCTCTGCCTGGAATGCTTCATGCTCCCCTTCTCCACCCTCTGCTCTCTCCCAGTCCTGACCTCCACTTTGCTCTGCCTGTAGGCCACCCCTCCTCTTCCCTTAGGCCCTGGGGGAGAGCTCCCCCACCTCTACTCCCTCAGACTGTTCTGTCTCAGTCCTATTTTTGACTCCTTCCTAGCCCCTGATACAACTTGCAGTTGTCTCACTTATTGTTTTTCTTATTCATTTTTGTCTCTATCTCCCACAGCTAGCTCATCATTTCCTTCAGGAGAGGTCCTGTCTGAGTTACTTCCCGTGGTACACCCAACCCCTGGGACAGAGCCTGGATGTAGCACGTGCTCACTAAACGTTCACTGCATAAATGAATGACTGAGTCAGCGGTCACTGCATTAGATTTTGCTCCTTATTCTCATCCCCTTTACAGATAGGCTAAGTGATGTTCTCCGGGTTTTGTTTTTCAATTTGTACATTTTTCAAGGCCTTTCGTTTCATCTCCTCCTCCTCGTTCTGTCTTCTGGCCATTCTGATGCTCATTAACAATCCTTATCACAGAGTGGGCAGAAGGAGTCATTTGCTCCTCTTAACTGATCCCACACAAGACTTGTTCAGACCAGCGTGCTAATTATTGACTAAACTATCATTTTGGAATTATTTATCATTTTAATTATCCATAAGATTTCCATCCACTCAGAGCAGACACTTGTCTTAATCAGAATAGGCCAGTCGCTGCAACAAATAACCCCCAAACCTCAGCAGCTTGAAGTGACGCAGTGAAAGCGTATTTCACACTCACAGGAAGCCCAGCATCAATGTTCCGGATCACACAGTGCTCCCCTAAGGAGGGACTCAAGGATCCTTCCATCACATGACACTTCCATCCTCAGCACCTGGCCTCCCAGCTGACCAGGGATGGGCAGGAGCGTAGGGAGACACCTGGACACCTCACCCTCTTGGCCAACAGTGACGCGTGCAGCTTACCCCCAGCTCCGTTAGCCAGACAGTTGCATGGCCCCACAGCCCTCCACGGGCTGAGCATTGGGCAGGAGAGATGGATGCCTGGTGGGCAGCCTCTTCCAGCAGGAGCTCTCAGAAGGGGAACATGAGTGGCCCTGTCACAGCAGTAGGTCACAGAGCATAGGAAAGAACGTTCGATAACTTCTTGACATGCCCCACTGCTCACACCCCCTCGGAAGAACCAGGTGCGCTACAGGTGCCAGGGCCCCCGCCCCACAGCATCACCCTCCCTCAAGCTGCGCCACATGGCAGCCCCGTCTAAGAACTAGCAGGACTTCTCAGGTGCCTCCATTCGCCTCCTCAGCTGCCTTCCTCTCCCGGCCTTTGCCTGACGTGGCCCTGCTGGCTGCCCCGTCCCTCACGCAGGATCCTGTCGGGCCCATCAGCCCAAGAGCGCTTCATTTGGTACACGATCCTTTCCTTTCTCTCTCTTCTCTTGTCAAATTCCCCCTTCTCCAACTTGGCTCATATTTGGGTGCTGGGAAGACAGCAGTCCTCCTGACTTACTCTCACCAGGTCCTGAAGGAATGACACCACCCACTCGGACACACTTGCCTTGATGGCAGGAGGCTGGCAGCAGACGCAGATCTGTGCAGACAGAACTGCACGCAGATGGTCACACAGAGGGAAAGGGCCACAGACCGCCAGCACAAGGGGCCTGCACGTCAGTGAGGAAGGCTTCCGGGCGCCCTTTAAATCACACCAGGCAATTGCCCTCTGTTTAAAAACGTAATTGTGTTACCGCTCAGGTGTGGCGAGGCCAGCAGACCAAGAGACAACTGTCATTGTAGAAAGTCTGTGACTAGCAGAGCCCAAGAGGAGGAGGCACGCAGGGCCACCAGGAGGCCCAGGGTCGTCAGGAGGCAGAGAGAGAGGCGGCAACAGGGGCAGGAACCTGCGCTGCGGCTCTTTTCAGGAAGGAGTGGACAAGGCAGGGTGAGAGGGCTTAGGGCTGGCTGGCCTGCACCACTCCAGCAGGCTTGGGGGGGGGGGGGTTGGGCTGTCTCTAGCTCGCTGGTCCCCGGCCGGGGTGATTAGGGCTGGACAATGCAGGCCTGGAGCGTAAGAGCGATGGAAGAGGCAGGCGGCTGGGAGGTGGGCTCCTGCCTGGCTGGTCTCTCACCAGCAAGGCCTTGACTCCCTCTAGGAACTGGCTACTGTGGGAGGGAGAGCCCCTCCAGGGTCAGCGAGGCCCACAGGGCAAAGCATCAGAAAATACAAAAAATAAAAGACTTGATTAATACACTTTCTCCAACTAATCAAGCTAGTTAGCGCAGTCCAATAGATGACAGTCCCATCTAGTGGCAAAAGGTACATTTGGAGGCAATGACTTGCCTTTGGATGGATCATTTGTACACACCCCTCCCTCTCCCTCATGCCCTATCCCCACATCCAGCCCACCAGGCAGTCCCACTGGCTCCACCCCCAAGACACCAGACCTGCCTGTGCCTCTGCTGGGCCCCAGCCAAGCCCCCGCAGTGGCCACCTGAACTGCAAGAGAAGCCCTCCGACCCTCCATAATCTGTTCACAGAGCAGCCAGAGAGGGGGCTGCACTACTGTTTTGTTCTGTCTGTTTGCAGTTTAAAGGGTTCTTTTTCCATTTTGTTTCTTTTGCAGTTTAAAGAGTTCTTTTGTAAACTTTGACTGCGATTTTCAAGCATACACAAAACAAAAGAGAACGCAATACCCCTGCGCCCACCACCCAGCTTCAACACTGATCAACTCACCGCGGCCTTGTTTTAACTCTACCCCAGCCCACCTTTCCCCTCTCCGCACACTATTTTGCAGCAAATCCTTGACAACGGAGGATCTTTTTTTTTAAAGATTTTATTTTTTCCTTTTTCTCCCCAAAGCCCCCCGGTACATAGTTGTATATTCTTCGTTGTGGGTCCTTCTAGTTGTGGCATGTGGGACGCTGCCTCAGCGTGGTTTGATGAGCAGTGCCATGTCCGCGCCCAGGATTCGAACCAACGAAACACTGGGCCGCCTGCAGCGGAGCGCGCGAACTTAACCACTCGGCCACGGGGCCAGCCCCGACAACGGAGGATCTTTATAAACAAATCAGATCAAGGTACTTCCTACCTTAAAAATCTCCCGCGCCTCCTAAGGCATTTACAACGAAGCCTACACCTCACTGTGGCACCCAGAGCCATGCTCACCACTCTGGGGTCACTTCCTCCCTCTGCCCCAGCTTCCTCTGACTTTCTGTTCCTTGGACTCACTGAGCCTGTCCCTACCTCAGTGCCTTTGCACCTGCTGTCCCACTACCTAGACTGCTTACTGCCCTACATGTACATAGTTGGCTCCACCTCAGCATTCACATCTCAGCTCGGATGGCACCCCCTCTGAACGGCCTTCCCAGTGAGTCCATCCCTGGCCGCCCTCCCACCTCTCACCAGCCACTCTCCACCATAACCCTCTGAAAGTACTTTGCTTGTTTAAAACATTTGCTTGTTCTAAAACTAAAGCTCCAGAAAAGCAGAAACTTTGTCTCTTTTGTTCAATGTTATAGCCCCAGGGCTGGCCTAGTGCTTGGAAGATAATAAGTACTTACTATTTGTTGAGTAAAAACAAACAAAGCAGAATAAAAGTGAAAAGTATTCACTTTAGGGCAGTTTTTTGCCACCTGGTAACATAGTGGTTGAGTTCCTGCGCTCTGCTTCAGTGGCCCAGGGTTTGCGGGTTCAGATCAGGGGTGCAGACCGGCACGGGGCTCATCAAGCCATGCTGAGGCGCGTCCCACATATAAAGTAGAGGAAGATGGGCACGGATGTTAGCTCAGGGCCAGTCTTCCTCAGTGAAAAGAGGATTGGCAGCAGATGTTAGCTCAGGGCTAATCTTCCTCAAAAAAAGAAGAAGAAGAATCTCAAATAAATAACTAAATAAAAAAATTAAGTAAATAAATAAAATGGACTTTCCTGGGGCACTTAAAATTAACTGATTTAATTAAATATCATTTGTTAGGAAAGATATATTTATACAAATTTATTTTGGGGGGAAAAAACCCTTCTTCTCGAGCAAAGATGTCTGCATCTGTGAAAGATCCTAGAGACCTGAGTTCGGATTCTGCAGACAGGGACAGGAAGTCAGGGACGACATGACGATTTCTAGTCCTTAGAAGAAGAACGGAGGCACCTGTGGTTTATAAAGTTCAATCAGATGACGAGACCACATGCTCCAGCTCTCATTGCCATGACATGCCAGAAAAAAAAAAAGCCTCTAAGGAGACAAGATTAATGAATTCTGGAATGAGAAGCAAAAGATAAAAATTTAGGTTCATTGAAGAAAAGCCCCCATTGAAGGCCTTTGAGTGTGGGGAGATCCTCTTGGATGGAACTCGAATTGTAAAGTGAAATTACATCGTGCTTTTAAATATTTCGTATCGTGTTTTAAAACAAATAACCACATAATTTTCAAACAGTGAAAATCTATCCCCCAAAATACTCCTTTCTCCCCACTCCCGCGCCCCACACTCCACCGTCTACGCAGCCCGCCCTCCCCCGCCTCCTTCCATCCAAGCTCCGGGTCTTTAGAACCCCGTTCCCTCTGCCTTCCGCCTGCAGGAAGATCTCTGTAGAACGGACGTCCAGTATTCCTGAAGGTGAGCGCACACTGCTTGCCCCCAACCGCGCGTAGTAGGAAGGTATCCTACTTACCGCACTTGGATGAATCAGAGGCGTCTGAAGCCCCTCGGAGGGCATCCTCCCGGAGGGCGCGGCGCCCGCATCCCCGCTCCGTTGCGCGAGTCCGCAGACGGCCAAGTGCGGCCGGCGGCACCCACGCGGGCGCGGCCTCCTCTCCTGCTGGCACCCGCTCCCTTTCCCGGCGGCCTGGCGGGGTGGCGGGGGCTCCGGCCTCCCCGGGGACACCGCCGGCTGGGAGGAGAGCGGCGGCACCACGGACTCAGGCGCTGGGGGACGCGCGGGGCCGGACAGCCGCCAGAGGGAAACCCTATGCGGATGGAGCGCGAGGCCCCAGGAGAGCTGCAGGCCTCCCGCCTCCAGTCCTGAGGTGGAGGTGACGGGCTGCGCTGGCCTGGGCTGGCCTGGGGAATTGAGGGCTGAAGTTTCTTTAAAGAAGCCACTTTGAGTTCTGTGGGTTGCATAGGTCCAAAGACCTCGTATATATTCAATATTAGCATTTTTCTGTGTGCCAGTAAAACCCTTTGCACATCAGCTCATTTAAACTTCACACATCTCCATGAGGTAGGATTAATATATCATTTTACACTCAGTTGAGGAAACTGAGTCCTAGCGAGGTATGAAACCTGCTGAGATCACACAACTAGTAAGAGGGGGAGCTGGGAATGTACCCAAAGACATTTGACACCAGGTCCAAGTGCTTGACCACTAGTAAGCATAGAGCCAGCACAGATAGAGATGAAAAACACAGACCCTCACTGCCTGGGTTCAAATCCCCGCTCTGCTGCTTTTTAGCTGTGTGACTAGCAGATTGCTAAACCTCTCTGTGCATCCGTTGCTTTGAGTGTAAAATGGGAATAATGATAGGACCTATTGGTTACTGTACACGAGTGCTTAAACTGGGCCTGCTATATAATAAGTACCGTGTCTGCCATTGTAAGTCCTGCAATACCACTTCCCATTCTGGCATAATCCTGTTTTGCTGGCTCCTTTCTCCACCTGTGGATGGAGGACATCTAACCCCCCACAAACACATGCTAATTATTTCTGGAAAGGGGGACCTTCTGGAGGACGTCCTGTAAGATGCCACTTCCTAGCTGCCACCTCTTTCTCTCCAGCTGGACATCGTTGAGTGACATCCACTTTCAAGGCTGCTGCCTTCCCAGGGGCGTGAAGTCTTGCCTCCAGGGCCGGGTGGGCACTGTGCTCTCCCCAGATAATGTGGTGGCCATGCCTACCCCTGCCACATGGGCGACTGGGCCCCTGCCCTCCACGGCCGAGCGAGCTCTGTCCTCTGAGCCCTTATTGTGTGAGAACATCTGGGGCCAAGCCGGGCAGCCTGCCTACGGGGCCTTGCAGAGCATTTAAGGGGATTGGCTCCGGATCTGTTCTCACAGAATCCATGAGCTCATGGGAGGCCGGGTTGAGGGTCAGATCTGAGGCAGAAGTTAGAATTCAGCCTCCTCTCCAAATGCCTAAAGCTGTGTTGTCATTTCTCCACCCCAGCTCCCCCCTCCCCCACCCCCAAGCCCCCTCCCCACCTACTCAAGCCAGGGATTCCCAGCCTGACTCAAAACGCCCCTGGGATCGCCTGGGAGGTCTGCACTCTGAACCAAATGTACGTGTGCACTGTCTGGGAAGATTTCTGCAGTTATTGTCATGTTCTCTAAAGGGGCTGATGATCCCCAAATTGTCAAGCATGCCAGCTTCCATCAGATAAGTTAATCTGTTAGGTTGGGTTCTCCAGGAAAGTCCCTGAGATGGAGTTAGGTATAAGGAGGGTCTGTAGCCAAGAAGCTCCTGTAGGGGGAACAGGGGAGAAGCAGAATTAGGGAGAAGTCAGGCAGGAGGGAGACCTAACCAGGAGCCGCTCAACAGGGATCCCGGAGCACAGACCACCCAGGAGAGGAGTCCTGTGTTGGGCAGAAGTGCTGGGCCTTTGGAGCGCAGCCTTGCTCTGATGTTGGCCTGGCACCCTAAGAAGAGGAGGACTAGGCTTGACAGCTGAGGCATAGCCTGAAGGAGCCAACAGCTGGAGGCTGTCAGCCAGCCACGCTCCTTGTAACTGGGCCTCAAGTCCTTTCTGGAAGGGATCTGGATGGCACATCTCTGTGCCTCCCACATGCCCTGGGCAGCCAACAAACACGGCTCCCGGCTGGTCCACCCCACAGTCCAGCAGACTTGCTCAGGCAGACCCGAATCCTACAAGAGGCCCAGCCTAAGCTAAGCAGGGGCCCTTCACCCCTGATTCAGTAAGTACAGGGTCCCAGAATCCTGGGCCCTGAGCTTGACCTGGGAAAGAGAACGAGTGGGATGCTGGGCAGAAGGAAGTTCTAGACAAGGGGAGTCTTTATCTTATGAATAGATTGTTTACACCTTGGCTGTTTAGAATTTGGAATAAGTTTTCTCATGGAAATCCTATTATAAATGGTCTCTGGGCTTTTTTGCAAAAACCTGTTGAATTCATAAGGATGTTGAAATAAAAAGAATGGTCACCGTGAAGTCCGAGGCTGGGAAGACCACCAGGCTGTGCTCCTCTGAGTTGCCCAGGGAACCCTGCAGCAGCAAGGACAGGGGCCAATCTGCCAGCATCGCAGGGCAGAAGCAGTCTGGAGGCAGCCAGGCTGGCAGGGGCGTCCCAGGACTTCCCTGGCGAAGGCAGACGGGCTTAGCAGAGAAACATAGCACACGGATGCAGGAGGCTGCAGCCAGGGAGGCCCCGGCGGCAATGGCACGCTGCTCTGGGCAGGGAGCATTACGCCGCCTCCTTATTAATCGAATTTCTCGCCTACCATCAGCCCAGCCCCTTGGCGACCACCCTCACGGAAAGCCTCAGCCAAGCTGGAAGGAGCGAAGACGAGATCCAGGAAGCTCTTGGTTAACCCCTAGGCTGCCGGGGCCTCTAGTGCCAGAGCGCCGGGAGCATCGGGAGCGCGCCGGTGGGGGACGTTCTGAAAGCGGCCACTAGATGGCGCGTCCGCCCTTCCCTACTCCAGGAGCGCCGGGGAGAGGGCATGGGGTGATGAAACTGGTCTTCTAATTGCCATTTAATGAGAAGGCAGCTCCCAAAGTGCCCTCCTCGTAGGAAAAGCTCCAGGCTTCTATTAAAGGGAACGGCTTATTTATCCTCTAACATGAAGAAGCTTCCACACAGCATCAATTAAACACATTTAGCCAGAGTGGGAAAACATCTAAAGGATAGAATACAGAGCTGTTACCAGTTAAAAATATCAAACGGCCCATTCTGGTGTCCGTGGTGTGTCGATTGGTCCTGGGATGGGTCTCAAGTTTGCCTGAGTCCCGCGGAGTCCCTCCCCCTCCCCACAGAGGCTGATGGTTGGGGCTTTGCATAGGTATATGGTCCAGTTTCTCCAGACGCGTCGAGGGATCTCGCTTCATACTAATTTTTCTTATTAGTCCCACATGGGTACTCGTGCTTGTCAGGATGTTCGTTCCAACGTGGCGGTTGAAAAATATGGTCGCTGGAGATATTTTTCTATACTGTCTACTTGTTCTGTAGGGCAGATTCTGGAACGTGCCATTGTCGCGACCACAGTAGACCCAAACTGAAAAAGTGTGTGCCCGGGTATGAGGTATTCAGCAGCAGACTATGCATCAGGAAAAAGTGAATTGAAGTCCTAAGCAAGATCCACAGTTCTAAATTCTGAACTGCTTGGGGCACCGGCAGATACAGGATGCTATTAAGGTTGTGGCTTTGTGCATTACACAGAGCGGGGAGGAAATGCCCTCAGGAGAAATGCCTGCCTCTCCTTGGTTCCAAAAATAGTGATCTCCTAAGCAGTTGATCTGCTTTTATGTTAAACACTCATCCATTTCCCCCTCTCTGTGAACTCCCAGTGCCAAACTCGTGGCCCATGGGAAGGGAGTCTATAGACCTCCACAGTATACTTTCATTTCTCCTCACCTCATTCCTGGCTCCATTTTATGTCACCAGCCTTATCTTTCCTCTTCCTCTTGCTCCTGTTTCTTGTGTATATTAAGTTTGTGTTTTGTGTCTCCTTTGCAAACTGCCTTAAATCCTTTGTGGCACAGAGGAAAATGCAAATAAAATAAAATAGACATCAGATGCATCCTTTCTGTGGTGTGGTGTCAGGTCAAAGTGCTCATGAGTATTTGTTACCTGTCATCTTTTGCAGCAAAAGAGAATCTTAAAGTTCCCTGCCAGACCGCCTGAGTGGGCACGTTTTCCAATGTTGTCTACGTACCATCACCCTTCATCACTTAAGGTTTATTTGGACACCACCAAGTCGTGTCTTCTTGACTTTTCTCTTTTGTATGTAAGACACAAAGCCTTATTTTTCTGGTTTTCTAATTTCAGAAAGAGTATTCTAACTTCTCAGAGGTCTTAGGCGGCAGATTTAATTTTCAAAATTTTAAATTGGTTAACAAATTTAAACTTTTTTTCTGTCAGAAAAAACCAGCAGTACGATTTCACTCGTCTGTCTGATGTCTTCAAAACATATTAAGAAACAAAGAGAAAGTCTTGCCAGGTTGACTGAAAAACTCAGATATCCCCGAAGGAATATACTTTTTTGGCTGATGTTACAAATGTTGAGACATTTTTTCAAGGCCTCAATTCCCAAATCTCAAAGATTTGCCCCAAAATCTGAACATGGTAGGTGTTCAGTACTGTCTGTTAGATGAATAAATGAGTTAACACAACCAAACCAAGATGCTGGGGAAGAATGAATGAACCCCCTGGATCGGGTCTTGGCGGTTCTATTACCCGGGTCCCCAGGTGGGATTAACCAACTTCCAAAGGTGTAAGGATGTGGTAACAACTTTCAAAGATGTGAGGATGTGTTACCCTGGTGTCACTGTGGTTTTTTGAAGGAGAAAGGGACTTAGCAGAAAAAGGCTGGTCTCTGGGAAAGGCAGCTTTGAAGGAGAAAGACTTGGTGGACCAGAAAAGCTTCTCTGGGGAAGCACCCGGAATGCCATTATATTGTAGAATGAAGCCCTCTCTACCCTCTCCCACCCCTGCCCTCGCTTCAGTGCTAGTAACCTGCCGTGTTGATGGCAGCCGTGAACCCAACGTCCTGATCCCACGGCCTCTTCTTCCCATGCCCGCTTCTGAATGTTTGTCCTGAGAGGTGTTTTATTTCCAGGGATGTTACATCATTGGCCAGGCCTAAAAGTTTAGAGGAACAAAGATAGTAATTAGCCTGTGATTCTGGGCTGTGTAAACAACTGATTTCTCTAATCAGGTCAAAAGCCAGACTTGCCAAGGACACACACTGAAAATATGCATTTATATTAGAAAATTTCACCAGTTGATATTTTTTCACCTCAACAGATGTGCCTCATTCTCCCTGGCTCCTGTTTCTTTTGCTTTCTCCTTGACTCCTTTTGAGGATTTTGAGCACCCTGGCTCTGGGGGGCCCACTTTACAAGAAGCAGACCGTGCCCGGTGTGGGGCCTCCCGGCAGCCTGGAAACGTGGACTTTTCGACCCAGCCTCCCTCCCTGCCCGGGAGTCAGGCAGCCCGAGGGAAATGCGTTCCCTACTATGTTTACAAAGCAGTACATTTTCGAAGTCATTAATTCCCTTCATAAAGAGAGGGCCTAGTGGAGTTTTCTACTGGTCACGGAGATAGCGGTCATAACCCTGAAAGATCAAGAAGCGGTGAGGAGAAGTGGGAGTGGAGGCAGAGCAGTCATTCCTCCTTTTTGCCCTCAGACTGCTCCTGTTTTAAAGGGAAATATTTTGAATGTCTTAATCACGACCTCATGCATTTGTCTGTCTTATTTTCCTTTTCAGAACATTCAGAAGTGCTGTGTAGACGCAGACCCATTCCCCCTCTGCGCGTGTCTCTTGGGGAAGACATTCTTTGTCCTCAGGGTCCCCCAACCACTTTCAGGGCAGCGGTCTCCACAGGGGAGGCGGGAGGGGGACGAGCAGGGCCTCCGCCCCCACACAGGCGCTAGAGCTGGGGTGCCGGGGCTGGGGTGCTCAGAGGGCCAGATGGAAAGGACTCGTTTCCCAGTGCTCAGAGTACTCCCTGGAGTCCAGGCTTCCAGGGAGACCCCTAACCCTTTAGGGGCCACAGAGCTGCGGGGAGCCATCCTGCTCTGTGCACTTGCCCGTCTATCTCTTTACAGGCCCAGGCCGCCCGCTCTGGGCTCTGGGGGCAGGAGAGGACTGTATTCGTGGTTGGGACACTGCTCCCTGTGCGGAGTCGAAGGAGCAGCCCTCCCCCGGGATCTTAACAGGCCGTCCACAGCCCTACAATGAGCCTGGTAAAGGCTCCTGTTGACGTCAGCGGAGATTCGCTTTCTAGAGAACACCCTAGAATGCTGGAGATTCCAAATGGCTCCAAGAAGTGCTGCTGTGGCCAGAGGGGAATCCATGGACGCCGTGTTGGCAGGGAAAGCAACAGTTTTCAAAATACAGCCCACAGACCTCCCACATCAAAAGCACCAGGAAAGCTGATTAGAAACGCAGACTCTCCCCTCTGCTACCACCACCAGCACCACCAGCACCACCAGCTCCAAAATCAGAATTTCCCAGGGGCCGGGGGAGTGCCGGTTCTCTGATACAGGGAAGAGACTGAAGGGTTTCTGCCCCTGTATCTGGGCCCTGAAACACGCAACCCTCTGGGGCCGCACGAGGGTCCGAGAAGACTTTCCTTCCAGGTGTAGAAATACTGGGCTCCCACGGAAGGGGACACCACCTGGAGGCTCCCAGGGACATCAAGCCGGCCCTCCTGGTGGAGCAGGCAGCAGGCTGTGCCCACCGCCCTCCGGACTCTGAAATCTGTGTGCGTTGGTGTTGTTTTCACCTCGGTGCTGCTGGGCAGGATCCAAGAGAGAATTAGACTCCCTCCATAAAGCCCTCAATAGCGTGGATTTCAGTTACCCTGGAGATGACCTTGGTCCCCGGCTGCCTGTTTGGCATTTAGGTCTGGCCTGTCCTATTCACATCCCCAGAGAGGCACTGCCATGAGCCGTCGTCAGCGGAAGACATTTAAAGAGAAGTTTCGGGATCAGGGCTGTGTTTAGCACAGGAAATCCCAATGTCTGTCTGTCAGATGAAGCCAGGGCATCCTGGCCACCATGGCAACCGAGGAGATGAGCCCTCTCCAAAGGAAGCTGGGGACATTCTCCCTGTGTTAGTCCTTCCTCCGTGCCTTTAGAGGCAAGGAGCCCAGAGCCAAACTCTGTGTGGCCTTGTGTATATTCCTCACCTTCTCTGAGCCACCGGTTTTCTTATCTGTAAAATAAAAGTAATGATAATAATAATAGAGGTAATGTTCCTGCAGCATTAATGAGATAAAAGCTTGCGCCAGGTGCTTGGCTGGTGTGAACCGTGTCTGACCCTCCCCGTCTTGCCTGTAGCTTTCTCGCCATGCAGCTGCACTGGGAACTCAGGCAGGTACCTGGACCCTCAGGGAAACGGTACCAGGGAGCCATTCTAATTGCCTGAGTGTGACAAGCAACCTGTCATGCGTGATATTTGTTCCTGAGTTGGAGTGGAAATAATTATTGTTAGTTTTTTAAAGCAACAGGTTGCCCAGTCTGTTGACGATACCTCCCATCAAGACATATGCTCGACCAAGCTAGGAGCGGAGGATGCCAAAGCCGTCTTGCTTCTCGGATTTTCTTCTGAGTCCCACTGTGCTGGGGTACTCAGATTTTCTTCTGAGCGCGTGGTAAATATTTAAGCACACGTCTTGTGTAACTGTCACAGATACGGATGCACCAGGAGCCGGGGAGCAACACGCTGGCAGCTGCCTAAGTGTCCCAGCTTCGAGGGATGGTGTTGACTGCCAGCGTCGGGGTTGATGCAATATCTGTTGGCCGCCAGTGGCTGATGGGTAGCAGAATGCTGTGGTCTGCTAGTTGTCTTGGAAGCAAATCCTTGAATGGGAGAAAGCAATTGTAATTAAAGCTGCCCTTGGGCAGGGTTTCCCTGTGAGGGGAATTGGCACAGCTCTTGTGTGCCCATTAACCTCCAGGTGCAGGGCTGGGAACTTTAGGTATCTTGAATCTTTTAATCCTTACAACAGCCAGAGAAGGGACTGTTATTGTCACCAAGAAACGGAGGCTCGGAGAGGTTAAATGATCTGCTCAGGGTTTCACAGTGTCAGGACGGGGGGATGAAGCCGGAGTTGGGAACTATACCTGTGGAGAAAGGGGAAACAGCACTCTTCTTAACCCTGAAGCCTCATCAGGAACGCCCATGGGACTGGGCATCCTTGAGACTAGAGCAAAGGCTGCGTTTGCTGGGAACTCCTGCAGGTTTCACTACCGGATAAACACCAAACCACTTCCTGAGGCCTCATGGATGCCCAACTGGGCAAATGCATTCTGTCTCAAGTAAATATTTATTAAGACTCAAGGGAATGGAAAGACATCAAGGACAAAAGAAAACAGAACAATGAGGATTAAGGCGCTGTGCTGCCTCCAGGTAACGGGACCCAGAAAGCCAAATTATGAGAAAGAGAGGCCACTTCACCTTCATCCTCTGCCCCCCGCCCCATTCCAGGCATTCTCCCTCTGCTCCTTGCAGTCCTCTGGGCTCACCAGCCACAGCAGGCCCTTCCACCCTCTGTTCCCTGGGTTGCTCATAGCCACATTCATAGCAGAGTATTTTAATACATATTTGAGACAATTCATTTCACTCTTAAAGAATCACTTCAGTGACCTAGAAGCGTTTATTGAGCATCTCCCAAGTGCTTGATGCTACATGGAAAATTATTAAGATCTTCTACTTATGAAGTGCTTTCTGCTTCTCAGCACGTTTTCACAGACTTGCTGGTGTGGCTTCGTTTTCTCATGTGGGAGGCAGAACCATGGCCCCCAACAAGGCCCCCGTCCTAATGCCTGGAGCCTGTGAACAGGCGTCCTCACACAGGGAAAGGGACTTTGCAGATGTGACTAAGGATCTCGAGAGGAGGAGGGGATCCTGGCTTATCCAGGTGGACCCCATGTCATCACCAGGGTCCTTATAGGAGGGATGCCAGAGAGTCAGCGTTGGTTGTAAGAGATGAGATGAGGGAAGCAAATGGTTGGAGCGATGTGGCTACTAGCCGAGGGATGCAGGCAGCTCCAGAGGCCAAAAAAAGGTGAGGGAAAGAGTTCTTTCCAGAGCATCCAGAAAGAATGCAGCGCTGTGGACCCGGTGATTTAGACCTTTGACTTCCAGAACTGTGGGGTGATGGACTGTGTAGGTTTGTGGTAATTTATCACAGCCACAGT
Organism: Equus caballus; assembly: GCF_041296265.1. Lineage (NCBI taxonomy): Eukaryota > Metazoa > Chordata > Mammalia > Perissodactyla > Equidae > Equus > Equus caballus. The sequence continues at coordinate 27,462,904 of NC_091700.1, read as the reverse complement.
AAGGAAACGAATATGCTCATCTTTAAAAAGAGATAATAATTGTCCTCACCTCAGGGATGTGCTGCTGGATGACAGATAAAGGTTCAGAGCAGTGCCAGGCACATGGTCATTTTGTTAGTTATTATCATACAATTATTATTTTTTTGTTATTTACTTGGGAGACCTTATCCCACTGGGTAGGCAGGTCCACTTCATATTCATGAAGTGAACGTGCATTAAGTCCTTGCTGGACACCAAGGCCTCCAGTGATGCTGGGGATCTGAGAGGAATTGGGCAGCCTCTCTGACCTCAGCATCCTGGCAGGAAGGGGAGGCAAACATCTGGACAAGGAAGGCCAGCACAGTGACAAGAGTCAGTTGGGGTGTGCCCAGGATCAGAAGGGAGTCCAGAAGACGACCTCGAGGGGGGAGTGGGGGTGACCTGGGAGGTCCCCCTAATGAGGCAAGCCTTGAGCCACGGACTGCAGATCACAGAGGCCAGCAGGCGGACACAGGGAGCTGTGTTGCAGCAGAAGGAGCTGCTGCGAGGGCAGCCGCCACCAGAGAGGGGATGGAGGGTTGCCCAAGCCCCACAGCCAGACTGCAGCCCAGACCTCCGCCCTGTGCCCTTTCTGCCACTCTGGGGATACTCCACACATGACATAGCGGCTGGCAGGCCTCGGGGACATGGGGACAGCCAGATACATGGTGAGGACACAGTTTAAAGCAATCACAGAATTCCCTATCTGAGAGAGTTTAACAATAAATAGTGGGGAAATTCTACCAGAAAGATGTAAAAGAAAGAAGAACTACTGGGGAGCAAAGTGTAGATAGTCGAAGGAGTGAAGGAAGGATCTTCTCAGTGCAGAGGCTGGTCCTCCCAGAGGCAGGCACTGGGCGCGCGGGGGAGCAGGAAAGCTCAGAGCCCCCTGGGTCCCAGCGGAAGATAGGGGTGACAGACTGGGTGCAGGAGGTCACCTAGGGCCTTGAAAGTGACTCCAGGTAAGACTTTATTCTGAGTTCATTTGAGGGCTGCTGAAGGGTTTTTGAGTAATAGGATGAAATCAATGTGTTAGGAATACTCATGGGTCTGCCTACAAGAATAAGACTTCCCTTAATGTCTACAGTATGGCGTGTGCTCCAGTGTCATTTGTTGGACTGAATTGAGATTTGTGGGATGGACTGGAAAGAATGGGGAAACCTAATCTCTGCTCTAAATCCTAGGTGCTCACTTCTCACTGGAGTGGAAGCTAATGGTTGCCAACCTCCACAAGGACCACAAAGCTAGTATTCACAAAAGGTTACCCGAAGTCAGCTCGGGTGTGCCTTTCGTTGTCACCTCCAGCCTTTCCTGGTAAATATTAAACATTTCACTAAGTGCAAATTGAAATAACACTTTTTAGTTCCTACTTGATAACTGAGTATTGACTATTTATAACTGAGTATAACTGAGTTTTGATTCGGTTATAAAATAGGAGCTTAAAGTTGTTATTTCAATGCCAGATTCTGACGGTAAGCAGTGAAGGCTTGTCTGTCTTCTGGGCCTTGGCATGGCTTGATTGCTGCCCAAGCCAACCCGACATGTTGGGAGCTGCTGAATGAATGAGAACTTAGCCACCAAAAACTGTGCACCAGAAATAATAGTAACAATATGACATGTAGAATGCAAAGAAACTGCTAGCAAATATAATAGCAAGAAACACAACTTGGCGTCAGCCTCGCTGGCCTAGTGCTAAGTTCAGTGCGCTCTGCTCCTGCAGCCCGGGTTCCGTTCCTGGGCGTGGACCTGCACCATCCCTCTGTCAGTGGCCATGCTGTGGCAGTGGCTCACACACAAAAGGAAGAAAATTGGCGACAGATGTTAGCTCAGGGTGAACATTCCTCAGCAAAAAAAACACAAAAAAACCTCATAACTTGCACCTGGGCAAAGGAGGAGTGCATAGGTTCATAGAATCAAATAATGGCAGGGGCCCCTTGGGAGCTGCTGGAGCAAGGATTCAAATTCAGACCGAACCTTGCAGCCACTCCCACCATATGCTTCTCTCTGCATTTTGGCTTCACTCTCACCTTTTCTCCAGGAGGTGGAGGCCATGACCACCAGCAGCTTCCAGGTGGTCTTCTCCCGCTCTCCCAAAAAGGAACACCTCTTCCCCACCAGCTGCAGTTCCAGTAAATCTCAGGGAGGGACTGGCTCAGACGTCTTCCCCTCCAGGGGACTGTGACCAGGGAGACAGAGACATGGAAAGTGATGACAGCCCCCAGTCGGATGACATGGCTGGAGTCAGGGAACAAAAGCCAGTTCCAGCAGAGAAAGGGGTCGGGTGGTAAGAACACGAAGGAATCGTTTTGAGCTAGGCAGCAAACTTAGGGGTATGCACAACAGCTTGTGGTGAAGTGAGGCCTGGGAAGGTTCTGGCATTCTCAGAGGTGTCCCTGCCCGGTTTCCAGGCCCTGTCCAGCTGCCTCTGATTCCTGCTGGCCCAGAGACCCCACTTCTCCCTCCGCCTCCTTGAGTCAGTCCCAGCTCACACCCCACATCCCCTCTGCACTGGGTCTTCTGAAGCCACTGATGCCTGCAGTTAAGAACTCAGGCTTCCTCTGGAGGGAGCATTGTGTCAGGCAGGCACAATAATGAGAAACAAAGAGAGAGGCATATAAAGACCTAACATTCTCATCAGTCAAAGAATCACTGAAACCTGAAGCTTAAAAACGTAAGGTGTGGGTGAAATCCAATTAGGTTAGATGCAATTGTTCATCAGAAGTTTGCGGACACCTCCCCTAACGACTGTGAATTTGACGTCCACAGCAAAGGGAAAGTGACCAATCGGGTCGTTGGTCATTGCCCCAATGACTGGTTAAATCTTGGCCAAGGACAATTCCACTTGTTGAGAAAAAGGCCTTGCCAAGGATAGAATGTTGATTTAATTTAGGAATAGTACAATTGTGTCTGTGCATTCTGCATTCCACTGTTGATACAACCAGAGCCTGTCCTGCTGGTTGCAATTGTTTTAAATCCTCTGGCACCATTGATCCCTAATTGACCCCAGATTCCTGAGCGCCAGGAGCCAGCCCTAACTTGTTTATTGCCAGCCCTGCAGCCAGCGCTGGCCCGCTGTGCACGTGTCCACTGTCTGTGTTCTGCTGAGCTCAGCCTCCAAGGCCGCCTCAGCCCGTGAGTCAGCCCAGCCCACGGCCAGCGGGCCAGCCTCCTCGGGGCCTCAGCAACAACAGAAACTCCCTGGGGCTAAAATACGTATTTTCTCTTCTGTGAAGCTATTTAACACAGAAGCCTTAATTTTCTGGTGATCCGGCCAATAGAAATTCTGTCAGCCCTTAATTATTGGACAGCTGGCTGTTACCGCCGGGGCTGGCTGCAACCTAGAGAAATGATGAAGGTAGTCTCACTCAGTCAGAGACAAACTCTGTCCTTCTGCCTCAGGCTATACCCTGTCCTTAGCCAGCTGGCTTTGAAAGTCTCCCCTGGGTGGGTGGGGGCCTGGTTGGCACAGCTCACCCACCTCCTCCATCCCTGATGACAGGGGCCCCAGTGTCATCCTGGTGCACAGAGGAGAGTGAGTTAACACATTGAGACTTGCCCCTGCATGCGAAGAGCAAACGGAGCCTTCTCTGGTCCCAACTGGCTCTCTTGAGCAGGCTGGGGGTTCAGGAAGCCACACCTGTGTGGGACTGCAAGCAGCACTGCGGTCAAGGGACCTTGGCAGCCTGGAGGAGACTGCATTTCAGCCCTGCACTAAAACAGCAGAGCCTCGAGGCCAGTGGTTTATTGGGTGTTTCCAATAAAGACGCAGAGCCCGGAGCCTCCCTGGGGGCTCGCCAGCACAGTATCACAGCGCCATGCATCTGGCCACGTTTGCATGGTTAAGCTCTTAGGCAGATCCAGATTGGGGCCCATGTGCCCTTCCAAGCATCCCACCGGCCTGCGTCTAAAATCAAAGCTGTGCGGTCCCATTCAGACAGGAGGAGGAGCGGTGCTGAGCCTCGGAGAAGCATTAAACGCTCACAACGGAATGGCTCCTCGATTACAGACAAAAGTACACTTTTCTCTTAAACCGCAAACCTGGAATGTGCCCTCTGATGATGATTACAGGCCGAATCAACACTTAAGTGATGGAAACCAGGCCCACGCTCTGTTCACGGTGTCCAGGCTGTGGGGCAGCTGTGGCCTAATGAGATCCAGAAGCCCTGCCTGGCTCGCTAGCAGGCCCTCGGGGGAGGGAGCATCCAGGCGCTGTTCTGAGTAGCTCCCTGCCCAGCCTGGGGGCTCGGCACCCCCACCGCCTGACCCCAGGGCTCTGCAGATGGGCACCAGAGTCAGCCCCATCCCACACACAGATGCCTTGCTTGGATGTCGGGAATGGGGGTGTCGTACTGGGGTCAGAGCAACTGAGCAGACAGAGCTTTTCCCCGGACCTCCTCCCTGTCTCAAACCGTGACCTATCTGCATTCAAATCTCTCATTACCACACTAACTGGGTCTGCAAAATGCAGATGAAGTTTGCTCTCTTCACACTTGGCGGAAATGATGTCTTTATTTGATACATAATGAAGCCCCATGATAACACACCCACAATCACATGAGGTCGGATGGATACAAAGTGAGAGGTGATGGATTCCTGCCCTCTGCACCAAACTTACCTGGCCATTCCATCTACTCCATTATAACACAAGCTCACACATTGTTAGACTGAATTTTGGGGGCCCTACTTAGGAATTTACTATATTTATTAGGACCCAAGGCATGCACAGAAAAATGCAAAGCGTGCAGAACTGCCCTCCCCTGCTTCCAGGGCCACTTTGGTGAAAGAAGCTGTGGTGAGATGCTGCTGTCAAGGACACTTCCACCTGAAGGAGCTCAGATTTTAAATGCCCATGGGTCACTGTCTCTAATTGGTGGCCCCCCGAGGTGGAGGGTCAACAGTTAAAGAAGATGCATGTGGCCCTGGTGATGATGTTTAGTCCCTTGTAGAAGTGAGGGGTGGAACAACGGCTCAACGGTGAAGTCAAGACAGAACATTTGTTCTGGTCCCCTCAAGACAGCAGACCCAGACCTGTCCTTGTCGATAAGCTGCCTCCTCACATAGCTTGGGGGAGGGAAATGCGGCTGGTGATTAATTCTCTGCTGTTTTGGATGGTAGGTGAGGCAAAGGCATCAGATCCAGCTGTTCCTTCCAGCCTCATCTACCCCATCACCATTACTGGAACCCTTGGTCCTGAGAGATGGAGCTTTCATGAGAGTCAGAGACTTGCTCATGACTAATCTCACTTCACGTCATTGTTGATGATGTTCTTGGGCATCAAGGAGCTGTGATTCCTGAACGAGAAAAAAAAAAGTGCCTTCTCCAAAGCTTCAGCACAAAAGATGACCTTCAAGAGGAGACATCCAACTGCGGAGGTAGATGGGAGGAAGGTACTGATTTTCCACAATTAATATTCTTCAGACTTCCTGGGAAAGAAATCACAGGACACTTCAGACCTGGCTAGTCTCTTGAAGGACATTTGCTTCACTGTCTGGAGTCCCGGACTCTCTAGAAGGACAGAACTCTCTAGACATGGTTACAAGGTGGCTGTGGTCCTCCCCCAGGCACCCCACAAGCAGACGAGTCAGCAAACGCAGTCTCTTCCTCACAAACAGAATCGTGTGAACTTCTCCCTGCCCTCTGGCTTCACCACAGGGAGTGCATTCCAATATGCTAGAATGTTCCAGAACTTCCTAAGAATTCTGGAATGCCTATACCCTCTTACTAGGCAGTCTGCTCCAGGGCACTTGCGGGCTTCAGAATCTCCCACCTGCAGGTTCTTCCCCGACATGGACTGAACTTGAGTTCAGAGACTGGACGTGCTTTGTGTCTGCAACCTTCACTCCTCAAAGTTTCCTGCTACTCAATACACTCTCACTCTCCTGCACTTCCTTTTTCTCTAATTTTTCATCACAGTCCACAGTGGATGTGTGAGAGGCAGGAGAGCAGTCCCACCTGGGAGCCTCGTCAGCAACTGTAAGACTTCCCTGACCACCGAGGCAGTCACATGCTCCTCCTCCTTTGTGTCATCAACATTCAATATAAAAGCTCAGTACAGCTTTTAGAATATTATATGGCAACCGTTAACTTGTCTTCCCCTAAAAAATAATCGTTTATGAGCACTTCCTACCTGACGGTGTTTAACATACATTATTTCCAAACCCATGAGATGGATATTCTTTTTACCCTGTAAAGGATGAGGAAACTAAAATTCAAGAAGATGAGGTGACTTCTGTAAGATGACACAGCTAAGCAGAGCAATCAAGCTGCAGTGGGGCAGGCCTGGCTCCACAGCCAACCTCCTCTCCATCACCCCACCTGCCAGTCAGCATCCTATGAGCCCGAGGTCCCAGCTGAGCCCTTCTTCTCTGTCCTGAAGGTTTGCCCCAGGACTGCGGGGCTTCCTGGGACACAGGACTTTTGGTGCTAAAACCGGCACAGTTGGCCACCTCACAAGGGAGTGCGTATACCCGGATGTTAAGGTGGGCCTCAGGTGTAGCGTAGGGATGCCAGGCTGTGTGGAGCAAGGGGAGGGAACATTACCCCACACAAAGACACCCCCTGCAGGACTGGGCTGCAGTGGAAAGTTTTCCAACTTCACAGAAAGTTCCAGCTGGCTTCTCCAGGCCAGATCCATCATGATCTTTCCGCGGGTGTAGACAGGACTTGTCAGTGGGCAGGATTTGCCAAACAGTAGAGAAACATACTCAGGCTTTTCTTTCCTTTTTATGGATCCAAGAGATCTAAAACTAATTAAAATTTTTGAAAATACTCATGGATCCATTGGACTCAGCCTCAAATGCTCGACTCTGAGAAGGCATGATCCAAACTCCTTAGGGTGCTCCTGCTCGCTGAGGCTTGCCAGCAGCTCCCGTGCCATCGCCTTACCCACACACTCCCCCTGCACACGACCTCATCATGAGCATTCTATAGCTTCTCTGAGCTTCTGCGGGTGCTGTGGCCACTGCTTAGACCAAGCCCCCCTCCTTCCTCCTGAAACTACTCATTATCCACGCCTCTCTTCCCCCCCCCCCGGAGACTTCCGACCACCTCCTTCCTCCTGGGTCTGATGGGCATTGTCTCTTTATGTTGTAGATGTGTGTTCATCCCACCCTCTAGGCTGGGAGCTCTGCCAGGTGAGGGCCGATGACTGTCTTATTCTCAGGTTCCCACTATCAACTACAGTGTTTGGCATGCAGAAGCTCAATAAATGTTTGTTTCAATGAAATGGAAACAGAGCTATTTAGGGCATGCTGGTAATGGAAATAACCCAGCTTGAAAGATGCTCTGCGCTAGGTTGCAACCACAGGCAGTTCCAGGCTTACTTAGAAGCCCTGAATTTACCATCAGCTTCTAGCCAGGGCTACTAGTTACTGGCTGCTCTGGAGGCCACCCCATGATTGCCATGGGAACCAGCCACTCACAAAGCCTCTGGGGCTCCTGAACCCCGCCCCTGCTCTCTGTGAGCCTTCTCAGATGCTGCCTTGGGAACTGCACAGGTGCTGGCACCTCCAGCCAGTCAACTCCTTAGAGTGACCTTGGGCCAGAAGATGGGGGCAGGGCCTCAGTGGGGACAGAACCACCCCACCTACAGCTGCTTTTATAAATGGAGAAATGCATTCAAAGTTCCAAAGCAACCAGCCAGTAAGTGGACTACTGAAGCTCCTGTGAGATGAAGTGGCTTCACTCTTGGCAGCTAGTATAAGAAAGGCAAGAGCCAAGAACCAGGTAGGAGGGAAAAATGGAAGAAGGATCAGCTCTCCTTTATCTTCAGAGTGGCTTTTTGTGGGGTAGGGAGGTCTGACCCTGGGAAAAGGACACTATGAAAAGTTGTCAGACCTGCCCATGGTGGGTTCCGGCAGAGATTTTTACCAATTGACTTTAAGAGGCAATCAGTAGAGTATTTCACAAATGAGGAAACTGAGGCTCAGAAAAGTTAACTAAGTCCTCATTCTTAACTTCTTCCCGGGCACACATCGCCTGGCTGCCCTTGCAACTAGGAGTGGCCATGTGGCTACCCAAGGGATCTGAGAGGAAGCAACGTGGGCCACTTCCAGGCCTGGTCTCAAAAATCTCCCATGCATGCCTGCATGCGCTCATCCTCTTCTGGCTGGCTGGAATGACGGTGACCCTGGGCAACTTTGGAAGTAACTAGCAATCTGGTGATGATGGCAGAGCCTCTGCCAGTCCAAGACCCTGAAGGACTGTGCAGAAGAGAGATGCCCCCCGCCAACCTCTGCCCCTGTCCAGAAGTATTATCTGGACAAGAAAATAAATGTCTGCGGTGATTGCACACTGTTACAAGAGGTCTGTTAGTTACAAGAAGTAGCCTTCCCTAACTGATACAACGGGACAGTCCTATCTAGCTTTCAGCTTCCCTGTGCCACCCTCCACAAGTCAGGACTAGTTCTAGGGCAACTGAATTGTGTAGGCTGAGGTGGACAGGTCCAGAGGTGCTGGGATCAGAGCTGTTCTGTTCATCACAACAGCTGCTTCCTGTGTTCTGGAAGCCTTCCAAGAAGGTGGCTCCAAGACAGAGCATGAATTGTTCACACGATATGTTCCCAGGGAGATTATGGATTTGCTGCATGGTGTCTGGTACTTAAAAGTGTTCTATGAATACTTACCGGTTGGGTGGATGGGTAGACAGATGGATGATGGATGGATGGATGGGTGGATAATGGCTTCTACTATAGGGCAGTGAAAGGAGGGAATGTCCTAAATATAGCTGTGGGAGTCTAATTGAGACACACGAAGGTAGGTAAAGAAAGAGAGCTGCTCACTCCAGTGACAATGCTGTTGCTGTATGTTGGCAGGTCTAGCTGGGTAGAGAGGAGTAGGTAACCAGAGATGGCCAGGCCCAAGGAGGCAGCAGATGTGCAACATAAGTGGCTCCTGCTACTGGGGATGTCTCACATCCATCTCAAACCAGGGCTACAGATGTCACTTTAGCAAATAGAAACGCAGAAGCCCAGTTAAATTTGAATTTCAAATAAACAACTAATATCTGCTCATGTGATGCTTGGGATACTTATACTAAAAAATTATTCATTTTTTAAAATCTGAAATTCAAATTTAACTGGGTGTTCTGTATTTGATCTGGCAACTGTAACCCAGGCTGCCCAAGAAACGCTCTTGTATGGACAAACAGGGGAGACCTCTGGCATGGGCCGATCAAAGACCACTGTTTCAGGCACGTAAGTCCTGCTGTCAGGGGTGGTTTTTCTCTTTTGAATAATCAGGATAGAAGACCTCTAGCAACTTCATTTGGCCTCTTCCTTGCGTTTTGGAAAGTATTCTAATTATGGGAAATGGCAGGTCTATAAATAGTGGTGTAAATTAGAACAGCAAAAACACAAAACCCTTTAGCCTTCAGTCCGCTGGATCCAGAAAAGAAATCCTTCCAACCCAGTGACTGTTTATTAAATGTGAAACATATGGCCTCACTCATAATAGAATTTATAGAATGAGAGCACAGGGGCCTTTCTGTTTTTAACCTTTGGAAGAAGGCTCTGTGTGTTTTTCTAGATTCTTAAAACAAACATGGTCCACATGTGTTACTGTCCCTGTCAAAAAGCTGAAACGTAAAAACGCGATCCATTGTCAGTAGAGAACTCTTACTCAGCCTTTGCTTAGGCACTGTTGTTCTCCCGTGAGATTCAACACTATTTTAGCTTATTTTCTTAATATTCCCAGGAGCCATGGGAGAAATTTCTAGAAGTAAAGGGGATCTAGCCTCACCCTTTCCCCCCCACACTGGTCACATTACAGGTTTACATTAAAACCTCCTTGGAGAGAAAAAAGGCAAGAGGCCTGCAGGGGTAGCCAGCCAGCAACCGGGTCAGGAGGATCGGTCAGAGTTACCAGCACCACATCCTTGCGCGCATACCGGTGTCTTGTAACAAGATTGAGAGCTGCATCTGAACAGCACATCGTGACAGAACCTCTGTCATAATGCCCCCACTGGTCACGAGGTTTGCTTGTCATTGTCCCCCTTGGTGTCCTTGTCTTCACGCAAGCCTCTCTGCAGCCCATTCTCCTCCCAGCAACCAGAGTCATCTTTGTAAAATGCCATTTCCCAGCTTTAAACCCTCCAATGCTTCCCCAGACCTTTAAAAAAATTTCCGAACCCTTTCCTGGGGTCTACAATGCACATAATTCCACCTCCCTGCTCTCAATTTCTCCCATTCACCCCGATGGCACTAACCCCACCCCACCAACACCGGTTTTCTTTCTGCTCCTCAATGCCCTAAGCCCGCTCGCTCCCTGCTTAGGGCTCTGCACGGGCTGCTTGCTGTGCTGGGAAAATGCTTGCCCCGGGCGTTTGCCCAGCTGCTGCCTTGCTGTCATTCAGGTAACGGTTTCAAAGTTGCCTTTCAAAGCAGCTTTTCCAGATCATGAAACCTAAAGCAATCTCCCTCTCGTACCCCGCCCCATCTCATCGCCCTGCTTTATTTTTATCACACAGCTTACCACTATCTGATAAATTTTTGTTTATTTGCTTATAGTCTGTATCCTCAAAATAGAATGTAAACTCCAAGAAGACAGAGGCCTGTTCATCTTATTCAACCCATGTCCCCAGTACCTGGAACAGCACGCAGTACTTACATGTGGACTGAATGAATGAATGTCTTGCAGAAACTTTCAAAGCTCCATAATATCACCAGGCAGCAAACCCTCACGAAGACAGCATATATGCAGACTAATCATAGTAGCAGATATTTACCTGGGGCTTACCACATGCTGAAACACTTGACATTTATATTTAATTCTCTTAATCCTGACAGGGTGGTGAGGATGGGAATTCTATTACATTATTCTCCCATTTTACAGATAAGGGCATGGAGCACAGTGGGAAAAGTAGGTTGCCCGTGACCACACAGGGGATAAGGGGTTGCCTGCCTGCACACAGGCAACGTAACTCCCAACCCTAAGCACTGCTCACTAAGCTGGGCTGCTAACCTCAGAGAAAGCCCCGTCCTGGGACATAAAGGAGATCGCGTCCACGCTGGCTTCTGGAAGATCCACCCTGTGAAGCTTCCGGTTGTCTATTTTGGTTTCTTTTATACTGTTTGTTGAGCTCTGGTCATATGTTCAACGTCAGGAGGAAAGAGAACCAATTGTGATCTGGCAAGAATTAGGAGAGAGCCAAAGAAAGAAGATGGAGGCAGCCAATGAAGACCTCCAACAGAACCACTGTCTTCTGTGTCTGCCCATTCGTCCATTTGTCGTTCACTCCACAGACGTTTTTTGAGCACCTAACCACGGCCAGGCACCATTCCAGGCCCATTTGTCTAAACACTACAAAGGCACAGGGCATGGTGGGAGAATATGGAGTGCCAAGGCTAGAAGAAGGACGCTGCTTTACAGGCTCCATGTGGGTGTCCGGGAGCAGGGTGTTCCAGGCAGTGGGGGCAAGGAGCGTGTCTGGGACGAAGGGAGCAGTGTGGAGGGGCGACGTCAGGGGAAAAGGGAGAGCCTTACAGGTGCTGTAAGGGGTTTGGATTTTACTCTGAGTGGGCGGGAAGCCATGGTTTGACTTACGTGTTTAGAGAGTCTGGCTGCTCAGAGACCATGGGAGCAGAGCAGCTGTGGCAGTGGTTCTGCCCCCTAGTGGGCAGTGGACAATGTCTGGAGGTGTTTTTGGTTGTCACAACTTGGGGTGGAGGCGTGCGCTCCAGGCATCTGGTGGATAGAGGCCAGGGATGCTGCTAACCGTCCTACAGTGCACACAAAAGCCCCACAACAGAGAATTACCCAGCCCCGAATGTCGGTAGTGCTGAGGTTGAGAAATGCACAGTTAGGGGATCACTAGAGTGATCTAGGTGAGAGATTTACTCATTAAATAGCTACTGAGCACCTCCTATGTGCCAGATGATGTACCACGAGCTGAAGATACCACCACAAACAAAACAGACAAGGTCTGTGTGCTCCCCAAGCTTATGTTGCAGGGATGGTGGGAGCTCAGAACAGGATGCAGGTAGCAGGGTGGTGAGGATGGTTAGATTTTCAAAACATCTTTTGAAGGTGAAACTGACAGGACTTCCTCAGGACTGGATGTGCAGTGTGAGAGGACGAGGAGTCAAATTGACCCCAAGGCTTTAGCAATTAGAACAGGGTTGACACTTACTGAGACGAGGACCACTGGGAGAGAAAATGATTTTGGGGGTTGGGGAAATCAGGGGTTTCGTTCTGGAGATATTAAGTGGAGATGAGGTCAACTGGCTATTCTAGTCCACTGGTTTAAAGAAAAAGATCTCTTTTGCAGGAGACAAAATTTTAGAAATTGGCAAGTGTGAAGAAGAGCTCTCAGGGATTCAGTGTAGATGTAAGAATATGGCCAAGAGATCCTCGCACCAAGCCCGAGCTCTCCACCACGGGAAGCTGGGGAGGAGCAAGCAAGAGAGGATGAGGTGGCAAGATCTCCACACTAATTTCTCCCTCAGGTGTGTGGGGCCTTCTTGGAAGCCAAATGAAGAAAATCTTTCAAGAGAAGAAAGTGGTCAAACCATGCCAAGTAAATGTTCCTCTACCAGGAAAAAAAATCTAAATATTACCCCATCCCCATTTTCCAACACTATAAATTGTGAGGCCATCACAAAACTTGGTCCACTCATCACGGCCGTATCTCTTCAGTCTCTCCAGGGTAATTATTGTGCATTACCCTGAACCATAAATTAAACTGGATGTTGCGTAAGATGCAAAAATGATTAATGCGTAGTTCCTGTCTTTACGAAACTTTCTGTCTACCAGAGGAAATACGACATCCACGGAAGCCTCTGCCACATCCAAAGAAGGAATTAATCCATCAGTACTCATTGAGTGTCTACTATAGTCACAGCACTCTGCTCCTGGTTGAAAATATACAAGAGAAAGGTAAGACAAAGCCCTTTGTCTCATGGAATTTATAGCACAGGTGAGGAGCCTGGGGTTGTAAACGCACAGTTAGAGTGGGGAGTGGGAATGCTCTCGGTGTTTGAAGGAGGAAACCATTCATATTAAAAGCTCCTCTTACTGCCCTCCAGCCTGAAATGCCTCCCTTTTGCTGTGGTTCACATACGTGTGGGGAACGGGGGTCACAAGGAAGTTGGGGATCAGGCAAGAGGATGGGAGTGAATCAGCTTATGACCGTGACAATCTCTGAGAAAGTGGCCCCAAAGCACACTGGCCACCCGCTAACAGGAGGAGAATTTTCCTAGGTGCTCACCCACCTGATTCAGCATCCGCTAGGGCTGGTGGTGGAAGTGCAATTAGGGCCAACATGGAGCTGAGATATCTTGGCGTCTCTTCCCATTCATTAGCTCCCAGCTGTTCTTTCCCCAGAACTAACCAGATAAAAGAGTTTTTGCACTTGAGATGTGGAGGCTTTGGAAAAATCAATTTCCACACCAATTTCTCCCTCAGTTCTGATACAGTAACCTAAAATACTTCTCAATTCTGCATACTGAAGCATTATAGCGGGAAGTTCCTGAATTTCTGCATAATATAACCAAATCCTCATATCATATTGGGCAGAGCCGTGGTGCTCATAGGGATGCTCTGTAGAAGGGCAGATGAGCCACAAAGGACAATCAGACATTTGAGTATTTGAGCCTAATTTCTAGAGTGTGGCCTGGCCAGCACTGAAGTGGCAGAGTGCTGGGCATGTGTGCGTAGAACATGTTTCAAGTTATTGTACAAAGTACATACCTTTTTCTATAAACATTTCAGGCAATTTTTAAGATAAAAGTGTACGACTTGAGTAGAGAAGGGATAAGAGGACTACATTTTCTTTTTGTAATAATTCCTGAAGTATCATTCCATTGAAACTCAGGATCCCTGAAAGAAGATAGAAGGACAAAGTATTTCAAAAAACTGTCTCCTTCCTCTCCCTCCTGTCATCTTCTTTTTCAAGTCAGTTTGCTTTAGCAACAGAAGGATATTTCGATTATCTGTTCCGTCAACACCTCACCAAAGCCAAAGGAAATGGGATGGCTTTGCTTCGGTGCAAACAAATATGGGAGTAGATTATTTTCAAACAGCAAAGGATCGTTGAGTTAGAAATTACCTGTAAAGTCTAGAAGGCGTGTAAGGCATTATCAGGAAAATTACTTAAGTCTCTTTTCTTTAACAAACAATAAGAAGAAGACCTGTATTTTTATTTTGCACAGTGTGGAGCCGTCCCGTTCTCTTTAAGCCTAGTTCTAAATTGGAAAATTCAGAAAAATAAATTACAAATACAAAGGATCAATTGATTTCTTATAAATGTGATTTTTCTTACCTGACATGTTTTCCATAAATTAGGACAATGTTGCTCTGTTTTTAGATTAAAAGACCCAGTTCAATATGTCTGTCTGCGGAAGGGGAAATGAAGCATCTGCTTGGTGCCTCCATTAGGAAGATGACTTACAACAGGCAGCTGTCAGGCAAGGCGTCTGCATTCTGACGGAGCCGGCTAGACCATGGAGCTGAAAGCCTTCAAGAAGCCAATGAAAGTCCCAGAACCTTAGCCCAGCCCTTCCCCACCCGCTCCCCCAGAAGCAACGTGAACATGGGTGCCCACATACACACAACTGTGAGAATAATTTCAGCGTTTTCGAGCTTCCTCACCCCCAAGGTCCAGACCCGGATGCCACATCTATCAGTTCTGAGCTGTGTGATGTGGGTGGAATTACTCGCTGTCCTCCTTTGTAAGATGGGCATGCACGAACCACACCCAGCTCATGGGTTTGTTCTGAAGATGACATGAGCAGCTGGAGCTGGAGCCCTGGGCACGGCACCTTGCCCATACTGGGAGCTGGTCATTATTAGCTGGTATTCTCATGCCCAGGCCAGGAGTTTAAGATTCCCCAGTCAAAGAGAATAATATAGGTACTTTACAGTTGATCAGTGCCAATTTTTCTTTTAAATCTACCTTACAGGTTTTCTGGAGTAATGGTTCAAAGTATGGATTTACTTTACAATATCGATAATTTACTTTAAAATGGTTTGACTTTGAGCAAGGGAACACTGAGTTTGTATTAGCTGGAGCCTCCAGGGTGGTCAGCTGGTGTTATATCACAAAGACGTCAGGTCTTCAGATCACTGAGGCTTTGAAAATTAACATCGTGAGCGTCAGAAGTGAGTTTTACTGGTGAAATGAGAGGCTTGCTAGTCTACATGATGAATATCGGACATAGGCTCTCGATGGCAAAATCAAAGGTATTCGAGTGTGGAGGGCTGGGTAAACATTGTAAAGGCGCTCCCCACGTGTGCATGAGGCGCTGTAGGAATCCAGTGAGGCCTGTGGCCATGGCCACAGGGACGGCACCGAATGTTGCTGTTGCTTCTGTGAACTTTTCAGACAAGAGGTAGACCCATCAAGCTCACAGCCGTGTGAACTGTCCTGGGCTTGCTTTCTCAAGGAATGTTGGCTTAATAAAAGGCCTGTGTTTGTGGCCGAACTTGGTCTGAGAATTGCTTTCTTCATAACGTGATAACGAGGTCTGAGTGCATAACTAACTCTCACCCACCTTAAACATCTCAGTGCCGTCCTATACCCCAAACCCAAGAGCTGTGCTTGGACCTATTTAATAAAGTCACAACAGCTTTAAGATAAGATGGACTCGAATTTGGATCCCATGTATGCTGCTTCCTAGCTCTTAGACCTTGGGCAAATGTCCTCACCTGTGGGTTACTAAGGATTAGATAAGATGAGGCGTACAAAGCACATACCCGTGCCTGGCACACAGAGAGAGAGTGTAACGGCATCGTCCTGGTTACTGTCAAGTATTCAGGATTCTCATTCCTCCTTATAAGAGGCTTTCCAATGTCCTTTGATTTTCATTGTTCTTGATGATTTACACAGAACTGTAAGTTGAGGCTGTGCACTCTTGGGCTTTGTGACCTATGTTGCTCTGGTGTTTCTTCCACCTCTCTGACTGCTTAATGTCCCATGAGAAGGAACGTTGCTCAAGGGCCATTTTGTCTCTCTTGGTCCCTGTTGGTGCCCAGCACCTAGCTCTAGGCCTGGGCTACGGTGGGGGCAGACGGGGATTATTTGTTCAGCGATTCTCCTCTCGGCCAGGCTCAAAACCAGGAGTTCTCCTTCATTCTCCTTCTCCTTTCCCTGCTCCATGCAACCAGTCGTGCTTCCTCTTTGTTGTTTATTCATGATGCTACATTTTCCACTCTATCTTCTCCATCCCCTCAGCCACCATCTTAGTCCAGGTGCCACCTGGCATTTAGACCATTGAAATGTCCACCTACCCATTATCTCCAGCTCATTTCCTCTCTCCTGTATAGCTGGTTCCTTTCTTCCAACTCCGTTCTCCAAAGCTGCCAGATTATTCTACTAAAACCCTGCTTTGCGCAAGTCATCATTCTCTCAAAAAAACCCACTTTCAACAACTCTCTATCGAAAGCAGCCAAATCCCACAGGCTGGCTGGCAACTGAGGTCCACAATCTAACCCATAGACCTTTCTTTTAGGAAATCCTTCACTCCAGTCAAAATGGTTTACTTACGCTCTCCTAATGATCCCTGCGTTCACAGTCGGGTATCTTTCCACTCTTCCCTCCAAAGACTCCCTAAGTTACAGAGGACAGTAACTCAAGAACGTAGCAGGAAATGCTGCTTTCAAGTCTTGTGTTTTATATTAAGAACCCATATGAATTTTGCATTTCTATCACATAATAGATCTGTTTGTCAATATATAAATGTTTTAAACTACAGCCATCTTGTAAAATTGGATGGGTCCAATCTCCGGGATCCAGGAAGATGTGCCCAGTTAGGGTGGCTCTGCAGATCCTACAGCTCACCGTGGAGCACCATTCGCCCCACTGTCAGGCCCATCCCACGATGTTCTCCTGTCTCCCAGTGAAGTTCCTCCTCCCTACCCTTGACTATTTTAGGCAGCAGTCACTGCCTCCTCTGAGATCCTACCGTCCATACTGCTGGTCCTCCCCGCTGTAGATTCAACTATTGAGCATCTTTTTATAAATAATTCTGTTCCCTCAAATAACGGGTAGACACTCTAAAGTGTTTCTAACATTTTCATTTTATATTGGCTTTTGCTTTCTTCTCTTTTCTCCTCTTTACTTTCTTCCCCTCTTCGATGGCATTTCCTTCTTTCCTTCTTTCTCGGGTCTGAGCGAACCAAACACCAAGTTCTCTCTCAACGGTAGGAGTTTTTCTGATGCTATGCTTTAAAATGCTTCCAACAGAACAATAAAAAGACTAATAAGGGTCAGAAATAGTGGCTAATTTTTAAATTCATTTCTATTTTTATTTTTTCAGCATTTTATCAAGCTCAGGCCCTGTGCGTGGAGATTTATTTGACTTGTTTCATGATAACATGCCAGTTAAAAATCCCTCACTGAGGTGGCGGAACATTCTAAAAAAGTACACAAGCAGCTCCAAATTTCCTGGCGACATACTTCCCTTCTCTGCTATTTAATTTCTCAATAACAGCCCCACCACATGGGAAGATTGAAGGCAGGGAACTCATGAAAGAGCTTTGAAACAAAGGGTTAAAATGAGATGAGGTTCAGGCATTAGTTATGCTTTCTGTGGTCCCCATTAAACCAGGTGATTGAAAGGGAGACGGAAAGGATGTGTCAGCTGAATCACAAAATGTTATTGTGGTTATTTTCCTCTCAGGAGGCACGAACTAAACACACACACACACACACGCACACACACACTCCTTCCCCCAGCCTTTTTCTGAGGCTGGAAATTACAAGAATCATTCAGCCTCATGGCGTCAGTTGCATCAGCCAGCACTATTTTCATATGTCACTGGTCGATGCGTTGATAAGTTTAAATATAATTGGGGTGTGGAAGGGAGGCTGTGTGCCCAGTGGGTGTGGCCTCTAGGCTCCAGGTGAGAATAGACATTTCCAGACAGTCGCTGTGGCCACATTCTTGTTGCCATAGTACTGACGTTGAGGACCCAAATGTATATGCACAGAATGAAGCTATCCTGCACCAAATGTTCATTCTTTTGCCCTCTTGATTGGCTGAGCAGTTATTTATTAGTTTGAATTCTGAGAAGGCTCATATTTCATTATGTTTATGCAGTGGTTTCCAGCCTATTAATCACAAGCCCGTTTTTGCAGCAACTTCTTCAACCATTAAGGCCAATTTCCTTTAAAAATTATTTCCAAAAATTATCAAAAGAGAGACAGAGTTGTTGCTTTTCTATAGATGGACCTTCTTATTTTCTTAAAGCCTGTGCTGACTTCTTTTAGGCAAGTAGGAATGTGCCAATTTGCAGGGCTCCAGTAAATTCTAATACTCGCGCTCCATACAGACAGTCTTCACTGCGTATCAGCACAGCATCTAAGTGCTTAGGCAAGGATAACAAGAAAAAAAGGAGGATAGACTTCTCCTGGGACTTGGGCCTATTGGTGTGCCAAGCCAAATTTTTAATTTGGAGAGCAATTCTGCAGAAATGAACAGAAACTGCTATCTAAACATTTTAATAAGAATAAGCCCCCAAGCCAATATGCAATCGAGTGCGCTGCTTTCTAGTAATTTCATTTATACAACAGCTCCACAAGCTGTTTCTCTCTCCATATTCAGATAACCCTCATCTCTAGGGTGACCGTAAAAATGATATTTTAATAATATGCCACATCTGTGATCAGAAATACTTAATGATTAATGAAACATTCTCATGATCATATGGTAACAAGCTTCAAAGAACTCCTTTCCAGGTTTAGACAGGACCGGTTTGCTCCTTGTGGTAATTCCCATCAGCACATTTTTCAGTATTGTCTGTAAGAAATCATACCTAGAGGTAAGGGCTTAGGATGGGGTCTAGCATTTATCCCAGCCGTGAGTGCTTGCTGGATCCCACAGAACTTCTAGGTCAGTGTGTCCAATAGAAATATAACATGAGCTGCATATGTAATTTAAAATTTTCTAGTAGTCACATTAAGAAAAGTACAAACAGGTGAAATTGAGTCTAAGAATACATTTGATTTAACACGATATATCCACAAGATTATTATGTCAATGTGTAATCAATATAAAACATTATTAATGAGGTTTTTTTTTTTCACTACGTCTTCAAAATCTGGTGTGCATTTTACATTTACAGCACAGCTCAGGTCAGAGGAGCCGTGTTTCAGAGGCTCAGTCGCCCCGTGGGGTTAATAGCTACCACAGTGGGCACTACAGCTCTGGAGAAAAAGCTCCTGAAACGGTGGTCCACAACCACGCGCATCCAGAAGAGCCTGAGCATCTCACCAGGAATGTGAAGTCCGGGCGCCGTCCCTGACCTGCCAAATATCTCTCGGGGTGGTGCTAAGGGATTTGCATTTTTTTAGCAGGTTCCACAGCTGGAGCTTTGCTTACTAAAATTGAGAACATCTGTTAGGTTCCCTGTCCCAAATTTGCTTGTAGCCCTGTAGCCATCACCACCACAACCACCACAACCACCACCGCACACTCACATCAACCAGTCAACACCATCCCACACAGCTCAGTCTATCCTGTGAGTGATTCAAGGGTGTCAAGAGTCCTGCTTACATGCCCCGGGCTGTGCTAGGCCATGGGATAGAGTGACAAACGATATAGGCAAAATCCCTGCCCTTTTGAAGCTTCCATCCTAGTGGAGGAGACTGACAATAAGCGAGTAAAGGGGTAAATAAGTGGTCTAATTTTGGGTGGTGGTGAGTACAGAGGAAAACAGTAAGGAAGGGTAGCAGACGGTGGGTGGGGTGGAGGGCAGTTGGGCTTCTGTGTAATGTGGTGTGGTGGTCTTGAGGGCTCTGTGAGGAGGTGACCATTGGTAGAGACTCAATAAAAGGAGGGAGGGAGCTACAGAGTGGTCTGGGGGGAGAGCAGTGCATGAGAGCGAGCAGCATGAAGGCCAGCGTGGTGGGAGCTGAGCCAGCGACGGGGAGGAGTGAGGAGAGGAAAGCGGCTGATGGCTCAGGCCCTGGAAGGCAGGGTCAAGGTATCTGGAGTTTATCCTAAGAGTTATGAACACTCCCTGGCAGGTTTTAAGCGAGGGTCTGTGACATACACCTCATGGAGGTGACTATGGAAACTGTCCAGAAGAGAGAGAGTGTTGGCTCAGGGACAGCAGGGACAGCAATGGTGACGGTGAGAGGTGGCCAGCCGTGGGACGTACATTGAAGCAGAGCTCACAGAACACGGTAATAGATTGACTGTGGGGTGGGAAAGAAGAAAGGAGGGGAGGAGGATAGTGCCTTCGTTTTGGGCCTGAGCAACTGAACGTTGGGTGGGACATTTACTGAGATGGGGAAGGCCTGGGGTGGGGGGTGATTATAAAAAACTAGTTGCATAGATTCTCTCTTTACAACCAGGGAGGGTCCCATCATGAAAAGAATCCTGTTTTAGTCCAAATGGAAGGAGAGGGAGGAGTTCATTTATTCTATGTCTCAGCTTCATCTGTTCTTTTGCTGTGCTGTTTCCCACAGGGGACATAAAAAGATTGAGAAGCTTGCCCTCCAGGACGTGGAGACAACCCCAGCCTCCTTCCTCATGAAATCCCCTTCCCGGTGTCCACACGTACAAATTCACACACACACATACACACACACACGTTTTACCACGCTTCTGCCCAGAGTACCCACTGTCCCACCAGCCATCCAGCTCCCTTTGGTTCCTCTGAGACTGGAAGACAACTGAGGGAGTCAGAATCCTGAAATGGCCCACACTCTTGTACAGTCCCCTCCCCTTGAGTGTGAGCAGGACCTGGAATATGATTTCACCAAGTTACCTTATAAGGTAGAGGTGAAAGGGATTTTGCAGATGTAACTAAGGTCCCGAATCAGTTGACTTTAAGTTAATCAAACGGGAGCTTGCCTGGGGTGGGCCTGACCTAATCTGACGAACCCAGTAAAAGTGGGTCTAGAGGTCAGAGATGAAAAAAGCACCAAAGATGCTCTCCTACTGGCCTTAAAGAAGTAAGCTGCCATGTTGTGGAGAAGGCAATGTGTCTGGTAAGGGGCTTCCAGGAGCTGAGGGCCTTCATCCTACAACCACAAAGAACTGAGTTCTGCCAACGGCGCGTGAGCCTGGAAGAGAACCCTGAGCCTCACCTGAGATGGCGGGTCAGGCTGACACCTTGATCACAGCCTGCTGAGACCCTGAGCAGAGGACCCAGCTCAGCCGTGAAGACCTCTGACCCATGGAAACTGTGAGATGGTAAATGTCTGTGGTTTTAAGCCAGTAAGTTTGTGGAAATTTGTTATGCAGCGATAGAAAACTAACACAATAAGATAACAATAATAAATATAGCAATAATAGATAATAAGATTCAGCACTTATGTGCTAAACATTTTCAAATGCTCTCTCTCACTATTCTCCACAATAACCCCATAAATTTGGCACTGTTATTATCCCAATTTAACACATGTGAAAACTGAGGCTGAGGAAGAAGTCACAGAACTGAGGAAGTGATGGAGCGGGGATCCCGCCCAGGCCCGGAACTCTGAAGACAGAGGGTTTGCCCACCACTAGATGCTGCCCCCACCAGGAGGCGGAGCCACTCTGCACTTGAGACCCCTTCACCGTCACGAAGCCTGCTCTCCCCATGTCTCAGCCCCCAAGGGCCCTCAGTCATGCCCGCTCCACCCAGCCACAACCGGCAGAGCCCCTCCTGGGCCCTCACGTTTCCCTCCCTGCACTCTGGGGGTCCCATGGTCAGCTCTGGGAGCTAAGGTGTCCCCAGGCTCCACCGAGCCTATTCTGGCCTAGCCCACCCTTAGGGTTACCAATTCATCTTGGTTTTCCCAGGACTGTCTCAATTTTAAACCTGAAAGCCCCACCTCCCACAAAACCTCTCGTCCCACGCAAAATGGCATGGTTGGTCACCCTGCCACCCTCCAAACCAGGAGCAAGCTGAGGCAGGCCCAGGGGTCACTTCCATCCTGCAGCTTGCTGTGACCTTTCCTATCAGCGAGAAGAAAAGAAACGTCCGGCCAGGATACAAGCCCTGCTCACCACAGAGAGCTAAGAGCAGAAGCAGCTCTTGCTGATGGGGTCTGGCAGTGAAAGACCAGGTGGGGCTTCAGCCTGGACCATCAGACAGGCCTAGGGATCCATGTCCAGGCGGGGGCTTTTCCCCTGCATTGAGAGATCTGCCTGCCTTGAGTATCACACATAAAGTATATTGATCCAGACAGCACACAGGCCAGACTCCATGTTTCCATTCGCTCTGCTACTCAGGCAGGTAACTCAGAGAGAGCTGGGGAAGATCTGACCTTTAGATTCCCCTCATCCTTCTGAGGATTGTGACCATTATGAGACTCAGCCAGGGGTCAGGAGACTCATCTCTTGCTGGTCACTTCAATTGAGAGCTCGGTCCTGATCAGTTGACTCCCCTGTAGGAGCTGGCCTCTCTGTCAATGTCCTGAACTCTTGACCACACCTAGCTGTCTTCCAAACTGTGCTCTTTGTGCCAAGGGACACCAGGTATGCCAGTGGCTGGACCACTACGAATCTGTCTACAGCTTGGGAAATGGCTCAGCATGCATATTTGATTAAATACTGCCAGCCAGCAGTTCATGAACTCATTCATTCTTTTATTCACTTGTTCAACCAATATTTGGGGGCACCTATGATGGGCCTGGCATTATCCTGGGCTCTGACACTGAGTTACAGCACACTTTAAACTGAGTTATATGATCAGTACTGGGCATGATGTTAGCACATAAAGATCCCAACCTAATCCTCAGTGGGGTGTGTAGAGGTGTGCACAGTCAACCAAAGATTCTTAAGGAAGTCTGTTCATGGGAAGGATAGCATTTTGTTTTTGCTTTGCATTTCTCCACAATCTATTTATCTCATGAAAACAGTTGGAAGAAAAACACATCTTAATCTTATAAAACTCACACCTACTGCCCCCTACAATACATCACCTTAGAGGATGTTCGTTTAGTTCTCCAATAGTTTGAGTCATTGGGTACCTGTTATGTGCCGTCGCTGAGCTTGGAACAGGAAAAGCAAAATAAATAGGGCATCAGGGAGATTCAAGAGCTGATGATTTCATAGGAAGGGCAACACATACTAATAAATATCTTTCCACTGTCATATGGATTTTCTGTGGCTGAGACGTGCGGAGGGTGGGCTGGGAGGTCAGAGGGCAACACTAGACCTGTCTGGAGTTAGGAAAGGCTTTCTGGAAAGGGCAACGCTTCAGCTGTTTAGTGCTGTTTATTTGCTCACTAAAACATTTCAAATAATACATGAAAATACAAACAATAAAATAAAACTCACCCCAAATCTCTTCTCCCAGAGATAATCACAGTTAACATTTTGGTGAATACCCTTCCGGGTGTATGTGTGTGTGTGTGCTGTGTAAGGATGCTGTACTGTTTACTATCATCATTTCGGTTGAGGAAACAAACTAGTCATTCAACCGTAGCAATAGACCCACAAAAAACTCAACCACCGGCCTAAAACGCATCTCTGCATTTTATTTTAGGAAAACATAAATCTGGTCACAAAATATCTTCAGAAAGCAGGGTAAGTCAAGAAACACACAGAATGGATCTGAATAACAAATCTGAGGCCAGTGCCATTTTTAAAGGGTATCGCTGACACAAAGTTACTTTCTTCCAGGAAAAGCAAGGTTAACTCAAGACGCGAAGCCCAGATGGTCATTAGATTTACAGCAATCTAAAGAGGAGCCGTAGGAGTTGAGTTATGATGATTTAGGTATTGATTAGATGAGAGCACCAACCCTGTATTCAGCAGAGAGTTAGGGAATGAGAAGTAGAGGGGAGATGGTGGTGGTTATCGTCTTTATGTAGTTTTCAAAGTCACTTCCGAAAAAGAGGATGAGATAATAGTTGAATATTCCAGCAAGGGACATGAGGAACAGGAACAGTATGATGCGTTTCCCAAATATGTAGCCGGGTGTGCTAGAAAAGAAGGAAGGAGAAAACTGTAGAAGCAGCACAAATGACACCAATTTAACAAAAAATGTTATCACTTTGAGAGACATGGGGTTTAAATTATAGCTCTCTAACTCAAGAAAGCTCCATTTACTTCATATGAAGGATGGAAGTGTCTTGGCTATTATTAGTCATTGAACATATTTCAACACCAAGCTAAAAGAGCCGGGCCTCAGAGCCCGTCCTCGTTAGGGCTGTGCTGTGCGGCTTCTCCGTGTGCTCCTGACTTCCTGCTGAACTCTGCTCCTTGATGGCGTGAAGGTGGCCCCTTCTGTTGGTCATCGGGCATTCGGACTGGGGGTTAGGAACCCCATCAACTCATTAAGACCCTGTCCGCGGCTGCTCCTCTCCAGGAGCCTCTGTAAGAGCCGTGTTGGCAGCTGTGTGTATAACGCAGGACTTTAAGTGCCTCTATGAGAGAAGTGATGGTTTACATGAGCCAACAAGGGTGGTGGAATCTAAAAGGTGCTTTGGCCTTTGGGGGCTCAATCTGTCTCCTGGGGCTGCCTGAGAATAACTCGCGCTCAGTCTAACGAGAGCCGGGCCCCAGCACTGGAGGACAGGCCCATACATTTTAAGTGAACGGAGGGACAGAGACTTGTTAGCACACTCATATCCTCTCAAGGGCTCTAAATCTTAAGCTGCTTCGGCAGGTCATCAGCTGTGGTCAGGAGGCATGTCCCCAGTGATCTGTGACCACCTAATTGTGCTTGGTGGCTACCCTGGCTTCCTTCCTACTCCACAGAATCCTTCTGTGACTGTGGTGGCTGGGTCTGTGTGTGCGGCACTCACATGTTTGGAAAGTCCAGTCAAATGACTCGTTAAGGCTGTCAGTAAAGAGCCCAGCAGGAGGATGCTTTGACAATCAGGATTGCTCAAGAATAACCAGTTCCACTAAACAGGTGAGTTAACGCTGCTGAGCCTATCTCTTGTCAAAATCAGGGAGAGCAGAATCTGGCATCCACAGGTTTAACGTTAGAAATTTTATCTTTCTGAAAGGGACCCCAAAGGTTCACAATGTAAGTCATAATTTTCCCATGTCAAGAGTTTGGAAGTCATTCAGCAGTTGAGTATCAACCTCCTTGCTACTCTAAGTGTGGTCCGTGGACCAGCAGCATGGGCATACCCTAGGAGCTTGTCAGTATCGCAGGATCTCAGGTGCCTGCCTGTATCTACCGGATCAGAATCTGCATTTTGACAAGCTCCCTCCAAGACTCGCGGGCACACCAAAGTTTGAGAAGCACTGCTGGCTCACGCCGCCCCTGTTCCTTGGCCAGCCGTGTCCTTCTCTCCTCAGTTTCCTGTTCTCAGTCATGCTCATGAAGTGAGACATTCTCTCTCTTTAGTGGGGGAAAAAAAAGGTGGTCCCCAAAGAGAGTGTTACGGGCTGAACTGTGTCCCCTCCAATTCATATGTTGAAGCTCTCAACCTCAGTCCCTCTGAATGTGACTGTATTTGGAGATGGGGTCTTTAAAGAAGTAATAAGGTAAAATGAGGTCACTAGGGTGGACCCTTCTCAATATGACTGTTGTTCCTATAGGAAGAGAAGGTTTGGACACAGATGACGCACAGAGGGAAGACCGTGTGAAGACACAGGGAGAAGACGGCCACCTACGAACCAAGGAGGGAGGCCTCAGAAGGAACTAAGGCTGCGGGCACCTTGCTCTTGAACTTCCAGCCTCCAGAACTGAGACAATAAATGTCTGTTGTTTAAGCCCACCAGCGTGTGGCACTTTGTTATGGTGGCCCTACAGACTCATACAGAGAGTTACCTGCTAATGCTGGTAAGGAAGTGAAAAGAAAGGAGTCTATTTTTCAGTCAGAGAATAGAAGGTTCAGAGAAATTAAATTGTGAAAAGTCAAATATTGTGGTGGCTCAGATTTATCACATGAATGAGGTCACCATATGCTCATTACAGAAACAAGAAAAAGCGATCTGTGAAGTGTTTCAGAACGTGCTCAAGATAAATCTGCAGTGAAGAATGAAATGGCAGTGCCTACTGAGGAAACAGTGGTATTCTTGAATTTGGGCAGGATTTTCCAAAGGACTCAAGGCACGTCGCCCCAAAAGGAGATGGGTCTACGGTGCTTTAGCTCTTTCCAGGTGGTGCAAAGGGCGTGGGAGGCAAGAACTCAGCACATGCCTGTCACTCAGCACATGTGCAGGGCTAAGTGTGCACGGGGGCCCCAGCCTGGGCACTTCATTAGATGCATCTGTAAGTCTCTTGAGCTTGGAGATGGGCTATGGCCCTGGGAGGTGGGCACAGTGGGCACGGATACAGGCCCTGCCCCAGGCTCAGGCAAAGCCACAGAGAACCTGAAAGGAGGGAGAGCCCAGAGGGAAGAGCGAGGGACCTGGACAGTGCACACAGGGCCTAATTAGACTTTGAGAATCAAGACTTCTCTCTTATTGTTTCCAAAAGTTGAACATAGTTCTCTCTAAATAGGATAGGGAAGGTCAGAATTAAACTATTAAGCATCTGTAGGGACCAGGCGTTTTATATCTGTGACTTCATTTAATTCTCAAAACCATTCTGAGAGGTATTATTAACCTATTTTCCAGCTTCAGAAGGGGGGATACATCAAGGGATGTGCTACCTACCCTCTGGACCAAAAATGACCCGGGAACTTCTGAATGGACAGGGCTAAAGCAACTTCTGGGGAGGAGCAAAGATGATCTTGAGCCCAAGGGAGAAATTCCTGGGGAAGATCTCACCAAGCAGTATCTTCCTCAGTTGGTGAGGCCAAGGACTAAAGCAGATCCCTGGGCATTAGGGCACCAAGGCGTCGGCAGAATCCAACTGTGACACAGCCCAGGGACAAAGGGGGGACACGCAAAAGAGGGGAGTTCACAACAGAAGAGGGTATTAGCAAGTAGTTTCCAAAGGCAGAGCTGAAAATGCCCTGGACCTAGCCGCAGAGCCCCTGGGCTCGCCTCTACCCCGGGCCATGTCTTGGTCTAGATCAGGATTGGCCATTTCATCTAGCAGGTATCATTTCTATGGAGGACAGCTGCGCAGAACTCTGTGCGAAGTATTGTGAGGCTGCATTTGGTCTCGGCAGGAAAGAGCACCACGACTGAACAGTACTGAAGGCCGTGGATGCAGGAGAGGTGAGCAGCATCTGGAACAAGCACAGGTAGTGGGTAAAGGGGCTCATGGGACTTCTTACTACATCTCATGGGGGAGCCCAGGGAGGGATTTAAGAGGTTAGGCCATTGACATGTCAATGAGGTTCAGAGAAATGTGATATTTTTAAGATTTTAAGTCTATATCCTATTGTTTATTTTTGCCACCTCTGTTCATTCTCTAGTAGTGATTATCTTTAAAATGAACAGAGCCTGTGGATAAACGGACAAGCTTTGTCATGCCCTGCAGATCGTCTTGGAATTAAAGCAATTGTGAGATCTCAGGCAAGTGGTGACAGATGAAGAGAAGAACAGTGGCTGGGCCGAATCCCTGAGACTTTGGGGGAGGAAGACGGGGCTGCACAGGGAGCCAACCCAAGGGAACAGAACTCCCTTATTTCATGGACAGACACTCCGCCCCCCTCAACTCTCGACAACAGGCAATTCCCCGGGGAAGGGCAGAATAGAGGTCTTCCAGGGTAAAAGAGAATAAAGAATATCATTAGGAGAGTGGTGATAAGGATGAGAGAGGTAATGGAATTGTGGTTTTGGAGGATAAATAAGAACACCACCAGAGAGGAGTGAAGAAGAGATGAGCACAGGGGAAGAATTGCTGTGAGAAGAGTCATTCTTCTCCTGGCCGCAGCCCTCCATTGAACCACCATAAGTCATTTAGCTTCCCAGGCCCCCAGGTTCTCCAGATGCAGTGCTTTCACCCGTCAACCTCCTGGGATGTCACTGCCTTTGTCACTGCTGAAGGATGCTATCTAAATGGAGAGCCCATTAACCAATAGAGAGGATGCTATTGTAAAAGACAGAGAGGGATGTGAAACTAGACAAGGAAGAAAAATGGTGGGGAAGGCTGGGGTCAGCGTATGGGCGGCAGCCTCCCGGAACCTGTTCCCAGCTCTCGGAGCCCTTCTGGTACATTAAGAATTCTAATCTCTAAGGAACTGGTGGTGTACTATAACTTGAACATTTCTTCTGTAAGTATCATTTATTTTGCTAAAATCCAGATTTCTCAATCCAGGTGTAATGAAAGTATAATTGCTGCTTTGGGGCTTTCTGTCTGGCAACAAGTAGAAGCAATGCAACAGTCACTCTATTCACAGTCTCCATCCATTGCGTGTTATTGCATCTTGTTTTCTCAACATTCTTTCTGCCGGTCCCCAGAAGATCTGTTACTCAAGAGGACTTATCACAAGGTGCAAGCTTTAGTTCTCATTTCTCTGGGCAAACAATGAAATGTTTCACTCACCGGAGGCCTGGAGAAGCCCGACATAGAAAGTCATTCAAGCCCCAGACTCTGAAGGGTGGGAGTAGAGGGTGTGGAGTTGCAAGGAATGCGCAGTGCAGGGTGTTAAAGCATCCTTTGTGGGCCCAACGCTGTGGGGAGGAATTTTTTAATGGGAAAACTAGTGAAGTCCCCCAGCTCTATTTTCAGAGTGCAAGCTGCAAAGTGCAAGGAGAAAAGGATGTGGGAGCCTCGTCAACCTTCAACCTTCACCCTCCCACTCCAAGTGGTCCCCCAGAGCCTTAAATGCTAGGCAGTCTATTGTTGTGAATTATCACGCTTCCTGCTCAAAAAGCATGACTCATTCCATGGTTCTTAAACAGTCCCAGCGGCCTACCTCTGCCTTCTCTCTCCCAGATAGCCCACGAAGTACTTCTGCCTCACGAACAGGTACATCAGCCCAGCAAAGGCGGCAGGAACTAAGCAGAGAAAGGAAAATGCCCATGTCAGTTTCACAGACGCCAAAACACGCCAAGTGAATGCAACATTCATACAGTCGTTATGCAACTAATGTTGGTCACAAAATTGAGCAGAGGCCTCCTGTTCTGACAGTCCGGGCTGATGTGAAGAGCAGCAGAAAGCCTAGGGCTGGAAGAAACCTGAGAACTTGAATAACGGTAATGTTACCTGTATTGTGGTATAGTCGACAAAGTGTTTCACATCCATCATCTAATTAGAACCCCTTCCACATGACCCAGATCATCTTTTCTATTTCCAGACAGAGACCCGGCAGCCCGTGGAAACTTGGGCTCGATTGGGCAGCGGGCTTGTGTAAGACTGTCAGCTGTGAGTGTGGGGGTGAGGAGTGGGAGCGGGACTTGAACCCGGAGCCCAGCTCTAAAGCCGGTTTTCTTAAAAGTATCCCCTTCACCTGTGAGCCCCCACGCAGTGCAATGCTTAACCTTTTCTGGACAATTGCTACCACTCAGAAAAGGCTTCTGGGAAGGAGATTCCCTCTGGATTATAGCCCTGCGAGGAACAGCCACAAGCAGCCCCCAAATAACCCTACGGAGCCCTGAAGGCTTGGAGCGGAGAGTTAGAGAACCCTGTTCCCCCAGGACTACGACGGCCTTGAGCTAATACTTAACTTCGTCCCAAAGGACTGACTGCAGCTTTCCTGCCTCTCAGGAATTACTGTGCGGGGGAAATAGGGGCACAGGCATAAAAGTGCCTTGATAACCTCCTGGCATTATTCAAATACCAAATTAACTGCGTGGACTGAGCACTTTCTACGCCAGGTACTGCCTCAGGCACTTTGGCAACTTGGGTCTCCTGTCCTCCCAGCCATCTGGTAAGGAGCACATTTTTGTCACCATTTGACAGGTGAGGAAATTAGGCCCAAGGAAGTGTGTTTGCCCAAAGTCCCCCACCAGACCAAAAGACCCGTGAGGACAGCTGTGTTCTCTGGGTAATCATCTCTGTGCCTGGCACAGTGCCTGGAAAATATTCACTTTCAAAAAATACTTGTTAAATGAATAAATAAATAAAGGTCAGACAGGTGGGCCAAGGAAGAGAGAATTTGAAACCAGGTCTGTCTGATTTCAAAATGTTATCACCACCACCCATACCATCAACAATAACATTTACTGGACTTCTATCCTTAGGTTGAACTACATATGAAAGTGCCATTTTTGTGAGTATTGGCAGTTTTACGTGGTTTAATCCAACATATGCCAAGTGTCAGGGGCTTGACACACATTATCTCACTTAATCCAGCAATGAGTGTCCCCAGAATGGCCTCCACTCGTCAGTCCCCAAGACCCATGTTTTATTTTGTCTTGTTTTCTTAAAGACTGGCACTGGAGCTAACATCTGTTGCCAACCTTCTCCTTTTTCTTTCTTTTCCCTGAAGCCCCCCAGTACATAGTTGTATATCCTAGTTGAAGGTCCTTCGACGCCACCTCAGCGTGGCCTAATGTGCACTGGCATGTCCACCCCCAGGATCCGAACTGACAAAACCCTGGGCCACCGAAGTGGAGCACAAGAACTTCACCACTCGGCCACGGGGCCGGCCCCTAAGGCCCATATTTTTTCCACAAGCCCTTGCCTCCCAAAATACTACTATCAAGAGGCAGATAAGAAAAGCGAAGCACAAAAGACATTGCTGTGAGGTTCATCCTATTCTCTGAAAGTCTACAAAATCGTCACAATTCACCTTGGACACAGTTTTTTCTGGTTTGTGTCTCTGCTCTAACTTACCGGCCCGTCCCTGTTTCAGTGAGAACTAGGTTGAACACGAGCTAGTAGAAATCAGGGCTGGAACGTGCTATGCTTGTAGCCCTCACCCAGGGAACAGTGTGTGCCTCTCGTGTGGACTTGGGCTGCTTGGAACACCAGGAGGGGCGTCATGGGTTCAAATCTGGGCTCTAAAATTCTGAAGTGTGAGCAAGCCACTAGGCCGTCTAGGGCTTGGGCTCCTGCTCTGTAAAGCGAAGGGTTGGGGCTAGAATGATCTCCAAGGTCCCTTTCAGCCAAAAACATTCTACAATCTATGATATTCCTAAGAAATGAGGATTATCAAACTGGGTTTACCGAAACGTTTGTCCCCGGGCAATGACAACACTTGTTTGGGCAGGAAATGCACATTTCTGAAACACCTTCAAACTCCCTTTGTGTTTATCTAGCTGGAATAACTCTAGATTCGTCTGCATCAAGTATCATCTCCGACATGGAAGGAATAACTCCTAGCACGAGCATGGTTTGACTTGATTTTTCAAGTAACGCCAGACACGTTTCTTATTTAGCTCAGGATAGAAAGTGGAAAATAAATAGTGAGCTTACTGACAGCCTTATGGAGCACAGAAGGAGGCCGAGTGGTGTCCCTGAGGTGGTTTCTGCTGCCATCCCTCACCTCTGTTCTCTGTCACTGAACTTTATTCTTTTCCTCATGGCACTGCTCACTCATGGCATGAATTTATCCATTCACTTGTTTTCTGTGGTTCATCTCGCCAACTGCTGTGTGCTCACCACCATCTCTTTTTAGTTACCACTGTGTATCCAAGTGCAGGGCTTGTCACATAGTAGGTGTACAATGTATATATATTATATAGATGAGTAAGGTAAAAGGATATTTGTGAAAAATACAGGATGTAGCCCAAAAGACCTGGGCTCTCATCCTGGCTCTGTTATTCACGTCGAGCAACCTTGAACACGTTACTTGACCTCCCTGAACCGAAGTGTCCTCAAGGACAACAGAGGGGAGTACTATCCACTCTACCTGCTTTATAAAGTGGGAGAAGATGATGGGATTAAATGGTTCATCAGAGGCCACTGGTGGCCTTTTCTTACGCGCCCTGCTGGATCTCAGTGTGGAAGCTGGCCAGGTCATGCCAGGTCTCCACCAGACATAGTGCCAATCTCCAAAGGGGACCAAAAAAAATGATTCTGGTTTCCATTTACGTTTTAATCAACTCTGGGAATCAACTTGCTCAAGTCAAGACTGTGGGTTGCTGATAACCCTCAGACCTGGAGACCAGCCTGTGGCTCTGCGGACACAGCTCAGAGGAGGACTGTCACGCCAGAAGCTTATTAGCAGAAGAGCCAAGTGACAGTAGTCCCAGAATAGATCCCTCAGGCACTCTCATTTATAATGCCCTTGTATCTGAGCTAACACTGCTTAAGGATTCTGAGTCACATTTAGCTTTAAACCACCCTGTCAGTGCAGCCGCCCTCAACCAGCCGCCGGGGAGCAAGCATTAGCAATGCATTATCGCACCCGCTCTGCGCGGGCACAAAGCGTGCCTGAAACGCGACCTCCCCGGGATTCTCACCTCTCCGGAGCTTCCCGGATCCGAGCTGGAGGTCAGGCAAAGTCTTTTCAACAAAAAGCCTGCGCTCGAACCTCCCTCCTCAGGATGCATGTTTCAGAAAGAAACACACAAAGAGAAGGCTGAGTTACCTTGGCTGCAGAGTAGAACCTCCCTCCTCAGGATGCATGTTTCAGAAAGAAACACACAAAGAGAAGGCTGAGTTACCTTGGCTGCAGAGTAGCCCGGCGCTCCAGAGCATGACAAGGAAAGTGGGGTACGCGTCTACACAGTTTTGGCTACAGAATAAATAAATAAGGAGAAGAAAAATCAGAAGACATGTTACCACAATGTAGTCTGAAAAATACCTGAAACCCCAAGCTGATAATCACCATGGCACATGGAGCATGAACCTCATTCATAACTCCACTTACATCCACCCTGTAAGATGTGGCAGCCAGCCGCCACGTCAGAAACAGACAGTGGTGCACAGCCAACACACGTTCAGAATCCATTTACTCTTTTCCTCTGTGAAGCCTGTCGGAGACTTGCTTTCCTGATGGATTTGCTCTAGCAAGGTTCCTGCTCCTGGCTGTGCCAGAGTGCCTCTTGGAATTGAAAAGCAAGCAACGCAGACACCAGGGTTATGGTGGCAGCCCGGGTAGGGGTGGCAGGGGGGAAGAGCTCAACGAAGGAAACCTCTGTGTCAGACACACAGGTCAGCTCAGACACGCAGACCAGGCTGAGGAAGGAAGAGTGAGATCCAAGCAGTAAAGAAAGCAGGGTTGATTTAGAAAAGCTGATACTCCGAAAGTTATCTTGCTAGTAGTCATGGCTGCGTGTGGTGGAGGGGTTCTCAGTCTACGCCTGGCCCCATGCTGCTGTGGTACTCTTTCGTCTCCTTGAAACTCACTGCGGTCTTGAGGGTGCACATGGTGGCTGTGTGAGTTTCCTGTGGCTGCTGTAACAAGTAGCCACAGACTCAGTCGTTAAAACAAGACAAATTTGTTATCTGGAGTTCGAAGTCTGAAATGGGTCTCGTTGGGTTAACATCAAGGTGTCAGCATGCCTTCATTCCTTCTGCAGACACCAGGGAAGAATCCATTTTCTTGCCTTTCCCAACTTCTAGAGATCACCTGCATTCCTCGGCTCGTGACCCACTTCCAACCTCAAAGCCAGTAATGGCCAATCAAGTCTTTCATATATTGAATCGCTTTGACACCAACTCTTCTGCCTCCTTCTTCCACATTTAAATGACCCTTGTGGTTACATTGGTTTCTAGCCAGATAATCCAGGATAATCTCTTCATCTTAAAGTCAACTGGTTAGCAACCTCAATTCCCCCTTGCCATGAAGCATAATCTATTCTTGGGTTCCGGGGACTCGGATGTGAACATCTTTGCAGGGGTCATTAGTCTGCCTACCACAATTACTCTCATGTCTCAAACAAGAAACTGAGGTTTGGAGAAGTTGAATAACTTTGCCAGGGTCACCCAGCTTTGGAGTAGAAAGCCGGGATTCACACGCTGGTCAGTCTAACTCTAAAACCAGGTCTGTTACTTCTTCGACTATACTAAACTAAATAGCGAGTGTCCTCTTGAGGAGTTATCAGTCTAGATCAGGACAAGCAATAAGCACATCCATGGAGAAACAACATGAAACATGGAGGCATGCAAGGATTTGGGGAAATGCAATAGAAGAAGGGAAAGGGTACAGGACCAGGACTTCACCCCTGAGACCTGACCTTAACCAGCTATTTGTCGTTGGCAAAACAATCTCTCTGGATTTAGTTTCCTTACCTGTAAAACTAAGAGACTGATCATTAACAACTAAGATCCACTTAAGCTCTAAGAGTCGAGGGTCTGATGTACTGTATAAGGCCACATATCGACAGTATATTTACAAATGTTAACCAGTGTCCTGACAAATTATTATTATTCCAAATTTTCTTTTATGGGGAGTTTTGTGTCATTTTTTCTGTAAAACAAAACCGATAAACCCATTTTGGTTCTCATTCCTTGAGGTCTGACTATGAGCTACTCCCCAGGTCTCGCAACAAATCCCTGTGCTACCCTACTTTGATGCACCACGCTATCAACATTTTTATGGAGAAAAGGACTCGTTGCTATTTTTGCTTTCTCCACCTTTGCGAATAAGATATAGAGGCACTTAAATTAATGTTTCATTAGTTAGTTTGGGTTTATTTAAAATAAGTAAATATCAGTAATAATAGCAATAGTGTCAATACTAATCAATAGAATCAATGTAGCTCTATCACTTTCAAATAATTTGACAAGTCCCTGCTACTTGGAACTGAGTCCAGAATGGATTCTGAGAGGTGCAGGGGAGAAGGGACATCAGGGTGGCGTTTCCCAAAATGCATTTTGTGAAACACTAAGCCCTTGATATGCTCTGCAAAAAAAAAGTGGAGGGATCTTTAGTTAAACAAGACTTTCCCTTCTTGGAGAACCAAGAATGACAGTGTCCCTTGGTAGATTAAAGGTTCTCAAGTCTTGCTGTACAGAATTTGTTCTTCCCTGTGACACTTGTTAACAGCCCACGAACTTGCAATCTACAGGACACATTTGAGAAAATTACACATCTCCAGAGACCCATCACTCTGTAACCTGCGTTTACCTGCACTCATGGGGAAGAATCTTGGGTCAGCTAACCAGGATTTTTCTCCAAAAGTCAAACTTTGACTGCTCTAGCCACGCTCACCAGCTGGGAACGGGGCTTTGAACTGCGTTTTATACACATGAACAGAGAGTCGAGGTCGAGATCCCTTTTATCTCTCAAACCCTGACTCAGCTCTGCCCTAGTGGGAGATGGGGGGTGGGGCAGACCATTAACCAAGCCCAAGTCTCAGCTGATGGCCACACCTGGCTGGGATGTCTGTTTATCAACCACCCCCAATATCTTGAATTGTCTGTTTCAGTCAACAGTCATAATTTATGCTGAAAAATCTGCATCAGGCTTTTCAATCCACCAGCGTCATTTATCCTTTATGCTAGTTTTCCTTTATGGCCACAGTCTCTAAACATTTATGATCCCACACCCTATCAACCAAGAGTTTTGATTACGCAACCCCATGACAGGTATGTCTATGTATATATTATCTACACACACAACTCTTGACCTGTATATTAAAAACAAGTAAAGCTTAATTTCTTATTCTTTAGACAGCAAGATTAAATACATGTTCTTTTCTTCTTGCCCCTCCACAGCTCATCTTGCACCCCTCTTTGGTGCTTTCGGAGGCCCCTGGTGAAGCTATTGCTGGGGACCTACTTCTACTAGATGAACACTGTGCCCATCCCCCCGACCCCCAGCAGCTTCCTGGCAGAGGCAACCAGACTGGGGCCTCTGGCTTTGGGCAGCGTGCACTGAGCTGCCGCCTTGATCTGAGCAGCCCCTTTACCACCTGCCACAGGGGCATCTGCAGCCCCATAGGCTGCGTCAGGAAGGAAGTGGTCTTTGTAACAGAACCACAGCAGCGTCGGGACAACCTTATCTTACAGAAAATTCTCCTCTCCCCCCACCTAGTTCCTACCTCTCCACAACTCACTCTCCTCCCCTCATTCTTCTCCTTCCTCTCTCATGGGGGTTAGGTGGGAAAGACATGTGGGTTTTGGGAGCCGGGCTGCAGCACCCGGGGGGGGGGGGAGGGTGGGGACCTCTGGGTAGCACCAATCACCCACCACTCTGCTGTAGCTCCTTCTTACCTCAGGAACCCCACAGCATTGCAGACCTTCCAAACCACCCTTCCAAGTGATGCAGCGCAACCGCCACCAAACGGCGCTTCTGCAATCCGGAGGCTGCGGGGGGGCCAGGTCAGGCACGGCGGCTTCATAGAAGCCAGCCAGTTCACCCGTGGGAGAAATGGCAGAAACTAGACGGCCTGGCCTGCTCTGTTTCCTCTTCATTGCTGGCAAAATGGAAACCTAACTTCTCGCAGGGACAGTGAAATTCCACCGCACGGCCGCCCTGCCCAACTTCTCCAAAATGGACAAGCTGGGGAGTTCCTAAGAACAAGGTGGAACTGGTGAGAAGGCGGTGATCTGGGGGGAATAAGCTTCTCTTTCCAAATTGGTAGAAGAGTATTAATGTTTTCTTTGGATTCCATTTTCAGAGAGGTGTTGATGTTGCCCTAATCAAAGATGCCTTCTTGCACCTCTTGCACACAGGTGGGTCTCCAGAGAGCTCTCGTATGTTCCCCTCAGATGTCACCAGAGGTTGATAGCACCTTACATGCTCTTCCTCTCATAGGAAAGACAAGCCCATGTGTCTTTCCCACTTTCTCTACCCTCCTTTAAATGGATCTAAAATACCTTAAATCACATCTTTAAACTTCTTCAGTTGATTCTGAGAACTCATACACTGAAGGCTCAAATGTTAAAATAGAAATCTCCCTGTGGGTAGTTCAGGAAAGGATTCCTTGAAATCAGACTGCCGGAATAACCCTGCACAGGAGCGCTCGGCATAAGGGAGCGGGACCCAGAGCAGGCGGGGTGGGCTCTAGAGAAAGGGGTCTGCATGGGGCGCCCTGGGGGCCGTGAGGACCCAAGGGCAGCCTGAAGCACTGAGCCCAAAAGGCAACGGTCCCAGAGAGGGTAAGGAGACCAGGAAATTAGCCTGTGATGATCCTGCAATGCATCCGAGAGTTGTTCGGACCAAGTATGCAGCAGTTTAGAAGCTGCGGGACAAAAGGGGCCGATGACGAAAAGTGGCAATGGAGACATCTTCCCCATACCCACACCTCATTGAAAAAATAAAAACTACCTAGACGAGGAAAAGGACTGAAGACAAAGCATGGTGGTGAGGGTGATGAAGCCCTGTCCAGTCGAGATCCCTTGAAGTCAGTTCAACTTACAGGAAGCCAACGGTACCCCTGAGCGTGGCCCCTTCCTCTCAGCTGCTCCCACAGAGCCAGCAGGGCACAGAGCCCCGACCCTGCAGTGTGAGTCCTCATCCCTGAGTCTGCTTGTCCTGTCCTTGCCGTTCTAAAAGTACTGCTCTTATGTGGCCGTGACTCTCCCTTTGAAAGGATCTCTGGGCACACCGCTGAGCAGAGACCGAAGGCCAGCTCCCTCCCTAGCTCACAGCTGAAGCCCACCTTTCTGACAGGCCTCTAGCCACAGGCACAGGGAAGCCGGCAGACAGGCCACTGGCATGAACACTCTATTTAAATGCATTCTGCATAGAGGAAAAACGAGTGTTTGATTAACATCCATTCGAATTTGCATCCCAAATAGCATCCATCTCCTTCACAAGCTGTTCAGGTACTTTCAAACAGCGTTTTTATTCAAAAGTAAGGAATGAGAGGGGGGACGCAGTTGCATAATTTCCCCATTCTTTCCGTTCTTGTTCTGGTTGCTCAAGGAGACCCGGTGTTATGAAATCTACTGGCGTCGCCTCCAGTCTTTCACCAAGAGGAACGCGAAGGGGCAGTGAGTTGAAGGCTGCTGCCAGCACGTCCTCCTTGTGGCTCCTGAAGCCAGCAGATGAGTAATGCTGGTTTCATGGTGGTACCTCTGGGCGAACCCCGCAGGAAATTGGTCAATTCCATGACTGAAGGACCGGTTCAGAGGCTTTCGGGAGCAGGGGGAGCTGTGGTGATCTTACCTCCCCTCACCTCCCATATCCTCACTTCCTTTCTTGTAACACTAGCTCTTACTAAGATGATAAAGGGTGTCCACAAGCCCTCCCAGGTGAAGTTCAACCTTCCCAGAGAACCCCACCCCCTGGTATTCTGGAGGTTATCCAGACGGACAGGTGGCCTTGAGGATGGTCATCACTCCAGCAGGGAGGCCCCTGTGCCCATGCCCTCACTCTGTTAGCCAGCAGCGTCAGGGTTTGGACTCACTTGGCAGTGTAGACCCGCTCAAAGGCAAGTGTTCCCGTCCTCTGGAAGCTCCGCCCATTCTGAGTCTTGCTTTCGTGTTCCACCTTGTGGGCGAAGAACCCTGCCAGACGGAAACGTTTGGATTTGGGTTACAACGGGCGTGTTCATGAGCCTGTTATCCTGTCATTTACTAGAATGTTAAATGTTTCCTTGACTTGACCTCCAAACAGCCTTAAATGTACTCCATCAAACGTCAAAAGTTTATTTAGCAGCTATTTCCTACTAATTACTGCATTTGGTGTTGGTGATGCAATGGTGAGCAAGACATAGTCCCCATTTTCTCAGATCTTACAGTTGAAGGAAGTAGACAAACAAGTAGATCAGAAATTACACTACAGTGATTCTTGCCAAGATGAGATTGGGTGAGAACACAGTGCTATCAAGGGTCAAAGGAAGCAACTGAAATAGTGTGTTGGTCACAGAAGGATTCCTAGAAGAAGTGATATCTTATTCTGAAGAGCAAGTAGGAATTAGCCAAGCACATGGAGGGGGCAGGGGACAACAGAGGAGACGACTTCACTTTCGTGGAATGGAATACGCAAAAGTCCAGGCGCAAGAACTGTCTGCAGTTCAGTATGTCCAGCTTACAGGGTGGGTGGGGGCAGAAGGGGGAGTAGAACCCTGTAGAATTACAAACAAGGCCAAAGAGGTAGGTGGTGAATTGTTCTTTCAATGACATTTATCTATTTCCACTTGCCATGTGCCAGACACTTAGCTTGCATCCAAGAACAAAACACACCAAGAGCCTTGGCCTGAGGAGCTTATGTTCTGGCGAGGGTAGAAGAGGAGACAGACCATACACAGTAAACAAAATACATAAATTAAAATTACACAGTGCCAAGTTATGGACAAAAGGGAAAGTGGAGCATAAGAGGCTGTTGGAAGTGCTTGATGGGAGGGACACAGTGAGCCTCAATGAGAAGACAACAAGGGAACCAAGGCTTGAAGATGGTTGAGAAGTGCCCTCTGGGTTTAGCAGCGTGACAGTGACCTTGAGAGCCATGTTAAGAAATTCAGAATTTATTTCCATCTTGAGAGCAACAAGGAGTTATAGACAGCCGTAAGCTGAGGAATGGCATCATCAGAAAGCCACTCTGTCTTCAGTGTGGTGAGTGTTTAGAGGGGTGAGACCCAGGGCAGAGGGAAAAGATAGGAGGGAGCTGATTAGGGTGAAGGCTGTGGGCTGTGGGGTGTCAGAGACACCAAGGAGACGGAACCCGGTGGGTTTGTCTATGGCTTGGACAGTGAGGGTGGAGAATGAGGGTCTTTCTATTTTACTCCTTTACTCCTGTTTCAAGAGGGAAAAAGGGAAAAGTGTGATTTTCAGGGATCCACTCACAAGGTCCCTTTTTATCAACTTCATATTAGCCTCCTCAGAAAGACGTGAAAAGATGCCTTATCAATTGTGTAAATGAGTAAAAGCCTCTCATGGTTTTCTTTTTTGCAAAAGTACCTTCCTTTCGGAGAAGCGTGCCCATCTGGGGCACGGCTGTAGGGCTGGCTTGTATGAGTGGGTCTACCACCCTCCAGTCACTTCGGGAGGCACTCAACACACATTCTCTTATAGGGCCTGCCACCAACCCAAGAGTGAAGAGAGCAGCACTGTCCCCACCTTACAGACAGGGACACAGCGGCTCAGTGATGTAAAATAACCTCTCTGAGTCACTCCGTTGGAGCAGTGAAGCTGGGGATTGAAACCCAGGTGGGCCTGAGGATGTTTTTCTGCTCTCACTGTCACATCGAAGCTCGCCGCTCGCTCCATCGGCTACCCCGAATTTAAGCACACATCTGTCCGTTCTGAATGTCTCTTCTTACCACAGAATATAACAGAAAACTCTGATCATTGTCTTTCCAGAACCCAAGGTGATGTCCCTTGCCTCTGAACATGTAAACAGGGAGCATGTTAAGTAAGTCAAAGGTTATTTCTGCAACCAGCAGCACAGCTTGGCGGTACTTCTCTGAGTCTGCCTTTCTTCTTCCTCTCCCTGCTCAGAAACACAAACTCCTTCCTCTTTTCCAAAGGTTGGCCTCTACCTGTGACCCTGACTCCGTTCCTGCCACTCTCTTCAGCTCTCTGTTTCATCAGTATTTTCCCCATTTCCTGACCCGACAGTCTTTTTCTCCTCCTTCTCTGTACCCTAGAAATACACTCAGATCTTTCCTACCCTTAAAACCAAACAAGAACAAGCCTCCTTCAGTCCCATCCTACTCGGTGTTCTACTCAGCTCCACCTCTCCTTCCTTCTAAGCGAAACTTGAAAGAGTTGGGCTACCCTTGTGCACTCCTCACCCCCCACTCACAGCCCAACCTCTTGTTATCCTCGACTGTGTTACAGACACTATGCGTGCAAAGACGACTAACACACTCATCACGGCTAGCTGCTGACATCAGGTCCAACCAGAGACAGACACAGAGAGAGAAGGCTGCAAACTGTCACTATGCATCCTGCAGAATCTACCACAGACGAGAATGCACCACGTGCTGGGCGCTGCTGGCTGCGTCACCCGTGTGGTCTCACGCAAGACCTTCATCCACCTCACACGGAAGTCACTGACAGCTCCACTCCTCAGCTGAGGAAGCTGAGGGTCAGAGAAGTTAAATAACTTTCTCAGGATCACACAAAAAGATCTTGAGATTTCAGTTAACCACAAAGTTACTATGAGCCAGGAGTGTGATACAAGTCCTCTAAAGAATAACTCATACTTAGATTATTTTAATAGAATTGGTGCCTGGATCTCAGGAACAGTTTCCCTGCACAGAAAACACCTACCTGCGTCTTAGAAAGAACACGGCAAGATGGACAGGGGGAACCCAAGACTGGGGACTCTGGAAACCAAGTCGTTTGAGAAATGAGATGCCTGAAGAAGGGATGTTACAGCTGACTTTGTACAATAGAAGCAGCAGGCATAGTCTAAGGTTTTCCAGAGAACAGAAACAGGACCGCTGGGTAGAAGTTACAGGGGAGCAGATCTCAGCTCAGTACAGGAAAGAACGACTTGGGTAGTGAGCGCTTGAATGAATCTGAGGTGATATATGTAGTGTAAGCGCCTACTCTTTAGAGTAGGTTTGAATGCCAGTTTCACCACTACTGGCTCTAGGACCTTCAACCAATGGTCTAGCCTCTCTAAGCCCCACTTTGCCTATCTGTAAAATAGGATTAATAGTATATAGTTCATAGGGTGCAAAGACTAAATGAGATGCATCTATCTACACCCCCTGAGAAACCAGGCGTTGGCAGTTCTGGTCCAGGTTTCCTGGAACCATGTATTTTAACCTTGTTCTGCATTTCCAAATCTGCCTTCTGCTGGACCAAGCTGGGAGACGGCCACAATTTCAAAGATCTTGTTGACTAAAGAATGTTTGAGAGGCAGAGGGGGAAGTTCCCGAGGCGGGCGGGGCCCTGGCCTCTCCAGGGGAAGCAGGCTCGCACAGTATACTGAGAGCACAGAGCCCCAGACCCGCACGGACACGTGCGGACTGCTCCGCCTTGTCTTGGGACAAAGAGAAAGCGTGCAGTGCCTGGCAACAACATGCAAATATTTCTTAAAACTAACAGGAAAGGTTTGGAATGCTCTTTGGGGGATAGGGGGAGAAAAGCACCGTTTTTGCATATATTCTGAACCCTATAAGGTAGATCCATGGTTTCAACACTCAGGTTAATTAGCATTGCAAAGAGAGGCTCTGGACATAACATTTGGACCTTTGTGTTGGCCTAAAAACTCATGGTGAAAACAAGCAGCGATGTTATCGCCTAAGTAATTTGAATTTTTCTTGTTCCTCTACATGGACACATTTGACTGTTACAAACAAAAAGCCCTCACATGGTGACCTCAGTATCGCACGGGAGGCCTGGTCTCTGCCTCAGAGGGGAGCACAGCTTATCCTGAGCCCCTGAGGGGGTATGCAAGGGCTCCTTCTGTAGCTTCAAAAGGGCAGCAGCCTGTCCCTTCTCGAAGCACCAGGGGACAGCACTGAGTAAAGTCACTCTGCCCACATGTTGTCCTAGCTGCTCATGGAGGTCTGGGGAGGGACAGAGGCTGTGATGTGGGGGCCATGCTGTCGACACCGCTAAATATGCACCCCAGGCATCTGTCTACCCAGCATGAAGAAGTCTCCAGCCCAAAACAGTAGTTCCGCGCTGGTCCATGCTTGTCTGTCCCCACCGGCAAACCTCCATCCCATCAGTTTGTGGAACCGTTAGCGAGGCGGCTGTGTTCTGTCATTATCTATCTGAAATGGCCTGGCAAAAGGCAAGGCCTTTCGATTGTGGCTAGTAACACTCAGACATTTGCCCATCTATAATCTCTCCTCCCCACCTCGCACCAAAGACTAAGACTTAATCCCATCTGCTGAAAATAATTAGAAATCTCACCATCCACCTCAAGTCCGCTCAGGGCTTGCTATGCCACTGCGGAAAAGCCCAGCACCCGCTCCACAGAGCAGAGCCAGGCCCTGGTGCGTCTCAGCTGGGAGAGATGAAGAGACTGTTCCCACTTCAAGACCCTGCAGCTTCCCCCTCAGCTCTGATCAGAGAGGGAGAACTCAAACCTCCCAGCTGAGCTCGCCCCATCGGCACAGGTGGGTGAGAGGGCACTGGGGTCCCGTCTACTGACACTGGTCAGCTATATTGATGGGTACAAGGAGAGGGCCAGAAGGGAGGCCCTACACAGAGCTGAACCATCATTGCCCACCCCCACAGGGACCGAGGGGTCGTTGCAGGCTTCTTGCTGACGTCGCCTGCCCATCTTTTCCCACTACCCCTTCCTTTCCTGGGAGGCCTGGACCATAGCTGTCCTGGTCACTGCTGTATCCCCATGTGCCCGGGACACTGCCTGGCCCGGAGAGGGGTCCCTGCAGGGATATGCAGGTTGAATGAATGAACCCCTTGCCAATTTACAACATCAAGGGAGCCCAGGCCTGGTGCCTGCATAAAATAGCGGTGGCTTGAGGACATGGCAGCCCAAAGAATCCATTTGTTCCCTCTCCGAGCCGCAATTCTATTGTGTGTGATACAGTATGAAAATGTTGGGGTCAG
This sequence comes from Equus caballus, assembly GCF_041296265.1. Lineage (NCBI taxonomy): Eukaryota > Metazoa > Chordata > Mammalia > Perissodactyla > Equidae > Equus > Equus caballus. Next base: position 27,419,890 of record NC_091700.1, on the reverse strand, counting down.
CAAGCTGCGAAGTGTTGTTCCATATACGAAACCTACTCAAAGTATGCAAAGTTGGGCCTCTCTGGAACGAGGAGGCCAAGGGGAAGCCAACCAGCAGCCTCTGTCCACCTTCAAGTTGGGGGAAAATATTCAGAATATTCCAAATTGATTAAATACTCAAATTTCCAAAGTGTGACAGTGTGTAAATATTCAGTTATTACCATTAAGTTCCAGAGCTGCCCTTAGTAATTACTCTCCTTTTTCCTCTGTCTTAATAAACTGCAAAATATAAAGCCACTGGAGAGACTTATAAAAAGAGTCTGTGGGGGCCGGCTCAGTGGCATAGTGGTCAAGTTCATGTGTTCTGCTCCAGTGGCCCAGGGTTCGAAGGTTCAGATCCTGGCCTTGGACCTAGCACCGTTTGTCAAGACATACTGTGGCAGCATCCCACATAAAATACAGGAGGATTGGCAAAGATGTTAGCTCAAGGCCAATCTTCCTCACACACACACATAAAAAGAGTCTGTGGCAGTCCTAACTCAGAACTTTAAGGAACTTTACACAGTCCTGCTTTTTTTAGGTGTGGCTACCTTGCTTGGTTTTTTTAGTGACAGCTGGGTTAACGGAAATGCAAATCCCAAAGAAGATTTTCCCTCTCTCTCTCTTTATGTAAGTATATAAAGCATATGAAAAATGCTTCAAAAAGCATACAGTGCTAGAGAAAAAAGAAAGTATTACAAAGAACATGTTTATTCAAAAGAAAAAAAGCAATACAGAGGTAAAATAATGATAAGGTGATTTCCCCCTCAAACTCCCCAAATTCACTTTTTTTTCCAGCCTCCCTGTGACAGGTCACCACAGTGGCACTCAAGTCAGCCCAGCTGCCCTCAGTAAAGCCCAGTGTCTGAGTGAACATAGATCTCACTTCCCTGCCAAGGCTTCTTGCCTTCCGCCCCATCTCTGGCCACAATAATTAATAAAGATGCTGATTGCAGACACCTCAGTGAGGGCCTCTGGAAAGCCTCCAGGTTGCTGCCCTGGCTCTGCAAAGGTAATTAGTCATCACCACGCAAGTGAAAGAAAGGCCAGGAGAGGGAAAATTCCAAACTCATGCAGAAGTGCACACACCCTAGACAGTCAAATAAAAAGAAACACATACAGATAAGGCAAAAGTGCGTGCGAGCACGCATACACACACAGAGAACTGTGTAAGCCTGAATTACAAACAACCAGCAAATAAAATCTGCCCTGTGTTCCCCCCCGAGTGAGGGGCTTCCCTTACCATTCTGGATCACGCTAATGAGGGTGACGATGGCCAGCAGGACAACATTGCCCACGGTTTCTTGATCCATGTTCGCTCCAGGCTCCCCGCAGTGAGGACTGCTCCAGCTCCGTGCCACCCCAGGCCTGCACTGTGCAGGAAGGGGAAGTGAGGGCCTGCACTCTCTCTTTCTTCATTAGAATTTCCGAAGGTCCCAGCACAATTACACAGTGCGCCTTCTTCTTCTTTTTTTTTTTAACTAGCCACCAAAGGTCCTTCAGCACAACCTGCCAGGAGAAGCAGGGCTAGGGACAGGAACAGGAAAGGAAGAAAAAATTAAGCTTGTTTTTTATTTGTAGAGCACCAAAAAGATCTGTATCTGAGTACTATCTTTCTTTCCTTGAATTTCCGGGGAAAAAAATGAATACTTTACACGTGGCAGAGTCCAGAGCAGCAGCCTGATAATAAAGCCTGGATGAATGAATGAACGAATGATGATGAGGGGCGAAAGCTGTTGGCTCCATTTCTACAGGAAAAAGGCAACAAGAGAATTAAAACTAAACCAAAGAATTTAGATAAGGGGCAGAAATGGAGCTGCAGATGACCCCGAAGGAAAACTTCCAAACAGGATGGCTGGTTAAACACCGCAGCCAATTCTCTGAGGTCTTCGTTGAGAAACCTTCCCTGGAATCTTCTCAGCATCATAAGAGGAGAGAGAAGGTGTCGGAGTGGACCTGCTGGGGGTCCAGGGGGGTAGGTGGTCTCCTGGCATCCTACAGGACAGCTTTCTCCGTGTAAATGCAACACCTTGGAAGTTACATAGAAAACACAAGATTCTTGCCATCCTCATCCCAAACGAACAACTCTTTGGCAGTGGTAAGAGGAGCTTTTCTCAAAATCTCACTCTGAAAGAAAATGTTGGCCACTATATTTCGTGGCAGTGGGGAGCTGCATCTCAGTGTGGGAGAGGACAGCATGCAGAGAAGACAGCCAGCCTCACATCTTAGAGGAGGGGCAGAGGCCAGCTCGAGTGTCCTCGGTTCAGCTTAGAAATCGGTCCATGGAGGAGCTTGGATTTGCAGAGGCCGGAAACAAAGGCAGTCCAGGCCGGTCACGACACTCTTGATACTCTCTTAGTCCCTGGAGCACTCTGCAAAGTGTGGAGTTACGACAAGATTGGTTAAGGGCTCAGCATCAGCAAGATTTGTGTATTCACCTTAATGAGATCTCATTTGTGGGGACAAGTTTGGTAAGTGACAGGAACACTTAGGTCCCAGTAGACAAGGAGTCTGGCATCCATAAACAGCCCTTCTAATACTCATGATATCTTAGTAACAATGCATCAGAAGTGAAGGCCAGTCACCTTAAAAGGTACTCCAGCTGCAGACAATAGAAACTTAGCTAGGACTCGCTTGGGCAGAAAGGGAAATTTATCGGCTCAAAGAAACCAAGGAACTGAACAACTAGAAGTTGAAAAGAGCAAAGATGAGGTTGGGCCCGGGAGCTAGGCGGTTTTCTCTCTCTCCCTCAAATGTAGCTCTCAGATGGAGTTCTCGCTCTCAGTCTCTCTTTCTCAACTTTCTCTTACTTATGAGCTTTGAACTCTCTGCAGACCGCTTTTCTCCACACAGTGCAAAATACGCCACCTCCAATTCTGGAGTTTTACATCTCACAGCTCCTGTCACCTGTAAAGGACTGACTTCTCCCGATAAACTTTTAGGACAATCTCATTGGTCCAGGCTGGTCATATATCCATTTCTAGGACAATCAGACGGCAGGAAAATGACAGAACCTGGCAGTTTCCACAGTTCTCATATGGTTGAGGAAGACGGTTCCCAGAAGAAAGATTGGGGGTGCCAAGAGTGCTGGGTATATCAACTATCATGCTGTGACAGTCCACTACTTATTTTTGTTGTTAGTGCCATCAAGTCAATTCCAACTCCTAGCGACCCTGTGAACAGCAGAGCAGAACCCTGGCCAGTCTTTTTGCTCCCGCCTCTCACCTCGCGGCTCTGTATCAGACAGTGCTCCGCTGCTGTTCACAGGGTTTTCATGGCCAATTTTTTCAGAAGTCGGTGCCCAGGTCCTTCTTTCTAGTCTGTCTTAGTCTGGAAGCTCAGCTGAAAACCTGTCCCCCGTGGCTGAACCTGCTGGTAGCTGAAATCCTCGTGGCACAGCTTTCCTCATCACAGCAGCACTCAGCGACCACAGCAGGACAGCTGACAGACAGATGGGTGGTGTGGTTTCCTGACTGGGAACCACCAAAGCTGGCTGTTTATAATCCCAGGTTAAAATGTCCAATTTTTAAAGAAGTTTCTCTGTCCTACAGCCTAACGTCTTTAAGGCTTTTCCTAATCTCCTTCCTGTTCAGGTGTTTATGTTTACAGTATGAAAGTATCTGCCACAATCTGTGGGCACACAGAAAACAGCATCAAAAGAATCCAACAGGGTCAGCCCACCGCGCCTTTGGAGATCTTGCCAGCTCCTCGCAGCGCAGGAAACCAGGAAGGGGCAGCCTCTCTTGCTCGTTTCCCAAACCTCCAGGAGCCCGACAAACGCGGGAGGGGAGGAGGGGAAATGCCCAGCCATTTCCCCTTTAGAAGGACCGGAAGGCACCGGTAGGAGGTTCGGCAACTGCGCCCCTCCTCCGGTGGTGGGACGCCCACATCGGAGCTCCCCGCAGTCGCCCCGCCAGGGTGGGGCGCACGTGCCGGTGGAGCGAGTCCACTTCACCCGGGAAGAGCGTTTTAATAGTCAGCCGAGACGGCCATTAAATTACAGCGCGCACATTAAGATTCTGGCTGCGGCTGCAGAGGAACACTTATCAGAGGTGAAGCCTCTGGAAATGCCATTCATCTCAATAGAGAGCTGCTGAGACAGAACAAAAAGACGAGGGGCGCCAGGGGAGCGGGGGAGGGGAGCGCAGCAGCCCTGCGCTGGATTCCGGGTTCCTAAAGAGATGGTCTGCAGCCCTGCAGTCGGCCCTGCCAGCCAAACCCAGACCAGAGCAAGCCCAGGGCCCGAAGCACTGAGCAGCTGTGTCCTGGGGACTTAGCTTGTGCCAGGCACTGTGCCAGAGCTTTCCATCTGCTCCTCGACACAGCCCTCTAATAGACAATCTATTGCTCCCATTGTCCCAAAGATGAAACTGAGGTTCCAGGGGTTAAACCACGTGTCCAAGGACACACTGTAGAAAGGAGCAGAACTAGCATTCTAACCCAGGCCTGCCTAGCTTCCAAGGCTGGGTTTTAACCACCCTGAATGCTGCTTTTGGAATAGCTTTCAGAACTTGGGACTCCCTGGTCCTTCTGCATCTGTGTTTGGCAGTCTCCTCACAGGCTAGTGAAATGAACAATGACCTCTCGGCTCCTAAAGAGAGATTTTTTAAAAGAAAAGAAAGGCAAACATACACATTTCACAGGAGATACCATATTCCCCAGACACCTGACCATTCGTAAAGGTAGTTTAACGGGAACCATCCCACAGCTTCAAGGCCGTGAGCCCACCGGCTCTCCTCCCAGACCCCTGCCCTCGGAGCCCTCAGTGCTTATGCACGTGCAGCACTTCTCTGTGTGTGACAGGTTACTTAGACAAATGTGCTGGGAGTAGGGAAGAATAATTAGCACATTCATTAATTAGAGTACTGTTAGTGGTTTGACTGTGAAGGACAACCATTTGTCAACAGATCAGGACAGCTGGGGCCAAGCAGCGACTCAGGGGGGCAGCAATTCAGGGAAGGCAATGGCACTGACCAGCTGCTATTAAAAAGCATGGGAGCTGCTCTTACACTTAGCGTCAACACGCTTCCATCACCATGGCAACAGGGGGCCACTTTGTCTGGCTGTCAGTCAGCAACATTCACGTATCCTTCATCTCACCTCGGATACGTGTTGCCATTTCATGACATCTCTTCCCTTCACTTTCCAATCAAGGTTGCCCTCTGCGTTCATTAAGATGAGGATTTACCTGTAGAGAAACGTTGAGAGAGAGGGAGAAGACACAGAACGCTCCTGGGCGTGGGGGAGTCACCACTAGACAGGACATAGAGATATAGCCCAGGTCTACAGGCATGAATTGTAGACGGTTACAAAAGAGTTCCTTTAATTTCTGTTAAAGAATATTCAGACCAATATTGATCTGAACAATAAGCGATAACCAAAACAGGACCACAGTGTGTTCCAGATGTCATACATTGATAGTCTCCAAGAGAACCAGATCAGCCTGGTCAAAGTGTCACATCTCCTTCCCCAAAATCAGATGGCCTTTTTTTTACATGGACAGCCCATAGTTCTGAATGGAATTGACCTAAATAGAGATGAATCCTCTTGGTGCTATATAGATGAGGAAACTGAGGGATGGTGAATTTGCTGTAACTTCAAATGCTAGTAAATTCCACGCCTGCTCAGGGCACTAAGATAGATGCCTCACAAGTCAAAATAACATTTCAGATATGACCTCCATTCTCGAGAATCTCAAGCTATAAGCTGATAATATCAGTGCAGGGGAACAAACAGAAGCAGAAGTCCATAGACATCCACGCAGACGGCAGGAGACCGAGATAGTATCCAGGAAGCCTCCCCCCGCTCCGGTCACAAACACAGCGGAGTGTTCATGAGTTTGTGGTAAAGTTAAGCAAGTAACCCATCAGGGCAGAAAAGATCATACGCTGTGTTATGTACAAAAATAGGGATTAGACATCGTTCCTTCACCTGAGCGTCAGCTTAATCTGTCTTGTAGGCTCTTTAAGGAAAGGAGGTTGGGGTAATGGACACGACCTGACCTGGGAACATTCAGTTCTAATAGGATTAAAAATTGCGATGCTCATATGTGCTCAGCTGACTTTTGACAAAGTAATTCAGTAGAGAAAGGAAAGTCTCCTCAACAAAGGGTGCTAGAACAACTGGATATTCACATGAGGGAAAAAAATGAATCTTGACTGACCCCAAAATCACCCAAAATATAACTAGAAAGCTGTCTTAAACCTAAACATAAAAACTAAAATTATAAAGCTTCTGGAAGAAAACATAGGAGAAAATCTTTGTGACCATGAGGAAGACAAAGATTTTTTAGATAAGACACAGAAAGTGTGAGCTGTGTATGAAAAAAATCAATAAATTAGACTTCATCAAAATTTAAAACTTCTGCACTTCAAAAAGCACTTCATTGAGAAACTAAAAAGGCAAGCCACAGACAAGGAGAAGATATTTGTAATACATAAATCTGACAAAGGAGTTATATCCAGAATATATAAAGAACTTATTTCCAGTCATTGATAAGAAGATAAACAACCCCATTTTTAAAATGGATAAATGATTTAAATAGACATTTCACAAAAGAAGATATACAAATGGCCAATAGGTACATGAAAAATGTTCAACATCATTAGTCGTCAGGGAAATGCGGGTTGAAACCACAATGATATCTCACTATAAACCTCTTCGAATGGTTAGCAACAATGTGGAGCAAGTGGAACTCTAATCCTTTGCTAGTGAGAATGTAAAATGGTAAATGTTAAAATGGCAACATATAAATAAAGACATTTTGGAAAAAAATTGGTGGTTTCTTAAAAAACTAAAAGTATACTTTACTATATGACCTAGCAACTCCACTCTTAGATATGTTTCCAAAAGAAATGAAAACACATGTCCTGCATCAGTCAGGGTTCGACCGAGAAGCAGAACGACTAGAACATAATTCAGTACATGGCTCTGGTGTAGGGCTTTGCCCTTATGCAGCTGTGGGAGCTGGTTAAGTAGTCTCTGTGAGTGTATTTGTTATCTAGGACTGCTGTAACAAAGTATCACAAACTGGGTGACTGAAAACAACAAAAATGTATTGTCTCTCTGTTCTGGAGAGTAGAAGTCCAAAATCAAGGTGTGGGTAGGGCCAGGCTGCTTCTGGAACCTGGGAGGGCGGATCCCTGCTTGCCTCCTCCCAGCTTCTGGCAGTTACCAGTAGTCCTTGGTGTTCCTTAGCTTGAGCCGAGGGCCCAGCCAACTGCCAAAGTCAACCAGGTGAGGCGGTAGGGAAGCAGGAAGGCGTGTGAAACAGTCGTGTGCCCAGCCTCACCTGCTAAGCCTAAGAAGATGGCTGCTGCTTCACTTCCACCTTCCCAACCTCACGTAAAATGTCTCTTTTGGTCCACACTAACCCAGAACTACACAGGAAAGTGACCTGAGGAAAACTCGGCTCCAGTGTAGGTAAGTTGACACAATATAAATCTACCGCAGTGCCCCCTTGTCAGCTCGGCAGCCATATATATCTCTTTAACCCAACCAAAGTTAGCTTCCAAAAGACAATAGCAAAATCATGCTTCCATCTAACACAGTGAAACTTTCTCTCATACAATAAAAAATACGCTATTCCTCTCCCCAAAAGAGGACATAAATCTCTTTATTCATTTGGGGAGATGTTCATTCTACTTCTAACTAAGTCACGTTACTTTTTTGATGTCTGGTAACTGAAATGCTGAGATACAAGGTTAACTACTATTAACACATATTATGTTATATAGTGGGGAATTGGATAGAGGAATAGAAAAAACTGGTTAATGCACACATAAATACATTCATATTAGGGTAAAGAAGTATTTAACACTATTACAGTCCTCATTTCTACAACCGGTTATTAGCTGTTGACTAATACTTATAATTCCCTTCTTCTACTACCCATTCCACATTCCCTTCGCCCTCCACAAGCACCTCAGCCAGTCAAGGCTCCTTTCCTGGTGAGGTGATCCAAATCATCATTCCGAAAGGGTCTGGACCTTTATCAGTCCTGCATGTATTAGATTGTTCTCATTTTCCATTGACATTAACTGCAGGACACGGGAGCACATACTCCTGACCCCATTGTGTAGTAGCAGTCCACTTTCCCCTTGGTAATTAAGATCAATCACCCCAGGCAAGAAAGGAACCCACTTCTTTGCCTCTTGGTTCACTGGCATGAGGAGATGGCAAACTCAGCTTTCAGTTTAATGGAACCATTGTTGTGTTCCCTGATGGAAGCATTCCTCCTGCAGGAACAAAGATTTCCAGACTAGCAGAGCCCAAAGTTGCAGAGATGGGAAGAAAAATCACTACCGGAACATCGGGGCGATAGTGAGAAAAGGCACTCCCTTTTTCACCCCATGATCCCTCGACCCATCAATCCTGCATATGGGAGAAATAGTACCATATATTGGTCACCGATTTGAGCATATACTACATCCTGGAGGACATAGCCGCAGTCCTGCAACGTGTTACCACCCAGCTGGTCCTACAACTGAGCCTTTAAAAATCCATTTCACTTTTCTAATCAGGCCAGTTGTTTCATTGTAAGACCAATGAAATTCATGATCATGAGCCCATTGTTGCATTTCCTTTACTGTAAAATTACTTCCTTGATCAGAAGCAATGGCAAACAGAATTTCATGACAAATGAAATTAAGTCTGTGGATGGTGGGTTTGGCAGCAGCAGTATAGTCAGGGAAGGCAAATCCATATCCAGAGCAAGTGTCTGTTCCACTAAAGACAGAGCACTGCCCCTTCCATGATGAAAGTGGTCCACTGAAATCAACTTGCCACCAGGTGGCTTTCTAGTCACCTCCTCTGAACCAGGGAATGGTGCCTTACTGGTGTAGATTTCTACCTCTGGCAGGTTGAGCACTCAGCAGTGGCTAGAACCAAATTAGCTTTGATGAGTGGAAATCCAAGCTGCTGTGTCCATATATAACCCTGTCCCCCTGGCTACTATATTAGTGAGCCCATCGGGCAAGAACCAGGGTAGCTGGAGGAAGAGGCTAACTGAGGCCATCAGAAGGGATCGTCCTGTCCACTTGATTATTAAGATCCTCCTCTGCTCCAGTTGCTTTTGGTAAGCATTCATATGGGATACATATTCTCACGTTTTGTGTGCACTCAGAGAAATCTATACATATACCTCTTCCTCAGATGTCCTTGTCACCAGGTTTCCAATCATGCCCCTTGCAAGTTCCTGACAATCAAGTGAAATCATCTATGAGCCACCATCTATGAGCTAGTGCAGATTTGTACTTATGGGTATTTTTTCTTCTGGGCAAGATGAACACTCACTTTAACTGCTCTGAGTTCTTCCCACTGAGAGGACTGTCCTTCACCACTGTCCTTCAAGGCCACCCCAGAGTGGAGCCGCAGTGCTGCAGCTACCCACTTTGGGATATACCAGCATATTATGCAGGACACCTTAAACCGCAGCTCAGTTTTTTTCTCCCTCAGTCAACTGGTCATAGAGAACTCCCCGTGAGGCCAGAGATGCTGATTGAGGGGAGACAGCATGGCAACAGTACCGGCAGAGGGCATGTGCTAGTTGTCTGTGCAATTTACTTGTGCCTTCAGGCTCTGCTTGAGCCCAATCTCATATATACCCCTTCTGTTTGATGATGGAATGCTGCTATGTGAACCCAATTTCTGGCTTGGGTCAAATGACACTCAGTTCATGATGGACAGCTCAGGTTACAAGATAACATGGTGGCCCACGGTGAAGTGTTCAGTATTTGTTATCAATAGCAAGCCAGGTATTTCTCTAAAGGAGAATACTTATCTTTGGAGGATAACATAGCTTTGCTCCAAAATCCTAAGGAGCTCTGCTAGGATTCACCCCTAGAGGCCTGCCAAAGTCCCCCACAGCATCTCCATCTACCACTGACACTTCAAGCACCATTATATCAGCTGAGTCTTAAGGCCCAAGTGGCAAGCAGCTTGCATGACTGAATTTGTATGCAGGGCCTTCTCTTATCCAGGATCTCACTCAAAATTGGCAGCTTTTTAGATTATCCAGTAAGTGGGTTGGACTAGCATGCCCAAGTGAGGAATATGTTGCCTCCAAGATCCAAATAGGTCTACTAGGCATTACGACTCTCATAGTGGTAGGAGGGGCCAGATGTGAGAACTGGTCCTTCATCTTGGAAGGGATAATCTGCCAGGGCTCAGACTACTGGATTCCTGAGAAATTTCACAGCTGAGGCGATCCTCCAAATTTTTGTGGAATACAAATCCACCACATGTCCACACGAAGACCTGTGTTATAATGGTTGTGGTAGCTTTATTCAAAATAACCAAAAACTAAAAACAACCCAAGTGTCCATTACCAGGTGAATGGAACAAATTGTGGTATATTCTTACAATACAATTATTCAGCAATAAAAAGAAACAAACTACTGATGAACACAACATAGGTGAATCTCAAAATCATTACTGCGGAGCAAAAGAAGACAGACAAAAAAGAGTGCATGTAGTAGGATTTCATTTACGTGCAACTCTAGGAAAGATAAATATAATCTACAGTGACAGACTTCAGATCAGTAGTTGCCTGGAGCTGAGGCTGAGCTGGATATTGACTGGAACAGAACGAAAGGGGTGATGATTTTGGGGTGATGGAAATGTTCCATATCTTGATTTTGGTGATGAGTACGTGGATGTACACTTTTGTCAAAACTTGTCAAATTGTACACCCATTCTTCCTACACAAACAAGCAATGCTGCCTGAAGGGCCAAGCCAGGTACAGTAACATCTTATTGTATATCCCTTGTCCCACTGTTAGCTTTGGCCTCCATTTTAAATAGTGGTAGGATCACCTGTCTGAGATTCTAAGGTAAGGTGACCAGATGCCTTGGGTTGCCCCAAGCAATAAATAGATTTCACTTCTATGGAAAATAATCAATGAAATAGCTGTAAATTACTATGGATCTTAGATCATCTTCTGTCTTCAGCCAGAAGCCACCCATTTATGATGTTGAATTACCTGCTGAATCCCAGAAGAAAGAAGGTGAAGGAGGGGAGGAAAAAGGCATCTAGAAACTAAAGGAAGGCATTAAATACAAATGAGCTCAAAAAAGGAGCAAATCGGTAAACAAAGAGGAGTTTGCCTGATTCTGTTAGGAATCTGTTAGAAAAGGCTTCACAACATCAGGTCACTGTGTAACTAATCCCAAGCGAAAGTCCCGGGGGCCAACTACCCCAAACCACTAGAGAACGGAATAGCTCTACTTAAGCCTGGGTCTTAGAGCACTGGGGAAGGACGTACTGGACAGGAACCTAACCCAAGAAAAAGCAGTAAGAGCTAACACTTCTTGAGGGCTCGCCTTTTGCCAAGAACAGTGCTAAGCATTCTCCGTGCATTATTTTATTTAGTCCATTTTCCCAAGATAGAAACTGGGGCTCACAGTAACTTGCTCAAGGTTATAAGCTAGTAAATGGCAGAACTGCAAGGAAGAACCAAGCCCTTTTTCTTGTCTAGCTTCCACCTTTTATGGGCTCTACTCCTCTCCTAAATTCTCAATTGTCTGGTATGGAATATGGACACTTTCAATTATCACACATTTCATCAAATTAGGAATAGAGGGAAACTTTCCCTATGTGATAAAGAAAATCCACAAAAAAACCTATGTCTGACGTCATACTTAATGGTGAGAAAGCTTTCCTTTTTAGAAGCTTTCCTGCTAAAATCAGTAAAAAGGCAAGGATGGCTCCTCTCACCACTCCTTTTCAACACTGTACTAGAAGTCCTAGCTGATGCAATAAGACAAGCAAGGAAATAAAAGACACACAGACTGGGAAGGAAAAAATAAAAGTCTTTGTTTGCAGATGACATGTTGTCAATGTAAAAAATCTAAAAGAATCAACAAAAAACTCTTGGAACTGACAAGTGATCATACCAGGGTCCTCAAGGACTCAGGCACCTTCTCTCTTTCTGCTCCATGTTCATGAAGTATGGCTTCCATCTCAATGTCACTTGATTGTGCAAGATGGTTTCTGGTGCTTCTGGTACCAGTGTTGCATCTTAGGAAACAGGAAGGAAAAAGGGTAAGAAGAGAAAAGAGGAAATCACCCTTTCAAAGAGCTTTCCTGGAAATCTTACTCTTCAACTTCAGCTTCTATCTCTTTGGCCAGAGAGCTATCATCTGGCCATTCCTAGCTTCAGAAGAGAGGAGGAATGCAGTCTTTCAGTCGGGCACATTACAGCCCTCACTAGAGTTTGGGATGAATGAGAAATGGATATTGGGTAGGCAACTATTTTCAGTCTTTTTTACAGAAAATATGAGGAAAATCTTCCCAGAGGAGGTGGCATCTAAGATGAAAGCTGAAGGATGAGTAGAAATCAGCTTGGCAAAGACATGAAGTAAGAGGAAATGATGTGTTCAAAGATCCTGAGCAAGAGAAAGATCACGATGCAGTTGAAGAACTGAAAACATTTCCATTTAGCTGGAAACCAGATTGAAGAGGTGAGAGAGGAGGGGTCTGGGGACCCACATCCCAAAGGGGCTTGCCAGAACCATCAAGGAGTTTTGAAATGATCCTGGGGCAGAGAGGAGGAGTCTCTCTCAAGTAGGTTCGCATTATAGAAGACCACTCTTGCTGGTGTGGAGGACAGAGGGAGGGGCCCGGGGAGACAGCGAGAGCAGTTAGGGGTCCCTTCCAGAGGCCTCTGTAGAAAAGGTGGTGGATCAGACTGGTGTGGCGGCAATGCTGGTGGGCAGAAGTTGGTGGATTTCAGGGCTGTTTATCAAATAGTAACTGCAAGGTTTAGTGTGAAATAAGGATAAGGAAGAGGGGTCAAGAATGATTCTCAGATTTCCGACAGTATTCTGGAGGAGTGTTGGTGCAATTTCCTGAGAAGTTCCTTTTAAGACTCTTTCACCACCATCATTCTTACAGTACTTTATCAGATGTCATTTGGGTGCACAGCTGAAGCTCCCCGTGCTTGGCTGACTTTGGCTATTCTTGAGTGAATGTTGGATAAGCACCACAGCTCCCAAACAATCCACTTGGCAATCCCATCGAGATGTGGCCAAATTAGACGTGATGCAGATGTACGCGTGTTAAAAATGAATGCCCACCTCCTATGGTCTCATGATAGGAGAAGGCATAGAGGGAGGTGGGTCTGGCCAGCAGAAGGAAGGTGCATGGAGTAGACTCAGTGAAGAGTCCATGAAGCCTGTGCAACGACTGAAGAACTGAATTACAAGCTTCATTTCCCTGCAAGTACATGGCCACAGGAGCTTCCCAGCTCTGGATTAGGGGTGCAGCATCCACACTGAATTCCAAGCCCTCCAATCAAAGAGCATCTGTGCCCACAGAGAAGTGGGGAGAAATTAGAAGGGTGGTAGGGCTCCCAGGAGGTTGCCCTCAGGGCTGAGACAGTCCATTCTCTTAGGGATGAGCAGGAAGAAGAGAGAAAAGCTCCTTTGTTGTTCTTTCTTTTATTGACAGAAATTACACAACCAGCAAGGAAATCGAACACGCAGATTAAATGACTGGGTATTCAAAGATTCAAAAGTTCAGTTTCTTCCTCCGGCAAAATTAGCCTGACCACAATTAACAGAGTATATATAGCATTAAAGTGTTTTTGTTCCTGTTTTCCTTTTGAATAAACTAGCTGAAAACATTATTGTGTGTGGTGTTAAATGGATTTCATAACTAATACAGGATGTGGCTAAATTCATATTACTGTGATAATTTTAATTGAATTTCCTGACTCCCACATGCTTAATTGTCAACTTTTAACACTGCATTAAACATAAGTTTCCAATGTTATTAATATGAAATGCTCACATTCCCTTATGACTGTGATTATATTTTGCTTATCAATCCTGAATATTATATTAAGTCTATTTAAAAGAAATCCCAGGAGACCCTTAGACGTTTACTGCATTAGGAAAAAAACAGATGTTCTCACACGTCCTGAGAGATTTTACAATTTACATTGTCTAGGAAGGTTGTTGAGAAGCACTTAGAGATCTGACTGGGTGGTCAGAGGGTTTAGGTACTCCATAGCACCCAATAGCTTGTAATATTATAAAAAAATTTTTAAATGCCAATCACATTCTCTAAATGCAAACGCATTTAAAAAGTATCCTGGAAAGAAGGAAAACCAAGCATTTGAACCACAGCCCTGTTGTGTTCAAGGCTGTGTTTGAGTCACATAAGTTAGAACTGATACAAGTTTATCAGCAGAACCTCCCCATCACTCCTCACTCACCTGGAACTCGTCCATTGACCCCACTGATCTAGGACACAGCCATGAACTTGACATAGCGAAGACAACCTGGGCAACCCAAATAGGTTTAACAGAGAATATTCACTAAACGGTATTTGACTCTGAAATGCCCTAAAGAGCCTGGTCGCTTTATACGGGATTGTAACAAGCTTAGCTCTCTGAAGTCTGTACCTACAGCAAGAGAAGAGGGAGAAATGAGAGTGAAGATATGGGAACATTTGTTGAATGCAACTAAATGCAAACGACCTTGAGCACATCACTTTATTCAATCTTTGTAACAATGCTATGAAGAGGTCTTGTCCCATTTTACAGATGAGAACACTGAGACTGAGGGAGGTCACGTAGTGAGCCTGTGGTGGAGCTCAAATCCCAGCCTAGATGCGTTTGGTCCTAGAGATTCAGAATAACAATAACAAGAATTACTAACGTTTACTGGATGTTTTCTAGGTACCAGATACTGTCCTGAGCACTTTATATCCGTTATAACCCTTAGTTCTTACAAAAAGACTTTGTCAGCCTTCCTTATTGTCATCGTGTCATGGCTGAGTGAACTGAGGCTTGGAAAATTTGGGTCACTTTCCCACCATTGCACAACTAGCTAACAAGAGACAGGACTCAGACCCTCGTCAGTGTGACCCGAGAGCCCCTGGGTTTCCCAGCCTGCACTGCGCTGACAGGGTAAGGAGAAAGTTGGGGCAGGTACAGTGCCATCAGTTAGAAGTGGTGACTTGATGGCAAGAGAGAAAAAAGAAGGAAGAATCAAAAAGCAACCAGAAGACAAAAATAAATCTGCTGAGGCCAAGGCATCCCAAAGATGCTGCTGTCACTCAGGATGAGGGCCGGAGTAGGTGCAGGGGGAGACTGGGAGGCCTGTGCCCACATTTTCTGTGAATTTGGGGGAGGGAGTGTCCAGGAGGTCAGAGGACAGCTAGGAACATAAGGGGAGAGGGCTGTCATGACCTCAAAGGTCAGGGACTTTACCAGCGTTCTGGATGCTGCTCTGGGAAGCCAGGGCCCTGATCCCACCTCCTGATGCAACCTCAGCCCCCAGTGGAGACCCCACAGGTCTGCTTAAGGTGGGGAAGCACATAAAAACTAGCTCAGATCCTCCGAGACTGCCAAAGGAGCAAGGATCTCCACAAGGGACCCCCACTTGCCCCTGGAGACCACTCAGCATTGATGGCCCCTGTTACCCCTCCACCACACCCCAGTTCTAAGACCCCTGGAAGTTGCTCAGCTGCGATGGGAAGCAGAGCCTTGATGTCAGAGGTGGCAGATGTTGCCCCAAACTCAGCACTACAGTGAGTATCAGGCCATCAAGGGCTGACATTCTTATTCAACTATGACTATATGTTTGTCTTATCATTTTAAATGCTGGACTTGCTGGCCAGGAAGACATCATCCTAGAGGTCAAAGGGTCACTTGCCTGAGCATAAGCTCAGAAAAGAAGCCCAAGAGCCCAAAGCGATGCTAGTGTGTTATGAAAGGAAACTCGATGGAGAGCTTTTCAGAATGCCCCAGGCGTCTGCACACATCCTGATGGATGACCCTTCCCAACATGAGGATGACTCCACAGGGGCTCAACCCAGGCGGAACCAGGAGAAGCCACTGGGGCAGAGCGATGGCTATGGCCGCAGCCTGGGCCCCCTCCTGTCCCGGAAGTAAGGTTCCTGCCTCCCTGCCCACTTGTTGGCTTTGGAGGACACTGCTGTTTTTTCCCCTGTGTGGTCCTGACAGAGAGGCAGCCAAGATCAGGAGTACCGGAGGAGGCACTCACCACCTTCGCTTTGGCCAGTGTGATGGGGCACAACTCTACTTGTAGAGTCATAGAATGTTCCCAGTAATAAAAGCTAATGTATCTTAAGTGCAGTAAACACACCATGCACCATCCCAAGTGCTTTGTATCCAATGTCTCATTTAATATGGACAAAACCCTGTTATTATTGCCCTTTTCACAGACAAGGCAAGTGACGCTCAGAGAACCCTGGTAACTGGGCCACGGTCACACAGCAAGGTGAAACATGGTACTCAAAGACCTGTCAGACTCCAAAGCCAGTGAGACCTAGCTGTTTTATGGAGGCCCTGTGGCCTAGGCAAGCGGTCCAAGGCCACATGTTAACCTGGAGAAGGAGCCAAGTGGCAAACCCAAGGAAGAGGACAGCCCTCCTACATCTTGTGGTGTGCCATAACCAAGTGAGAAACAATCTGACTGTGGAGGTGCCCCTGTCCCAGCCAAGGGATAGTCTCTCACATCCCTGATCCAGCTCAAAAGGGAGAGTACAGCACAACACCGTCGTGAGCAATAAATAGCTGCTGAGAATGGTGTTGCTCGCATAGTAAAAGGAACACTTTGGCAAGCCCTGAGTTTCCTAACAGGAACCAGAGACTGTAAGCTAAGTGGAGACATTCTGCCAAATGCCCAGGGCCCACTGGCAAGTAGTCTTCTCAGAGGCCACAAAAGTCCCCAACAGAACCACCCACCAGTGTCTCCCAAGTCTGGGATCCTCCCCTCTGGAGCGTCCATGAGCAGCTGTCAGCAGGCTGCAAACCATGTGCTGGGGCCCGGGACGCCTGTGGCTCTTGGGCAGCTAGCTGCCAGGAGGCAAGGAGAGTAGGAAAGAATGAATGAAAATGGATCATTAGGGCTGGACGATAATGGAATCGCTCATCCCACTGGTTTCCACACTTGGGGATGACACCCCACACTTACTCCTCAAATCTCCCTCTGCTTGTCCCACCCCTTCACCCTGGGACCTGGAAAAGCCTGTCTGTGAGGAGGGGGATAGAGCCCTTCCCTGCCCAAGTGTCTTTCTCAGGAGACAGGACAAAGGATGGCCTGGCTTCTCCGTCCAAAGGAACCGAGAGAGGCTCTCAGCTCTTCGTGAATCTCTGAGCACTCAGCTCAGGTCTTTGAAGGTTAGTCCGTCCATCACTTCCCCTGATGCTTAGTCAGTATCTGTTCATAAAGAGCGGGGGCTGGAAGTTACCTCGACAGGGTAGCTGTCAGGGACACCACAGTTATTTAATGCAAGGCAGGTAAGAATCCCCTGGCTGATTGCTAGGAGTGTGACCCGTGATTCAGATTTATGGAACAAAACTTGAGAAGAAACTTTACTCAGAAGTAGGTGGAGCTGGATGTAGGGCCTGGGACAACTCCAGCTGCCCAACACTGCTTCGGGGAGCCTCGGCTCTTCAAACCACTGCATGAGGCCCTGTCCCCAGGTAGATTTGTAGGGGACGTGTAGAAGATGCCCCCAAAACACACACGCGCGCACACACCACCCCCCCACCCCCCCCAACCAGCGCCTCAGAGACAGCCAACAGCTTGGATGTTCCTAAGGCTCCTCAAGGTGCCTAAAGATTTCCCCGATTCAGAGGTATTCAGATCTCCTGTGTATGCCGTGAGACCTGTGGTTAAATGCTAGCGCTTTTTTTCTGTTGGCTTCCTAGAGCTGTACAACGCCCTGGCTCACAGTGAAGCCAGCTCTACGTAGTTCTTGCAGGATCGTCCAGGCATGTCAGGGCCGCCCCTCTCACAGGGCTCTGGTGTGGGAGGGGAGAGAGAGGCAGTGTTGGGATGGAGGGGATTGGGAACTACCCCACAGCTGGGGCCAGTGCCCCTTCAGCCCCATCTGCGCCAGAGCTGTAACTCCTTCACCTCCACAGTCCTATGTGACAGGAAGTGATTTCTGTCCCTTTTTTGGGTACCTCTTGCTTCAACAGCCTTCCCCAGACCAAACACACCCCAGACGAGCGTGTTCTACTGTGGGGTCAAGAACAGTGCAATGTGGGAGAGCCAGCAGTTGCAACGTTATCTCACTTACTCATTTCCTTGTACCAAGCAGAGAGGAAGCCTCACAGATTCAGGTCTGCAGAAGGACAGTGCGGAGACTTCCTCTTTCCAACCCCTGGGTCACTCCACTTAATCTGCCTCCTACCACACCCCTGCTGCTTGGTATTCTAGCCCCTTCCCCTCGTTAGAAAGTTAATCTTCCCCTCTGCCACCTGGAGCACCTCCACCCCCCCCCCCATCTCCCATCCCCCATCCCCAGAAGATACCCCTTCTCCTGTCTTGGAAAATCCAGCACCTCAGGCTTTGCTCAGATGCACACAGAGCCTTTCCTCTCCCCAACCTTTGCCAATTGATTCAGGATTGAAGAAAATGGAAGGCAGGAAACAGGATTTGTGGGCTCACGTCCCCAGGCACGGCTGGAGGGAAGTGGACCTGCCTACAGCTCTGTGTCTTTGTGAGTCCACTTCTTCCTCTCCAACTGGAGCTGGGCTCTGGTGCAAGAGCGATGGAGGTGTTTCATTCCAGTTCAGAGTCCCCAGCAATGAGGCAGCAGCAGGCAGCCTCCGTTGTTATCCAGAGAAGCAACCCAGTCTAGTCTGACATGAAGAAAACATATTCTTCCTGTTAACATGGCTTTGATCCTGGACCTTACAAAATAATAATCCTGGCATCTTGGTCCTGGTTCACCTTACAAACTCCATGACACGTCTTAGCAACTATTACCAGTTGAATTGTGTCCCCTAAAAAGATACTTTCAAGTGCCAACTCCTGGAACCTCAGAATGTGATCTTATTGCAGATAGGGTCATTACAGATGTAATTAGTTAAGATCAGGTCATATTGGAGTAGGGTGGGCCCTTATCCAGTATGACTTGTGTTCTTAGAAGAAGAGGAGAGAAGACAGAGACAGCCACATGAGGGAGAAGGCCATGTGACAACAGAGGCAGAGACTGGAGTGATACCTCTACAAGACAAGGAACTCCAAGGATGGTAGGCAACCCCAGAAGCTATGAGAAAAGCATGGAACAGATTTTGCCCTAGAGTCTTCAGAGAGAGGATGGCCCTGCCAACAACTTGATTTTGGACTTCTAACCTCCAGAATTGTAAGAGAATAAATTTCCGTTGTGTAAAGTCTCCCAGTTCATGTTATATTGTTACGGAAGCTCTAGGGAACTAACACAGCAGTCAGTAAGGATGGAACCAGCTCAGATTGTTTCTTTACAATCCCCAAATCTCCCCGTGATAGGAGATGCTTGTGTCTCAATTCATCCCACCAACTGGAAAATTGTTTGGGTTGAGGCCTGCTGTGCTCTTGCCTGGTTACTGCCACTCAACTCAATCTCTTCTAGGAACAGCGATGGGATGCTATTAAAGACTAAACAAATGACTCAACAGCAGGCAGTGGAAGTGGATTTACAAGAACTGCAGGCAAGAAATGGTATAATATCCATACTGGAAACGTGAGCAATGCCTGCTTTGGGACATGGTAAGACAGTCACCCTGCAAGAACCCTTCACTCTGTCACTAAGTGAAGAGAGAGAAGGTTCTGAACAGAAGTGTGCTGTGCTCGCAGACATCTCTGGGACCCAAACATTTTCTATAAGGCTTTCTCTGGCTTTGAATTTCTAAGACATTGATTAATTTAAGGTATTAACAATGCAGGAATTGTTCGAAGATTCAAAATTCACGAATTTAATTAATGATCTGAATAAGAGATTGCTGTTTATATTGCAAATGGGGTAGCCTTGCAGATGAGAGGTTGTGTCTTTTGAAAAACTCCCTTCATCAATCTTACACCCTCCTCTGTACCCTTTGTGAGGTTGAGAAACACTGATATAGAATTACTGAAGAAGTAAAACACAGTAAGAAAATATATTCTGGATGTTTCTCTTTGTCCTCACTCTTCACTTTTATCCCAAGCAGACATCTGGGAGAGGGGAAGGGGGTTGGAGCCCATCTACTCCCTCCCCACCTTGTAGCATCCTCGAGGTTTAGGTGAGATTGACCCACCTCCAGCTCCAAGGGTGGGTTCTGATTTGCCCAAGCTAATAGGTCTAATCCTCCCCTTTTGTCACAGTCATCGGTTCACTACTGCAGCCAGTGCAGAGCATGAAAAGAGTCATCTCCCCAGGCTCCATTACCACTAGGGGTGGTAGTACGATCAGTTCTGGTCAATAAGACGTAAACAGGATTCTAGCTGGGCACTCAGGAAGGTTTTTATGATGGTTTGGGTTTTTTTTTTTTGCTTCTGATTAAAAAAAGAGACTCAGCCAGCCCCTTAGCCTGTTTGATCCCTTCTTCCTACCAGGAGCTAGAATGTGAAGCAAAAGACACAGCAGTCATCTCAATCCCTGAAAACCAAAGTCCACTTGCCCAAGATGGGGGAGCAGAAAGAATCTAGAAGGAGGCTGGCCCTAATCAGATGACTCCCTTGAACAGCTTCACCAGCCCTGGCCCACCTATCTCTAGAAACAAAATAACCCTATCTGAATCAAGAGAGTGGAAATTGCCATAAGAGCAGACAAGTAGATCAATAGAACTAATAGAGAGTCCAGAAAACCAAAACATTAATACCTGATCTACTGAACTTCATCCAAATTTCAAGTTTCCACTCCTCAAAAGACATTGAGAATATGAAAAAGGAGACAAACTCTGGCAGAAAATATTCACAATACATTTATCAGACAAAGTGCTTGAATTCAAAATATATACACTGCTATAAATGAAAAATAAAGGAAAATAAGGAAAAAGACAACCCAATGTTTTTAAAGAATGAGCAAAAAGACTAATGAACATGTCACAGGAAGCTATAGAAATGGCCGAGAAGCACAGGAAAAGATGGTCAACATCATTAGTCATCCCAGAACTGTAATTACAACCCCAGTGAGACTTCACATCCACTAGGATGGCTGAAATATTTAAAATTGCCAACACTAAATGTTGGTGAGCATGAGGAGCACCTGGAGCTCTCATCCCTCATCTGTTACACACTCATCCAGGAGTGTAAATTAGTACGGCCACTTGGAAAAATGGGTGGACAGTTGCTTATATAGTAAATTTGCGCCTATTTATTACCTAACCATTTTACTTCTGGTTATTTACCCCAGAAAAATGAAAACATATAAATTAAAGACTTGTAGAAGAATGTTCTGACCACTTTATTCATAATAGGCCAAAACTGAAAATAGTCCAAAGATTTATCAACAAGCGGATGGGTAAATAAACTGTAGTAGACTTATTCAATAGAATACTACTCAGCAATGAAAAGGAAAAAATACTGACACATTCAACAACATGAATGAATCTCATGAACGCTTCATTGAATAAAAGAAGTCAAACACAAAAGAATACATTCTCTATTATTCTATTTACATGAAATTCTAGAAAAAGCAAAACTAAGCTATGGTGACAGAAATCAGAACCACGGTTGCCCAGAGGAAGGGGTCAAGCTTGACAAGAAAAGAACATAAGATAATTTTCTAGGGTGATAAAAATGTTTTATATTTTGATGGAATGGTTCCACATAGCTACATTATCTTTTGAAACTTCATTGAACTATACACTTAAAATGTGTGGAATTTATATCATGTAAACAATACCTCCAAAGAAATATTACTCTATTTGGTTAAGCCCCTGCCATCAGGTTTCTGTCGATGCAGCCAATGCAATCCCTCACCGATTTAGAGAGAAAAAATTAGAGTAAAAGATAAAAATAATAAAGGGGAAATGAAGAATCAACAGAAGGCAGTGTGGTGTGCAGTGTGACCTCCCTTCACAAGGCCTTAAACTTTCAAAAGCATGGTAAAATTAATTGCATTACTCACATGGTTTAATTGGATTTTCTTGGGCAAGTGGGTGGGAGACTACTGAAAAGTCTGTGTGTACAAGTTGTGTTGGGTAGAAATGGGACCAAACGTGCTTATTCCTGAGTGGGGACTCAGGGCCAAGGGGAGGTAAGCTAGCAAGCATTCCAGGCATCGTGGGACCAGCTTTAGAAACTCACGGCCAGGAAATTGGGTGTGTGAGCTAAATGTGCCTAAATCGCTGAACTTCCCAGAGGCCCAAACTAGCATGAGTGAGACTTGCTGAACGGAGAGGAGGGGTTTACACCTGGTGCTTTGACTCCTTTTGAGGTCCCACTGGCATTTCTGTCCCTGTCCTAGTTTCCAGTAATTACATTCTACAGTCATTTGGTTCTAGCTCAAAGCAGTTTTCACAGCAGGATGGAACCCTCTTGTGGAAGATCTCTTCCCTCGCCCATATGTTACTACCCAACATGTACAGTCTTGTCCTTGGCTCCAGGGCAGACATTCTCCCAAATCCTCTTCTATACCCCCAGCCCAGCCCAACTGACTCTCCGGGAACAAAATCCTGCACTTGTCCATCTGCACTACATCCATCCAGGGTAGACTTATGTAGGGCCTTCACATCATTAGCAACAAGACCTTGTGTTCCGATCCCAAAGCATTCTCCAGCATCCATTGCAGTTCCCATGGAAAAACAACAACAACGTTCTATTACTAATACCTACTGCAGTTCCCAGGGCAGACACCAGGCAAATGCTCTTGATGATGATGGTGATTATGATGATGATTATATCCCCCAAATAGTGGTTCGTTTTCTTCTATTTTTGATAGAGTCATGGATCTGCCAGAAAAGCTTTGCTTTAGAAAGTAAGAAATTGTGCTCCTCAAACTCCGGCTCAGCAACAACAGGGATTGTGACGCTTCTGGGGGAAAAATCAGTGGCTCTGCTTAAGGGGTAATTCGTATCCTGGACCCTCCAGGTTTCTTTCAGAGGAGAGAAACCCATTCTCCAGCAGAAATGTCCCCAAGGAGACTTCTGGCTCCTTTCCCCCCGCTCTCTCTCACACTCTCCCTTTGGAAGATACGGATTATTGATTGGAAAGCTAGGGGAAGAGCTGGGCATGTGCAAATTGTAGTATATTTATTTCTTATATATTTATTCCATAGAATACTACCTAGCAATAAAAGGGAAAAAACTACAGATCCATTCAACAACATGGATGATTCAGAACCCCAAAATTCCGGGGAACCACATTAGCTCAGAGTGACAATTGATACTGTTTGCTGTACACTAATTCCCCCTCAAACCATGAAGGGGGCCCTGCCTGTCCCGGGCAGCTTCATTGGCATTCTTTTTTCGTTTTTTAAAATTGTTTTATTGAGGTCATATTGGTATATAACATTGAGTAATTTCAGGTGTACATTATTGTAGATCAGTTTCTATACAGACAGCACCATGTTCACCACCAACAGACCAGTTTTTATCTGTCACCATACATATGTGCCCCTTTACCCCGTTCGCCTTCCCCCAACCCCTTTCTCCTCTGGTAACCACTGATCTCTCCTCCTTATCTACGTGTTTGTTTCTCTCCCACATATGAATGAAATCATACAGTGGTTGTCTTTCTCTGGCTTATTTCACTTAACGTCGTACCCTCAAGGACCATCCACGTTGTCACAAATGGCACAGTTTTGTCCTTTTTATGGCTGTGGTATTCTGTTGTATATACATACATATACCACATCTTCCTTATCCACTCTTCTGTTGATTGACACGTGGTTTTGAGCTGCTGCTATGCCTTGTTCACGCAGAGCACTAAGGTGTCACTTGGCCCTCACTTGACGCCAATGCTCTGTTATGTACTAAACCCATCTCTCATCTTTTTCATAAGTCCACAACCACTTTTAAAACTGCCACTTGGCATCCATATGATTATAAACACGTTTGTGGGTATGGGTCCTGCGGTAGCAAGGTTGTACTCCTATATAAGGGGGTCATCCAGATAACATAGAATGTGCTTATCTCAATCTGTTTCGAGTATTATAACCACCAAAACACACAATTTAAAAATTCTTGTGGAGCACCCTCACAGCTCTGGGACTACAGTCATGTGCATTCTCCCACCCTCCACCTTGGCCAGGGAGTGAAGACCCCGTTTCAGAAACTCTTCAAATTTCCCGCCATGCATTCTTGCTTTGCCCCAAGTCAGACTGTATTTGATGCAACAAACCATGTTATGGACCCCAAAGGGGTTTGCTCAGGCCTGCTCTAGGATCTATAAAGGCAATATTTGTGTCCTGGTGGTTTTCTAACATTACCCAGCCAGGTATTACCTTCTGGCTTGGCGTAACTGTCACATAAGGCAATCACACGAGAACCTTCCTTCCACTTGGGATTTATGGACAGGCTTTTTTATTTTTCAGCTTCTGGTTTGCAGAGCAGTTGGCAGGCCTTGGCAACAGGATAGAAAAGAGTAGACAGAGGCCTTCTGTAAAACCTGGGGTCTGACTTCCTCTCCCCTAGCAGATTGGCACTGCAACAGACTCGCACTTGTCAGGCCCAGCTGAAGTTCCCTCCTCCGTGGGTCACTGGCTGTCAGCTGGAGAACAAGTTCCAGGAAGTGGCTGCTGCTCTTCAGGCTCAGAAAGGCCACACGCTAAAAATATTGATGGCAGAGGCTGTCACAGGGAACCCTTGGCAGTGAGGAAGACGTACTGTGAAATGGAACAGCCCTGTCCTTCAGAGAAAGGCTTCTCAACGAGCCCCCTCTGTGAAGGAGCCGGGTGCCCAGCCTCCACTGAGCTCTGAGCATAGGGAGCACTCCTCACTGGGAGCTGGATATCTCCACTTCTTTACTCCTGCCCGTCCCGGAGCCTGAACCAGTACTCACTTCTGTAGTTCCTCTTTGGGTAAATGAGATCACAGCTCTCCCATGTTCTTGGGCTCAAAACAAGGAGTGGTCCTTCACTGTTTCTTTGCACTCATGCCCCACATTGACTGTCCCGCAGATCTCATCCCTAAGGTGTCTCTTTCCGTTCTCCCCCACAGTGTCTCCATTCAGCCTCTCTCACCACCTCCTGTCTCGACTATTGCAGTGGCCTCTTAAATTACCTACCTGCCTCCAGTCTTTCCTTTTGACAACTCATATTATCGACATCATCAGAATTACCATCTTTTGTGTGTTTTAAAAAACAGTGTCCCCATTTTCCACAAGTGCAGCTCCTTGAAAATCAAAGCTTTTCCCAAACTGTTCCTCAACCCTCCATTTCTGTATGAGGATCCACAGCGGCATAACAAATTACCCCCAAAATTAGTGACTGAAAGCAACAACAAAACATGTATTATCTCTCAGTATCTGTGGGTCAGAAACTCAGGAACGTCTTAAGTGAGCAGTTCTGGCTCAAGGTCTTTCATGAGGTTTCTGTCAAGATGTCATCTGGGACCGCAGTCATCCAGAGCCTTGACCTAGTGCTGGAAGGTCAGCTTCCAAGATAGCTCGCTCAGATGGACAGTAAGCAGTGTTGGCTGTTGGCAGGAGACCTCAGTTCCTTCCCCATATGGGTATCTCCCTAGGCTGCTTGTGCATCCTCCTGACAAGGTGGCTGGCTTTCCCCAGAGCTGGCAATCCAAAAGTCAGTAAGGGAAGTGGCAACATCTTCCATGACACAGTCTTAGAAGTCACACATCATCACTTCCACCATATTTAATTGGTCACACAGGCAACCCCTGATACAATGTTGGGGGGACTACAAAAGAGCAGGAATACCAGGAGGTAAGGATCATTGGGTGCCATCTTGGAGGCTGGCTCCCAATTTTCCACCCTGACCCTCATCCTTCCATCCTGTGCTCCCTGCATTGTAGCCACTCAACTGATCCTCCTCCCACCTCTACCCGACAAAATCCTACCTATCCTGCCACAGCTCACTCTGCAGGAAGGCCTCGCAGATCCCACAAGCTTTAATAAATTCCTCCTCTCCTGGTTCACCTAGCACTTCGACTTCTATCACACTCTGCCTTGTATTATAGTTAGGTGCAGACGTATCTTCCTCCAAATGATTAAAATCTCCTCAATGAGAGAACCCTTGACTTATTCTCATTTTCACCCAGTTCTTGGCAAAGTGCTTGGAGAAAAGCATGCTGTATAAAAATTTATGAAACTGAATTGCCTGTCCTTCCTGTCAGGGTTACTGGTTGGGCTAACTCCTGAAAGAAAAGAAGATATTTCATTTAGCATCATAGTGTACGCCTACTATGTGCTGGCTGTTGGGGATAGACATGGTCCTTGCTTCCAAAGAGTTTCAGCCTAGTGAAAGACATAAATTCTCACAAATGACTGGACAAATGACATCACATTTAAAAATCTCTACTCTATCAACTCAGTACATCAGAATATTCCCAACAGTATTTTTCAAAATATTCTACCTAGATTTTATGGCCCAATCTTTCCACTTTCTTCTCAGCCTTTTTGTGATGCTTCTTATTCATTCATTCATTCATCTCCCTACTCACCCATTTATAGACTCAACAAACCCTTCCAGAGTAAGTTACTGTGGGGATTCAAAGATAAACACGGTGAAGTTTCTCCTTTTAAGAACTTTGCAGTCCAATGGAGGAGACAAACAGATACACAAATGACGATAATGCAACTGCTAGCACAAGGAAAAGGACTAGCAGAACAGCAACAGATTCCAACAGTGACTCAGAAGACGCTCCTCCGCTCCCAGGGTGAGGGGAAGAGCCCTCGCGTCTGCAGTAGTAGCTACTGGAAGCAACAGGAACCACCACAAATGACATCAGAGACAAACAACTGTGTCTTTTTTGTCCAGCAAGATCTGGACACCATCCCCTGGTCCCCAGAACAGAACATCTTTGCCAACCTCTCCCTCTTTCTATGCAGGGAACCGAGAGCCGAGAAAGAACATAGGAACATTCACTAGGTGAGAAGTCTCAGCAGGATGCCTCCTCCCCCGGGAAATGGATCAGTCCCCATCTCAGACTGCCAGTGCTGTCCTTGCCCACACTGAACAGGGGTGGCCAGCCTGGAGAGTATGGTATACTGGTGATTCAATACGTGTGACCTTAATGAATCTAGACCTGCTGATCTTCTAAGAAGAAGGGAAAAAACGAAAACATGCTCCGATATTAATTCCCAGGGAATCAGTAATATTCCTATAGTCACTGTATTTTTTTGAACCGTGAATAAGAACACCTGGGCAGCCCCATTGTTTGGCACATGGGTCCAGTAATGGGATGGAATATTTTACTTCATTGTTGTCCTGGAACCATGGGACATATGATTGTTAAAATAAACCTCATAAATGCTCATTTATTTTTAATGCATGTATTTTAATGCGTGTGAAATATATCATACACATAAAAAGGATTTATAAGATATATGCACAGTTTAAAGCTTAATAAAATGAACACCACGTACCCACCACCCCACTCAAGAAATGCATGTCAGTTTGTTACTAATAATGACTTAATATTTTCTGACTACTTATTACGTGCCAGGCACTGTTCTAAGCACTTTACATATATTACGTGGTGGATCCTCACAACAACCTCATAAGTTGGGGACTATCATCATTTCACAAATGAGATGCAAGCCTCAATTGGGAGCATGCCCAAGGACACAGAGATAATAAGTGGGTGAGCTGGGGTGGAAACCTACACAGTCTGACTCTAACAGCCACACTTCTAATCGCTACTCTATACAGAGGCTCTTCGTTGTACAGAATTTGGGGACAAATTGGGCATAAAATGAAATTTTGTATGCAAGCCAAATGTCTTCACTGACTCCTACTCTTACGTGGAGAGTTTGGAGCAGAACCAGGAGAGAAGTGCTGGAGCAGAGTGAGCTCAGGACCGGGCAGCGAGAGGAGCCAAGGAGCGGGGGAGGGGGCGGACAGAGAAAACATTTATTCCCGGCTCTGCAGCCTACGGAGGAGAGGGGTTTGGAGAAGAGTAGACATGTCGGCGACACATTCTTTCTTCCCTTTCATGTCCCTCCATCAGTGCCCCAATTGTTCAGTTACTATCTCCTGTCTCCCATAAAGAGGTAAGATCGTGGTTTACTAGTTTGAAAGCCTACAAAAATTATCCCAAAAGCTTTCTGACTACTTCCCCCTTCTGTCTCCTCAGTTCCCCACAACACCCTCCTCTTTGCAAGTGATGAGAGCATGAAGGATTCCTTCGCCAAGACGCGTGAACAGAGGCCTTCACAGGGTGAACAGAAAGGGAAAACTAATTTTTGGCAATATGGTCCATTTTCCTCTGTATATTTGCTCACAGAACACAATACACTACAATCCAACAATACCTGCCATGAGCAGCTTTTGCTGGATTTAAACTAGGCATTCAAGCTGACTTTTCTCCATATTCCTTCTTTAACATGCCCCCTTCCACTTATTTGAGGGAAAGTGGCCCTCTCACTTCCTCTCCTTGTAGAAATCACCTTAAAGGAAAACGTCAAATACTTCAGTTCCTGAAATAGTCAACAGCATCCCAAGAATAAGTGTCCAGGCTACTCTCTAGCATGGCAATGGGTTGTGAAAGCAAAGAGTCTGAACTCGGGCCTCTTCCCCCCACCCCCTGGGTCACTGACCCCCCCGGGTCTTCATGACAATGACTTGGAGGGAAAGCGGGAGAAACACCTTGATAACTCGTGGACTAGCAGGAAGCCTTTGCACGGAGAAGTGATCTCCTATCCTTACCAGGAGGTAGGACCCAGATTGGGTCTCAGTGACATCCTTCTGCGACGAGGGGCTCTCCGGATACACAGAAGGCATTGACTGTCCACAGGGAGGAGGAGCCCGGCAGAAGAGGGAAGCTCTCATCTGAAATAGAGTCCTGGAGAACAAGAATGCCCTTCCAGAACAGGTGGGAGGCTATGAGGCTTCCCCTGCTGGCATCTGGGGGGTCACAGGCAACTGTGTGTGTCCTGGCATTTAGCCATATTGGCCACCTTTAGCAGAACTCGGTGCACCAGCACATCTGATGAGGGGGGAGAGCAGCTACCCGGGCCAGCTGAGGGTGGACACACACTTTCTGGGGGGCCCTGAGAAGTAGAGGTTATGGACTTTTCTCACCTTCAATAACACTTCTTTGGGACACATTTTGGCAGAAGAGGATCAGCAACTTTATAAAATGTCACAGAAAATGTTTGTTCCGGTTTCCAGATGGGGTTCAAGCCAAGGGAAGAGCAGGTGATGGCAGCTCATGCCACAGGCACCTCTGGCCCAGAGGTTACAACAACAGCCTCCCTGTGAGCCGGCCCAGGGCCCTGTCACAGAACCAAGAGCCAACTGGCAGTTCGTTCCTACAAAAAAATTCCTGGGAAACCAGATCTGGGCTGTGGTTGCCAAACACCAGCAAATTTAAAGGATATAAAGGCAGAAACCCAGGGCAGGGGAAGAAGGGACGATAAAAAAAATCTCATTATCCATGCGCATGCCTGGGTCATGAGACAGACACATATGCCTCATGTTGTTTCACATTAAACTGCAAATTTTATCCTGAAAGAGCCAAAAATATTACAGCCAGAACAGTCATGAGGATTTTTTATTCTACAAATAACTTTTAAGAAAAAAAGGGTTTCAATCAATGTATTTATTTTCATCTTAGTAGGGCCTCATGCAAGGGGCCGTGACCTCTTTTTTGCCAAAAGTCTGAAATCCGAGTATTGGTGGGAATAAAATGAAAGATCTTTCTAAATGACCCAGCTGTAGAATGACAGACAAAGACAAGACAGGTCAGAGGTTTTGCGAGTCTGCAGCGGGCTGGTGAGAGGGAGCCTGCGCTGCCCCCCTGGGCTCTGTGTCAGCCCGCTCTCCCAACCCCTTCCCCTTCCGTGGGGCTCACACTACTCCCTGCCCCTTCTCCGCGACTTCCGCTTTCTTCCTCCCACTCACTCTCCACTCCATGAGCTATATTTGTCTTTCCTGGCACACCCGTTCTTAAAATGACTTTCCATTTCCGACGCCCAAATCCCTCTCCTTTCCACTCTTTGGAACTCAGAGAGCTCATCGCAAAAGTGTAATAGCTGGTTCCAACTGCCAAAGCATGGCACATGTCTGTGCATTGACGTGGGTAGGCAAGGTACGGACATGAACAACACTGGGTCCTCTTGGCCCCAGACAACTTCCAATCTAGAAAAGGAAGCTGAAGGAGGGTCAGTCACTGAAATCCAGGCAGAGAGGGCTAAGGCACACTATAAAGGCACAGAGTTAAAAATGTGGGTGAGCAGGCATGGTGGGGCATCCAGATTAATTCTGCAGACAGGGAGGGGGTTCCTGCAGGGGGTGAAAACTGAGCCAAAAGGCGGGGGCCCCCCTTTCTTATGTCTGACGTCTCATGTGAGACTGCTAAACAGAAAGTTTGGAGAACAGATTTCCACGTCTTCAACAAGGCAGAGAGAATGGGTTGTTGGAGAGATTCAGCACCCAGTTGCATAACTGTGGGAGCCCCCAGCTCTGTGCACACCTAGACTGTTGGCTCCACACCAGGTCACACAGCCAGCTTTACATGCGCCAGGATTTTGGCCAAAAGTGCAGCCGCCGCCCCAGACCCCCCATCCACAGCTCTGACGGAGATCACCAGAAGGAGAGCAGAGGAGAGGCTGTAGATCTTCCCTTCCGTGACCTGGAGTTGAGATCACAGACACAGCAGGCCCCTCAGTGTGTTTCACGCCTGCCCCAGGCCCACCCGTGGGGGGCTTCCAGCAAGCCTGTCCTTCAGTACTGACTCGTGACGAAAGGCCAGGTGGGGAAGTGGAGAGAGAGAGAGAGAAAGAGAAAGAGAGCAGAGGATTCTTTCAAGAATCGGCCCTTGAGCAAACCACTTCCCCTCTCTGGGCCTCAGTTTCCTCATCCGTAAAGTGAGAAAGTTGTTCTTGCCAGTTCTGACTTGACAGGCTGTCTTCTGTTTCCTTCCTGTTCTCCCTCAGCGTGTCTTTCTCTTCCAATGAGATAGGACTGCTCCCCAATTCCTGGAAGCCACTTCTCACCATCTGTTTATCATTCATCTTCCGTAACATGAGCTCTCTCTCCCCTTTCCCCCTCCCTTCCCCGTGCCTGCTCATGCTTTTCTTCATCTTCCCCTTCCTTTACTCATTCGTTCTCAAAACTTTGGCTTTTCCCTCCCCCTGCCTGGGCTTTACTGGGGGAAGCAGCCAGACAGGATTGTCCATGCTGTGTTACTTCGGCCCGGCTCTTCTGAGGTTTCCCTCCTTCCTTCCAGCGGCTCTCGGTGGGCACTCATACACACAGATACAGGAAGTGCAGCTTTCAAACTGTCTGCTCAGCACTTGTGGGACAGCCCTCTGATTTTTCAGTGGGTGCAAGAAAGAGCCATTAACCCCAGCCTCTGGAATTTAGAATCTCAGAAAGGCCGGCAGAGCCGGGTTGAGGGAATGGCCTTTTTTAAAAAAAATAATGGTTAAGATTTCAAGGAAGAGTTAACCCAGCTTTTGCAAGACAGAATCTGGGGTCCCTGGAGGCGGCACCTAGAGGAGGGTCTGACACTAGCACCCAGTCACGGGTTGATGGTCGGCAGAATGAATGATTCTGTTGCAGAGGACAATTCCTCCTTTTAGAACCGTTGTCAGAGAAATGGGCTTTTTTAGGATACACTCCATACGGAAAGACAGTAAAACAATGCTGTGCATGTAAAATACATTTCCCTTTGGATCCTTTTGCTGGAAGCTTCCTCCCTGCCTTCGTTCTCCTGAAGGAGCTCCTAAAAGAGCCCTGAGTGAGCACATGCTGGAACGACTTGGAAATGAACGCAGGCTGCCTAAGGTAACCCAACTCTCCTGCATTTTGCCTTTTCTCCATTCCCTCCCCTGCAGCTTCTCCAGTCTCCCTGAGAACAAGACTGAGAAGCAACTGCCCATCAGAACTCCTAGCCCCACCTGAAAGACACACCCACTATGCAGGGAGGAATTCTTAAATAAATGTGATAAATTTACCTGCTCTTATCACCTGTGTTAGTCTTCATCTCTCCCTACATGAGACTCCTTCCGCATTCGTGTTCTGTCGCCACTCACCCAGCATTGAATAAACGCTGCCTTTTTATTATTTTAATCCTTTTAATGTACATGTCCCATCTCCCCAACCAAACTGCAGGTTGCTCAGGAACATGGACTGCGTCTCGCTCGCCTCTGTAACCCTGGCACCTGTCGACATGTCTAATTCATGGTTGGCGGATTCTGTTTTTCTTTTTTCTTTTGGTTTATTACACAAATAAAACATGCTCACGGTAGGATTATGTGTTTATTGGCAGAGTAAATCACCACAGAATGAAATGCACAGCCTCCAAAGCAATTAAAGAAATGCAAATTTTTAGAAATGAAGATATTCTCATACTTGTATTAAATTAAGACAAATCAATAAAAATGATAAAATGCTATGCAAGAATGATTATGAAAGAGAGTCTCCTTCTACAGCACTGGAGGGGTGCTGTCCTCTGGTTCAAGACTGATGGAACACTGCCTGGCAACATCTAACAGGAAGTATAACAGTCCTCAAGGCCTTTAACCTGGGATGTGCATATTAAACTTGGCATGGGAACCTCTGCAGCCAGACGAGTGGGTCTGCCCCTGTGGGGCAGGGCGTGTGTGAGAAGCAGGCCTGCAGTGGCGGAGAGTGTGGGGCCTCTGCAGCAGGGTGAATGAGTCTGCTTCAGTGGATCGGAGCACGATCATGGAGCAGGATTGTGTTGACAGAGTGGGTGGGCCTGTGGGCAGTGGGGCTCATCAGCTGAAGCAGACTTGTGCTTCTCAAACAGTCACACCAGGGATCGGCCCCACCATCCAACATCTGAAATAATTGGGTGCTCTCATGCCTGGGGCTGGCCCCACCCAACTACACTCCTGAAAGAGCTGACAACAGCCTTGCAGGCCAGAGGCCTACAGCAATCATAAGCCCCTGAGCCAAGCAACCAACCATGCTGGGGGCCTACTAACTTAACAGAAAAACTGCAACAGTAATGTGCTCTTAGACCTTGCAGCCAGCTGTGCTGGGGCTCCCCCTAGCTGATAAAGTGACTGAAGAGACCATAGCAGCCACATGCAGCTGAGCATTACAAGTAGCCAGCCAGGGGGACAGCCTAGCCTCCCTGGGCACCTGCAGCAAGAGCAACCCTGCCACAACAGAAGGACACATGCAGCCCACACAGGGGACACTCATGGAACATTTGGAACTGGTGACAAAAGGGAAGCACATTGATGGGCCTCATAAGGCATCTCTTACATAAGGCCACTTCTCCAAGATCAGGAGACATAGTTGAGCTACCTAATATATAGATATAAGCACAGAGAAAGAGGCAAAATGAGGAGACAAAGGAATACATTCCAAATAAGGGAATAGGACAAATCCTCAGAAAAAGAACTAAACAAAACAGAGATAAACAACCTACGTGTAAAGAGTACAAACTAATAGTCATAAAGATGCTCACTGATCTTGGGAGAAGAATGGATGGATTCAGTGAGAACTTCAACAAAGAATTGAAAAATATAAAAAAGAACTAATCAGAAATGAAGAATACAACACTGGAAATGAAAAATTCACTAGAGGGACTCAATAGCAGAGTAGATAATACAGAGGAATGGATCAGTGAGCTGGATGAAAGAACAGAGGAAATCACCCAAGCTGAATAGATAAAAGAAAAAAGGAATTAAAAAGAACAAGGACAGCCTAAGAGAACTCTGGAACAATATCAAGTGCACTAACATCCATATTATAGGTGTCCCAGAAGGAGAAGAGAGAGACAAAGGAGCAGAGAGTCTACTTGAAGAAATAACAGCTGAAAACTTTCCTAACCTAAGGAAGGAAACAGACATCCATGTACAGGAAGCACAGAGAGCACCAAACAAAATAAACCCAAAGAGACCCAAACCAAGACACATTATAATGAAAATGTTAAAGAGTTTTTTTGGCAGGTTCTCCCAATGACTTTCACTTACATCTCACTGGCCACTCCTCTCTGCAAGGAAAGCTGGGGTGTATTATTTAGCTGCCACTCCCAACAATATAGGGGTTCTGTTAGTAAGGAAGCAAGATAATTTGAGTATTAAGTATTCATCTAGCAGTTTCTGCCTCTCCAACCAAACAGAGCTTTCTATAAATTTTTGGAAGATGCAAGACAAAATGAAGCAAGCTGCCTGATGAAGCCCAAAGAGAAAACACAGCCTAATTTTCTGTGGTTGCTGCAGAGATGCTGGAAGCTGACCTACCTAATAGAACCCTGGCATGTTTCTGGGCTCAGAGTCAGTAGCTGGGATAGAGGGCGGAAGTAAGAAGCGGGCTGAAAACAGAGGGATTACACAAATGTCTCCTATGGGCAACTACCTTTTTGACACCATTGTCCCAATCACTGCCCAGAGAGCTGGCAGTCAGCATCTACTCCCAGGGAAAACAAGACAAAACCCAAAGATATTGAATGAAACATTCAAGGAGAGCTAAGACTCTGGAATAGGTAGTACATTCAGTGAAAGTCCTGCAGGCTGAAGCATAAGACCCCCCGCCCTCTCGTACCCATGCAACAAGAAGAGGTTGCTCTGAAAATGGAACAGTCAGAGAACCACTAAAGACTGCTTATAAATTTAAAAACTCTGCCTACCACAAATATAAGTATTAATAGTAGGAAGAGGATAGGTGGACTGGCAGAGTAAATCTTCATATTGAAGAGTTAAAAGATAATGTCAAAGCCTTCTAAATAAGTAAATAGAAGTAAAAACATAGAATGCAGAGTTATGAAGGTAACCACACAAACTAAATAAAGAAACTGTTTTAGAAAAAAAGAAAGAAAAACATTGCCTCTGAGTTGTGAATTCAAAGAGAGAGGGAGAGGTGGGAGACTATGACTTTCCAGCGTAACCTGCTCTATTATTTGATCTATTGCCATGCACATGTATCACAGTAATAAAAATAAATGGAAAATGGGGGATGGCCCCATGGCTGAGTGGTTAAGTTCACGCTCTCTGCTGCAAGCGGCCCAGTGCCTCGTTGGTTCGAATCCTGGGCATGGACATGGCACTGTTCATCAAACCACGCTGAGGCAGCGTCCCACATGCCACAACTAGAAGGACCCGCAACGAAGAATATACAACTATGTACCGGGGGCTTTGGGGAGAAAAAAAGGAAAAAAATAAAATCTTTAAAAAAAATAAATAAATAAATGGAAAAAATCAAATAGGAGGATTGTGTCTCCAGTAATGAGGTTTGGAAATTCCATCATACCATAGGCTTCAAAGACCTGCTTTGTAAGACTCAGCAGTGTCAGTCAGTTACTAGGAGACAGTAGCTACCTGGTCAGACACTGTTCACAAGATGCTGTAAGATGGGACCACTTCAAGTAATTGTAACAATAAAAGCAAACACTTATTGATGCTTACTGGATGCCAGGACTCTTCCAAGAGTTTTATTTGCCTCTCTCTTTTAATTCTCATAACAATTCTAAGGCCAAGGTGTTTTTATTATCATCTCCATTATACAGATGAGGACACTAAGGCAGAGAAGTAAAGAAAGATGCCCAGGTGCACAGGGCAGTAAAGTGGTGTGATGGAATTTGAAGAGCCTGCCAGCAAGGGTGCAACCCTAACCACAGTGCTATGCTGCCTGTAAGCTAGTGCCCCACATATTATCTGAAAAAATACTGGGCCATAAGGATAGTGGCAGGTGAGCCCTACATTCTGTTACTAAAGTTAAATTCACATAATGGGCACTGACTTTTCTTATAGCCTCATTGCTTTGCCCAAGAAACACCAGGCCCTGCCTGCTGTCAGCATGCACCATCTGAGAAGCGACCATTTGGGGAATCCCAGTGACTTATGCCTCTTGATGTTAAAATGCTATTCTCTTTAGCTCACTGCCATGATTGGGAGCCTTTGTTGGATCCCTTTTAAGACCCCAAATAAAGCCCCAACTCCACCATTTACACAGGTCCTCTCCACTCATCAGCCCACTCTGTTGTATCTTCCATCCAATCTCTTTCTTGTCCCTAGAAGTCCTCATCATTCCTCCCTCCACCCCACCCAAATCAAACTCTCAACCCGCAGCATTTTCTGCCACATTCCTTGTATGTATCGCTTAACCAGTGCCTTGATTTTATAATTTAACTATAAAAGCCCCAACCAAGAAAGGCAAACATCTGGGACCTTGTGGCTCTCCAAAATGAGAAGAGCCTTACAGAAGATTATGTTTCCCGTAAAATGCAAATCCATGCTAGCACAACAGGCCCCAAGGAGAGGTCAACGTCCAGCATCAGGCTACTTTCGCTCACTAGCCCGAGGGACTGGCTCCACTGTGAGACAGCCGCAATGCTCAGCACAGATCACGGCCCTTCACGACTCTGGGCAACAGCTGAAACTTTGAAGGTTCCATCCTGCTGTGCTGCATCTAGCAGGAGCAAGTGTAGGTTCTGACCCAATTACTCCCAACCAGGGCTGACGCGTTCCCTCTGGGAAGTGGCTCTCACATATTTGGTCTCAGGACTCCTTCACACTCTTAAAAAGTACTGAGGACTCCAAGAGGTTTTATTTATGCGAGGTACATCTACCAATACTTACTGCATCAGAAATTAAAACTGAAGTATTTTTAAAATATTTATGTATATTATGTTATGTTTTAAAATTACAATAAAAAACTTATTGCATGTTAACCTAAATAACACATTTCTATGAAAAATAACTATATTTTCCAAAACAAGAAAATAGTGAGAAGCATGGCATTGTTTTACATTTTGACAAATCTCTTTAATGTCTAGTTAAATTGAAGATAACTGGATTCTCCTATTTTCTTCTACATTCAATGTTGCATTATTACATGTCTTGAAGCCTGGAAAACAGCACTGTACACGTGCGAAAAAATGAGAGTGAAAAACGGCAAATAACATCTTAGGGTTATGACGTTAGTTTTAATTTCACAGATCCCCTGAGAGGTCTCAGGAGCACCCAGCGGTTCCTGCAGCACGTTTTGAGACTGGCTACCCTAAAGAGTGTTTGGAAACAGGTGCGGGCATTTTCGGTTGTCCCAGTTAGTTGGGGAGAGGGATGGCCAGATTTGCTGAACAGCCTGCACAGCTCCAGGCGGTCCTACAAGGGAATAATGGCCCAGCCCCACAACGGGACGCTCAGTAGGGAAACTGTGACTCAGTGCTTTGGGGGAGGTGATCTGGGCTGTTGCATATTCACCACAGCATAACTCTGTAGGAGCTTAATAAATCTTTCTGCATTTGTCAAATGGGCGTGGTGGAACCAAACTGCTGACCGAGAAGGTTCACCTGATAATGAGTCTAAATCTCATCGTGTAATCTGCTAACCACCACATGAGGTATAACAGAAATTACTGCACGTCCCAGGCAACGTCCAACCAAACAATCCAGAAGTTGTTAGTCACATAGTTTTCTTCATTTGCTGTTTAAAAGCCCTGCTGGACCACTGACGGGTTATCTGTGCCAGGCAGTACCCCTTTGTGGGAACCACTTCTTCCCAGGAACAAGAGCGAGGCTCCAGGTGTGAAGGGGCTGCCTGACAC